>NC_064923.1:639650291-640893729 GCF_023897955.1 Schistocerca gregaria
TGCCATGTGTCAAACGGATATCAACTGCGTTTTCTAAATAGGAAACCCCATTTTTTTTACATGTTCGTGTAGTACGTAAAGAAATATAAATGTTTTAATTGGACCACTTTTTTCGCTTTGTGATAGATGGCGCTGTAGAGGATAAAAAGTGTAGAGGAAGACAGAGATTGGAACAAATCCAACAAGTAATTGAGAATTGAGGCGGTAGGTTGCAAGTGCTACTCTGAGATGAATAGTTTGACAAAAGTTAAGAATTCGTGGGGCCCACATACTTTAAAAAAATTAAAGCCCCAGTACACGTTATCACTTTACATCGCACTAAGAAGTGAGATTGGCGACGGCCTTGCCGCAGTGGATACACCGGTTACCATGGCCAGCACGTTCACGGGACCTTACGTCCCCGGATTTCTTTCTGTGGGAAAAGTTGGAGGATATTTTCAATGGTGATCCAACGACAAAGCCTGACAACATGCGTCAGCGCACTGTCAATGCATGTTCGAACATTACGGAAGGTTCAAAAATGGCTCTGAGCACTATGGGACTCAACTGCTGTGGTCATTAGTCCCATTACGGAAGGTGAAGTACGTGGAATGTCGTTACACGTATTGCCAAATGCATTGAGGTTGACGGACATCATTTTGATCATTTATTGCATTAATGTGGTATTCACAGGTAATCACGCTGTAACAGCATGCGTTATCAGAAATGATAAGTTCACAAAGGTACATGTATCACATTGGAACAAGCTAAATAAAATGTTCAGACGTACCTACGTTCTGATATTTTAATTTAAAATTCCTATCTGTTACCAACTGTTCCTCTAAAACTATGAGCCATGTGCTTGTGATTATTACAGCGCTATCTATCACAAATCGAAAAAAGTGGTACAACTGAAACATTCATATTTCTTTACGTACTACTCGAATATGTAATAACAATGGGGGTTCCTCTTTAAAAAAACACAGTTGATATTCGTTTGACCTATGGCATCGCCATCTAGCGGGTCAACCATTGCGCCATCTGGTTTCCCTCTTCAAGGTAAACGAATTTTTTTCTTTGTAGTTTTTTCGTTTGTTTCTTATTTCGTGAGATATTAGGCCCGGTCCTATCAATGGACCACCCTGTATATTTCGGTCATCCTATTTATCCCTATTTGAGTCGTCTTTTTATTTCGGGGAGTGCTTCAGCTACGAGACAATTTGGGAAAAAGGTCCTGTAAGAGTTGACCTCTAAGCCTAAGTCGGATGAGTGCAGAGCGAGAGCGTACCTGTTGCAGGAAGTGCGAGTTCCGGCCGCTGCAGGAGCCGTACACCCGGGGCTTCCGGCGCCTGGTGGCCGGCGCCGCCCCTGCAGACGCCGGCGCCGGCGCCGCCTCCTCGTGCGACCCGGCGCGCCGCGGCGCCGACTGCCAGCAGCCCCAGCCGCAAGCGCGCTACCAGACGCTCTACAAGACCTTCTACCGCACCGTCTACCGCTGCGCAGACGAGGGGCGACAGTAAGCGTCGCACTGCCACCTCGAGTGTCGCGCGACCGGCGGCGGCTGCGCTCCTGAGGCGGCGGGCGGCGGGCGTCATCCACACATACGAGGCGAAGTCTGGGACGAGGCATTGCTGAAGAGTGCATTACTGTCTCTGCCATTTCATGTTGAAGTACTGCCAGTCGAATTATATCACGTGGCAGCCCACATCTTGACGATCGTGGTACATACACTTGCTTCGCTCAAGTGTCCCTCCTCACACACAGACACATTTGTGTGTGTACCTGGAATGGGTCCAAAGGAAAACGTTTAAGGTTGCATGTTCTCTAACGATGACTATATTCAATAATAACAAGTCTATCATCACATTTTTGTGTTACCTCATATCCATAGATACTAAACAATGGTAAGCCAAAAAACGAAAATGAACCAATAGAGAGCTAATCTGCCCATTTGCACAACTGAAACAAGACCTAGGTCTCCCTCAATAGTTAGACCACTGGCTGAGCTATCTCCACTAATTCGACCATGTCTTCTGACAATACACCCACTTGTGTATCACTGACCAATGTCTGACTGACTTTCATTATTCAGTTTTATTATTTTAGATAGAGCAGGCTCGCACTTTTAGGAAAACATTTTTCTTGTTTCACTGTCTCTCTAATTCTATCCAACTAATTTTTTTTTAACTTTTAATTACACAACGACTTGTTAGCTCTCTGCAGCCATCGTCTTAGAGATGGTAATTGTGTTATCCATTTTTATTATTTGGCAGCGATGCCTGAGTGGTCGGGGGGGGGGCAGAAAGGGGGGGGTTATCTTATATCTTCTAATCGGGAATTTACTTGCAAAATATTTTATCGGAGTCACTTCGGGAATTCGATCAACAGCCAGGTTAAAAACCTCAGAAATCTGTCCACAACCACGATTCAGTTTCGAACTTACACTCACTTTCAAGTCTACGAGAAAGTGTGGACGACAGATCTGTGCGTTACTGTTGCAATGTACAGGGTGTTCAGAAATTCCCGTTACAGAATTCTAGGACTTGCAGAGGGGAATGAGTAGCTAATATTTTGAACTGGAACCCACGTCGGGAAACGTACGCTTTCTGTGCTACAAGCATTTAAAAACATGTTGGTATTGCGACCACTCTTACAAGTAACTGATCGCACATGACCCAGCACATCTCTTGTTTTAGAATCCCACTCATTAATAGCTAAGGAAATCACTCGTGTGCTCGTTGACGAGTTCTCTTCAGTATGATAAAAAACGGCCTCTTCGAATTCGGGTGTGCGGCATCTCCTTAAAGCACCACATTCACGCCTGCTAACCATGGTGATAATCTTTCTCGATGCCGCTGCGTAATTGTTGTGAAAATATAGTGCTATCGAATCGGTAGACAACGATCTTGATAAGATCGACGAGCAGCACTTCCATTACCGTGAGTTTCTCTATTCGGGAGTATAGTATGTATTCTGCAAACGTGTACTCAACCACGTAGCTCTAACACTGACATACACGTTAATGAAGCTAGAACCAAATCAGAGAAAAAGGGTTGAAGTCAAATGGGATCAGCCTGTTGCTTACCTGCGCAGCAAAAATATTTTCAAAAGACTGTAACACCGAGAGGTATGTTTCCAGACATTGTTTCCTACTCAAACCACTACGAACTCACGCTTCTCTACAAGACCTGCAAGCTTGTAACTGAGCCCCTGTACGAGGGCACACCGCCATTCTGTGCGAATTGTGAAGATAGTACGGCAACTTAATTGGATTCCACTTATTGAACTGTGTGTGACAACCGCATAAGATGTTTATGTCTACCATAAGACTAATGTAATTTTTTGACATACGCGAAAAAAAGAAATCTAACACTTGAGAATGACCATGACTTCCCAACCACCATCGTCTTGACCCAAATTAAACACAGTCAAAACTGAAAATGTGATTTAGATCAAAATTAGGTTTTACCTCTTATGCCACGTAAATCCAACACTTTCTTATAGCTTTCCTGTTCTGTGATTTCCGCCTCTTTCATTATTCGTGCTAACTACTATGTTCTAAATACTTTCAATTTTTATTAGTTCTAGTTGACTTTAAAAAATGGTTGAAATGGCTCTGAGCACTATGGGACTTAACATCTGAGGTCATGAGTCCCCTAGAACTTAGAACTACTTAAACCTAAGGACATCACACATATCCATGGCCGAGGCAGGATTTGAACCTGCGACCGCAGCGGTCGCGCGGTTCCAGACTGGAGCGCCTAGAACCGCTCGGCCACTCCGACCGGCTATATTTGACTTTATTTTAATTCCAAGGACAAGATCGTGACATTAATTTTTCCGCTGTTTCGTAGTTGATGTTCTAGATATTTAGATATTATTATCATTGTTATTATTTTCTCTGATAACAAAGATATTAATCCTTCATATGCGGAGAAAAATATGAAACATTTTTCTTTACAGTAATAGATATCAGCGAAACTACTTTTGCCTCTTAATTCAAAAATTTGCACACATCGAAGAAAACGATAGAGTATCGAAAAAAATTGTGTCATATTGGTATTATTGTCATGAAAACATAAATTTTCTTGTTGCAGTTTCCTGTTATAACTACAACTTTAGCTCGTCTTATTTGTTACTACAGCTTAGGCAATCTTCAGGTGCGATAGTACATCGTGGTCCTCGAGCTACACAACAAACCACTTATACCCGCGAATATATAAGGCAAAGTGAAAAAAATATGAGGTCACTTTTAGGCTACAAGTTTGATTTATGGCAGACAAATGTTCGACTTGGAACGTACTAGTCACTTTTTTAAGTATACGTGGTCGATAGTCGTATACGATTGGCGAAATGAACGAAAGATATGATTGAAACTTAGAATATGAGCTCAAAATCAGAAGCCAGGATGTGTGAAAAAACACGGCTCTTGACTGACGATAAGAAAAAACAACAGTCATTAGCTAGTGTAATCTCTGCTGGGGCTTGTCAACATTGTAGCCATTCAAAAAGTTATTTGAAAGATGTAATGAAAGAGTTATTTGAAATTCATAGCTCATATGAATTTATAAAATTTTCAATATTCTCCGAATCGATGTTTATACCGACGACAAATTCTGTGTTATAAGACAAACTTTTCGGAACGGTTTATGGCAAACTTAATGTAGCGGATAACCCTTCAGCAATTGTTCGCAGATAAAATATTTGTTTTACATTATTCTTCAATACATAGTTAATGTAAAGGAAAGGGTTACGAAGGCAAAATTGTGGAAATCACGGGTATAAAGTTTCTCGACAGTGTTACAGTGGCATAAAAACGATAAAATGTGCATAAAAATTTTTCATATTAATTCAAAATTCGTGGGCTACGCACACATTACATAAATTATTGTACAATAAACAACGAAACAAAGTTATCACTCAGTTACGTAAAAGCGTCATTTATTTCCAGAATTAGTTGAAATACATTATTAAAAATAATTTTCACTAATTAGATTTTACAGGTTTCTAAAACACATTATCTGCACTGTAACTTTTTCTACATCAGCTAACGAAAATTAATGAAACACTATTTCCGTCAGCACTCGGATCATCATGAAACAAGAGTTCATTTTTTTCTTGTGTAACAGGGAATTAACTTAACCGCACATTCACTTCAAAATCCCTAAGCTAAATGTGATAAAGGAATTATTATAACAGTTCTGAAGTATTTGCTGTTAATAAGATCTTTAATGAATATTAACAACATTCGATAATTTCTGACTTCAGTATTACGAGTATTAAGCTGTAAAACCAACATTACTACTCATGTAGATACTTCACTGTACAAATCTTGTGCAACGGCTCTTTTTCGGTTACATGTTCACATCACTATATCGAGACACGATTTGTTCCTCACATGTAACTGCGCCCACCTCAAACAACGAACGCACAAAGTGTCATCTTTTTCTTCAGATTCGTCAGTGAAGATAAATCCACTTGGTAATCGGTAAGGAACATTACACTCTCTTTCATATACCTCCTGTAACGTACTTAAGGGATTTACTACTTTTTACAAGACTGATCCAAAATATTTTTAGACACACAGCATATCTCCAGAACAATAGAGACCACACCTCAATAACATATCATAACAGATGGAGGCGATTACCCAACTCTTCCAACCACCAATAACTCCCATCCCTGTTTTAGCGTTACCGCACAACTCTAGTTTGTCATATCCCCATGATTACCAGAAACATTTCAACACCAGCAAAACATCGACTTAACATTTCAGAGTACACAACAACCGTCAATTTAAGGTGAACATCGAGGTGGTGAAAATTTCTTATAGATCCTCAATATTTGTGACATAGTTCATCAAGCGAAGTTTGTAGATATTTATCTATTGTGATAAAGTTAAGAAACATAATTTTAAATATAGAATTTTATCTTTAGAGACATAGTCTTTCATATGTGTCTCAAGAGAATAGCTCTACTTTTAATTATCCATACACTAGACTTCAGGTAACTGCCATACATCATCTTACAATAGGAACTTTTTTATAGTGTAAAGTATTTTATGCTGTTTTATACTGGTAATTCTAGGCTTTTAGTCTTTCATATCATTTAAGAACTTTCAATCTCCCATCAGTATTATTATTAAATAATATTAAAGTAAATTACAGAATGCACTCAGACACCATATTCCTGGAAATTATTTCTCGAAAAGTATTATTTGAATGTGTAATGCAGTTATATAAATAAACGGAAAAAGGAAAAGAGCACCAGTCTGATTCAATTATTAAAATCCTTGAAATGTACATAAATTTTGGAAACAAAAACATGACTAACTTTATGAGATATGTTTCACACCTTGTCATGTATGTTGAAATTGTGCATGTAATACTTATTTTCTGTGGAATAAAATATTACATAATCCTATCAATTGTATTGAAATCTGTCCAACCATTAACAAGCAGAACAACAAATATTAAATACACTAAGAGAACTGGAGACGGTATCGATGGTAACATCTACGATTTGAAATGAATTCGAAGACATAGTTTGCATGGTGCGTTGAACTTCAATGGCTTGTAAAATCAGCGTTCCTGGTATGGCCTTATTATGTCTTGAGAGTAGGAATGTTTATGAGGCAGTGCTGATCAACATATAACAGTAAGAGAAGAACGTTCTCAGAAAAAACATCACTAGGTAGACAAGGAGATTTCTGAGGTACGTTTATAGATCTTAGGACCAAGCGAGGAAACTTCGAATTTTTACAAAATATTCTAAATCACAACTAGCAAGCAAATACTTTGTTGATTTAAATTAGTATTTAAAAATGCACCTTTGAAGATCTTATACACTATTATCTACTAAAGATGCGAATAATACCTGCCCCACTTGAGATCGTGAACGGAGGTAGGTACATAAGAAATAGGCATACAGGTATGTAAGAAGCTCGAAGACCTCTTAGGTAATAGAAAGCAGAAAGTTTTATTCTATGGCTAGTGTTCAGCAGAGACAGGGTATTGTCAGGAGTGCCCCAGGGAACTGTGACAGGATCTCTCTCATTCCCTGTATACACGAATGATCCGCCGGTAGTTTGGGTAGCCATCTGCGGCAGTTTGCTGACGATAGTGTGGAGTAAGGAAAGGGGTCGTCTTTGAGTGACTGTAGGAAAATGCGAGATGAATTAGACAAAATACCTAGTTTGTATGATGAATGGCAGATTGCTCTAAATGTGGAAAAATGTAAGTTAATGCAGATGAGTAAGAGAAACAATACCGTAATGTTCGAATACAGCGCTAGTAGAGTACTCTTACAGGCCTAACGTTGCGAAGCGATATAAAAAGGGAAGATCAGGTAAGGGCGGTAGATGGAAGGCGAATTGTCGATTTCTGTTTCTCAGGAGATAATGTGATTACGAGATCACTCACAGAATGCTAGTGCGACTCATTCTTGATTACTGCTCAAGTGTCTGGTATCCCAGCAGGTTGAAGGAAAGGAAGACATTCAGGAGCGATCTGTTAGTTTTGTAACCCATAGGTTGGATTAACACGCAAATATTACGGAGATCCTTCGTGAAGTCAAATCGGAATTCCTAGAGGGAAGACGACGTTTCTTTCACGAAACAATAATGAGAAAATGTAGAGAGCATTTGCAGTTGATTGCAAAACGATTCTACAGCTGTCAATAGACATTTCTTGTAAGGACCAGGAGGATCGAATAAGAGAAATTAGGTCTCGTATGCAGGCACGTAGACCACTGTTTCTTGTTAGCTGTATTTGAGACTGGAACAGGAAAGAAAATGACTAGTAATGGTACAAGATATCCCCTGCTGTGCATCATCTACATCTACATCTACATGACAACTCTGCAATTCACATTTAAGTGCTTGGCAGAGGCTTCGTCCAACTACAATCATACTATCTCTCTACCATTCCACTCCCGAACAACGGGCGGGAAAAACGAACACCTAAACCTTTCTGTTCGAGCTCTGATTTCTCTTATTTTATTTTGATTATCATTCCTACCTATGTAGGTTGGGCTCAACAAAATATTTTCACATTCGGAAGAGAAAGTTGGTGACTGAAATTACGTAAATAGATCTCGCCGCGACGAAATACGTCTTTGCTGTAAAGACTTCCATCCCAATTCGCGTATCATATCTGCCACACTCTCTCCCCTATTACGTGATAATACAAATCGAGCGACTATTTTTTGCACCCTTTCGATGTCCTCCGCCAATCCCACTTGGTAAGGATCCCACACCGCGCAGCAATATTCTAACAGAGGACGAACGAGTGTAGTGCAAGCTGTCTCTTTAGTGGACTTGTTGCATCTTCTAAGTGTCCTGCCAATGAAACGCAACCTTCCCCACAATATTACCTATGTGGTCTTTCCAACTGAAGTTGTTAGTAATTTTAACACCCAGGTACACCATACTGCGTCCTGCGGAGTATATAAGTAGAAGCCGAATTAAGGGTTTGGTGCCGTGAAAAATGTTAATGGATGACAAAATCCCAAAATCTTCGTAATAACGAATGCGTGTAATAATTATTCTCTATCCACTTTTAATGATACTGGTTCTCAACATTATTTCTCACGAATGTTGTACATCTACATCTACATGGATACTCTGCAAATCACATTTAGGTGCGTGGCAGAGGGTTCACCGAACCACCTTCACAATTCTCTATTATTCCAATCCCGTAAAGCGTGCGGAAAGAATGTACACCTATACCTTTCCGTACGAGCTCTGATTTCCCACGATAATCGTGGTGATCGTTCCGCCCTATGTAGTTCGGTGTCAACAAAATATTTTCGCATTCGGAGGAGAAAGTTGGTGATTGGAATTTCGTGAGAAGATTCCGTCGCAACGAAAAACACCCTGCTTTCAATGATTTCTAGCCCAAATCCCGTATCATTTCTGTGACACTAGCTCCCATATTCGTGATAATACAAAACGTACTACCTGTCTTTAAACTTTTTCGATGCACTCCGTCAGTCCTACCTGCAACGGATCCCACACCGCGCAGCAGTATTCTAAAAAAGGACGGACAAGCGTAGTGTAGGCACTCTCCTTAGTAGGTCTGTATATTTCCTATGTGTCCTGCCAATAAAACGGAGCCTTTGGTTAGCTTTCGCCACAACATTTTCTATGTGTTCTTTCCAATTTCAACTGTTCGTGATAGTAATACCTAGGTATTTAATTGAATTTACGGCTTTTAGATTAGACTGATTTATCGTCTAACCGAAGTTTAACGAGTTCCTTTTAGTACTCATGTGTATGACCACATATTTTTTGTTATTTAGGGTCATCTGCCACTTTCCGCACTATTCAGATATTTTTTTCTAAATCGTTTTGCAGATTTTTTTTGATCTTCTGAAGACTTTATTAGTCGATAAACGACAGCATCATTGGTGAACAACTTGAGACGGCTGATCAGATTGTCTCCAAAATCGTTTATATAGATAAGCAACAGCAAAGAGCCTACAGCACTACCTTGGGAAACGCCAGAAATCACTTCTGGTTTACTCCGTGACCTTCCGTCAATTTCTACGAACTGTGATCTCTCTGACAGGAAGTCACAAATGCAGTCACGTAACTGAGACGATATTCCATAAGCGCGTAATTTCACTATAAATCGCTTGTGTGTTACAGTTTCAAAAGCCTTCTGGAAATCCAGATGTACGGAATCGATCTGAAGTCCCTTGTGAATAGCACTCAACATTTCATGCGAATAAAGAGCTAGTTGTGTTTCACACGTACGATGTTTTCTAAACCATGTTGACTGTGTGTCAATAGACTGTTTTCTTCGAGGTAATTCATAATGTTCAAACACAATATATGTTCTAAAATCCTGCTGCATATCGACTTTAATGATATGGGCCTGTAATTTAGTGGAGTACTCCTATTACCTTTCTTGAATATTGGTGTGACCTTTGCTACTTTCCAGTCTTCGGGTGCGGATCTTTCGTCGAGCGAACGGTTGTATATGATTGTTAAGTATGGAGTTAATGCAGCAGCATACTCCGAAAGGAACCTAATTGGTGTACATTCTGGACCAGAAGAGTTGCTTTTATTAAGTGACTTGAGTTGGTTCACTACTCCAAGGATACTTACTTCCACGTTACTCATGTTGGCAGCTGTTCTAGATTCGAATTCTTCAATATTTACTTCGTCTTCTTTTGTGAAGGCATTTAGGAAGGCTGTGTTTAGTAAATCTGCTTTGGCAGCACTGTCTTCGGTAGTATCTCCACTGTTATCGTGCAGAGAAGGCACTGATTGTTTCTTGCCGCTAACATACTTCACGTACGACCAAATCTCTTTGGATTTTCTGCCAGGTTTCGTGACAAAGTTTCGTTATGGAAGCTGTTATAGGCGTCTAACATTGAACTCCGAGCTAAATTTCGAACTTCTGTAAAGTATCTCCAATCTTGGGGATTTTGCGTCTGTTTAAATTTGGCATGTTTGTTTCGTTGTTTCTGCAACAGTGTTCTAAACCGTTTTGTGTACCAAGGAGGATCAGCTCCGTCGTTTGTTAGTTTATTTGGTAAAAACCTCTCAATTGCTGCCGATACTATTTCTTTGAATTCAAGCCACATCTGGTCTACACTTAAAATTTTTATTTTGGAATGAGTGGAGATTGTCTCTCAGTAAGGCGTCATGTGCATATTTATCTGCTTTTTTGAATAGGTATATTTTTCGCTTATTTTTTGAGGATTTGGGGATTACAATATTCATTCTCGCTACTACAACCCTGTGTTCATTAATCCCTGAATCGGTAGATGCTCGTTATTAACTCAGGGTTATTTGTTGATAAGAGGTCAAGTGTGTTTTCACAACCGTTTACTATTCGCGTGGGCTCATGAACTAACTGCTCGAAATAATTTTCAGAGAATGCGTTTAGTACAATTTCGGATGATATTTTATGCGTATCTCTGCAATTAAACATGTATTTTGGCCAACATATCGAGGCTAAATTAAAGTCACCACCAACTATTATCGTATGAGTCGGGTACGTGTTTAAAATGAAACTCAAGTTTTCTTTAACCTTTCAGCAACTGTATTATATGAGCTCGGAGGTCGGTAAAAGGAACCAATTATTATGTTATTCCGGTTGCCAACAATAACCTCTACCCGTACTGACTCACAGGAAGTATGTACTTCAATTTCGTGACAAATTAAACTACTTCTAACAGCAACAAACACGCCATAAATTTGTAAAGCAGTTATGCTGTTATGAACTACCATGAACTTTAAGATATGGCTTGCCATTAACATGTGTTCCTCCAGTGACGCTCCCAATTTGGAAATTTGACTTTCAGCTGATTCAGTTATTTCACTGGTCACAGTACGTATAAAATGAATAGCAGTAGTTTTAAAAACTTCTAAGCAGGTGGGCGGACGAAACCAGAAATGAAGCAATTGGTCTTCGGTATTGAAGGGACTGTCATTTTTCATTCGTTTCTGTTGATAAGCTACCTTCACATTTAATAGCATGGAATGTGACAGAATCCATTAATCGGACAAACGTGTACACTTCAGCGAAAAATATAAAATATAGGAATACGTTGCAACAACATCTTAATTTTTACATTCTGAGTTCCTTCGTTCCCACGAGAAGTGGAAGGTGCTATTGTAAGTCTAAAACTAGAGATAAAATTCAACATGCTTATTGCAATCAACATTTCACCACTACACGCATAGCCAGATTCGGCCCCAGCTTACTCGCAGACGACACAGCCACTCAACTGCATCGTGTGACAAAGTGAGATATTAACTTGGAAGTGTAGTTAAGCCACGGTTTAAATAAACGAGTCATTGGCAGAGAGCAGATCACGTGCAACACTTTTGCTGTTTCCTGACTACAGCAAGTTAAGAAATATTTCAACTGGCTAATACGAAGCAATATACATTCTTGGTGTGTACAATGAAGAACAAAAAAAATAGAACGTGGTTTTCAGTTAAATGAGAGCAAACAGTCCTCAACGGAATAGTGTGTGAGTGTCCTATTCAATATCTGCCGGATGCTGTGTTTTCCTCCGTGCTCTGGTCAAAGTATCAGCCATTGTGCTCAAATTTCACCCACTCCACGCCTTAAATGAAGGTAATCTACGTCGAGTGGCACGTTATATATCTCCCGAGGCTGGAGCCAACGGCGTTCCAGTACAGTGCTGCAGATCTCCATTCGCATGATGCACGTTCACTGGTTGTTGTTAAATATTCTCTACCACGAAAAGTATCCACTCCATCCTAAGTTATTTGTCACCGTGATAAGTTGCTGGCTTATTTTTTGAAACACACTCCTTTATAATATATTAGATTTTCCACAAATTAACTATATGATTTTGAATCATTAGCGATTGTCAGCTATCATCATCATCATCATCATTTAAGACTGATTATGCGTTTCGGCGTTCAGTCTGGGGCATAGTCCCCCTTACAACATTCCTCCATGATCCCCTATTCAGTGCTAACATTAGTGCCTCTTCTGATGTTACGCCTATTACTTCAAAATCATTCTTAATCGAATCCAAGTACTTTCTGCTTGGTCTGCCCCGACTCCTCCTACCCTCTTCTGCTGAACCCATGAGTCTCTTGGGTAACCTTGCTTCTCCCATGCGTGTAACATGACCCACCATCTAAGCCTGTTCGCCCTGACTGCTACATCTATAGAGTTCATTACCAGTTTTTCTTTGATTTCCTCATTGTGGACACCTTCCTGCCACTGTTCCCATCTACTAGTACCTGCAATCATCCTAGATACTTTCATATCCGTAACCTCAACGTTATTGCTAAGGTAACATGAATCCACCCAGCTTTCGCTCCCATACAACAAAGTTGGTCGAAAGATTGAACGGTGCACAGATAACTTAGTCTTGGTTATTTTACATCGAAATCTGAAACATTCCTGATCGTATTTTCACCTACATTGAGCATCTCTTCAGAATACTCCCTCCATCTGCCCAAGGAATCCACAGGATTAACCAGCAGTTTTCCTGACCCGTCCAAAATACTTGTCATTTCCTTCTTACCTCCCTTTCGAAGACTGCTAATTACACTCCAGAATGGCTTTCCAGCAGCTTGACCCAAAGTCTCCAACCTGTTTCCAAAGTCTTCTCAAGATTTCTTTTTGGATGCTGCAATTATCTGTTTGGCCTTGTTTTTTCCTTCAACATAACTTTGGCTGTCTACCTGGGTTCTAGTAGTATGTAGCCATTTTTGATACGCCTTCTTTTTCCTTTTACAGGCTGTCTTGACTGTGTCATTCCACCAAGCTGTTTTCTTCATCCTACCTTTACTCACTACTGTTCCAAGACATTCTTTAGCCACTTCTAGTACTTTGTCCCTGTACCTTGTCCATTCCTTTTCCAGTGACTGTAATTGACTACATTCAACTAACTGGTACCTTTCTGAGATCACTGTTATGTACTTGTGCCTGATTTCCTTATCCTGAAGTTTCTTCACTCTTATCCTCCTACATATGTACCTGACCTCCTGCACTTTCGGCCTCACAGTACCAATTTCACTGCAGATTAAATAATGATCAGTGTCATCAAAGAATCCCCTGAATACACGTGTGTCCATCACAGCCTTCCTGAATTCCTAATCTGTTATTACATAGTCAATGACAGGTCTGGTTCCCCTGCCTTCCCAAGTATACCGGTGAATGTTCTTATGTTTAAAAAAGGAGTTTTTGATTACTAAGCCCATACTGGCACAGAAATCCAAGAGTTGTTTCCCCTTCCTGTTGGCCTCCATATCCTCTCCAAAATTACCCATAACCTTTTCATACCCTTCTGTTCGACTTCCAATCCTGGCATTAAAATCACCCATGAGCAGAACACTGTCCTTGTCCTTTACTCTAACAACTACATCACTGAGTGCATCATAAAAACTATTCATCTTATCTTTATCTGTCCCTTCACAATGCGAATATACTGACACAATCCTAATTTTCTTGCTAGATGCACTCAGTGACGTAGTTGTTAGAGTAAAGGACAAGGACAGTGTTCTGCTCATGGGTGATTTTAATGCCAGGATTGTAAGTCAAATCTATCCTCATTAGTCGTTCGTTTACATACTTCATTGCAACTACGCTGGGTTCCATTTCTTTCCTGATGTAAAGCCCTACACCCCATTGTGCTATTCCGGCTTTGACTCCTGACATGTAGACCTTGTATTCTCCCACTTCCTCTTCTTTCTCACCTCTTACCCGAGCCCTCATCTCGTGGTCGTGTGGTAGCGTTTTCGCTTCACACGCCCGGTTTCCCGGGTTCGATTCCCGGCGGGGTCAGGGATTTTCTCGGCCCGTGATGGCTGGGTGTTGTGTGATGTCCTTAGGTTAGTTAGGTTTAAGTAGTTCTAAGTTCTAGGGGACTGATGACCATAGATGTTAAGTCCCATAGTGCTCAGAGCCATTTGAACCATTTGAACCCTTACCCGAATGTCACTAACTGCTAAAACGTCCAGCCCCATCTTACTCACAGCCTCTGCCAGCTCTACCTTCTTCCCAGAGTAGCCCCCATTGATACTAATGGCTCCCCATCTCATTACCATTTGTTTGCCAAGTCATATATTAGGAGTCCCTGGTTTGTCAGTTAGAGGTGGGACTCCGTCACCTCCAAAGGTCCGAGGCATTTTACTCTGATTGTTGCCAGAACCATGTTTAAAGTTTCAGGGAAGCAGGTTGATAGCCTTACTTGCCCCGAGTCCCATTGAGTTTTACCCCTATCGGTTGAGGGACTAACCGGTGGATTTGGTAGTCTTTGCCGTATGAGAACAAAGGTGACGACGACTCAGAATATGTCCGAGATGCCCAGTCTTATTCCAAAGTAACTGGTATCCCGACTGTCGGGACCACTTACTTGGCCACTCGTACGTTGTCCGTGGTTCATGAACTAGGACATGTCTACGGGAACCCACACCCTGAACCACGATTGTTAGCTATTATTAAACAATTTCATGTATATTTGGTTTCAACGTTTAAGATACAAACAGTTTTCCTGCGTTTGTATTTTTCGGTGGGTGGGATGCGGTCTGCCATGACTCCCTCTCCTGCGCCACCACCTTCATCTGAGAGTAACACTTGCGGAGGTGGTGTCCCCCCTCCCCCAAGGCGTGATACGTATGCTGCCTAACATTCAAAAAAGGCATAGGAAAAAAATGGAGAACTTACAGCCTTGCACTAAAATTTATTAAACCTTATTCGGGTAATGACGTAGGACTCTATTATTAAATACAGTTTTTGATTAAAAAGTACTATATTCTTCAATAGAACACACCAGAACATTCTTGGAACAATTATCACAAAATCATTTATAATCGGAATATATCATGAGTTGAAGAATTAAAAATAGAAAAAGTTCATAAAATGTTTGTTAGTCTTAGAACGAAGCTGTCACAAATGTCCGAAACGTGTTTTGTAGCACGTAAAGGAATAAACAGGAAAATCTGCAGAGTTGAACACTTCAACATGTCTAACCAGCATTATTTATATTCCTGTCCCGATGTAACTGTTGGAAAGTCATAGTCTAGTAGATGCAACAAAGTTAAAATTCGCCAGTGTAGTTCGCACTGTTGTAGTCTAAGTCTTCATTCGGTACAGGTTTCCAGCACCAAGAGTCCGAAAGTAATCGTAAAATTTTCAAAGTACACTGTAAGACAAAAAAAAAAAGGAAAACCGCGCATTTCAAAGAAATTTTCCGAATGGGACGGAAATAAGTAGATTTTATTTACATGTATAGACAGACAATGGATTACAATTTCATAAAAACTGGGGGTGTATTCAAGAGAAAGAGCTTCAGAAATTGAACAACCCAATAACATGCTGGTCCACCTCAAGCCCTTATGGAAGAAGTTATTCGACTTGGCATTGTCCGAGTTGTTGCATGTCCCCCTGAGCGATATCGTGCTAAATTCTGTCTGATTGGTGCGTTAGATCGTCAGTATCCCGAACTGATTTAAGGGCCCTGCCCATAATTCTCCAAACGTTTCTAGTTGGGGAGAGATCCGGCGACCTTGCTGACCAAGGCAAAATCTTGCAAACATGAAGACACATAATTTTCATAATGCGGCGCCACAGTCCTAATATATTTCTTTAAAGTCAGTACCGCCATTAGACTGTTGTTTATTTACAGTGTTTCGTTTACACTTACACAATCATGATTTCGGCTTCAAAGACCCATTATCAAGTGTTTTAAGTGTTATGCATTGCCTAAGATGGTATATTCTCGTATTAAAATGTGCTATTAGACACATTGTCTAAGAGTCTATTTTTTGGCAGAGCCTACTGGTTTACTTCATCACTAAGTATACCATCTTGACTGAATGACAGTCTAATGGCGATACTGACTTTGAACATGAAGACTAATGATGGAAAGTTTCGCCGTATGTGGGCGGGCATCATCTTGCTGAAAAGTAAGCTTGGAACGAAGGGCAACATTGGTCGTCATGGATCAGTTCGAAGCAGTAACCATTACTAAAGAACATTCTACTCCAGACAATGAGGTTTCAAACCAAAGTGAATGGAGATGCTGTTGACAGCGGTGGAATACCAACCTGACAATCATTGTCAAGAGATAGAAGTAAGGCTAATCGTTATTGAACCGCTCAATTTGTAAACTCTTTCTCTTGAATAAATCATCCAAAAATTGCAATCATTTGTTTGTCTGTACTTCTACATCACATTTACCGATTTCTGTCCCATTCTGATAATTCCTTCGTGGCGCTTTTTTTGTCTTAGAGTGTACTTAAGTACCTCAGACTAGGCACAGGTTGCTCATCTGAGCTGACGTACACAAAAATATTAATAATTTCGACTCCCGGCGAAATCTGATAGTGCATTATCTACAGTAGTACCGTCCCCATAGACCCTTATAAAAAAGTTTCGGGTTCATGGCTTTAAAGCAGAGCTGATCACGGTTTCTCTCAAAACAATAATTACGCCTGAACTATTGATCAAAAGAGCATGAAAAAGGCTCATGGGGCGTTTAAATACACTGCACACACCTTCGTAATCAAAGTGATAGATCGTATTTAGGTGCGAATTCAGTTTTCGAAAAATACACCACTGTTGTTTACTGTGGTGTTGCGAGTAACGGCTTGCTGATCGGCTGCAGCTCTCCAACAGTTCATGCTGGAGGCCAAATAGACCTCGTATCCCCACTGACATATACTCAACGTCCTCAGTAACTCAATTTGTTGAAGTTATTTTCCAGTTTGTGTCATTCCTGTAGCTTTTGATATCTACAGCTCTCTCTAACACCATTCAAGATATTTCCCGGTATCTTAAATGATATCCTCTCATGATGTTCTTTGTTCCCTTTAGGGTTTCACATGTATTCCTTTCCTCCCCGTTTCTGAAGATTTATTATAAGCTCAAATAATTTCAGAATTTTCTGTAACTCCAGTCATCAGAACTACAATAATTTTCTGTTCCAGCTTTATTACACTTCATTGTTAACTCCAGTGGTGCACCACATGTACATTTCCAGAAACTTACTCCTTAATTTAGGGCCAAAATTTGATACCCGTGGGATTGCTTTATAGACGATATCCTCTTAGCCTATGATAGTCAGCTGCTTGCTTCTCGCCACTTCGTCTTTCATATGTTACTTTGCTTCCGAGGCAACAAAATTCGTCTACTGCACCGTCACAAATTTGAACGTCAAATTTATCGCTTATCTTATTACTGGCACATTTTCTTTCGTTACATTCAAGCACCATTCTGCACTCGTTAGTTAGTTTATTCCATTGGACAGTTTCTTTTGTTCTTCCCCATATTAAAGGAGAATAGCAATGCCATCAGCAAATCTTACCACTGAAATACTTTGATCTTGAATTTTAATTATGCCATCGTTTTTGCGCTCTAGAGGTTGAGCAGTTGGGGAAATGTTTACGTAACTACCTTACACCACATAAATCTAAGAGACTTCTAAGTATTAGAGTATTATTGTTATCTATTGGTCATTGCTGCTGCTGTAGCTTATTTTACCGGTCTTTATCTATAGCTTATAGTCTTATAGGCAGACAACATCTAGAATATCAAGATGTTTTCGAATACACCGAAGACTTTACAGACTGCGAAAAAACTTATCTATTCTGTCTGCCTTGTCTTCCAAAGCTTCGGCTAACATTTCTTCCAACATGTTATCAAATTTGACACCAATTCCTCTTCTATCACAACAGCAGATAGTTGTCCATTCTTAAGAGACTCTCAGCGTACTCTTTCCCTACATTCACTCTGTTCCCTGCGTTCAACAGTGGAATTTATTTACATTTCACTGACAGTTAGTTTGCCTTTCCAATTTAATAAATGCGTTCTACCACTGCATGTTCTTTTTCCGCAGTCATTTTACTTTAGCTTCTTTGTACTCCTTAATGATTTCCTTCCCAAGTGATTAATATTGCATGATTCCTTTCTGTGTCTCAACATTTTTATATTTCATTCATTCGTAGACCAACTGTTCTCTTCTGTTACCCAAGGTTTTTTGCTGTTGTGCCTATATTTGTCCGTTTACGATCTTTAACTGGCGTTTAAGTGTTATCTATTCCTCTGCGACTGAACTAGCAACTTTGATTGACCATATTTCCTTGTCCATTATTTCAATAGCCCCTTCTCTAAACAACGATTCTTCACAACACTTCCCTTAAACATAAGCTTTCATCATTCTTGAATCGTGATGTGAGTCTGAAAGTACTTATGGGTGCATCTTCAAAGGTCTGTGATTTAATCTTGGATCATGTAGTCAGGACTATTGTAGCTCTTGAATCGTGTAGGCATCTCGTCTTCCAAAATCTTCATACATTCACTGTAGATTACACGTGCCTCCACACATCTCAACAATAAAATGTGCCATCTCAAGTCAGTGACTGGGTTGTAAAATATTTTCTTATGTCAGCGGACACTCTTTGGTCGAAGAGGGGGTTCAGCTTCAGATTTATACATGGAAGATACTTGAATTGGCATCTTGTGCAATTTCAGTAATAGATGGATCGAACAAGGCTAATGGCCAATGACGGTGCTGCTGCAGAATTACAATTTCATTGCAATAAAAAACGTCAAAACAGAAACGGAAATAACGCAAAGAAACTTGGATTTTAGATAACAGTATAAAACTGTAGTGGACCAGTAGCAGTATGTAATTTCATGGACAAACAACAACGGGTTTTGATGTAGTCGAGGTGCAATTGCTGAAGCCCTGCAGTCAGGAAACCCCTATATCATCCCGTCTAGCGTCCAGAATGTTATTATTATGTTTTGCCTAAAAATAAACTATCCAAAAAACTAAAAGGTTTTCAGCGAAATAGAAACATTATTATACCAAATTCGAAAGTACATCTTTACACAACCGTGGAACCAAAATCTTCTGCTGATTAGCATTCGGGAATGTGTTTATGAAGGAATTAAATTCCCTAAAAGAGCCTATAAATAAAAAGCCATCTAGATAGTTTGGTATTTTCAACTTTCTACGACGTTTCGGCTACTGCAATCATCAGATGAAAACTTAGAACTCGTAAAACAAAGTTGTAATGCAACTGACACTGAGTTTTGCTTTAGGGATTGTAAATTTTGGTTCACAGTGGTGATACGGAAAAGACGAGAATCCAAGCGTTTCCGATGTGGTATTATATAATAATGTTGAAAATTTAGGTGGCTTTATAAGATATGAGGTTCTCTGCAGACTCGGCCAGGAGAGGAACATATGGAAAATGAAAGAAGAAGAGATAGAATGACAGCACATGTGTTAAGATATAAAGAAGTAAGTGTTGGGAGATGTTGGAATACATTCACCAAATAAGTGAGGAAACTGGGTGCGAGTTCTCCTCTGAGATGAACAGTAGCCGCAAGAGGTCCACTTGAAACAAGTCATGGCAATAGCCGAAACGACGCAGCAAAGGAAAATACATCATGGGATATAGGCGGTGGTTTTATTAAAAAATCGGATAAATTAACCGCGTATTACCTTTCTCTGTGTATTCTAACGAGCTTGGACCCTCCTGGCGCATGCTGTTCACGAGGGAAGCGATACGTCGCCCAAGAAACCTGTCCCTGTCTCGGACTGCGGCCCTCCTGGTGTAATCTAGATGAATTGGCGGACTTCTACGTAGAAGCATGTGGAATACGCAAATAGCTGTAAATGCAATAGTAAATTCAATAAGTTCAGTCCCAATGTCAGACAGCACCTGGTTGCTCTCATACGTAATTTCCACGGTCTACTGCCAACCGTGTGGAACTACATGATTAAAGTCGCTCACGTCAGAAATTGGATGGATGACGACGCTTATAACTGGAAAAGAGGCCCAGGAAAGGAAAGATTATTTCGGACGGAGAGTGTGAACTGATGTTTCTTGCAAAACACTGGTCTAATAGCAAACTAGGCGAGGTTTTAAATTCGATTTGCGACAGGCCATACAAACGAAAATTAGGGGGTACGTATTCTGAATTTCTTTTAAAAAAATAGAGAGAAATAGGTATCTGGAAAGGCATCCGTGTGAAGAACGCCACATTACAATAATATTATCTTGGGATTCTTCAATTTGGTCCGGGTTTGTAGAGAAAAGAGGTAATATCAGAAATAGAGTCCACCTTGATGCAAAATACCTTGTTATTCGTTTATTTCTTTATTATTCCAAACCAGTTTCGGCGACAAATATCACCATTGTCAGTGGGGGTTTTAATCTAAAACATGCAGAAAATGGTATAATTGTACAAACACAGTGAAACATTATTACATTTTTACAACTCGTCTTTTAAAATATAGTTTTATATTGATACTTTCATATTACCTTACTAATTGTATGTTACAGCATGTTTTAAGCAATTATTGGCGCTGTTTGTGGCATATTTTCTGTCTCTTTTTTCTGTTCCCGTTTTCTTACTTAGGGAACATCATGTCATCTGCAACCATGTGTGCGGCTGTGTCTCTGGCTGAGCCAGATGCAGCTGGCTGCCCTGTTTCGGAGGATCATTGTCAGCCTTCAAGGTCCGGGCAATCGCAGAGGGTGGGCTTACTGGTAGTTGGGAGCTCGAATGCTAGGCGCGTAATGGGGCCCCTTAGGGATACGGCGGCTAAGGAGGGGAAGAAATCCAGTGTGCACTCCGTGTGCATTCCGGGAGGAGTCATTCCTGATGTGGAAAGGGTCCTTCCGGATGCCATGAAGAGCACAGGGTGCCGCCAGCTGCAGGTGGTGGCACATGTCGGCACTAATGACGTGTGTCGCTTTGGATCTGAGGAAATTCTCTCTGGATTCCAGCGGCTATCTGATTTGGTGAAGGCTGCCGGTCTTGCTTACGAGATGAAGGCAGAGCTCACCATCTGCAGCATCGTTGACAGAACCGACTGCGGACCTTTGGTGCAGAGCCGGGTGGAGGGTCTGAATCAGAGGCTCAGACGGTTTTGCGACCGTATTGGCTGCAGATTCCTTGACTTGCGCCATAGGGTGGTGGGGTTTCGGGTTCCGCTGAATAGGTTAGGAGTTCACTACACTCAGCTGGCGGCTACACGGGTAGCGGAGGCTGTGTGGCGTGGACTGGGCGGTTTTTTAGGTTAGAAGGCCTCGGGATAGTGCGGGATGGGCTGCAATGTCAAAGGGTGCTTGTCAATTACAGGAAGTGCTTGGATCAAGTAACAGTCGGAATTATAGTTGTAAAATGTTGTAGTTGCGCTGGAAAAGTCCCTGAGCTTCAAGCGCTAATAGAAAGCACAGAAGCTGATATCGTTATAAGTACAGAAAGCTGGCTAAAGACTGAAATAAGTTCTGCAGAAATTTTTACGAAGTCTCAGACGGTGTTCAGGAAAGATAGATTAGGCAGAATTGGTGGTGGAGTGTTTGTGTCTGTCAGTAGCGGTTTATCTTGTAGTGAAGTCGAAGTAGATACTCCGTGAGAATTGGTATGGGTGGAAGTTATACTTAAAAGCCGAATTAAGTTAATAATTGGATCCTTCTATCGACCCCCAGACTCCGATGATACAGTTGCGGAACAGTTCAGAGAAAGTTTGAGTCTCGTAACAAATAAATACCCCACTCATACGGTTATAGTTGATGGGGACTTCAACCTACCCTCGGTATGTTGGCAAAAATACTTGTGCAGAACCGGTGGTAGGAAGAAAACGTCTTCCGAGATTGTCCTAAATGCTTTCTCCGAAAATTATTTCGAGCAGTTAGTCCACGAACCCACGCGAATTGTAAATGGTTGCGAAAACACACTTGACCTCTTAGCCACAAACAATCCAGAGCTGATAGAGAGCATCATGACTGATACAGGGATTAGTGATCACAAGGTCATTGTAGCTAGGCTCAATACCATTTCTTCCAAATCCATCAGAAACAAACGCAAAATAATTTTATTTAAAAAAGCAGATAAAGTGCCACTAGAAGCCTTCCTAAAAGACAATTTCCATTCCTTCCGAACTGACTATGCGAATGTAGACGAGATGTGGCTCAAATTCAAAGATATAGTAGCAACAGCAATTGAGATATTCATACCTCATAAAATGGTAAGAGATGGAACGGACCCCCCGTGATACACAAAAAAGGTCCGAACGCTGTTGCAGAAGCAACGGAAAAAGCATGCGAAGTTCAGAAGAATGCGAAATCCCGAAGATGGGCTAAAATTTACAGACGTGCGAAATTTGGCACGTACTTCGATGCGAGATGCCTTTAATAGGTTTCACAACGAAACATTGTCTCGAAATTTGGTAGAAAATCCGAAGAAATTCTGGTCGTATGTAAAGTACACAAGCGGCAAGACGCAGTCAATACCTTCGCTGCGCAGTGCCGATGGTACTGTTATCGACGACTGTGCCGCTAAAGCGGAGTTATTGAACGCAGTTTTCCGAAATTCCTTCACCAGGGAAGACGAATGGAATATTCCAGAATTTGAAACACGAACATCTGCTAGCATGAATTTTTTAGAAGTAGATACCTTAGGGGTTGCGAAGCAACTCAAATCGCTTGATACGGGCAAGTCTTCAGGTCCAGATTGTATACCGATTAGGTTCCTTTCAGATTACGCTGATACTATAGCTCCCTACTTAGCACTCATATACAACCGCTCGCTCACCGATAGATCTGTACCTACAGATTGGAAAATTGCGCAGGTCGCACCAGTGTTCAGGAAGGGTAGTAGGAGTAATCCATTTAACTACAGACCTATATCATTGACGTCGGTTTGCAGTAGGGTTTTGGAGCATATACTGTATTCAAACATTATGAATCACCTCGAAGGGAACGATCTATTGACACGTAATCAGCATGGCTTCAGAAGACATCGCTCTTGTGCAACGCAGCTAGCTCTTTATTCGCACGAAGTAATGGCTGCTATCGACAGGGGATCTCAAGTTGATTCCGTATTTCTAGATTTCCGGAAAGCTTTTGAAACCGTTCCTCATAAGCGACTTCTAATCAAGCTGCGGAGGTATGGGGTATCGTCTCAGTTGTGAGACTGGATTCGTGATTTCCTGTCAGGAAGGTTGCAGTTCGTAGTAATAGACGGCAAATCATCGAGTAAAACTGAAGTGATATCAGGTGTTCCCCAGGGATGCGTCCTGGGACCTCTACGGTTCCTGATCTATAAAATGACCTGGGTGACAATCTGAGCAGTTCTCTTAGACTGTTCGCAGATGATGCTGTAATTTACCGTCTAGTAAGGTCATCCGAGGACCAGTATCAGTTGCAAAGCGATTTAGAAAAGATTGCTGTATGGTGTGTCAGGTGGCAGTTGACGCTAAATAACGAAAAGTGTGAGATGATCCACATGAGTTCCAAAAGAAATCCGTTGGAATTCGATTACTCGATAAATAGTACAATTCTCAAGGCTGTCAATTCAACTAAGTACCTGGGTGTTAAAATTACGAACAACTTCAGTTGGAAGGACCACATAGATAATATTGTCGGGAAGGCGAGCCAAAGGTTGCGTTTCATTGGCAGGACACTTAGAAGATGCAACAAGTCCACTAAAGAGACAGCTTACACTACACTCGTTCGTCCTCTGTTAGAATATTGCTGCGCGGTGTGGGATCATTACCAGGTGGGATTGTCGGAGGACATCGAAAGGGTGCAAAAAAGGGCAGCTCTTTTTGTATTATCACGTAATAGGGGAGAGAGTGTGGCAGATATGATACACGAGTTGGGATGGAAGTCAGTACAGCATAGGCGTTATTCGTCACGGCGAGACCTTTTTACGAAATTTCACTCACCAACTTTCTCTTCCGAATGCGAAAATATTTTGTTGAGCCCAACCTACATAGGTAGGAATGATCATCAAAATAAAATAAGAGAAATCAGAGCTCGAACAGAAAGGTTTAGGTGTTCGTTTTTCCCGCTCGCTGTGCGAGAGTGGAATAGTAGAGAGATAGTATGATTGTGGTTCGATGAACCCTCTGCCAAGCACTTAAATGTGAATTGCAGAGTAGTCATGTAGATGTAGATGTAGATGTAGTAGACAAATACTAAAAGGTGAACTTCGCATGTCAGCAGTATATACTTGGGGTGGTGGTAGTGTTGTGGAAACCAGTTATTTTGCTGTGTATTTAGCTGCTGCTTAGCTATTCGGGTATTCACGTTCGTTGGATGGTATGTGGCTGCTTTTTACACAGAAAAACACAACTTTTGCACTTTGGTTCTGATCCATAATACTACACCATTTTGCTGTTCGCGTGTGTTGTTGAAGAGTGTTGTGTTTTCATTTATTAGAAACACTTTACCGCTCTGAGAGAACTGACCAAGGACACAGAACAGAAAGCACACACACGCAAAAGAACCACTTCCCCATCACACACAGAGACATAAATAATGAACAGAAGTCATCGTAATTCGCGCTACAGTTTTTCATGGCCTTTCTCGCCACTCGCCTCTCTCGACACTGTCTGAAACACAAGTCTGAAATACGAGACTAAGTCGCAAACCCCATAATACCGCATAGCCTTTTAAATTTCGCACTCATTCGTATATAGGAAGTTGTACACTATGTGGCGTGGATGGTAGCCGATACACAGTATTCTGCGGCCGATGCTAAATTATTTCCAGTCACACAAAAATGGTAGGAGTGCCATAAAGGTGTACCAGACTACAACAACGCTATTTTTGTGAGCTGAGGAAGGGTTCGCAGAGCACGTCCATAGCGAAATTCGTCCCTTGTTTCATTAGAACTCTATTCCGTGGAACGTTGCGTTGATTGGGATACGGGAACTCAGCATAAATACAATAAAAAGTCACAAACAAGGAGCGTCTGGCCGCGCAGGTTACTCAGCAATGGCACATTGTTTTCCCATACAACGGTATTTTACTAACTCCAGGATGCATCGGTATTGTTGTTGGCAGCAGTTTAACGAACCAAATAAACTTTTTATATCCAAAGAGGTCACTCTCCAGATGAGCATGCTGCCACAAGAATTCTGTGCAGTAGGCTTTTAGTCACTTGTTGAATAATGGGATAGGTGTTGAAGTTTACAATGGGAGTATGCTGAAAAGGAAAATAAATCTCATGCCGGTACAAATCTGCGACCTATATATTGACTTACAGTCGTAGATTAAAAAAGACAGGAAATGTGAATACGACATGAGGGACAAAGGAAAGGACAGTTTTGTGTGTTTGTGTGGAGGGGGGCAGCCGGCAGCATTGAAACAATTCACACGTATATAGTATGCAGCAGTCAAAGAAGGAATCGAAAAGTAGAACCCAATTACCACTAACAAAAGGGGGAGTAACTTATGTACCAAAGGGGAAAGAGCAGAAGATCAATTCGATATGGAAGTAAAATTAAAGACAGCAGCAGTAGACGGATTACCAGAAGACGCAGTAGTGGCACTACATCTACATCTACATGACTACACTGCAATTCACATTTAAATGCTTGGCAGAGGGTTCATCGAACCACAATCATACTATCTCTCTACTATTCCACTCCCGCACAGCGAGCGGGAAAAACGAACACCTAAACCTTTCTGTTCGAGCTCTGATTTCTCTTATTTTATTTTGATGATCATTCCTACCTATGTAGGTTGGGCTCAACTAAATATTTTCGCATTCGGAAGAGAAAGTTGGTGACTGAAATTTCGTAAAAAGGTCTCGCCGCGACGAAAAACGTCTATGCTGCAATGACTTCCATCCCAACTCGTGTATCATATCTGCCACACTCTCTCCCCTATAACGTGATAATACAAAACGAGCTGCCCTTTTTTGCACCCCCTCGATGTCCTCCGTCAATCCCATCTGGTAAGGATCCCACACCGAGCAGCAATATTCTAACAGAGGGCGAACGAGTGTAGTGTAAGCTGTCTCTTTAGTGGACTTGTTGCATCTTCTAAGTGTCCTGCCAATGAAACGCAACCTTTGGCTCGCCTTCCCGACAATATTATCTATGTGGTCCTTCCAACTGAAGTTGTTCGTAATTTTAACACCCAGGTACTTAGTTGAATTGACAGCCTTGAGATTTGTACTATTTATCGAGTAATCGAATTCCAACGGATTTCTTTTGGAACTCATGTGGATCATCTCACACTTTTCGTTATTTAGCGTCAACTGCCACCTGACACACCATACAGCAATCTTTTCTAAATCGCTTTGCAACTGATACTGGTCCTCGGATGACCTTACTAGACGGTAAATTGCAGCATCATCTGCGAACAGTCTAAGAGAACTGCTCAGATTGTCACCCAGGTCATTTTATAGATCAGGAACAGTAGAGGTCCCAGGACGCTTCCCTGGGGAACACCTGATATCACTTCAGTTTTACTCGATGATTTGCCGTCTATTACTACGAACTGCGACCTTCCTGACAGGAAATCACGAATCCAGTCGCACAACTGAGACGATACCCCATACCTCCGCAGCTTGATCAGAAGTCGCTTATGAGGAACGGTGTCAAAAGCTTTCCGGAAATCTAGAAATACGGAATCAACTTGAGATCCCCTGTCGATAGCGGCCATTACTTCGTGCGAATAAAGAGCTAGCTGCGTTGCACAAGAGCGATGTCTTCTGAAGCCATGCTGATTACGTGTCAATAGATCGTTCCCTTCGAGGTGATTCATAATGTTTGAATACAGTATATGCTCCAAAACCCTACTGCAAACCGACGTCAATGATATAGGTCTGTAGTTAAATGGATTACTCCTACTACCCTTCTTGAACACTGGTGCGACCTGCGCAATTTTCCAATCTGTAGGTACAGATCTATCGGTGAGCGAGCGGTTGTATATGAGTGCTAAGTAGGGAGCTATAGTATCAGCGTAACCTGAAAGGAACCTAATCGGTATACAATCTGGACCTGAAGACTTGCTCGTATCAAACGATTTGAGTTGCTTCGCAACCCCTAAGGTATCTAGTTCTAAGAAACTCATGCTAGCAGATGTTCGTGTTTCAAATTCTGGAATATTCCATTCGTCTTCCCTGGTGAAGGAATTTCGGAAAACTGCGTTCAATAACTCCGCTTTAGCGGCACAGTCATCGATAACAGTACCATCGGCACTGCGCAGCGAAGGTATTGACTGCGTCTTGCCGCTTGTGTACTTTACATACGACCAGAATTTCTTCGGATTTTCTACAAAATTTCGAGACAATGTTTCGTTGTGGAACCTATTAAAGGCATCTCGCATCGAAGTACGTGCCAAATTTCGCACGTCTGTAAATTTTAGCCCATCTTCGGGATTTCGCATTCTTCTGAACTTCGCATGCTTTTTCCGTTGCTTCTGCAACAGCGTTCGGACCTTTTTTGTGTATCACGGGGGTTCCGTTCCATCTCTTACCATTTTATGAGGTATGAATATCTCAATTGCTGTTGCTACTATATTTTTGAATTTGAGCCACATCTCGTCTACATTCGCATAGTCAGTTCGGAAGGAATGGAAATTGTCTTTTAGGAAGGCTTCTAGTGGCACTTTATCTGCTTTTTTAAATAAAATTATTTTGGGTTTGTTTCTGATGGATTTGGAAGAACTAACCAAGTAATTGTTATATTATAAACCCATGTTTTCGAAAGGCCAAGAGTAATGAAAGAACAGCCTCGAAGGTTAAAAATTAAGCCTCATACGCTACATTTCATGTCTTCACATCCGATTCCACAAGCAAAACTGTCTGCAGTGGAAATGGAAATGCAAAAGATGTGGCTGCAGAGAGCATAGGAAATGGGTGTTACCGAAGTAGGGAGTGCACTGTTTGTTGTAGTGTTGGCGTGCAAGCTACACTAGACCTCCGAAAGGCGAATCAGATTATCGGACTTGAAAGAGATCCACTGGGAATCATATACGATTTGCTAGGGACTTTTAATGGTGCTGAGACGTTTACGAATCTGGACTTAATTTTAGGGTACTATTAGGTGTTATTGGACCACGAATCCACATAATCAACGCCATTCCTGTACAAAGGATGGCGCTAACAACATAGAATGGATTCCTTCGGGATAAAAGGCCACGTTAGCATTTACTCAAACAGTGGGCAGAGCTCTCACTAAGTCACTTGAAATTCATCACCTTGTTCGTAGATGGCGTCCTCATAACAGCAGTACGTAGAGAGAGCATTTGGCAACGATGGAGGGCATTTCTCACAAATTCGAATCTGAAGGTGCTAAATTCAACTTAATAAATTATAGTTCCGTATACAGGAATTAAAATTTTTAGGGGACGTTGTTACCCCGGAAAATTAGATGTAGAAGGGGAAAAGTTACAGGCAGTACTTTGGATGCCTTGCTGCAAGAAGCAACTTTATTTTTGCCGCTTGTGCAGCTGATGATACCGTTCCATAGAGTATAAAATGATAAATAACAAATGCTTGCCCAACAAATTTACGAAAAGGTGCATATGAATATGGACGGAAGACTGTGAGAAAGCATTTCGTTGTATTACAACAGAATTAATGAAAGTGATAAATAGTCTCCATCACAGCTTAACCAAACCTTTTATTTAGCTTGGGATGGATTCGATTACGCCGGGTAGGTGCATCTGAACATTACCGACTAAGGAACTTGGCAACATCAGACGAGCACTATCAATAGTATTTGGATTCACGAAATTTCGTTGTTACATAGTTGGACGAGAATCTGAAGTGGTGACATGCCAAGGGGTTTCGTTGTTTCTGTTAACACGTAAATTACGAAATATGGGGTTAGAAAGATTGTCCTTAGCTTTTCAGGAATGCATGTCAACAGGATACTAATCAATCTGATGGAGGCTCTGTAATGGAGAGGGGTGTGTGCAGTTGGAGTGATATGTGACCCTTGACTTGCCTAGATACGAATCTCACAGGTAACACGTAAGCAAGCATCATGTCTGATCACCTGCTCCATTCATGTCAATTGTGCATTCCGATGGATTTAACCAATTCCAGCAGGACAGTGCGACACCCCACACGTCCAGAATTGCTACAGAGTGGTTCCAGGAATACTCTACTCAGTATAAACACTTCCGCAGGCCACCAAGCTCTCCAGACATGAACGTTATTAAGTATATCTGGGATACCTTGCAACGTGCTGTTCAGAAGAGCCCCTCCGTACTCTTTATGAACATCCATTCGTCGAGTCCATGCCATGTCCATGTCTGCGGTACTTCTGCGTGTTCGAGGAGGCCCTGCACCGTATGAGGCAGGTATAAGACTTTTTTGACTCTTCAGTAAGTCCTCCAATGGAAACTGCGAATGGCAACATACACTACAGAGCAGCCACTATGCTCAACATGCTAACATTTGTCTCTTCTTCTTTATTCACACTCGCGTAAGAACTTGAAAGTATCTGTGCCCCATTATGAAGCCATGCGCTGTAGTTCTTACCTTGTATTTTTCGGTTTAAAAGCTGAGAGACAATAAACACAATGACATATGCAGCTGCCTTCCACTCACCCTACAGTTAGTCAGTGCCCTACACGGTGATGTCGACACCCATCACCATCTTTCGGAAACGGCAGCTTTAGGCAGGAGTAAGAGATTAGTGTTTAAAGTACAATCGACAACGAAGTGATTAGAGACGGGGCACCAGCACGGGATATCGAATGATGGAAGAGGATAGGGGTCGAGCCCTTTAAAAGGAACCATCCCGGCGTATGTCCTAAGCGAATTAGAGAAATCATGGAAAACCTAAATGAGGATGGCCGGACGTGGTTTTGAACCGTCGTCCTCCCGAATCCGAGTCCCGTATGTTAACCACAGCACAGTACAGACTTTAGGCATCTCGTCCCGGAAAGCGTCCCCCCGATCCATTCTAAATTAAATCCTCTTCTGTTAATGAGTTCCCAGTACATAATGTGGGAAAGGAAAAGGCGCGTAGAAGGGCGGACCCAAGATAATCACATCATTTTTCCTTTGACACTTTATATTTATTTACAGAACACATTACACTAACAAACCAAATACAACAATAACCATGTCAAAGAGTGAGAAACTTGACTTTTTTTACAAATAATCTATAAAACAATTACTTTCCCAAAACTTTAAGGACAAATCTCCACTTCCTATACTTAAGAGGGTTTAAAAATAAATTAAATTAATTTCGTAATTAATCGGACTACCCTTAGAAAGGAACATCAAGCTGCGATTCCTTATTACCAAATTAGAAGTCCTAACATTCAATTTTCAGAACAGACCAGCCACGAAAGTTAAGATCCAGCAGTACAGATAAAGCAAGATTTTCTCTTACATGCTTGGAGTGAATAAGAACGGAAGTGATGGCAAAATAACTTGAAAAATATCTCAAACATTGACCACTATAGGAAGTACGCTCAAAGTTTCAAAATATTAGCGCAATAGGTACAGGCTAAAACCATCTGATTTAGAAACTGTGAAGGTTAATCATAAATCGGATAATATTAGCCATTTCAGGGGAGACACAAAATATTTGGGGTAAAATATTAACATAAGAGCTTGTAAGTAGCAGAGTAGGCTAAAGAAACTTAAGAAATAAGATGCTAGCGCGAGCAGCTCCACTAAGGTAATGCCAGGCAGTCACAAACACTCCCCCCTCCCCCCCCCACCCTCCCGAAAAAAGAACACCATGCCGCTGCATAATAGCAACAGGTCCCCGCGGCCAAGCGCCGCCCAAAACAGCGGACTCGCAACTCGTAAAACTAAGAACTGTCAACAAGCACCATTCAGTTGAAACAAGAGCTAAAAGATATAAGTTAGGAAAATATAATTCCCCCACGCATTAATAACTTAATGGCTTAAGACCTTCAAACCTGCCTTAAAAATTATGCAATAGCGAAACTCAAAACTGCACACAGGAAGCATCGCTCAGTATCATAGAATGGTAAAATGATGGGGTACTAAACGTCTCCCCCAAAACAACTTAGTTGAATGGGATGAAATCGTTATTTCAAACAAAGAAACAGCCAGTAATACTTGCTTGAGCCAAATTGAAATTTCAACGAGAAACAGGTTACCTCTAGGAGGTGGTACATCACTGCTGGGTAAAGCTCTCTTCCATGGGACTTAGGTTTCAGAACGATGTAAGACAAAATTTGAAAAGCAAACATTAGTTCTTCAAATTTCCTCAAAGTAATTAAAGTTTCAATAATAAATCCTAGAAAATATCCCAAGACCTTAATAACACTCATTTAATAAACCAGATTTACGAGAGCTAATGGACAATTTAACAGAATTAAATACCCATTTTCATCAAACACTAGGATAACAACAAACGGCCGACCAGAGTGGCCGAGCGGTTATAGGCGCTACAGTCTGGAACCGCGCGACCGCAGCGGTCGCTGGTTCGAATCCTGCCTCGAGCATGAATGTGTGTGATGTCCTTAGGTTAGTTAGGTGTAAGTAATTCTAAATTCCAGGGGACTGATGACCTCAGTCGTTAAGTCCCATAGTGCTCAGAGCCATTTTTGATTTCTGGAATCGATGGAAACCTTAAATGTCAACGGTCCAACGTTTATTGGCTGGTAATCCCAAATACGTGTCCTGTGCCTTAACAACAAACGGCCTGACGGCTCACAGAAAAATAACACTGATTTAAGAGCCACAAGATTTAAAGTGACGTACTGCTTGTGGCGTAAACAAGTAACATTAACGCAAAATTTCAAGTAGCACTATTAAACAGGTCAGACTCAAACAGACCAGTTGTGGTTAACAATAAGTACGACGGTCGAAAAAAAATTGGAGATCTATAAAAGATAGGCTCATAGAGGCGGGTATATCACAGCGCTTATTCCATAATTTCAGCTCAGTGCAAAACGCCCACAGGCAAAAACACACAGCATGAACATAAGGAAGATAATTCAGCTGAAGCACACTGAAGGGCCTGGTGAAAACATAGATGCATCCGCTAATTTTAGACTCGTAACTAATCAGTCTCGGAAAAAATAGCGCCACGGCCCACACAGCTGTCGGCCCGATCACTGTCCTTATTGCCCTCTCGTCACGTACCCAGACACTTCTCAATTCTACACGTTCCCGCGTGTTTCCAAGACTCCGTGACAGCAATTATAGACAGGAAGCTAAGGGTAAGTTTTGCCACCTAGCGGGGCGCCAGCAAATGAAGGTGGAAGAAAGGATGAAGTGCAGCCGCCACTTATCACAATAATCATAATAAAATATTCTTTTCAAAGTGCTTCAATTTCTTTATCTCAAATAATTAATAAATCGATATGTTCCACTTCCTCGGAATATAACTACAACCGTCCCATTCGGCCTTTGCCGTACTTCAAAAAAATGTGTGTGAAAGCTTATGGGACTAAAGTACTAAGGTCATCAGCCCCTAAGCTTACACACTACCTAACCTATGTTATCCTAAGGACAAACACACACACCCATGCCCGAGGGAGGACTCGAACCTCCACCGGAACCATCCGCACAGTCCATGACTGCATCGCCTCAGACCTCTCGCTAATCCCGCGGGGCGTGCCGTACTTCAACTCATTACTCACCACTACCCACTACTGTGTCTCCTCATCTCTTGATTAACAGTGTGCACCATCTTCCGAACATTTTTCAAGCAGAGATAGTCCACTCACGACTCCAGGCGACACAGCATCTCTGATGACACGGCACGCTTCAATTTCTAACAGTACAAAGGCGGCTACGCATCCATGACATCCAAATACTAGAGAAATACCCGTGAAACTATCTACATCCCACTATTACCGTTTTCTGCGCGAAGGAAGCACGTTGCATTCCATCCCTCGCTAACGCCGATGACCGAGTGTCAACATCCCACCATGTCATTTTCAATTTAATGTTTAACTACTTTACTGAACAGTGTGATGTCCACGCTCTGAATGAAATTTTAGCTGACGGCTTTTCCCCTTTGCTATATTACGTCGTCACCACTGAAAGAAATGATTTCTTTGAGTGAATGTGGTTACTAGGTCTCAGTTACGCAAGTCACCTTCATGTTACGGCGTTCCTAACGAATTTTATGTTTGCTTTTGGCCTCTCATAGGTGATGCAATAACTTCGATAGTCAGTGAAGTAATACGTGGTGTCTCACGTCCTGCTCCTTTCAAGGAAGGTATAGTGGTCCTCATCCCGAAAGCCAAGGGTTTACCTGCGATTGATTCACTTCGTTAGATTACTCTCTTGAACTATCGTTCAAGCTGTAAACACCAGTGTCTCTAAGTTACTCTACAAAATCATTGCCCTTCACCAAAGTTGTATGCCTGAACGTATGATCCTGACTTCCGTTATCGAATGCCAACATATCGGAGGCTGCGACTTGTGAGGTAACGGGCGAGTTGTGGCGCCCTGAAAATACAGTGTGTTACAAAAACATACGGCCAAACTTTCAGGAAACGTTCCTTACACAAAATAAAGAAAAGATGTTATGTGGACATGTGTTCGGAAACGCTTAATTTCCATGTTAGAGCTCATTTTAGTTTCGGCAGTATGTACTGTACTTCCTCGATTCAACGTCAGTTGGCTCAATTGAAGGAAGGTAATGTTGACTTCGGTGCTTGTGCTGACATGCGACTCATTGCTCTACAGTACTAGCATCAAGCACATCAGTACGTAGCATCAACAGGTTAGTGTTCATCATGAATGTGGTTTTGCAGTCAGTGCAATGTTTTAAATGCGGAGTTGGCAGATGTCCATTTGATGTATGGATTAGCACGGGGCAATAGCCGTGGCGCGGTACGTTTGTATCGAGATAGATTTCCAGAACGAAGGTGTCCCGACAGGAAGACGTTCGGAGCAGTTGATCAGTGTCTTTGGGAGCACGGAACATTCCAGCGTATGACTCGCGACTGGGGAAGACCTAGAACGACGAGGACACCTGCAATGGGCCAGGCAATTCTTCGTGCAGTTGACGATAACCCTAATGTCAGCGTCAGAGAAGTTGCTGCTGTACAAGGTAACGTTGACCACGTCACTGTATGGAGAGTCCTACGGCAGAACCAGTTGTTTCCGTACCATGTACAGCGTGGGCAGGCACTATCAGCAGCTGATTGGCCTCCACGGGTACAATTCTGCGAATGGTTCATCCAACAATGTGTCAATCCTCACTTCAGTGCAAATGTTCTCTTTACCGATGAGGCTTCATTCGAACGTGATCAAATTGTAAATTTTCACAATCAACATGTGTGGGCTGAAGAGAATCCGCACGCAATTGTGCAATCACGTCATCAATACAGATTTTCTGTGAACGTTTGGGAAGGCATTTTTGGTGATGTCTTGATTGGGCCCCATGTTCTTCCACCTACGCTCAACGGAGCACGTTATCATGATTTCATACGGGATACTCTACCTGTGCTGCTAGAACATGTGCCTTTACAAGTACGTCACAACATGTGGTTCATGCACGATGGAGCTCCTGCACATTTCAGTCGAAGTGTTCGTACGCTTCTTAATAACAGATTCGGTGACCGACGGATTGGTAAAGGCGGACCAATTCCATGGCCTCCACGCTCTCCTGACCTCAACCCTCTTGACTTTCATTTATGGGGGCATTTGAAAGCTCTTGTCTATGCAACCCCGGTACCAAATGTAGAGACTCTTCGTGCTCGTATTGTGAACGGCTGTGATACAATACGCCATTCTCCAGGGTTGCATCAGCGCATCAGGGATTCCATGCGACGGAGGGTGGATGCATGTATCCTCGCTAACGGAGGACATTTTGAACATTTCCTGTAACAAAGTGTTTGAAGTCACGCTGGTACGTTCTGTTGCTGTGTGTTTCCATTCAGTGATTAATGTGATTTGAATAGAAGTAATAAAATGAGGTGTAACATGGAAAGTAAGCGTTTCCGGACACATGTCCACATAACATATTTTCTTTCTTTGTGTGTGAGAAATGTTTCCTGAAAGTTTGGCCATAGATTTTTGTAACACCCTGTATATTAAGTTCGGAGCTGGCGTGGCGGCACGGGCCACTCGGCAAGCCGGGGCTTGTCAGCAATCGTGTGGTGCCGTATGTTAGCCGGAACAAAAGAGGTAGCCCAGAGCGTAGACCAGGCCGACCACGTGGCTGGGAATTCCACGTTAACGTGGTGTCGCGGCATGGGCTTTGTGTCGATAAACGAGATTTGTTTGCCGCGGGGTGCCAAGGTGGCGGACATTGTGAAACCATCATGGCAGACATTTCAGAGTTTGTATAGAAATTAATAGTAACTAGATGAATCACGATACCTCAAAAAGAAACCATTACTTGCACGACAATTCTGATGGTGTTATCCGATTTTCAATATCTCCATTAGTTTAAAATTTACTAATATACAAGTTAACACCCAGCAACGAATTTCCAAAATCTAAACGGTTCATCCAATTTTGTCGATCGACTTGTCTTTAGAGAGCAATTAGTGTAAACCTAAATAGATAGAAATTACAAGCATGTAACTTGAATAGCAGATGAGTTATTGGAGATAAAAGAGGCAGATTACTATCGATCACGTCAGGCCGTAAATAATCCACAGGTACACGAAAAAACGGTAGCAACAAGGTTATAAATATATTTATTTATCTATGTCTTTGTTTATATCCGATATATACTATTCATGAAGAAATTAATCAATTATTTACTGTGCTTTAGAAAGCACTGAGACATTAGGCTACTGGCTTACTGCTGTTCTACTCCTTTGATATATGTATATTTAATTTGTTTATGTATCTAATAATGCATGCTAGAGCGTGTTTATGGTCCAGCCGTAGGGATATTTCTTTAATTTCAAGTTATTTAAATGTAAATCCAATATTTCTATTGCAGAATTTATTTAATTGCAATCTTCCATGTTTGAATGTTTATGTTACGTACAAAATTCGCAATTTCCGAGTGATAGGAACTTTCGACCATTCGATCCACGTGTATATTCATATTGTATACTGTAAACTCAGCAATATTTAGCTTGTAAGTCGTCAACTACGTATCCCAGCCCCCAGACAACGAAACCAGCCAAAACTTTTAATATTTCAGCTCTGAGTCAGAGGGTACGTAGTTCAGGACCACATAACCATCACATTTCATTTTGTTTTTGAAAGCCGCTGGCTACTAATGTGTCGGTGTTTTTGCTTTTTCTCGAGTTCCACAAGATATCTAACCGCGTCAGTAGCAGTTTTTTTGTTGCGTGTATTAACCGCTTTGCGTTTTACACACTATCCATTCCAGGTCCTAGTCAATCATTTCACTGGTATTCCAGTGAACGATGTGAAGAAGCCCCTTGTCCGTGTCACTCTTTGTTTAGTTTTTAGAACAATTTCTTCGGCGTATTGCAATGGAACTATGTGGCTGGACTATATTAGGAGAACGACTATTGAACCGTGGTTACGCCAATGACGTCACGGTTTTGGTTCGAAATGCCACCACCTCTTCCGTGCGGATTTCCTTTTGTAGCGTTGCTGATTGCTATATTAATGATCGCAAATACACGTTCGTGCCATTCCAAGGCTTCAAGCAAGTGTTAATTCCTTGGGTGACGGTGGTCAATCGCCACAAGCCTTTAGGGATCACAGTAGATCATCAACCAACCAAAATGGCGACACTTAACTCGCGAAAGGTTACGACTCAGGGACACAAAGGCCATTCCGTTAGCCTACTTCACCAAGTGCGGGTCATAGATGCCAGTGTTATCAGTAAAATGTGTTACGTTGTAGAGAGATTCCCGCTTCCCGCAGATATTCCCGCAGACTTCAAACAACTATCCTGTCGATTCTTCTGGCGACCACACATCTTTCAAGTTCAGTATGGAGTAAAGGCAAGGCCTGAAAGCTCGTGGAATTAAGTCTCCCCGATATTAAAATGGAGGTGTTCATCTTGTTTGCACAACACAAACGCCATATTTCATAACATCTTTATTTTCCTGTCAGAGACGGCAAAGGACTTGGAAGAGCAGTTGAACGATATGGATAGTGTCTTGAAAGGAGTATACTAGATGAGCATCAACATAAGCAAAACGAGGATAATGGAATGTAGTCGAATTAAGTCGGTTGATGTTGATGGTATTAGATTAGGAAATGAGACACTTTAAGTAGTAAATGAGTTTTGCTATTTGGGAGCAAAATAACTGATAATGGTCGAAATAGAGAGGATATAAAATGTAGACGACAATGGGAAGAAAGGTGTTTCTGAAGAAGAGAAATTTGTTAACATCGAGTATAGATTTAAGTATCAGGAAGCCGTTTCTGAAAGTATTTGTATGGAGTGTAGCCATGTATGGAAGTCAAACATGGACGATAAATAGTTTACACAAGAAGAGAATAGAAGCTTTCGAAATGTGGTGCTACAGAAGAATGCTGAAGATTAGATGGGTAGATCACATAACTAATGAGAAGGTGTTGAATAGGATTGGGGAGAAGAGAAGCTTGTGGCATAACTTGACTAGCAGAAGGGATCGGTTGGTAGGACATGTTCTGAGGCATCAAGGGATCATCAATTTAGTATTGGAGGGCACCGTGGAGAGTAAAAATCGTAGAGGGAAACCAAGAGATTAATACACTAAGCAGATTCAGAAGGATGTAGGTTGCAGTAGGTACTGGGAGATGAAGAAGCTTGCACAGGATAGAGTACCATGGAGAGCTGCATCAAACCAGTCTCAGGACTGAAGACCACAACAACAAACAACAATATTTTATAAATAGTATGATACGGAATGATGAATGTGGCTTCACTCGTGAAGGTATTTTCAGTGTTACAACAGCTGATAATTGTCGGAACACAACCCATGTCGCCAATGAACGTAACTTTCAGGCACACTTCGGCATAACTGTTGGCTGTAATCATGTAGGAGTGCGTCCGCAACTCGTGGTCTAGTACCTAGCGTAGCTACCTCTGGATCACAGGGTCCTGAGTTCGATTCCCGGCCGGGTCGGGGATTTTCTCCGCCCGGGGACAGGGCGTTTGTGTTGTACTGATCATATCATCACTCGGAAGTGGCCAGATTGGAAGTGAGAAGATTGGAAACTTGTACGGGCGCTGATGACCACGAAGTTGAGTGCCTCACAAACCAAATCATCACCATCGTGGAGGAGTCCTTTTGGGTCATTACCTGTTTCCTGACAAGATTAAAGCGTCCCAGTATCTTCCCGACGAATTACAAAACGTTCTGTTTGGTGTTTGGTGACAGCAGTGGTTTCAGCGTGATGGTGCACCACCACAATTTGGAATGAATGTGCGTAACCTTTTTAATGAAGTGTGTCCAGGGATATGGATTGGTCATGGAGGTTCAGTGTTGAGGCTTCCTCGCTCCCCACACCTTAATTCACTAGATTTTTATTTCTGGGGAGATGACCTAATAGCTCACGTGCATGCCGCTCCGGCAGTTTTCGATGCAGGTATGTTGCGTAAAGCGAAGTGTGATCCACCGAATGTCTATGTGTTTGCAAATGCAAGGTGCTCACTTTGAAAATCTTATCTGAAGATGTCTACATGTCGGTTCAGTGATGATAATCGCGGACGTCAAGGGAACAGAATGGAATTATTGAGCGTAATGTACCATATAGTGTAGCCTTCCTATTATGTTTTTATACGTCATGGGATACAGCGGACGTTACCGTATCCACTAATATTTTTTGTTGACTTTATTTGTGTCATGGATGAAACAAAGTAGTCATTTACGTCTGTAAGAAGTTCATGTTATGTCTTATTGTTTTAAGGAAGGTAACAGTTGCAGAAAGAAATAAACCAGATACCGCAGTGAAAACTGAACATAGATTGATGATTTATTTGTAAAGCAAACACGAGGCGAACATCGGCGAGTTTGCGTATCGTTTTCCACGATATTGCCTCGTCTCACATGTTTCCCCTTCAATTTGTTCACCATTGTTCTCGAAATTTGATCTAGGCGAACGTCACATGAAACCCCTCCAAGTTAATAGTTAAATACTTGACTCATTAGCAGAGCTACTGTGCCAGGAGCTGAGCTAATGGGACAAATCGGGCACAGCGCAGAGTTCATGCAATGCATGCTACCTGTTCTTGGCCACCTTGCCAGAGCCTCACATTTCCATTAAAATCTGTTGACGGGATTAGTTTTTCATACACACACTTTTGTCTTGAACTAGCATGACGAATCGTATAGAGACTGTCAAGTGTCGAATTTTTTCTCACCCGGTGTAATTATTTGCTGAATATTCCCAAGTATACACAAGAAAGAGCAACCCTGAAACAATACTGCTAACACCAATTTATTTATAATAACACAAAACAAAAAATAAAGTGGAATATTTTTTATTTTTACATGAGTCAAGAATGAGTAATGAACGCAAGTGCTAAAACAGTTTCACATAGACAGTTAAAATTTGCACTGATATTTTACTGTGAACAATGTTTACAAAGTGGATGCAGATTTAGTTCGGTTTCCGAATATACTGGAAGAATTATTGATTTTTTACTACGTTATGTAAACTATAGCACAACACTGAGTAACCATGCATTTAATTCAGGAAACCAAAGATATTTTTATGTAGCTAATCATGTCAGTAACGTAATTACGAAAGGAGAGTTCCCTATAACATACAATGTCCGTCGAAAGAAACGTATGAAACGTATGTGTGAGAAACGACGACTCATTGTCACACACTGGCGACACACCAACGTATTCCATTATTTGTGCTCCTCATTAAATAAAGCCGCTGTAGTTTTCCTCTTGAAAGTCATAGTATGAAGATGCGGTAAAAATGCTTTAGTCATCTTGTTGGGTACAACAAATACAAGTAGTACTGAAGTACGCTCTGTTAACTAACGTCACTGTACTTAATAAGCACTTGTAATCACCGTTCCAAAGACGTAGTTTTCGTAAATGCTGTAAAGTTCGGAGCACGTGCTAAATATTGAAGTCAATCCACTCGATAAATAGGTTCACACGATAAAGTTATCTACGAACACTAAGATCATACGTCTCCACCATACTAGTAGACAATAAAAGCCACATCGACACTAATACACATTTCGCAGTATTTGTTCAACATTGAAATCAATCCCCTAGGTAAACCTGTTTTTCGACTGTTACTGCCTTCATATTTCTGCACGATGTATAAAATCACGAAAGAGACACACCAGCAAAATGGCAGCTTAATCTAGCAGTCTATATAGTGCCTCTTCCTGTTTGAGTCTCTGCGCTAACCGAATGTTGCAGACATTATACACCGAAGTGACAAAGAAACTTCTATACGCTTTTTTTGTTTATTTGGCCTTTGAGTGTGTACTTAATTTAGCCATCGGCAACACATAGTGACAATGTACACATAATTGAATAAAGAAATACAGAAATGCATATTGACAAGAATAAAAAGCTTAACTGTTACAGTTTTGTACATAATGTTTTAAAAATTGAATTTAATTCAATTGTAAAATAATTAAAAGTGTCTTGGCTTGCAGTTCACTCCAATTCTGACACATCTTCATCAGCAAGACATATTTATAATTTACGTACACCATTAAAACCTACAGATTGTGACCAGTACTTCTGATGAAGTTAACTAACACTTTACATAGACGAACGTCTTTAGTACACAAAAGAGAAAAAGCTGATTGGGGAAGATGGTAGTCCATACTCAGCAATGTCTTCAGAAAGACCAACCGTTCACGGGCAAATTTGGGACACATAAATAAGTTGCGGTTGACATCAGCTTCCGACTCAGGATCACACTCACACGCTGGTGAACTGTAAACGTTGATCCGATGTAGATGTTGTGGGAAAGAGGCATGATTGAAGCGGAATCTTATAATGGTAGAAATCGTGGATCGGTCCAGATGTGTCCTTATGAACCACAGCTGTGAAGGAATCCGAGGTTGTAGCACTGCGTAATAACCGCCTTTTTTCTGTTGAGAAACGTTCCACATTTCCTGCCATTGTTGTCTTGCGTGATCCTTGACTTCACGTAAGTAGTCTGTATAAAGAAGGTCCAGATCCAGGACGATGCCTAAGGTTGCCGCTTGTTTGGCTAATGTATCAACTTCATCATAGATGATACCTCATAGATGATACTTCATTATAGATGATACCAGAGTGGGAAGGTACCCACAACAAATGGATCGTCCAGCCTGTGCATGTGCTGCGAATATATTCAGACATCACATCCAAGATATAACTGTTGGTTGCTTTGTTCCATCGACTGTACTGAATGTTTTTAACAACGCTTTGCGAGTCAGATACTATCAATATCTTGGGGAAGTGAGTGCTAGAGACAAACTTAAGTGCTTCCAAAACTGCCACTGTCTCCGCCTTAAAAATAGAAGTGCTCGTAGGCAGTTTGAGGGTTTTGCGGATCTGGATCTGAGGGCAGAAAAAAGCGCATCCTGTACACTTTTCTTGCGGAATTTTGGAGCCATCGGCATATACACAGAGAAAACCCGGCCACTGTGCTTGAACGAGACGATTGAAGCCAACGTTGTCATTAGTACTGTCCAGCCAGGTTGTACTTAAATAATGGACTGGGATCTGGGAGCAGAGCGTTTGAAGATCATATTGAAAAACAGGTAGATGCGCTGAACGCCGTATAGAATGTATGACAGGTGACCAAGTGCCAAAGCTGGCACAAATGGCTGGCACTTTATTCCTTCTGTGGGATGCAATCCACAGTCGATAAATGCAGTCTCTACTTTGATGGACGGAACTGTCCATAACGGCTATGCCTTGAATGTAGAATTTGTCCGATAACATTAGGCGCCTAATGCTCAAGAGCAACTCCCCCACTTCTATTAAAAGGGCGTTGGTGGGCGTCGATCGCATCGGATCCAAGACAGGTACGAATGGCTCTATATTGAAGAGTATCTAATTTGGAGAGATGTGCAATACGCTTGCGTGGTCAAATATGGAGATCTGTAAACAGGCTAAATACGGCGTTGCGGTCGGCAACACACGTATAAGACAACAAGTGTCCGGCGCATTTTGTTAGATCGGTTACAGTGCTACAATGGCAGGTTATGAAGATTAATGTGATTCTGAACGTGGTATTACAGTTGGCACGCGAGAGATGGGACAAAGCATCTCCGAGGTAGCGATGACTTAGGGATTTTTCCGTCCGAATATTTCACGAGTGCACCGTGAACATCAGGAATCCAGTAAAACATCAAATGTCCGACACCGCTGCAGCCGGAAAAAGATCCAGCAAGAACGGGACCAACGACAACTGAAGACACTCCTTCAGCTTGAGAGAAGTGCAACCAATGGTGGTCATCAGCAAGCGACAGCGTGCGAACCATTCAACGAAACATAATCGATATGCCCTTTGGAGGTGAAGGACCACTCCTATAACCTTGATGACGGCACGATGCAAAGCTTTACACCTCACCTGGGCCTGTCAACACCGACGCTGGACTGTTGACGACTAGAAACATGTTACCTGTCGGACTAGTCTAGTTTCAAATGGTAACCAAAGGATGAACGTGTGCGGGTATGGAGGCAACCACATGAATCCATGGACGCTGCTCGTCAGGACGTGACTGTTGAAGATGGTAATATTATTTGGAGTGTGAAATTGGGGTAATAAGGGGTCCCTGATATGTCTAGATACGAGTCCGACTGGTGACATCCTGGCTGATCACCAGCATCCATTCGTGTCCATTGTGCATTTCGGCGGACTTGAGAAATTCCAGTAGGACAATGTGACCTCACACACGTCGACAATTGCTAGAGAGTGGCTCCAGGAACACTCTTCCGAGTTGTAACAGCTTCTGTGATTTTTCATTGTAATATTGTGTGGAAAATTAATCCGGGACACGTAACAATTAAATACACACTATCTATTACATAAACTCTTCACGCTACACCAAGAAACAGGTTATACACTTGCACTTACAACTTCGCCGTTCATACCCCTCCACTGGCAAACACACCGAGCGAGGTGGCGCAGTGGCTAGCACACTGGACTCGCATTCGGGAGGACGACGGTTCAATCCCGCGTCCGGCCATCCTGATTAAGGTTTTCAGTGATTTCCCTAAATCGCTCCAGGCCAATGCCGGGCTGGTGTCTTTGAAAGGGCACGGCAGACTTCCTTCCCCTTCCTTCCCTAATCCGATGAAACCCATGACCTCGCTGTCTGGTGTCCTCCCCCAGAAACAACTCAACTTCACTGGCCAACAACCTACTCCGTCTGACTGCCATCCTCCCACTGTTATAACAAAACTCGCTACTTATCGACAGACACCTAAACATTCACTCTCATGGAATATTACCCAAATTAAATCTTATTAAACGTGTTCAATTAAGACAGACAGAAATTGTATTAAAGATACCCTATTTGTGCTGAAAAGAGTGGAAGTGAGGCATCAAAAAAGAGCAAAGGGGTTCAGTGTGTATCCCGACAGCAGAGAACGGAAATTCATCTAAGAATGGAGCGTACTGCTTGTCCGTTGCAAGGTCATTGGCGGGGCACAAGCGATCCGAGGAAGAACGGATGTCGTTGGCTGATGATGCACGGTCTGGAACGTCACACTGCATTACCGATGCCATTAACCAGCTGATGGCTGCCGTCATTATTCAAGAGTGGCGAGTTCCGGTAACAGCCATTTCCGCAGAGGTCTGACCGAGCGTCGGAATTTCAGCGGACAGGCAGTGTTCTCCCTGTTCTTGTCCCATTTCTCGAAGAATCTCCGTTTTCCGCATATCTTACGCTGTCTCGAAATGCACTACAATTATGCTCTTAATGAAGCATCAATTTCTAGGTTTTCAGTGTGACGACTGCAATGGACGGCAAAGCGTGAGTGTACTCATTCTATCGTCACGTGGGGATGCACCCACGGCCGTCTACCAGCGTGTTTGGTCCTCAGTTTTCTTATAAGAGACCGCACTTTCTTATGAAAGCAAAGACTTTGCGATGGTTTCAGCGGTCAGGATTTTATAGTTTCCGGCCCGACTCAAAAATAAACACATCCATTGAAAAATAAACACATCCATTGCGTAAACGATAGCTGTTGATAGAGTTCTACAATGGTGTAGAGAACATCGTACCCAACAATTTGACATTAGACACTAGTTGTCTGTCAAGCTGGGAAATAATCTTAAATTGCCCTACAAAACCCACCTTAGTTATGGCAAACACATGCCACGCGACCTTTTCCATATCCTCTTGCTCTCTTACGCCACTGACTCCACTGCTTCGCTATTTCGTTAATATTATCATTTTTAACTTTCTAATGAGAGTAATGAAAGAGCAAAGACCTCTGTAAACTTCATGCAAAAACTAATTACATTTACAATTCGATCTACGACTAACCTAACAACTGCAACCACTGCAGTTTAGTAGTAAGATTGTAAGAAAAACAAAACTATTTAATTGGTAATTTTGCGCTGTTAAAATACGCAATATTCGAGGCAAAATTTACATAAATGTCAATTTTACATTTTTTAAGTACAAGAACAAGCTATTTTAAATATTCAAGGACAAATATAGCCATAATCTCACACGTCCCTCGTTCTCTGTAGCCAAAGAGCCAGTTGGGGTTGTTTCCCGACTGTGTCTGTATCAGTATGTTCCCCCGATTTCCACTACATCACTCTGTACGTTGTAGACAGTTATTGTTTACCGGTTGTAGTTATTGTTTACCGGTTGTCTCGCCTAGGAACTGGCAGGTATTTACAAATTTCTTTTTGCAGGGAGCAGCTGGAGTAAGCCGAAGCAAATATTGGTCATCACGTCTCCTCAACGTGATGTCGCGTGTCAACGGAATGCTTTGGCAAAGTAATCTAGCGCGATTGTGGTTTATTGATATGTATTAACAGGGACAGTGAAACTAAAACAACCATTATGAGTCGCCGGTCGGGGTGGCCGGGCGGTTCTAGGCGCTACAGTCTGGAACCGCGATACCGCTACGGTCGCAGGTTCGAATACTGTCTCGGGCATGGATGTGCGTTTGATGTCTTTAGGTTAGTTAGGTTTGAGTAGTTCTAAGTTCTAGGGCACTGATGACCTCAGAAGTTAAGTCCCATAGTGCTCAGAGCCATTTGAACCATTACGAGTTTCACTGCTTCATGGCAGTAGCAGTCAACGCAGAGCAGTGCTGGTGCAATACAGCTCATTCTTCGTGTTTTAGTATCTCTGTTGAAATAAATTCGTTAAAAAAATATTGCACGGGACTAATAAGAGAGTAATTTTGTTTACAATGGAAACAAACCGACGCTTTCAATTGATAATGGCATCGCATGAAACGTAAGATGAGCGCTATTTTCTTCGGCTGACTCCACCATAGGCAGTGGAAACGGCGACCTCTATACGATATACATGTCAGAACATTATGATCACGACCTACTAGCAATATAAATCCGTCCATGTGACAGCACCGTCACCTGCCACGGAACTACTTCTAGCCAGACACACACGTTTGGCGCATGTAGCTTCAGTGAGCGGCCTGTCCATGAGTAGAATGGGGAAGGCCTGCGATCTGTCTGAATTTTACAGAGAGCAGACTGTGATGGTCCTGAGGCTCGGCATGAGCATTTCGGAAACTGCACAACTTGGCGGGTACTCGAGGAGAGCTGTGGTAAGTGTCTTCAACATGTGGCGAAGCAAAGTTGAAACCACGTCCTGATGTAGTGGGGTAGCCACCTCTCATTACTTATGTCGGACGTCATAGGCTGGGCAGACTGGTAAAACAGGACAGGCGGCGAACTGTGGTGGAACTAACATCATGCTTTAATGCTAGGGAGAGTACAAGTGTGTCTGAACACGCAGTGCACCGAACACTCTTAACGATATTCTTCCGCAACTGACGACCCATGCGTGCTAACATCACGATATTGGCAACTACGACTGAAATGGGAAAGTGACCATCGGCAGTGGAGTTGGCGCAATGGGAGAGCATTGCATGGTCTGATGAATCCCGATACTTTTTTCATCATGCTGATTGGAGGGTGTGAATCCGTCATCTTCCACGGAACGGCTCCTCGACACCTGTACTGCGGGACGGCGACAAGCTGGGCGAGGCTCCATTATGCTCTGTCGAACATTCACGTAAGAATCTATGAGTCCAGTGAAGAACGTGCAAGGCACCATGACGGCCAAGGAGTATCCTACAGTGGTTGCAGACCACCTATTCCTCTTCACGACGATCATATTTCCCGACGGTTGTGGCATAATGCGCAACGTCATTGGGCCAGGACTGTGATGTAGTTGGAGGAACACAGTGGCGAGTTCCAGTTGATGTGCTGTGTGCTGTCCCCGCCCCTACCCCCGCCCCCCCCCCCACCCAAAGACGCCAGATCAGAACCCGATCGAGCACAACAGGGATGTCACTGAACATGGCGTCGAGCTCATCGCCCCCCTCCGCTCATCCCCCTCCCCTTCCGGAATTTACTGGAATTAGGTGACTTGTGTGCCAGCTCCCTCTAGTGACCTACTAAAACTACACTGCCTCCCTGCCATGATGCGTCGCCGCTGTTACCAGTGCGAAACGTGGACATACCGGCTATTAGGTAGGTGGTCGTAATTGTCTGATCAGTGTATTGCCGATAATTCTGCGGCTGGTAAGAATAAAAGCCACTACGATATTGAACGGCCTGTGCTATTCCGAATTACGATTCTAAGTTCCTTCGGACAGAATGCACTAGGTGAGCGACACGCTCTGTGACGGTACTGCCCATCAGACAGATGGGGCTTGTCTCGCTCTCTACTGAGACACGACAGCACTCGTTGCTAGGTTGCAATGTGCATAGAGATACAACAGTGCGAGCACTTCTGTTGACAGGTGGTTCACAAGCTGACAAACGGCTAATATTTAATATTTTGTTTCTGCGCTTTCGCTTCCAAAGCAAACCTATAGACAAGACGTTAGTACAGATCAACAGAATCAGCGTGTGTTTCGTTGCCAAAAGGGAGGTATTCACTTTACCAGATTGCTATCCTTTTCAGTCATCTGTGTTTATTATTGCACAATCTTTGTACATTGCGATTACTGAGCTGTACCGGAATGAAAAATACACCAATGTTTCTTTGTTCCTAGGCATCGTGGCTAACTTGACTAGTATTGCAGAAGGGGGAAATGAATCAACGAATGCTGACATTAGGGCATTTCAGAAACATAAACACACAGATGTTGTTTTTCTTACAAGGACTGTGCAACAGACATGTTTAATTAAAAGAGAGCAGATCACTTTGCTCATAATATCCTGCGACTAGATTATCTGTCAAACTCAGGCAAAGAGGAAATTGTATTTTCATGCAAATATGTTGAGAGAGAAAGAGAGATTAAAACGAACGCTGATTAGTGTTACTATACAAACTGCAGTGTCTGTATAGGATAGTAATTTGAGTAAATGATCTGAGGATAATTACAGTGAGACAGATCTGGTGCATTAACATGTGACATACACCTAATTTGCTGTTAAAGTGCGTGAAATTAGAAACAGCTCGCAAATAAATTTATTTTCAGTTAGTGCGGCAGCTGAACAAATGTCACGCGTCATTCCGACGAAAAATACGAAGTACCGTCAGATGGTATACAAAGTACGGTCAGATGGTCTAAATATAAGTTGATCTGTACTACTTGACTTGTCACTTTATAGTTCTTACATGCGTCCAACTTAATTAGCTGTCACATTAATTAAGTTTGATCGCAAGTGATACAGATGAAATCTGAAAATCGATAGAACCATTTAAATATTCATTCAAACCTTGTAATTATTTGTAATTATGCATTTACTCTTTTTGAATCCAGTCATAAGATTTTTTAAAGAGTGATATAATGACTACATACGCCAACTGGGTAAGTAAGTGCATGTTTATCAATGAATCTATGCAAACTCAGCCAAGGTGCAGAATGAATTAATCACAAACTGAGGAATGCCCCGAGAACACGAATACAGAGTCTGACTGCATATGGTGCATAACAAATAAAAGCGAATCAGTGCTCATTTTCACTAGAATACAGATAATTTACTTTTTATTCCATCGTCGTAGCTAGCAGCAAATATATGACAGAGTATGTAAGAGAAGCCACGGAAGCAGTGAGCACAGGAATGTGAATACTTTTCCAAGAACTTTGGGTTTTGTTGTGTTCAAACTAACAATATACTTTCAATATTTCTAAAAAATTCTAATATGAATTCATTTCGTTTTTTCTTTCGACCAAAAGAGCGTAATCTTCAGCCGTTAAAAACGTAATAAAATCCTTCTATCTATTGGACTATCTAAATGAAATAGGGCTTTCCAAAATCGTATTTCAGATATGTATTAAAATGAGTGAGTGACGCAATATACTTTTGTCTGACTCAAATTTCGGAGACACTGAGACGTTGGACCTTCTACCAAGTACTTTGCAATGGCGGCGAAGATGTAAAGAGTAGAAATCAGGAGTAGTCAACCTTTTTTTTACCTACCACCCACCTTGGAATGTTTGTCTGTTGAAAAATATTCTGTCCACCTGTTGCACATTAATGGTAACTTATAAAGCACTGAAGTAACCGTACTTCTACAAAATTTGTTAAGTGGAGTTACAGGAAATTAAGATTATAATAATACTTATTTAACAGAACGTTAGTCATCATGTTATGAAAATCTAATGAAAATATTTTTAAAACCTTACCGCCCACCGCCCATCGTGAAATCTGGAACGCCGAGAAGTGGGCAGTAGGGAGCTGGCTGATTACCATTGGCCCAAACGTTAACTGTGAAGAGAACGTCGAGACGAACAATCGGACAGTTGTGGTCTATAAAGTCAGGAAAAGGTCTAAGATGGTCAACAAAAACATCTCAACTACATCACATGAGCGTCGCGTGAGATTTTGTATGTCCTCTCGCTCTCTTTACGGAAAATATTAATCCTAGAGGAAAAAGGAATTCGAACATTTTTGTAGGAACTTTTTATGTAGCTTCATTTTGTATTTGGAGATTCGAAGTACTCGTATGAAACAGAGTTATGAGAATGTGGAAGCGTTTGGAAGTACCATCATTTAGAGTGTCGATTTGGCCAGTTGGTCGAATTGTACAATATTTAGGTTTGTGGTGCATTCGAAAGTGACAATGGCCCGGGGATGGAACCAGAGGGCAGGCACACTTCTCTTCAAGGTTCTAGCCGACCACACCTGATCATCACAAGGAAGAATTGCCATATGTGTACCAATTCATTCTGGAAACATCCCCCAGGCTGTGGCTAAGCCATATCTCCGCTATATCCTTTCTTTCAGGAGTGCTAGTTCTGCAAGGTTCGCAGAAGAGCTTGTTTGGAATGTAGGAGACGAGATACTGGCAGAAGTAAAGCTGTGAGTACCAGGCGTGAGTCTTGCTTCGGTAGCTCAGTTGGTAGAGCACTTGCCCCCGAAAGGCAAAGGTTCCGAGTTCGAGTCTTGGTCGGGCACACAGTTTTAATCTGCCAGGAAGTTTCATATCAGCGCACACTCCGCTGCAGAGTGAAAATCTCATTCTGGAAACATCCCCCAAGCTGTGGCTAAGCCATGTCTCCGCTATATCCTTTCTTTCAGGAGTGCTAGTTCTGCAAGGTTCGCAGAAGAGCTTCTGTAAAGTTTGGAAGGTAGGAGACGAGATACTGGCAGAAGTAAAGCTGTGAGTACCGGGCGTGAGTCGTGCTTCGGTGGCTCAGTTGGTAGAGCACTTGCCCGCGAAAGGCAAAGGTCCCCAATTCGAGTCTTGGTCTGGCACACAGTTTTAATCTGCCAGGAAGTTTCATATCAGCGCACACTCCGCTGCAGAGTGAAAATCTCATTCTGGAAACACTGTAACCTCTTCACATCTGATCCTGCCTTCCGCGATGAGGTAATGGACTCTCTGAAACATTCCGTACAATCTCGCACCACTGGAATGAGATTCGCTATAGATGGACTATGGAATTAGAATACCATTTAGAGTCTGCCGTTAACATCGCAATACTAACGGCTACATTTGGAGTGGTGCAATACCCCTAGTACGCTACAGTCCATTTAGGGACTGGCGCGTGTATTGCCGGCCGCGGTGGTCTCGCGGTTCTAGGCGCGCAGTCCGGAACCGTGCGACTGCTACGGTCCCAGGTTCGAATCGTGCCTCGGGCATGGATGTGTGTGATGTCCTTAGGTTAGTTAGGTTTAAGTAGTTCTAAGTTCTAGGGGACTGATAACCACAGCAGTTGAGTCCCATAGTGCTCAGAGCCATTTGAACCATTTGAGCGTCTATTGTGCTACTCGCAATTTTCCTTAAATACTTAACTATATAAACATTATTTCTGGCAGACTGATAAAATAGTTAACGATTGTAATTAATAATGTTAGTGATTGCCAGGAGTAAGGTTTCTACTCCTGCATTACTTCTTTTATCTTCCTGGTGGTGGTTTTCATGTAATGTTCCTTGTGTTTTAGCTGAGTGCTTGATGAACCAAACCGGATGCAAGGGGCCAACCCAGCGACCGGATTTTCCCTCTTGGGGCTGTAACGTGGCTTTGTAGGGAAAAGCGAAAGAAGAGGTGACTACTAGTAGCAGGTACCGGACACCAGCGCAGCGTTTGTCACGGCTGCTGACGGCCCGTCAGCTTCCCGCAGTTTTCAAGTAGTGCTAAGAGATCTGTGGATAAGGGTCGATAGCTACATTCACAGAAACAAAGTGGAGATATGGACACCTGCACTAATAGAGAGCCTCGGTCTTTATAAGCAGGGGCATCCGGGCAATACAAATTTTAAAGTATCTTTGTTATGCGTTGAGAAATCGCCGTCGGCGAACGCTATGCGATGGGCATTCAGTGAAAGATAGACGGCTTAGCGTTACGTGACAAGCGAGCAGGTTGCTTTATGAAAAGGTATTCTTTTCTGTCTGTAAAGCACTGGGCCTACTTTCTGTTACCACTTAAAATGAGGTGAATAACTGCTGGCTTTAAAAATAATATAAGACAGCTCGTCAGTGGCTAAACTGATCATTTTGCAGAGCAAGGGTAATGAGGACAGCCAATTTCCATGACGTGCTATGCTGGGATGTGATCACATTGGCTAAAACTTCGAACTGGATGAAGAGTGAGAGAATAACTCGAAACAATTTAAGAACTGCAAGCCTGGGTGTGTGACGACTGGCGTGTTAGGCAAAACTTTTGGATGGAGGGGAGGTTAATGTCTTGCAAACAAACATGGCTGGTCAGGACTTTGCGGAGCCGTTTCCACTGGCGCACGAGAATTGTGTGGACTGCGGAGTGGAGAACGAAGACAGTGTGGGTAAGGAACCTTTAGTGAATCTCTTCTGTTCAGGTGACAGTAGAGAACACTTCTGTTCGATATTCGTTAGAGGACACATCAGTCTGAAGGACGGAAGAGAGCACTTCGAGCTTTCATCTGGAAGTCAGGCGCAGAGCTAACATGCCGCAGCCTGCGGCAGATTGCGGCGCCTACTGTACATCACACATCTGAGTGCTGGACATCGTGCGACACTGAATTTTGGGCGAGCAGAGTACGAGAATTAGTGTGCGTCTGTAGGTATGTCGCGAGGATTAACCACGGTTCACAGTCCAATGTTTTCGCGAATAACTGGAGACTGACTACGACGCCATTCAAAATGTTTGTGACATATGTAGTTCTTTCACTCTCCTGGAAAACTCAGGCGATCATTGTCGTCATTCATGTTGATATTATGGGTTAGTCTCATACATTTACCAATCAGAACTGTCTTCTTCCCATTTCATAGTCAACTACTAGACTATACCAAACACTGTAAACTGTTTATACACTGATGTTACATTTACCAAGGCTTTAGCGTAACAAACCACACTAAAAATGTCTTTTGGAAGAATCTTTAATGCAGTGTAGCACACCAAATGCATACTAAACTAATAAAAGTACTAACGGCGACATGTTACCTTCATGAATCATTAGATCAGTACTGCAACTGCCGGCTTCTGTCAAAGATATTTCAGAGCCTCTTATGTGTACTAATACAATAGATAAGGTTCCACACGGGGGAAAGACTGAGCTATATTCTCAGAAGAAATTCAGTCTTTTTCCAAAATACAATAGCACTTTTAAGAAACCAAAAACTCTATAATTTATCAAAATACGTAATGATCTGTTCTATGACGGCACAAGACACATGTAGTTCACTAATTGGTACCATTGTTGTAACTTAAATTTTAAGGTGCACTTGGCGAGGAGGCAAATAGTTTGATTTGTGTACTCCACTTGGTGCAAGGCAGAATAGATCCTGAAATTAATAATCACGATGGTTTTATACATCTACCTTGTCTGTATAATCGTTCCGTAACAGTGCAAGCCACATGCGGGTCGCTAACTGGCGCTGTTCATCCAAAGTAGACTGAGTGAGGACTGACATAACCTGTCGCACAGTACAGATTACAAGAAACGTCGATATAATAGCTTGTTAAGCAGTGTTAACGTCTCAATATAATACACATTCATACAGGTGAGGAATGAGGGTTTCACTGCTTTAAACTGCCTAGTTTACATTACATTTTAGAATCATCCAAACGTTACAGTAACTCTAGGCTAGAGTAGTAACTTCATCTTGCAGTAGAAATCATTTATCATCTTCTGCTGATAATTATAACTTTCGATGCCACACATGGAACTTCAGTGAAATAACTTACTGAATTATATAGGCATATGTGTAAATGAGGTATGAGTGTTGCTGTCCTTTCAATTACTCCATTTCAATTACTTTTGAGAGTCTCTCATACGTTATAACGACAGCATTCTGTGCTATTAAGTTGATGTTGCAGTACAAAACGTTGGTGTCCTTCTGCTGATAACGCTATCTTAAACTACCATACAACAGAATTCGATGTTAATTCTCTTTCACAGTCTTCCACAGGGTCCAACACACCATTCGTCCTGTAGTTATAAATAATAACTTCTAGTCTGGTAATAGCACGTTCTTCAGCAACCCAAAACCGAAGAAGATCTTTGTAGATTAACTTCAGGCACACTTCATAAAATCCATAATAGTAGTAACTCCATTTCTCTGAAAGTGCGTGAATATAGCCCTTTGTAAGTGAATGAGTCGTCGTCTTTTGATAGTGTCCAACCGTTCATGGACACCAGTGGAATCCTGAAGAAGATCCCATTGGATGGATCAAAACATCGAGCATTTAAGAAGTCTGAAAAGCATATGATGCAGCTTCGTGACTCAAAGGATTTTATCATCAACAACAATGTCCACAAAACTCCCCAGAAGTATTTAAATTAACGAGACTCTCAAAATACAATAGTTGAAGGGGAACGTGCATTTTGGAACAATTATAACCTTGCTCAACTAGGCACAGTGGCAGAGGCAAACAAACGACATCTTCACGCCTCTTCATCCTTCCCTAAGCTCTCCCTCCTCTATCTTCCTCTTCGCCTCTACTAAGCCATTCCCCTTCCCAACCCCTTAACGTTTGTCCTTGCCAGTTGCTTGTGACTACTGCGCAACAGGGCTGAGATGACCGTGTATAATTAGTCAGGAAGCTCCGAAGAGTGGAGACTTGATTTACATTTAGCATGCTTGAACGGAAGTGCTACATAACTTTTTAACGAGGCACTGTTCTAAGACGTGTATTTACGATTAGTCAGCATGCTCTCAGACAAGCTCAGACTTGTTCCACCTTGCATGTGTTTTACTATTCGTATTACAGAAGTACAGGCTGCGCTAGTACTATGTTGCTGTCAGAGAGGGATCAGCTTGTGTACTAGTGAACTGCAATAACGATCAGGGAAGCAACTATTTTTAAAGCTAAAGAATGAAATGTGTGGCATGTTACGAACATGGCAAATTCTCCAGGAAGAGCTGCCTGGAATATTTCACCAGTTTCATGTAGATGACTATTATCTTACAGATATAGATTGAACCCAAGATTTTTCTGCGATTTTTAACGAAGTGAAAGTAAGTGATTACCCCATTAGACTATGACTTTATTATACAAAGAAAAAAGATCTTTCAGTGGACCAAGAATGTGATTGTGATCAACGATAAGGCATTTGGAATAGACAGTAAAAGTCAATTAGAATATATAGTTCATTGTGGACGAGCTCCCACATTAGAATAAAGGTGTATAAGAAATTTATAGTCAAATCACGAATTTAAGGGATAGCAGTTTTATAGATTTTTTTAAGTGTCCCTGATATGACCCTGTGAGAAACTGCTGAGGTCATCTGTTCCTAGACTTACTCACTACTTAAACTAACTTAAACTAGCTTATGCTAAGAACAACAGACACACCCATGCCCGAGGAAGGACTCGAACTTCCGGCGGGAGGGGCAGCGCAATTCGTGACATGGTGCCTCAATTCGCGCGGCCTGGTTATCATACTAAGATGGTACACAATCTGTACAGCAAAGGAAAGTTAATATCCAAATATGGGGTCATTATAACGTTCGACTAACTTTGAAAAGTACTTAGAAGTGTGTAGTTGAATGTGTAGCGACCATGGTTTACTACGTAAATGAACACATATTAAAGTCAGATATTAAAGCTCCGATTTAGTACGTTATTCCATATATGCGTCATCTAGTTACCACAATGCAACACTAAAAGTCAGTCCTTACCAAGTGTACCTTAACCTGTGAGATAGATAGATACTGTTAAAAAGTGAGCTATGTGTGTTTTTTACTGTGATATAACAATTTAGATGTCGAAATCATGTTATTTTAATTGAGAGTTCTTTGTGCCTTGCACGAAGTGGCACAAAAATCAATTTATATTAATTGTCAGGTGCATCTTAATGTGTATGTCAGATCTGTAGTGGCAATAAGTGAACCACATTTGTTTTGAAGTGTTACAGAACAATTATACAGAAAATTTTGACGGGAAATAACATCTCATGAATTTAAGGATGTATTTTACCTCACAGCTTGTGGGGTACAAAGTTCGAACTATACTCGGCGTCAAGTGCACCTCAAACTGTAAGTTAGTTTGATAGTGCCAGTAAGTGAGTCACGTGAGTATTGTAGCGTTATAGAAAAAATACAATTTCGTTTCTTAAAAAGCTATTTTATTTTTTGGGAGGGGGGGGGGCGGAGGGGGAGGGGAGGGAGGGATCTGTCACAGGAGACAAGAAGGTCAGCTCAGGGGTAAATAAAGATTGGCTGTTTCACTTCAATTAACAGTAGGTTACTGAGCTTGATTAAGATATCTAAATGTGTGTGTGTGTGTGAGCGCGCGCGCGCTTTTGTACTGACTAAACTCAGTGGTTTCAGTGAGTGCTGACAACAGTGTGTTAGATTTCAACAAATGCTCAAAAAGCTGTATGTGTATGTATGTATGAATGTACGTATGTGTGTGTGTGTGTGTGTGTGTGTGTGTGTGTGTTTGTGTGTGTGTTGGGCGCGCGCGTGCCAGTGTGCACATGTCTGTTGCTCATGAAGCTGTAACAGGTTGCTGCAAATGCTGACACCTTACGTGTATGTTTCACAGAAAAAGCTGTGTAAGTTCTGCCTATGCTGACAACTGTTTTAGGTTGCCGCAGATGCGTACGAGGTAGTGTCAGATTGCTGCGAATGCTGATAAAGCTGTATAAGGTTGCTGAAAATACTTTAAAAAATCTGTGTTTCGCTAACGATTCAAATCTAATCAAAAATACAGAACGAACTGTGGTAGCTATGGAAACGAAATTCAGACACAATTATAATTCATTAAAATCGTATGAAGAATAACTTCAATACATGGCAATGTCTTTTTTTCATAACAGTGGAAACCAACGTGGAGACCCCACAGGAAAGGAATATGATTGGGTGTATAGTATCCACAACACATCTTAGTAGTTTGCAAGAGGAAATTAAGGATTCGTGAATTTAGATTACAGTGGAAAGACAGCTACTGGGACTCCATACAGTGTGGTTACTGGAAAATGACGTTGAATAGACATGCGTAAGATTACGGCTGAATATATTTTACGAATTAGAGAAAATAACGATGTTGGAAAATAAACTAGCTGCTGCGAAGCAGCTGATAACCAATGATTCCACATTGGTTAGAACTGGAACTCTGCAAAAAAAAAAAGTAAAACCTGATAAATCCCTCTGCCGTATGAGAGAGACCGTGACATTAATAAACATGTCGAATTTTAAACGAGTTCGTATGCGTTTATAGCACAAAATCAATACATTGCGGAGCACCGTGCCGTACAGTAATAATGCAGCGACCTAGAATCAAACACAGTTGATGAAAATTTGAAGTCCTGCTAGCCAGGCTCTGTTGAACCGTGTTCGTTGCTACTGCCGCTGGAAACTGTCGACTAGCCAGTTGTTATTCAACAGTATTCAGTAAGAGAACAAACAGTGACGAACTTGAAAAAAACAAGAAAGAAAATAAGCAAGACTCTTTAGAAACGTCAGCTGATATTCAAAACACCTCTCGTTTGTACGCACAGTATCTTACTAACAGTAAACAAGTAACTTTCCTATTCGTGGAGTAGCAAACAGCGTTTTATATCCATAACGTATAGGCTTTCACGGCCGGCGTCTTCATTAGTTAAAACTTCTACACTGAGAGACAGAGGTCGGTCTATAAAACTCTTCCCAGCAAAAGCCATTTGAAGTGGTATCAGCACGTGGATGACACTTTTGTGGTATGGAATCACGGTGAAGAGGAATTGTATGGTTTCTTAGTGCACCTTAATACACTCCTGGAAATGGAAAAAAGAACACATTGACACCGCTGTGTCAGAGCCACCATACTTGCTCCGGACACTGCGAGAGGGCTGTACAAGCAATGATCACACGCACGGCACAGCGGACACACCAGGAACCGCGGTGTTGGCCGTCGAATGGCGCTAGCTGCGCAGCATTTGTGCACCGCCGCCGTCAGTGTCAGCCAGTTTGCCGTGGCATACGGAGCTCCATCGCAGTCTTTAACACTGGTAACATGCCGCGACAGCGTGGACGTGAACCGTATGTGCAGTTGACGGACTTTGAGCGAGGGCGTATAGTGGGCATGCGGGAGGCCGGGTGGACGTACCGCCGAATTGCTCAACACGTGGGGCGTGTGGTCTCCACAGTACATCGATGTTGTCGCCAATGGTCGGCCGAAGGTGCACGTGCCCGTCGACCTGGGACCGGACCGGAGCGACGCACGGATGCACGCCAAGACCGTAGGATCCTACGCAGTGCCGCAGGGGAACGCACCGCCACTTCCCAGCAAATTAGGGACACTGTTGCTCCTGGGGTATCGGCGAGGACCATTCGCAACCGTCTCCATGAAGCTGGGCTACGGTCCCGCACCCAGTTAGGCCGTCTTCCGCTCACGCCCCAACATCGTGCAGCCCGCCTCCAGTGGTGTCGCGACAGGCCTGAATGGAGGGACGAATGGAGACGTGTCGTCTTCAGCGATGAGAGTTGCTTCTGCCTTGGTGCCAATGATGGTCGTATGCGTGTTTGGCGCCGTGCAGCTGAGCGCCACAATCAGGACTGCATACGACCGAGGCACACAGGGCCAACACCCGGCATCATGGTGTGGGAAGCGATCTCCTACACTGGCCGTACACCTCTGGTGATCGTCGCGGGGACACTGAATAGTGCACAGTACATCCAAACCGTCATCGAACCCATCGTTCTACCATTCCTAGACCGGCAAGAGAACTTGCTGTTCCAACAGGACAATGCACGTCCGCATGTATCCCGTGCCACCCAACGTGCTCTAGAAGGTTAAGTCAACTACTCTGGCCAGCAAGATCTCCGGATCTGTCCCCCATTGAGCATGTTTGGGACTGGATGAAGCGTCGCCTCACGCGGTCTGCACGTCCAGCACGAACGCTGGTCCAACTGAGGCGCCAGGTGGAAATGGCATGGCAAGCCGTTCCACAGGACTACATGCAGCATCTCTACGATCGTCTCCATGGGAGAATAGCAGCCTGCATTGCTGCGAAAGGTGGATATACACTGTACTAGTGCCGACATTGTGCATGTTCTGTTGCCTGTGTCTATGTGCCTGTGGTTCTGTCAGTGTGATCATGTGATGTATCTGACCCCAGGAATGTCTCAATAAAGTTTCCCCTTCCTGGGACAATGAATTCACGGTGTTCGTATTTTAATTTCCAGGAGTGTATATTAATCCAAAGATACAATTTACTATGGAAAAAGAGAGCAACGGACGACTAAATGTTTTGGATGCATCAGTTATTAAACGGCCAAATGGGAGTCTATGGCATAGAGTGTACAGAAAACACATACACACCGACCGTTACCTCCATAAGGATTCGAAACATCATTACAGGCAGAAGAGAGGTGTCATTAAAACATTGGTGGACAGAGCTAATAAGATATGTGGGCCAGTTTATTTGCAAGATGAACTAAACCATTAGCGAACGGCTTTTAAGAAAAATGGATAAGCTGACAACGAGAAGTGTCTGTCAACGTTCACCAACAACAACTGTCAGCTGGAAAAGATCTTCTTCCATTCATTCGCAATAATACAGAACGTATTGGGAAAGTTCTGGCCAAGTTTCAAGTTGAAACAATCTTTAGACCCACCAAGAAAGTTAGTGAGTTTTTTAAGATCACCGAAAGACGCAAGTTACCCCTTAGCACATCCTGGGATGTATAAAATTCCGTGTAGCTTTGGGAAGATTGATACTGGTACCCCGACAAGAAGTGTCAATACCCGCTTAACCGAGCACTAAAGGAACTGTCGACTGGGACATATCGATGAATCAGCTGCAGCGGAACATGTTTTTAAAGGCGGTGATCATGAAATAAAATTTAGTGAGACGGGCGTGCTAGCCAGGACATCGCATCATTATGCACGTATGTATATGGAAGCTATAGTGATTCAGGAACACCACAATAATTTTAATAGAACAAAAGGAAGGCTTATAGACAAGATATGGCGGCCGACTTTCACCAACGATGTGAAATCGATTACTTTCAATCCCGAATAATGATGTTAGTCAGAGATAGACTTACAGTCATCCGCATGTGACGTATGGTGGTGCCCTCTATGTGCTCTATATAAACGGGACATCCGCAGCCTCGCAGCCAGTCGTTGACTCACCGCGGAAGATGATGCCCGCAGTTGGCAACGAAACGTCAGGAAGAAGTCTTACAGATCGACCACGACCTCTCAGCACGGAAGTTTAGGTGATGGAGCGTTTTATATTGGTTTTTATTGTCAACTAACAAGAATTCTTCTATCGCTTGAGCCTTGTCCCGCAGTTACGCAGGGTCAGCCATTATTAATCGGATTTGGCATGTTAATGTTTAAGGGGTGGCCGGATGCTCTTCCTTCCGCCACCTCGTACCCCCCAGGACAGCATTAGTGTACCCCAACTGTCTGCATCGAGTGTAATCCAGCGAATAGTGCGAAAGTGTTCAGATGTCTGCGAGCCTGAAACTGAGGCGGAACATGGGGACCAGCTCAGTATTCACCAAGCGGGATGTGGAAAACCGCCTAAAAACCACATCCAGGCTGGCTGGCACATCGGCCCTCGTCGTTAATACGCCGAGCGGATTCCTCCCGGGGCCGGCGCTACTACCCGAGTGCAGGAAGCAGCGCGTTAGCGCTCTCGGCTACTCTGGCGGGTTGTTAACTAACAAGAATATATCGTACAAATTGTTTCTTCACGTTCCTTATTCATTAGAAGAATGAAATCAGAAAATCACATTGGGCTGCCAATTAATTAATTCATTACACGCCGCATCCCCCATATGGAAAGAAACGTTGGAAAATGTCCTGTTATACATTAATGGATCTTCAAGCAACTGGTTTCGGGTCGCGTTACAGATTGCATCTTTTATGCTATTACGGTTCCGTACCTCAATCGGTAAGAGCGGAAGCCTTACAGGATTACACTGTTTTAGGTTTGTCTGTCTGTCTGTCTGTGTGTCCGACTGTTCAAAACACTTTTCCTCAGGATCGCGTGGACATTTCAAGTTGAAAATTGCATTACATATTAAGGGCTACGGTCCCTTAGCGGCATAAAAATGTGAAGTTTATGAGTCCATACAATCAAACGATACGGTCATTTGTGTCACGTATTTTGATAGTCGCAAACTCACTCACCAATACCTACATGGTTCTACCCGTTCATCTAGAATCATGAAAATTACCAAAATTTCACAGTACAAAGAACGGACTAAATCCGAAAATCGTTAATTTATAATTGTATCACATGAAATGAAACTTGTCAATTGTTATCAGATTATTTGACAGTCCTTGTGACTGTTAAATCCTGTTGCTCAGGAACGGGTGGCTATGTAAGACGTGTATATTTCTATCGTCTATTGTCAAACAACAAATTATGAAAGATGTTTATATTTTATGAATAGGATTAAGTAGGAATAATTAATATTTGTCATTTTGGAAATAATTGTGGTAGCAGGGATTATCTGCTCCAGAAAGCATTGTTGGTTGGAGAGACCGCACTTAAGCGTTCGTAGGAAGTCAGTAGTAAGCGAGATGTGAAGCGAGTCGGTAGCAAGTCTGAAGCGAGAGGTTGAGAGGAGCGGTATGCCTGCCAGCCACCAGTTATGATTTACAAGAGATTATAAACGGATATACAGAGACATCAGCTAACTAGTATCATAAGAGGAACTGATATTATTGATTTAATTTTGTTTTTTTGTTGTTTATTTTTTTGTTTTTTGAAACTCAGGGCTACTGAAGGTATGTTTGCGCAATGCTAGTTGTAAGATTGTTGTAAAAAGTAAGTCCAATCTGAACGTTTGTAAAATCATTTCATTACCAACTGTAAATATTTGAAGAACCGTTTTCAGAATATAATTCATTTTTGCCGGCAATATTGCATTACTGATTATAATCCATCCCAAAAACCGTCAACGTAAAACTCTGCAAAATTTTATAGTTATCAAGAAAAAGTTTAACTATGAATTACGTAACTTCAGTCAAATTAATTAAAGAATAACGTGAGCTTTGCTATTAATGAATAACGCCAGATTTGGTAATAAATACAGCCAATTATTACGACAGCCCAACAGCAGCTAATAGCGTATAGTAAACCAGAGTAAGTATATTCAAGCCGCAGTTCGATGCAGCAGTCACATGGCGATCGAGTAACAGTAAAAAGGTAAGGAAGAGTTTTGGGTTATTGTAGGTAACGACTGAGGGCCTCGACGACGACACATTCTCTGTTTCGTCGAAATAATCAGAAAATCAGTTTTAATAAGCAATTTTTAAATTTGTATGCGAAGATTGCACTTATTATTATTGAGAAAGAGAATTAATTTCAAAGGGAAGATTTCATTTGTTGTTATTAATCAACAGATAGAAATCCTAATGGAAGGTTTCATAGGTTATTGTAGAAGGGAAGGTTGCGTCACAAAAATGATATAGAGGAGACGGGATGGTTTCAACTATCAAGTTGAAATTGATACATGTCACATAATACGGCCTAAGGTCCCCTAGCGGTAACGTTTAGGAAAACTGCGCTGTTCCTGATTTTCCATTACTGCAAAATTTCGTTACACAGGCCGGAAGTGAATAATATGGAGAGCTTTATGAAGTTTGTCACGCTTGATGAAAATGTAGAATGGATTCCAGCAGGAATCATAAAAATCCAATAAAGCTGTCTGTTATCAAAACCCTTAATATCAAAGAACATGAGAAACAGTAATTCGAGACCTCCAGTTATTCTCCTAAAAATAGGTTCAACGCTGAAATCCAAAGACTATCACACAAGCGTAAACAAACTGACAAGTATACATAAAAGCCAAATAACACAGATGCACTTACATTACTATAATTATTACTTCACGAAAGATATCAAGTTTATACAATATGTATAATGCACGTACGTGTACTTTCCATGACATTTCAATCAAGAACTTTCTTTTGCGGATATGAAAATGCTTTGTTGACGTCAGCCTATGTAGGGAGAAATTGTCAACGTAATAAAATAAGAGAACTCAGAGCTTGCACGGAAAGAATTAAGCGCTCATTTTCTCGTACTCTGTTCAACAATGGAACGTTAGAGAAGTAGTCTGGAGAAGGTTTGATGAACCCTCTGCCATGCAAAGTGGAGAAATCAATTAGATTTAGATCATTTTAAAAGTACTTACTTTGTTACCTGAAACTGTGTATAAATGTGTATTCCTGTAATGCGAATGCAACGTGAAGTATGCAGATTTGAATTTAGGCAATCCGATTCTTTAGAGAACTTCAGCTATAAGAAATTGTTGGTATTATGAATGAATGAGTCGTGCGACAAATAATACGTGGTACGGTAATAAAACACTCAGGTTACACAGTACGTGAATGTTTCCCATTTTCTTTTAAATTTCCCAAGAGCGAAGAACGAGTTTAAAAAACCACGTATTTTTATCACATTTAACCTGACAATCTTAAGTACCAGTGTGTGATTCTGCTACTATGTGCCACATGTTCGAAAAAAAATACTACATACTTCACTGAGTGGCTGATGTTCCTATTGGTATCAGTTATTTTTGTTATTAACATTTTTTGTTTCACTCCCTGCACAGGAGCCTGTCAAAGCCTGTAGCGAAACAGTGTTGCTTTCAGCCAAATACCTCAGGACGCTGTGAATGAGTAACAGGAAATGCATTTTCTGATTATTTGGGGGACGATTGTCAGTTCCGGCCTTCTTCTGACACCCAAAAAAAATTATCCCAAGAACCTTGGGCAGGACTGAGCTATTGTCTCTGTTTGATGTTTATTGTGTATGTTGATTGTTTATTAAAAGCTGTTTGAATTGCGGCTGCAATTAATTTTATTATTAGGTAACTTGGAAATTTCTCTTACTCATCTGTCTAGTACGGCAAATTAAAGTTTTATCTCGGCACTGCTGTACAGTGTATAGTAGTTCAGTTAATTGTCGTTGCCCAACGATATCACGAGGGAATGAAATAAATAGGAACTGCAGGGATGCATGAAAAATAGGAAGAAAGCGAAAAAGAAATGTTCGTTAAGAGGACTGATTCAGCGTTAAATTAAAGCAGCCGTGCATAAAATTAAATGCAGAGACATCAACATTAAGAGGGGGGAGGAGTGGAAGATCTATCTCATGACGTCGCACAAGCATAAGCAGAGCTGATACGTAATACTCAGGGGATTCAATACCAACCAAACTTTGGAAGACTTACTATCAAGTAATGTTGAAGGTATATGTAAAATGTCTTCGGAATTGTAAAGTTTGTTCAGGTTGATTTGTTAAATTTGCTAGTATGGAGACCAAGTCTCAGACGTTTAGAAAAATAGCATCCTCACAATTTAGACGGTAAAAAGGGCGGATAACTGCTTGAATTATCGCACAATAGCTTGAAAATTTAAGCACTGTTATTGTTGATACGACGAATATACTGATGAAAGTAACAGAAAATTGAGGATTATTAGACGACCATGAGATTGGTTTTAGGGAAGGTAAAGGTTGCGCTTCATAACGGAGGCATGACTTCATAAGAATCAAAACATGTTCATAGAATCTGACGACTGAGGGAAATCCTTCGACAGGATAAAATGGTGCAAAATGTTCGGAATTCTGACAAATATGGGAAGGCGGTACAGACAAAAACAACTAATATAAATTATGTATAAGAACCAATAGGGAACAATAAATTGGCACACCAAGAATGAGGTTGTCGGATTAAATGTGACTGAAAGAAAGCGATGCAGTCTTTTTCCCAAACTCTTCAATGTTTACTTCGAAGAATTAGCGACGCTAATAAGACACTGGTTCGATAGTGGGATTAAAATTGTTGGAGAAACGATTTATATGATAAGAATCGCTGATGACATTACTATCGTGAGTGAAAGTGAAGAAGAACTGCTGACCGTGCTGAAGGGAGTGAGTACTGGCTCTTAGGAACTCCAAAATTGCTGACAACGAAGCAGATGAAGTTAAGGAATTCTGCTACACTGGAAGGAACAAAGGATGAAACATGGATGTAAAAATCAGACTAGCAAATGGAAAGATGGCATTCCGGTCGAGAAGGAGTCTACTAGTACAAGACATCTTCCTTGGACAAAGAATTTTCTTAGGATTTACATTTGGAGCACAGCATTGCACGGCAGTGATTCACGGACTGTGGGAAGACTGGTAACAAAGATTATTGAAGCATTTGAGGCATCGTCTGTAGGAGGATGTTGAAAATTAAGTGAAACGAAGGGGCTGTCTTCAACAAAGGCAAGAAGAAGAAAATTTGGGAAACGCAGTCAAGAAAGACAGAAAGATAGAACGTGTGGTATGACGTCAGGGGATAACTTTCATGACACTAGATGGAGCTATAGATGGTAGAAACCATAGAGGAAGGCAGAGACTGGAATACATCCAACAAATAACTGAGGACATCGGGAACAAATGTTGCTCTGAGATGAAGAGCTTGAGGCAAGGGATGTACTGACTGCAGGCCACATGGAGCAACTCAGAAGGCTGATGACTCAATAATAATAATAATGATAATAATAATAATAATTCACATTAATAATAATACTACAATCCACTTTCAACATTCATTCATGTTGTCAGTTACACAGAATGCCGCTAGGGAACCAATAAGAAATGCAGTGAACCTAATAATGAAACATACTTCCTTATGTTTTCCATTCAGCCAATCATTGTTCAGTCTCTGTATCTCTGTCACCTGACAAGCTTCGTGAAGAGATAGACATAATAAAAACTACTGCAGTTAATAACGGCTATGAATCCACTCAAAGTTAAAACGGACGCTAAAGTGACCACTTCAGGAAGCAGTGATTTTCCTGACAGTAACGAGTATAAAAATGTTTTCTCGATTCCATTTTTGGGCCCTATTTTGAATAAAATTCGTCGTCTTCTGATTAAAAAGGTATGAACTCTGAGTTGCCTTTTCCACGAACAGTATCTTGCAATAAAATCTCATTCAAATTCGCAGGTCCACAGTTGCTCCGATACACAATTCAGGAGCGTATAAAACCACTTGTTATTCTTGTCCCGTTTACTATTCAGGAGAAACTAGCGTGAGGTACAAGGAAACATTGTTGGGAAAAAGAGACACTAATGTACAAAGTTCCACTTTTGGTGATCATCTGCTAATATACGGACACAAACCGAAACGCGTTGAAGAAATTTCCATTTTATATAGAGAAACGAAAGGACATAGACTCGATGTACTGGAAGAGCTGCAGATTTTCAAGCACATTTCTAAAAACGATGGCCTCATCCTCAACGAACAGTTACGGCTTTACGGCTACGTAAACAAACAAAAAAAAAATTCTGCGGTTTCAATCCACTGCTCTAGGAATTTTGATTCCTCTATTGTTTACTATATTTTCCATTCTTCTGGTTTAGATACATTATTTTCTTCTGCTCTCTTGTATGTGTGTTGCTGAGGTAACCTTCATGCAATTGTACAGCTGTTTGTAAAAAATTTTCTATGCCATTCTGTCCTTCACGTAATAGTAATTTCTGTGAAGCCTTACACATGGCTCTGTTATACTTAATCTGCTTCGCTGCTTTGTATTTGCAAAAAGACATTAACCTCTCTTTATGATTTACTTTAAAATTAACTGTCGTTTATTTCAGTTATTTCTGTTATAATGTTGCAAATGGACAAATGGGCACATAGGCGGAGCAGCTCTTATTGTTTTCGTGGTAGCTATGTAAGCCACTGGGCCGATTAGTCTGATATTGTTCCCATCTGGGCATAAATGGCAAAGGCTACAAAATTTTATTTTACTTCTGGCGTGAGCATAGCTGCTCCGAATTTGGACTATTGCTTTATAGCAATGTAATATTACGTAAGTAACCTTCGTGAGCCAAGAAAATTGTCATCTTATTTAATGCGTTTTTTGTCATATCTCATTTTGTATGCATTATTTTATGGGACTTAGCAATTTCGTTCTGATGAAGACGCCCCTATCAGCTGTCGAAACCTAGGTCAGTGTACTTACCGTTTATGTCCAACCAGTTGGCTGTTTAAATCTACATTGAGACATCCATATAGTAATATGTACTACTTATAGAATGGAACATTTGAGCACCGTTAGCAATACTATTACTTACACACATTAGGCGAAACAGCTCTAAAAATATCAATTCATTTACAGCATTTTCAGGTAATGTATGCAATTTACATGGTATTTTTATTATTTCTCATATAATTTCTAAATAAATTAATGTTTTACAACCATTCTTATTTTAATTTCACTACTAGATAGCACAAATACTTAATAAGCATTTTAAGTAACAACAAAGCAAAGTTTCAGTGCTCTGAATGGGGACCAAGTTCCATTCCAGGTAATGTAACATAGATTAGTCAACGTTAAGAGAATAATTTGTAGGAACATTGATCTTATATTGATTGTTAAACACTGATCCAAGACTTAAGGCATCTGTAAATTATATGGTACATCCCTGTAACTATGATCAGAAATATTAAAAACAGACGCGACCGTAGACGCGCATTCTGTTGTGACGCCAAAAAAAAAAAAAAAAAAAAAATCGGCTAGTCGGCGCATGTTAAGACACTCGAGAGGACGTGTCGGCCGAGAAAGAGTCCCGCGGTGACATCAAGAACTGGCGGTACCCTTTGAGCCTCAGGAATTGCTGGACACCCTGAGTGAGAGAATTACCACGACTACTGTACTGTAGTAAGCTGAACGCATGCCCTAGCCAAATGTCCGGGAAAACCCGAGTGTCTTGCCTCTGGCGAGATACGTGGCTGAATTGAATGACCGGCACGAGTACTAAATGAGACTCAATATAATAAAAACTAAACCCAGCTTGTTACAGTTAAGAAGTAAGATAGATACAATTACAAAAGTAAGACAAATGCGTTGGTGAAAACACGCTCGAAAGCCGTAGAGTAGTTTTTAAGTTATTTCATTTCAAATGTTTATGTATATAACGAAATTTGGAAAATAATATCTCGAGAACGCGTTAAATGATTTGCACAAAGGAAGTGTCTGCCCGATAGATCTCCCTCACAATTACCAGGAGATGATAGTAGAATTTTTATAAACATTATTTGTTTTAAATTACAGGCTGAACCTAGTTTTAGTTTTTTTTATATTTATTAGCAGCAAAACAGTGTAAAGCAGTTTTACCTTGACAAAATCGATATTTTCGAACAAATTATTTAACATAGGGAAAAATGAAGAACAGCAACAGACAATGAGGAAATGTACGTACACATTGATAAATGAAAGTTGTATATGACATTAAATTTAGATTTTTTATATATGTTGAGGAAGTCGGAAGTGTGTACGCTCCACTCATATCAAAATGAGGGCTTGAATAGGAGCAGCCATCTAGCGCGGTGCAGTTCTACGTCTGACTTGCTGGCCAGCCGGTGTTAATATCTGGGTCGGAATATTACTGTGTTGAATTGTGCACTTCTAATATCCGTGTATGCCGCTTGCAAATGCTATGAAATATTTTCTACTTACGTACTCTGAGTATTAGATTTAGACGAACTAGTGTCAAATCTAAAACTTAACTGCTGTTCCCAGAAAGTGAGCCGCTCTCAGAATTTAGGTAATTCGCCATTGTGAAATATTAACCTTAAACCTACGCTAAACAAATTTTGTGTACGTTTCGATTTTTTCCCAGAAGTTTACATGCTTCATTTTACATTAAGCTCTCACTCAGACATTCGTTATTTTAACGATAAAGAATTATCAACGTGTGATAGGTATTGCAGTTAACTGAATTAACTCGGTTTTGGTAAATCAGAAAAACTCTGTAAGTGGTGAACAATATTTATCGCCGCGTATATACCTTCCTGTCCTTATGCGAACGTCGTGACTAGTTTTCAGGGTTAATGTGACAGATATGTCCGTTGGACCCAAGACTTCAACGTATTCAGTAGTGGAAATGCCACCAAATATATGGCCGCCCTATCGACAGTGACTTTAAGCTGAAATACAATTCATATTTCGAGTAAGTACACATGGTGCTCACAGGCTAAAAGTTACCATACAGTTATTCTGTGGGACCAGCAACATGAAGTATGTTAACTATGAACGATATTATCTGTCTCACCGCATAGGCTGGTGTCATCTGGCATCAGCAAATTAACGTCAGAAGCACCTTTTTATCCATATAGTCACATATGTGGGCTCCGGTCTGGTATATGTCACAATGAACTTACTCATTTGGCTTTGCAAGACTGCATTTAAAGCCAATTCATTGAGTTTTGGGGGTAATATTGTCATGTTTTTGGGTTTCTATTTGCATTGGAGAAGTGCATATTTCGGGGGTATGTTTATTGTGGCTGTTAGATTTAAGATTTTTTGTTGTATGGGTTAACTAATGTATTTTGTGTAACTAACGGGTGCTAAATTATGAAATACAGGTGACAGTAAAATTGGTGTTCAATAAGGTGCGGTACCTTTGATTACTGTATAACATCCAGATGTGTGTAATGTAAGTATGCAAATCAGATGGATTGAAATAAGAGAATTGTAACTTTATCTATTGCTGTTGCATGAATTGAGGTCATGTTATTGTCATATAACAAACGTGATCTGGTACGTCGAGGCCCAGCTGCTAACAGAGGACAGCTGGTGATGATAAAATGCAACTAAATGTGGTTCACAGTTAGGAGCATGAGATGTAATTTATCTATAAGGTAGTTTGGTTTGGGGGGATGTCTATTGATCGACGTTTCACCATGTTCTGGTGCAGTGCTGTGTGCAATATTGATTTGTTTTTACTTTAGTAGCATTAAGCATGCTGTAAAGTACTATGATACAGCAATCAATACGGGTTTTACCTAAAGAAGGAATTAATATGTTTGCTGATGATTGCGCATAACGCCAATCATTTGTATACCATTCTATTGTTTAGGCACTTTTCGATTCGGTTTCGGTTGGAGCAATTTTGTCTCAATGTAGTATAGATGCAATGACTTGAGCTGATCTGACATTGCATGGAGATAGTTGATGTTAACGAAACAAAAAGGTTGTGCTTAGCATGCATTCTTCGATAACACCGCTATTTGTGTCAAGTTTCGCCTTAAAGTTTAGTTTTTGACTGTGTGAGTCTGTGTAAATTTTCCCGTCGCCAGATACTCCGTCATGCCACTAAGTTTTAATTTTGTGCTACTAGACAGCACACAGTTTAGATCAGTGCACTCTAGTTTGAACACTTATCTCGTGCAGTGGCTTTTCCGTAAACAGGATTTCTCATAACAAATATCTGTAAATACATCAACTTCAGTAGAGAAATTTATTTCTATTTAATAGCTTGCGGTCTCAGAGTACAGTGAGAAATCTGCACACTAATTTTTAGTGTTACTTTATTACCCTTCTGTATATTTTGAAACGGTAGGCCCATTTGAGACCTTATATATATTTATACACATTACGATATGGCTATAGACTGTGCTTATTGTGAGCGGGTACAAGGAGAGTTGGCTGCTGTCCGTAAACAGCTGGAAGCTGCGCAGACTAACATCGCTGCGGCTTCTGATGCGCAACATCTGACCGGTCCTTCCTCACTCCAGAGTGGGTGGTGCTCGGTTAGCGTGTCACTGGGCAGAAGGCGAAAGCGAAACATGGAGCAGGCAGTGCGGCTGGCCCCCTACATCTTAGCAACAGGTACGAGGTGCTACCCTGTGTTGGCGATAAGTCTGAGCCAGCACGGGATGGTTCTCCTGTTGGGCCAGCGGTCGATTTACCTGCCCAGGACGGACAAGTACAGAGAGTGGGTATGCTAGTCTTTGGCGGGCGATGGAGCCTCTCAGGGAGATAGCAGGCAAGGCGGGAAAGAATTCCAATATGCATTCAATATGTTTGCCAGAAGGGCTCATCCGTGATTTGGAGGAGGCCCTGCCGGCGGCTGTCGAAAGCACTGGTAGCAACCGGATGCATGCAGTGGCATATGACCGCACGGATGACGCCTGCCGCTTGGGTTCTCACGCCATCCTTGGCTCCTTTCGGCGGCTGGCTCATCTGGTGAAGGCAACTAGCAACGCACGAGGGGTGCTGACTAAGCTGTCTATTTGTGGCATCGTACCCAGGGTAGATCATGGTCCACTGGTCTGGAGCAAAGTGGAAGGTCTAAACGAGAGTCTCAGACGAATCTGCAACGGTATATGACGCGAATTTCTCGACCTCCGCTATCGGGTGCTGAATTTTAGGATTCCCCTTCATAGGCCAAGAGTGCATTACACGCAGGACGCGGCTACTAGGGTAGCGGAGCACGTGGGGCGTGCACACGGCGCATTTTTATGTTAGAGAACCCCTCCCTTGGGATTAAAGACTATTTTCCTGTTAAATCAGCTTCTGTGACCTCAGAGAATCTTGGGCCTCGCAGATCAGGGATAGAAAAGGTTAATATGATTGTAGTAAACTGCAGGGGCATTCAAGGAAAGATCCCAGAATTAGAATCGCTTACTGAAGGCTATAACGCACATATAGTATTGGAAACAGTAATGTGATTGAAAACAGACGTCAATGACAATGAAATCCTAAGTTCAGACTGGAATGTTTATCGTAAGAATAGGTTAGTCGCCAATGGTGGAGGCGTGTTTATTGCAATAAAAAGTTCGATAAAATCTAGTGAGGTTATCAAGGAATCCGAATGTTGATTAATCTTGGTAAAATTAAGTATCAAAGGACGCTCAAAAATTGTAATAGGATGCTTTCACAGACCACCTGGGTCGGTATCTGTAGTTGTAGAGCACTTCAGACAGAACATGCAGTACGTCATTAGTAATTTTTCGTGATCGTGCCGTTTTAATGGTGTTGACTTCAACATCTCAGGTATAAATTGAGTGTTATGCCATCAAAACTGGTGCCAGAAATAGGGAATCGTGTGGCATTGCTCTGGATGTCTTGTCCGAAATTTACCTAGAGCACATAGTTAGAGAACAAACTCGTGAGAGTAATGTCGTAGACCTCCTGGCTACAAACAGATCTGAACTTATCGAATCAGTTAAAGCAGAGGAAGGTATCAGTGATCATAAGGCTGTGACAGCATCTATGAAGACAGGTCCTACAAGGAATGTTAAGAAATATAGGAGGATATATTTGCTCAGCAAGGGTGACAGGATACAAATTTTGGAATATCTCAACAGTCAGCACCAAATATTCGGTGATGAGGACGTAGATGTGGAGAACATCTTTCAATATGCCCTAGACTAGTATGTACCGAGTAAGGTTTTAAGTGATGGGAAACATCTACCACGGTTTAATAGCGGTGTTAGGAAAGCGCTACGTAAACAAAGAGCATTTCATCTCAGATTCAAGAGCAGTAAAAACCTAGCTGACAAACAAAAAGCTGAACGAAGCGAAAATGAGCGTAAGGAGAGCAATGAGAGAAGCGTTCAATGATTTTGAAAGTAAGACGTTGTCAACCGACATGATTAAAAACCCTAAGATATTGGTCGTATGTAAAACCAGTAAGTGGGTCAAAATTATCTATTCATTCCTTCAGTGACCACATAGGAACCGAAACGGAAGATGACAGATAGAAGGCCGAAATACTGAATTCAGTCCTTCGAAATTGTTTCACCGCGGAAAATCGTAACACTGTCCCTCCTGTCAATCGTCGTAGGACAATCGAAATGGCAGATATTGAGATAACCGATCACGGAATTGAAAAGCAGCTATAATCGCATAGTAGCGGAAAGGCTTCTGGACCAGATGAGATACCTTTAAGATCCTATAAAGATTATGCGAAAGAACTTGCTCGCCTAGCACTAGTTTATCGTAGATTGCTTGAGCAACGAAAGGTACCTAACTATTGGAAAAAAGCGTAGGTTCTTCCCATTATTAAGACAATTATAGACCTATGTCGTTGAAGTCAATCTGTTGTAGAATTTAGAACATGTTTTACGCTCAAGAATGATGACTTTTTGGACAATGAACATCTCCTCTATAAACATCAACAAGGATTCCGCTAACAGAGATACTGCGAAACTCAGCTCGCTCTGTTCTTCCATGAGATCCACAGCGCAGTGGACAACGATGCTAAGGTTGATGCCGTGTTCCTTGATTTCAGTAAGGCATTTGACAACGCCCCGCACTGCCATTTAATTAAAAAAATACTAGTTTACGGAGTATCGGAGCAGACCTGCGATTCGATTAAAGACTTTCTCACAGGTAGAGCTCAACACGTCGCTATTACGTGAACTAAATCTACAGTTGTAAAGGTAATATCCGGAGTACCTCAGGAAAGTGTGATAGGACAGTTGCTGTTAACAATATATATAAATGATCTAGTAGAAAGCGTCGGATACTCCTCAAGATTATTCGCAGATGATGCGGTTTTCTATATCAAAGTAGCAACGCCAGAAGGTGGTAGAATTTCCCGAACGACCTGCAGAGAATTGATGAATGATGCAGGCTCTGGGAGTTGATCCTGAACGTAAATAGATCTAACATAATGCTCTTATATAGTGAAAGAAATCCCGTACTGTACAGCTACACTATTGATGACGAACAGCTGGAGACACCGTCTGCCGTAAAATATCTAGGCGTAACTACCCCGAGAGATCTTAAGGGGAAGGACCATAAAAACAGACATTGGGAAAAGCAGACAGCAGACTCAGATTCATAGGAAAAATTATAATGAAATGTATTTCATACACGAAAGAAGTTGCTTATAAGGCGGTTGTTCGCCCGCTTCTTGAGAATTGTTTATCTGTCTGGGATCCCTACCAGATAGGACAGATAGAGGAGATAGAGAAGTTAGAAAAATGAGCGGCACATTTCGTCACGGGATCGTTTATATGATGAGAAAGCGTTACGGAGATGGTAAAGAGAGTCCATTGGCAGAGGAGGTATATTGCATGAAGGAGAGATTTACTACTGAAATTTCGGAACAGCACTTTTCAAGAGGAGTCGAACAAAGTATTACTTCTCCCCCCCACATACACCTCGAGTGCTGACCACGAGGAGAAATGCAAGGACTTACCGACTATCATTCTTCCCACACACTATTCGCGAGATGAACAGGGTTGTACGGTTCAGACACTGGTACCAAAAGTACCTCCGCCACACACTAATAGATGGCTTGCGGAGTATGATGTGGATGTAGATTAGATATGCAAAGGTGGGTGGGTTTCGATTCGATCGGTCCTTGGTATTCAGACGCATGTAAAGTAATAGGTGACTCATTGAGCGATCTTTTCTTGCTACTGTCATGTCAACTGACTGCCAGATGAGTTGAAACTGCGTCGACGATCTGAACTGCATCCACCTGGGTAGCCTCACGTGTTCATAAGACTGCTTCTAGAACGCGGAGATGTTCGCCCGCGGATTAACAACAAAGAGTCGGTGTGCTGGCTGGCTAGATTCGCTTTTTAGGCGGTTTCTGGCATCCCACAAGGTGAAAACTGGACTGGTTCCCATCTTCTGCCTCAAGTACACGCTACGCAAACAGTACATTTGCACATAGTAGAGAGATTGGATACACTGCTTCTGTCCTTGGCGAATTATTAGGAGAATGATAAGCTTCGCTGTTTCACCTTGTTAATCACTTACTGAGTATCAGTATCTGAACTGCATCGTTCTAACGAGCCTGGGAGGTGCGTAAGAAGACAGAAGGGTGTTGTGATAATTATTTCGTTCGTCGTACGAAAAATACACGGTGTAAATGGTCAAATTACCAAGTCAGTTTAAAAGAGGACGATATGCGTAAGAATTAGCTGGTGTCACAGCAACCACGGATGTTTAGTTTTTATTATGATTTTGTTTGTTGCGTTTGCCAGTTTAAGATGAACTTACGATTACACACAAAAACGTAGAATGTTCGAGCCATTAGTTTACTTGGACCTATGTTTTATTTACAGCTTGTACTGAATGTTTTGAATGCACAGAGATACAGACGTGAATGGACGTTTAAGATAATGTTTAAGGTAGAAGATGCTGTCGCGTAAGTTAGACTGTGTTAGCGCTTGCGCAGAAAGGGCTTAGAGCAGTGATCACAGTTTTGGCGTTGCCTTAATCACGAGCGTATTTACTTTCGGCACTGTGTCTAAAATGAAGGCGAGTACTATTTGAAAACGATGAAAAATAACATTGAAGATCGATTAGGAAATTCAAAGGAAAGGTTCGTAGCATACGATGCTGTTTCGATATGATTAGTGTGCTTCAAAAATGTGAACACAAAGAAATAGTTGAGTATACAACGACATCACAATACTTTCCACGCAAAGGATTACGGAGAACTGGAAAGCGTTGTCAAGTGAAGTAACCGAAATAGCTATTCATCATACGGAAGCTTAGAAGTAAAAGTGTGAATAATTGCCCACAGTACTATCACAATGAGAACATACTTTTCTTGCCTGTAGGAACACTAAACAGATAAATCTACAGTTACAACAAGTTTTCATATTTCTTTCCAGTTGGCGGCCGGTGTGGCTGTGCGGTTCTCGGAGCGTCAGTCTGGAACCACGAGACCGCTACGGTCGCAGGTCCGAATCCTGCCTCGGGCATGGATGTGTGTGATGTCCTTAGGTTAGTTAGGTTTAAGTAGTTCTAAGTTCTAGGGGACTGCTGACCTCAGCTGTTAAGTCCCATAGTGCTCAGAGCCATTTCATTTCTTTCCAGTTTGGAAGGCGTCGCGGCGTACTTTCACCGATTTTATGTTAATCTTTACACAGCGGAAATTGCGCTAAAGTTAGAACTTGCAGAAATACAGTTCGACTGTTGCGTCAGAAGATTCGTAACAAAAAAAGTCTCGCAGACCTTTACTTCCTCACCATAAGTATCCACTATTTTACAAGTCTGAAATTGCGATCATGTCTATTTTTCGATCTACATAATCGTGTTAAAAAGATTTTTGGCAATGAAAAAAATATAATATGCTCACCAAAGCTCAATGAAAGACTTCAGCTTAAAAGGTTGTCTTCGAATTAGCATTACTTAAAAAGCTGTAATATATTTTCGTACTGTAGTGAATAGTAAACTGTGACATCATCTATTTCTATGTTTAAAGTTTAAATGAAATGGTAACTAATAAGTTTTTCACTTTAATTTTGTCCTGGAACGGCATTCGTCATAAGGCTGCATGAACCGTAAGTAGTATCATGGTTTGTATTTGGCTCCCCACTGTTGTTTGCTTCATTTCATTGTTCAAATGTTCAAACGTGTGTGAATTCTTATGGGACGTAAATTCTAAGGTCATCAGTCCCTAAGCTTACACACTACTTAACCTAAAAACCCATGCCCTAGGGAGGACTCGAACCTCCGCAAGGACCAGGCGCACAGTCCATGACTGCAGCACCCAAGACCGCTCGGCGAATCCCGCGCGGCGCTTCATTTCATTCTCATTATCACAACAACCCTAGAAAATAAATCTGCCACGGAATTCCATTATGAGCCTGCCTCATAGGGCACTAAGGCGTCGCAGTGGCGAGAGCTGTAAGTTTGTGCCGGACCGGTACTCGAACCCCGATGCTCAGTTTCTCTAGAATGGTTGCCTTGCCATTTCCTTTCAATTCGTCGTCACCCCAGTTCTATATGTCACAGCTCGTTCATCGAGAGTAGTGTCTCTTCTGTCAGTCGTGGCTGACAGAACACACACCACTCATATCTGCATCATTCGACTCGACTGACTCGTTGCATCTGGCTAGGCACAAACTCACTCCTACTCGCCGCCTTTTACCTTGGTTTCCATCTGCATACCTGATGCACAGGGTCTTCCCTCTGGTTTTCCTCCCCTAACATTTCAGTGGAAATACTATCTATAAAACCTATGCTTGTAACAGTAAAAGGACAATAATGGTTACAATATCTTCTACAAGGACATAATTAATTTTCAGTAATTCACTCAAAATATACTTTTACAGAATAATTATTCAGATGTCAATTAATGAATAAAACCATTGTTATCGGTATTCCTCTCCTTCTTTATAGGCCACATCTTCCCTTTAGCAGCCCTCTCTATGTAAGGAGATTAACCCCTGTTTACGCAGCTCTGAGAAACACCAGATTTCTGCTGTTTTGATAACGCCCAGGTTTCACGTCCGTATATCTGGTGTCTCCATACAAAGAGATTAACAAATGCTTTACAGTGTGGATACTAACTTGCTTGTTCAGCGGAAGGTTCTTCTCATTTTCGAATGCGCTATTGACCAGTGTTGTTCTTCTCTGGATATCTTTTAGACGTGGCCTGCTTTTCTCCACAGTGCTACCTGGATACTGAAATTGGGTTATTTCCTCGAGTTGCTTACAGACTATTCTAACATCAGTCTTATCCCCACACCTTTCTTGTCTATAACTATGACTTTGGTCTTCTTCCTACTTCTTTTTAACTTTAGTTTTATTGTCGATTGATTTAAGACCTATAGCATTTTATTTAGATCCTTCCCGAAGTCTGCCACTAATACCATGTCATCAGAAAACCTGAAGCAGTGAATATGCATGTAATTATTTTCGATTCCAGTTGTCTTTCCTTTCATTTCTGTCATTGCCCTCTCGATAAATATATTAAATAAGTGACGGAGAGCATCCCCATCTCACACCCATTCTGATTTTTTTTTCTTTTTTTGCTATCCGTAACATACAGTTCAGTATCAACTTTCGCGTGCACGGTGGTCGGAATATTTCTGAAAAACTTGTAAGATTGTTGGAGAGTAGGGTGTGCTGAAAAATATTTGTTCAGAAAAAAAATCGATAGATTGACCCGTTTCCGAATTACATACCGTTGAAGTTGGACAAAAAATGATAAATGGAAAAATATTTGGATGCTTATACAGATATTTACTATTGAGTGAGTTCAACAAGTAAAGCGAAACGTTGAGTAGTAACTTCAATTGACAACAGATTGAAGAACATGATTCACGGCTATACCTCCACAAATGAAAGAAACGTAAGGATAAAAATAAAGGGGGGGGGGGCTACCTCACAAAAATAGATGTATATGCCACTGAAGGACGAAGCAGAGGAGAAACTTGCGTGTTCTACAAAGACCTTCTAAAGCAAGTACACCAAAACATTAAAGATTATCTGAGTATAAGTGGAGAACTTAATGTACGTTTAGGGAGTTTACCGAATTCTGGAACATTAGGAATTTTTGGAGAACAGGTCACAAACAAGGATGGACACGAATTACGCCTCTTTGTAGCATATAACGAAATGAAAATTACCATCAGAAAGAAGGATATTCATAATCCCCATGGGATGCAAGAGGCTATAGATCCGTTATTGCCTACGTTATAGTGACGGAAAGCTCAGGCGATTGGTACAAGAAGTAATTGTACATAGTGGTAGCAACATAGGGTCCGATTATTTACTGGTGGTGGCGAAGCTCAACCCGATTACTAGATGGAAGATACGAGCTGTTACGAAGAGTAAACCCCAAGACGAAGTTTTCAAAGTGTATGTTGTGCAAGAAGACAGTATAACAAATCTATTTCAGCAGCAATGACTAACGCATTATTTACAAAATGAAACTACAGGAGAAAAAGGGATGCAGAATCGGCAAACATAAAAACGTGTGTAATCCAAGCGGACACTGAGGCATATGGAAGAAAAAGAAATTTAGAAGGAGAAGCGGTGTCAAAATTTGGAATGGAAACATAGAAGATGAAGTTAAAGAAAAATAAAAAAAAACCTACAATAAAAATCTAAAGCACATTACAGAAGAAAGGAAAGCGTAGTGTGAACAAGAACGTAACTACTCTAGAACAGTAATGAGATAAGCTCATCAAGAATCTACATATAAAAGATGTCAGACATAGAAAGTCACCGAAATGATAGACGAAAGATGGCTTAGAAACTTCTAAAACAACATAACAAACATGAAAATGACGTTGCACGATTACATGAAATAGACAAGAAGCATGGATGACACATTATGGGGGTTTATGGGTAGAAACGATGGTAGAACTGAACTATCGAAGAAAAGACCAGTACAAAGAATAAGATGATGGAATGTAGTAAGGAGACATTACGATGGAAGACATGTGAGTATTAATTTTTTGAGTACCAGTGGTTTCTATCAGAGAACTCTTGTTTTGGAGTACTAGTGCCTCTATCAGGAAATTACCTATGCTATTGCATCTAGGTATTTCTAACAATGTAGTGCACTGTAGGAGTCGCTTATAGCGCTCAAAGAAACAGTCGGCGCGGAGACTGTGTTATGTGATTGTAGGGTATTGAGACATGTGACTTTTTTATAGTAGCCTTACTGAGGAGATCACTGATCACTGACATTGAAAGTAAGTATATCTAAGGTATTGGTAACCTAAATCTGAGTCTGCACTCCAGATTTTGTAAGAGGTTCCAGAATGAAACCACGGGAACAGTATATGGTTTTGATACAAGATATGCTGAAGTTCAGACCTGTTTATGATTGTTGTTTAAGACTATAATTCTTCTAGGCATTTTGAGCTCATGGGAGTTTAGAGAAGTGGGAGCCAAAGTCTTCTTGTATTCTTTACTTACTATGATAACAAAGTTTAATTCTGGTAAAAATTTTGAAATGATGTTCGAAAATTAAACTACCTTCTTAAAACAATTGATTTTCACAATTTACCAATTTCTGTGCCGATAAAGATTAATTTTGTGAAAAAAATTTAAGTTATACCTTTTACATATTCCTGGACTCAAAAGGTTAAAGCAGAAGAAGAACAGAAAAGCAGCAGGACCCGATAATATTAATGCAGAACTTTCAAACTGTTAGAATCGAAGCTATTCCTCTTGGGTATTGACAACCGCTTCACCTGTATTTAGTTCTGTATTATTGGATCGCTACAGGTTTATTTAGATCCTTCATCTTAGGTGAACGTCAATATAACAATAAATTCAGAAGAAATTACAACCCTGAAATATACGTTGGTATGGAAAATTATTTTAAGATTTTTAAGAAAATGTTGCAAAATTTTACAAGAGAATATTAAAATATTAGTACTCACGTGACTAAAACAATAGAGCGGAAAATCTCGGAACCTTTTTACCCAAAATTAGTTTTCCGTCAGAACAAAACACCACTAAAAGGCGGTATGTCATACAATAATACAACCGGATTGCAATATAGTGGATGGGTCTTAAACAAAACGTGCCAGTCATTGATTGGTAAGGAGAAAACGTTTGAAAACTTTTAATGCCTAATTTTGGGACAGAATGAAAAACAAAGTTGTATTCAAGGTGAAGTTTTTTAAGCAGTTTACTTTCTTGACGTCAGTACGTCAGAACACGCGGTCGCTTCACCTATTCACGATTCCGTATGGATCAGGGAAATGGTAAGTGCTGATACGCCAATAGCTATCTACTTGACGATTTTGTCTACGTAGAACATCATGCCATTTTGTGCCAGTTCCTTCTTGGTTTTTCATTCTAGCCCAAAATTAGGTCTTAATAGTTTTCATACATTATCTCCTTACTAATGGATGACTGTGGTACGTTTTGTTTAAGACACATCCACTATATTGGAATTTGGCTTTTTTATCCTATGACAAACCGCCTTTCAGCGGTGTTTTCTTCTGACAAACAACGAATTTTGGCTAAAAAGGTACAGAGCTTTTCTCTTTCAAAGTTTCATTCATGTGGCTGCTAACATTTTAATATTTTCACGTAAAAGTTTGTATTATTTTTAAACATTTTTAAAATCTTAAAGTAATTTACCATACCAACGCAAATGTCAGGGTTCTTATTCCTTTAGAATTTCTAGTTATATAGATGTTCGCCGAGGATGTGACTTTTAGTGCCACGAAGGCACCCAGTACCTCCTAAAGTAACACTTACTGGAAAATCAGTTAAAAAGATACCTCAGTTTCAAATATCAGGATGGCATGTAAGTTTCGAATATGATAATTACATCTCCAATCGCTAAATAAGTTAAAAATCGGCATATTGCACAATACATAGAACATTACCCAATACAACCGAGAGAGAGACACGACGACCAAACTCCAAGAAGTAATGACAACACTTATGCTCACATATCAATGTAACACATGGAAAATAACTAACACAGACCACAGAAGAATACAGTAAGCTGCTAGATATTTTTAAGGAATGTAAAAGGGTGCACTCTGAGAGACCCAACTAAGAATTCTGAATTACGGAAAGATTTAATATATTCTGCATGAATAAGTTAGCCAATTGGATCGTAGGGTGCGCAAATTCGAGCACTTGCACGCCCTAAAAAGCGATGACACAGAAACATCTGTGGATCCGTGAGTTATCACTTGTTGAAATGTTCGTTACAAACAGAAATGTATCTTATTTATGAAGTGATACTTGTAAGCTAGGTGAGCATAAGCTACGCTTGTTCCGTTAGGGGAAACCAAACGAAGAACAAGTTTCGCGACTGTCATCGGCAGGCTGCTTGAATTAGCGCGTCCAACGACCTAATTGGCTAACTACGTAAGTCAGATGTCCCTATAGGATTATCTTTCAGCACAACCTCTCCTGAAATACTCTTACAAGCTTCAAGCTTTTCAGTCCGTTTCTGATCGTCCAGTACAGTTACAACTGCGTGCCTGGTCTTCCAGTGAAGTGCAACGTTGCATGCTCCTTTAAATAATGACCATATTAAATGCCTTTTCTAGATGAACAAATGATATACTTGTTTTTGTTTCTTTACTAGTAATGTTCTTTCGAAAGTCTGACGATAATATTGATAGCCTCGTTCCTTGCTATAACTTGAAGCCCAATTGTTGATTTACCGAGCCCCATTCTGTTTTATTTTCAATCCTCTAGCTACTAATATTTTGGAGGCATGTGAGAGAAGGGGTATTGCTCTATAATTTGTACAGTCGATAGCATTTGCTCTCTTCTGTAACGCTTCAGTTCTACTGTTTGTTAGGTCAGGAGGTATGATAACCTCTTCGTCACATTTAGATAACACAGTAAACAATTTACTTTTGATGTTGTCACTTTTATCGAAGTTATGTAACAACGTCATCAGTCTACGTTGCTTTATTTTCTGTTAACCTATTTAGAGAGAGGAAGAATTCTTTTTTCTTAGCGGAGATTGTTTATTATTAGGGCCAAATAGCTTTTCATCTTCGATATAGTTGTCTAAAGTTCCAGTTTCAGCACCACTCTACCAGTCTTCAATATACTCTTTGTGTCCGTCACATACATCTTCTGTGTCAAACAGTAACTTCCCATTTTTATCTCTTACTACCTTATTCTGGGTTTGCTAACAGGGCTGCAATAGTTTAGAGGAAGATACATCCTGCTTCCCATATCTTAAACCATCTTCTAATTCTTGACTAATTTTTCCAGACACATTTCTGTTATTCTGTTTTTATTACTTTTTATAATTAGGGCATGTACTGTGGCTGTTTCTTTTGTTAGTGAGTGCCAATATTTTTAAGGTCATCCACGGCTTCCTAAGCTAACTTTGTTATATTTGACTCTATAACTTATCAACTACTTACTGCCCTGATTCAGTTGTTGCTTTCTTATTCCTGCACAGCCTCTGCACCTTTCAATGCATTCCCATTTTTTAGGATACTGCAGCTGATGCTTCTTAAATATGATATTACACCTCGAAGCAACAAGTGTCCGGTGATTATTGACAGTAGATTACAGTGATTATATTTTACTTAGTTCCTCTACCCCTATTTTCTGGTTAAATAATCAGTCGTATGTTTTGACTATCATCAAGTATCTTCTACATGTAGTGCATCTCTTTAGAGCTTCTCGACATCTTTTTTATTACAAATATCACATATTGTTCACAAAATTCTCATTACTTCTCACTTCTTGAATTCATTCTTCCTGATCAGAACCTAGTTATACACTTGTGCTTTTCTCGTATATTTACAGAGGCGTTAAACTCTCCTATGAGAATAATATTGAATTGACGTTCATATTTTCCATTAATTTATAATAGAGCCATAAATGTTTCCCGTTTACTCATAATTACTATTTTTGTTGTTAAATATAAGTCAAATATTCTTATGTCAACCTCACTATCATTGAAATTTATCACAAATGTGCTATAGCTCACTCCTAGATGTTCATTAGGTTATGCATCCACTTCTTTTTAATGTAACTGTCACTCCATTCTTCCCTAACTAATGGTTTCCATGAATTATTCAAAAATCTTCTCCTGAAAAGTTTCCATTCCCAGCCCATCTTCCAAAAAACCAACTTAAACTTTGCCATGGCCTTTTTGAATTACTTCAAGATTTAACAGGGCTTACATATTACATATTCCAATGATAAATTTACCTTTACTTCTTTTTCTGATGTTCTTGCTCCTTCTCTGCAAGTATGTCGTGGAATGACGACGTGAGACAGCTCCCCATTGTTCCTGCCGAACTTTGAGATACGAAACCCAGGATCCATGAGGACTGTTGTGTGAAGTAATATTCCGCTGGCGCTAGCAAAAATAAAAATATTAACATCCCGAATTTTGATGTAACCCGAACTCAAAATTTATTTTGTTGTTACAGCTGCTTGCAGATGTTGCAGAAGTGAGTAGCGTGAAATATTAAATTAAAATAACTGTACTGCGGTATTAGCTTTCAGAATTGACTATAAAATATCACAACTCAGGTAACTTTTGCAATTTCGTTACATTTTGACGTCGCTCTCCATTTGGTGTCACGTCGTTTTATTCCTACGTCATGTCACAACAGTTAATATAGAGTTTGACTCTAGCACATTGTTTTCTTTATTAATGTGTCAAATCTTTTGTATCATTGCAGTATGTAATTTTAAAGAAAGCCGTAGCGTTACAATTAATTACATTCGTATTTTCACATTTGGAATTCAGAATTACTTTCCACCCGCTGTCAAAATGATGCCACTATATTCGTCGACGCTGCCCTCCCCTCATAGTAAATTTTAGTCCTTCACACTGCGTCCAGTTAATAATTTTTTTACGTTTGGCTGATTAAAGATGAACAGGAAATATTCAGAGGAAAGTTAGGACAGTGTTTTCGCAAAATCACTCAGAGTTTCACCATTTACCCTTTTGAAACTGTTTACGTCGTTCACAGCAGAAATAAATTTTATCATTATATGTGATAGTCAGTCTCTAGTAAAGCTTCGTACTGTCATGTCTGTGATTCATGCAGTACTGCCCTCCAGGAAATGGCCGGGAAAATAATATCAAAAACCTGAATAAAATTTTCATATCGTGCGTACATCTTTTCTACTTCCCTGAAAAAAAATCGCTATCAGTTGTAGAAGGAATTCTAGTCGTCAATGGAGAGTTGTCTCACAAACCAACAAACGACCAACATGTGCCCATATAAATACGACGTAAGAATTGTGTGCTCTTTTGTTAGCTTGGCTCGTTTCATATCCGGACGCTTATCTGATAATTCACATTTGAAACATTTAAATAAATTACTCTTATCAGAATATCGCCAGATTGCAGTCGAATTCCATATTAATCTTTTTTTGGATAAGTATCTTAGTTTGCCCTTTAAAATTTCCTTTTTCCTGTTCCACTTACCTAACAATGGTTGCCGAAGCAGATAAGCCCTCCATTGGTTCCTTCTTTCGGTGAAAACAGTAGACATCTTTCCCATCCTCTTACCGCTAGCATTTCTCAAGAAGAAAACACAGAAATTTAAACAGGTATACGAATGAGTCAGGTAGCAGTAGCCGGCCGTGACACAAGCAGCAACAGGGAAGTAACCGATTTTGTGACTTTTACGTGTTTCTAACCAGGAGTGAATTTTATAATATCATCTGTGTGTTTTAATAGTTTAGTTTCTTGGGTCTCTGGGTATTTATTTAATATCCAATGGCCACAGTTTTCGCGTATTTGTTTGCGTTGGAAAGCAAATCGATTTTGTGACATATTACAAGTTCTTAATCAAGGGCGAATTATTTAGTTTCAGCTGAGTGTTTCGGTAGTTAGGTTTTTAAATATCTGCGTTTTTTAACCTCAGTTCCTGCGTTTTCGTCAGGGTTTACAATAGAGTTGCGCAGCACATGCCGATAGTCCGTTTATCTGCGTAGTTAAGTTTTCCACGGTCTTTACTATAGACAGTGACTGCAATTGTTGTGTGTGGATGAGAACCGAGTTGGTGAAACTTCGCTCTCAGCTTCAGGTTGTGATGGCTTCGGTTACACAGCTTTAGGATGCAGGGGATGGGCACCACTGTTGTGGGCCGGCTGTGGGGATCCAACGGACGTCCAGCGCGTCAGAGTCCTCACACTGTTTCTACGCGGGTTGCAGAATGTGGTAGATATAGCTCTATCTACATCTACATCTACATCTACATCCATACTCCGCAAGCCACCTGACGGTGTGTGGCGGAGGGTCATCACTGGTGGACAGCCCAGTTACTGCTCGTACTAAGGTTGACCCCTCACCTGTGGTCGAGGTAGCCCCGGGGTGTAGCAGGCGGTGAAATACTTCCCAGGCATGTAAGCCCCCCCCCCCCCCCTCCCCCCCGGTTTGTCTAAGAAACAGTCTGTGGCTGACGCTGGCGCTGAGCCAGAGGCTGTCGCCTGTCCTGTTTGAGAGGAAGTCTCTCAGCCTGCAAGATCTGGACAATCAAAGAGAGTGAGATTTTTGATAGTTAGGAGCTCCAAACTTAGGGGCGTTATGGGGCCTCTAGGGGCATGGCTGCCAAGAAGGGGAAGGAAACCAATGTGCACTCCATGTGCATGTCTGCTGCAGCCATTCCCGATGTGGAAAGGGTCCTCCCAGATGCCATGAAGACCTCAGGGTACTGCCGACTGCTGGTGGTTGCTCACGTTGGCACCAATTACGTGGGTCACCTTGGATCAGAAGAGATTATCTCTGGTTTTAGGCGGCTAACAGAAGTGGTAAAGACTGCCAGTATTGCTTGCAAGATGCAAACATTTCCAACTTAGTCACAGGACCGAATGCGAACCTCTGGTACAGAGCCGGGTGGGGGGTCTGAATCAAAATACACTCCTGGAAATGGAAAAAAGAACACATTGACACCGGTGTGTCAGACCCACCATACTTGCTCCGGACACTGCGAGAGGGCTGTACAAGCAATGATCACACGCACGGCACAGCGGACACACTAGGAACCGCGGTGTTGGCCGTCGAATGGCGCTAGCTGCGCAGCATTTGTGCACCACCGCCGTCAGTGTCAGCCAGTTTGCCGTGGCATACGGAGTTCCATCGCACTCTTTAACACTGGTAGCATGCCGCGACAGCGTGGACGTGAACCGTATGTGCAGTTGACGGACTTTGAGCGAGGGCGTATAGTGGACATGCGGGAGGCCGGGTGGACGTACCGCCGACCTGCTAAACACGTGGGGCGTGAGGTCTCCATAGTACATCGATGTTGTCGCCAGTGGTCGGCGGAAGGTGCACGTGCCCGTCGACCTGGGACCGGACCGCAGCGACGCACGGATGCACGCCAAGACCGTAGGATCCTACGCAGTGCCGTGGGGGACCGCACCGCCACTTCCCAGCAAATTAGGGACACTGTTGCTCCTGAGCTATCGGCGAGGACCATTCGCAACCGTCTCCATGAAGCTGGGCTACGGTCCCGCACACCGTTAGGCCGTCTTCCGCTCACGCCCCCAGTGGTGTCGCGACAGGCGTGAATGGAGGGACGAATGGAGACGTGTCGTCTTCAACGATGAGAGTCGCTTCTGCCTTGGTGCCAATGATGGTCGTATGCGTGTTTGGCGCCGTGCAGCTGAGCGCCACAATCAGGACTGCATACGACCGAGGCACACAGGGCCAACACCCGGCATCATGGTGTGGGGAGCGATCTCCTACACTGGCCGTACATCTCTGGTGATCGTCGAGGGGACACTGAATAGTGCACGGTACATCCAAACCGTCATCGAACCCATCGTTCTACCATTCCTAGACCGGCAAGGGAACTTGCTGTTCCAACAGGACAATGCACGTCCACATGTATCCCGTGCCACCCAACGTGCTCTAGAAGGTGTAACTCAACTACCCTGGCCAGCAAGATCTCCGGATCTGTCCTCCATTGAGCATGTTTGGGACTGGATGAAGCGTCGTCTCACGCGGTCTGCACGTCCAGCACGAACGCTGGTCCAACTGAGGTGCCAGGTGGAAATGGCATGGCAAGCCGTTCCACAGGACTACATCCAGCATCTCTACGATCGTCTCCATGAGACAACAGCAGCCTGCATTGCTGCGAAAGGTGGATATACACTGTACTAGTGCCGACATTGTGCATGCTCTGTTGCCTGTGTCTATATGCCTGTGGTTCTGTCAGTGTGATCATGTGATGTATCTGACCCCAGAAATGTGTCAATAAAGTTTCCCCTTCCTGGGACAATGAATTCACGGTGTTCTTATTTCAATTTCCAGGAGTGTATAACGTAGCATGTTGTTATGGAATAACATTCGATGTATTAAGGCACGCAATGTAGCTAGGTGACTTCAGGATGGCTACATTTATCTTCGCTCTGACTCACATTGCAGCTGACGCTACTAGCCACGAGAACGTACTCAAGTAACATTCAGTCGGTACACAAATTCATACCCCCTACGAATCTAAATAAACCATAGCAATTATCATCCGATTTTGTTCAAACTTTGTGCGCAGTCTTTTGTTCCTAAGGAAGGGATCCTGTTAGAATTTCAGGATTTTTCTCTATTATAGTTACGGAGATTGAGAAAAAGTTTTAAATGTCCTAAACCGACACTTATGTATCAAACCTCAAGTAGGAACAATAACCAAATATATTTTATTAACATCTGAAGTCACAAAACAGCTCACAGTACATAAAATCACTTAATTTTCTCTTCAAAACTTTAATTAATCTACGTTATGTAGTATAAAAATCATTCAAAATTATTATTTGTTTATTATTTTGTAGTGTGAATACATGGAAATGAATTAGATAGTGTACGTGCAACATAAGTTAAAACTTAATGTCATTTTATATAAAACCTATTAAAATTGGTCCATGGGAAAATTGTGTAGGAAGCACGATGCTGGTGACGTATGTCGATGGGTGCTTGCTTTTGTAAGAATGCGTTTCTATATTAATTTAAATAATATTTGGCATTTTGTTCTATTCTATTAAACAATATATTAGAAACTGAAAATGTAATGATGCAAATGACTATCTGATTAGTGGTTGGCTAAACCAAGTTTCGCCACTAGAATCATTTGGAAGGAACATTCCCGCGTGTAGATAGTGAAGTCGGCAGAGAGGAGAGGAGCATCGAGTAGTCTCTCGTTAGCTGCTTCCGGGTAACACCATGCTAGATGTCTCCGAGAAAATAGTATTTAAAATGAAGAGTTAGTGAGATCATGTCAGATAGAATGTGTCTCTACTAAGGTGGCTTAAGTCACGAACATTTTGAGGAATGTGTGATATTTCAGAATTAATTAGTTGAAGTTTTATAAGCGTGAGATCTTTTGGTCATACAGACATTTCGGCGTGGCATATCCCGTGTTCATTATGGAATACTTTTGCGAGCACTTCTGACATAGAGGACCACTGAAACGACCGAATGTTGAACTCGCTAATAGTGGTGGGTCAGTGGCTGTTAGATCGCAAAATTAATCGGGTCAGACTTGCAGAAATTCTGACTGCTTCTTCGTGTGAAAATATGTTGTATAGACAGGAAACTTGAAATGATTGAGCCTTTGCCTTATTAATTACGGACTTGATAGCCATTTCACTTGCTTTATTAATAATAAAAATCCGTTTAAATACAGTTTTCAAATACTTACTGTAATTAAACTGCATCCTCCGAACGCCCAAAATTTTTGCATATGAAGTTACAGTAACTGATTTGCAACTTCAGTTAAGCGGCCACTGTGTGTTAGGTATAAGGTATAGATTTCATCAACGCTGGTTTACACTGCTTAGCTTGTATCTACTACTGCTGAGTGAGGTACGTGAACTGATCGATGAAAGTGACAGAGAGAATAAGGGAGACGAAAGATAGAACGACAGACCGACCCCGCCCCGCCCCAATTGGTGCTGGAAATGATAACTTCGTGTGCATACGAACATCAAAAGCAGCAGTGTAACTAACCCAATAAATGAAAGACACTCAAGCCCACAAAGGAACTTTAATAGGATAGAAGTAGCTAAGTGGAGAATATACCGGCGAGAACAACCAGTGTAGAAGGCGACTGACGACATCGGCGCCAGCTGAACACCGTGAGGCAACGAGCAACAGCAGCCGGGAGTCTGCGGCAGTTGGCAGCAGTAGCCGGAGTGTGGACCCAGAAACTACACCTGTGGGGGCATTGTGAACGTACCCGCTGTAACATCTCGAGGTGCCCAAACGGTAGAGAAAAGGTAAGTAGTATTCCACTTCGTTTGGTGTGTGTATGTGTGTGTGTGTCTGCAAGGAAACTAGTGAACATTAGGGAAAGTAATAACCATGAGGTAGTAAATGAGAAAGTGGAGGTGGGTTTATGTAGAGTAAAATTTGAAAATGATTCAGTGACTGGTGAAGCTAATTTTGATGTATCACAAGTAAATAGTAGTGGTTTGTCACATTCAATGTATCTTAATTATGGGACAGAATATGGTGGAAACCGATGTCTCATTTATACCTCTTACTGTTACAAACAAGCATGAAGCACTGTCAATTCCTTGTGATCGCAAGGATAGTACTTCAGAAATGTTAGCAAATGGATTGAAATATATGAATGAAATGAGTTCTGATATTAAAACTTCATTAAGTTCTAAGATAAATGGGTTGCATACTAAACTTGATGGATTGATGTCTGAAGTTAATTAAGGGTTTACGAACTTGTCAGTAGAAATGTAATCCAGAATAGAACATAAAATTTCTAAATTAAGAGATTCATAGAAAAATTATATGACTTTCCTTAGTAACAGTATAAAAAGTGAGATTATTAAGGTAAAACCAGAATGTAACACTGCTGTTGTAACAGTAAAAAATTAATTGACTCCACAGATTAAGCAAGTTACTGATGACATCAAACAGTTATAGGAACAAGTAAATACAGAGTTAGATAAAATACAGGAACTAGTCAATAATGCCAGGAAACGATGTGTGGATAGTCACACTGTAATGGAAAATCAAATTAAGGAAGGAAAACATGTGTGCGCGATATTTGGAGTGCAAGTGGCTACTAAAATTACTAACCTGGAAACTAACATAAGTCAGTTTAATACCACTGTAAATGAGCGACTATGTAACCATGAAGGTAGACGAAACGGAGTAGAACAGAGTGTTAACAACAGTAGTGTTTTTATAGCATCTAATGGTGTAATAGAATCGTCATAAATTGCATATGTGACTCTTCGGTAATTTTTGCGGTTCGATCCAAGTACAAATGTATATCTGAAAGAATTTTGGAGCGATTTTGAGAACGTCTTGCCCAAGTCTTGGATTGATAATCAGAAAATTGGATTCATTACATCACGTTTCATGGGAGAAGCTAGAATTTGGGGACATTGGGCATCAGGTAAATATGACAAGTTAGAGGAGTCTAAGCAGGCCTTTTTCCAGGAATATTGGGGAAAAAGAAGCAAACGGAAAATTTTAAACAAATTTTGGTCAGGGGAAAAATATGATCCTCAGAAAGAAAGTAATAAATTATTTGTGCAAAAATGGGTGACAACTTTATCTTATTTGAATTCGAAAGTGGAGACAGAATAGATTATTGTGGGAATAGGGAATAAGTTTCCCTTACACTGGCTGAATAAAATAATTTCGGCACCTAGAGATGATATTGACAAATTTATTCATTATCATAAGAGAGTAGAAAATATTTTAAAAGAGGAGGAGAGTGCGAGAAGTTGCTATAGGACTCCTATTTGGCAAAGTGAAAACAGTGCCGAAATAAATGTAAACAGAATAGGTGTACAAAGATGTTGTAATTACAGAGGCAGGTATCGAGGGCAAGGTGATCTTGTTGGAAACAGATATAATGACAAAGGCAGAAACATTGAACACAGACAGCAGCAATTATCTGACAGGGCAGAGTGGTGCAAACCGCCAGTCAAAAGGAATGTCATGGGTAATGACCGTGTAGAAGAGGAGGAAAACTAATGGCAGTGTTTAATGGCATTAGCGTTTGAAGGCTGTGGCAGCACAATTAAAACCGCTATCAAAACCCTTTGTAGGAAAAACACCAGCGGGGAGTGATATTGCAGAGGAGAGGGACACTGAAAGAAACTGTTTTTTGAGGAAATGTAGTCGAATTTTGTGAGGAAAAAGATCAAAACAGCGATTCTAGGAACCTGGTTAATGAGGAACCGTTAGCAGAAAGTAAATTTTCAGAACAGTATGCGAAATTAAATGAGCACTGCAAAGCAGATGAGGGGCTTACCGTAAACAGTGGAATTAGCACAATAATAGGGGAAACGGTATTGGAGGTACTGGAGGAGGAGTATAATAGGGCAGCGGAGGTTTTGTATAGATTTACTGGAGTACTTTCGGATAGTGAGGAAGAAGAAACAGAATAGGAGGAACTAGGAGATAGTTTTGAAAAGAAAATTCTAATAACACCATAGGAAGGATTGTTGAATCTGGTGACATTATTAAAGAAGGGAAGTATTTGGGGAAGTGTTTTGATTTGCCAATAGTGGACAGACTAATGAGAGCTGCTACAATTAAAGAGTGAATATGTTTGTAATTTCCACAGAAATTTTAGATTTCAATATACATTATGTGGTGCAAGAATTGTTAAATGAACTCTATTCTGAATTCATAGAAAAAACTATTTGACAACTTATAGTTGAAGTGACGATTTTTTGTGAAAAGATTCCTTGTTTATAGGATAGTGGTTCTGATGTATATGCAGGGTCACAGTTTTTATAAATGTTGTCCCTGCTAGTACGGAAGTGGTTATAGTGCCAGTGCGTGGCATAAATATGATATTTTTGCCATTGTAGCCACAGGAAAAAGTGAACAATAATCAAACATGAAATTATGCTACCTGTCAGGATCGGTGAGGTAGAACTGTTATAATAATAAGTAGATTAAGGGTGGGAATGCTGGTGGGGGCTGATTTCTTACAAAGGTACCAAGGAAAAATAGATTTAGGAAATAATGAAGCAGTTATTGTAGTATATGGAAACAATAGCTATTCCTTTCACTGGTAAAAGACATTGTGTACCTGATGAACAAACTGACATATCCTTAAGTTATTACAGAACGAAAGAGTTTATTGAGGGGTGCAACGAATATCGCGAAAGGAAGGAAGTAGATTCTTCTGAGGTAGAAAATATCAGGAATTGAATTGATGAAAAAATACAGAGACTATCAAATTAACATATAAAAGGACGATGGGGACAGTAGTAATTAACAAGCCTCAGGGAATACGCATTCCTTGTGTCGTCAGGTGTTTGACGAATACCAGGCATCATGAGTTGTTGGCAATATTATTTCCCTTTTGTTTCGTACTGTCAATCTAACTTCACCATTCAGAACTCTTTTTATCTTCTTTCCCTCTTCTCTATCGTAGTGAACAGTGGAGATAAAATGTAGATCATGAAAATATGGCATCAGAAAATAAGATATTGAGTAAAAGACAGTTTTGGAAGTAAATCAGTAAGAAACTAACACGTGTGAATGTGGAATGAAAATAAAGGAAAAATAGAATAAAGAAAGAAATAACGTTACTATGTAATAAGTGATTTTTCAACAAATTTAGAAACATGTAGAAATATCGTTGTAAGATGTTTGGAGTAAGGGAATATGGTATATGCTTATTAGAAATAAGTAAATAAATAATATATATGATGTGTGTTTGAGAGCTACAGAAATTGGCATACGTGATTTTCAGTATTTTCAATAATTTACATTCTCTTTGTATAATAGTTTATTTTCTGTAGAGTCACGAAGTTTAAATAGTAACTGCAAAGGAAATATTTTTCTGAATAGTTAATAGATAAAATGCTTCTAAATTTTTTGGAAATAGTATTGCTTTCAGCAGGAACTTGCTTAAGTTACCTCTCAGTAGGAAAGGCATAAGATGATTTGTTAGAAAAATAGTAATTATTAGTGTCAATTTGGCGACTGTTGGTGTTTTTGAAACATAGCTAATTTATTTTTTACTGAAAATAACTATTACTATATGTTACTATGGTAACAAAATGTTAAATTGCAATGAATGTGGAGTTGCATTGCGAAAAAGTTTTGTGAAAGTACTAAGCAACAGCTTTTGAGTAGATTGAACTTTTGAAAAATTAATAGTAACGTTTTGCCTTTGAATCTGAAAAAAATAATTATGGTCTCTGATAAATAGATATGTGTAAATTTAGGATGTGGACATTAAGAATGTAGACTTAGACATACTGTTATTTTGCAGGTACGAAAATTTGAGAAACCCAACACAAGACTAGAAAAAACTCGACTTAGGACTGAGGGCAGGACGCTGTATCTCAGTGATGTACGTATAAAGCAACTAAAGTGTAAGTGTGAAAAAGAAAATTATTATCCCCCATATGTGCAGCTACAGAAAATCATTTTTTTAATATATATATAAATGACATAACCTCTATGTTCTCGTCTGCTAAAAGGACGCTCCTCAAAATGATTAAAATAATATAGTGGATCTTATGAACGCTAAAATAGGGACTGTAAAGTGTTTAGATATCCACTAAAGGGAAGCTCCCCAAAGCGATTCAAACAATAAATTAGGTTTTATAAATGCTAACATAGCTACTTGTAAAATGTTTCATTCTGTTCAAAACAATATTGAAATGTGTATAATAATTCTTCAAAAGAAAATTTAATTTCAAGAAAAAGTTGAATTTTTGATAATGTAAATGATTTGATAAATGATTTTTTTTGGGGGGGGGGGATGTTAAAAAGAGGAATTTTGTAGGAAAGGTATTAATTTTGAAGAAAGAAGGAAATTTTATAAATAAATTTTGATACTCACTTCAAGTCCAAGCCTTTGAAATTTTATTACTTTGTGAAAAACCTATAGTATAATTTTTGGTATTTTGTTAGCTTGAAAAACTAATTTTTTGTAAGTAGCAACCACTTTCAAGACAAGCCCCACTGTTAAATGTGTCGGTGTAGTTCAAGAGTTCAGCAATAACATTCCCATTGTGAGAGCCTCAAATGCTCTCAGGAGTAATTTTGGATTCTTAGGAGGTGTGCAATGTAGCAAGTTACTAGAGGATAACATTCGATGCAGTAAGGCATGCAACCATGTAGCACGATGGCTACAATTTTTCTTCACTCTGACTCACAATGCAGCTGACGCTACTGTCCATGAGAAGGATCTCAAGTAACAATCACTCAGTATGCAAATTCATACCCCCTACGAATCTAAATAAACCACAGTAATTATTATCCGATTTTGTTCAAACTTTGTACGCAGTCTTTTGTTATTAAGGAAGGGATCCATTTAAAATTTGATATTTATCTATTATAGTTATGGAGCATGTGATCTTTTGGTCGTACAGACAATTCCGCGTAGCATATTCCATGTTGATTATGCAATAGTTTTGCGAGCACTTCTGACATAGAAGACCACTGAAACGGCCAAATGTTCAATTCGCTAATAGTGTTGGGTCAGTGACTGTTAGATAGCAAAATTAATCGTGTAGGATTTGCAGAAATTCAGGCTGCATCTTCGTGTGAAAATATGTGTTATAGACTGTGAACTTGGAATGATGTAGCCTTTCCCTTGTTAAATACGGACTTTATAGCCATTTCATCTGTTTGAATAAGAACAAAAATCCGTTTCGATAGAATTTTCAAATAATAACTGAAATTGAACTGCATCCTCTGAACGCCCAAACTTTTTGCATATGAACTTACAGTAACTGATTTGGAACTTGAGTTACCCGTCCTCTGCGTAGGAGGTATAATGTAGTGATTTCATCAATGCTGCTTTACACTGGTAAACTGTTCGATGCAAGTGACAGAGTAAAGGAGACGACAGATACGTAGAACGACAGACCGACCACGCCGCACCGCAACTGCCTCAGACGGCTCTGCGACCGTGTAGGCTGCAGATTCCTCTTCTTGAGCTAAAGGGTGATTGGGTTTCGAGTTCCGCTGCATAGATCAGATGTCCACTATACGCAGGAGGCGACTACACGGGTAGCAGGGGCTGTATGGCGTGGACTGGGTGGTTTTTTAAGTAAGAGTGTCGCGGAAAAACACAAGAATGGCTGCAGCCACAAAGGGTGCAGGCCGAACGCAGGGAGATGGTTGGTTGTTTGGGGAAGGAGACCAGACAGCGAGGTCATCGGTCTCATCGGATTAGGGAAGGAAGGGGAAGGAAGTCGGCCGTACCCTTTCAAAGGAACCATCCCGGCATTTGCCTGCAGAGATTTAGGGAAATCTCACGCAGGGAGAACGTAGATATAGGACTCACTGGTATAACAGTTGTAAGTTGTCGTAGCTGTGTTGGGAAAGTACCAGAGCTCCAAGCGCTAATAGAAAGCACTGATACTCAAATCATTATAGGCACTGAAAGCTGGCTAAGGCCGGAGATCAGTCCAGCAGAAATTTTTGCGAAGAATTAACGGTGTTCCGCAAGGATAAGCTACACACGGTTGGTGGTGGCAGTTTGTTGCTGTTAGAAGTAGTTGAACTTGTCGCGGAATTGAAATAGATACTTCCTGTGAGTGAGTATTGGCAAAGGTCATCATTGGCAACCGGAATAAAATAATAAGATTCTTTTAACGAACACCCAAATCAGATGATACAGTCACTGAAAGGTTCAAAGAACTCTTATGGAAAGATATAGATGTTCGTCCTTTCCGCACACTGTACGAGTTTGGAATAATAGAGGATTGTGAAGATGGTCCTATGAACTCTCTGCCAGGCACTTAAATGTGTCTTGTACAGCATCCATGTAGATGTATATGTAGAATGATTGTTACGTATCGATTTATCTTCCATTCAGAAGGCTATTGCACGTAGCGACTGTTATATTGACTTGTAAGTAATAGAGTTCAGCTACCAGTCGTCCTTTTTAAATTTTATTGGCAGATCTAGATTTCAGCTAGAAACTAGCCATTCTCAATGCACTATCATTTTTGATCAATGCATGTAATGCCTGTTGGTCAGGCTTCATCCACAGTTCATTGAAGACTATTATATACAAGATTGTTACGCATCTAAAAATAAGTAAAGAACCACCAGTATGACGCTTGAGATAAGCGCATATCTAGAATACTCACCTGGGCTAAACAGTGATAAAGCATGGCTTATTAAGACGCCAAACTTATACACAGCCAGATTAAACATTAAATGGATATAAAAATAATATATAAAAAGACTGTATTTGCACAACGCAGTGCTGACTGAAGAAGATGATAGGACATAAAGACAGTCACGAAACAAACAAAGCACAGAGAAGTAATTTAAACTGGAGCATTCATTAGGATTCTGTAACATTAAACAAGTAAAAAAGTAACAGCTGACAACAAAAATAGAAAGCTGTTGGCGTAGATTTTGACGTCAGTATCTGATAATATATTCTTAATGTTTTATTCATCTTCAGCAGCTGTAGTCATTTATAACGAATTAATATGTAACCAGCTGCATAAAAAATATTTAATTTCTTCACCGGTTTTGGGCACTTAGTGCCCTTCTTCAGAAGGTTGTGCCTATCCTAATATTTGGGAGTGTCAATAATAAGATGCATACAGCAAAATGCTGTGGTCATGTAGTTCAAAAAAAAAAAAAAAAAAAAAACTGAATCAATTAAATTTATTTTAAGCAGCTGCTTGCCTTATATCTCGTTATACATTTAGGATAAACAACTGTTACAAAATATGATTACAGCTAAATTAATTTTTGTGACATGTAAAGGTATATCTGAACAGCATATCCGAGACTGCAACGACAATGTTAGAAACTGAATTCCGATAATTAACTTTGGTAGAGAGATGTGTTAGTCTGTGTTACCCTTTTGAGAGAGAGGCGAAAACATAGGCAATTCAGTCTCTCCATTATTAGCCAAAAACAAAATGTTAGCCACACAGCCAATGGTACATATATTTTTTTAAAGGTAGACTAACTACCATTTGTTCTAAATTGTTTAATGTAGATAAATTTTTACATTGTTTACAACGTTTATCCGTTGATTCGCCATTTTTCCCTTCAACCTCATAATTTATACTAAAAAACTGCGATAATTCTATTTAAAATTCGAGTTTGGCGCATTATCTATTTTCTGGCAAGTCATTAATTATTCTGCTGTATCGTATTTTAAGACCTGCCCACATAAACTTATAAATTAACAGGGATCAGACTTAATAATCAACTTTTACAAAAAGTGTTAAGCTTTGTTTAAAATGTTCAAAATCATATGGATTAAAAAATGAAGTATACTGTACATATGTAACTTTATGAGGCATTATTCTCTTTGTCGCTTATGAGATATTATTACAAAGAAGAGTAAATCCTCAATGAGCATTCGAAAACATTAACTAGTCACACTAAATCATGTGACAATGCCGAAAATCCGAAAAGACAAACTGGGAATCGGAAAATACCCATGTATCAGGTGCTTAACTAAACTGTTGTATTGGATATTTCAATACTTTCCATCTCTGGCAGTTACATTTGAAAGTGCAAGTTATGGTGGTAGGCAAATCTGGGATATTCACAAATATTTGCTGGATAAGAGCATTGGTCACATGGAAGAACGTTTGGGTTAAGCTGGAGTGGCCTAGTCCTTCTGCTGAAATGCACGCAATATTACTTTCACTATCGGTGTCCGTATACAGATCAAAATACGTGATATTACCGAAGTCAGAACAATCTAGCTCGAAAATATTAGGTTAGTGTACTCGCGTAAGGAAGCAAGTATTGGCATGGTTGAAGACCGGGACCCAAGCATTACTAAACCCTTGTTCTACCAATTTTTGAGTAGTTTTCATCAGCGTTGATGAATTAAACAAAAACGTAGAGCGGACTACAAGAAAAGTGGTATTTATCGTCACACATCTTTTAATTCAGGGTGAGAGCATACTGAAATGGTAAACAAATTACAGTGTAGATTCTAAAAGATAGGTACTGTACACCATGAAGAAATTACTCTCAAAACTTTTGTGTCGCTGCGATAGTGGGAGTAAAGGAGCCTGTTATTTCCTACTAATTATATCTCCCTAAAGGACCTAGGAAACATGATAGCATGGTAAAGTGCAAATTTCAGTCGAAGAAAAGTCTAAAAATATGAAGCGCAGATCTAAAAAAAAAAAAAAAGAAATTTGCAACACATCACTGTACGAAACTGAATAATCAAGTCCCAGAAAACAAGAAGAGAATGGGAGTTTCTTAGATGTTACTTTATAGTAGGATGTTAAGAATTAATTGCACTTAACGGATAAGAAGAGAGTAGTCGCTCCTCTTAAATATCGAAAAAGGAGTACGTGGAATACATTGGCTGATAGAACGAACCGGATGACAATAACTGTGTTAAACAGTTCTCCATGAGACACGATTCACAGCCAATCAGAGCGTAACAAAACTTAACTGTATTTATTGCTGTAGGAAGCAGAAATTACTCAAACTTCAGAGATAAACAGTAGCGCCTACCTTAAACTTTCAAATAAATGAAATAATCATTAACTGAAATTAAACCAAGCTAAGAAGTTTACATCTAGTTTGTAGTGAAAGAAATTGATAACACAATAATCAACAGCAAATGATTTAGAAGTTGAATAAACAACGAAATCAGATTGTCTTAATGAACAATGAGGAGACCCTCCATACAAGTAAATTTTGCCAGCAACAGCTGCTTCAGGCCTGAAAACTCACAAAAATATCTTACTGTGGGATACGGCTTCCGCATTTTTTGCAAAACACACTCTATTTTCCTTTTACCCAATTGTCTTTCAGCATCTCTGTACAATCATCGGTGGGTTCCTGTTTATTTAGATCTGTAAAAAGTGAAAATATTCTATGTTATAACTGATTTAGCAGAGTGAGGCCTAGCGAAAGTTTTTTGTTCGTTTTGCTCCTTAGCGTGATTTTACATTATGTGGTTTTGCAGGAGCAACTGTACGGTATACTTCACTGATAGAATGCTATCTGCAAATGAGACGTTGAAAACATAAATTTCATTGGCGAGTGAAGACAACCCTTGATTTTTAAAAACATTAATTTTGGCGTATCAAAATGTTTTCCGTAAATATTTGTTACCACAGACGTTTTGTTGTGATTGATCCTCCTTTTGGATTACGATGACACTGCAAACACATATTAACGTACTTCGTATAATTTATTTCATTATAAACGCCCTTTAGTTCGCAAAATAAAGTGCTAACTATGTTGTTTTGTTTGCTAACACTTTCGGCGTTCATTTGTTTCTGAGAGAGTTTGACGTTGAATTTTGTTTACATTCTCTCTCTCTCTCTCTCTCTCTCTCTCTCTCTCTCTCTCTCTCTTTGTGTGTGTGTGTGTGTGTGTGTGTGTGTGTCTGAGCGTATGTAAGCTCCTTTAGCTGTTTGTGCTGCCTTTTCTGTAAAGTTCCAATAATGTGTTAAATACTGTACCTTTACAGAGTGTAATGTTTGCATTTAAAACTTGTTTGCCTTCTGTATGTGGAAGTTCTCTTTTATTGTCAGTCTGCGAATTAAGCTGTGGCTAGATTTCCTGTGTTTTTAAATCTGTTGCCATTGTAGTTGGGTGGTGGTCGCAAATGTGCTATGAATGGTGTTGCTTCTTAAGGGTTGGATTGTTTGGGGAAAGGGACCTAACAGCAAGGTCATCGGTCTCATCGGATTAGGGAAGGGTGGGGAAGGAAGTCGGCCGTGCCCTTTCAAAGGAACTATCCGCGTATTTGCCTGGAGCGATTTAGGGAACTCACGGAAAACCTAAATCAGGATGGCTGGACGCGGGATTGAACCGTCGTCCTTCCGAATGCGCTTTTTAGGGCTATGAGGTGGTCTGAGTATCTTCTTATAAAGTTCTTGCATGTTTGTCCTATGTATACTTACTAACAAGTGTTGCATGTGAGTTCTTGTATTTCTGATCTGCTGAATTTATCTGTGGGTGTCTCCTTTGTTCTGACCTTTTTTGCGATGCTTTATCTGTCCTGTATCCTTCTCCAATATGTTACCTATTCTGTGGACAATTTTGTTATTGTACGTAAGTGTGTGCCACTGTGCTTTGTGTGTATGTATGTGTGTGTGTATGTTTTTGTACTGTTGTGTATTGCTTCTTACCGTGTTTGTACTGTGTGTTGGGTAAGAAGAAAGAAGCGGTATGTTTGCAAAAGGCGAAACCGATGCTCTATAATTGAACTGCAACTACGGAAAGAAAGGACAAGAGCTGCAGATCCAAAAAATGAACAAGAGCTTATACTCTTTAGGTTTCTCACATAACGTCTCAGTTATTTAAAACAGACACGTGGTGAAGTGGTGAAAGACTCTACCAAAACATATCAAATGAGCACGCCAAAAGATGCCAGCAATTAATCTAGCACCCAGAACTTAAAGAAACAGTTTTCTGATACAGTGATTAAGGGCGGATGCAGTGGTTTTTGATCCAAAAGTCTATTTTTCAGAAATATTATTTTCTTGATCTACACGGTTTTGTCTATGTTGCGTGTGGATTTTATCGTGGTAGTAGCTTTAAAAATGCCTTTCAGTTATTAAACTGATTACATCTGAAATGGCGGCCACTCCCACCTTTTCCGACATTTGGAAACTGCTTGCTTCAGCGGAATTTTTGTCAGTGTAAAGGCTACTTTCTTTCGATACCTTTTCCTGACTTCTATACTTCTGGCTGACATCTATATCTTCGCCTGAAAGCTATCTTGCAATTGCTTTATTTATGTTTTGACAATACTAACACATATTAGTAGGTGGAAAGTTGAATTAGCAATCCTTTACGTGGAAGTCAAAATTTATGCATAATGGGTAGTGGAGCAACTGTGTTTAGGAAACGGAGGTTTCATAGAAAGCAGTTTACCAATAAAAAAGAGGAAGCTGCTCGGAATCAGGAACATGAGCTCTCAGCTTCAGCATCGAAGCTTGGGACAGGAGAAATGTACAGTTGCGTGAATGATGTTGATATGGATTCCGGTTGACTGAGACTTGTTGATTTAGAGCTTCTCTATCAGGCTATAAAGTTTTCATGTTCATCTGTTAGCTGTAAAAATACGTAATGCATGATTGTTGTTGAAGAAAGGAGAATGCAAGGTTTGCAAAAATAAATAAGGAAATGTCTGATGCTGTATGCGATACTGCCAAAGTTTCTACGAAGAGAGCACCGGAGGAACTGATGGAAATAAACCAAAAAGAAATAGATCTTGGGGTAGATATTCATGACAGTGAAACTGTTACAAATGTTACTGACCTGTGTGTGTGTCCGTAGATAGGACCTGCATGAAAAGGGGTCACACATCTCTGTGAAGAGTTTCATCTGTTATTGGTATAGACTTAGGCAAAGTTTAATATGTAGAAATAGTGTCTAAATACTGCCACCAGTGTGCAACAAGGAAAATATCCAACAATGAAGACAGTGAGAAACTGTGACAAGAAAAGCATGCAGTAGCTTGCCCTAAAAATTATAGTGGCTCAAGTGGCGGCATGGAGGCTGCTGCAGTTGTATGTTCTCCATATCTGAGGACCAGTATGGTGTTAGGTATACTCAATACCTTGGTGATGGGGTCTTCTCTTCGATCAAAGGGGTAACAGATAAAAATCCGTATAAATAACAACAGACAAGTTAGAATGTGTTTGCCACATCCAAAAAAGGCTTGGTGGTAGGGTTCGTGGAGTACTTGAGGATGGAAAACCACTACGAGGAAAAGGCAGCCTTACTCTGAAAGAAACTGATTCTCTTCAGTTACTTTATGGAAGAGCTATCAGGATAAACACACATAATTTAGAGGCAATGAGGCGGACTGTGTGTGCAATTTTTTTTCCACAAACTATCGACTGACCAAACACCAATGGACAATCTGTGTCCAAAAGACGATTGGTGTGAGTTCAGCAACAGAAATGAGACGTATTCACATAAACACTCATAACCAGAACCTGTCATGAATGCAATTAATCCCACATTCAGGTTTCTTACAAACCCTGATTTATTGAGGAAGCGTCTTCACGAAAAGACACAAATTGCAAATGAAAACCACAATAATTTAATTTGGACTAGATGTTCAAAAACGACATTCTGTGGGCATGAAGTACCAAAATAGGTGTCTATGATGCAGTTTTATGTTACAATACCGGAAATAATGGCAGAATTGAAGTACTGAAGAGTGTTCGTATTGGTCCTGGTGTGTTTACAACAAAAGCATTTTACACTGTCGACGAGAGCCGGTCAAGAACGCTGACTGATCAGTGTCTAACCTGCAGATACAGGCCAGGCACTTTCCTAGAGGAGAGAAGAGAAACCTGAAGGACGATGAGTATTAGTATGGAGGATTTTAAAATTGAGGTAAGCCTTTTACACGTAGAAGTATGAGAAGAAAAAACTCATTTTTTTATTTTTCATTTTTTATGTTATTAGAAGCCTTTTCTCAAACTGTATAAGTGCTATACGCTATGAAATTTTCAGGAACTGTTTGCAACGTGTTTATGTCTCCCTGAGACTAAAAAATACGAGATCTTGCAATTACATTCTGATTTTAGATGATTGTAGAAAAAATGTCAATTTTTGTGTGCGAAATTGAAAACTATGTTAATGATACAATTTGTACCCTAAATTAATGTATGTACTTAGTCGTCTTGTACCCTTCTCAGGAAACTAAAATAAAATATTCAGGCCAATACCATGATTTGAATTTGAGTTATGGCTTTTATTAAAAATTCAATAAAAAATAAAACATTAAAATTACTATCAAAATAATAATCCTGCATATTTCATTATACATTATCGTTAAAACGCAACTCTTTTGCATCACACATGCAAAATTTTGGACTTTTACATTAATAAATATGGGTGTAATGATTTTTTAAATAAATGTTTACATTTTCCGTTACATCTACCCTTAAAGTAGTGGACCAACAAATTCACTTTTCATCACACAGTCTGGCACGCCATGGAGCTCTTTTTACACTCTTTCGGGTTCACGCAACTTAGGTGCTCAAACATCAACCCCAAAACAATAGTTCGAGTATAGGATTTAAAACTACTTGGTCATAGCTGAAACATACAACACATCAATTTCTGAACTATCCAAAATTTATTGGTTCACATTTATAAAATCTAAAGGAATTTATCACCAACAGTCTAACAATACAGGAAATTGACAGCTCATTAGCTTACTACCTTGTTTGAGTGTGATCCGTTCCAAAGTCTTTCAATAATAGACGTAATACAGGTAGTCACATTCAGTTCACAACCCACGCGCCGTTACCCAGTGTAATATGGAAACCGTAACTTGCACACAGCCTGCCTACAATAATAATAGACAAAATATTAAATTTCCAGAGTACGTTATACAAATAGGGATGCACACGGTGAAAGGAATTATGTGTGACCTGCCACTGATATAAAATCGCCACAAGAAAATTTAAAGTCGTAATTACTCTCTCCAGTTAACAGAAAATTTATATCTCAAAATAATTACAAAATAGAAATCCAAACATTCATCGCTCAGGATTACAATCTGCAGCTTCATTAATTCGGATAATACTTTTAAAAGTACAGTAGACTTGTAATAATTTAACATGTGTGGCCAACGACGTAAATGTACAGAGTGTATTCACAGCCAAACGAATGCAACTCAACACAAATGCTTCGGTGACAGAAATATCAAAAGCTGCTTAATGATCAGACGCTGGTATGTCCGCCATAATATCTAGTGTGTAACTTGGTCGGCAAATGAACGCTCAGCCTGCTCTGTGCGATTTCAATTGCTGTCCAACATGAGTACCACAGCACGACCACCGCTTTCTGGAGTATCTGCCGTCTCCTTACGATCTTGCTCCCAGATATCAGCGGCGCCACACTTTTCCCAACTCACTACAACGGGCCTTAACAATGTCTCCAGATGCAAGCCGAGCTAGGTGACGAAGTGGCGCACTGGCGTAATGGACTTGTATTCGTGAGGACGACGGTTCAATCTCGCGTCCGGTTTTCCTCATTTAGGTTTACCATGATCTCTCTAAATCGCGTCAGGCGAATGACATGATGGTTCCTTTGAAAGGGCACGGGAGATTTCCTTCCCCATCCTTCCCTACTACAACTTGTACTCCGTCTATAATGACCTCGTTGCCGCCGAAGTGGCCGAGTGGTTATAGGCGCTTCAGTCTCGAACCGCGCGACCGCTACGGTCGCAGGTTCGAATCCTGCTTCGGGCATGGACGTGTGTGATGTCCTTAGGTTAGTTAGGTTTCAGTAGTTTTAAGTTCTAAGGGACTGATGACCTCAGATGTTGAGTACCATAGTGCTCCGAGCCATTTGAACCACGACCACGTTGTCCATGGAACGTTAAATACTAATCTCCTCTTACTCTACCTCCTCGGATTCCTCCTCCAGACGTAAATGGAACTCAACTCTGCTCACACTGTGCGAGATTTTATATCCGCGTTTTCCGTAGCTCACGGCCTTCTCAAGTCGACAAACCTCCAGGACAAAATCAGGAAACGGCACTCAATCGATCACCGTTCCTTTCCAGGAAATTTGCATGCACGGCACGTAACTGAGTGAGCCGAGTCCGAGTCGTTCGAATACTGACGACTGAAAAAAAAAAAAAAACAATAGATCGCTTATGATCCTGAACGGCTTTTCGGCACTCATGTATCCTTGTGACTCCTTCCCGTTAAATATATTGCCGTCTACCGAATTTCATTTTGGTCATCTTCCGCAATCTAACTGGGAACTGCCTTTATTCAGTTACCATTCTGTTTGCACACATTTATGTACCATTCACTAGTGTGGTCCTAAATAATTCTGTCACCCAAGGCTCTTCTCTGATCTATCTCTTTGTTTCTCTGTCTCCCAAAAACATGGTTAAAATGGCTGTGAGCACTATGGGACTTAATATCTGAGGTCATCAGTCCCCTAGAACTTAGAACTAGTGAAACTTAACTAACTTAAGGGCATCACACACATCCATGCCCGAGAGAGGATTCGAACCAGCGACCTTAACGGTCGCGCAGTTACAGAGTGAAGTGCCTAGAGCCGTTCGGCCAGAGAGGTCGGCTCTGTCTAGCTTGAAGACGTACTTGTAAATTGTCTCTACTAAGTTCTTCAATTATTTGTTGTTTATATATATTATGGGGCAAACAGTGTAATGATTTCAGCATATTGATAGACGTCTAATACGATCCGTAACCCTTTAACTTCTATGTTTCTTAATTACATTGAGTGAAAAGATGGACTGTATGAAGCAGTTTACCGCAAGGAAAGAAACGTAGGAAAATTTTTCTGTTATACATTAAACTCTAGGGCACACACTGCAGGGGCGTTAGTGGAATACACATGTAGCTGGAAAAATTTTCGATTAAATACTCTTCTTATTATTATCTGCTGTTGATTATTCACTTCTTGGTGGAAGAACTCTTACCCATTTTTCATGTCTTTACCATTTTTATTATGTAGAGGCATGCCGATTGTAGAAAATTACAAAACAATAGGCACAAGCTTAGTATGAATTGTCAACACCAGCGACGTTTTTGCATCAGACTGACTTCTATTGCTGTGGATAGATGTGTTTAACGCAAGGCGCGTAAAGTCCACACAGCGGCTTATTTCCTTACGGTTTCCTCCTGTTCTGGGTGAATGGTTGTGGTTCTTATGGTGTTAGATTCTTGAGTCAAGTACAGTGTCTGGAAGTAAGACATAGTCTTGATATCGCTTGTTAATGAATTGAACATCAAATTAAGTTTTATTTGATAATTACACGGAAGAACTGACACTGTTACCAGATTTTAGATGTACATTCAATATACACATGGTTACAAACTTCTATGGCATGTTGAGGGGAGTGAGTAAATAATATTTTGAACAGGAATCCGTGTCCGGAAACATAGTTTCCTTTCTACGATGCTACCGGTTCAGATATTTATTTCATCCACTTCTGCTTAAGGAAGTTATATAGGTGTGACTCAGTACACTTATTAGGTAACAACTGAAGGGAAACGTAACGAAACATCCACTTAACTCTTAAGTACATTTTTTATAGTAACACTTTCAGATTAAGTGTTTATTCCAAAACATAAAAACCAGCTTACTGTACGTATAGAATGTAATGTTTAAGTGTTAATACAAACAAATGATCTTAAATGATAAACGGATGATTCTTTATGTTTCCTTTCGAATTATTACCTAATTCAGTTTCTAAAGCAGAAGTGGATGAGTCAAACATCTGAACTGAAACCGTTACAGAACCGAAACGAGACGTTTCCGGATATGGGATACTATTCAAAATATTGTGTCCTCGCTCCTCTCCAGAACTACTAGAAGTTAGTAAGGGGTTTTTCCGAATACGTTTTATAGAGAAATGTATAAAATAAATAACGTGCCTGTCGCAGTGGCCGAGCGGTTTTAGGCGCTTCAGTCCGGAACCGCACTAGTGCAACGGTTGCAGATTCGAATCCTGCCTCGGGCATGGATGTGTATGATGTCCTTACGTTAGTTAGAATTAAGTAGTTCTACGTTATAGGGGACTGATGATCTCAGATGTTAAGTCCCATATTGCTCAGAGCCATTTGAGCCATAAATAACGTGGAAGACTGACATGACAGTAAAATACGATTATTTGAGTAGATGCAAGAACGTTCCTATGAATACTAGTAAACTGCGTCCAAGAAAGGTGTTGTTTGCGAGAAAATTACGTTTGTTTGGTTAGGAATCGTTACTGAAAGCAAGTTTCCGATAAAGATCACATGTCACTGTCCTCAAAGTATATCCATTGTAAAAATACGATTATTTGAGTAGATGCAAGAACGTTCCAATGAATACTAGTAAACTGCGTCCAAAAAAAAGGTGTTGCTTGCGAGAAAATTACGTTTGTTTGGTTAGGAATCGTTACTGAAAACAAGTTTCCGATAAAGTTCACATGTCACTGTCCTCAAAGTATATCCACTGTACATGACTAAGAAAACTGATTGATGCATGATCGGCCACCTTCACATTCTGCTTAAGTGCCAATGTTTTTCGAGATGTACAGACCGAATCTGTCTTTATCTTGGCCTCCGAGATCACTTAGCCTTAATCGTTTGGAATTTTTCTTTTACTTTATTTTGTCTGGGCCCATCTCAAAAGTGAAAGGTATAGCACTCCCGTTGATAAGGTTGACGAACTTGAGCAGCGAATTGTACAGTTACGTCGATACTTACAAGATGACTGGGAGCGGTTGCAAGAAATCATAGTTCATTGCAGGCGTGAGTACAGCACTGCGTCCAGATAGAAGATCGACACGTGGAACGGTTCATTTAATAGACTAGAAACTAAGTAAGTTTTAAACCGTAGCCCGGTGAAGAGGTATTTCTGTTACTATAAGACATGGGTGAAATATGCGCGCAGAAGGCTTCCATTTCGAATGCACTGATTACGACCACTTCTCATCGTGATGTTAGATGCCGCCTGGTGACGTTGCAGGCACGTGATGCATTAACAGAAGTATTTAAAAGGAACACACACGGACGGGATATCATCTTAGCGAAGAAATCGGCTGCAAGTGGGGAAATCCCATGAGATAAGCGACGTTGACAAAGGGAAGATTGTTATTACACAGAGTCTGTGAATGAGTATCTCGTAAAGAGCGAAGCTAGTCGAATGTCCATATGCTATAGTAGTGAGCATCTACGGAAAGAAAGGTGACACCAACTAGGCGCTAAATATTGGACGTCCACAACTCTTCAAAGAACATGCTGTTTTGGTGCTGGTCTGCTCTGTACATTAGGATAGATTGTTATCTGTGGCATCTCTGCCAAAAGAGCACAACGCTGGTGCACGCACAGGTGTTTCAGAGCACACCGTTCATCGCACATTGTTGAACATGGAGCTCTGCAGCAGACCACTCCTACGTGTTCATACGTTGATCCAACAACACCAATTACGACTGCAGTGCGCACGGGACCATCGGCAATCGACCGTCGATCTATGGAAACGCGACAGTTCTTCGCGAGAATCACATTTTTGTGATACTAGGTCGCTGGTCATCTGCACAAACGCCGTGACTGAGGCTCGAAACGTGCAGAACATGAGGGATGCTGGCTGGTGGGAGCAGTATTGTGCTATGGGAGGCATTCTATTGTGCTTGCATGAGACCTGTAGTAGCAATCGAAGACGCACGACAGCTACGAATCACCTGCATCCGTTCATGATTGATCTCTCCCTCCAACGACAGTGTCCCGCAGCCAGAATCGTGCTATAGTGGTTTGAAGAGCACTGTAGTGAATTCACGTTGATGTCGCTGAGACAAAATTTTCTTGGTGTAAATCTTAAGGGACCGATCTGGGCCGCTGTCGGATACCATAACCGTGTGCACAAATCGGCGGCCCGTTATTTACGCGAATTACGTGACCTGTACGTCGACACCTAATGACACATACCTCCACAAACCTGCGAACAAACTACTAGATCCCTGATACGCAGAATCATTAATGTAATTCATTTCATACATGGACAAACAACCTATTAAACAGGTGGTCATAATGCAGGTGGTCATAACGTTTTAGCTCATCCGTCTGCGCTTCTACCAACTCATATTGTATTCGTGGCCGCTTGTAAACACATATTCACACATGCCTCGCAAATACCTCGCTTGGCGACCCTCATCCCTGAGACGTCTTTTCTCCAATTCTGACATTTTCCCGTACATATCAGTTATCGCTACTACGAGGGTTATGCGGAAAGTAAGGAACGATCGTTCGCGAAATGGAAACCACAGCAAAAATCTGATCAAGTTTTGCACAGGTGTGATGAGCAGTGTCTCTAGTATGTCCATCGATCGCATTACGTCGTTCTTTTTAGATCTGAGCACAGAGGGAGCACATAAAGATACCTACAGCAATAGTGTCTCCAGCCAAGTACGAGGGCCTGATGAGAAATTTCGCCTAAAGATATGCAGCCAACATTACATTACTGTCATGTATTTTCTTCTTCAAGACAGTTCTCAGCCGGATTATGCAGGAGCATTAAAGAAGCTACTGTATCGTTTTCAATTGGAAAGGTTTGATAAACCATAATACAGCACCATTTTGACACAGACAACTAGCTGTGGACCAGCGTAGAGAATTGGAGGAAATTACTGGCGGCTGCCTTCTGTTACGAGAGTATTGGAAAGTTGGTATAACGCTAAGACAAACGTCTAAGTCGGATCGGAGACTGTCGGGATAAGTAGCTGCAAGCTTTAGCTAACTGTTGCAATAAAACAGTTTTGATTTTCACCGTGGTTTAAATTTCGCGACCTATCGTTCCTTACTTTCCGAATAGCCCTCGTAAATATCTACACTCCTGGAAATGGAAAAAAGAACACATTGACACCGGTGTGTCAGACCCACCATACTTGCTCCGGACACTGCGAGAGGGCTGTACAAGCAATGATTACACGCACGGCACAGCGGACACACCAGGAACCGCGGTGTTGGCCGTCGAATGGCGCTAGCTGCGCAGCATTTGTGCACCGCCGCCGTCAGTGTCAGCCAGTTTGCCGTGGCATACGGAGCTCCATCGCAGTCTTTAACACTGGTAGCATGCCGCGACAGCGTGGACGTGAACCGTATGTGCAGTTGACGGACTTTGAGCGAGGGCGTATAGTGGGCATGTGGGAGGCCGGGTGGACGTACCGCCGAATTGCTCAACACGTGGGGCGTGAGGTCTCCACAGTACATCGATGTTGTCGCCAGTGGTCGGCGGAAGGTGCACGTGCCCGTCGACCTGGGACCGGACCGCAGCGACGCACAGATGCACGCCAAGACCGTAGGATCCTACGCAGTGCCGTAGGGGACCGCACCGCCACTTCCCAGCAAATTAGGGACACTGTTGCTCCAGGGGTATCGGCGAGGACCATTCGCAACCGTCTCCATGAAGTTGGGCTGCGGTCCCGCACACCGTTAGGCCGTCTTCCCCTCACGCCCCAACGTCGTGCAGCCCGCCTCCAGTGGTTTCGCGACAGGCGTGAATGGAGGAACGAATAGAGACCTGTCGTCTTCAGCGATGAGAGTCGCTTCTGTCTTGGTGCCAATGATGGTCGTATGCGTGTTTGGCGCCGTGCAGGTGAGCGCCACAATCAGGACTGCATACGACCGAGGCACACAGGGCCAACACCCGGCATCATGGTGTGGGGAGCGATCTCCTACACTGGCCGTACACCTCTGGTGATCGTCGAGGGGACACTGAATAATGGCACGGTACATCCAAACCGTCATCGAACCCATCGTTCTACCATTCCTAGACCGGCAAGGGAACTTGCTGTTCCCGCAGGGCAATGCACGTCCGCATGTATCCCGTGCCACCCAACGTGCTCTAGAAGGTGTAAGTCAACTACCCTGGCCAGCAAGATCTCCGGATCTGTCCCCCATTGAGCATGTTTGGGACTGGATGAAGCGTCGTCTCACGCGGTCTGCACGTCCAGCACGAACGCTGGTCCCACTGAGGCGCCAGGTGGAAATGGCATGGCAAGCCGTTCCACAGGACTGTATCCAGCATCTCTACGATCGTCTCCATGGGAGAATAGCAGCCTGCATTGCTGCGAAAGGTGGATATACACTGTACTAGTGCCGACATTGTGCATGTTCTGTTGCCTGTGTCTATGTGCCTGTGGTTCTGTCAGTGTGATCATGTGATGTATCTGACCCCAGGAATGTGTCAATAAAGTTTCCCCTTCCTGGGACAGTGAATTCACGGTGTTCTTATTTCTATTTCCAGGAGTGTATATACCGGGTGATCAAAAAGTCAGTATAAATTTGAAAACTGAATAAATCACGGAATAATGTAGTTAGATAGGTACACATTGACACACATGCTTGTAATGACATAGGGTTTTATTAGAACCAAATAAATACAAACGTTAAAGAAATGTCCGACAGATGGCGCTTCATCTGATCAGAATAGCAATAATTAGCATAATAAAGTAAGGCAAAGCAAAGATGATGTTCTTTACAGAAAATTCTCAATATGTCCACCATCATTCCTCAACAATAGCTGTAGTCGAGGAATAATGTGCTGAACAGCACTGTAAGGCATGTCCGGAGTTATGGTGAGGCATTGACGTCGGATGTTGTCTTTCAGCATCCCTAGAGATGTCGGTCGATCACTATACACTCGCGACTTCAGGTAACCCCAAAGCCAATAATCGCACGGACTGAGGTCTGGGGACCTGGGAGGCCAAGCATGACGAAAGTGGCGTCTGAGCACACGATCATCAGCAAACGACGCGCGCAAGAGATCTTTCACGCGTCTAGCAATATAGGGTGGAGCGCCATCCTGCATAAACATCGTACATTCCAGCAGGTGTTTATCAACCAGGCTGAGGGTGATGCGATTCTGTAACATATCGGCGTACTTCACACCCGTCGTGGTAGCAGTTTACTCTCCAGAGCCATCTGTCGGACATTTTGTGAACTTTTTTTTTTTTTTTGTTATTCTAATAAAACCCAATGTCATACCAAGCATTTGTGTCAATGAAACTTCCTGGCAGATTAAAATTGTGTAACCGACCGAGGCTCGAGCTCGGGACCTTTGCCTTTCCCGGGCAAGTGCTCTAGCAACTGAGTTTCGGCGCAGGAGAGCTTCTGTAAAGTTTGGAAGGTAGGAGACGAGATACTGGCAGAAGTAAAGCTGTGAGGGCCGGGCGCCAGTCGTGGTTCGGGGGCTCAGATTGTAGAGCACTTGCCCGCGAAAGGCAATGGTTCCGATTTCGACTCTTCACACAACGCGATATTGCTGCAGCCTTTTTCGACCATTACGCACGTTTTTATTCTGCTCAATGTTCCGACCCGACGACGGTGACAGCAGTCTCACAACTGGTTTACGGCGTTGTCCCACAGGATTTACAAACTGATTTATTGAACGTCATTACGGAAGACGAAGTTATTGACGCCATCGGTAAAGGAGCGGCGAATAAGTCTACTGGCCCGGACGGACTCCCTGTGGAGTTTTGTAGAACTTTCCAGTATTTACTGGCTCCCAAGTTTACAGACATCTGTCGGGAACTTATGCTCCCGCGGTGCCGCTCCCTGGGACCTTCGTAGGAGGAATAATTATACCAGTTCACAAACCTAAGGTGGGCTCGAATATATCTACATCTACATCCATACTCCGCAAGCCAACTGACGGTGTGTGGCGGAGATTACCGCCCGCTAGCACTCGTCAACTGCGACATGAAGATATTCACCAGACTGTTAGCAAACCGTCTACGACTGACCCTACCTTACGTCATCTCGCCAGATCAGACTTCCCTAGGGGGTATCAACAACATCCACAGAGCACTGTGTCGATACCGTGACTTAATAGCCCTAGCCAGGGCACGCCGCATCCCGGGAGCACTGGCATCACTAGATTTTAGCCAAGCTTTTGATCACGCGTACCTAACGTCCGTTCTCCAGCATATACAGTACCCGCAGCAATTCACAGACGTCGTGATGCGCCTCCTCCGAGGGGCGACTTCCAAAGTGCTCGTTAACGGGCGTCTCTCGTAGTCCCTCGCGATTTTCTGCTCCGTGCGTCAAGGCTGCCCCTTGTCGGCGTTACTATATGCTCTGGCACTGGAACCGCTCCTCTGTGGCCTCCGTCAACGCCTCACTGGTCTTACCCTACGTGACGTCACATTTCGCTGTACAGCATATGCAGCCGACCTGGTTCTCGTGTTCCGCAATCGCGACGACGTCAACAGAGCACTAGAATGGATTACCACGTACGGTGTGGCTTCCGGCAGCTGTCTCAACGTCGCCAAATCCGTCACCATGGCCATAGGAGACGGGTTGACCCCAGCGTGTGTCGAACCCCTACAGCTTCGTGGCACTATCAAATGTCTCGGAATAGAGTTTCACGACGACATACGGCGCACTGCGGCTCTTAACTACCGCCGCTTATTACAACACATTCGGGTCCAGATCTTCAACCTTCGTCTGCGGATCCTGAACATTCTCCAAAGGACACACTTCGACAATGTTTACCTCGCATCGCGCTTTCCACACATAGCGCGTGTTCTTCCAATACCGTTACTGATGGCTCGACGTCTATTAGCGGCATTCGGAGCCTACGTCAGTACAGGCATGCTCTTCAAAGTCAGTTATGAGTCACTGGCCGTTCCCCCAGAAAGGGGTGGTCTTGGTCTAGTCCATGTCCACGACGGAGCTGTGGCCCTGTATGTCAGCTCACACATCAAGCTGTGGCGCCACCACCCGGAAAGTTTGACAGGTTTGCTGTTTGAGTCCTTAGCTCAGCCCTCCCTTATGCTCCCGCTGACGACGCAAGACATACCCCCACCCTTCTACTAATTCGGGAACTTTTACATTGAACACAGCTATGTCCGTATCGCAGTAGCACCGGCGACACCGACGAAACAGGCGTCGGCGCGGGATATATACCAAGTCCTACAACAGAGGCGCCCACCAAACATCGTGGAGACCAAAAGCCCTCACATGAATTGGAAGGTGGTGTGAAAGACGATTCACGCGTTTACACTGGAAACAGCCGTCCGATCCACATGGTATATCAGAGTCAATGGTAAACAGATCACCAGATCACGCCTCCACAAGATAAACATGGCGGAATCGCCTCTCTGCGTAGACTGCGGGATACCAGACAAGGACGAACACCGTCTTATATGTGGCGCGGCAGAAGACGTATGGCGCTTGGTGCGACAAATTTTGTCGTATTTTCTACGAGTGACTCCGGAGCACATTACACCTCGGTTTCTACTATTTCCGGATCAACAGTATTTCCCGCGCGCCAAGACCAACGCTGTTACGTGGATCCGTGCGCATGCGGTACACTACTTATTTCACGATGGACCTAAAGATGTATTCGACTTTTGGAACTACCTACAAGAACGTCATTGCTACATCGTACGGAACCCAAAATACAGACAGTATTTTTCTAATTACTTAGGGAGTGCCCTACGCGACCCTCCATGCAGCTTGATCATCAACAGGTAGAAGACACACATTGAGTGAGCTGACAAGACTAAGTTCAATTCCCAGTGGAATAATATGATATACGTGAAGACGTACCTGAATGATGAAGCGTAAGGAGAGTAGCGACACACCCTTCTGCATCCTGTATGAAGCACTCTTTTTTTCCGTTTTCCCCATATACATTACCTCGGTGTAGGAACGTGCCGAGATATAACATTTTTAACTCAGAGTACGATGCGGTGCTAGATAAATTTATTTTTGTTGTGGTATAAAGTAAAACCACATTAACTTTGTATTAAAAACAGTAAATAAAAATAAATAAATAAATAATGATTCCCACAAAAGATTTCCCCTTCCCATCCCTGTTTCCCCTTGGCTCCTTGAGGGACGAGGGGGACACTGTGACCAGGCCTCGTGTTACGACCCCTGATCACTCTGCCTTTCCCGCCCTCCCCCACAAAAAAAGATGGTAAAGTACGATATCGGAGACCGTAACGTCGTGGGATCGCATCCCAGCCAGACACCACAATTTCCGCGTTTGCGCTTATCTTGACCTCCCAATGGTAAGGCGATATGACAGAGACGACACATGGTTCGCCTCTGTCCCCAGTAAGATTTTCGGGATGTGTTACGAGCACACAAGTCGCGTCTTATAATTTTAATAGAGTAAAAAAAAAAAAAAGTTTTGGTCGGGCACATAGTTTTAATCTGCCGGGAAGTTTCATATGAGCGCGCACTCCGCTGCAGAGTGAAAATCTCATTCTGGATGAGTGTCAATTTTTACCTCTGTATCTACATTATTCCATGGTTTATTAAGTTTTCAAATCTATACTGACTTTTTGATCACCCTGTACTACCCATACAGCTTGCAGTAAACTTTGCTAAATGAAACAATTGCGTTGATGGTGCAAAAACGCTTAATATGACTGAAAGGTTCTGGAATGACTGAGCAAGTCATAACGCTGTGCAAACACTGAGCGAAACTGAAGAAGCCGAGACAGAGTTGTGGTATAGTTAGTGTTGCCTCTCTCCCACCGGTAACAGTGGCGATATTATCATCTCGACGCCGCCGGCAGCTCTGGGAGGAAACCGAGACGAGGCAGATTTCGCAGACAGACGAGGGGGAGGGGGAGGGTGGCAGAGGGGTATTAGAGAGGGTCTGGTGGTCTCTCGGGGTCAGGACGCTGCTGGCCCGGAGCCGGAGGGCAAAGTTCCGGCGCGAATAATGGCCAAAGTTTGGCGCTGGCGGGACCAGACGAGACCAGAGGAGGGCCGGCAAGAACGTTGGGCGCAGCCATCCCCCCAGCCCTGTCGGCACAGCTGGCGCCATCCGCCTGTTGCTCCTGCTGCCGTGCGCCCTCATAATTCGCCAGGCGCTGTCTTGTTTCTTGTCTGGACTATGTCGTTGCCTGACATACTACGGTCACTTTATGTTCATCGGTACACACTCAGTACCTACAGCTACATCTATAAGAAGAATATAGTAATTCCAACCAAAAGAAAGCAGGTGTTGACAGATGTGAACATTACCGAACTATCAGTTTAGTAGGTCACAGCTGCAAAATACTAACACGAATTTTTTACAGACGAATGGAAAAACTGGTAGATGCGGACCTCGGGGAAGATCAGTTTCGATTCCGTAAAAATGTTGGAACACGTGAGGCAATACTGACCCTACGACTTATTTTAGAAGAAATATTAAGGAAAGACAAACCTCCGTTTCTAGCATTTGTAGACTTAGAGAAAGCTTTTGACAATGTTGACTGGAATACTCTCTTTCAAATTCTGAAGGTGGCAGGGGTAAAATACAGGGAGCGTAAGGCTATTTACAATTTCTACAGAAACCAGATGGCAGTTATAAGAGTCGAGGGGCATGAAAGGGAAGCAGTGGTTGGGAAAGGAGTGAGACAGGGTTGTAGCCTCTCCCCGATGTTATTCGATCTGTATACTGAGCAAGCAGTAAAGGAAACGAAAGAAAAATTTGGAGTAGGTATTAAAATCCATGGAGAAGAAATAAAAACTTTGAGGTTCGCCGATGACATTGTAATTCTGTCAGAGACAGCAAAGGACTGGGAACAGCAGTTGAACGGAATGGACAGTGTCCTGAAAGGAGGATATAAGATGAACATCAACAAAAGCAGAACTAGGATAACGGAATGTAGTTGCATTAAGTCGTGTGATGCTGCAGGAATTAGATAAGGAAATGAGACACTTAAAGTAGTAAATGAGTTTTGCTATTTAGGGAGCAAAATAACTGATGATGGTCGAAGTAGATAGGATATAAAATGTAGACTGTCAATGGCAAGGAAAACGTTTCTGTAGAAGAGAAATTTGTTAACACTGAGTATTGATTTAAGTGTCAGGAAGTCGTTTCTGAAAGTATTTGTATGGAGTGTAGCCATGTTTGGCAGTGAAACATGGACGACAAATAGTTTAGACAAGAAGAGAATAGAAGCTTTTGAAATGTGGTGCTACACAAGAATTCTGAAGATTAGATGGGTAGATCAAATAACTAATGAGGAAGTATTGAATAGGATTGGGGAGAAGAGAAGTTTGTGGTACAACTTGACAAGAAGAAGGGATCGGTTGGTAGGACATGTTCTGAGGCATCAAGAGATCACCAATTTAGTACTGGAGGGCAGCGTGGAGGGTACAAATTGTAGAGGGAGACCAAAGATGAATACACTAAGCAGATTCAGAAGGATGTAGGTTGCAGTAGGTACTGGGAAATTAAAACGCTTGCACAGGATAGAGTAGCATGGAGAGCTGCATCAAACCAGTCTCAGGACTGAAGACAACAAAAACAACAACCTGCGTGACAGGTGTACCTTTCGCTCAACAGCCACTTGGCCCCTTTCCTCTTAGCATGGCTAATGGAGTGAGAGAAGACCGATTGTTAGTAGTCCTTTGTGTAAACTCCTATACCTAATTTAAAGTTCATGTCCTTTACGCGAGATATACGTAGGAGCAAGCGAGATATTAGCTCTCTATTCAAGAAACATAGTCTCCCAGAATTTTAATAAGAAATCGTACAGTGATTCCCAAAGCTAACGTTGTAACACGTGGCACTGTAACTGAAAAAGTACTTAGTAAATGAACTTTGCCGGCCGCGGTGGTCTAGCAGTTCTAGGCGCTCAGTCGGGAACCGCGCGACTGCTACAGTCGCAGGTTCGAATCCTGTCTCGGGCATGGCTGTGTGTGATGTCCTTAGGTTAGTTAAGTTTAAGTAGTTATAAGTTCTAGGGGACTGAAGACCACGGATATTAAGTCCCATAGTGCTCAGAGCCATTTGAACCAAATGAACTTCAGACGAGGCGCACTGCTATTCTTTTTATTCTCTCCTGTTTCCTCTGCCAGTTCCGGTTGGTAGTAATCCCTGACTGACGGACAATATTCACATTTCGACCGTATCAATGTTTTGTAAGCTACTCTTTCGTGGGTGGATGTACTCTTCCAGTGAATCTCAATCTTGTATCTGCCTTTGCTACTATTCGATAAATGTAGTCGTTTCAAACTTAATCGCTACATTCACATATACACATGTTCACAAAAAAAAGGGTTTCTTCCCTTGTAAAATCAACAGCAGCTGAGAGCTGATTGAAAAATCTCTTACTTAGAAATAAAACTGAGTGATCCCTCATTGCTTTGAATAAATTTAATACCAACTATCGCATCCAGTAATATTTATTTCTGATTACCAGTTTCAACAGTTATCGCCGTCATCTACTGACGCTTAAAAAAATTGTTATACGTCCTATTCCATAATGATTGTGTCATACATACCATGTTGACGTCACAGCACACAAGTTTCTTAATGTGGAATGTGCTGCACAATATCCACTACAATGTATATGTGATACAATGAAAATGGAACAGTACGTATAGCAACAAGTTGCCGGCCAGAGTGGTCGTGCGGTTCTAGGCGCTACAGTCTGGACCCGAGCGACCGCTACGGTCGCAGGTTCGAATCCTGCCTCGGGCATGGATGTGTGTGATGTCCTTAGGTTAGTTATGTTTAATTAGTTCTAAGTTCTAGGGGACTGGTGACCTCAGAAGTTAAGTCGCATAGTGCTCAGAGCCAGCCAGCAACAAGTTCTTTAGTTGTAAAGAGTCTTCACGGGTGTGCCGCCTGATGACGTTGTGCAAATTTCACAATATTTCTTCGGGGCAAATGTCCGACATCATCAGGCGGTTGAACATGGCTAGGTACGGCACACCCGTGAAGACTATTTACAACATATCCGCCGGGAAATCCTGAAGAGTCACAAGTGCCTTAGTGATCAGAGAATGACAGGCTTAAACAGCTGAACCCGATAATAAGGAATAAATAGTACTGCATGCGATCCTGGTTATTATATTTTCAAAACAAAAACAAAAAAGAAACTGTTTCCGTTACGCACTGAATACTACCGTATTTGGTCGCGCTATAATCACAGCCTGAACGAAGTTGCCTGATTTGTTATTTCTGTTTGTTGCTGCTATTGTATTTGTGTGGTGGTTATGTGCTATTAGGTGGTCAGCAATTGTGCTACGAGTGCTGTAGCATTTTAGGGCTCTGAGGTGTTCTCAGAATCTTGGTTTAAAGTTCCTTCATGTTTGATCTATGTATACTGACTGACAAGTGTTGCATGTGAGTTCTTATATTCCTCATCTGTCGAATTTACCTGTGGGTGTCTCCAGGGCTCCGAGTATTATCTGTGTTGCGTTGTCTGTCCTTTATCCCGTTAGAATTCCCTGTTTCACCAATATATTGTCTACTCTGTGCTCAATTTTGTTACTGTAGGTGAGTGTGTGCCATTGCGCTTTGTGTTCGCGTGTTGTCGTACTGTTGTGTCTTGCATGTGGCCATGTTTATACTGTATGTTGGGACTGTATGTTGGGTAAAAAGAAAAAAAGCTGTATGTTTGCAAATAGCCGGAACCCGTGTCCTACAATTTAACTGCAAATAAGGAAAGAAAGGACAAAAGCAGCAGATCCAAAAGATGAACAACAGCTTATACTGATCAGGTTATTCACATAACTTAGCCGAGTCAGTTATTCAAAGTTTCTGAAATCACGAACTTTACAATACTGCTTCGATGAGACAATTTCAGGTTATAATTCAATACCCAAGGTAATGACAAGTCACTCAATTACAATTCGTGGGCCAACGGATCAATTATTTAAAACAGACACGCTGTGAAGCGGTGGAAGACTGCACCAAAATATATCAAATGGGTAAGCCAAAAGGGGCCAGATCACAACAGTAATTAATCTTGCACCCAGAATATAAAGAAAAAGTTTTCTGACACAGATATTAAAGTAGTCGATCAACAAATACCCATTTCATCATACTGCCTATCACGCCATGGAACTATTTTGACACTCTCTCAGGATTCACGTAAACGCACACAGTTTGCCTACAATAAAAACAGACAGGGCATTAAATTTCAGTGTAACGGTGTACAGTTATGGATGCACACGGCGAAAAGAATTACGTGTGAACTGGCAACGACACAAATCAGTGTACATGGTTTAGAAGTAACATTCCCACAAGGTCATTTTAAACCTTAACTACTCTCTCAAGTTAACAGAAAATTTATGTATCATGATAATTTCAGAATACAAATCTGAACACTCATCACATAGGATTACAACACATGTGACCTGCCGATTCTCTCATTCGAATTACAATGTTCAGTAGGCTTGTAATAATTTATCAGGTGTGGCCAACCACAAAAATGTGCTCAGCCTAACTCACAGCTAAAAGAAAGCAAGTCAGCGCAAGTGCCTCAGTGACAGAAATATGAAAACCTGCTTTAATGACCAGACTTTCGGATGCCCACCATGACGTCCAGTCTATAACGTGATCGGCAAATGAACGCTCAGCCTCCACTGTGCAATTTCAAATGAACCTCCGACGTGAGTACCACAGTTCGACAACCGCCTGTTCCAGTATCTGCCGCCTTCTTACCACGTTTCTCGGCCGATATCAGCGCGCCACACCCGACGCACTACAACGGGCTCCCACAATGTACTCAGAGTGAGGTGGCCCAGTGGTTAGCACAATTGATTCATATTCTGGAGGATGACGGTCCAACCCCGCGTCCAGCCATCCGCATTAGGATTTTCCGTGATCTCCCTAAATTTCTTCAAGCTAATGGGAGGATGGTTCCTTCGTAAGGATACTGCATATTTCCTTTCACATCCTTCCCTTGGAAAAATTGATTGGAATTTCTCATACTAGGATATAAAAAAGAGCAATCCGTTATTACTGTGAATAAATCTAACAGCAAATATCGCATTCATAGTGCTTATTTCAGGTTACCGGTTTCAACAGTTATCACCGTCATCTTATTACATATAAAAAATTGTTATACGTCCTATTCCAAAATGAATGTAACACAGATACAATGTTGACGTTACAGCTCACGCGTTTCTTAACGTGAATGTGCTGCACAATATTCACTAGAATGTGTATGTGATAGGCACAATGGAACAGTACGTATAGCAACAAGTGTATTAAAGGTCAGAGGATGACAGACTTAACAGTTGAATATGGCAACAGAGAATAAATAGCACTGCATGCGATGTAGGCTATTAAATTTAAAAAAAAAAGAAATTATTTTCCTTATGTGCTGCATACTAAGTAGCTTCCGTATTTGATCGTGCCATAATCACATATTGAACGAAGTTGGCTTATTTGTTAGTTCATAAATGTGGACTGTCTCACATATCTAGAAGGAATGACGTACCGCTCACTGCCATGTAATATGGCGTAAAAACAATGGTCGTGAAAGAGATCCAAGCCGCTGAGACTGGAAACGAATGTCACCCGGCGTCACTGTCTATCGGTTTCACGCTTGGCAGTTTTTGTAAACTGTCGTCGCCAGTTTTGTAAAGGCCTCGTCGCTACTGCTGAGGAGTCAGAGTTGCCACTGTTGTTACGGTAGGTCGAGTTTGTGGGTTCGTGAAACGGCTTCTGCTGCAGTGCACCGCTAAGGCAGTTTCTCCCTGCCACTATTTCACAGCTATGCCCCAGGTCAGGTAACCGGCTATGAGAACGCAGGCTGTACAACACCCAAACAAATTAGTAGCAAAGTCACACAATTGAGTTAAAAGGTTTACTTATCTTTGTGAAAAGTTGAGTAATGTAGTCTGCGATACTGCTGGTAATATAACACAAAAAAGGGCTAAGTGCACATAATCGTTGGTAAGCTTCACAGTACATAGCAAATGCAATTTACAACAATGGTTTGTTCATCTCTAAGAGTTCACTAAACGACGTTCCCTGTCTAAGACAGCCTGGACGATGATCTATAACCAAGTGGGAGAGAACTGCTCTTCTGTCTCCTGAGTAGGCCTCTGCCCGTTGTCGTCCGGTCATTGGCGTATTGTACTCGGCCGGCAATTGGCCGAGGCGACGTCGATGTTTTCATCTTCGGCGCCGCCCGTGACGCTAGTGGAACTCGCACAAGTGTCGAGTCTCTATGGCCACTGCCACCAGCTCGCCTCTTTGCACCTGTGGTGCTTATGCCCTGGCTGTGTCTCGTTCGAATGACACAGCAACAGGAATTGAATCACTGAAAGCAAAGCCATCTCAATCTGTTTCCGAGCGAACATTACGAAGGAAGCTGCAAGCATTGCACCTCGCAAAAGACCATTCCTCGTAGCGGCACAAAAAGCTCCATGTCTTCAATCGACATAACAACACGGGAGGTTGACTGTAGCCATGAAATGACGTTATTTATACCTTGTGATGGAGACAGCTAACCTTCGCATGGTACCCCGGCAGAGTGATTTAGGAGGACCACCGGAGGGCATGGAATACGATGCCGGCTGGAACACAACACTGCGACATCCCTGACCAAAAGCCTCACTGTTGCGGTGCTAGCCACACTATGAAGCTAACGGCACAGCGGTTCTGTCCCCCGTACTGATTTTGCTGCGTTGTATTTTTCTCACTATAAATCGTTGTTTTGACTCAGGTCCGCGACGCTTTAGGCTTTCTCTCTCGAAATACTTGTTCAGACCTGTTACATTCCCGTGCCATTTCCGTTGTCCATTTTCTCTGGTCGTAGTTTTGAGTGCACTTGGCCACTCGCTGTTGACATCCCTTGGCAGCTGTACTAGTTTCCACTGGTGCTCGAGTCGCTCCTTATCTTGTAAGATTCTGGTCGCTATTGCAGATGAAGTAACAAGTTAGCAGCATCCCATGGACGCATTTCTTGTGCATCACATGCAATAGTAACAGTAACAGCAACATCTGCTCCTGCGGCAGCAGCTGCGTCAGCAATCCAAACGGCAAGTTAACAACAGCAACACCACCAACAGCAACTAACTGAATTGTTCTATCAGGAAACACAGTGTTTGATGGATCATCTGCAGTTAATGATATCAACCCCATACACGCAGTGCTTACGTCACAGGCAGGCAGCCTCCCATCCGCTATTCCACCTGTTTACGATGCCAAATAAAGTTGCGACGTGTGCCTGAAGCATCTGGAACAGCGTTCACATACTTTTGGGCCTCTGATAACGCTCTCCGACAGTCACACTTCCCCTCTTGGACTTCCACGGAGCCGTTTTTCTTACTGAAGAAGTTGGCTCCCCTATCGAATCCAGTCGCACTCACTTTTGAGAAAATGCACTCGTTGGTTTCGAATTGTGATTCACCATGATTTCATTTACATGCATCACGATACGAGTTTCATTAATACCACAAGCAACGTGGTCGGTCGTGTTGTTCATGGCTGACTGACTTATGCAAATTCCTTGAAATGGCGGCCTAGTGGTCAAGTTGGCTCCTTATAACACTTCCGTCTGTCTGCTGCTGCACCATAACCTTAAAGCAGGTTGTGAAATAAAACAATCTTATTGAAGCAATTATGGTATAACGCAACAGAGCAGTGTTACCCTCTGAGAGGAATTTTGTTGTGTTGACCGTGTTGTATCTAACGGAGGTGGCTTATCGGAAGTGAAAGTCAGAATTACGGAAATATTTGAACAGTAACAAACAAAATTTTGCCTATCTGTACTGTTTAACAGGTAAAGAAAACGGTCGCCAGCCTAACTAGGCAAGAGAATGATTAACATTCTCGTTCAAGAAAATAGTTATTAGTAACTGTAATGGATAAACACAACCTATACTTTGTCACACGCGAGTGCAGTGAACTCTTGACACATACGTATGTTTTAAGATTGGAGCTAACAACTGGAGCAGCACAAACTATTTGCAAAATTATAACAGATACCGAAACACACTATTACTTTAAGGGTTACACAAACTGGATGGTCTTTATAACGTTATTATTACTATTCACTGCAGAATCATTAATTGGATATAGGTTAAGTCTCTCTCAGTTAAATACTTTACTATTTAAAATGAAAGTTAATTGGAATCCACTAACAGGTTGCTTCTCACAATCATTTCAATAAAAATATTATGGTTTTCATAATTAATGGTCTTTCAGTTACTTGTTACCGAGCATTAACACAATAGACAGACTGTGGATCCTGGTACACTATTCACATGCAATTCTAATACACAAGAGAGACAAACACTTAGCAAACATGAGTATATAACGTTTCATACTGCAGTTTTCCACTCTTACTACATTGAGAGACAAAATCAACATATGTGTAAGATACTGACTCACCTTCTGTGATTTACAACAGGCAGTAAGGAGATCGTTTACGAAGCAAAACTTTATAAGCCTCAGTCTTACGAACTCTTAATTTGAAGTTGGCAACAAAACATTAATAAGCAGTTTTATTAGGAAAATTACTTTCATTAACTTTCTTTTTTTTTGTTCAAGAGGCATTAATTAGCAAAAACACTGGTCTTTAATGTTCTTTCAGTAGGTACACTCGAAAATCATTTTAGTTCAAACGGAGAGGAACCTGAGAGGTGTTATGATAAGGAGAAAAATCAAGGTAGGTACATAAAGTCAGTTATAAATTACCTTATATTTGAGCACACTAACACATCCATTAAGCTGATCCTTCACTGTACATTGCTATAGTGCTCCATTACAGTGATTGCGCAACGTGGTGGCGATTGCATGTCGGTAGGTGGAATTGCAGGTAGAATTGCTGGACTCTGTCATTTCTTGGTGGCGATGATAGATACAGATTCCAGAATAGTTCCAGCTATTTATCTATCCATCCATCCATCCGAGGCATTGGAAAGTAGCAGGAAAAGCCTCTCTCGGGACCAGCACAATATGCAACATTTACATGGCAGTGCACAGTTTGGTAGTTCGTCCCTGACTCGTAGCTCGTCCACGACTGACTCTCAGTTCCAATTTTTCTATTTAGGCCAACCACAATTTGCGCGCGCTACACAGTTCCGTTCCCGAGGGGAACCACAACACCTTTTACATACAAACTAACTAAAGAACCCTAAGTGAGGATCAGCAGTTTACATAAAAGCAAACAAATACAATAAATAAATCAGAACATTTGCAAATATTGACATTTCTATCAAAAATTATTCACACAAAATTACAATTATATACAGTAAGTTTTGTTCCCTCCAAATGGGACAAAGAATTTAAATGACATCACACTACATTGCATAGTATCATATCATGACATCGAAGTTCTTACAATGAAAAGGGTTTACAATTTTGTGACAGCTATTCAATCAAACATATTTACAGGAGCTCAACGGTGTAACATTAAATAAAACAAAAGCAAAATAAATCCATACAGCACAAGAGCTGTGGTGTTACATCCTGATCCTGAAGTGATTACTGCAGCTCCGAGCCTGGACAATATTTTGCAATTTGCGCATACACTAGGTCATTGTCTCATATCTCGATCACAAACATGAGCGGTAAAAGCCAGCCAGCGCACACGGAGGGATGGCGTTGGGTGTTGGGGAGAAATGTGTTGCCAAGGGGGGGGGGGGGGGGGGGAGGTAATTCCCTTAACCCACGGCGTCGTGGTGATTAACCGCGCGTGGTATCTTGGTTCTTTTTAGACCCCAAAGCTCGTTCAACCACAAAGAAACAGTTTTATACGGATATAGATTTCCCATCTTCCACGTATGATTTTAATTGACACTTTATTACAAATGGGCAAAATATTTATGATTATATCATGATCATAATACAATACTTTAAAATTTTGGCATTGGGGTCAGTGTCATACGGTATTTCAACCTAAGCAAATAAAAGCTTGGCAACAATGCGTGTTCTAAACTAACATTTATATGTTCTGTGTTGCAAACCATAGAAAATACATACACGTGCATTGTCATGACAAATTCACAGTTGAGAGTTGCGTTTGTAGAAGTAAGACGTGATGTTATATCGTGCGGTCGATGTGAGTGAAGACGAAGAAGTATCCAGGAAACCAATATGTCTACTCTTATATTGATAAGTGAAGCTATAACATGAGACCTAGTACCATGTGATGAGCGCAGGTAAGTTTCAAGGAATGTAATATGTGTAACTGCACATATCTCACGTCACCTTAGACCCCAATTACAGACGAGGGCAGACTGTGTCCGACTTTTATATCACCAATCACGTGCGAAGTGTAACAATAATGCGTACCAATAATCGTGCAGATCACAGTAAAATTCTACACCCATGTAGAACTGTAAGCATTGTTTGCTCTGCTAATGATAGCTGGCTTAGACAATTGTTTCAAGATGAGTATGGTTTACCAGTTTTTTGCGTCACAGTGAACTTTTTAAGATTTCGTTATATTCTGACGTACCTGTGGCTCAATGATAAACTTACAATAGAGAAGAGAAAAGATGTTGTTGGATAAAAATCAGTATCTATACGGGTTGTGTTTGAAATGTTATTGACGCATGCATTTCGTCTTATGTCCCTGGTCCTTATTGTTGTTGTGATCTTCAGTTCACAGACTGATTTCATGCAGCTCTCCTTAGTACTCTATCCTATGCAAGCCTCTTCATCTCCAAGTAACTATTGTAGTCTATATCCTTCTCAATCGGCTTACTGCATTCGTCTCTTGGTCTCCCTCTACGTGTAGTACTCGCAACACTTCCCTCCAGTACTAAATTGGTAATCCCTTGATTTCTCAGAATGTGTCCTACCAGCCGATCCCTTCTTCTAATCAGGCTGTACCACAAATTTCGCTTCTCCCCATTTATGTTCTGTATCTCCTTCTTACGTAATCGACCCATCCAATCTTAAGCATTCTTCTGTAGCACCACAACTCTAAAGCTTCTACTCCTTTCTTGTCTAACTGTTTATCATCCATGTTTCACTTCCGCACATGGATGAATTCTATACGTATATTTCAGAAAGAACTTCCTGACACTTAAAATTGTACTTGATGTTAAAAAATTTCTCTTCTTCAGAAACACTGCTCTTGCCATGGCCAGCCTACATTTTATATCCTCTCTACTTGTACCATTGTCAGGTATTTTGATTCTCAAGTAGCAAAACTCATCTACTAATTTAAGTGTCTCATTTCCTAATCTAATTTCCTCATCATCACCTGATTTTATTCGACTACATTACATTATCATCGTTTTCTTTTTGTTGATGTTCATCTTACATCCTCCTTTCAAGACACCGTCCATTCCATTCAACTGCTCTTCGAGGTCCTTTACTGTCTCTGACAGAATAAAAATGTCACCGGCAAACGTCAAACTTTGTATTTTTTTCTCCATAGATGTTAATTCCTACTCCGAATTTTTCCTTTGTTTCCTTTACTGCTTGCCCAATATACAGAGAATGACATCCGGGGTAGGCTACAACCCTGCCTCACTGCCTTCTCAACCACTGGTTCCCTATCACACCAATCGGCTCTTATAACTGCCATCTTGTTTCTGTACAAATTGTAAATAATCGTTCGCTTCCTTTATTTTACCCATTCCACGTTTAGAATTCGAAAGAGTATATTCCAGTCAACACTGTCAACAGCTTTTACTAAATCTACAAATTCTATAAACTTAAGTGTATCTTTCCTTAGCTTGTTTTCTATGATGAGTTGTAGGGTTAGTATTGCCTCGTGTGTTCCTACCTTTTTTCGGAATCCAAACTTATCGAGATCGGCTTCCAACATCTTTTCCCTGCTTCTGGTAAGGATTCATGTTAGTACTTAGCGATCTTGAATTATTAAACTGATAGTTCGGCAATTTTCACGCCTGTCATCTCCTGTTTTTCTTTCGAATTCTCATTATTACATTTTTCTTGAAATTGTGTCATAAATGCACAAGTGTATACAGGGAAATGTGCTGAAGGAAGCAAAATAGATCAAGGGAATCAAGTGGTACGTGATTTAGTTGATCAGCTGATGGGAATTCTTAAAAACATTACCACCGAAAGAATTTTTACAGGATGTGACTTGTGACAGGAACTTCTTGCTTACAGACTGACACTTTTGGGAACACTTCGGGCTAACCAAAAAGAGATATCAAAAGAAATTTTTCCATTGAAACAAAGGGCTCAATTACCCACCTCTTTTGGATACTTACGTTTAACGTTCTTAAGTTCCACTTATTTTGTTGTCTACTGTACAATAAACATTTGATGTAAGTGAATAAGAACCTTCTCGATTTTAAGCGGCATCAGTTCGAATGTTTCCAATTGATTTGATTATCATCAGTTTTTGTCATCAACCTTGTCACCAATCGATTGGGAGTGGGTAGATTTAGTCACGGCAGTGCAATAGCGTGTACGTTTGCGCAAGACAACGTCTAACAAAGAACAAGTATGACTACTTAACTCACGGAGGAATTGACATGGAGAATGATAAACCCCACTGAACAGTTGTTAGTCTCTCCAAGCGAGAACTGGACGACGGCTCTGCCGCAGTGCTAAGTAAAGACCTTAATTTTTCACAGTCTCAGGATGTCTGTAATTTTGGATCTTATTAGTGGAATAGTCGCAATGGACTCGGCATCTCTCGCAAGACGCAGCTGAGGACGTTAGACGTTGGACTGAACTCCAGCCGTATACCGCTGAAAGATAAGCCACAAAAATGTAATGTCAGCCCGGAGGAACGACGTGGCTTACACTTACTTCGCAAGTACGAAGACTTGGCTGCGATGCCAGCCGACGAAGGAAATGCCACTGTGGTTCTGAACACCTTGAACGTGTTACATTTATGACGAAGTGAAGCTTACCGGAACCTTAGTCGCAACTGACAGAAACCATTGTCAGGAAGGCAGGGAAGTTGTTAAAGGATTCTAGTTTATCAGACAAAGTGGTGAAGAAATTAGTGTCTCATGTCACCAGACCGCCAAGACTCCATGGATTTCTGACGATAGAATATGAACTCTCTCTTAGGCTCATTGTTAGTGCAATCAGGTCTCCCGTCTGTAGACTGGCAAAACATCGACCAGTATTATTAGCGTCAGAACTGCGACATTGTGAACATCATGTTGTAAACTTGCAGACATTTGTTAAAAGACACTATAAAATGAAAACAGGCAGATATGACGTTATGATTAGTCACTCACTTAAAGTGGCCAATAAAACTAACCGCCCCTGACAACGCTAAGTCCGGCCATGTGCACAATCTGGCAACACTGTAAGATGCAGAAGTGTTGGGCGGAAGTGTCGTCTACTTCCGAGACGTTGTCGGACTATGTGAGCCCGTGGCCTAGTGGTCAGCTGGCACGATAGCTCAGCGTGTTCGTTCAGAGGGATAGTTCTCCTCTGTAATAAATAAAACTGAGTTAATGGATCAACAACGAACTGAAACGGGTGTCTTTCGACGTCCGCCCAGAGCAGATACAACGAACAACTACGAACAAAATGAGATAGCCGGCACGGTGGCTCAGCGTGTTCGGTCAGAGAGCCGCTTGGAATCTGTAATAAAAAACTGAGTGGAACAAACGACCACCGTACTTGAACAGGATGTCTTGCGACGTTCGCAACGACCAAAAACACGAACAAAATGCCAAAAAAAAAAGTGGCAAGCTTCGTGCGCTCTAAGCTTATAGCCGCCACGCGTCCAAATGTATATTTTTTTTTTACCACATTTTGGTCTAAAGTTATGAGTCTGACTGAACATCGAAGATAATTCGCTTAACATTCTAAACACCAGCAATAACAAGTTTTCCAGAAACAATTCCGCAGGACAGCTCGTGGCTGCGTCGTGATCGTAACAGCTCACGCTCGAGCGTTTCCTCGCGCTGCAGCGGCTACTGGCCACCGGGCAGACGCCACCCGACGCCTGAAATCCGGCGCCGCCCATGTGATGGCGGCGCCACGCTGTTAGTGTATCTACCAACTGTCATTTTCGAATTTGAAGTTCTAGTTATCACCTTGCAGTTAAGCACTGGATTTTGCATACTTGAAAGTCATGAACTACAGTTAAGCATTGTAAAATTGAGTCGCAAGTGGAAAAATGTGTAACATCTGCAACACAACGTTTACTTTTGGTATATCAGAGGGGTGAATGCAGAGGAGGCAGCTAGAAAGATTTTAATTGTGTGGGGAGCGAGTGCTTTTGGGGAAAATACGCCAGAAAAAGATATTCTTGTTTCAACAAAGATTGTTCTGGCATGAATGATTTTCCACATTAAGGAAGTCTCGACTACTGATATATGTGATAGATTACCATTTTACCATCAAGCGGCATTTGCATTCATTGGGAGAAGTTCAGAAAATCTGGTGTAGGAGTACTGCATGCTCTAATTCGAAACAACAAAAATCAACGGAGTGACTATTATTGAACGTCATCAGGTCGCTCATTAAGCATTCGTATGTAGTATTGTTACTGTTGACGTGTTATGATGCCTTTATGGCTAACTCCATAAGAAGAAATGAAAGGCTGAGCCCTTCCAAAAGACGTAAACTCGAGCAAAGAGTAGTGTGAACATAATATTTTACGTCTGATAGCTCCAAAAGTGTATTTTGGGCTACGAATTCTGCCCCAAGCGCTGTGTGCAACACAGCTGCAATTTGTTGCCAACAACTGAGACACCTTTCGTTATCAGCGTAAGAAAATCGAGCAACACATCTACATGTGCTACTGCATGATAACGCACTTCTTGATTAGAGAAACAAAACTATCCAGGAGATTGATAGGAAAGTCGTCTCTCAGGCACTTGTATTGATAGAGAAGTCCTCTCTCAAGCACTTGTCCCTCTCGTCATATATTCGTAAAGTTTTACCTTTCCCGCTATTGATCGATCAACCGTCAACGCAATTCATTTCTAGACGAAAATACTCTTAAAACTACTCTGGTGTAAAGATATCGTTGGAACCAGTAGCTTTCTACTGGCGTAGAATTTGTAAACGACTTTAGCATTGTCAGATCGTTTTAGCTGTCGTCAAAGAAAATTCTTTTGCTGATTTATTTCTCTTTGATGATTACTGTTGCCTTTCGTAAACTAATGGAAAATCCTATTAAAATATTCACAGTACTAATACAAATTGAATTCAGCTTACTACAGAAACATCACGACGGCAGACTATCTTAATAAAGCATTAAGTATCTGTAACACGATTGATCCTATTCTAACACGATTTAGGACATTACCGACTTTTGCCTTCGAAAAGATCTGTATTTAATTCATGTCCTGTATCATTCGCAATTATTATGAAAATGTGGCATTTCATAGATATAATTATGTATTCACACCAACAAAAAGTATGTCGTCGTTATGAATTTGGCAGTACCATAAGGTTTTCGCTCTGACACTAAGAGTTACTGAAAGTACCAAGGCACATTTTGCTCGAGCGTTGTCTTACGATTCCCTTATTAGGTTTGTATCTGCCTGCTTGTAGCTCTGCTACAAAAGAATTATAAATCGGGCTTTCAGCGAGTCTCGAAAGGCGAACGACAGCAGCTTGCACCTGGTAGCCAAACATGTTTCTTGGGAATAGGCTTTTTCATAAAGTGGGAAGAAATTCTGTTGTGGTTCAATTGTTGGCAAATGTCAGTCAGACGTGTGCCGTTGGTCCAAGCGTTTCGGTGTGTTGAATTTGTACCAATGATTTTTCCACAGGTTTTTTCTGTCCCAAATAGAGAGTTGAAGTCTTCCATTAGTAATTTCACGTCATCTTGGTAGATTTTGCTCATAGTATTTTCGAGTGTATATCTTTTATAGGGGCTCTGAATTAGCGTAATCATGTGTCGATTTTTGATGGATGTGATTTCTTTGACAGAGTTGATGATCTGTGTTCGAGAAATGCAGTGCCGAAGATTGGTACGTCTTTCGCTAAGTTTTTATTGTATTTTGCTCTTGAAGATGCTATGGTTTCCGTAATGCAAGTTTTAATTGTCAATTAATCGTGGTCCTTGAAGAGTAAGAATGAGATTTTATGGCGGTCGATTTCTTTTGTGAGTTTATTGATGTTTCTTGTTTGGATCAATGTGTCGATGTTTAGTTTTCAAATGAATATTTTCTGCTTCTAGGGAAATTTACCAGAGATCTTCGATATTCTCTGCCTTGGTAACCTGGACTCCCCAGAGTTCGAGAATCTAATTGCGCCTATCGGTGGCCATGTTGTGTACCACCTGGGATAAAGTTACCTTTGCTCGCATAGTTCATGCTTTCTTGTGTTTCATTGGATTGGCCTGGGTGATACCGGGACCAGACAGGACCAGAGGGTGTTGAAGCCTTTGGAAGCAAATATTTTCAGCCAAGCTCATTGAGCTAACAGACGGTGGCCAGAGTAGCGGTGATTTTCACTCAGTTGAGTTCAACGGAATGAGAAGCCGTCCACGATTGTGTTAGTATTTGGTTCATTCCAAGTATTTGATTTCCTCAGTACCACCCATGTGGGGGAGGGTTTTCCCTATCGGCCACACGGGATTATTATTATTATTATTATTATTATTGTCATTATGTCATGAGCAAATCCGATATGGTGTATCTTCCCTCCACTGAAATATATATGTATTGTTCGATTCAGTATTACCATCACATAAATATGGGTTATAATTACGTTACATTGCTGCTAGTAGACATATTTCTCACTTTTGCTTAGACAGTTGCTAGCTGTTACACCATCATAGGAATTTATGTGCGCAGCATTGTTGCAATACAGACGTTTAAATTATCTGATTTCTGTAATTTCATTTCGATAGAAGATCGTCCTAATCGGATTCAGCCAGTCAGTCTTAATGTGGATATACGACTACGACTCTCATCATATGATAGACTGGGTGAACTACTTTTTTAATCGGGCTGTTGAATCTAGATCACTTATCTATGACAGGGAATGACTTCTTAAACATAGCGGAAAATAATAATCCAATATGCTTATTACAAATACGTTATTTAAATATAAATTTATGAACTAACGAGATAACAATGCATTTACAGGTGCAGAGCCCCATCCATCATAGCAGAGCAGTGCGAGATTGGTTTCAGGGCCTAGAGAGGACAAAGCTGTTGCCGTTTGTTCCACGATCATCGGACAGCAACCAGACAGAGAATATGTGGACAGAGGGAACAAGGTCATTGCCATGTGGACCTACAAATGCAAGCGACGTATGGTGGGAAGTAAACCATCAAGCTACACTGTCGACGACTTAATGAAATCTATTCCCCTACGCCCTCGAGAAATCTTACCTAATGATCGTCTGTGGGTTGGTTACTAAAAGTATACTCGTCCACAAAACCCATGTGGACAATTATCTGATAATTGGCCAGGCTTTGCTTTGTCGCAGCTCTTTAGCATACAACAAGTCCATTTACTTTCAGTACCCTCATTACAATTCTTGCAATGTAAGGTAATTGAAAAATCTCATCCACTCGACGCCAACTGAGGAACTGACTGGTGCATGTGTTGTTCAACACACAGTAGTTGTCACCCTCACTGGAATCAATGACTGTTTGTGTGTGTTTTCGTGTTAACGCACAATCTGAATCAATACTATTAACGTTAGAGAGACACACTGTCAGGTGGCTTGCGGAGTATGGATGTAGATGTAGAACAGTAAATATTGCATCAGATATGACTGTAAAGTATTTTAATTTGATGGGAAGTTACAAACTGGATTTTTACCCAACACACGTCATGCGTATTATTATGTATTAACTCCATAGTATCGTTAGCAGAGACAGTGCGCTCTTGTTGTCGAGGCTCGCGACAAGTGCAGCGATTAGCAGTGCCCAATGCCGCCGCGATTTGTTTATGTCGGCTGAGCGTGGACACTGCAGCACACGCTTCGCCCTAAACAAAAAGAAATTACCTTGGTTCTGACTGCAGAGAGCGGATATCACTGCCTGCTTGTTCTTATAGTAACCAACGTGAGACTCTACTGACAGGTGGCATGGAGCAATTGCAACGGGTATCATGTCATTAGTCATCAGAATATTAACCAATGATGAAATGTCCACTCTATTTGAATCCCAAGAAAATAGGAACCTTCTCACAAAGGAATGTGAGGTGATATCAAAATTTATCCAACATACAAAAATTAACTGCAGGGCTTTCATGTATGCAGTAATAGCACACAAGGAAATATTATGTCTTGGAAGCGTATATTTCATTTCCTCTTCTCATATTAACGCCCTTGTTTTAAAATGAAGAGAGAATATAAACATGAAAAACTTAAGTTAATAAGAAGCATATAAGTCATTTCCTCTTCTCATATCACAACTTTTGTTTTAGTATGAAGTAAAATAATAAACAGTTTAGGGTTCGCAAGCATAATATGACACCAGATTCTTATCGTAGGCGCTATCGGAAACGCCAAAAGTAGGGAGCTGTCCATTCTTTTGTCCAACAGTCTGTTTCCTTTCAAGCATTATTCCCGCTAGGAGATTCTTAATTAAGGACTTGTGGGCATGAAGTTCTTCAGCAGAACAAACCTTAAGTTATTGTCATAATTACGGTATAGAAAAAAATGCAGCAAAGACGAGTTCCGCTAGAGCAGTGAGGATATTTTAACATGTCTGTATTCAGGAACGACTGCCAGCTGCCACGGCACTTCACAGAATCCTTGCGGCAGCAGCACGACTGAGCGTGCACTTCAGACTTTAGTGAGATGTCAGGAGATGGATGAAAACGTCAAATTAACGTCGCTTTCCGTATCGTATTCGATCCAGAATGAGGTGTTATTAAGGTAGTTGAGCGTTCTAGCAATTACACTTTTATAATTCCCATATGAATATTTCGATAGCCAAAAGAACCCGTTAGTGTGAAACTATCGGAAACTGGATTAATATCAAACTGCAAGAACTTGAGACAATACGTGGACTCTTCCCTTCGCTGGGTGACCTATTACTGTTATTTAGCATTCTCTCCGTCCTAGTCGCAATGCGAATGGTACTTCAGAGGGGCTTTCCGCTATTCTTGACAAACATCAGCAACCTGTAATCACTGAGAGTCACAACTGCGTGTTGATAATGGTTCAGGTTCTCAGTAGTTGTGGTTATCAGTCCGCTAGAACTTATAACTACTTAAACCTAAATGGCCTAAGGACCTCAGACACATCCATGTACGAGACAGGACTCCAACTTGCGACCGTACCGGTCGCGCGGTTACAGAATGTAGCGCCACCCCGGCCGGCATACTTGTATACTGACCATTCGTTATTTGACTAAATATGAAGTACAATCTAATTCGCATGCATATGACATGGGTTAGCGCCGGCACAAAGGTATGACTTGGGGTTGGATCCTGTTGAAATCCCGTTACATTGATGGCAAGACAAATGTTCGCAAATCACCTCTATTGCCTCAAAAAACAATTGCATCTTAAATATCGAAGGACTGACGACCACACTGTCACAGCGCGTTGAAATACAGCAACGACGGCAGATGAAAATTTGTGACGGACTAGGCTTCGAACCCACACAACCTGCTACTAGACACACTTTCTGATCACTGCACCTTTTTTTTGTATCTGTCACTGAGCAGCTGCATTATTCCCATGTATTCCATGTTAGCACCCGTATATTCCTTTAAATTGTAGAACAAAACTGAAGTAGTAATTAAGGTAAAATAAATTACAGATTGCCGCCTCCAGTGCCGTGCGTTCCTTGTAGAACATAACTTATGACAATGGGAAGGGTGACGGAAAAATACATAACAAACATTCATTCTGAAATATATTCACAATTTAAGTTATTATGCACTGTATTCATTTAAGGTATGTAAGGAAGTCATATATTTTACAACAAATAAAAGAAATTTCGGAGCCGGTGGGGTTTTGCCAAATTAGAACAGTTCTGATTTTAGATCCAACGTAAGAGAATATTCCAGGAATAAAATACGTGAAAGAATAATATTCTGCTTGTAATTAATAAAACTGCCCAATTCTTTGTAGCCCACATAAAGCAATAGGTAAAAAATTTAAAACCATTCCTTATATTTGTTCTTCTTCAACTTAAAATGTTCTACTGCAATATAGAACACGTACTCTAGTAAGTTCTATGTTTTGTTTGTTATGACGTAAAACACAAACTTTCCCAGAAGCCACGAATAACTGTTATTCTTTGCGGCAGGGTAACATTTCCAGTCGGGTTGTAAGGCTTCAGTTATCGGTATTTGACTTTCTGCGGTTCTATTGACAGTGCTGATTTCTTCCTAGTCCAGTTCCAAATTCTGATTCTATTTTCACATAAGAAGATGTGCGCTACAGTTTCTACAAGCCGTCATTTGTCGCCGTATGGAGATGGTCTCAATTTGATTTTCCATAATCGTTCCGCTGTGGGTATGGTTTCGTTTACAAAGTCGCACCATACGGCACTTGCTCTAGTCAGTATAATTTATTGTTGATATTTTTCCAGACGTTCCTCCAGTTTTTTGTAGGTTAAATTACTGGAATTGGTTTGTGAAGACGATTTCTGGTAATATAATCATAAACAGTTCTAGTGTTGGTTTGTGCTCCTGGAAGTCTTATACAGCTCCAATGCGCATAGTACTTTCGGACGTTATCTAGGCTGGCGTGCTACATCAACAGGAGCGTTCCTAATTCCAGGATCTAAAGAGAGGATCAGAAGTTTCGTGATGCCTGTCTTGGTGGCATGTATTAGTTTAAAGGATACTTTGACGATATTTTGTTTCCACACATACCAAGAGGCTGCAGCTTAAATTTTTATGTGCAGTGACCTGCAGTATCGGTAAGACTGCTGCGACGTAATATATTTTTCTAAGTATGTATGTATTTATAATCTGAACTTTGTGCAGTCGGTCTAACGATCGCATGTCATGGTCCTTCAACAAGGTTCTGATGACATTAAGTTTCCGCTCCCAATTGTTCCTGGCCATGCGCTTGAGATTCGCCCTTAACTACAATCCGAGTTGGAGTCTCTCTTTAGTTACATCTAACCAGTGCGTACCTATTCCACTATTGTAAGAACCGAGATGCAGTATTAAAAATTTGTAAATCCGGGTTAATCTGGTCAGGCACTGAAATGGTAAAACCCCACCGGCTCCGAAATTTCTATAATTTGTTGAAAAATGTATGGCTTCCTTACATACCTCATATGCATCCAGTGCATAATAACTTAAATTGTGAATATATTTCTGAATGAATGTTTGTTATGTATTTTTCCGTCACCCTTCCCACTGTTATAAGTTATGTTCTACAAGGAACACACGGCATTGGAAGCGGCAATCTGTAATTTATTTTACCTTAATTACTACTTCAGTTTTGTTCTACAATTTAAAGGAATATACGGGTGCTAACATGGAATACATGGGAATAATGCAGCTGCTCAGTGACAGATACAAAAAAAAAAAGGTGCAGTGATCAGAAAGTGTGTCTAGTAGCAGGTAGTGTGGGTTCGAAGCCTGGTCCGTCACAAATTTTCATCTGTCGTCGTTCCTGTATTTCAACGCGCTGTGACAGTGTGGTCGTCAGTCCTTCGATATTTAAGATGCAATTGTTTTTTGAGGCAATAGAGGTGATTTGCGAACATTTGTCTTGCCATCAATGCAACGGGATTTCAACAGGATCCAACCCTTAGTCATACCTTTGTGCCGGCGCTAACCCATGTCATATGCATGCGAATTAGATTGTACTACATATTTAGTCAAATAACGAATGGTCAGTATACAAGTATGCCGGCCGGGGTGGCGCTACATTCTGGAACCGCGCGACCGCTACGGTCGCAGGTTCGAATCCTGTCTCGTACAGGTATGTGTCTGAGGTCCTTAGGCCGGTTAGGTTTAAGTAGTTCTAAGTTCTACCGGACTGATTACCTCAGAAGTTAAGTCCCATAGTGCTCAGACCCATTTGAACCATTTCTGAAGTATACGAGTATTTACGAACAGTACAAGCAGGATTGCAGCGAACTGATCTCTTAACCAAGTGCAACATGGAGTATCTGTGAAATGGGTTATCCCAGCTGCATAGCTGAGGGTAAGATTTGTTAAGCATTTCAATGCAGAATAAATGTAATACCCGCACAATAATCTCTGTAGTCATACTGTATTAGGAGTCCGCGATTGGAGTACAATGTTCGTTAAGTCGAATTACTCAAGCTGAGGCCAAATAAAGACAAGCGACGACGCCAAAACACTATCTTTACTTAAGGAGGTAGTCAGCGCTAAATTATGTGCGCCACCATTAACGTTACCGTAAGCAGTTTGACAGCATAACACCACCACAACTACTAACAACCTGAACCATTATCATCACGCAGTTGTGATTCTGAATGATTACCGGTTGCTGATGTTGTCAAGAATAGCGGGAAGCCCCTCTGAAGTACCATTGGCATTGCGACTAGGACGCAGAGAATGCTAAATAACAGTAATAGGTCACCCAGCGAAGAGAAGAGTCCACGTATTGTCTCAAGTTCTTGCAGTTTGATATTAATCCAGTTTCCGATAGTTTCACACTAACGGGTTCTTTTGGCTATCGAAATACTCATATGGGAATTATAAAAGTGTAATTGCTAGAACGCTCAACTACCTTAATAACACCTCATTATGGATCGAATACGACTCGGAAAGCGTTTTCATCCATCTCCTGACATCTCACTGAAGTCTGAAGTGCACGCACAGTTGTGCTGCCTGCCGCAAGGATTCTGTGAAGTGCCGTGACAGCTGGCAGTCATTGCTGAATACAGACATGTGCAAATATCCTCACTGCTCTAGTCGAACTCGTCTTTGTTGCATTTTTTTCTATACCGTAATTATGACAATAACATAAGGTTTGTTCTGCTGAAGAACCTCATGCCCACAAGTCCTTAATTAAGAATCTCCTAACGGGAGTAATGCATGAAAGGAAACAGACTGTTGGACAAAAGAATGGACAGCTCCCTACTTTTGCAGTTTCCCATAGCGCCTACGATAAGAATCTGGTGTCATATTATGCTTCAGAACCCTAAACTGTTTATTATTTTACTTCATACCAAAACAAAAGTTGTGATATGAGAAGAGGAAATGACTTATTTGCTTCTCAGGAACTTTAGTATTTCGTGTTTATTTTCTCTCTTCATATTAAAACAAGGGCGTTAATATGAGAAGAGGAAATGAAATATACGCTTCCAAGACATAATATTTCCTTGTGTGCTATTACTGCATACATGAAAGCCCTGCAGTTAATTTTTGTATGTTGGATAAATTTTGATATCACCTCACATTCCTTTGTGAGAAGGTTCCTATTTTCTTGGGATTCAAATAGAGTGGACATTTCATCATTGGTTAATATTCTGATGACTAATGACATGATACCCGTTGCAATTGCTCCATGCCACCTGTCAGTAGAGTCTCACGTTGGTTACTATAAGAACAAGCAGGCAGTGATATCCGCTCTCTGCAGTCAGAACCAAGGTAATTTCTTTTTGTTTAGGGCGAAGCGTGTGCTGCAGTGTCCACGCTCAGCCGACATAAACAAATCGCGGCGGCATTGGGCACTGCTAATCGCTGCACTTGTCGCGAGCCTCGACAACAAGAGCACACTGTCTCTGCTAACGATACTATGGAGTTAATACATAATAATACGCATGACGTGTGTTGGGTAAAAATTCAGTTTGTAACTTCCCATCAAATTAAAATACTTTACAGTCATATCTGATGCAATATTTACTGTTCTACATCTACATCCATACTCCGCAAGCCACCTGACAGTGTGTCTCTCTAACGTTAATAGTATTGATTCAGATTGTGCGTTAACACAAAAACACACACACACACACAAACAGTCAATGATTCCAGTGAGGGTGACAACTACTGTGTGTTGAACAACACATGCACCAGTCAGTTCCTCTCTAGGCCCTGAAACCAATCTCGCACTGCTCTGCTATGATGGATGGGGCTCTGCTCCTGTAAATACATTGTTATCTCGTTAGTTCATATATTTATATTTAAATAATGTATTTGTAATAAGCAATTAGATTATTATTTTCCACTGTGTTTAAGAAGTCATTCCCTGTCATAGATAAGTGATCTGGATTCAACAGTCCGATTAAGAATGTGGTTCACCCACACTATCATATGATGAGAGTCGTAGCCGGATATCCACATTATGACTGACTGGCTGAATCCGATTAGAACGATCTTCTATCGAAATGAAATTACAGAAATCAGATAATTTGAACGTCTGTATTGCAACAATGCTGCGCACATAAATTCCTATGATGGAGTAACAGCTAGCAACTGTCTAAGCAAAAGTGAGAAATATGTCTACTAGCAGCAATGTAACGTAATTATAACCCATATTTATGTGATGGAAATACTGAATCGAACAATACATACCTATTTCAGTGGAGGGAAGATACACCATATCGGATTTGCTCATGACATAATGACAATAATAATAATAATATAAAAAATCCCGTGGGGCCCATAGGGAAAAACCGTCCGCCACATGGGTGGTACCGAGGAAATCAAATACTTGGGATGAACCAAATACTAACACAATCGTAGACGGCTTCTCATTCCGTTGAACACAACTGAGTGAAATTCACCGCTACTCTGGCCACCGTCTGTTAGCTCAATGACCTTGGCTGAAAATATTTGCTTCCAAAGGCCTCAAAACCCTCTGGTCCTGTCTGGTCCCGGTATCACCCAGGCCAAACCAATGAAACACAAGAAAACATGAACTATGCGAGCAAAGGTAACTTTATGCCAGGTGGTACACAACGTGGCCACCGATAAGCGCAATTGGATTTTCGAACTCTGGGGAGTCCAGGTTAGCAAGGCAGAGAATATCGAAGATCTCTGGTAAATTTCCCTACAAGCAGAAAACATTCATTTGAAAACTAAACATCGACACATTGATCCAAACAAGAAACATCAATAATCTCACAAAAGAAATCGACCGCCATGAAATCTCATCCTTACTCTTCAAGAACCACGATTAATTGGCAATTAAAACTTGCATTACGGAAACCATAGCATCTTCAAGAGCAAAATACAACAAAAACTTAGCGAAAGACGTACCAATCTTCGGCACTGCATTTCTCGAACACAGATCTATCATCAACTCTGTCAAAGAAATCACATCCATCAACAATCGGCACATGACTATGCTAATTCAGAGCCCATATAAATGATATACACTCGAAAATACTATGGGCAAAATCCACCAAGATGACGTGAAATTACTAATGTGAGACTTCAACTCTCTATTTGGGACAGACGAAAAATGGTTCAAATGGCTCTGAGCACTATGGGACTCAACGTCTTAGGCCATAAGTCCCCTAGAACTTAGAACTACTTAAACGTAACTAACTTTGAAATGTCCCCTTTGAAAAATTATACACGACTTTGCTTAAACTGAAACACAATATTTTTGGCGCAATGCAATCTGACTTCCAAAAATCCCTACGAAAGAAATGCCCTGACTAACATTAACCTATACGTTTCACAAATCACTTACCTCACAAAAATCTTCGTTACTCAAGCTAGTGCAATACAACGAGCGCCACTACTGCCAGCTAAATAAAAGATTCAAACTACTGAAGGCGCTAACTACTGATAGGCATAGTTAGCAAATGAAAGATTTTAATACAGAACAAACAATGTATTTATCTTAATAGTCATAATATATATATATATATCAGTTCATGACACCAATTCTTACAAATTTCAAAATTCCGCCATCTCTTTCCCCACGTCCACCACTGCTGGCGGCTCACCTCCAACTGCGCAACGCTACGCGCTGTTAGCATCCAGCTGCCGCTGCCCGACACTACAATGGCAGACAACAATGCAAACTAGTCACAGACTGCGCACAGCACAGCCAGTGATTTTTCATACAGAGCGCTATGTGGCGTTACCAATAAGAAAACCTAAACAGCCTACTAACATAGCCCCCATGCTCCCCTCAAAAAAGTTTTACAAATTGTTTTGGGCAGTGGCCAATAATGATTTGATAAAAATTTTCATAATTACTATAACAAAGATATCAAATGCACACACTTATTGATACAATGTTGGTCAGAAGCTAAAATTTTCTCACATTCCATAAAGGCAGTCCTGATCGTTCATCACAGTAAAATTGCAGTGTTTTTTTCGAAGTCTGAGCAGTAAAAGAAATTGCACTTGGAAGTAGTGGATTTCTAAGCAGTATTGAAGAAGTAGTGTTGTCCTTCCAACGAAAGACAGTGCTGACTCTTGACATGCAGACAGGTAATGGGCCACAGCAGAGTCAGTCGACGTTGAAGACTATCTGTAGGTAGGTCATCACAGAGCAGACCCACTGTAGTCCTGGTAGAGATTAGGGTATTGGTGGGCTACCAGAGGTACTGACCCACTGCAGCCCATGTAGAAATAATGGTATTGGTGGGCCATCGAAGGTGCAGACCCACTTCAGTCCTTGTAGAGATGGCCAGCAGCCATCTGTTGCAACTGTGCAGGTGCACAATCACCATCAAAGAGTCTTGCAGAGAATATAGCAAGTCCACAAACCACCACTTGTGCACAGAGCACTACGTGGCGTTACCAATAAAAAAACCTAAACAGCCTACTTACAACCTAAGGACATCACACACACCCATGCCCGAGGCAGGATTCGAACCTGCGACCGTAGCAGCCCCGCGGTTCCGGACTGCAGCGCCAGAACCGCACGGCCACCGCGGCCGGCCGGGACAGAATAAACCTGTAGAAAAATCGTTGGTACAAATTCAACACACCGAAACTCTTAGACCAACGGCATACGTCTGACTGACATTTGCCAACAATTGAACCACAAAAGAATTTCTTCCAACTTTACGAAAAAGCCTCTTCCCAAGAAACATGTTTGACTACGAGGTGCAAGCTGCTGTCGTTCGCCTTTCGAGATTCGCTGAAAACCAGATTTTTAATTCTTTTGTAGCAGAGCTACAAGCAGGCAGATACAAACCTAATAAGGGAATCGTAAGACAACGCTTGAGCAAAATGTGCCTTCTTACTTTCAGTAACTCTGAGTGTCAGAGCGAAAACCTTATGGTACTGCCAAATTCATAATGACGACGTATTTTTTGTTGTTGTCAATACATAATTATATCTATGAAATGCCACATTTTCATAATAATTGCGAATGATACAGGAAATGAATTGAATACAGATCTTTTCGAAGTCAAAAGTCGGTGATGTCCTAATTCGTGTTAAAATAGGCTCATTCGTCTTACAGATACTTAATGCTTTATTAAGATAGTCTGCCATCGTGATGTGTCTGTAGTAAGCTGAATTTAATTTGTATTAGTACAGTGAATATTTTAATAGGATTTTCCATTAGTTTTCTAAACGCAACAGTAATTATCAAAGAGAAATAAATCAGCAAAAGAATTTTCTTTCATGACATCTAAAACGATCTGACAATGCTAAAGTTGTTTGCAAATTCTACGCCAGTAGAAACCTACTGGTTCCAACGATATCATTACACCAGCGTAGTTTTAAGAGTATTTTCGTCTAGAAATGAATTGCGTTGAAGGTTGATCGATCAAGAGCGGGAAAGGTAAAACTTTACGAATATATGACGACAGGGACAAGTGCTTGAGAGAGGACTTCTCTATCAATACAAGTGCCTGAGAGACGACTGTCTATCAATCTCCTGGATAGTTTTGTTTCTCGAATCAAGAAGTGCGTTATCATGCAGTAGCACATGTGATGTAGATGTGTTGCTCGATTTTCTTACGCTTAGACCGAAAGGTGTGTTGCACACAACCCTTGGGGCAGAATTCGTATCCCAAAACACACTTTTGGAGCTATCAGATGTAAAATATTATGTTCGCGCTACTCTTTGCTCTAGTTTATGTATTTTGGAGGGGCTCAGCCTTCCGTTTCTTCTTAGGGAGTTACGATAAAGGCATCATAACACGTCAACAGTAACAGTACTGCATACGGATGCTCAATGAGCGACCTGATGACGTTCAATAATAGTCACTCCGTTGATTTTTGTTGTTTCGAATTAGAGCATGCAGTACTCCTACACCAGATTTTCTGAACTTTTCCCGTTGAATGCAAATGTCGCTTGATGGTAAAATGGTAACCTATCACATATATCAGTAGTCAAGACTTCCTTAATGTGGAAAATCATTCATGCCAGAACAATCTTTGTTGAAACAAGAATATCTTTTTCTGGCGTATTTTCCCCAAAAGCACTCGTCGCTCCCCACACAATTAAAATCTTTCTAGCTGCCTCCTCTGCATTCACCCCTCTGATATACCAAAAGTAAACGTTGTGTTGCAGATGTTACACATTTTTCCACTTGCGACTCAATTTTACAATGCTTAACTGTAGTTCATGACTTTCAAGTATGCAAAATCCAGTGCTTAACTGCAAGGTGATAACTAGAACTTCAAATTCGAAAATGACAGTTGGTAGATACACTAACAGCGTGGCGCCGCCATCACATGGGCGGCGCCGGATTTCAGGCGGCGGGTGGCGTCTGCCCGGTGGCCACTAGCCGCTGCAGCGCGAGGAAACGCTCGAGCGTGAGCTGTTACGATCGCGACGCAGCCACGAGCTGTCCTGCGGAAAGAAATACATTTGGACGCGAACAGGTTACTGTAAGTTTAGAGCGCACGACGCCTGCCACTACACAACTTTTTTTTTCACTCCATGAATTGATAGCTGCGGCATCTGTTATCTGCAGTCACAACTAGCAACACCAGTAGCAGCCGACTGCACGCAAAGCATGGGAATGTGCAGTGGGGTTTTTGTGAACTCGGCGCAAGGCAGATCTTTCCGACATAGGCTTGAGAATCTTATGGGAACACTTGTACTGTTTCTAAATTAAGTGTAGGGGCGGGAGGAGGGTGCTTCCTGAGCATAAGAGCACGCTTGCCAATTGTGGATGCTAATCGTTCGCTCTTATCTGCCTTGACACATCTGCTGGCTGTTAATTATTCCACTTGCATGGCAGAGTGCGCATATTGGTGTGTTAAAACTTCTGGAGGAGCTGGGTATCGATCCCAGCTCCTCTCGCATGCTAAGCGTTCGCTCTACCATCTTTCTTCCTTTTTTTGTGCTCTACCTTTTTTCTTTTTTTTTTTTTTACCTGACCTCTTCTACTTCAGTCGTTGGCTCCTATCACCCTTAACCCCCCCTCCCCCCAAAATCCTATGTAACACTTTCACCCTAACTTAACCTGCTCTCTTTCTATTTTTTTGTATTCTTTTAAATATATAAAGAAATTGAATAAATCTTCTTTCCGTGACAAACTGTCCAATACCCGTAAAACAGAGAACACGAAATCAAGCAAGCACTTCTGATTTCTTTTATGTTACAGCTTCTGGCAAAATTAGTATTCCTGAGACACTTTTATTGCCATACTACAAAAATAAATAAATAAATAAATAAATGCCAACTTAATTATAATAAACCAAAATTAGTATCGACTCTCTGTAGTGTTGTGCATCAACCAAAATTGCCTCTTCATTATGGCAAAGTGTGAAGTAAGAAATTTTGAAACAAAACTTTGTATTTTCGACTCGTTTTAAGGTTGTGATGCTCTTCCATTATATACTGTATGTAGTCGTCTATGCTCGTATGCGTATTCATAACTGCAAAAAATGCAAACTGGCCGATGATCCAAGTGTAGCTATTGTGCTTTGTTGCAGGAAAGAAATGCCATTCTGGTTGAAGTACATCTTTAAGTGTTATAGCAGAGTCTGTAGTTCTAGTAATTACTGCGAGTTTTTTCCTAGTCCAGTTCCATATGCGGTATTGGTCTCGGCAAATGATAATGTGTGCCAAGGTATCTACAGTATGGCAATGATCGCAGTATGGACGCTGCTTCATTTTGATATTGTGCAGTTTTCCCCAGTGGGGACCTTCTCGTTTACAATGTCATACCATGTGGACAGTACTTTGGAGTGGAGGATGGGATTATTAATGTTTTTCCAGACGTTACTCCAATTGACCGCTGGATATTTCACTTCCATTGGGTTTTGCCTATAGTGTCTCGTGAGGTGGTAATAGGTCCTTCTGGTGTTAAGCAGCTGTGGAGTATCTTGAATATAGCTCATTTCCAGGTAGTAAGTCCGGACGTGATCGAGTTGAGCGCTGATGCGACCAACATCGACTGGGGCCTTTTTGCTCGTTGGGACTAACCTGTTGAATACCGTTTTTGTAATTGTCGGCCGTGGTGTCATCAGTATTTTGCGGATTCGGTCCATATATATGGCAGTGCATTGTTTCTTGATGTCTTTGACTCCCAAACCACCACCGGCGCGGGTTTATACTATGGTTGGCATTGTGACTTTAAAGATGTTTCCGCTCCATATGAACCAATCGCTGCAGCTAAAAGCTTTTGCGTTGTATTCTGGGGTACTGGTAACACTGCTGCTATGTGATATATTCTGCTTAGCGCATACCTGTTAATCAAGAGAGCTCTCTGTATCCGACTGAGCGTTCTGGTTTTGTGTTCACGGAGAGTAGCCCTGAATATATTCAGTTTATGGTCCCAGTTGGCTACTGTCATCTCTCTTGGGTTTGCCATTAGTATCATACCTAAGTGGTTCGTCTTCTCTGTCCTTTGTAGCCATGTTCTTTGAATTGTCTCCATATGGGGTCCGACAGGTAAAATTTTCGATTTGTGTTCATTCAGTTTGGCTCCGAAAGAAGTGGCGTAAGCGTGGATTATTTGTTGAACGACTTCCATTTCTGAGTGCGTGTTAACTACTACACTGATGTCATCAGCATAGGCGTGACACACGGTTTTTGTACCCAACACCTGTAGACCTTGTAACCTGTGATGCAGGGTTAACAGTAACGGTTCTACGGCGATTGCGTATAGTGCCATAGAAAGGGGGCAGCCTTGTCTCACAGATTGCTTGATCGGGACTGGTGAACTTAGCTGACCATTAATTTTGATTCGAGAGGAAGTTCCGACTATACATTTGCGTATGATCTGAACAAAATGAGCACTGAATCCCATCCGTTGCATTACAGTTAGTGAAAAGTAGTGGCTGATGCGGTCAAAAGCCTTGTCGAAGTCTAAAAACATGAGACCAACTTTGCATTTACATAGCCACGACAAATATATTATGTCCCTATACTCACATAATGCATTCGACATTGATCTCCCTGGGACAGCACTCATTTGATAAGGACCAAGTACTTTCGGCAGTACCGTCTTCAGTCTACAATTGATGAGTCGGGTGAAGATTTTATAGTCGGAATTGAGCAGTGTTAGTGGTCGAAAATCCTTCAGCGTAGTGCTATGTGGTTTTTTGGGAATCAGGACAATCAGTCCTTCGGTAAAGTGAGATGCCATCTGCCCGTCTCCCAATAATTGATTGCATATTTTGGTGAATTCCGGTCCTATGATGTGCCAAAAACAAGCATAAAATTCTATGGGTAGGCCATCTAAATCAGCAGATTTCTTTGTAGGCGAATCTTTGATTATGGCACAGACTTCGTCCTCTGTTATGTGGGCTACAAGGTCGGCGTTGTCAGTCGGATGGACCGTGGATTGAATGTCGGATAAAAGCGGCTCATTTGCGGTCGAATGTCGTCGACGCGGAGTAAAAATCTGTATAATGTTGTACCACGTAGTTTTTCACTGTGACTTGTTGATCGTATTCGTTCCCCTGTTCATCACTGAGAGTGTGAATTAACTTTTGTTTACCTCTCTTGGCTTCCCGTATCATGTAATATACGGACGTATTGTCCTGCATCAGTTCAATCGGAGGACGTGATCGAACTTTTTTCCCCTCCAGTGATTGTCGTACCAACGCCGTTATTCTTGCTTTAGTGCGTTTTATTCGAGAGCTGTTTGCTACTAATCCCATGGGATCATCATATAGTTCGCGGAGGCAAAGAAAGTGATACTCCAAGGTGCGTTTTCGCCAGTACACTTTCATGCGACCATATCGTGCGATGCATTTTTTTATCTACGGTTTCGCAGACTGTAGCCACCACATGACGCGTGTTGGATATCTGGATTGCGTCCGAAGACAACGCTGCCATGTATCATGGATCTCCTGTTTCAGTACTGCGTCCTCCAAAAGTGACACGTTTAGCTGCCATACGTCCCTTCCCAGGAATGTTTTTTGTTTAGTGTGCTGCGCGGTTATTTGAAATGCGCAGTGGTCCGAGAAGTTAAGAGGCCAAATTTCGCAGTCAGTGACATTATGGATAAAACCTTTCATTACATACAGCCTGTCTAGTCTGCTTCCCGAAGTACTGGATACGTACGTGCATCCTCTGGCGTGCGGGCGAAGATGGCACCAAGCATCTAACATGTCTAGTCCGTTAGTTAACAACAACAGCTCCTCACAAAAGTTGAAGTTCGGGACTTGATCTTCTGGACACAATACGCAGTTAAAACCTCCATCCAAAATTATGTGCTGTCGAGGGGACAATTTCGTCCCGGAACAGGTTGCCCCTTGCTCTTTTTCCGCTGGATCCAGAGGGAGCATATATATTAACAAGAACCAGATCATATATTTGTGCAGTAATGCCTCGTCCAGATTCCAGTATTGCTTTTGCTGTACATGGTATGCCGTGTTTGAACAATATTCCCGTTCCACATTCATTGCCTAAGTTTAAGATCGCCCCACATCCGTACACATCCGCTATTTTGGTCGTAACTACCTCTTGTAACATCGCTATGTCAATGTCGGCGGCATGTAAGTAGTCCCTCACAGATTGTAACTTTACTTCCGAAACTATTCTGTTTATATTGAGCGTAGCGATTTTATACGCCTCCGTCATTCGGTAGTCCAACTAAGCGCATTCAATGTCTTCAGACCATGCTGTCCCCGTATCAGGTCCACAGCGGTCAACAGTGTCCATTGGTTCTTCAATTGGAGGGGCCAGATTCATCTGTACTTCCTCATTCTGGTTGGGGATTTCTGGTTTTCCGATGTCTGCCACGCCTTGCTTTCCGCTTCGATCTGTTTTAAGGATTTTTTTGGTACGGCAGAGTTTTTTTCCAGTTCTTGAATCTCTTCAGGGCTCTGTTTTCGTGTTTGCCGTTTAGGTTTCAACGGCTGCTGTCTGATATTGTCTTCCTCAGCATGCTTCACATCTTCTAAGCGGGTGGTGTTTCGAGCCAAATTGTCGACCGTGCTCTTGGTGGATGATGGTATCAATAGAGAAATCGGTTCACTATGAGGTTGCTCATTCCGGGATGGTTCTTCCATGTCATTCTCAATGGCAGAGGATTCGGAGAATTTGCTGTGGTTCCCAATATCTTTCGGTGTCTGTTGTGTCGAAACCATTACCGCAGTCACGAATTCCTTAGGTTCGGGTGGTCTAGCTTCTGTTGTGTCAGTGGTGGCAATCTGGGCTCCTTCTCGGGGTGGATGGTTCTCCGTGTGCCCATCAGGGCTGGGGGTCAGGACTTGGCCGCGCGCAGCCGTAGCGTAAGTCGCTGGCAGCGCAGTCATAGCCGGCGGTCGCGGCGCCTCGCCAGCCGGCAGCTGCGCCACTCGCCGCTGTAAACACTCAGCGCGGACGTGGCCGGGAGAGTTGCACGCCGCGCACGTCCTCGGCTGACCGCCGTATATAACGATACCTGGGTATCCACAGACGCTGATGTATGACGGTACATGTTTGTGCAAATTGACCTTTAATTGTCTCACTCCGTTGAGAACTTGGAATTAGCGCGCGTTGGACCACCGTTCGGCAACATTGCTGAGAACTTTACCGTAAGGCGCTATCACTGCGTTTATTTGTTCCGCCGGTACTTCGAATGGTAGTTCGAATATCCTGATAGTTCGTATTCCAAACCCTGCATGTGTTACGGTGACTTCGCCTACGTTTCCATCGCAATGTTTAAACTTCATAATTACTCCGCAAGACTCAACTATTTTGTCACATAAGTTAGCATTCCTCAATTTCATAAATACAACGCTGCTCACTATCGAAAGATGGATTCCAATGACATCCTCTGAATCAACTCTAACTTCGTATTCCAACCAATCTTCGATTTCGTGTAGTTTAGGTCGGGCGTAATTACGATCAAACGAGAATTTCCAAGTATCTTGTCTGTTCAAGTGGGCCATCACGAATTCATATTTGAAATTTCAATATGCGTAGAGTTCCTGCAACGTTGCAAGAAGCACTGCGACTTACCACGCCGAAGCACAGCAGACCGCGGCGCCCGAAACTCAGCACACGTCCGCACAGAACGGCTGACGCGGCGAGACTGACCACGGGCTCACATAGTTCGACAACGTCTCGGAAGTAGACAACACTTCCGCATCTTACAGTGTTGCCAGATTGTGCATATGGCTGGACTTAGCGTTGTCAGGGGCGGTCAGTTTTATTGGCCACCTTAAGTGAATGGCTCGGACTTAGTCTCTGTGGTGGCCGACCGGCGGTCAGTTTTATTGTCTAAGACTGTACATCTACATCCATACTCCGCAAGCCACCTGACGGTGTGTGGCGATGACAACTTCCTGATACGGCCTCAGGGTGAAAATACACAGAAGCAATTCGTCGATCACATGAACGGTATCCACGCCAACATTAAAATTACCATCTTGATGGAGAAGGATGGCAAGCTATGGTTTCTGGATGTTTTAGTAGAGCGGAAGGTAGGAGGCCGACATGGCCAATCACTGTTCAGGAAAACGACGCACGCTGATATGTATTTGAACGCCGTTAGTTTTCACTACTGTGTACAGAAGAAAGCGGTTCTGAACACGTTAATATGCAGAGAAAAAGTTATTTCTCACGACGATTACCTACAGTCTGAATTGCAGCCCGTGAGACACGTGTCCAGAGAGAATAGTTACAGTAAGACGGACGCTTTGTGAATCGGCATAAGGTGCCAAGTTGGCGGCTTTTCTGCATTTCAGAGATATGGACTGAGATCAGTGTTCTGGCTCACTCCTAAGATACGAGAACTTTGTACGGAACCCAAGCGACATATTAAAGAGAGGTAGCTTGACAAGTCGGCCATAGCCTGGGGAAAGAGCAGAAAACGAAAACACAGTTTCAGAACATGAGGGTTTTGGCTCATGCGTCAAAATAAAGGGACAAAAATGGTGACTAAAATTAGAATGAATAGCAACTATTTTAACAGAGGCCAAGGATACACACTTAGCTGGTCGTAGGCGTAGGCTTTGGATGTCGAAAGGAAGCAACAGTGATTGCTTGATCCTTGTAGAGAGGTGGGAGCGGCAGCTTCAAAAGTGGCGCCGGCCTGTCTAATCCCCGGACGTCACTCAATCTCGTGGCGAGCCGGAGCTATGAGCTGCCCAACTGCCTCCGCCCCCGTAGCTGAGTGGTCAATTCTCGCTTCGCGCGTCGGGCGACTAGGTCGTGCTCTTAGTTCCGCCTCTACCGTAGCGCAGCGTGTTTTCCTCCTGTCAGTTTAGTGCCGTGTTGGTCTCCGTGCGCGTCGCATCGCTGGTTGTCGGCTGGTGTTTGGTGTTCGTGCGGCCCTTCCTGTCGCGGCGTCGTCTCTCGCCGTGATGTCCACCATGGTTCCCACGAAAGTTCCGCGTACAGGTACAGTCAGTTTTACCTTTGACAAATCCACGCGTCACGTCCAGCCCGGTTCTTTGGAGATACATGACTGGTTAGTCGATACAGTTAAGGTCACTACTGATCAGGTGCATACCGCATATTTCGACAGCGAATTATATGTGTTTTTTGTTAAGTTTCTTGACCCGCTCCAGGTTGATAGGCTACTTTCCCGTCATGGTTCTCAGGTACCCTTTACGCACCGTGATGGTTCCACTAGTATGGTTCTCTTGGCAAATGCAGAAGTGATATATACGAATGTTCGGGTATTTAACCTTCCGCCCGAGGTTGACGACTCTTTTCTGAAGTCCGTTTTGCTTCCTTATGGGGACGTACGCCATATTCGAAAGGAACGCTGGTCTGCTCAGCACCGCTTACAGGTATATAGTGGTATTCGGTCGGTGGAAATGGTGGTCAAAAAACCTATTCCTTCTCACCTACAGGTATGTGGTTATAGGGTCCATATCACGTACAGTGGCCAGGAAGGAACATGTTATTATTGTAATGAAACTGGTCATTTCCGTACTAATTGTCCGCGGCGTGTGGTGGTATTAAAACCTACATACGAACAGCGTAAAAAATTGACTTTAGCTGATCTTCTCCCACAAGGATCTCGGACTGAATCGCTCACTGTTACTGAGGGACGCAGTGATCCGTTGCCCGACAACGGCCGTGATTTTCCCCCGTTGTCCTTGAGCAGGGATGTTGCTGCCCTTAATTCCGATGTTCCCGCGCTGATTTCTCACAACAAGCGTCGGCGAACACAGGATGATGCGGCTGATGAATCTTCCTTATTGGCTCGCCCTTCCGATGGGCCTCCGGTAAAGGACTCTCTTTCTCAGTCGGAAATCGTGGATGAGGAAGCCACAGGTGCTATCATGCCTTTGCAGAAGCTCCCTGACACCTTATCTGACGTTGTTCCTGCTACCGCGGCAGCCTCTTCGGAGACGCCCGTGACGGAACCTGCTTCTGGTTGCCACGTGTCTTCTCCGGTGCTCTCTGACACTTCTCCTATTGACTCTGTTTCGCACCCCCCTTCTGGAATTTCTGTCGCCCCCTCTGGGTCACAGCCTCCTACCATCAAACAACTGATTGATTCTCCAGAGCCAGTGGATCCCGTTGTTATTCACCAACTGTCCCACCGTGAACCCATGTCTGCGGACGAGTGGGATGTAGAGGCCTCTCTCTCGCAATCTGACACGGAATGTCTACATGATGCTCCTACGCAGCCGAACGCTGCAGCATCGGCACCGCGGAGCCGCAGTCGAATCCGTAAACAGCCACGGAGAGCCGCGTCACGGCCGAAGAAAAAGCAGTGGGAAGATGAGGGTTCTGTTTCGTAGTTTTTCTCTCTGTGGTTTAGCGCTTGTTTCTGGTATGATTACTTGTATGCTGCTCCGTCAGCTGACGGCTCTCTACCGATCTTTGTTTTTCTTTCTAGGTTGAAGTTCCATGCAAGCATATACATTTCTTACTCTGAATATTAACAGAATATGTTCTGAGCTTCGGCTCGCCGCTTTGCGACAGTTTATCTATCAGTCTGGGGCAGATGTTGTTTTTTTACAGGAAGTCCTATTCGACCAGTTTTCCATTCCTGGGTTCTCGACTTTTTTTAATGTCGCTTCCGAACTTTCTACGGGCACTGCCTTGTTTTATAGAGAAGGCATTCCGTTGATGAATTTCGAAGTACTCGACAGTGGAAGGGGGATCGGGTGCACGTTTTATGATCTCAGTTTACTCCTTCTTTATGCCCCTTCTGGTTCGGGTTGTACTACCGCACGCTCGAGTTTCTATAAAGAAGAAGTCATTTACCTGCTTCGTAAATCCCCGACAAAGATAATTTTAGGTGGGGACTTCAATTGTGTTCTACGGCCGGTAGATCAGTCTCCTAATTTTAATTTCAGTAAAGAACTCGACGACCTTGTGCGCTCCTTGCACCTGCATGACGTGTGGGTTTCTCGCTATCCTACACTTGTGCGACATACCTACTTTACTCCCACGTCTAGCAGTCGCCTCGATCGCTTTTACCTTTCCGATTCCTTGTGTGGGCAACTTCTGGCTGTTGATGTGATACCAGCCTGTTTTACTGATCATTGCGCTGTAGCCGTTACGTTTAATTACGAGCGACAACCGGTAAAATTGTTTCGTCCTCCTTGGATGCTCAATATCGCGTATTTGCAAGATACCTCCCTTGGTATCGTCCTGGAGGACATTTGGACTCGTTGTTCTCGTACTATGGACCGGTACCCGTCTATCGTGGCATGGTGGACACTGTATGCAAAACCACACATCCGTAGGGCTCTCATGCGTTTTGGGGCTGCGAAGGTGGCAGAAGATCGACGAACGCAAGAATTTTACTATTCTGTCTTACGTCAACTGTACGATAGTGCTACGCATGCTCCCCTCCGGGTTACTGATATACAGCGCATCAAAGCCAAATTGCTGCAGCTCAAACGCATTCAAATGGAGGGCCTGCGGACGAGGTCTCAACCACGTTCCCTTCTACAAGAGGAACTGACGTCACTCTACCATCTAGTCCGTTTACGGTCGCGCCGGAAACGTGGGTGCCTTGCCTCCCTCACAACCGCTGACGGCCGCGTGTTCACCTCTCACCGTGACATTTCTGACTTCGTTTACACCTATTTTACTGATCTGTACGATACTCATGTCCCGGCGGAAACCTCTCTTGACGACTTTACCTCCTTGCTGCCTCGCGTCGTCACTCCTCAATTAAACGACGCCTTTCTGCGTCCCTTTCAGAAGGATGACATATATGATGTTGTTGCAGGATCGCAGTCCCGCAAGTCGCCTGGATTAGATGGTATTCCTAAGGAGTTCTATGTTCAATTTTGGCCGCTCATTGGTGACACCTTAACGTCAATGGTAAATGAAGTGATGCGGGGAGTCTCACTTCCTGCTCCTTTTCAGGAAGGCAGAATGGTCCTCCTCCCGAAATCCACAGGTCGACCTGCAATTGATTCCCTCCGTCCTATTACTCTCCTTAACTTTGATTATAAACTTGTCGCTCGAGCAATTAATATCCGTCTCTCTAAGCTGCTCGATACCATTATTGCCGCCCACCAAAGCTGTGTGCCTGGACGCACGATACTGACTTCCGTTCTCGAATGTCGCGATGTAATCTCGGTGGCGGCTGCCGCTAATATCCCAGGGGCTTTGCTTTTTCTTGATTTCCAAAAAGCGTTCGATCGCGTCAGCCATGATTTTTTATCGAGAGTGCTCACCGCTGTCGGCTTTAATAATGATGGTCGACAAGTCTTAACTAATCTTTTTACCGGTATCAGTGTCTCGGTGATTGTGAACGGTCACCCTACCCCCCGGATATCGATCAGACGGGGGTTACCCCAGGGAAGCCCCTTATCCATGTCACTTTTTGTTCTATCCTTAGAGCCTTTACTTCGCCATCTCACCATGCACTTACGTGGCTGGAATATATTGGGGGAAATTTTTGCAGTCCGTGCATACGCCGATGACGTCATGGTTTTAGTACGACATGCCGAGGACATACCGCGGCTTAAGGATACCTTGGATTCATTTTGTGGTCTTGCTGGTGCTCGCATTAATGATCGCAAATGCACGTTCCTGCCGTTGAGAGGCTTTGATCATGTCGTCATTCCTTGGGCGACGGTTGTCGATCGCCATAAGACCTTGGGGATCATAGTGGATCGTAATCCGATCAAAATGGCGGCACTAAATTGGCGTGAGGTTACGAGTCGTGTTCACGGGGCGATCCTTGAACATGACCGCCGTTCCCTTAGCCTCCTTCACAAGGCACGGGTTTTAGAGACCTATGTCTTCAGTAAAATATACTACGTTGCGCAGGTCTTCCCGCTTCCCGCGATGATGGCCCGCAGGCTGAAACAGCTGTCTAGTCGATTTCTGTGGCGCCGCCATGTCTTCCGTGTCCGGTATGAAGTTGTGGCCAGGCCTCGGAAGCTTGGAGGATTGGGTCTTTCAGATATCAAAGTGAAGACGTCCATCTTATTTGCCCGCCGCAATGTTTTAACCTGTACGCGGGCTCCGCATTCAGTCACCTCTCGTTTACTTTCCCGCCTCCGGCCGGCCAGTCTGACCCCTCCTGTTGATGTTGGACGGATTAATCCTAAATTGCGGCACATTCGTGAATACTTTGTACTTGTCGGTATTCTGGGTGCTGATATACTTTCTATGACGCATATTACTACCAACATGCTACAAATCCGTTGGGGTACAGCATGTTTCCCTTCTTCTGTTGAACTTGCTTCCCCGTCAACGTCATGGAAAACGGTCTGGTCTCATCTTAGTCTTCCCATTTTGCCGATGGAGATTGTTTCAACGTGGTATAAGGTCATTTACCGTCTGATACCTACTGGTGATCGTCTTTTTCGTATTGGCCTTCGTCCGACTGATCAGTGTGAGGAATGTCATCAAACTGACACCTTACTTCACAGGCTAGTTGCTTGCGGACGGGATCATTGGCTCTGGGTCCGCCGTCAATTAGCTTTTCTTACTAGAGGGCCTGAAACCGCATTCCCAGACGACATCTTCTTACATCCGGACATCTCTTATTTTCCTCAGACGAAAACGAACACGATTGTCTGGCTCTTGGGTTACTATGTCCATTACGTCATTGAAGGCGGTAATGACCCAGATCCCCGCGTTTTTCACCATTATTTGTCAACTGCGCATTGGAAATGGCAGCGGTTACCACAATACCGAACGCTTTTTGCGAATATGCTTTTTCTTGTGTTTAACCGTCAAGGTGTTGGTTAAGTTCCCCTGTGATTCCTGTTTCTTCCCTGAGCTCGAGTCCCCTCCCTTGTTGTATTTTTTCGTAATTTTCTTTTTCTCTCTCTCTCTTTTGCATGTATATATATACACCCAAAATTCATACGGGTGGGTAACGGGTTGGTCTTCCCCTTCAGAAGAAATGTTTTATTTGTGTTTCACCTAATTTGTTGATTTTCTTTTTTGCAGCTAATATTAAATGATGATTTGACTATGGTTGTCTGAATTCTCGTGAAATATACCAAGTCAATCTGATAATAAAGAAAAAAAAAAAAGTGGTCAGTGCGACAGACTAATAATCCAAGGGGCCCGGGTTCGATTTCCGGCTGGGTCGGAGATTTTCTCCGCTCAGGGGCTGGGTGTTGTGTTGTCCTAATCGTCATCATTTCATCCCCATCGACGCGCAAGTCGCCGAAGTGGCGTGAAATCGAAAGATTTGCACCAGGCGAGCGGTCTACCCGACGGGAGGCCCTCGTCACACGACATTTCATTTTTTCACTTCCGCGCACAAGTCGTTTCGGCCTTCTCTTATTGGTGTGAGAGGCTACAATTGTGGCTATATAATCGGAAAACCTTGCCAGCCCTAGCAGTTAGTGGTTTTACTCCTGACGACAATGACGGAGACAGACATAGAAAGCTCGAGAATTTTATTCGAACTAACGCGCCTTGAAAACCGAGATTTTATTTAGACATGTCATCGCGAAAGACTGCAAGGAAAGATGCGATATACGTGACCACGAACACAAAAGACCTGAAATAATAATGTTCTACAATTCAATAAAGTCAGGAGTCGATACAGTTGATAAGACTAGACAATATTCAATGAAACGTGGAAGAAGAATGTGGCTACTAGCTATATTTTTTGATACAACTGATTTAGCGTGTTCCGGTGTTTATCAATTCAGATTCGTTTTAGTCACAATGTCTTCAGTTATTTAGACGAACGGCGTTGTTGTAGATTGTAATTTACACATTTCAAAGACGAGACACTCGTCTTTTTTCCCAAAGTTATTGACTGGCTTGTTGTATGGTAATGGACTGGTATCATTGACTATATCAGAGATGTTGTTGAGGTGAAGGTTTCGTTGCCTATGCCGTCAGTATATTACTTAGGTATTCGTGTGGGTAGGATGGAGAGTGAGTGCGATATGAGAGTGTATCAGCTGCAAAAGAGCGATGGGGCAGTGGTGTACGTATTCTTGGGGAACGTTTAGAGTAAGATAGAAATTTATTTTAATTGTTTATTGTTGCACATGATATATGGTTTTAAAGGCTGCAATTGGTGATACTGACTGGAAACTCATATGTGTAGAGTTTGCCAGGAGACGGAAATGCCATACACGGCCGTTGAGTTCTTTTTATGGCTAGGGAGTAGATGAAGGCATTGATAATCAGCAGCGAAATGTTGCAAGTTTGGAGGAATTGCTCGGAGTGTTGTAGATACGCTTGGAGACTATGAACGAAGGAAGCAGAAGCCTGATGCACAGGTAGGAAAAGTCTTCACCACAACGTTTGTTGGATATTTTAGGACAGCCATAGCTCATGAAAATAACCACTATAAAGGCGGGTATTGTATAGGTTTGCTACAGTTTGTACGATTGTAGTAAAGCGGAAGGAACATACTTTTAGTGGGATGAAATCTGATGGATTCATTAATGGGTCTGTGTTGTGTCTCTTTGCATTATTGGATTTAACACCGTGTGTCGTGATTGGTGGGTTTGGACTTGATATGCGGAGCAAGCATTGAACGCAGATGACAGTGAGGAGCTGGAGAGATGCGACGTGGAGAGTGAGAAATCATAGGTGGATAAGACAACAGAATTATCTAGCCAAAGTCCATGTACCTGCCTTTCTAAAGGCGAGTTTCAAGTGTTTCCAGAGACACACAAAGTAACGTAAGGTCTTTGTCGAACAGGATTGACATGTAACATTTTTACCGCTGTTACGCCGGCAATGAGGCTAGGACGGCGAGCTGGGATGTTCAGGGAACTCCGCAGTGCCTTGGAGAGCTCGCAACAGGCTTGGCGACCTCGCGAGCTCAGAGCGCCAGCGAACACCTCTGAAAGCCTTTCCTTTCCGCCCGCCTCTGCACCCTCCCTCTCACAGCACTCTCCAGGCGGGCCAAACTTTAACGCCGTCGCCTCCGGTAATGACAAAAAGTTCGGTATTTCGTCGTCACACCCTGCCACGACCGAAAACACTCTCGTCCCCGTTGGCGCGCTATGCTGTTCGCTCTTACATTCCGTCTCCCCCGCCCGTTTTTCGCGATTTTATTCCTCCCGCATCGCCGGCGTAGCATTAGCAGCGCCAGTACAGAAGGACGAGAAAAGGGATTAGAGTGAGAAAGCGTAAACGAAGGTGGAGTAGGAGAGAGAAGAAATGCACGGGTGCCTGTACGGCTCTGGGTCAGACGGCAAGTGATTTCTGGAGTAAGCGCCAGGGCGCAATACGACGCGGTGAACCGCGTGACGCATTATGACGTGTGGCTCGAAAGGAGAGCCGGGCGCCGTATATCACCCACTCGCAGACAGGCCCTTACCTTTGCCAGAGCACCGTTCGTGCCTTCTGAGTTCAACTTTGTATAGTCTGCATTGCGTGAGAATTCGTTCGGCCAAGTCCGCAAGCTCCCCGTCGGGAAAACGGTTTTACCCATTCAGTAGTTTCCCCTAAAGCGTCATCAGAATAAAATTCAACAAAAATATCTTTAGTGTTAGAATTCTTTTTTTTTTGTTTCTTTCTTTCATATGAGTATGTATGGTTTCGTGACTAAATGGTTGAGTTTCAAGCTTTGAAGCGAAAGTTCCATTGGGTATTAGACTACCTCATTTTGAAACTAAGTTGGCATCTTGAACCGACGTTTCGACGTCTACGGTCCTCTTCAGGGTAGGAAACAAGCAGTTTAGTCACCGTGAAGAAGAAAGTTGTAGAGAAGTTCGAAACATAAGTTGAAACTGACACTGGGTGGTGTGGCCGGGAGGTGGGAGAAGGTTGGTGGCAGATATTGGCGTTTACAGCTGAAGCCAAAGGTTCGGTATTAAAACCGCAGTCGCTGTTGTAATTTTTTCATGCCGTTCGAAGCTTCTTTCATCCCTTGAAACTGTCTGTACACATTAACACCACTTAGCTGGACTCTGAGTCTCTCTAAAGCTAAGAGAAAAAGAAAGGAATACCACCTCCAATAGCACCATAATGAGCTGTTCAAAACATCCATTTGATTAAGACAGATGCATTAATTTTTATTATATCTTGGAGGATTAGGGCCTAGAGACCCACTTTCAAACATAACCAGGTTTCCAAAGTAATTCATTTTACAACTGATATTACGATATGCAAAGAACGCTGGTCACACGTCTTTGTTGTTCTTGTTGTGATCTTCAGTTAACACTTTCGTGACGTGCGGGACATGAGTCTGCAACGTACAAATTTATTTTCCAAGTTTCTCAGGAATATAAAGTCCCATATCTCTGTGGAGCTGCTGTTTAGGGTTGAATGTATCAAACGTTTGGAACCACTACCTCATTATTTGGAAACAAATGCGCGAAATATCGCTTAGTTATTTCAGATGTGCATTGCGTGGCGCACATTATTGCAGTTTTATGTAACTGTTTCTTTGTCTTCCAAATTTAAACTCGTTATGTGTATTTATTATCTTTTTTACGTTGTTTTCTAGAAATATACAGATTTCTGCAAATTTATTGATCAAACACTCTGAAATTCTTTTAATGGTTTTGCTTTATGGCCAGTGCGTGAGAAATTCTAGCTCTGCCTTTTTTCATATTTGTGCTGAAACTTTTACATGTATGTGTTTTACGGGAACTGTAATCTTATTGTATTCCCGTTGACTGTCTTCTGTAATGAATGTTTGTCTTCCTCTTCTCTTAAGATTTCTCCCAGTTGAAATCTGCCTTACAAAAGCAAGTTGAGAAGGAAATTGGTCACATTTTCCCCTATTATTACAGCTCTACATAATCGAACTGCTTACTTTTGCAATATTCAAAAGAAACCGTTCCACATAATCGAACTGTTTACTATTGCAACGTTCAAAAGAAATAAATAAGAGGATGCACCATTTGAGTGACCTACAGCCAACAGCTTATCTTTCTCACTGGTCCACGAACTGGTCAATAGCTCACATTATAGCTTTGTAATCTGCTACGGTTGCAGGGCAGGAAATAGCAGAAACTGTACAGTCTGTGATAGTTACAGATGAAACGTTGACAAATCTGTAAGTAGCTTATTGTCTTGCCATTGTACTGTAGATACTCACGCGTCTGTGTGGATGCTCGAGTGCGCTTGTATGCACATGGAAAGCATTTTAAAGCAAGGTGTACAAGATGACATTGTAGACACGCAGCACATGGAAGTAAGAGATAAGGAGTAATTTCTCAGCTACTAGAAAGTACCACTATGTATTCAGTCGTATTTCGAAACATTCCATAAAGATCTTAAGCAGTAAATAAATAAATTCGTTTGACATAATAATGGCACTTCAGTTCTTATTTTTACAGTTAATAAGCCCTAGTAGGAAAAAAAATTCAAGTGGGACGTATAAACACCGCTGGAATCGACGAGCCGACGAGAAATAAAATCAGGGAACCATTTATTTCTCCTCGAGTCCAGCATGTAATATGCGTTCAACTTGAAATAATTACAGACCTATAAACAACAATAGAAACACGGCCTGACTCTGTATCCATGTCAAGAGCAGGAAACCACGTATTACAGTAATATGGGAAATTTTAATTAATTCCGTCACGAGAGTAGTAAAACTGGTTTGATCCTACTGTCCATGCTCGTCTGACTTGTGTAAAGGCCTCTCCATTTTTGCATAACTATTTCGACCTTCGTCTGTTTGAACCCGCTTAGTGTATTCGAGCCTTGGTTTCCCTCTCCGTGCTCCAAACTTTCGCTGCTTATCGCCGTTAGCAAGCGGCGATTCTTTGATGTCACAGGGTATCTCCTCTCAATTGATCCCTCTTTTTAGTGAGGTTATGCATCAAACATTCTTTTTTCCCAAACTCGACGGAGTACGCTTCCTTAGTTTTACATCTATCCATCCAAAGTTCGACGTTCGTTTGTGGCAACACATCTCTAACGCTCCCATTATCTTCTTTTGTGAACTGTTTATCATCCACATTCCATTTCCGTACAAGGTTACATTCCAGACCTTTATTACATTTAAATTCATACTCGATGTTAATTAATTTCTCATTTTCAGAAGTGATTTACTTGCAGTTGCAGTCTGTATTTTGCACTCTATCTGATTTAGCTATCATCAGTTACACTATGTGATTATAAGTACCCGGATAACTGGCTGAAAACGACTTACAAGTTCGTGGCGCCCTCCATCGGTAATGTTGAATTTCAATATCATGTTGGCCCACCCTTAGCCTTGATGACAGCTTCCACTCTTGCAGGCATACGTTCAAAAAGGTGTTGGAAGGTTCCTTGGGGAACGGCAGCCCATTCTTCACTCAGTGCTGCTCTGAGGAGAGGTATCTATGTCGGTCGGTGAGGCCTTGAACGAAGTCGGCGTTCCAGAACATCCCAAAGGCGTTGCATAGGATTCAGATCAGGACTCTGTGCAGGCCAGTCCATTACAGGGATGTTATCGTCGTGTACCCACGCCGCTACGGGCCATGCATTATGAACAGGTGCTCGATCGTGTTGAAAGATGCAATCGGCATCCCCGAATTCTCTTCAATAGTGGGAAGAAAGAACGTGCTTAAAACATGAAGGTAGGCCTGTGCTGTTATAGTGCCCTCCACGAAAAACACGACCGCACCATAACACCACTGCATCCGAATCTTACTGTTGGCACTACACACGCTGGCAGGTAACGTTCACCGGGTATTCGCCATACACACACTCTGTCATTGAATCACCACATTGTGTACCGTGATTCGGCACTCAACACAACTTTTCCCTCTGTTCAATCGTCCAATGTTAACTCTCGTTACGTTTACGGGCGTTATGCGTGGTTTATGAGCAGACGCTTGACATGAAATCCATGTTTTCTTAACTAACGCCTAACTGTCATAGTACCTCATGGGATCCTGTTGCAGTGTGGAATTCCTGTATGGCGGCCGGGATAGATGTCTGCCTACTACACATTACATCCTGCTTCAACTGTCGGCGGTGTCTGTCAGTCAACAGACGATGTCGGACTGTACGCTTTTGTGCTGCACGTGTCTCTTCACGTTTCCACCTATCACAAAGGAAACAGTGGACCTAGGGATGTTTAGGAGTGTGTAGATCTCGCGTACAGACGTATGACACAAGTGACACCAAATCACGTGACCATTTTCGAAGTCCGTGGGTTCCGTGGAGAGCCCCATTCTGCTCTCTTACGATGTAGTTGGGAGCTCCAATGTTAGGCGCGTAATGGGGCCCCTTAGGGATACGGCGGCTAAGGAGGGGAAGAAATCCAGTGTGCACTCCGTGTGCATTCCGGGAGGAGTCATTCCTGATGTGGAAAGGGTCCTTCCGGATGCCATGAAGAGCACAGGGTGCAGCCAGCTGCAGGTGGTGGCACATGTCGGCACTAATGACGTGTGTCGCTTTGGATCTGAGGAAATTCTCTCTGGATTCCAGCGGCTATCTGACTTGGTGAAGGCTGCCGGTCTTGCTTACGAGATGAAGGCACAGCTCACCATCTGCAGCATCGTTGACAGAACCGACTGCGGACCTTTGGTGCAGAGCCGGGTGGAGGGTCTGAATCTGAGGCTCAGACGGTTTTGCGACCGTATTGGCTGCAGATTCCTTGACTTGCGCCATAGGGTGGTGGGGTTTCGGGTTCCGCTGAATAGGTCAGGAGTTCACTACACTCAGCTGGCGGCTACACGGGTAGCGGAGGCTGTGTGGCGTGGACTGGGCGGTTTTTTAGGTTAGAAGACTTGGGAAAGTGCGGGATGGGCTGCAATGTCGAAGGGTGCTTGGCAATTACAGGACGTGCTTGGATCAAGGATCAGTCGGAATTATAGTTGTAAATTGTTGTAGTTGCGCTGGAAAAGTCCCTGAGCTTCAAGCGCTAATAGAAAGCACAGAAGCTGATATCGTTATAGGTACAGAAAGCTGGCTAAAGCCTGAAATAAGTTCTGCAGAAATTTTTACGAAGTCTCAGACGGTGTTCAGGAAAGATAGATTAGGCAGAATTGGTGGTGGAGTGTTTGTGTCTGTCAGTAGTGGTTTATCTTGTAGTGAAGTCAAAGTAGATACTCCGTGCGAATTGGTGTGGGTGGAGGTTATACTTAACAGCCGAATTAAGTTAATAATTGGCTCCTTCTATCGACCCCCAGACTCCAGTGGCGGAACAGTTCAGAGAAAGTTTGAGTCTCGTAACAAATAAATACCCCACTCATACGGTTATAGTTGGTGGGGACTTCAACCTACCCTGGGTATGTTGGCAAAAATACTTGTTCAAAACCGGTGGTAGGCAGAAAACGTCTTCCGAGATTGTCCTAAATGCATTCTCCGAAAATTATTTCGAGCAGTTAGTCCACGAACCCACGCGAATTGTAAATGGTTGCGAAAACACACTTGACCTCTTGGCCACAAACAATCCAGAGCTGATAGAGAGCATCATGACTGATACAGGGATTAGTGATCACAAGGTCATTGTAGCTAGGCTCAATACCATTTCTTCCAAATCCATCAGAAACAAACGCAAAATAATTTTATTTAAAAAAGCGGATAAAGTGCCACTAGAAGCCTTCCTAAAAGACAATTTCCATTCCTTCCGAACTGACTATGCGAATGTAGACGAGATGTGGCTCAAATACAAAGATATAGTAGCAACAGCAATTGAGATATTCATACCTCATAAATTGGTAAGAGATGGAACGGATCCCCCGTGGTACACAAAAAAGGTCCGAACGCTGTTGCAGAGGCAACGGAAAAAGCATGCGAAGTTCAGAAGAACGCGAAATCCCGAGGATGGGCTAAAATTTACAGACGCGCGAAATTCGGAACTTACTTCGATGCGAGATGTCTTTAATAGGTTCCACAACGAAACATTGTCTCGAAATTTGGTAGAAAATCCGAAGAAATTCTGGTCGTATGTAAAGTACACAAGCGGCAAGACGCAGTCAATACCTTCGCTGCGCAGTGCCGATTGTACTGTTATCGACGACTGTGCCGCTAAAGCGGAGTTATTGAACGCAGTTTTCCGAAATTCCTTCACCAGGGAAGACGAATGGAATATTCCAGTATTTGAAACACGAACATCTGCTAGCATGAGTTTCTTAGAAGTAGATACCTTAGGGGTTGCGAAGCAACTCAAATCGCTTGATACGGGCAAGTCTTCAGGTCCAGATTGTATACCGATTAGGTTCCTTTCAGATTACGCTGATACTATAGCACCCTACTTAGCACTCATATACAACCGCTCGCTCACCGATAGATCTGTACCTACAGATTGGAAAATTGCGCGGGTCGCACCAGTGTTCAAGAAGGGTAGTAGGAGTAATCCATTTAACTAGAGACCTATATCATTGACGTCGGTTTGCAGTAGGGTTTTGGAGCATATACTGTATTCAAACATTATGAGTCACCTCGAAGGGAACGATCTATTGACACGTAATCAGCATGGCTTCAGAAAACATCGCTCTTGTGCAACGCAGCTAGCTCTTTATTCGCACGAAGTAATGGCCGCTATCGACAGGGGATCTCAAGTTGATTCCGTATTTCTAGATTTCCGGAAAGCTTTTGAAACCGTTCCTCACAAGCGACTTCTAATCAAGCTGCGGAGCTATGGGGTATCGTCTCAGTTGTGCGACTGGATTCATGATTTCCTGTCAGGAAGGTCGCAGTTCGTAGTAATAGACGGCAAATCATCGAGTAAAACTGAAGTGATATCAGGTGTTCCCCAGGGAAGCGTCCTGGGACCTCTACTGTTCCTGATCTATATAAATGACCTGGGTGACAATCTGAGCAGTTCTCTTAGACTGTTCGCAGATGATGCTGTAATTTACCGTCTAGTAAGGTCATCCGAAGACCAGTATCAGCTGCAAAGCGATTTAGAAAAGATTGCTGTATGGTGTGTCAGGTGGCAGTTGACGCTAAATAACGAAAAGTGTGAGATGATCCACATGAGTTCCAAAAGAAATCCGTTGGAATTCGATTACCCGATAAATAGTACAATTCTCAAGGCTGTCAATTCAACTAAGTACCTGGGTGTTAAAATTACGAACAACTTCAGTTGGAAGGACCACATAGATAATATTCTCGGGAAGGCGAGCCAAAGGTTGCGTTTCATTGGCAGGACACTTAGAAGATGCAACAAGTCCACTAAAGAGACAGCTTACACTACACTCGTTCGTCCTCTGTTAGAATATTGCTGCGCGGTGTGGGATCCTTACCAGGAGGGATTGACGGAGGACATCGAAAGGGTGCAAAAAAGGGCAGCTCGTTTTGTATTATCGCGTTATAGGGGAGAGAGTGTGGCAGATACGATACACGAGTTGGGATGGAAGTCATTACAGCATAGACGTTTTTCGTCGCGGCGAGACCTTTTTACGAAATTTCAGTCACCGACTTTCTCTTCCGAATGCGAAAATATTTTGTTGAGCCCAACCAACATAGGTAGGAATGATCATCAAAATAAAATAAGAGAAATCAGACCTCGAACAGAAAGGTTTAGGTGTTCGTTTTTCCCGCTCGCTGTTCGGGAGTGGAATAGTAGAGAGATAGTATGATTGTGGTTCAATGAACCCTCTGCCAAGCACTTAAATGTGAATTGCAGAGTAGTCATGTAGATGTAGATGTGTAATGACTACTGAGGTCGGTAATATGGAGTACCTAGCATCAGGTGACAGCACAATGCGCATATTATGAAACAGGTTTATATTTGGGGGTGTCCGGATACTTTTGATCACATATTGTGTGTTCCTGCCCAATTAGCAAAACTGATCTACTCCATTTAGTGTCCAGTTTCCTAATATAATTACCGCAGAATAACCTGATTTAATTCGAATAGAGTCGATTACCCTTGCTTTACTTTTGTTTATCTCCATGATACAACCTCTTTACAAAACTTATCCATGTCTGTCAAGTGTTCTTCTACAGTCCACTGGAGTCTCTGAGAGAATTCAGTGTATCGGCGTACTTGAAGGTTTTTAATTGTTGTCCCCGATCTGTAATTCCGTTTCGATATTTCTCTTTGGTTTCCTCCAATTTTTACTCAGTGTAGAGAGTCAGTATCATGTTGCACTCTCTTCTGAACTACAGCGTCCTTTCATGTCCCTCGATTCTTATAGCAGCTAGTGGTTCCTTCTAAAGCTCTGGATGCCCTTTCGCTCTCTGTAATTTATTGCTGCTATTTTCAGAGTTTCAAAGAATCTATTCTAGGCAACATTGTCGAAAGATTCTTCTAAATCTATGAATTCTGTGAACTTATGTTTGTCCTTTTCGTGATTCTTCAAAGATGTGTCCCTCGGTCCGCATTGCCTTGTGTTTACAGGCATTTCTCCTGAATAGAAACTGACCTTCCATGGGGTCGAGCTCTAACAGTAATTCCTTTCTTCCGTGAATAATTCATGTCAGTATTTCGCAAATGCGATTTATTAAAACGATTGTTCGGTTTCACTCACACATGTCTACTTTGTCTGCCGTCTTCGGAGATGGAATTATTACATTCTTGTCCGGAACATTAACCGACCTTCCTCGACGTCGACCTATATTATTCACTCCTTATTAGAATAATTTGTGTTAGTATTTTGCAGGCACTTATTCTTAAAGTGAAACGTCCCCTTAGAAAAATTATACAAGACTGTGCTTAAACTGACACACAACAATTTTTAGCGCAACGCAATCTGACTTTCAAAAATCCCTACGAAAGAATGGCCCTGACTAACATTTACCTATACCTTTCACAAATCACTTACCTCACAAAAATCTTCGTTACTCGAACTACTGCAATACAGCGAGCACCACTACTGCCAACTAAATAAAAGATTTAACCTACTGAACGCACTAACTACTGATAGGCGTAGTTAGCAAATAAAAGATTTTAATAGAGAACCAACAATGTATTTACCTTAATAGTCATAATATACATAGCGGTTCATAACATCCAGTCTTACAAATTTCAAAACTCCGCCATCTCTCTCCCCACGTCCACCACTGCTGGCGGCTCACCTCCAATTGCGCAACGCTACGCTCTGTTAGCATCCAGCTGCCGCTGCCCAACACTACAATGGCAGACAACAATGCAAACGAGCCACAGACTGCACACGGCACAGCCAGTGATTTTTGTACAGAGTGCTACTTGGCGGCGGCGTTACCAATAAAAAAACATAAACAGCCTACTTACAAAAGTAGTAGTTCATCTTCTGCTAGTCATTCCTTTCTTCCATGAAAAATTCGTGTCATTGTTTGGCTAACACAATAACTGAAATGATAATTCGGTAATGTTCACAAGTATCAGCAACTGCCTTCTTTGAAACTGGTATTATTACATTCTTCTTGAGTCTGGGCGTATTTCGCCTATCTGATATATTTTGCATACGGTGTGGCATGGTTCTCTCATCATTGATTCTCCAAAAGAGTTCAGTAATCTGAAGGGAATGTCGTCAACACCAGGGTCCTTGCTTCGACTCTGGTCTTTCAATGCTATGTTAAACTCTTCTCACAATATTGCATCTCCTTATTTATCTTCATCTATTTTCTCCTCCCTTTCAGCATTACTGCCTTCAGATCGATTCCCCTTGTACAGCGTATCTATGTATTCCTTCCACCTTTATCCCTTCTTTAGTTTCCACTGGCTTGGCAGCGGAAATCTTGATACATACACATGCTTCTCTTTTCTCCAATGGTTTCTTTAACTGTCCTCTAAGCGTCATCTACCTTTTTCCTTGTCAAGTGTGTTACTGTAGCCTTTTACGTTTACTCTAACTCTACCGGTTCAAACATTTGCAGTTTTTATTCATGTATTTTTTAGACATCTGTATCACCTTTAGCTTGCTTTACCTATTTAATTTCTACACTGTCGTCAGTTAAACTCAAAACCTCCTGAGCTGTGCAAGAATTTTTCCTTTGTCCTTTTGCTGCATTCGTGTCTCAAAGCTAGCCACTCGTCTTCTACTGTGTCCTTTTCTCCTGTTTCAGTGAATCGTGGCTAAAACCAGTCTCTGTGTCAATATATAAATAAAACATTTGCAACTGCGATTGTTCCCTATTTTTGAAACTCGTATTTCTGTGTTGGAGATTAGCTTCTTCCTTATCTTGGCTACAATAATGCTTTACCCGTATTCCTACATCCTTACGGGTTATCAGACTTACTTATGCATCACCCTTATTTATATTTAAAATCCTGTACTCACCTGAACACAAGACTTCTTCTTCCATAGCTGTACTTGTATAATCTGTTTAAGGATGGACATGACGTCCTACTAATTGCTAGGTTTAAGATCCACCTGATGTTGCGGCTTATAGTCCCAAAAATAGGTTCAGTATAGCTACTTCTGTCGTGCAAGTCTTCGGTCGACAAAACATTTTACAACTGTGGTGGACTTGTCCGCCATGAACATGTTGCAGAACAGCTATGGATAACCCACAAATAAAAACTTATTGTTCAGTAATTTCTTTAGACCTCTTAAGCTTTCCCATATCGGGTGCCACTGCCAGAAATGTATTAAAAGTCAGTGTTGTCTTCCCCACTATCAGGTGATCAGCAGATGAATTATTTGTATCCTCGTAATTGTATGCTAGCAACTTGCATGGGTGTGTGATGACATACGTATGTTGCACACATCTACTAAGGAAGCGCTTGAAAATTACATGGTGCAGAAATCAGCCTGCCGCTGTGGCCGAGCGGTTCTAGGCCCTTCAGTCCGGAACCGCGCGACTGCTACGGTTGCAGGTTCGAATCCTGTCTCGAGCATGGATGTGCGTGAGGTTCTTAGGTTACTTAGGTTTAAGTAGTTCTAAGTTCTAGGGGACTGATGACCTCAGCAGTTAAGTCCCATAGTGCTCAGAGCCATTTGAACCATTCTTTTTCCTAAAAATTTCTAAAATCTAAAAATAATTTACCGTGAGAACGCATACAGGGTGGTCCATTGATCGTGACCGGGCCAGACTGCTGCTCGCATAAGTGTTGAAAATGCTCCTCTCTCTCTTCAGCAATCATATATTGCTCTGGCCTCTCCTCAGATATCTTTCCATTTTGACTGTATCGCTTTCTGTATCGCCACCTTTCAGATAGGTTCATGTTTCATGTGTGGGTAAATCACGTATTACAAATCTAATAATATTAGTTAAAATAATCAACATACTTACTACAGTAACGTCTGATCTGTTAACATAATATTTCTTAAAACTTCCTGGCAGATTAAAACTGTGTGGCCTACTGAGACTCGAACTCGGGACCTTTGTCTTTCGCGGGCAAGTGGTAGAGCACTTGCCCGCGAAAGGCAAACGTCCCGAGTTCGAGTCTCGGTCGTCCACACAGTTTTAATCTGCCAGGAAGTTTCATATCAGCGCACACTCCGCTGCAGAGTGAAAATCTCATTCTGGATAATATTTCTTGTTGATCGTTCTCGGCTGATTTTCATAAATTTGATTAATGATATTTCCTAAGTACCTCTATAAGCTGGTTTCACACTCTTATAGTCAAAGGAGTACGATTTACCAACCATCATCCCCCATGTGTTTCTGTCAGCAGCCGGCCGGTGTGGCCGTGCGGTTCTAGGCGCTTCAGGTTCGAGTCCTGCCTCGGGCATGGGTGTGTGTGATGTTCTTGGGTTAGTTAGTTTTAAGTAGTTCTAGGTTATAGGGGACTGATGACGACAGATGTTAAGTCCCACAGTGCTCAGAACCATTTGAACCATTTTTCTGTTAGCATATTTTGTTCCGATTTGATACGTAAAATGCTATCATGATATTCGCACTCATAAAATCTTAATTGGCATTCAAAGATCTTGCAACGAAAGCCATACGGTGTAGTACAAGTAATAATTTTGTTAAACCACTGGGTCGAGTGTACTGACCATCTTCGGCTCCCATGTTACAAATGTCATTACATTTAAGAAGCGTAGTCCAAGAATTGATCTTTTTGGAAAGGACCAAGGAATGTTTTTGTCGGATTGGAAGTGATAAGAATTACCTAGACCACTTTCTGTGATTCAGCTTGTATGAGAATTGGCAAAAGAGAAATGAATCTCGTACTTTAAACAGAGGTCAGAGCTCCCATTTCTATTGTTGCAAAATGGGAGACACCCCAACTAGAGTAACATTTTTATAACATGTATCACGTATGTCATAACGACACTGTCATGTAAACTAGGTGGAGGTTCCGTAGTTTTGGCAGAGTACAGAAGTGGCGCAGTACATTGTAGTATTACTGGTAATACTGGAAGCACTGATAGAGAAAGAAACGTAAGTCATCGTGTGAGAGAGGAACCGAGAGCCGACGACTTCTCTTTCGTTTTTGGTTGTTATGCACAAACTTAGAACCGCACATCGTTCAGTGTTAATCCGTTGTATATTTCATATCCTTATAAAATGTAAATTGCCCTTTATTAGTAAAAAAACTAGCTGTTCGAATAACTTCTACTCTTTTATGTCATCATCATCATCATCATCATCATCATCATCATTTAAGACTGATTATGCCATTCAGCGTTCAGTCTGGACCATAGACCCCCTTATAAAATTCCTCCATGATCCCCTATTCAGTGCTAACATTGGTGCCTCTTCTGATGTTAATCCTATTACTTCAAAATCATTCTTAACCGAATCCAGGTACCTTCTCCTTGGTCTACCCTGAATCCGCCTACCCTCTACTGCTGAACCCATGAGTCTCTTGGGTACCCTTGCCTTTCCCTTGCGTATAACATGACCCCACCATCTAAGCCTGTTCGCCCTGACTGCTACATCTATAGAGTTCATTCCCAGTTTTCCTCATTGTACACCCCCTCCTGCCATTGTTCCCATCTACTAGTGTTGTGGTTGGCAGGGGAGCCAACATTGTTCTTAAAGGAGGTCGAAATGCACGCGTTTTATCTCACGCAGTCTGGCGTGAGCTCTGGAACGTGACAAGGGAATTAGAACAGAGAAAAACGGACGTAGCTGGTGCAATACTTAACTTTAATCCATTAATGGAGAACGTCGCTCTTTATGGTGCATGATTCACAATATCAATAGTACGGATACTGGCGCCTTGCTAGGTCGTAGGAAATAACGTAGCTGAAGGCTATGCTAACTATCGTCTCGGCAAATGAGAGCGTAGAAGTCAGTGAACCAGCGCTAGCAAAGTCGGCTGTACAACTGGGGCGAGTGCTAGGAAGTCTCTCTAGACCTGCCGTGTGGCGGCGCTCGGTCTGCAATCATTGACAGTGGCGACACGCGGGTCCGACGCATACTAACGGACCGCGGTCGATTTAAAGGCTACCACCTAGCAAGTGTGGTGTCTGGCAGTGACACCACATTCCACCGCCACAAATCGGCGTACGGTTGTGGCATAAGGCTTCCGCCTGCCGTTGGGAGGACCCCATGTTGACGTGTGCGACGAGGTGGGGAGCCTAACAACAGGCGAGGTTGTGCCACCCGCACCCTGCCATTCGGACAGCGGGGAGCTAGGAAACGCCTGAAAACCTGCTCCAGGGTGCACGCCAACATGAGGTGTATGCGCCCGTAGAGAGACAGGAGGGACCGAAGGGTCAACCTCCATCGGGCCGGGGCACCCGACGGGGGAAGACGACATATGATCCGGAGCGGCCAGGAGTTCCATGTCGGAGGACAACTGGTCACGGGAAGCGATCGGCGGCGCGTGAACCAGGGAGGCGCCCGGCGGCTGCAGCGACGCGTTCACTGCGGGCTTCGCCGGCGGGAGAACAGGCGGCGGCGACGGTGGCGGCGGCGGCGGCGGCGGCGGCGGCGGCGCGTCGCCATGGGGCATAATGGAAGGCAGCGCTGGTAACACCTGGGGCTGGACGAGCCAGTAGATGGATCCCCGGGACGCTGACCGGACGGCACCGTCGCTGAAAGCAAACGGCGAGCGGCAGACCCCGTGCGACGACAGAGGCGCAGCTGGTTGAGAAGCCGACGCACCGCACCAGAGGCCCCCAAAACCAGATACATAGCGCTGCCGAGGCAGCGAAGAATGCGCCCTTCCAGCGACTCAATAGTGGCGATAGTAGACAACGTCACCTGGAGAAGAAGCAGGTGTCTGCCGCTGCACAGGAACATTATGCGGCGGATGCACCAAATACATCAAGGTTCAATGAGGGCGACCGTGGAGCAACTCAGCCGGCGAGCGACCATCTCGGCGCTGAGAGCGATACGAGGACAAAAAGATCAATAACGCGTCCTCCCGAGAATGCGACTCTTTTAACTTCAATATCTGTGACTTGAAAGTCCTGACCAATCGTTCAGCGGCACCGTTGAACTGTGGCGAAAACGGCGCGGATGTCAGATGTTGAATACCATTGGTCTTGCAGAATGACTGAAATTCTGCGGACATGAATTGCGGGCCATTGTCGGAAACAATAGTCTGTGGAAGAACTTCAATGCAAAAAATAGCAGATAACGCGTGGGTGGTAGCAGATGACGTCGTGGAAGACATCCGGACAACAAAAGGAAAATTACTGAATGAATCTACCACAACCAACCATCGAGCATTCCAGAATGGACCAGCAAAATCGATGTGTAAGCGTTGCCAAGGGGAAGTGGCTTTTGGCGATGCAAAGAATTTCCGCGCTGGTGCTGATTGTTGTTCGGCACACACCATGCAAGAAGAACACGTATTCGTAATCGCGGCATCGATTCCGAACCAAGTACAGTGCGGACGAGCATGTTGCTTCGTTCTCATTATACCCCAATGTCCTTGGTGGAGAAGCTGTAGCCCGCATCTCGTGGTCGTGCGGTAGCGTTCTAGCTTCCCACGCCCGGGTTCCCGGGTTCGATTCCCGGCGGGGTCAGGGATTTTCTCTGCCTCGTGATGGCTGGGTGTTGTGTGATGTCCTTAGGTTAGTTAGGTTTAAGTAGTTCTAAGTTCTAGGGGACTGATGACCATAGATGTTAAGTCCCATAGTGCTCAGAGCCATTTTTGGAGAAGCTGTAAGACAGAGGACTGTAACGAACGTGGTACCACGACCCTGGACTGATCATTGTCAGAACGAACAGCAAAACACAACGTCGTACAAAAAGTCTCTCCTTGTGAGCAAAAAATCGGCGAACCAACGGGTCCCCGATCCGTGACTTTGACAAGGGCCATTGCGTAGCAACAAAACGCAGAACGGGAGCAAGGACAGGGTCGGCAGCTGTGGCTGTAGCTACACGACGAAAATCAATCGGAAACGATTCGACCACGTCATCGGTTTCCGCATCAATGAACATGCAAGCAAGTTCGGAGGAATCGAATACCCTATCTTCAGCAACAGGCAAGCGGGACAACGCATCGGCGTTTCCGTGCTTAGCGGGAGACCGATACAAGATATCGTAGCGGTACTGCGAGAGAAAAACAGACCAGCGAATGAATTTTTTCGCTGTAGGTGGAGGTACAGGCTTGGTCGGATGAAAAAGCGATTTCAATGGCTTGTGGTCTGTGATGATGGTAAAGTGACGACCATACAAAAAATCATGAAACTTTGTAACACCAAATACGAGAGCCAATGCTTATTTCTCGACCTGTGAATAATTTCTTTGAGCAGACGAGGGCAATTTGAACGCAAAGGCAATAGGGCGATCGTGCGATCCATCTTTGTGTCTTTGTGCGCAAGCACAGCACCGATCCCGAAATCCGATGCATCCACCATCAACAAGAGGGGCTTCTGGTGATCGAATGCCGTAAGGCAAGTATTGGAAAGCAAAGGCGATTTCAACTGGCGAAAGGCGCGTTCGCATTCCGTCGTCCAGACGAACGGAACACCCTTACGGCGTAAGCGATGAAGCGGAGCTGAAATGGAAGAGGCATGCGCAATATATTTATGACAATAGTTGATTTTTCCCAGCACACTCGGAGCTGCTTCAAATTCTGCGGCGAAGGCAAGTCGTGCAAGGCACGAAGGTGCGTGGGACTGGGATATATGCCTTGGGCATTGATTACATGTCCCAGGTATGGCAAGTCCCGAGCAAAAAACACACATTTGTCCTTTCGCAAGCGAAGACCATTTTGTCGCAAGACCTGAAATAATGTTCTGAGATTGGCCATATGTTCTTCTCCGTCTTTCCGGAGATCACAATATCGTCAAGATAATTTGCTGCAGTTGGGACCGACGCACAAACAGTTTGTAGATATTGCTGAAACAATGCTGGGGCGGATGCACACCCGAATGGCAGTCGTTTGAATCGATACAACCCAAGATGCGTCTTAACCACCAAAACGCGCTGGGATTCTTCGTCCACCGGTATTTGCAAGTACGCATCTGCTAGGTCCAACTTCGAAAAATATTTACCTGGGCACAGTTTGTCAAAAAGATCTTCCGGGCGGGGTAAAGGAAAAGTTGCAATCGCTAGGTGTGGATTCACTGTTGTCTTGAAGTCTACACAAAGTCTCAACTTGCCGGAAGGTTTTGGCAAAATTACTAAGGGTGATGCCCAGAGAGAAGCCTGCACATGTTCAATTACACCTTTTGATTCTAAATCGTGTAATGTTTTTGCGACCTCATCACGCAATGCGTGGGGAACATTGCGCACTCTGAAAATTTTCGGTTGCGGTGTTTACTGTCAGTTCCAAATGTGCTTTATAGTTCTTAGCGAAACCGAGGTCTGGTGCCAAAATGTCTGCAAATTCTTCACATAGACGAGAAACACTGTCTGCAGGCACCGTCTGGTACATTGATAGAACCTGATCTACTATAGACAATTTAAACAACTGAAATAAATCGAAACCAAACAAGTTCACTGCAGAAGAAGAACGAAGGACGTAAAATGGCACAAGTTTTGTTTGACCTTTCTACGTTGCAAGAAGGCTGCACTGTCCTAACACAGGGACCTTTTGTCCTGAACATTTGCGGCACGCAACGGAGGCGTGCCCAGCAGTTTGTAAGTGTCTCGATTGATCAGTGAAACTGCAGCTCCGATATCGAGTTGGAATGATATCACTTTGCCGTTAATGTCCAGGTCTACAAAAAGTTTATTGTCCTGCTGACGACAAGAGCGACTGTCTCGTGCAAAGTGAACTGACACTGGCACATAATCACTTGCGACTTGACGGGAGTTCCGGCGATGTCGACGGACACTATTTTTGGGACGAACACAGTCACTGTTAGAGAGAGTGGCACTGCGCGGAGTGGAATGAACTACATGAATTTCCATGGGCGAAGTTTCGCGAGCCTAAGTATTCTTGGTTCGATTCCGATTCCGGCGCGAAGCAAAGGGCCTGGAACGGTTTTGAGCTTCCGATCTGAGCTTTTTCTGGCAAACACTCTGAACGCGTCATTTTTTATTACAATAGAAGCAAATAGCTTGGCGTGACGGGCAATTCTCACGCGAATGTTTAGTAGCACACCGCGGGCATGATTTGATCGCTGCATTTGCTTGCCTGCGCGGCACACGTGGCTGAGAGCCTGGCGGCAGCGGCGTGGCCGGGCGCGAGGGCTGTTTACTGTTCCGTGCAGCTTGCCCGGCGGGCCGGTTAACCTGACACACTGCCGGCGAAGTTTCAAATGATTCCTGAGCAAAGTCAAGTGTGTCCTGCCGATCCAATATGTCCATCACCTGTTGAAGGGAGGGATTTACTAGTTTCAAAATCTGTTCCCTTACACGAACATCAGAAACGTTCTGTGCAATTGCATCACGTACCATAGTATCTGAATAAGGGAGTCCACATTGACACTCAAAATCACAATCCCTAGTAAGGCCTTGCAAGGTTGCAACCCACTCCAGATTAGTCTGACCTCCCGTACGTTTTGTACGAAAGAAGGTATACCGTTTGGCAACTACGTTGACTGATTCTTTGAAATATGCATCTAATGCAGACAACATTTCTTCGTAGGACAGAGTTGCGACGTGGCGTCGGGGAAATAATTTGACTATCACACGGTACGTAGTCACGCCTACTGAAGAAAGGAGAAAAGGCTGGCGCTCGTTACCTTGAATTCTGTAGGCGGCGAGATGAAATCCAAATTGGCGTGTCCACTCCGTCCAGCTTTCCAGTGCAACATCAAAAGGTCGAAAAGTTGGTGCAACTGCGTGTTGTGGCTGCGTTATTGGTGAAGCGGCTGCTGCAGCATCGTTTTGCATCGCACGTTGACCCTGGACGAGCTGTTCAAGGGCATCCATTAAGGCCTGCGTCCGCTGATTCTGTAAGCGATAAAATTCGGACAGTACATCTGGAGATTGTGGCGAAGCCATTACACAAGTAAATCAGGGCAATATCGATAAGAACGCGGTTTTGCCTCGTCGCCTATGTTGTGGCTGGCAGGAGAGCCAACACTGTTCCTAAAGGAGGCCGAAATGCACGCGTTTTATCTCACGCAGTCTGGCGTGAGCTCTGAAACATGACAAGGGAATTAGAATTGAGAAAAAAGGACGTAGCTGGTGCAATACTTAACTTTAATCCATTAATGGAGAACGTCGCTCTTTACGGTACATGATTCACAATATCAATAGTACGGATACTGGCGCCTTGCTAGGTCGTAGCAAATAACGTAGCTGAAGGCTATGCTAACCATCGTCTCGGCAAATGAGAGCGTAGAAGTCAGTGAACCATCGCTAGCAAAGTCGGTTGTACAACTAGGGCAAGTGCTAGGAAGTCTCTCTAGACCTGCCGTGTGGCGGCGCTCGGTCTGCAATCACTGATAGTGGCGACACGCGGGTCCGACGTATACTAACGGACTGCGGCCGATTTAAAGGCTACCACCTAGCAAGTGTGGTGTCTGGCGGTGACACCACAACTAGTTCCTGCAGTCATCCTAGCTACTTTCAAATCCGTAACCTCAACCTTGTTGATAAGGTACCCTGAATTCACATAGCTTTCGCTCCCATACAACAAAGTTGGTCGAAAGATTGAACGGTGCACAGATAACTTGGTCTTGGTACTGACTTCCTTCTTGCACAAGAGATCGTAGCTGAGCGCTCACTGCATTAGCTTTGCTACACCTCGCTTCTAGTTCTTTTACTATGTTGCCATCCTGTGAGAATATGCATCCTAAGTACTTGAAACTGTCCACCTGTTCTAACTTTGTTCCTCCTATTTGGCACTCAATCCGTTTATATCTCTTTCCAACTGACATTACTTTTGTTTTGGAGCTGCTAATCTTCATACCATAATCTTTACATTTCTGATGTAGCTCTGAAATATTACTTTGCAAACTTTCAATAGAATCTGCCATTACAACTAAGTCATACGCACATGCGAGACTGCTTATTTTGTGTTCACCTATCTTAATCTCACCCAGCCAGTCTATTGTTTTCAACATATGATCCATAAATAATATGAACAACAGTGGAGACAGGGTGCAGCCTTGTCTTACCCCTGAAACTACTCTGAACCATGAACTCAATTTACCGTCAACTCTAACTGCTGCCTGACTATCTATGTAAAGACCTTTAATTGCTTGCAAAAGTTTGCCTCTTATTCCATAATCACGTAGAACAGATAATAAATTCCTCCTACGAACCCGGTCATATGCCTTTTCTAGATCTATAAAACATAGACAACCTCTCCATTATTTGCCGTAAGCAAAGATCTGGTCCTGACAACCTCTAAGATGCCTAAACCCACACTGATTTTCGTCCAATTTGTCCTCTACTAATACTCGCACTATCCTTTCAACAATACCTGAGAGGATTTTACCCACAACGCTGATCAAAGAGATACCTCTGTAGTTGTATCTTTTCTGTTTCCATGTTTAAAGATTGGTGTGATTACTGCTTTCGTCCAGTCTGATTGAATCTGACCCGACTGTCACGTCATTTCAATTATCCTGTGTAACCATTTAAGACCTGACATTCCACTTTATTTGATGAGTTCGACTTAATTTCATCTACCCCAGCCGCTTTATTGCACTGCAATCTATTGACCATTTTCTCCACTTGCTCCAATGTGATTCTATTTCCGTCATCATTCCTGTCCCATTGTACATCGAAATCTGAAACATTACTGATCGTATTTTCACCTACATTGAGCAACTCTTCAAAATATTCCCTCCATCTGCCCAAGGCATCAACAGGATTCACCAGCAGCTTTCCTGACCTGTCCTAAATACTTGTCATTTCCTTCTTACCTTTCTTTTGAAGACTGCTAATAACACTCCAGAATGGTTTTCAAGCAGCTTGACCCAAGGTCTCCAACCTTTTTCCAAAGTCTTCCCAAGATTTCTTCTTGGATGCTGTAATTATCTGTTTGGCTTTGTTTCTTTCTTCAATATAACGTTCTTTGTCTACCTGAGTACTAGTCTGTAGCCATTTTTGATATGCCTTCTTTTTCCTTTTACAGGCTGACTGTGTCATTCCACCAAGCTGTTTGCTTCATCCTACCTTTACACACTTATGTTCCAAGACATTCTTTGGCCACTTCCAGTACTGTGTCCCTGTATCTTGTCCATTCCTTTTCCAGTGACTGCAATTGACCGCATTCAACTAATTGGTACCTTTCTGAGATCACTGTTATGTACCTGTGTCTGATTTCCTTATCCTGAATTTTCTCCACTCTTATCCTCCTACACATGGACCTCACTTCCTGCACTTTCGGCCTCACAATACCAATTTCACTGCAGATTAAATAATGATCAGTGTCATCATACTATCCCCTGAATACACGTGCGTCCCTCACAGCCTTCCTGAATTCCTGATCTGTTATTATATAGTCAATGACAGATCCGGTTCCCCTGCCTTCCCAAGTATAGCGGGGAATGTTCTTATATTTAAAAAAGGAGTTTGTGATTACTAAACCCATACTGGCACAGAAATCCAAGAGTTGTTTCCCGTTCCTTGTGGCCTCCATATCCTCTCCTAATTTGCCCACAACCTTTTCATACCCTTCTGTTCGATTTCCAATCCTGGCATTAAAATCACCCATGAGCTGAACACTGTCTTTGTCCTTTACTCTAACAACTACATCACTGAGTGCCCCATAAAAACTATCCATCTTATCCTGATCTGTCCCTTCACAATGCGAATATACTGACACAATCCTAATTTTCTTGCTAGACATTGTCAAATCTATCCACATCAGTCGTTCGGTTACATACCTTATTGCAACTACGCTGGGTTCCATTTCTTTCCTGATGAAAAGCTCTACACCCCATTGTGCTCTTCCTGCTTTGACTACTGACAGGTAGACCTTGTATTCTCCCACTTCCTCTTCTTTCTCACTCCTTACCCGAATGTCACTAACAGCTAAAACGTCAAGTCCCATCTTACTTGCAGCCTCTGCCAGCTCTACCTTCTTCCCAGAGTAGCCCCCATTAATATTAATAGCTCCACATCTCGTTACCATTCGTTCGCCGAGTCTTATCTTAGGAGTCCCTGGTTTGTCAATTAGAGGTGGGACTCCATCACCTCCAAAGGTCCGAGGCATTTTGCTCTGATTGTTGCCAGCATCATGTTTAAAGTACCAGGGAAGCAGATTGCTAGGCTTACTTGCCCCGGGTCCCATTGAGTTTGACTCCTAACGGTTGAGGGACTAACCGGTGGATTTGGTAGTCTTTGCCATCTGAGCACAAAGGTGGCCACGACTCGGAATATGTCCGAGTTGCCCAGCCTTATTCCAAAGTAACTGGTATCCCGACTGTCAGGACCACTTACTTGGCCACTCATACGTTGCCCGTGGTTCATGAACTAGGACATGATACCAGGAACCCACACTCAGTGGAACGTTGTTCATTGTGATCAGAATTAAACCTATAAGTGCGAACGTCGTTTAGCGAGAACAGAAACATGTTATATATAAGCCCTATAGAGTACTGAAGCGATGTCGGAATTGTTTGTTTTCATTTTGAGAGTATTGAGTTTTCTAGCGCAGTATAATGGACCTGTCTTTTTAAAAATTATTTTCATTACAACATCGCTCTGTTACACGTTACAAATCAGAAATATTCAAATAAAATCTAAATCAGACAGCGATAATTTCAGTTTTGCTATAAATACAGTTTACTTGCAAGTAACAGACTGGAGGATAACTATGTGGAAGAAAAACGTTTGCTAAGTTATGTAGCATACATCCATACTCAGTATCTAGACAACTCACCGCTTCTGATTTCTAGAGGAATTTAGTAAGACAGCGATCGCATAAGCAGACAAAGCGATCAAAACGAGGTAATGCCCGATGGGTATGCGCCACACGTAACATACAGGTAATGCAGTTACGATTTTAACTGACCAAAGATAGCAGGAAAACTACCATAGTCTGTGGTACTTATAATAGTCTATGGAAGCCTACGGGATTAACATCTGTAGTGCAAGGTAGTAGCGTAAAACCCTAGTTACAGTAGTAGCTAATAAGACCTAGACAACAATAAACATCCTTTCAACAATTTATACTAGCTGTTGATCAATATTAAAAGAAGTGAAGTACCTAAATAATCACACCTCATTCCCATATATCATAAAGACAAACAGTGGTGCGACCTGTTCGGGAATAATATTATCGTCAGCCTACTGCAAAGCGCAAAAATGTATTCTAGGCTCGCATTGTACGTTACTCCCTGGGAAATAAAAGCAATCACCACGGACTCAAGGAACTTCATTCGTGTGAAATACAGGTCATTAGTACCGTGTACGATGCACTAAAAACAGACGAAGTAGAGAACGTAGGTTCCATCTTCTCTGTTTCACAGAGGAAGACTGCACTGTGCTTCCTTCTCTAGATTGTCGCACAGTTGACAAAATGGTAGATATCGAAGTAGACGACAGAGGGATAGAGAAACAATTAAAATCGCTCAAAAGAGGAAAGGCCGCTGGTCCTGATGGGATACCAGTTCGATTTTACACAGAGTACGCGAAGGAACTTGCCCCCCTTCTTGCAGCGGTGTACCGTAGGTCTCTAGAAGAGCGAAGCGTTCCAAAGGATTGGAAAAGGGCACAGGTCATCCCCGTTCTCAAGAAGGGACGTCGAACAGATGTGCAGAACTATAGACCTATATCTCTAACGTCGATCAGTTGTAGAATTTTGGAACACGTATTATGTTCGAGTATAATGTCTTTTCTGGAGACTAGAAATCTACACTGTAGGAATCAGCATGGGTTTCGAAAAAGACGATCGTGTGAAACCCAGCTCGCGCTATTCGTCCACGAGACTCAGAGGGCCTTAGACACGGGTTCACAGGTAGATGCCGTGTTTCTTGACTTCCGCAAGGCGTTTGACACAGTTCCCCATAGTCGTTTAATGAACAAAGTAAGAGCATACAGACTATCAGATCAATTGTGTGATTGGATTGAGGAGTTCCTAGATAACAGAACGCAGCACGTCATTCTCAATGGAGAGAAGTCTTCCGAAGTAAGAGTGATTTCAGGTGTGCCGCAGGGGAGTGTCATAGGACCGTTGCTATTCACAATATACATAAATGACCTGGTGGATGACATCGGAAGTTCACTGAGGCTTTTTGCAGATGATGCTGTGGTGTATCGAGAGGTTGCAACAATGGAAAATTGTACTGAAATGCAGGAGGATCTGCAGCGAATTGACGCATGGTGCACGGAATGGCAATTGAATCTCAATGTAGCGAAGTGTAATGTGATGCGAATACATAGAAAGATAGGTCCCTTATCATTTAGCTACAAAATAGCAGGTCAGCAACTGGAAGCAGTTAATTCCATAAATTATCTGGGAGTACGCATTAGGAGTGATTTAAAATGGAATGATCATATAAAGTTGATCGTCGGTAAAGCAGATGCCAGACTGAGATTCATTGGAAGAATCCTAAGGAAATGCAATCCGACAACAAAGGAAGTAGGTTACAGTACGCTTGTTCGCCCAATGCTTGAATACTGCTCAGCAGTGTGGGATCCGCACCAGGTAGGGTTGATAGAAGAGATAGAGAAGATCCAACGGAGAGCAGCGCGCTTCGTTACAGGATCATTTAGTAATTGCGAAAGCGTTACGGAGATGATAGATAAACTCCAGTGGAAGACTCTGCAGGAGAGACGCTCAGTAGCTCGGTACGGGCTTTTGTTGAAGTTTCGAGAACATACCTTCACCGAAGAGTCAAGCAGTATATTGCTCCCTCCTACGTATATCTCGCGAAGAGACCATGAGGATAAAATCAGAGAGATTAGAGCCCACACAGAAGCATACCGACAGTCCTTCTTTCCACGTACAATACGAGACTGGAATAGAAGGGAGAACCGATAGAGGTACTCAGGGTACCCTCCGCCACACACCGTCAGGTGGCTTGCGGAGTACGGATGTAGATGTAGAAATGCGTTAGACACGATATAACAGACATTTTATCATCAGCTGAGAACAATTTATGAATCTAAAAAGTAGTAAACTACACTTGGCAGCCAGCGTTCAACACAAACGGGTGAAGTACCAGTAGTTATCAGAAAGCATGATTTGGACCTAGATGTCAGTACACATGAATTATTTACCAGACACTGTTATTTACAGAAAAGTTTAGCCGGTGGTTGAAACGAGGCAGGTAATTCTTCCACCATCTTACTCCCACGACAACACTCCTGATAGATAATGGCTGTGAAGGAGAGACAATACCCGTGAATTATATGGCTTTTATCCGATTCGTTAACAGCGCACAGGAGTAGGGGGCTCGCCTACACGCAGAGGCAATGTCAAGAGAAATGACCTTCAATGAGTAACGACTGAAGATGGAGGAACGCGGTTAATATAAAAACTGCCAAGTGACGGATGGCCCGAAAATTAAACACTACAATGGTGCTTTTCAACACCTACGCATTACTATTCAATCCCCTCACTTTCAGTCAGAGTCTAATACTTTACAGGTCTTTAAAATGAATCAGCCAAATACAATACAGGTAACTTCACCGTCCTCCAACTTATCCGAAAGATCTCTTTTTTTTTTTACTTGATGCTCAGGAGTATTTATTCAAAAAAATACATAAAGACTAAACTACTGCATTTCAACGCACTTTTTGGGGTCTCTAAAGCATTTGAACGCTCTAAATTACACACATCAAAAAAGTTGTGAGTCACCTCGGTTCTGAGAGTTCCAGAACCTGTACAGAAAGTTGGAATAGAGATCATAATGAACATAATTTCCGCACTTTTTATTGCTCATGAAAACAACACATCGCATGATGTACCACCATACAGTGAGAACATCAGGGGTGGTCGTCCTGATTGGTGTACACACCGGTACCTCTAATACCCAGCAGTACGTCCTCTTGCATTGATGAAAGCCTTTATTCGTTGTGCCACACTGTCAAGTTAGTCAAGGCACTCTTGGTCCAGATTGTCCCACTGCTCAACGGCGATACGGCGTAGATCCCTCAGAGTGCTAATAGTAAACTGCAGAAGCGTCAATAGAAAGGTCCCAGAACTGCTCTCATTCATAAACGTTCACAACGCCCATATGGTACTGGGGACAGAAAGTTGACTGAAACGAGACGTAAAGAGTAATGGAATCCTAAACACATATTGGAATGTATACCGCAGAGACAGGCTGGACAGTGAAGGGGGAGGCGTGTTTATAGCGATACGAAGTGCAATAGTATCGAAGGAAATTGATGGAGATCCGAAATGTGAAATGATTTGGGTGAAGGTCACGGTTAAAGCAGGCTCAGACATGGTAATTGGATGTCTCTATAGGCCACCGGGCTCAGCAGTTGTTGTGGCTGAGCACCTGAAGGATAATTTGGAAAATATTTCGAGTACATTTCCCCACAACGTTACAGTTCTGGGTGGAGATTTTAATTTCCCGGATATAGACTGGGAGACTCAAATGTTCGTAACGGGTGGCAGGGAAAAAGAATCCAGTGAAATTTTTTAAAGTGCTTTATCTGAAAACTACCTTGAGCAGTTAAACAGATAACAGACTCGTGGCGATAACATATTAGACCTTCTGGTGACTAACAGACCCGAACTATTTCAAACAGTTAACGCAGAACAGGGAATCAGCGATCATAAAGCGGTTACGGCATCGGTGATTTCAGCCGTAAATAGAAATATTAAAAAAGGTAGGAAGATTTTTCTGTTTATCAAAAGTGACAAAAGGTAGATTACACAGTACCTGACGGATCAACACAAAAATTTTGTCTCAAGTACAGATAGTGTTGAGGATCAGTGGACAAAGTTCAAAACCATCGTACAATATGCGTTAGATGAGTATGTGCCAAGCAAGATCGTAAGAGATGGAAAAGAGCCACCGTTGTACAACAACCGAGTTAGAAAACTGCTGCGGAAGCAAAGGGAACTTCACAGCAAACATGAACATAGCCAAAGCCTTGCAGACAAACAAAAATTACGCGAAGCGAAATGTAGTGTGAGGAGGGCTATGCGAGAGGCGTTCAATGAATTCGAAAGTAAAGTTCTATGTACAGACTTGGCAGAAAATCCTAAGAAATATTGGTCGTATGTCAAAGCGGTAGGTGGATCAAAACAAAATGTCCAGACACTCTGTGACCAAAATGGTACTGAAACAGAGGATGACAGACTAAAGGCCGAAATACTAAATGCCTTTTTCCAAAGCTTTTTCCAAAGCTGTTTCACAGAGGAAGACTGCACTGCAGTTCGTTCTCTAGATTGTCGCACAGATGACAAAATGGTAGATATCGAAATAGACGACAGAAGGATAGAGAAACAATTAAAATCGCTCAAAAGAGGAAAGGCCGAAGGACCTGATGGGATACCAGTTCGATTTTACACAGAGTACGCGAAGGAACTTGCCCCCCTTCTTGCACCGGTGTACCGTAGGTTTCTAGAAGTGCGTGGCGTTCCAAAGGATTGGAAAAGGGCACAAGATGGTTCAAATGGCTCTGAGCACTATGGGACTTAACTGCTGTGGTCATCAGTCCCCTAGAACCTAGAACCACTTAAACCTAACTAACCTAAGGACATTACACACATCCATGCCCGAGGTAGGATCCGAACCTGCGACCGTAGCAGTCGCTCGTTTCCGGACTGAGCGCCTTAACCGCTAGACCACCGCGGCCGGCGAAAAGGGCACAGGTCATCCCCGTTTTCAAGAAGGGCCGTCGAACAGATGTGCAGAACTATAGACCTATATCTCTAACGTCGATTAGTTGTAGAATTTAGGAACACGTGTTATCTTCGAGTATAATGTCTTTTCTGGAGACTAGAAATTTACTCTGTAGGAATCAGCATGGGTTTCGAAAAAGACGGTCGTGTTAAACCCAGCTCGCGCTATTCGTCCACCAGACTCAGAGGCCCATAGACACGGGATCACAGGTAGATGCTGTGTTTCTTGACTTCCGCAAAGCGTTCGATACAGTTCCCCACAGTCGTTTAATGAACAAAGTAAGAGCATATGGACTATCAGACCAATTGTATGATTGGATTGAAGAGTTCCTAGATAATAGAACGCAGGATGTCATTCTCAATGGACAAAAGTCTTCCGAAGTAAGAGTGATTTCAGGTGTGCCGCAGGTGAGTGTCATAGGACGGTTGCTATTCACAATATACATAAATGACCTTGTGGATGACATCGGAAGTTCAGTGAGGCTTTTTGCAGATGATGCTGTGGTGTATCGAGAGGTTGTAACAATGGAAAATTGTAGTGAAATGCAGGAGGATCTGCAGCGAATTGACGCATGGTGCAGGGAATGGCAATTGAATCTCAATGTAGGCAAGTGTAATGTGCTGCGAATACATAGAAAGATAGATCCCTTATCATTTAGCTACAAAATAGCAGGTCAGCAACTGGAACCAGTTAATTCCATAAATTATCTGGGAGTACGCATAAGGAGTGATTTAAAATGGAATGATCATATAAAGTTGATCGTCGGTTAAGCAGATGCCAGACTGACATTCATTGGAAGAATCCTAAGGAAATGCAATCCGAAAACAAAGATAGTAAGTTAGAGTACGCTTGTTCGCCGACTGCTTGAGTACTGATCGGCAGTGTGGGGTCCGTACCAGATAGGGTTGATAGAATAGATAGAGAAGATCCAACGGAGAGCAGCGCGCTTCGTTACAGGATCATTTAGTAATCTCGAAAGCGTTACGGAGATGATAGATAAACTCCAGTGGAAAACTCTGCAGGAGAGACGCTCAGTAGCTCGGTACGGGCTTTTGTTAAAGTTTCGAGTACATACTTCCACCGAAGAATCAAGCAGTATATTGCTCCCTCCTACGTATATCTCGCGAAGAGACCCTGAGGATAAAATCAGAGAGATTAGAGCCCTCACAGAGGAATACCGACAATCTTTCTTTCCACGAACAATACGAGACTGGAATGGAAGTGACAACCGATAGAGGTACTCAGGGTACCCTCCGCCACCCACCATCAGGTGGCCTGCGGTGTATGGATGTAGATGTAGATGTAGATGTAGAGTGGTTGGTGGGTCACGTCGTCCATAAACAGCTCTTTTTAATGTATCTCAGGCATGTTCGATAGGGTTCATGTCTGGAGAACATGCTGGCGTCTCTAGTCGAGCGATGTCGGTATCACGGAGGAAGTCATTGACAAGATGTGCACGATGGGGGCGCGAATTGTCGTCCATGAAGACAAATGGTTCGTCAGTATGCTGCCGATATGGTTGCACTATCGGTGAGATGAAGGCATTCACGTATCGTACATCCGTGATGGTGCTTTCCATGAGCACCAGATGCGTACGTCGGTCCCACATAATGCCACACGAGAACAGCAGAGAACCTCCTCCTTGCAGCACTCGCTTGACAATACGTCTAACGACCGCGCTGAGTGGCCGCATGGTTTTAGGCGTCATGTCACGGACTACGCGCCTCCTCCCGCCGGAAGTTCGAGTCCTACCTCGGGGATGTGTGAGTGTGTGTGTGTGTGTGTGTGTGTGTGTGTGTGTGTGTGTGTGTGTGTGTGTGTGTGTGTGTAGTTCTTAGCATAATTAGTTTAAGTAGTGTGTAAGTCTAGGAACCGATGTCCTAAACATCTCTTTCCCTTAGAAATTAACACACATTTGAACACACGATGTGTATAAGGCGTTCAGCCTGACCGGGTTGTCTCCAAACACGTCTCGGACGATTGTCTGGTTGAAGCCATATGTGACAGTCATAGGTGAAGAGAACGTGATGCCAATCCTGACCGGTCCATTGGGAATGTTGTTGGGCCCATCGGTACCGCGCTGCATGGTGTCGTGGTTCCAAAGATGGAACTCCCCATGGACGTGTGGACTGAAGTTGGGCCTCATGTAGCCTATTGTGCACAGTTTGAGTCGTAACACGAAAAACATTATTCCACATGGCGGCGTTGCTGTCAGGGGTGGCTCTGAGCCATAATTCGTAGGTAGCGGTCATCCACTGGAGTGGTAGCCCTTGGGCAGCCTGAGCGAGGCATGTCGTCGACAGTTCATGTCTCTCAGTACCTCCTCCATGTCCAAACAACATCGCTTTGATTCACTCCGAGACGCCTGGATACTTCCCTTGTTGAGAGCTCTTCGTGGCACAAAGTAACAATACGGACGCGTTCGAACCGCGGTATTGACCGTCTAGGCATGCTTGGACTACAGATAACACGAGTAGTGTACCTCCTTCGTGCTGGGATGACTGGAATTGATCAGCTGTCGGACCCCCTCCATATAACAGGCGCTGCCCATGCATTTTTACATATTCGGGTGGGTTTAGTGACATCTCTGGAAAGTCAAAGGGACGGTGTCTGTGATACAATATCAACAGTCAATGTCTATCTTCAGGAGTTCTGGGAGCCAGGATGATGCAAAACATTTTTGAAGTTTGTATATTTGTCAGACTGAACCAAAAGAAGAAGGTAAAGAGTGTAAATTGAAAGTACTTTACAGGATCTTCAAAAGTGTTCTAAGTCTGACATTTTCCATTTGTGAACATAATGAAAAATATTTATCCCAAAAGTTACGTGAGGGATGGAAGTTTCAGTATTTCAAAGTATTTCACAGGCTGCTCGATTGTCTCCAATTTCCCTGAATACTTTTTTCCTTTTTTCCGCCATGTTCAAAAGTATTTATGTATAAAATTACGCACATTGTGTTTATTTCAATATTTCTTAGTGCTGTACAGTGCGCTCAAAAATATCCTTTACGTAATTTTTTGGATAAACAAAACAAGTCCAGCGTTCTAATGCTTCTGACCACCTAACTTAAAACTTAGAAATGTTCCAATCTCCACCATTGTCGTAATTTTTGGGTAACCAATTTTGAATATAATGCAAAAACATTCATATCGTTGGGATAATTTTGATACTTTGAAATTCTGCAGGTTACAATTTGTTCATAATTTTTTAGATAAATTCTTTTCAATATGATGCAACAAATTCAGAACGTTCAGATACTGGAAAGTACCTTGAGTTGCGGCGATTTACATACATTACGTAATTTAAACGATGTATACTTTCCAATATGGCTCTAGTGTAGTGCTGCAGACTTTGATAATATTGTAAAATTAGTCATGTAGACTAAAAAACTTTGGTCGTATGTAAACTCAGTAAGCGGACCCAGATCATCTTTATAGACTTCAGTGACCATACTACCACCGGAACGGAATGAGTGTGAACGATGAAATACTCTATTTGGTCTTTCTAATTTGTTTCACTACGGAAGATTGCAGTATGTTTCCCCGTTGAGTCATCACATGAGTGCGGAAATGTCACAGATACAGATAAGTTAAAGCAGAACAGGAAATCATCTAAAATCTTTGAATAATCGGAAAGTACCTAGCTCTGATTCTATTGACTATGCGAAAGAATCTGTCTTTCCAGATAAGCATGCCAAGTGATTACAGCAAAGCCCAGGTCATTCCGATTCCCAAGAACGGTCTTCAGATAGATATACATAATTACAGAGAAATGTCGTTGAAGAGAACTGAGTCGTCTGGAGCGTGGTGCTATAGACGGATGGATCCTGGTCATGGAGCGCTGCATCAAAACAATCAGATGACGTAAAAGAAAATCTTAGAATCCAATTTCTTATAGAGTCATTTGACTTGAAATGCTTCAATTGGCTCTGAGCCCTATGGGACTTAATTTCTGAGGTCATCAGTCCCCTAGAACTTAGAACTACTTAAACCTAACTAAACTAAGGACATCACACACATCCATGCCCGAGGCAGGATTCGAACCTGCGACCGTAGCGGTCTCACGGTTCCAGACTGTAGTGCCTAGAACCGCTCGGCCACCCCGGCCGGCTAGTCATTGGACTCGTTTCAAGCTCCCACAGTACAATCTTTGTAGCGAACAAAATTCCCTTTATGGAAATGGCAATGAATTCGGTAGCCAGAAGACCTGTCATTCATTTCGTCCATGATGTTTAGCCCACCATAGGCAATGCTGAACAGGCTGAGGTCGTATTCCTTCACTTCTGGAAAGCAATAAATATGTTTTCCCTTGTCTTTAGGTGAACCAAGTAAGAGCTTATGTGAACAGGGCGAGGTAAGTGATTGGATTCAGGCTCATTTAGTAAATGTGGAAGGTCTATGGAGAAGCTCAACAAACTCTAGTTGTGAAGGACGTTCAAATGTAGAGAGCATAAGTTAAAAGATGACCCGAACAACGTATTATATCCTCTAATACGTCCAGCGGTATAACTAAGATAAGAAAATCAAAGAACTTTAGGCTCATTAGCAGGATTACAGACAGCTGAACTTTTAGCTACCACTCGCGAACGGAACAAGGATAGAAATGACAGGAGTAGCAAACTTCGTTTCTGCCTTTCATAGTAAATTCTTTTCGAAGTGGAGATGTAAATGTAGATCTGACTGAACAAGTCGAAGGCATTCAGTAAAGTGAACCCATACGAAATTGCATCAGATGTACTCATAAAAATTTTGGGAATAAAGATGATGTTATCACTACACTAACCTGTTTAAGTTGCCATGCTAGGCATTCGATGATATTTATGTATGTGTAGGAGATGGTAGATAGCATTCGTACCTCCGTGAGACTGCACGCACGATGGAGCTGTATTCTTGGAGCTACCATGAACAAACAAAAATTGAAACTTTCCTGGCAGATTAAAACTGTACAAGAGCGCTTCCGTGAAGTTTCGTTGGTAGGAGACGAGGTACTGGCGGAAGTATAGCTGTCAGGATGGGGCGTGAATCGTGCTTGGGTAGCTCAGATGGTAGAGCACTTGTCCGCGAAAGGAAAAGGTCCCGCGTTCGAGTCTCGGTCCGGCACACAGTCTTAATCTGCCAGGAAAGTTTCATTACAGCGCACACTCCGCTGCGGAGTGACAACCTCATTCTGGAAGCAAAAATTTAATATTTTCCTTAGAGTGCAAGATCATCTGTTGACAGTCACCTCGTTGTGCCAGTACTGGCTGTTAACACTCAATAAATAAGCGTAATTTTTCAACTACTCCATCTCCGAATCACCAGTTGAAGCAGCCACGATCGTCGAACAGGTTCAAGACACAACGAAGACACAAATGTAGTTATGGGTTCGCTTAAGGTCTCGAGAGAGAGATCATTGACTGTTTTTCATTCCGACACGCCTCTCAAACTGAACTATTTGGAGTCAGATATTTGGTTACTGGTCGTAAAAGCATCAGAATAGCGAAAGAAATATTACAAAAATTTTACCGTTTTATGAAGGCAGACGTTGTTTCCATAGATATGTATCTCCAGTTCAAGGCAAACTAATAATAATACGGCATGTACACAGAACTACAAACACTATGCTGGCAGTAAAGTTGTATGTCTATAAGAACACACAGAATCTCGTTTTCGTGTTCACTCCCCTCTAACCAAAGAAATGTGTAGTCACAATTTTACTCTGCTACTATTTGCACGAAGTCAAGGCGTGATTTTGAGAAGAATGAGCATACATCACTTTCATCATGATAAAATCTTTACTGTAGCCTATGTGAAACCAAATAACGGAAGGCACCCTTTGCTATTTAAAGGTCACACAGTGTTGCAGATAGGTCTGAAAAGAAACTTAATGAAGTTAATTGTTCTGTCTTGGAGACTTCAAATATCAGGAAGGCGAAGTTAAAAAGACTTCTTCCTTTTTTACTGCAGCTAGATAAGCGCGGAGTTGCAGGAGTTCCAGCCTTGTGGAATTCTTCCGCCAACTCAAGTTACAGAAGCAAAAGAATACCAAGAAGCTTTTCGCTCTTATTTCTGCTTTTCTTTTCTCCGCCTCCATTTGCAACTATGTCCCTTTTATCTTTTAAGAAAATGTATTTTGAATGTTCCATTTGCCTTTGGTAGAAACATGCGCATTTATTTATCATTTACTTCTTTACAACGTCTTATGTAGTCTTGAGCAAATTTCAATGGAATATATAATAGAATGAATTAATAGAACCTGTTTTCGTTCTTTTGGGTAATGAAAATCGACAGAAATATTTCTCTGCTATGACCTGACCAGTCCACATATTTAAGAAAATTATTTATTCGTGCAACTTTCTAATTCGCACTAACTATTACGTATTACAGTATCGCATCTGAGTTCCACCAGAAGTTTCTCACGAGTTTTATATGTAGTCTAACGTAGTATGGTAATAAACTTCAATAATTTTTCCGATGATTGATTTCCCTGTCGCAGCGTAATGTCAGCCTGTTCATTCGTAGCGGACAGTTGTCTTTTGCTGTGGTCAACTTCATCATATACATGACTCATTAGATCTGCCACATATTCGTTTCTTAATGAATGTTATAGACGTTCAAGTGCCTTGGTTGAAGAAGGGTGGTTATCGTTTGTCATTCGATTACTCTTGTAGAACATACTTACAAATAATCTCTCTTACATATCGTCACATTTACTGTGCCTATGCCACATTTAGAAATTCCGAACGTAACAAGTTCCTGACAGTCATCATATGCGGTTTTTAAGATTTTCATTGTTGATTAACTGAGGTATAGTGTGAAAGTTTACCGTCTACCTCCTTGCCTAGGGACGGCAGATGAAAGTTGATGTCGTGAAGCCCTGAATCAAAATTGCGCAACGGATAACTGGGGAGGAGAGCTTGAGAGCGCTAATTAGAGAGTGTGCCCTTTCTGTGCCTTACTAGGCAAGGGGCTGAAGGGCTCACACGCTGATGTGTGGGTCCCTGCATTCTATATCTTTTATTTTAAATGAATTCCTTTAACTTGACTTCTTTGTGATTTTTAAGGTATGTCAAAGATTGATGACAGTTGATTACCTATTTATTTTTTATTTTAAACATTATCACTCGACCTTACAGCGATTTCAGCAATTGTTTCAGTTTACAGGTATTACAATTTTACGACTTATAGCTAGGGTATATATTATACTAATCTGCACGCACATTTCTACGTGCAAGACGGAGTTGCGTTAGCCAAATGTATACCTCCAAAGTCTCCCAATATTTTACATGGACATCCACTATGTGAGGAGGGTAACGAGCAAACTGGGGACCAGATGCAACACAGGGAGTCAATTTTCAGAAATTGAACGAGAACATTCATTTCCTTACACAATCCGAAGCTGGAAATAAAAGAATTAGTACAAATATTCAAATACCTCTCTTCCATGCTTAAACATTGAGACAGACGCACTCAGGGCACTTCTGCTCACTTACCCGTCTGCTGTAACCTCCTAGAATATGGCGGGAACCAGAGGTCTTCCTGGGCCCCGGTGGAGGGGTTGGTCGAACCACTTGGCCGTGACCAATCTCTCCACCCCAAATCTTGTGACACTGGAAAGTCTTTGACTTTTACCTGCCTGTGCTGTCTCTCTGATACCCTAGCCAGGAGTAAGGTTGGCACTACTATACTGCAGAATTACTTCCCAACAAAGATTTGACCACGCTTTACGGAGAGGTGTGAGGCGGATTAGGAAAGTTCATGTGCAGATTCACATCCACGTACAAGAAATGCATATACACGACACATATAAATACGTATTAAGAGGCCTGACACATTTCTTTCCACCCGTCCACATGGGTTCTGTTGCACCCGCGACCGGCCGCGTCGTGTAATAAAATTGGCTGCGGAGGCGCTTCTGTTTCTATTTCCCGGTGCGAGCGAGCAGCGAAACCTGCTGCTAATAGAGCGGAAACTAATGTACCGTTTCAAGTTCTCTATGTTTGTTTGTGTACTCCACATACCTGAACTTTAAAGTTACCTTTTCATCTGCGATGTGAGATTGTTGAACACTCATTGCCAAAGCAAGGAATGTATGAAAAACAGTCATTTATTCTCTATGCAGAAGATTGTTGTTACATATAAGCAAATTTCATCAGCTATTGGCAGGATGCCACTCACATTTCGTTATTGTTTCCATTAATCACGTTAGTTTTATTTTGCAAACCTACTGTTATTTCCGTTAAGCTGGCTTTTTATCTTCTATGTCTTTTGTGTTCTCACTGACCCCTTTGTAAAATCTACATCTTTACCTGCATGGATAATCTGCAAATCACATTTAAGTGCCAGGCAGAGGGTTTATCGAACCACCTTCACAATTCTCTATTATTTCTATCTTGTATAACACGCGGACAGAATGAACACCTACATCTTTCCGTACGAGCTCTGATTTCCCATATTTTATCTTGGTGATCGTTCCTCCCTATGTAGGTCGGTGTCAACAAAATATTTTTTGTGTTCGGTGGAGAAAGTTGGTGATTACAATTTCGTGAGAAGATTCCGACGCAACCAAAAACGCCTTTCTTTTAATGATGTCCAGCCCAAATCCTGTATCGTTTCTGTGCTACTCTATCCCATCTTTCGAGATAATACAAAACGTGCTGCATTTCTTTGAACTTTTTTGATGTACTCCGTCAGTCCTATCCGGTAAGGATCCCACACTGCGCATCAGTATTCTAAAAGAGGACGGACAAGCGTAGGCAGCCTGCTTAGTAGGTCTGTTACATTTTCTAAGTGTCCTGCCAATAAAACGATGTCTTTGGTTAGTCTTCCCCATACATTTCCTATGTGTTCCTTCCAATTTAAGTTGTTCGTAATTGTAATACCTAGGTATGTAGTTGTTACGGCTTTTAAATTAGACTGATTTATCGTGTAACAGAAGTTTAATCAGTACCTTTTAGCAATCATGTGGACGACCTCACTTTTCGTTATTTAGGGTCAACTGCCACTTTTCGCACCATTAAAATATCTTTTCTAAATGGTTTTGCAGTTTGTTTTGATCTTCTGATGACTTTATTAGTCGATAAACAACAGCGTCATCTGCAAACAACCGAAGACGGATGCTCATATTGTCTCCCAAATCGTTTATATAGATAACGAACAGCAAGGGGCCTTTAACACTACCCTGTGGAAAGTCAGAAATCACTTCTGTTTTACTCGATGACTTTCCGTCAATTACTACGAACTGTGATCTCTCTGACAGGAATCACAAATCCAGTCACATAACTGAGCCGTTATCCCATAAGCACACAATTTCACTACTAGCCGCTTGTTTGGTAGCACTCAGCACTTCGTGTGAATAAAGAGCTAGTTGTGTCTCACGGGAACGATGTTTTCTAAACCCATATTGACTGTGTACCAGCAGATCGTTTTCTTCGAGGTAATTCATAATGTTCGAACACAATAAATGTTCATAAATCCTACTTCATATCGACGTTAACGACATGGGGCTGTAAGTTAGTTGATTACTCCTACTACCTCTCTTGAGTATTGATGTGGTCTGTGCAACTTTCCAGTCTTTGGGTACGGATCTTCGTCGAGCAAACGGTTGTATATTATTGTTAAGTATGGGGTTAATGCATCATCATACTCCGAAAGGAACCAAATTGTTACACTGTCTGGACCAGAAGACCTGCTTTTATTAAGTAATTTAAGTTGCTTCTTCGCTCCGAGGATATTTACTTCAACGTTACTCATGTTGGCAGCTATTCTCGATTCGATTTTTGGAATACTCACTTCGTCCTCTTTTGTGAAGGCATTTCGGAAGACTGTGTTACGTAACTCTGCTTTGGCAGCACTATCTCCGACAGTATCTCCATTGCTATTGTGCAAAGAAGGTATTCATTGTTTCTTGCCGCTACCATTCTTCACGTACGACCAGAATCTCTTTGGATTTTCTGCCATGCTTCGAGACAAAGTTTCGTCGTGGAAACTTTTACAAGCATCTTACATTGAACTCCGCACTAAATTTTTAGTTTCTGTAAAAGATAGCCAATCTTGGGTATTTTGCGTCTGTTTAAATTTGGCATGTTTGTTTCGAAGTTTCTGCAACAGTGTTCCACCCCATTTTGTGTACCAGGTAGGAACAGGTCAGTCATTTGTTAATTTATTTTGTATAAATCTCTCAATTGCTGCCGATACTGTTTCTCTGAGTCAGGCCACATCTGGTTTACACTTATATTATTATATTATATTATTATATTGTCTCTCAGGAAGGCGTCAAGTGAATTTTTATCTGCTTTTATGAATAGGTATATTTTTCTCTTATTTTTCGAGGATTTGAGGTTTACAATATTCAGCGTCGCTACGACAGTCCTGTGCTCACGAATCCCTGAATCGGTTTTGATGCTCTTTATTAACTCAGGATTATTTGTTGCTAAGAGGTCAAGAAACAATGTGTTGACAGATGTGAAAATTACCGAACTATCAGTTTAATAAGCCACGGCTGCAAAATACTAACACGAATTCTTTACAGACGGATGGAACAACTGGTAGAAGCCGACCTTGGGGAAGATCAATTGCGATTCCGTAGATATATTGGACCCCGAGAGGCAACACTGACCCTACGATTTACCTTAGAAAATAGATTAAGGAAAGGCAAACCTACGTTTCTATCAATTGTAGACTTAGAGGAAGCTTTAGATAATATTGACTGGAATACTCTCTTTTAAATTCTTAAGGTGGCAGGGGTAAAATACAGGGGCCGAAAGGCTATTTACAATTTGTACAGAAACCAGATGGCAGTTTTAAGAGTCGAGGTCCATGCAAGGGAAGCAATGGTTGGGAAGGGAGTAAGACAGGATTGAAGTCTATCCCCGATGTTATTCAATCTGTATATTGAGCAAGCAGTAAAGGAAACAAAAGAAATATTCGGAGTCGGAATTAAAATCCGTGAAGAAGAAACAAAAACTTTGAGGTTCGCCGATGACATTGTAATTCTGTCAGATACAGCAAAGGAACTGGAAGAGCAGCTGAAATGAATGGACAGTGTCTTGAAAGGAGAATATAAGGTGAACATCAACAAAAGCAAAACGAGGATAATGGAATGTAGTCGAATTAAAGCGAGTGATGCTGCGGGAATTAGATTAGGAAACGAGACGCTTAAAGTTGTAAATGAGTTTTGCTATTTGGGGAGCAACATAAATGATGACGGTCGAAGTAGAGGGGATATAAAATGTAGACTGGCAATGGCCAGGAAAGAGTTTCTGAAGAAGAGAAATTTGTTAACATCGAATATAGATTTGTCAGAAAGATGTTTCTAAAAGTATTTGTATGGAGAGTAACCATGTATGGAAGTGAAACGTGGACGATAAGTAGTTTAGACAAGAAGAGAATAGAAGCTTTTGAAATGTGGTGCTACAGAAGAATGCTGAAGATTAAATGGGTAGATCACAAAACTAATGAGGAGGTATTAAATAGAATTGGAGAGAAGAGAAATCTGTGGCACAACTTGACTAGAAGATGGGTATCAAGGAATAAACAATTTAGTATTGGAGAGGAGCGTGGAGGGTAAAAGTCGTAGAGGGAGACCAAGAGATGAATACACTAAGATTCAGAAGGGTGTAGGTTGCAGTAGGTACTGGGAGATGAAGAAGCTTGCACAGGATAAAGTAGCATGGAGAGCTGCATCAAACCAGTCTCGGCAGACTACAACAACAACAAGGGATCAAGTGAGGTTACACAACCGTTCACTATTAGCGTGGGCTCATGAACTAACTGTTCGAAATAATTTTCAGAGAATGAGTTTAGCACAATTTCGGATGATATTTTATTAGTACCCCCGGAATTGAACAAGTATTTTCGCCAACATATCGAAGGTACATTAATGTCACCACCAACTATTATCCTATGAGTCGTGTACGTGTTTGAAATCAAACTCAAGTTTCCTTTGAACCTTTGAGCAACTGTATTATCTGAATTGGGAGGTCGGTAAATGGATCCATTTATTATTTTGTTCCGGTTGCCAACAATGACCTCTGTCCATACTAACTCACACTAAGTATCTACTTCAATTTGGCGATTTTTCAATATTTGCCCATAACCTTACTGCCATAACTGTGCATTGTACTTCATCTTCTAATATTAATATTGAAAAAGCATGTTGTCATGAACAGATCTTACCTTATCGTAAAATTGATGCCACGCGTAATTATAAAGTTACAGAATCCCTAAAACACCACGAAACATGGTCGTCGCATAAGGTATTAATTATTTTCTATGAAATTGCTCCATAAATACGCCTGTACGTCACCACCGACTTTCAGTTATGTGTTGTTATGGCTTAGGCACAAGGTGTTCCCTGCCAGAATGAATTTTTCAGTTTGCAGCAGAATGTGCGCTGATATGAAATTTCCTGTCAGATTTAAACTATGTACCGGAATGAGACTCGAACTCAGGACCTCTACCTTTCGTGGCAAATTGCTCTACTTCCTTCCAAAAGTGCTAGCCCTGCAACTTTCGCAGGAGAACTTTGTGAGTTTGAGTGGTAGAGGGTGAACTGGCAGAAGTAAGACTGTGAGGGGTAGTTGTGAGTTCTTCCCGGTTAGCCCACTCAGCAGAGCACTTCCTGTGAAAGGTTGAAATCCCGAGATGGAGTCTCGATTGAGTACTCGGTTTTAATCTGCCAGAAGTTCCATGCCGAAGCGCACTCCGCTGCAGAGTGAAAAATTCGTCCCGGAAACATCCTCCAGCCTGGCGCTAAATAATGTATCGCAAGATCCTTTCTTCCATGAGCGGTTACTCGCAAGTAACGCAGGAGAACTTTAAAATTTGGAAGGTAGGAGACGAGGGCCTGATGGAAGAAAAGCTGTGGCGAAGGGTCGTGAATCGTCCATGGGTGAGAAGTGCACAAATCCCGCTTTTAAACTGCCCGTGCCTGCCTGTGAGGAGTCAGGGAAATTTCCACTCGGTATCAGTAGAACGGGCAGATTATCCTACTCCCATCCAACCCAAGCTGTGCCTACACAAGCAGACTAAAGGTATTATGTTTTCCTGTCCGTCTTCCCACTGTACGACAATAATTGGCAGTTTATTCTGTATGTCTTTATTTTAGTATTATGAGAATGTTTGGAGATTGATGAAATGCATTTTGTACCCTTAGTATTATACCATAGCGCTCAAATGGTTCAAATGGCTCTGAGCACTATGGGACTCAACATCGGACGTCATCAGTCCCCTACAACCTAGAACTACTTAAACCGAACTAACCTAAGGACATCACACGCATCCATGCCCGAGGAAAGATTCGAACCTGCGACCGTAGCGGTCGCGCGGTTCCAGACTGAAGGGCCTAGAACCGCTTGGCCACAACGGCCGGCTGACGGGGCTCAATGCAATATTTATTTGGTTCTTTGTACGCCAGAAAAATTAGAAATTTTTGTCCTCTTTCTCTTTTTCGGCGTATATCGAGCTTATTAATTTATTTCGCTATGAACCGTTTTCTCTCCAACCTCACCCTCATTCGACCAGACTGGCTAGTCTGATGTCGAACTATCATGAGATGATCTGTAACATAAGTTTCCTATAGTAGGAAGACCCACCTCTGAAAGTCGATCCTTTGCACTCAAGAATCTTAAGATGTCTGTTATACTGTAGCGCCCAAAGTGAGAGAGCCTAGTTTCTTGTTCCTTACCGTGTTCCAGTTTTAATTACTGTTTTCCAGGATGTATGTTGCAGGTATGCGGAACTCATTCTAAGTGGCCAAAATAGCTCATTCCAAATACCCCAAATGCATTTTAGACAACAAGAAGGTCGTTTTTCATGTCATGTTAGTCAATAAAATACACAATGGAAGAAGATGCTTTCCCTTCACTAAGCTTTCTTCGGAAAAATGTCGCATACCAGCAGAATGTAGTTTTCACCGGCCGAAATGGCCGAGCGGCTCTAGACGCTACAGTATGGAACCGCTCGACCGCTGCGGTCGCAGGTTCGAATCCTGCCTCGGACATGGATACGTGTGATGTCCCTAGGTTAGTTAGGTTTATGTAGTTCAACGTCCTAGGGGACTGATGACCTCAGAAGTTAAGTTCCAAGTGTTCAGAGCCATTTGAACCATTTTCTGTAGTTTTCAATTCCATTGAGCCGTGTTTTTTTCCCTATTTCAAACAATATTTGCCCTGAGCTTAGAAAGCGAGTCTGCCTGGTTTAATCCCTGTGCTTCAGTATACACGTACTCTTGCATCTACGTTGAGTCAGGTTGAGCTGCATTACTGGTTGCTGCGGCTACAGCAGTAGACAGGTTGACAGGAGAATTTGTACACCTCTGACTGCGATAGCTCAGTTGATATAGAGCGAGCCCGCGAAAAACCAACGTCCCGTGTTCGAGTCTCCGTCAGGCATACAATTTTAATCTGCCAGGAAGTCACAGTTAGACACATCTTTGGGAGTCAAAATGATTAATGCTTACGCGCAACCGCACAGAGCGTGTCGGAGTAACGTCATCTACACTGAAGCGCCAAAGAAACTGGTATATAAATGCGTAATCAAATACAGAGGCTTGTAAACAGGCCGAATACGGCGCTGCGGATGGCAACGACCACATAAGGCAACAACTGTCTGCCGTAGTTGTTGGATCGGATACTGCTGATAAAACGGCAGGTTACCAGGATTTAAGTGAGGCTGAAAATGGTGTTAAAGTCGGCACACGAGTAATGGGACAAAGCTTCTCTGAGGTAGCGACGAAGTGGGGATTTTCCCGTAGAACCGTTTCAGGAGTGTACCGTGAATATCAGGTACTCAGTAAAACATCAAATCTCCGACACTGGTGCAAGAACGGGATCAACGATGACTGAAGAGAACCTTTCACCGCGTCAGAAGGGCTACCCTTCGGCAAATTGCTGCAGATTTCAATGCTGGGCAATCTACAAGTGTCAGCGTGCGAACCATTCAACAAAACATCATCGATATGGGCTTTTTGAGGCGCAGGTCCAACCGTGTACCCTTGATAAATGCACGATGCATAACTTTACTCCTCGTCTGGGTCGCCAACACCTACACTCGACTGTTGACTACTGGAAATATGTTTCCTGGTCGGGCTAGTATCGTTTATAATTGTACCGAGCGGTTGGACGTGTACGGGTATGGAAACAACCTCATGAATCCATGGACCCTGCATGTCAGCAGGGATATTTTCAAGCTAGTGGAGGCTCTATAACAATGTGGGGTGTGTACAGTTGGTTTGGTATGGGACCCCTGACACGTCTAAATAGGACTCTGACTGGTGATACGTACGTCACCTGAATCGTGATCATTGCAAATTCCGACGAACTTTGGAAATTCCAGCAGGACAATGCGACACCCAACACGTACAGAATTGCTACAGAGTGGCTGCAGGAACACCCTTCTGAGTTTAAATATTTCCGTTGGCCACCAAACTTCCTAGACATGGGCATTATTGAACATGTCTGGGATTAATTGCAACGTGCTGTTCAGAAGAGATCTCCCACCCCTCGTACTGCTACAGAATTATGGACAGCCCTGAACGATTCATGGTGTCAGTTCTTTCCAGCACTGCTTCAGACATTAGCCAAGTCATGCCACGTCATGCTGCGGCACTTCTGCGTGGTCGAGGGGACCCTATACGATATTAGGCAGGTGTACCAGTTTCTTTGGCTCTTTAGCGTATATTCTCTAGCTACGTTGCGACAATGCAATGGATTTCACACCGAGAAATTGCATTTGAACGTTGTTTGTTGGTGAGATCATGGTGTTATGTCTCGTTTGATTAAATGTCTACCAGCATGTGACTATTGTAGCTAGTCAAGACTTTATCGTAGAGCGCTATTAAGGCTCACGTTCGTTTGGATTTCACTACTGTATTGCTAATATGGCATCATACTCCTCGCCAAGAAGGAACTTAGTACAATGTACTTTGGTCATTCCTAGCTGTCGAGCGGTTTGCTGACCACACATCCCTCCTATCCGCATCCTCAACTGAGGATGACACGGCGGTCGGATGGTCCCGATGGGCCTGAAGACGGAGTGAGTGCATTCCTAGCCGTGACCATAGAGAGCATTGTTCGCAGCGGCAGGTTACCATGAGCTAATTATTTCATAACTTGATTGTATATCCCCCCATAAATCTTGTGTTGCCTTTATTACTTTTTTAACGTTGCAATAATTATGACTGACGACACAATCTTTGTGTATTAAATCCACACCTGTTGCTCAAGTTTAACTCAAGTAATCAGGAAAATGTTAAATGCTGTGTGGTAGTGCTCTCAGCAATTATCCTCCGATCAATTATGGTCTGTTTTTCTTTATTCCCTACGAGCTTTCAGGTAACTTGATGAATTCTGTACACTTAGGCGCTCTCAGAGATTACTAACCGCTTCACTCGGTCTTGGGTCAATAGCTGTCACTGAATACTGGTATGAATGTCCTAGAACGATTAATTGTACGCCGAATGAATATCAATAACCGTGGAGAATGTTTTATCGGTCCCCATTTTTCAACTGCAACGAGATTTTTGCACCGGCTAGTGTGGACGAGCGGTTCTAGGCGCTTCAGTCTGGAACCGGGCAACCGCAACGGTCGGAGGCTCGAATCCTTGCCTCGGTCATGGATGTGTTTGATGTCCTTAGGTTAGTTAGGTTTAAGTAGTTCTAAGTTCTAGCGGACTGATAACCTCAGATGTCAAGTCCCATAGTGCTCAGAGCCATTTGAACCATTTGAACCAACGCATAATGTCCTTAAAAACCTATCTCTGGTAGCTCAGTCAGCTCAGTCAAACATTATAGTGACCCCATGTTACGCCACTAACATTATCTTGCAATGGTAAACAAACGAAGTCTGCCACCGTTCTTACGTACGGTTGAGACTATCCTACAGAACGTAGGAGATTACTAGTGGAATGAGCTAACTGATTCCACTTGGAGTCATTGATACTGTAATCACAGGTTTTTACCTGTTATGGACACTTCCATATTTATGAAGCCGGCCGTGGTGGCCGAGAGGTTCTAGGCGCTTCAGTCTGGAACCGCGAGACTGCTACGCTCGCAGGTTCGAATCCTGCCTCGGGCATGGATGTGTGTGATGTCCCTAGGTTAGTTAGGTTTAAGTAGTTCTAAGTTCTAGCGGACTGATGACCTCAGATGTCAAGTCCCATAGTCCGCAGTTCCCATTTGAACCATTTTAGATTTTTGCTTATGACACAGTATAATTTATATTTCTCATATATTTCGTTCTGAACTGCATCAATGGACCGTCCTTCTGACGATTTATTAAGCAATTCAGCTGCCTCTTAAATTATATACCCCATTTGTATCGTAAATTGTCGGCATTACACAGGGTGTTTAAAAACACTACGGAAAAAGCTTCAGGAATATGTCTCTCATATACGAAGAGCAAAAATGTATAACAAACAAGGGCTCCAAAATGCATACCGTAAGAGCTATGAGCAGCTCTTCGACTATGAAAAAAGTATCTTCTTGTATTGAAAGCTCTTTGCTTTCAATACTTGTAGAGGTGTTAGTGTGGACTTAACAAGAAAAATTGGTAGCTAAACATGACCTCTAAAACGTGTAGCTTAAGAGCTGTGAGTAGCTGTTCACCTTCACTATTACCGAACACATCTCTTCTACCATAGGTCTTCAGGTATGCATTTTAGAGCCCGTGGCTACCAAAAAATTTTTTTCTTGCTTTGGTCCACGCCACCTCCTCCAGAATATGTAAACCAAAGAGCTTACAGCAGAAGAGATTTGTTTCACAGTAGCGAATATGAAGGGATACTCATAGCTGTTAACATATTAATTTCCGTGCCCATGTTTCCCAGAATTTTCTTCTCCTTAACATATGAGGAATCCATTCCTGAAGTTTTGCGTTGAGTTTTGAAACATCCTGTATTCAGGTTTTGAAATACATACCAGTTGGAACTCCGTTTAGAATGATTTGTCATTCATCATCAGATAACCTTGTTTCTCTTTCGATGATTCCTTATTTAACACGCTTCCGATTCCCATTCGTCCAAACACAGTTGCCCCCAACGTGGTAGAGCAAACGGACCTTAGGTGTGCCCTGAAGACAGAGTAAGACTGAAATTAACGAATTCCGCTCCGAGTGCAATATCCGAAAAGTGACATACCTACTACATACTAGGGAACAAACATCCATTTATCTGCTGCGCAAATCTGATTCATTGGCCATGTTTGACTGCGTAAATTCTGTTATTGAAGCAAACATGACACTGGATGAACGTGGCGTGGACAGAAGAGCAGGAAAGAGCCTACATTGTAATTCCACTCTTAAACCTTTCTTCTATTTCCCTCTTTATGTCCTTGCTGCACAGATATGACATTAGTGGCGAAAGATTAACTCCTGGTATTACACCCTTTTCAATCCGAGCGCCTCATTCTTGTTCTTCCATTCTCAATGTCTCTCCTTTATTTTGGTTTCTCTAAACCATGTAAGGTGAAATCAAAGATAGCTTTTCCATTAAAGTAGCGGATGACATTCTTGATGTGCATCGTGCATCTAATCTCTGGGTCTTGTCAATGATGAAATCGTCGTCTTCTATACTTTTAACGGTACCGGATACTGTCAATTCAGTAAGTTAATAAAATCAAACGTTTTAAAAATGAATAAGACCAGTCAGAACATTGCGGTTGTGACTGTTCATATTCATTTTTAAGTAATAAATAAACCACTGTACTCCAGAGACATGTTTTAAAAAATTTCTAACGTTTTATTTTGAATAATTACTGAGCAATTATCTGAAGTCAACTGCATCATAAGACAGGCAACTAAAAGGTCTGTAAATTAAGGTCTGTTGTTAAGTCCGTGAACTGTAGTTAAATAATCAAACATATAGTGGAACACGCTCATAATACCGCCGTTTTAGATACAGATAAAGGAACATTTGCATTTGTTGATAGTGTACTGGGAAACTAAAATTTATATAAGAAAGTGTTCACCTAATAATCACATGTATAGTCCAAACTGAAATATTGCTAAAAGAAATCTAATTCATAATATGTCGGAGTATTAGCAGAAATTCAGTCCGCTTTGTTTAATTGGTAGTAAATCTATATGATGGTCTGGCTGGCAAGCGATGACGTTCACTTCCTCTGTGGAGATCCTGGTTCCACGCAATCTGTTTGTGATCAACAGGAAAAGGAGTCAGCCTCACCCTCCATCTAAAGAGACTGACGTGCAAGTAGATCATACAAAGAGGCTGACATCAGTACCCACCAAGTTCACTATACTGAGATTTTGACCCAACCCACTTCAGAAGGTTTGGAGCTTCAGTAACAACTGTCGAGACGAAAAGCCCAACAGTTACCAATTCATGCTGATATTCAGTATCGTATCAATTTACATGCCACAATAATGTCACCAAATGATGCAGTATCTGAAGAAATCAGTTCTTGACTAAAAGGCTGTGGAACATCAGCGTCAGGCTCGAATATTAACACAGACGTGAAGAGACACATATGAAAATTCTGCACAAGTAACGAAACGAATGTGGCAGCGAATATCTTCACTGTTTTGCCGATCCCGTCTATCGTGTGCAAGGTAGATGACCCGTCTGCTTTCAACAACGCCACCAATGAGGAACCTCCAGGCACCGACCAATGAAGACCGCCAGGATGGTGTTGTAAGCGGCGGGCACCTGGGCACCATTCTTCTAGTCCCAAATTCTTTCTGTGTAGCTAATTGGAGCCAAACGGTACACCGAGTTGTTGATAGTTAGCTCTGTCGACGAACACTGAGTGTACATAGAAGCTCGCCCATGGTGGGCGTCTGCTTACAGTTATCAAAGGCTGCGACAAGTTGCCAACAATGTACGAATTCTTTTGCACAAACTGACTAAATTACATTTATTTCGATGCACTTGTGTCAACACATTTTTGCTTGCCGGTCCAGATTACACGACGACAAATCCTTTGGCCAAATTCCACCCACTTATTATTAGCAGCGAGTGTGTAACATATGGCTCCTCAGAACAGATACGCAACATAACACAAACCATGTTTTCCCTACTCAGCCATAAATTCGTATCTATGAATTACTTGCCAGTGGAGTTGAAGGCCAGACTGCCGATGTCTACATCTACATCTACATACATATTCCGCAATCCACCATACGGTGCGTGGCGGAGGGTACCACGTACCACAACTAGCATCTTCTCTCCCTGTTCCACTCCCAAACAGAACGAGGGAAAAATGACTGCCTATATGCCTCTGTACGAGCTGTAATCTCTCATATCTTATGTCGTCTTTCCGCGAAATAATAGTAGGCGGCAGCAAAATTGTACTGCAGTCAGCCTCAAATGCTGGTTCTCGAAATTTCCTCAGTAGCGATTCACGAAAAGAACGCCTCATTTTCTCCAGAGATTCCCACCCGACTTTCTGAAGCATTTCCGAAACACTCGCGTGATGTTCAAACCTACCAGTAACAAACATAGCACCCCGCCTCTGAATTGCTTTTATGTCCTCCCTCAATCCGACCTGATAGGGATCCCAAATGCTCCAGCAGTACTCAATAATAGGTCGTATTAGTGTTTTATAAGCGGTCTCCTTCACTGATGAACCACATCTTCTCCAAATTCTACCAATGAACCGAAGACGACTATCCGCCTTCCCCACAACTGCATTACATGCTATGTCCCACTTCATATCGCTCTGTAAAGTCACGCCCAAATATTTAATCGGTGTGACTGTGTCAAGCGCTACACTACTAATGGAGTATTCAACCATTACGGGATTCTTTTTGCTATTCATCTGCATTAATTTACATTTATCTATATTTAGAGTTAGTTGCCATTCTTTACACCAATCACAAATCCTGTCCATGTCATCTTGTATCCTCCTACAGTCGCTCAACGACGACACCTTTCCGTACACCACAGCATCATCAGCAAACAGCCGCACATTGCTATCCACCCAGTCCAAAAGATCATTTATGTAGATAGAAAACAACAGCGGACCTACCACAGTTCTCTGGGGCACTCCAGATTATACCCTCACCTCCCATGAACACTCACCATCGAGAACAACGTACTGGTTCTATTACTTAAGAAGTCTTCGAGCCACTCACATACTTGGGAACCAGTCCCATATGCTCGTACCTTAGTTAGGAGTCTGCAGTGGGGCACCGAGTCGAACGCTTTCCGGAAGTCAAGGAATATGGCATCCGTCTGATACCCTTCATCCACGGTTCGCAAGATGTCATGTGAAAAAAGGACGAGTTGCTTTTCGTAGGAGTGATGCTTCCCAAAACCGTGCTGATGCATGGACAGAAGTTTCTCTGTCTCAATGAAATTCATTATATTCGAACTGAGAATATGTTCGAGAAGCCTGCAACAAACCGATGTTTAGGATATTGGTCTGTAAGTTTGAGGACCCGTCCTTCTACCCTTCTTATATACAGGCGTCACCTGCACTTTTTTCCAGTCGCTCGGGACTTTACGTTGGGCAAGAGATACGCGATAAATGCAAGCTAAGTAAGGAACAAATGCAGTAGAGTACGCTCTGTAAAACCGAATTGGAGTCCCGTCAGCACCTGGCGATTTATTTATTTTCAACACATTCAGCTGCTTCACAACCCCAGGGATGTCTATTACTATGTCCTCCATACGGGAATCTGTACGAGACTCAAACGGCGGTATGTTTGTACGATCCTCCTGCGTGAATGATTTCTCAAATCCTAAATTTAAAATTTCAGCTTTCGTTTTGCTGTCTTCCGTTGCAAGGCAGACTGATCAGTGAGTGACTGGATGGAAGCCTTCGACGCGCTTTCTATGTGCTGCTATTTTAAATTTATTTTTGTGTTAGTTGAACATTGTCGGTTTACTTCATGTCTTATTTTTGTATATGCATTGCGTGTCATGCAGTAAATAAAGGAATAAAATCTAGGTATATCGAGTGTACATAAAGAAGGACGACTTGAGTGAGGTCACTTTGGCTGCTGCAAGAATGGAACAGAAAAGCCAAGTAAATTGCTTAAGGCGGCTCACCAACTACCTTCTTTATTTCAACATAACTGCTGTTCCTTGGTTCAACTATAAGAGCGATACATTTACATCCAGGCCTATCCTTGCAATTACTTTCTTCCATGATCCTTTCGACTAACATTTTCTATACATTTGCCCATCCATTATCTCTCTCCCGGTAACCAGCCGCCTTTCCCTGTTGACTCTTTGAAGGTCTTGATTCTTCACCTCTAAATGTTTCTGATCGTGAAAAGACCCACATTTCAAAAGCATCTTTTTCTTCGTTACATTTTCCCCATCGCTCGTCTTCCACTTCGACACACAGCCAGAATCGTAATATAGCGTTACAAGGACATTTTTGTCTTTCTTAAGTTATATATGGAGTGAGTCGCCCAAGTGTCCGGCGAATTTTGAAGACAGCAAAGTGGAACTGCTACATCCCACGATTGCTACTCGCAATGAACGAGGACGACCCAGATCGTAGAACGGAGTACTGCGAGAGGTTCACTAACATGGTGCGCAACGATGAAGAGTTTGCAGAGATGATTGTATAGTCTGATGGGGCACAGTTCAAACTCAATGGTACAGTAAATCGCCACAGTAGCATCTACTGGGCCACCGAAAATCCGAACGTCCATACAGACAAAGCCGTGAATTTGCCAGGAGTAAATGGGTGGTGTGGGTTGTCTTACGGGGGCTTCATTGGGCCATTCTTCTTTGACGGCACAGTTACCGGTGAGGCCGGCCGGTGTGGCCGAGCGGTTCTAGGCGCTTCAGTCTGAAACCGCGTGACCGCTCCGGTCGCAGGTTCAACTCCTGCCTTGTGCATGGATGTGGGTGATGTCCTTAGGTTAGTTAGGTTTAAGTAGTTCTAAGTTCTAGGGGACTGATGACCTCAGATGTTAAGTCCCATAGTGCTCAGAGCCATTTGAACCATTTTTATCGGTGAGGTGTACCTTCAGAAGCTTCAGACATCCATTTTACCTGCCATCTGAGACTGGTATGGAGACGGAAGAATTTATTTTCAACAAGATGGTGCCCCAGCCCACTACCAAAATCTTGTTAGAGCGTATCTCAACGAAAATCTACCAGGTGACCATTCGAACACCTACAGTGAATCTTTAAGTTGGACGTTGAGCTACACTTTCACCAATAATGAGACAACTTGTCAATAGTTTGCAAGTGTTGTACTTTTAAACAGTGGATACATTTTTTTTGGACCCCTCTGTATATCAGTAGATGGCAGCAGCTGTCTCTCTCCATAGAAAACTCTTTTACCTTGTGCAGTCCTCACTAGTATGTCTTCCTTGTATCTTCTTCCTTTATACGTGCTACTCAAGATATAGCAAAATTATTCGAATCTAGATGAGTTTCTTGTGCAGTTTTGATATTAGCAAACCAACATGTCTATTTTGTGCTCGTATCATTTTCTGTGTAATTTCCAACAAAATCAGGCAACATACGTACGCTGAGGTGAGAGAAGTCAGGGGATAGTGTTATACACGTAAACACAACGCGGCAGTAGTACGTGCACAAAGTAGAGAAGGGCAGGGCACTGGCGGAGCTGTCATTTGAACTCAGCTGAATCGTGTGAAAGTGTTTCTGACGCTACCATGGAAGCGTCTTTGAAGGTCGTACAGTAGTTGGAGCTAGACACATGTGACATTCTATTTCGTACTCGTTAGGACAGTGCTGCAAAATGTGGCTTTAATGGGCTATAGCAGCAGACAACCGAGCGACTGTCTTTGGTAACTGCGCGACATCGCCTGCAGCGCCTCTCCTGGGCTCGTAACCATGTAAATTGGAACCTAGACGACAGGGAAACGTGACCTGGTCTGACGAGTCCCGATTTTAGTTGAAAAGACCTGATGGTATTGTTTCAGTGTGTCGCAGAGTCCACGAAGCCATGGACCCTGGTTAAAACAAGGCACTTCGCAAGACGGTGGTGGCTCCATAATGGTGTGGGCTGTGTTTATGCATGGAAATGACTGGGTCCTCTGGTCCAACAGAACCTATCATTGACTAGATATGGTTATGTTCGGCTACTTTGGGACTAGTTGTTAACGTTCATGGACTTCATGCTCCCAAACAGCGATGGAATTCTTAGAGTTGACAATACGCCATGTCAGCGGGCCACAATTGCTTGTGGTTGCTTTGAAGAACATTCTGGACAGTTCGAGTGAATCGCCCAACATGAACGCCCTCAAACATTTATGGAGCGTAATGGAGAGGTCAGTTCGAGCAAAAAATCAAGCACCGGCAAAATTTTCGCAATTACGGAGGGCTGTAGAGGCAAGGTGGCTAAATATTTCTGTGCTGAATTTCAGACTTCTGCATCTACATCTACATGGTTACTCTGCAATTCACACTGAAGTGCCTGGCAGAGGGTTCATCGAACCATTTTCATACTACTTCTCTACCATACCACTCTCGAATGGCGCGTAGGAAAAAGGAACACTAAAAGCTTTTCCTTCAAGCTCTGATTTCACTTATTATATTATGATGATCATTTCTCGCTACGTAGGTAGGTGTCAACAAAATATTTACGCATTCGGAAGAGAAAGTTGGTGAGTGACCTCGCCGCAAAGAAAACCGCCTCTGTTTCAGTGACTGCCACCCCAACTCGCGTATCGTGTAAGTGACACTCTCACTCCTATTGCACGATAACATGAAACGAGCTGCCCTTCTTGGCACTTTTTCGCACCATACAGAAATTCTCTCTAGATCATTTTGTAATTTGAATTGATGGTCTGGTGATTTTACAAGACGGTAAATTACAGCGTCATCTGCAAGCAGCGCCTTAGATTGTTTGCAGATGACGATGTAATTTACCGTCTAGTAAAATCATCAGACGATCAGTTACAATTACAAAATGATCTAGAGAGAATTTCTGTATGGTGTGAAAAGTGGCAATTAGCAGTAACCAAAGAAAATTGCGAGGTCATTCACACGGGTAGTAAAAGAAATCCGCTACATTTTGGGTATACGATAAATCTCACATGTCTAAGGGCTGGCAATTCGAGTAAATACCTAGGAATTACAATTATGGGTAACTTAAATTGGAAAGACCACATAGATAATATTACTGAGTCCTTCTCACGTCTAACTGCTCCACTAGGCCGGGCAGATTGATGCCAACAGGAACTGAGGTGGTATCCAACGATCCAACGACTTTTTGTTTACTTCCTCCGAGACACATCTCGTAACAGCCCAAACAGCAAAATCAACCGAACCTGTACGGAGACATATCTACAGTTATTCTTTACCCGTACCATTTGCAAATAATACGGGAAATGGGGAAAAACGTAGCGGCCATTCGAAATACTCTGTGCCACACACCATTGAAGTATAGATGTAAGTGCAGCTGATGATTCTCAATCACCAGTAATTTGGTGCATAGTGAAACGGCCAGAGGTGTGAATTCTTGATTGCTGTCAATGATTGCTAGTGATTTTCACACGAGGTGATTAACATTTGGGTAAGAGATTATTGTGAAACAGTTTTCACGATTATCAGGGCTATTCAGTCTCGATATGGCACCAAGGAAGCCGCTCAGTTAGCGACAAACGTAATAACTAATCGCTTTACCTCCCCAGGGTGTGACTGGCATAAATTACTCCGGCAATTTGGGGATGGCAGGTCAAATGATTTCCCACAAGGACGAGACAGCCCATCCAGTAAATCCATCCGGTGCGGCGCGCAGTCGGGGCGGCATTAGGGACAATCGGCGACTGGGGAACAATCCCGGCAAAACTGGCGCGGCCCGCGCAGGTTGCCGCGCTCGCAGGCGAGGCGAACTGCCAGCGACGGCAGCGCCGCGCGCGGCCGCTGCAGGAATGTAATTAATGCGTGGGCATCGCGTCTGACTCGCCCTGTGTGTGTACAGCGATCCAGCCGCGCGTTTGTGGAGAGAGCGAGACGGCGGCGCCGACGCGTGTGTGATGAGCGCACCCCGGCGGCGGCTTACGTCCGCTCATACCCGCCTCTCTCATTGACGCTGCCCGTAATTAATGTACGCGAGCGCAAGTGATATTAATTAGACACGCTTACGCAGCGCGATGCCAGACATAGCGGGGTGCGGCTGGAGAGCGAGATAACCCACGCCCCTTCAGCGAGAGGCATCCCACACACGTGCTCAACGCTGACGGGACCTGAGTGGTCGATGGCGGAGTTTCAGTGCTGCGGAGTACAAATCATCCTTTATCCTTTATGAAAACCCGTCTGGGGAGTTATCGAACTCTTTAGCATCCTCCCATAGAAATGTGCAGCTTAGTTTGTATCACATTAATATTCTCTTACAAGCAGTCAATAGTTCACAAGTAGAAAATAAATGAAATATTGTACTACAGACTACAAACGTCTCTATGGAGCCGCTTGCGGTAGCCGCGCGGTCTAAAGCTGCGTTGTGCAAGACGCGACAGTTGGCTGCGACTGCGACACTGCCCCCTCCCCCACCCTGGCAGACGGCGACACGGCCGCAACATGACAGGAATCGTCGCTGTTTCTTAAGCTCTGGTCGTAGTCGGCAGATTCAAATACATAAGAAAACTAAGAATTCCGATTTTCTTGCTGTAAAAAATACTCTATGTTAATGGAACAAAGTTACTTCGGCTCCCAGAGTTAGTTTTTCGATACAGATTCTCCTTTTACTTTAAAAAATTTAAAAGTATCTCTTCCGGTTTTGCGTGTTTTTTTTCGCTGTATATTACTTCTCTATCGATTGTGAGGAAAGTAAAAGACACAAAAAATTGATGTTTGCGAATCTTACAGTTTCACATCACAGCTTGATAATGAGGTGTCTATTTTTACGGTATTCGTCACAGTTATTCAGATACTTAATTTACAAGTAACATACTGCATAAAATTTGAATTGTGTACAGTGAAAAATGTGGTCGCTGGCTACTTTGCGTATGGTTCACGTTAGGTCATACATCGTGGCCGATGAAAAGAAGCTAACATATCGAAATTATTTTTAAAGTTGAGATCAGAATGATATCGATCTCCGTTTCCGAGATTTGGGCTCATATATCTCAGGGAGCTTCGCGGCTAGCCGCCAGTTCTGTCGACGCGCAACGTGAATCATGTGGTCATCACACGATAGAGAACGCATTTGTTTTGTTTCGCTGACACATTTGGACTTAATGAAACTATTTTATGTCATATATTTCTCCGGTATGAGTTACTAATATTTCTCCATATGCTCTTGACAGTTTGATTTAAAATGCCATGAATTGTAGGTTTCTTAAAAGTAAAGACATGCTGCCTTCAATATATTTTCTTCTCATTTTTGGGAAGAGGAAAAATTACTCACCTCTAGTATTTTCTTCTGAACCTCGACGAGGATACCGAAGTGGAAGTAGACGTCCTAACAAAACTAACAAATGTCAAAAATGTACGTTTTTCAACAGAGCGAAAAAACGTTCAAATTAGTTTAATATCCCCTTGCCATCAATTATATTTTTTTATATGATGTGGTAGGTAAATCATAGCGACAGGACTGAAAAATTTGCATTAATGGGAAAATAATATATATTTCACTCACTTGCCAGTTTCACCTGTGTACCAATTTCTTCCCAAATTCTGTCTCTGAACAAAGTGTCCTTATATTTAGGGTTCATCAAATCGTAAAGGCAAGGATGCTGCGAGACCAGCTCACAGAGCATCACATCCTGTGAGTGGCTCATTTCAGTTTTCCTTGACTGTCTCGACATCTTTCTGGCAGCCGCACGTCTTTGTGTCGTCCGACTTCCGTCGCAACACTGCTCACTGGTGTAGTGCTGCGGCAGCTGCCGCAAGAGTCGCGCGTCGCATCCCAAACTCGAGCTGCGCATGCGCCAGCAGGCAACTTCTGACGTCACGTAGTGACCCGTCGCAGTCGCTTGTGTGCGTCGCGTCTTGGACAACGTACCTTACGGCGCCTTGGACAACGTACCTTAAGGCGCCTTGTCACGGTCCGCGCGGCTCCCCCGCTGGAGGTTCGACTCCTCCCTCGGGCATGGGTGTGTGCCTTGACCTTAGCGTAAGTTAGTTTAAGTTAGACTAAGTGGTGTGTAAGCTTAGGGACCGATGACCTCTGCAGATTGGTCCCATTAGATCTTACCAAAAATTTCCAAACTTTTCTCTATTGAATACATTCTTTTACATTGAAGCTGGGTGTAAGCCAAAATGAAACCTCTTTACATCCGTTTATTATTCGATTTTCTCCTTTTTGTTGTCTACGGAACAATACGATCTCGCTACTGCATAAAATAAACAATCATACGATGTTGATGACATGGCACTTACTAAAGTTACAGGACACTGTTGCATTTGAATAGTAAGCTTAACAGAAAGAATGAAATGCCCATGCATAGGAAGGACAACGTATAGGAGGTATGGAAGGGCGTACCCAGGCTGAACACATCATTTTTGCTCAAGAAACTACAAAGTTATTTCAAATACGCCAACAATTCGAATTGCAGTTAAAACAGCAATTTTCTCTATAATATTGAATATAAACACTCTTCAGATAAGAGAAACACCAGTTTATACACAATAAATTTTAAAACGGAGAAACAGTAACTGAAATATCTACTGTTTATCGCGATAAGTAGGCGGAAGCCACTCTTACCCCCTCAGGGGCCACTCTTAAATATCTATATACAACAAATTAAAGTCACATAGAATTTTAAACGGCCATAAGGCCCTTAAATAAAACCCGGGCAAGTACATACTAGAATTAAGGAAATGTGCAATTAAATTACACAAAAGCCAAGAATAAGCATCAATCGTTCGAGAGAGGGGGTACATTAATGACTTTATGTCTGGTAATCTTGGAATGAGCTACAAGAAATTTGCATCCAGTTTAGGCAAAGCTGACTATTGAGAACAGATGGAATTTAAACGTTCAAAAACCGAAGCACAGTAAACGTTCTTAAACTCATGTACAGAAAATAGATTGTTAGTTTTATTACGTTAGATCAAAAGACAGTGCAAGTTTGAAAAGGCAGCTGCTTAAAACGGGCCATCAATACAATAACTGGAAAACCTGACTCGTTTAGCAGCTGCAGATGGAATAAAAACTCGAGCGAGGCCGTTCGGGTACATGCACAAGCCGAAATACAGGTGTACGTACACGCGGTCAAGCGCCGCGTCAATTAATTCACGGCTCAGAAGCCAAGGAGGTTAACAAATAGCATAATAATTATGACACTAAAATCAATGAGGTAGTCAGGTATTTCGAGAATTAATAAAGCCCTTAAAGTAACTTAACTTTCGCTAAGCAATTACTGAACTCTAAGTGACTAATGCCTAAACCTTTTAATTCTAAGCCAAAATGTCAATTATTGTTCCAAAACCGAATAAGACACTTCAGTTAAACAATAGTAGATTTATCAACAGACTCTGAAGCTCTTTTGAAACTACAGAACAATAGACACAAGCTTACCCGCCTTGCGCGGAAGTAAGGCTTAACATCTACAGATAAGATTGAGGTAGCAAAACCTCAAGGTTTAAACCCAGCTAAAACAAATATTTTAAAGCATCAAAAGCTGATTCAATATTTCTCCAAACTTACAACAGATAAGAAATGACTTAAAGCTAAAGAACAACCAATGGCAACACCAATGCACATTAAATACCGCCTGCACACTCGGGAGTTGTAACAGACCAGCTGCCCTTACAACACTTTTCGTATATACATAAAGAGAAATCGCCAAGCATATTACCAAATTTACAATCGCGGCTTCATATAGGTTACAGTAATTGCAAAAAAACCTCATCTTCTGAACGCCATAGGCGAAGTTGGCAGAGGGAATAAACACAATACGCACCATATCTTCTTTGTTACTCCGTTTGCCTAATTCATAGCACTATTCCGGCCGCCAACATCTCAACTGTGCTGGGCGACAACATTCCAGGAGATGACTGCTGGTGCACCCTCTTTCTAGAAACCATTAATCAGCCTCAATGGATGCTGTCGTGCATACTGCTCCGAATAACCAAGACGCCCCAACGCGCATACCAATGGACACCGCCATAGCGGCACAGCAGAAGACCGCACTTACAAAGGCATGAACGTGGTAGCTTCTGCGACCGGCACAGTACGTCTATTTAGCACCTAAAAAAATGTGAAGGATGGGTTTTGTATCCAGTTACTTTTGCACAGTCATATGATAGCTTAAAAGGGCGAAACGCGTAATTGAAATCAAATCTCTCTGAAACAAAGACCTTTTTTTTCAGTTTGAAACATAAACGTCAATGTTACACCTGTCTGGACTTAATCAGGCTGCGTGGCTCCCCCCGTCAGAGGTTCGAGTTCTCCCTCGGGCAAGGGTGTGTGTGTTGTCAAATGGTTCAAATCGCTCTGAGAACTATGGGACTTAACATCTGTAAAGAACTACTTAAACCTAACTAACCTAAGGACATCACACACATCCGTGCCCGAGGCAGGATTCGAACCTGCGACCGTAGCGGTCACACGGTTCCAAACTGAAGCGCCTAGAACCGCTCGGCCACACCGGCCGGCACGTGTGTTATCCTAAGCCTAAGTTACTTGAAGTTAGATTAAGTAGTGCATACGCTTAGGGACCGATGACCTCAGCAGTTTGGTCCCATAAGACCTTACCACAAATTTCCAAATTTTGGCTTAATGAGGATCCTCGAAAAATAAAGATGGAAAGAGCACTATTCCAGATACACAAAAACGTTTTGTCTGGCAGGTTTAAATGCTCATCCACATAGAGAACTAATACAAAATATGACAGTCGCTGATGAAAGATAGAAAGTAGTACATGTGAGAACCCAAATTAAATTTCTGGAACAAGTACTAGCCCCAAATACCAGGAGTCTTCGTCAGTCTAAACCAGTACTTTAGCACATGAAAGAAATTGTACTACTGTTTTCTTTCTATGCTGGTCCTTGACCGTTTAATAAATACTTGCAGCTAGACATACAAGTATAAATTAGGAAAGTGCCGACTCTGAAGATACAAACTCATGGCCACAAAGGCAGAAGGAAGCAAAAATTTTTCAGATGTCATCTGCTCACTTTATACAGTTACGGATCACTATCCACAACATGACGAGCCAGATATGTGTCCTCAGCGGAGAATCCCAGTTATCTTGCTGAACAGCAAGTAAAACTCACTCCAGCAGAAAGTGGGTATGCAGTTGAATGGCTACTCAGCCTCAGGTGGAACGCCAAGACTATCACACAAAGCAGAAAGAACTTTAATAAACGACAGGTATCGATATCAAAGCAAGCACGTCTCATTGGTGTTGTCAGCAGAAGATCAGAAAGGCTTTGTACAGCAAGATAAATATAATACGCTAGCACGTAGAATACTGTAATGGTTGGCGTTACCAGCAGAAGAAGGCAACGTTTGTTTACCCTTGCAAGATAACTTATTTTATTAGTGCCAATAAGCAAGCCACGTATATGTTGTACTTGTAACTTGTGGAAGAACAATCGAACGTTGGTCTTGAACAAGTGCTGTTTAACCTTTTAAGTTTTATCGCTATTGCCAATATAAAATCTTATAGAAGAACGCTAATTTACTACATGTGTTCCATGTGTGGTTTTGTGCAATCTTACTTAGTTGCAGAAATAATATAATTACATTTTTGGACGAAGTTCGAAATCCAGATCGAAATCAGGGACCGTATTACGATCACCTAAATGCACACGTACGTGGGTGGGTGCATGTGTGTATCTGTAAATGTGTGGCTGTGTGTTTGTGTGACTTTCTGTCTTTGTGTGCATGTGACTATCTCTCTCTCACTCTGTGTGCGTGTGTTTGTGTTTGTGTGTCTGTGTGTGTTCGTGTGTGTGTGTGTGATCGTGTGTGTGTGTGTGAGTGTTTTTGTATTCGGAATGATTACTTATTACGATGAATAACGTTTTATCTCTGTCTTGTTCCATCTCGGTCTTTGATCAATATGTGTAGTTTGTAAACATCTATTATGAAGTCCTCCTTGTGCACTACGAAAAAATAATGTTAAAGTGTCATATAAAAACTCAACAGCATTGGCGGACGAAGGCTGCCGACACAAGAAGTAACCCTCATTTAAAAAACGGTCTTGTCTAACAGAGTGAAGCAGACACAGGTTCAGAGCACTCAATTGCCCTTGAGGTGGGAAACTGCTCCTAAAAGGTGAAAGACCAAGCAATGATCAACGGCATAAGGATGGAGAAGACAATGGAAGACAATGTATCAAAAACAAATAATGTGTATCCAAAGAACGTATGGCCTGCAGCGTAAAAAGTCAGGTTGACCTTTTCATTGGTAAAAGATTCAAGAATAGAACCCCATCGGAACTCTGGAACGGGACAGCCAAGAGGATGGTGATCTGAAAGAAATCTTGAATAACCAACGAATGAATAACGTTTTACGGGTCAGGGTATGGAATATCCGAAGTTTGAATGTGGTAAGGAAGCTAGTAAGTCTCGAAAGAGACAATGCAAAGTCTCAATCTAGATATAGAGGGTGTGAATGAAGTGAAATGGAAAGAAAAGAAGGACTTATGGTCCGATGAGTACAGGGTAACAGCAGCAGCAGAAAATGATGTAGTGGGAATAGGATTAGTTATGAATAGGAAGGTAGGGCAGGTAGTCTGTTACTCTGAGCAGTTCAGTGGTAGGGTTGTTCTCACAGGAGTCGAAAACAAACTAACGCCACCAATGGTAGCTTAGGTACATATGCCCACGTCGAAAGCTGAAGATCGATAGAGGATATGATGAACGGGTAATTCAGAACGTAAAGTGAGATGAAAATCTAATAGTCATGGAGGACTTAAAGCGGTTGTAAGGATAGGATTTGAAGAAAGGATTATGAGAGAATATGGGTTTTGCTCCTATGAATGAGAGACGAGAAACATTAATTTAGTTCTGCATTAGATTTCAGCTAGTAACAGCGAATATTCTGTTGAAGAATTCCAAGAAGAGGACGTGGGAAATACGGGAAGATCTACTCAGATTCTATAATGTTGAGACAGGATTGTAAGGCGTACCCAGGACCAGGTGTACATTGAGATCACGATTTAGTAGTGATAAAAAGTAGAGACCAGCCAGGAAGAATCAATGAGTAAAGAAGTGGAAAACGGAAGGAATGAAGAGATACACTTGAACTTCTCGGAGGCTATAGATACTGCGATAAAAAAAAGCGTCGTAGTCAGTTCGGTTGAAGAGGAATGGACATCTCCAAAACACAGTATCTGGAAAGGGAAACACAGGCACAAAGAATGTAGCTGCGAAAAGGCCATTTATAATACAAGAAATACATCAGTTGATGGATGAAAGAAGGAAGTACATGAATGTTCCGGGAAAGACAGGAACACCGAAATACAAGTCACGGAGGAATGAAATACATAGAAAGTGCGAGGAAGCTAAGGCAAAATGGCTGCATGAAAAGTGTGAAGAAATCGAAAAAGAAATTACTGTCGGAAAGACTGACGGAAAGAATAGAAAAGTCAATTCATCCTTCGGTGAAGTTAAAAGTAAGGTTGGTAACATTAACAGTGCAATGGGAATTCCAGTGTTAAATGCAGAGGATAGAGTTGGTAAGTGGAAGAGCATGCTGAAGGTCTCTATTAGTAGGTATGTTTATTTGGTCATAAAAGAAGAAACAGGAGTTGATGTCGGAGAGATAGGGGATCAAGTATTAGAATCAGAAATTAAAAGAGCTTTAGAAGATTTAAGACCAAATAATGTGGAAGGGATAGGTAGCATTCCATCAGAATTTTCTAAAATCATTGGGGCAATACGCGACTATGCTAGTATTGACGTTGGTGTGCAGGATGTGTGAGTCTGGTGAAATAACATCTTACTTGCGGAAAAATATCATCCACACAATCCCGAAGACTGCTCGAGCTGACAAGTGCGAGAATAATCGCACCATCAGCCTAACAGCTCATGCACCCAAGTTGCTCACAAGAGTATTATACAGAATAATGGATAAGAAAATTGAGGATATGTTAAATGACGATCAGTTTGGCTCTAGGAAAGTTACAGGCAACAGAGAGGCAGTTAGGAAGTTGGGGTTGATAATGGAAGCATGGCCAAAAAAGTATCAAGATGCGTTCCTAATATTTGTCTACGTGGGAAAAGTGTTCGACAAAGTCAAATGGTGCAAAATTTTCGAAAGTATGAGAAAAATGTGGGTAAGCTCAATGAAAGACGGGTAATATACCATTTGCACAGGAGCCAGGAGTGAATAATAAGAGTGGAAGACCAAGAACGAAGTGCTCATATTAAAGAAAGCGGAAGGCAGGGAGCATTGCACCCGTTGTCTAGGGGACGCCAGCACAGTAGCTCATCGTGTTCGGTCAGAGAGCTGGTTTGTCTCTAAAATAAAAAAAACTGAATGAATGAATCAACAACGAGTTTCTACAGATGTCAGTCATGTGACGTCCGCTACGACAAAATAAAACGAAAAAGTAGCGTCTGTGATAAGTAATCAAAACTTCCTGTGTCCCGGGTTCCAAACGCCCGGCCGCTAAAATTTTGATTAATAATTAGTGTTGGCGGCCAAAGACTTCCGGCATAATAAGTCACTCTCATTCTACCAAAGGACTTGCCAAAGAGGGCGGAAGAGATGACAGAGTTTCAGGGCGCTCTCTTGTCCTTGGGGTGGAAACTGCCCCTAAAGGCGGAAGCATCAGCAATAACCAACGACATGAAGATGCAGAAGGCAATGGAAACCACTCCATTAAAGACACGACACGTGTATAAGCAGGGCATGTGGCCTGTAATTGAAACAGTGTCATGATGATGTCTTCATTGGCAAAAGATATCGGAATAGTCCCCCACTCGGATCTACGGCGCTGGACTGCCAAGGGGGATGTTACCATGAGGAAAAGATTGAATAATCAAATGATAACATCCTGCGAGTCGGGGCGTGGAATGTCAGAAGACTGAACGTTGTAGGGAAGCTACAAAGTCTAAGATGAAAAATGCAAAGGATCAAGCTAGATATAGTAGGTGTCAGTGAAGTGGAATGGAATGTAGACAAGGATTTCAGGTCATACGAGTATAATATTAAGATTAGCAGAAAATGGAATAACGGGAGCGGGGTTAGTTTTGAATAGGAAAGTAGGGCGTGGGGTATGTTACCGTGAAGAGCTCAGTATTAGTGTTGTTCTTATCAGAATCGACAGCAAGCCAACACCGACAACGATAGTTCAGGGATACTGCTGACGTCGCAAGTTGAAGATGAAGAGATAGAGAAAGCATATGTACATTCTGAAAGGATAAATGAAAAGGTAAAGGGAGATGAAAGTGTAAGTCATCGGGAACTGGAAAGTAGTTGTAGGGGATGGAGCAGAAGAAACGGTTACAGGGGAATATCGGGCTTGGGGCAAGGAATGCGAGAGGAGAAAACGTAATTCAGTTCTTTAATAAATTTCACCTAGTAATAGCGAATACTCTGCTCAAGAGTCACAAGAGGAGGAGGTATCGCTGTTCAGTTACATTACATCATGGTGAGATTCGGAAATCATATACTGGATTGTAAGGCGTATCCCGGAGCAAATGACTCAGACAACAATCTAGTAATGATGAAGAGTAGGAAGAATGAAGAGATTTATCAGGATGAATCAATATACAAAGAAGTGGGATACGGAAGTAGTAAGGAATGAAAATATGTGCTTGGAGTTCTCTAAGGTTATGGACACGGCAGTGAGGAATAGCTCCGCAGGCACTACAGTTGAAGAGGATTGGACTTCTCCGAAAAGAGTAATCGCGGGAGTTGGACACAGGTACAAAGTAGGTAACTGCGACGAAACCATGGGTAACAGAAGAATTACTTCAGTTGATCGATGGAAGAAGACGTACAAAAATAGTCAGTGAAATTCAAGAACACAGAAATATAAGTAGCTGTGGAATAAAGTAAATAGGAAGAGCAGGAAGCTAAGGTGAAGTGATTCTATGAAAAATGTGAATAAATCAAAAAAGAAATGATTGTCGGGAGGAATGACTCAGTATATAAGAAAATCAAAACAACGTTCGGTGAAATTAAAAGCAAGGGTGATGACATTCAGAGTGCAACGGGAATTCCACTGTTAAATGCAGATGAGAGAGCAGATAGGTGGAAAGAGTACCTGGGAGGCCTCTTTGAGGGGGTAAGGTTTGCCTAGTGTGGTAGAAGAACAAACAAGAGACGATTTAGAAGAGATAGGAATCCAGTATTAAAATCTGAACTTAAGAGAGCTTTGGAAGACTTGAAATATGACAGTAGGGATCGATAACATTCCATCAGAATTTCTAAAATCATTAGGAGAAGTGGCAAAAAAACTACTATTCACATTGGTGTGCAGAATGTATGAGTCTGGCAGTATACGGTCTGACTTTCGGAAAAATATCATCCACGGAATTCCGAAGACTGCAAGAGCTGACCAGTGTCAGAATTATAACACAATCAGCTTAACAGCTCATGCTTCCAAGTTGCTGACAAGAATAATACATAGAATAATTGGAAAGAAAGTTGGGGATGTGTTAGCTGACGATCAGTTTGGCTTTAGGAAAGGTAAAGGCACCGGAGAATCAATTCTGACATTGCGATTGATAATAGCCAGGCTACAGAAAAATCGACACGTTCATAGGATTCGTCGACCTGGAAATTGCATTAGACAATGTAAAATGGTGCAAGGTGCTCGAAATTCTGGGAAAAATAGGGAGCAATAGGGAGAGACGGGTAACATAAAATATATGTAAGAGCGAACAGGAAATAATAAGAAAGAACGACCAAATAAAAAGTGCTAGGATTAAAAAGCGTGTAAGACAGGCATGTAGTTTTTCACCCGTACTGTTCAATCTGTATATCGAAAAGGCAGTGATGGAAATAAAAGAAAAGTTCAGGAGTGGAATTAAAATTCAAGGAGAAAGGAGATCAATGATACGATTCGCTCAATATATTGTTATTCTAAGTGAAGGTGAATAAGAATTACGTGTTCTGCTGAAGGGAATGAACAGTATAATGAGTACAGAATGGACTGAGAGTAAATCGAAGAAAGATGATCGTAGTGAGAAGTAGCAGAAATGAGAACAGCGAGAAATTTAACATCGGGATTGCTGGTACGAAGTAGATGAAATTAAGGAATTCTCCTACCTAGGCAGCAAAATAACCAATGACGGTCGGGGCAAGGAGGACATCAAAAGCAGACTAACACTGGCAAAAATGACATTCCTGACCAAGAGATATCTACTAGTGTCGAACGTAGGCCTTAATTTGATGGAGAAATTTCTGAGAATATATGTTTCAGCATGACATTGTGTGGATGTGAAACATGAACTGTTAGAAAATCAGAACGGAGGAAATCGAAGGATTTTTGATATGGATCTACAGACGCATGTTGGGGAAAGGTTGAACTGATAAGGCAAGGAATAAGGAAATTCTTTGCAGAATCGGAGAGGAGAAGAATATATGGGAAATACTGGCAAGATGGAGGGACAGGGTGGTAGAAGATCTGCTAAGACGTCAGAGAAAATCTTCCATCGGACTGTAGAGGGTAAAAACTGTAGTGGAAGACCAAGATTGGAATTCACTGAGCAAATAACTGAAGTAGTAGATGGCAAGTGCTACTCTGGATGTAGAGGTTGGCACAAGAGAGGAATTTATCGCAGGCTGTCTCAAACCAGTCAGAAGACTTATGACCGAGAAGAAAGTGTGTTACATCACAATGGAGGAAAACACATCGATACTAGAAAAATGTGGTGAGGCTCAGAAAGCAGTGAGCCGTCATCAGCAAGTACACCCTCTCAGTGGCTTGCATAAGCAGTATCACTCACTATATAAAGTAGGGCCGTCTAGTTGGCATAGCACGTACCACAGCACTGTCCAGGCTGCTGGCTTGCTTTGGGTTGCAAAATATAGCACCTGGTAGGACGGTACTTAAAGCTGTACCCTCCAGCGGTATCGACATCAAATACATCTACCTGTCCCTGGCTTCGATGGCAGCCTCCAGGAATTGGTACTCAGCCACAAAGGAACTGGGATGCGCTCAGTCCAGGATCGGGCCCACTGCAGAGGTGGTCATCAGCAAGAGGTACTCACCCAGAGGGAGACTCAGTAATGCGACAGTGTTAAGTCGATGTTTAGGGTTGCTTGCGCATGTGACTGCCTGCCGCTACTGGGAAGGAAGTCCTTGACAGATAACTGATAAATTCCATCTGGCTCTGCTTTACTCTCAACCTTGAAGTTAGCAAATGGTGGAGAAGGCGGTGGCTCGCATGATGTACACTCTTCAATATGGTCGTATACAAAGAATGGTAGCGAGCATACGAGAACATCTGAAAACAGTGATCTGACGTGGGAGTATTTATGGGAATCTGCATGCCAGTAACTGTCCGACGGCAGAAATAGGGCATTAAAAGCTTAGTGTCACCACAGGGTGGTGATGACAGTATTCATTATGATTCTCTCCTTTAGTCAGCTCCCGCTGGAGCCTAGCCAGTCCAGATGTATTGCTTATTGCATATTGCAGATGCGCTCGGCAGCTTTTCCCGCTTTTTAATATTCCTGAAAAAGCACACTTCTAACTTCATAGGGCGTGTTCAACACAACGACGACATACATTTTCGCACGAAATCGTTTTACTGCATTGCCGCTAGGCAGTTCGAACCTCCAGAGGTTGTCGTGCCCGTTATTTAATTACTAAAATAGTGTTTAATCAGTTTGTTTGTCATTGCGTTACATCGTGCGTGTGTGTGATTTTACATTTTACATTTGGATTAGATTCTTGGTGTTATTTAGCAGTTTATTACGGGAAAGGCAACCATAAACCGTTTCAGAAAGCGCTGCTAAATATTCTAGCCTTCTTCGAAAGCTAATTTTGTACACAAACTCAATTAGGCTAGCTTAAATGTAAGTTAAAAGGACTATTAGCCTGCCAGTGTCATTTTTTGTGCTTTCCTTGTGTAGAACCTTAAAGATCGTCTTCTTGTACCTAAATCGATCCTTGCTAAGGTGAAACATTGCTGAAAATCTAATAAAGATGGGAGCAGCAGTCAGTTATTTCCATTAACCACCAATATAATAGCATCAGATTAATATTCCAACATAAATGTAAATGTCGTGTAACTAGGGCCTCCCGTCAGGCTGACCGTTCGCCGGGTGCAAGTCTTTCAATTTGACGCCACTTCAGCAGCTTGGGCATCGGTGGGGATGAAATGGTGAAGATTAGGAGAACACAACACCCCTCCCTGAGCGGATAAAATCTCCGAAGCAGCCGGGAATCGAACCCGGGTCCTTATGATTGAATTTCCTTCGCGCTGATCATTTTTTTTTTTTTTTTGGTCGTTGTGTTTTATCTTTGCGGACGTCACTTGAAAACCGTTCAATTTCATTTGTTGATCCTTCCACTCAGTTTTTTTATTTTATTTTTTATTACACAGGCCAACCAGCTCTCTGACCGAACACGCTGAGCTACCGTGCCGGCTTCACTCAGCTACCAGGGTGGACACTTCCAACATCATTAGTATATTATAAATTGGAAACATTATCTTATCGCTTGACTAGCATCATGGACCTTTTTATATTGGGAAATACTTCACTGTAGGTTACATTGTACCTCACAGAATGTGCAAGCCTGAAAAATGAAATTAAAAGATTCTACTGTTAGCTGGTAGTTATTCAGACCGCCTGTTTATTAGTCCTTGTGCTTCAGTACTTAGCATAGTATTTTAGCCAACATGCGTCGTTTCCTGCAGTTTTAAGCTTGGTCAGGTTGTTTTCGCAACAACGGCTCATGCACGCCTAACATGAAAATGCGATCTGTCTGTTTACCACGCCACAAAAAAAAGACTGCCTAATATGTTGAAGGGGCCCCCGAGTACGCAGAAGTGCCACAACACGACGTGGCAATGACTAGACTAATGTCTGAAGTAGTGCTGGAGGGAATTGACACCACAAATCCTTCAGGGCTGTCCATAAATCAAGAGTACGAGGAAGTGGAGAACAGCACGTGGCAAGGCATGCCGGATATGCTCAATACTGTTCACGTCTGGGAAGTTTGGTGGCCAGCAAAATTGTTCAACCTCGGAATAGGGTTCCTGGAGCCAGTCCGTCGTGATTCTGGACGTGTGGGGTGTCGCATTGTCTTGCTGGAATTGCCCATCTCCATAGGAACGTAGATTGAAAATGATGGATGCAGGTGATCAGTCAGGATGCTCACGTTAAGTGTCACCTCTCAATGTCTAGGCGTATCAAGGGTCCCATATCACTCCGACTTCGGACACCCCACACCATTACAGAGCCTCCACCAGCTTGAACAGCCTTCTTGTTGACATGCAGAGTCCCTAGATTAATGAGGTTGTCTCCATGCTCGAACACTTCCACCAGCTCGATACAATTTAAAACGGGACTATTCCGACCGGGCAACTTGTATCTTCAACAGTCCAATGTCCGTATTGACGGGGCCAGACGAGGCGTAAACCTTTGTGTCGTGAAGTCATCAAGGTTACACGCGTGAGCCTTCGGCTCTGAAAGCCAAAATCGATGATGTTTCATTGAATGGTTCGCACGCTGACACTTGTTGATGGCCTGGCTCTGCTATCTGCAGCTATTTCCTGAGGGTTGCACTTCTTTCATGTTGAACGAATCTCTTAGGTGGCCGTAGGTTCCGTTGTTGCAGGACTTTTTTCCGGCCGCAGCGTTGTCGAAGATTTCATGTTTTATAGGATTCCTGATATTCACGGTGCACTCGTGAAATGATCGCACAGCAAAATTCCCACTTCATCGCTGCCTCGGAGATGCTGTGTTCCATCTCTTGTGTGCCGTCTGTAGCAACAAGTTCAAACTCACTTAAATCTTGATAACCTGACATTGTATCAACAGTAACCGATCTAGCAACTACTCCAGACGAGAAGAGCCAAATTAGCCTTTAATTTCAATACCATTCTGTTACTGCCTGGAGTGGTGAGGAGAAAGAGTGGGACAAGATGGTATGGTTTGTTACGAGTTGAGGATGCGGTGAAAGTAAGGCCTATTGACAACAGTGGTAATATCAGAGTGGAGAATGTGGCACCATGTGTAGGACAGCGACTTGCTCATGTGACATCTGAAAAGGGAGCAAAATGGCCCAATGTGTTGATAGCTGTACTAAAATTATACATTGTGTCAGTGAAAAGAGAGTTACACACTGACCATTTACATTACTTGATTATTGGTTCATTTTTAAAGCACATCAGAACTGAATATGTTATTCATTCACAAAAAGGTTCAAAATGGCTCTGAGCACTATGGGACTTAACATATGAGGTCATCAGTACCCTAGAACTTAGAACTATTTAAACCTAATTAACCTAAGGACATCACACACATCCATGCCCGATAAAGGATTCGAACCTGCGACCGTAGCAGTCGCGCGGTTCCAGATTGAAGTGCCTAGAACCGCTCGGCCATCGCAGCCGGTACAGAAAGGTACCATGTACTTGGAAGACCATGTATACAGGGAGGTCTATTGATCGTGACCCGGTCAAAAATGTCACGAAATAAGCGTAAAACCGAAAAGCTACAAAGAACGAAACTTGTCTAGGTTGAAGGGGGCAACCAGATGGCGCTATGGTTGGCTATCTAGAGGGCGCTGCCATAGATCAAACGGATATCAATTGCGTTTTTTTAAAAATAGGAAGCCCCATTTTTTATTACAGATTCGAATGCTTTATAAAGATATCGCTTTGCGATAAATGGCGCTGTAATAGTCACAAACATATGGCACACAATTTCAGACGAACAGTTTGTAAGAGGTACGTTTTTTAAATTAAAATACAGAACGTAGGAACGTTTGAACATTTTAGTTCGGTTGTTCCAATGTGATACATGTACCTTTGTCAACTTATCATTTCTGAGAATGCAAGCTGTTACAGCATGATTACCTGTAAATACCACATTAATGCAATGAATGCTCAAAATGATGTCCGTCAACCTCAATGCATTTGGCAATACGTGTAACGACATTCCTCTCAACAGTGAGTTGTTCGCCTTCCGTAATGTTCGCAGATAGCAAATATCGTTCAAATTTCCTCACAGAAAGAAATCCGAGGACGTCAGATCCGGTGAATGTGCGGGCCATGGTATGGTGCTTCGACGACCAATCCACCTGTCATGAAATATGCTATTCAATACCGCTTCAACCGCACGAGAGCTATGTGACGGACATTCATCATGTTGGAAGTACATCGCCAGTCTGTCATGCAGTGAAACATCTTGTCGTAACATCGGTAGAACATTACGTAGGAAATCAGCATTCATTGCACGTTATATTGCCATCGATAAAATGGGGGCCATAATGCCGCACCATACATTAACCCGCCAAGGTCGCTGATGTTCCACTTGTCGCAGCCATCGTGGAATTTCCGTTGCCCAATAGTGCATATTATGCCAGTTTACGTTACCGCTGTTGGTGAATGACGCTTCGTCGCTAAATTGAACGCGTGCAAAAAATCTGTCATCGTCCCGTAATTTCTCTTATGCCCAGTGGCAGAACTGTACACGATGTTCAGAGTCGTCTCCATGCAATTCCTAGTGCATAGAAATATGGTACGATGTTGATGTAACATTATCAGCACCGACGTTTTCCAGATTCCCGATTCTCGCGCTATTTGTCTGTTACTAATGTGCGGATTAGCCACGACAGCAGCTAAAACACCTACTTGGGAATCATCATTTGTTGCAGGTCGTGGTTGATGTTTCACATGTAGCTGAACAGTTCTTGTTTCCTTAAATAACGTAACTATCCGGCGAACGGTTCGGACACTTCGATGATGTCGTCCAGGATACCGAGCAGCATACATAGTAAACGCCTGTGGTGCATTTTGATCACAACAGCCATTCATCAACACGATATCGACCTTTTCCGCAATTGGTAAACGGTCCGTTTTAACACGGGTATTGTAACACGAAGCAAACACCGTCCGCACTGGTGGGATGTTACGTGATACCAAGTACTTATACTTTTGTGACTATTACAACGCCATCTATCATAAAGCGAAAATAGTGGTCCAACTAAAACATTCATATTCCTTTACGTACTAGACATATGTAAGAATAATGGGGTTCCTATTTAAAAAAGCACACTTTATATTCGTTTGACCTATCGCAGCGCCATCTAGCGGGCCAACCATAGTGCCATCTGGTTTCCCCCTTGAAGCTAGACGAGTTTCGTTCTTTGTAGTTTTTTTTTTTTTTGTTTGAAACTTATTTCGTGAGATATTTAGCCCTGTCACTGTCAATGGACTACCCTGTATAGTAATAGTCGTCAAGAATCTAAAAGGATAATTGATTTTTCAGCGAAATATTCAATATGACTTTGCAGAATGAAGTTATATTAAGCGAGTCTACGTTCTGATTTTACCATTATCTCAATTTTCAGTTATGTTATATATATTTACATATAGCTGCCGAGCTCAGTCTATTAAGGAGATCTGTAATATGTGATTCTCTATACAGATCTGTTGACTATGCAAACCCAGGAATCTTGCACATACCATTCTATATATTCGCTTCCCTCCTAGCTCCACTGTTTTTTGAAGGTAATACGTACTTGCTTACGCTGACCTGAGTAACTGGGAGTTTACTAAGTTAAATGGTGGGCCATTTATCAGATAATCAGTCATTAGTTCTTGGGAAAACAGCATTTATTGTAGATAATATGGTTGTAGGCTTGTAGGGCTTGTGTGTGTGTGTGTGTGTGTGTGTGTGTGTGTGTGTGAATTCCTAAGGGACCAAACTGCTGTGGTCATCGGTCTCTAAACTAACACACTATTTTAACTAAAACTAACTAACGCTAAGAACAGCACAATCACACACACACACACACACACTCTTGCCCGCGGGATGAATCGAACCTCCAGCGGGAGGGGCCGTACGATTCGTGACATGGCGCCTCTAACCGTGCTGCCACTCCGCACGGCAAGGGCTTGTGTACGATGCTCTGGTTATCAGCGAAGAACACTGTGTTCAAAAAAATTTCGGGCTTGCAGAGGGTCATCGTTTAACTCATCGCAGATCATTTCGATAGGGCACACGCCAGTCATCTTCAGGTGGGTCTTCTACGGCTCACCTGAAGATGAGTGGCAGGTGCCCAGTCGCAATATGATGCGATGAATTAAACGACGACCGACTGCAAATCCGAAATTTGTCTCAACATTCAGTTGAGCGGTGGCAACATTAAATTTTATGGAGCAACGGTAGTAATTTGTCTTCACTCAGTAGGTTCACTGTGAAAAGTGACTAAGCAACCTAAATTTCTTTATATCAGTATTGTTATTCCGTAAAGAATTCGTCAGGGTCTGGAGCGAAACTAAAAGACGCACGTAGTTTCATTTCTTACGCAGGGTGGAATAAGTGCAGTATCCATATTTATTCAGATATCACCAAAAGCGTTAATTACGTGAGAAAACTACCACCTCAACGGTAGTTGCTAGAGATTAGCCCTGAAGAAACAAAATGAAGTAAAATAAGGTTTGACATATTGCAGTCAAGACAGAGCGCAAGCTCGTGTACAAGTATAACGTGGAAGTAAATCAGGCGATTCCTTTTAAGAGGAATAATTCATGTTTTTAGGTTGAACGATTTAGTATGAAGACAAAAAAATCTACCATTAAACAATAAGACTTACGTTAGCAGAAAACGAGACATATCTGCATGGAACAAAGTTCCATAGCGCCCCATGGTGTGGCAAAAATAAGAATTCCGAAGTCATTGTACGTCATTTGCAGAAACAGTTTGAACTACCATTTGTAGCATGTTTATGGGTCGATCAACTTTTGGAAGACGTCAGGACAGCGTACATTACTACAATTTGTGTAACTGGTTTTAAGTGAAATTGTAGACATGAAGGTAGATGGTAGTTTCGAAGTACTGTCTGCTGTGTATTGATGTCGTCGAAGGAGGATTTAAATGTTAATCCCCCTGCTTCTGGACGTCCACCATATGCGGATTCACGCTTGTATCATACGAGGAACGATTTTTCATGACCATATCACGAAACCGGACCGTTGCTGTGTTCACTTTGGGATAAACAGGAAGCTTTTCCTGGAAACTTACGTAGGACAAAGAGTGTCTTTGTCGCTAATCTCATCATTGCACAGCCTGCCTCCCATGTTGAAGCTAAAGCCTTACCTTGAGGGACAAATGTCCTAAAGCTGTGATCAATGTAGACCCTCTAATTCATTCTCAGTCGAGTTACCCTTATGGAATCTAAACTGTGGTGTGCTAAGTAAATTGTTTCTACTTAAATGTCAGAATACGTGAGTACATTACTCTTTCGAGTATTCAGAAAAGGATGTCACGAAGAAAACTGGACAATAATTACGTAAGTTTTTCTTGTGACTTTTTTTACAAAGAGATTTAACAATTGTATATTTTAACGTGCAGGGACGATTGCGTGCATAACTAATTATATTATTTATTAAGTTAGAACAATTTGTATGAGGCTCAGATGCTCAGGCCTTCCCCATCCTGTTCAGGTGTGGGCCATAACTTGTATATCCCCATCGCCCAATCGTCGTGAAAGGCATGTACAGACATGAGAGTGTTTCTATCGAAAGCAATATACTCAGCTCTTTTTTTATTATTCGAATAAAAGCCGTGTTAATTCTTCAGGACCCTTGACTACGTCACTTATTTGTCTTCCTCCTCCTTTTCTTCTTCTTCTTCTTCTTCTCCTTACACACTTCATGTGTCAGACAATGCCTGTTTCGCCTTCAAAACAAATCTGACCATCGTTTATTTATTTATGGTTTCGTGGGACCAAATTAAGAAGAAGTTTCCATGGTCATGGAACAAGTCAATACATGAAATTATAACACGATATTAGAAACAGGTAAAATGAAATATAAAAAAAACATATTCAGGTGACAAGTCGTAAGTTTAAATAAAGAAAATCAACAATGTGACACAGGTATCTGCTTAATTTTTTAGCTCTTCCAGGAGCTCCTCGACAGAATAGAAGGAGTGAGCCATGAGGAAACTCTTCAGTTTGCACTTAAAAGATTTTGGGCTACTGCTAAGATTTTTGAGTTCTTGTGGTAGCTTATTGAAAATGGATGCAGCAGAATACTGCACTCCTTTCTTCACAAGAGTCAAGGAAGTGCATTCCTTATGCAGAGTGAGAGCTGCTAACTCTTGGGGACAGGATAATATTGCCAACAACAAACGACAATTAAGAAAATATATACTGTGAGGGCAATGTCAGAATTCCATGACTATTGAATAGGGGTCGGCGAGAGGTTGTCGAACTTACACCACATATAGCTCGAACAGCGCGTTTTTGAGCCAAAAATACCCTTTTTGAATCTGAAGAATTACCCCAAAAAATAATACCATACGACATAATCTTATGAAAATTAGCGAAGTAGCCTACTTTTCGGGTTGAAGTGTCACTTATTTCAGATACTGTTCTAATGGTAAATAAAGCAGCATTTAGTTTCTGAACAAGATCCTGGACATGGGCTTTCCACAACAGCTTACTATCTATCCGAACGCCTAGTAACTTGAACTGTTCAGTCTCGCTTAGAGTATGCCCATTCTGTCTGATCAAAATATCGGTTCTTGTTGAACTGTGAGTTAGAAACTGTAAAAACTGAGTCTTACTGTGATTTAGCATCAAATTATTTTCCACAAGCCACGAACTTATTTCATGAACTACATTATTTGATACTGTTTCAATATTACGCACAAGATCCTTCACTATCAAGCTGGTGTCATCAGCAAACAGAAATATTTTTGAATCACCTATAATACTAGAAGGCATATCATTTATATAAAGAAGAAACAGCAGTGGCCCCAGCACCGACCCTTGGGGAACGCCGCACTTAACAGTGTCCCATTGCGACTGAACATCACTACCACTCTCAATATTGCGGAGAATTACCTTCTGATTTCTGTTCTTAAAGTAAGAGGAGAACCAGTTGTAAGCTACTCCCCTCACTCCATAATAGTCCAACTTCTGCAGTAATATTTTGTGGTCAACACAGTCAAAAGCCTTCGTTAAATCAAAGAAAACACCTGGCGTTCACAACCTATTATTTAATCCTTCCAAAACTTCACAGATAAAAGAGAATATAGTAATTTCAGTTGTTAAACCATTTCCAAAACCAAACTGAACATTTGACAGCAAATTATGTGAATTTAAATGTTCCAGTAACCTTGTACATACAACCTTCTCGATAACTTTAGCAAACACTGATGGCACAGCAATAGGTCTAAAATTGTCAAGATTATCAATGTCTCAATTTTCATAAAGTGGCTTCACTACCGAGTACTTTAGTCGGTCAGGAAACCGACCACTCCTAAAGGAAAAGTTACAGATATGGCAAAGCACTGGGCTAACATACATAGAACAACACTTCAGTATTCTGCTAGATACCCCGTCATATCCATGAGAGTTCTTGGTCTTTAGAGATTTAATTATTAACTCAATCTCCCTCTCGTCAGTGTCGTGGAGGAGCGTTTCAGGTAACAGTCTCGGAACACTTTTTTCTAAGAGCGCTATATGATTCCCTGTTGGGACGAGGTTTCTATTTAGTTCACCTGCTATATTCAGAAAGTGATTATTAAATGCTGTACATATATGCGACTTATCAGTAACACGGACTTTCCCACTACGCACTGACTCTATATCCTCGACCTTCCTCTGCAGACTAGCCACTTCCTCTACGACTGACCATATGGTCTTAGTTTTATCATGAGACTTAGCTATTCTATCTGCATACCACATACTTTTTGCCTTCATAACAACATTTTAAGCATCTTACAATACTGTTTGTAATGGGCTACTGCATTTAGATTTTGACTGTTTCCTTGGCCTTTCCCGTTATCTTTTTTCCCTTACGCCTATAGTACAACGCCCCTTTCGGAATCCTTTACTTCGGTATTCTATTAACACACTGCCTCAAATCATTTCTAAGATTTACAATTTCCCTTCAAATAATTTCTTCGCAGTCCACCTTTTCATTTTTTCATTTGATATTTTATCTGAAACATTATATCCTTCTACTGTTCTTAAGAATATCATTTTGGCTGTTTGTATCTTGTTTTTAATCACCTAAGATTATTGAGGCATATGCAGGATTTCCTCATTGCGCATAAAGCTGGGGTGCTATTCCAGTTTCGGAGAGCCTAGGCAGTACTGACGACATGGGCGTGAATTGAAATTTGTGTTAGGAAGGGCCTTGGACTAGGATAGTCCGTGCAGCTCTGTATACCATGCTGCTACTGTGGTGTAATGGTTAGCATAATGGTTAGCATAACTGTCTAGAAAGGCCGGAACGGTGGCTCAGAGTATTCGGTCAGAGAGTTAATTGCACTCTGTAATAATTGAGTGAACGGATCAATGATGAACTTGAACGGAAGTCATGTGGCGTCCGCTCCGAATGAAACGAACAATAACGAACAAAATGAGATCAAAAGCACAGGTAAGCAGGAGACCTGGGTTCCTTTCCTGCCTGTGGCAGACTTTTCTTTTTTTCTTTTTAAGCTTCTATCATTAGCAACGATGTATTCCTTTTCTTACCTACATTATTAAAGGAAATAAACTCGACCTATGAATCAGCTGTCATCCTTTGAACTTTGATTAATGAATTTACGTACTTACCAGACTTCTTTTGTAATATCTTTCGGCCAGTTATTCACCAAATCTGTCTGTAAGTATGTACAAACGAAGAGCGATAGAAGTAGAGCACTTGAATTTTGGTGAAGTTTCAAACCAAGCTGCGAGCTTATGATCTTCTGCAAGGGATTTACTCTACATTCACAATGAGCTTGAGTTATGAAGTTCTTAGTTGCGTTCTTAGAATGCCAATAGCAGAAACGTGGTAATGTATTAAGCAAAAAAGCATTAATTATGCGTTAACTTTTAGGTACAGTAAGAAGCACAGAGACCTGCAACTTAATGAGCAATGGTATGTGTACGAGCGCAGGCAACCTCTCCCATTCACAACATCAATAATTTCTTTCCAAGTATATGACCACGTCATCATTTTCTGAAAACCAACGTTTCAGACACTGTACTAACTGGTCTTCACAACCGAAACCCTTGTTTTTCCAAAAACATGACGATGTGAGCACACATCCAGAAATATTTTATTGGAACGATAAAAAATTAAAACAAAGAAACAAATAAAAGATAGCACGAATAAACGGCTACTGACAGTGTTGGCATTTATGCGGAATTAGAAATAGATTATCTAAACCAGATTTAAAGTATCTCGTGGACAAGAATTTAGCAACAAGATGGATGGAAGAAGTTCTAACCGATTTTTCAGTCCAATGCATAAAGAGATGAAGCAGCAGGAATAAATATTTTTGAAAGGAGATGCGAAAGGAGGTAGGGGGAAAGGATAATAGCAATTCGAAAGGACCTGTTTTTTACGCATTGTGCTCAGGCAATCCCATGGAAAAGAAAGTAAAATAAAATAAAAAGTAAAATTAAATTAAAATGAAATAAAATTGGGGATCTTTCTCTATTATTCCCAAGCCCTTTAGACGAAGGTTGTTCTTACCTTCAAAAATCTTGTTTCCTTATGGCAAGTGATGTGTTTACCAAATTTAATTGAAATCAACCAATTAGTTTAGGAGTAGTTGTTAAACATACATACATTTTTATTTGAGTCGTCAATCTTCTGACTGGCTTCATACGGCCCGCCTCGAATTCTTCTCCCTTGCTAACATCAGTAGAAGGTAGTGTACCTGAAGGCAATATTACAGAAATGGAATAGGACGCAGGTGTGACAGGAGTTATAATACTGTTAGAAGACTTTGACAGAGCACTGGAAAACCGAAGTCGAAGCAAGGTCGCGATAGAAGGAAGGAAGATTGGATTTAACGTCCCTTCGACATCGAGATCACTAGGGACGCCGAACAAGCTCGGATTGTGGCAAGGATGGGGAAGGAAATCGGCTGTACCCTTTAAAAGGAACCATCCTGGCATCTGCCTAGGGTGATTTACGGAAATCGCGGAAAACCTAAGTGTGGATGGTCGGACGCGGGTTTAAACGGTCATCCTCCAGAATCCAAGTGTAGTGGGGTAATCACTGCGCCATCTCGTTCGGTAAGGACAGGGAAGTAGAGGAAATTCCGTCGGAACTACAGATAGCCTTCGTATAGCCAGCCACGACAAAAATCTTGAATCTGATGTGCAAGATGTATGAGATAGGTTGTATACCCTCAGACTTCAACGAGAATGTAATAATTTAAAAGAAAGCATGTGCTGACAGGAGTGAATATTACCGATCTATCAGTTTAATAAGTTATTGTTGCAAAATACTAGCACCAATTCTTTACAGAAGATTGGCAAAACTGGTAGAAGCTGACCTGAAGGAAGATCAGTTTGGATTACGGAGAAATGTAGGAACACCCGAGGCAATGCTGACCTTATCATTTCTTTCAGAAGAGGATTAGGTAGAGTGGTAGAATATATCTCATCGAATAGAAGACTGCGCTCCAACGCATCGAGTATAATATCAATGAGATAAGAATCCACCAAGTGAGCGAGATTTAACGTGGAAGGGTAACGAAATAATGTCACAAGTTGCCGATCAAGTTTTAGAGTGGCTGCCAAAGCGCAGTGATCAGGAAAGTTATCAGAGCTAACATCGGCTGCAAGAACGCGATCGCGCATCCAATGCGATAAGTAGAATCGGTCAGTCTTGCCATTAGAAGTCGCACTAAAATGTGTAAATTTGCCCAACGTCGGAAGTTCACACTCTAAAACATCTTTCAAGGGCATCGAGTGTATCAACTCGTTTAAATTCCGGCAGCAATGAAAATGAGGAGGCAGATCAAGAGGACACAGAACACAGTTAAAATCATTACGTAACAATTAACTCCGAGAGTTTCTGCGTAAAAGACAGGTAATGTCCTCTTCATCCAAACTCGAACATTCTAAAGTGTGACCAAAACAAGGAGGAGCATGTAAGGTAACCAATATGAGGTCAAACCGTCTACAACCTATCCCTCTGCCAGACTCTATCTCTATTTCAGCAGTGATAGTGCCTTCCCGAAAGAATAAGGCAATTACCGTAGAAAATTCGTGTGCCACATTAAAAACAATTCGGAAACCAGAGAGAATAAAACTATATCCGCACAGAAGTCATATATAAATTCACGCAGCGAAGCTAGGGGCAGCTGTGATAGCATTAGGTTAACATTTAGTGTGAAAATGATAGTGGCTGAGCCATTAGTCAAAGGACAGAACACAGAAAGAACAACAGAGCACCACTTGCCCCTAACGGTCCATCGCGGAAACCAATAACGAATCCGAGGTCTGGGGACCAGTATCGATCTCAATCTTTACGATTGATTGTTTTGAGCCCTGCTGCCCGTTCTTGCTTAACACGTTGAGAAACTCAGTTTAAGAGGCATAATAGCCTCAGCAGTCAACGGTGTAGGCGGATCTTGTACGACAGCCATATCAACCTGCCCAAAGAAGAGTCACTCTACAAGACATGCCATCTCCCTAATGAAGGGCTCTCAGAGTGAATCTCAGATACAGGGGGAGATAATTCTGGGATAACGGTTTCAACAACGGGAGGCGCAGTAGGCGTCAAATCACAATCCGCATTGTAGAGAAAAGGGCATTTTGCTATTACCAATGGTACCTGTGATGCAAGCTGCAAAGGAGACGACTCCGACAAACTCACTCAGATGCGGCTCCAAAGCAGCCACTCTTGCAGCAACAGGAATACCGCATCTCCAACTCGCCAGGGCTATGTGGTATCACACTACTGGTAAGAGTGACAGACTCTGCTCAGGGGAAGATGGGACAGGAGAAGGCAAAACACCATAGTGAATGCGACGCCGCTTATTATGAATCACGCCCACCGCCATCCAACAAGTAACAGGAAAGGGTCCACGCTTTTCTTGCAACGGCGGAAAATGACCCACAGTGATGGTGGATACTGTCGGATGATCACCAGAAACGAGGAAAGATGTATCCCCAAATTCGTTACAAGAGGGGACAAGCTCAGAAAGCTTTAAGGCTCTGTTCCAAAGATGGCCACTTTCATTGCACAGAAAAAAATGTCCCCACATGTCCGCTGTACGTAACTGAATGCGATGTCTCTACGGAAATGAGGCTGAACGTTGTTTTTGATTCGCAGTTGCATCAAACGTATGCCGCTTGAACATTGTACCTTGTTAACTTGACCAGCAAATTACGAGAATGCCTGTCATGGCCGTATCGCGCCAAATCTTCCTTAAGATAGTTATTCCCTGCCTCTTGGGGAAGACTGAATATTCGAATATTGGAGTACTCAGTGACCGGAGACGCAAGCAGCACCATACTGACCGAGTTATCTCTCTGGCGGAAGCGCTCTTGATTATAATCCTATAATCGGAACTTCTTTACAGCAAGGAGATCTACGAATTTCCCAAACAACGCATAAATCTCATTGACAAAATAGACAGTACGCACTTCGTCCCAGGTAAAACGGAATGTACCAACCAACCAGCTATGAATTTCTAAAGATCCGGGATGCACGTTACGTGTCGATTTATCAAAAGAAGTTCTCACACTACCTTCACGTCTTGGACTCCGTGAAAAACAAACGGGAGTGGTCTAGGCCGCTGTCAGACATACAGCCAACGAAGTACGACACAAGACAACGACGATGTCACACATAAAGATACGAACGCCACTGAAGCAATAAATTCCCAAACACGTGCGACGCTGCAGCGGAGTGGATAAGTAAAAAACTACGTCCTCACCGGCCGCAAAAGGAGGAAATGACCAAAAACTTCATTATTTAGAGCTGCTTCTGAAATTCGTAAGAAGAAAAGGCTAATTCATCTCTCATGGCTTCTCATACTAAATGTGTCAGATCTTCCACAGAAATTGTCTTGTATCTACATCTACATCTATATTTATACTCCGCAAGCCACCTAACGGTGTGTGGCGGAGGGCACTTTACGTGACACTGTCATTACCTCCCTTTTCTGTTCCAGTCGAGTATGGTTCGCGGGAAGAACGACTCTCTGAAAGCCTCCGTGCGCGCTCGAATCTCTCTAATTTTACATTCGTGATCTCCTCGGGAGGTATAAGAATGGGGAAGCAATATATTCGATACCTCATCCGGAAACGCACCCTCTCGAAACCTGGCGAGCAAGCTATACCACAATACAGAGCGCCTCTCTTGCAGAGTCTGCCACTTGAGTTTTCTAAACATCTCCGTAACGGTATCACGGTTATCAAATAACCCTGTGACGAAACGCGCCGCTCTTCTTTGGATCTTCTCTATCTCCTCCGTCAACCCGATCTGGTACGGATCCCACACTGATGAGCAATGCTCAATTATAGGTCGAACGAGTGTTTTGTAAGCCACCTCCTTTGTTGATGAACTACAATTTCTAAGGACTCTCTCAATGAATCTCAACCTAACACCCGCCTTACTAACAATTAATTTTATATGATCATCCCACTTCAAATCGTTCTGTACGCATACTCCCAGATATTTTACAGAAGTAACTGCTACCAGTGTTTGTTCTGCTATCATATAATCATACAATAAAGGATTTTTCCTTCTATGTATTCGTAATACATTACATTTGTCTATGATAAGGGTCAGTTGCCACTTCCTGCACCAAGTGCCTATCCACTGCAGATCTTCCTGCATTTCGCTGCAATTTTCCAATGCTGCAACTTCTCTGTGTATTACAGCATCATCCGCGAAAAGCGACACAGAACTTCCCATACTATCTACTAGGTCATATATATTGTGAAAAGCAATGGTCCCATAGCACTCCCCTGTGGCACGCCAGTTGTTACATTAGCGTCTGTAGACGACTCTCCATTGATAACAACATATTCTGTTCTGTTTGCTAAAAACTCTTCAATCCAGCCACACAGGTGGTCTGAGGCGACAGTGCGGAACTGTATCGAACGCCTTCCGGAAGTCGAGGAAAATAGCATCTACCTGGGAGCCTGTATCTAATATTTTCTGGGTCTCATGAACAAATAAAGCGAGTTGGGTCTCACACGATCGCTGTTTCCGGAATCCATGTTGATTCCTACAGAGTAGATTGTGGGTTTCCAAAAACGACATGATACTCGAGCAAAAAACATGTTGTAAAATTCTACAACAGATCGACGTCACAGATATAGGTCTATAGTTTTGCGCATCTGCTCGACGACCCTTCTTGAAGACTGGGACTACCTGTGCTCTTTTCCAATCATTTGGAACCTTCCGTTCCTCTAGAGACTTGCGGTACACGGCTGTTAGAAAAGGGGGCAAGTTCTTTCGCGTACTCTGGAGTTAAATCAAGATATGGGAATAAAGAGCAACGTTGAAACATTTCTACGAAGAACTGACGAGATTAAAATAGTGCCAATAAATTTCTTCCTACTTTGTGACATGATTTTATAACATTCGTCAATGTTGAGCATAGCTTCAAGTGCCCATCATTTTACAGTAAGCATTCCTTTTGTTTTTCTACTGAATTTTGCTGCATCTCTCACTAAAGAATATAAAGCGATGTGAAAACTGTTACGTTTCGTTCTGATTGGCTGTGGCTGGCTCTTTGGCTCTCTGTCTCTGTCTGCCCTTTTCGTGTTCAGTGAATATAAAATGCCTTCAGAAATTTTTCCAATTAGAAGCGGCTTTCAGAGCTGCGATGGCTTATCGACTGGGCGTTCTGCTAGATTCTGAAAGCAACGTTCTCGAATGTTCCCTGATGAATTCACCCGAATCGGATTATGACTTGACAAAGTCACTCGCGCATCACCCCATCCTTACACGCTCCAACCCTCTCCCCAGAACACACACACACACACACACACACACACACACACACACACACACACACACCTACTACATTCATTATGCACAGAAATGGAATACGGAACAGCATTTCGTCCCTCGCACGCGGATAAAGAACAGGCTGCGGCGCACAGAAAGGAATGTATAATATATTGCAGGAGCAGAGAGGCGCCCGCACTTGAATAGAGGTGCCGCGAGATAGTGGAGGCGAGATAACGAAGGCTTGCAGGCGGGCTGTTGGCCGTTCCCGTCTCCCGACATTAATTTGGGATGTCCGGGTATCTAGACAAACATGTCCAAACACTATGGTGGTCTGTGCCGTTTGATATGGAAAACGTCAGGTGTACAGGAAACAGGTAACGCACCCACTCACCTGCTGTGAAATATTTTCTGAAAGTCAGTAACCTTACTAATCGTGTACAGTGCTTATAATCAAGTTTTTGAAATTTGTGAGTCAGTCCTACGAATAATGATCGAGATCCCCACAGATGAAAGGCAGGAAGTTCAGAATATCGAGAAACATTCAAAAGCCGGCCGGTGTGCCCAGCGGTTCTAGGCGCTACAGTCTGGAACCGCGAGACTGCTACGGTCGCAGGTTCCAATCCTGCCTCGGGGATGGATGTGTGTGGTGTCCTTAGGATAGTTAGGTTTAAATAGCTCTAAGTTCTAGGGGACTGATGACCTCAGAAGTTAAGTCCCATAGTGCTCAGAGCCATTTGAACCATTTTGAACATTCACAACCTTGCCCACCCCCGCAATGTGTTCTGTAGGAGGTACCGACTGACATTAATAAAGAAAAGCCGTGTATTCCATTCAATAATTTACTTTGTGATAGTCAGTATACAATGTCACACGAAACGAACGTAAAATGAAGTACATAAAGAGAATGTTAACAGCATTTCTGTTCTGGAACACAAGGTACAACGTTACAGCGGCATACATTTGATGCAAATGCGAATCAGAAAGATGTTCTGGAACGTATATTTCTTTGTGATATTTTGGATTGCAAGATATGACGTTTACTGAATCGGCATAAACGATGATAAATCATTTCGTACTCCTTTTGGTCGTATGTGTAAATTAAACTCTGATGGTATATATGTGTTATTTGATAAGAGCTCTGCGTATGTTCCATTAACAATATCAAAGTCATAAAAGTGGTTTCCTCCATTACAACACCAGTGACTGGGTAAAATCATATTTCTTGGACGACAGCATTAACCACACTACCGACGATTTCTGTCATTTAGATTGAAGTATCTATGCTCGTTTATTTTGAAGACACGGATATCTGTCCACCAGTCCTATGTAACTATATCGCTGGAAAACAGTTGGTTGTAAATGGTCGTAATTAAGTAACTGATGCTTTTTGTTATTTGATTATATGTGCAGTCGTCAGGAAGAGGACTTTTCACGTGACACACGGCCAAATATTACCATTTACTGTATAGCTACCTTGTAGTTCCTGTAGCGAAATTTGATGAAATTTTTCTTGTATTTTTTCAACGTCTACATTATGTTGTAACGTGCTGTATCATGCTCCACATTAGGGGCCACAACCGTTATCAGTTGAAATTACGCTATCGTACGGTAATTATTCCGCCTCAGAAAGCACCCAGAGGGCAGGATTGGTTTTCAAACTTCTTACGTAGAAAGCATCGACGGATGTCCAATGATTTAATGTTGTAATTCCCAGCCTCAGACAGAACGGGAAAGAGAGTGAATTAGGGTTGTTCGTGCTTAGCGTTGTTGCCATGTCTGACTATATAAAGGGTGGATATAGCGATAAATGATGCATTACTACGGTGAAGGGCGCGGAGATGCGTGATATGAGACAGCGTTACCTACCCTAGAAGGAATTTGGAAAGGTCCGCACTGAGGTCTCCCACTGGCTGGCTCGTCTTATCGCACAGTATCCCGATCAGAGAAGCATTTGGACTTGAGAGTAGCTCGATGTTGGACTGCGTGGGAATGTGTGGTCAGCAATACTCGTTGTCAAAGTTGTGGTCGACCATGCCTTATGTTACAACTGAGAATCGCTGCATTCTGCACTAAGCACATCGCGACCCTTTCATTCGTACGCTTACCATCCGACAATATGTAATGGACTCCCTGTAACATCCTGTGACACTCCATACCATTGACCAGAGAGCAGCAGCGGCCGGACAAGGGAATTATCATCCGATGCGTAGGCTGCTGTATAAACGACTTAGTATTGAATAACGTAGTGATCAGGAAGCATCGACTAATGATCACGAATGTCGTCGCATAGTGTTCAGCGATTAAACGCGGCAATCTACAGAACAACCGCAGTCGGTGAGTATGACGTCAACTGGGACAGAGGTCTCATTCTTCAAATGCTTTGGAGAACCACGGAGCTTTTATTCCTGGCGCCATAGTTTGGGTAGCCATCCAGCACCACCTCGGGTCACAACGGGCAATCACTGACATCCTACGTCATCATGTGTTACTTCACATGTAATAATGTAGCAGTGCCTTTCTTCAACAGGACATAGCTCTTTCACTCATGCGTCTACCATCTTGAGGTACACCCACGACCAGAAAGGTCCCAAGATCTGTTCCCGATAGACCGCATGTGGCACCAACTCGGACGCCATTGCCGTCTTGGTGGTAGTATCTAGGATAACTACGCTATGTTACAACAGCTGCGCTACAGCGCGCCTCAGGAGAGAATACAACGGCTACGTGATACGCTTCCCAATGAAACCAGAGCATGCGTCTATGCTGACAACTGTTATCTTCCTGTTCAAGTTCTTCGTAAATTTATTCGGAGTTGTAATCCTGAATGCCACCCCTGGCACGGCACAGCGAATGGGGTTATAGGACATTATGGGTTTCCTGATAAGCTACCACGGCGTTTTGATCTCATCCATGTCATGTATCGGCTATCAACTGCGAGGAATTTGCCTTCAGCAAACGCTGATATCCGGCGGCGTAAGTGATGTGCTGTTGTATCGGCAGTACAGGGACAATCTGTTAGCGCATGTTGGATGATTTACAGCTGTCATCAGATGTATTCTTTCCTCTTTTTCTGTGGTGTGTATTCTTTTCTACTCTTTTTACGAGTGAAGCGGATTAAAACATTTTCCCTCGGAAGCGGTAATTCGAACGTGCCTCCTCTACTTTCGGTTATGAATTATGTGGAATATAGTGGAATTATCGATCTTTCATTATTGTAAAAACAACATCAAAGTACCATGACTGAAACAGAATGACGCTGTTTATAAGAACGAGTCCTTGGCAGTGGAGTACTGATAACTGAATCAGAGTCAAAGTCCGAAGACAGGCTTCACAAACGCAAATAAAGTCTAACAATAGTGAAAATAGGCATCTAACTAGAAAGAAAATGAGCGTAAATTGTAATGGGAAACGTTACAGCAGGGAAAAAATTGAATTCGGTATAGAACTGGATCAGCAACTAGTCTCCAACAAGATGTGTTACGGGAAGAAGTTTCGATGTCATGTCCTCTTCCTCTACTCAAAAGCTGGCTGTGATGGCCAAGTGGTTCTAGGCACTACAGTCAGGAACCGCGCGACCGCTACGGTAGCAGGTTCCAATCCAGCCTCGGTGATGGATGTGTGTGATGTCCTTAGGTTAGTTAGGTTTAAGTAGTTCTAAGTCTAGGGGACTGATGACCTCAGATGTTAAGTCCCGTAGTGCTCAAAGCCATTTGTTTTCCCCTCTAAGGCTGGGATATTTCTGGTCCACGTCTTACACCTCTTATACTTTGAGCAGTTATTTTCCATTCCCCGTTCTGGGGAACCACCTGCCTGCTGGACCGTCTCCTGAATATTTATCTTAGCGACAGTGTGTTGTGGACTCTCACGTCCTCGTACCCTGCAAACGTGGTAACAATCTCGCATTCCGTGAAGAGCTCTCCTCCCACGCCAGACATATGAATAGCGTTGTGTCTTTCACAAATGGTTCAAATGGCTCTGAGCACTATCGGACTCAACTGCTGTGGTCATTAGTCCCCTAGAACTTAGAACTACTTAAACCTAACTAACCTAAGGACATCACACACATCCATGCCCGAGGCAGGATTCGAACCTGCGACCGTAGCAGTCGCACGGTTCCGGACTGCGCGCCTAGAACCGCGAGACCACCGCGGCCGGCGTGTCTTTCACAAGCTAACGCCCTTGAGTAGTACTGAACGGTCACAGGGAAGTTAAATGCCTGTACCACTGCATCGGGCCCGCTACACTTTTCCAGGAAATATCAGCTTATTGAAAGTGTGCGTTCCCCTAGCGCAGAAATCTTAAACTCTCGAAAGCTCCAGTGGTCAGGAACTGAAAAGGCTACAGCTTCATTCGTGAGTTAGATGGTGGCTCGTCCCTTTGGCGGAAAGGCATCTTCTGTGGCAAATATTAAACTGTGTCCATGTCTCCTCATTCCATCACTCGTCTTTCGACGAAGGTTTCCGCAGTAACATTAACATTTGTACATAAAACCGGTACATATATGATATTGGCTGACTTCATCGTTCTCTCCAATCTGGGCATCACCCTACCGCGGTTGGAGGGCTCAGTACCAAGTGACCCAGGGAAGTCTAGTCCACTTGCTTACGTGGGCGGGACGAGGTGATGGGACCTAACTTCGGTCTAGAAGTCCAAAGAAAGTTCGTCAGTTTTAGTAACGGCAAGTTCCGTGGGCGAAGAACATACGAAACCGCGGTTCCCTGGCATCCAAGAATAGGCGTTCTGTCGGAATGGGACAAAGTAAGTAGTGGTGCTCAGAAGGCGGCTTTTGAAGCACTGGGATTACTATAAGAGGGTATTAATATTATGGAAAGAAGAATAAGAAACGTAATAAGAGAGGAAGAAAGGAAGCATAATGAAAATATCTATAGAAAATAGACACCAGAATTAAGCGAAGAATACAGTGGAAAAAGAATAATTACTGAATTGTAAAAAAGCGCACGGAGAAACCTGGGACTAATATATAAGTAATCTATATACCTTCACTGTTCAATTCTGTTCTAGAAAAAATTGTAAGGATCTGGAATTCGGAGCTAAAAAATCACAAAATTGAACAAATAACTCTGGGAAGGAAAACAAATGGAGTCAAGGTAAACTGCTTGGCTTTTGCGGATGACTTTGCAATACTTTCAGAAGACCTGACAGAAGCAGTTATTCAGATAAACATTCTGGAAAAAAATAGCAAACAGAACTGGTCTAAAAATTTCTGCCTTAAAAACAAAATCATGACAAATATAAAAAGTGCGCAAAAAATCATAGAAACACAATTAGGTAAATAAATATAAATGTCTTGGGGAGACTACACAACAGAATGGACTAGAAAAATCTGCAACAGGTGTAAGAATTAACAAAATGGAAAGAGCATCTGGTTTGACCAAAAATATTTACAACAAGAAATGTATATCTAGAAAAACAAAACTAAAACACTACACCACTGTGGTACAATCAGAATGATTATATGGGTCTCATGCCTAACGATGAACTATAAGATGGACAGACTAGAGGTACTGGAAAGAAGGATTATTACCAAAATAATGGGTGCAATAAAAACTGCAGATGGTTGGAAAATAAGAAGTAATGAGGACACCTACAAAACATAGAGAAAATATCTGAAGTAATGGCCAAACGAAGATTAACCTTTTCCGGACACCTCTACCGAATAGATGGAAATAGACTAACAATACAATTACTCCTATATTTCTGGAAGAAGAAATCGATAATATCATGAATTACAGAAGCAAGGAAAGATCTAGAAAGAAACCGTTTTAAAAATAAAATACTAAATTTGGAATGCTTTCAAAGCAGAAGAAATCTGGAACAACATGGACAGAAGAAAGGAAGAGACTTCATGGGGAGAAAATGAGGGAATAGTGGAAAAACAGGAAACAACAACAAAAGGAAGAAGAGGAACTGAAGTTCTTAACGTATTCTAGTTGTTCAATAAGAGTAAAAAAAATCTGTAAAATGAAATTCATGTGCAAGAAGCTGAAAAGCAGTCACCTTTAAAACTATCAAACATTTTAATAGACAAGTAAAAAACAGTGAACAGTTACTCAACCACTGAAAAACAATGGGAACAACATTATAAAATGTTGTAGTAGGGCCAAAACTGTAATGATACAAACAAAAGTGAGTGAAGGTGGGAAATGGGTAAATGTAAGGACATTTGCAAGGATAAGTAATGAGGTGATGTAGATGATATTAGCAGCAAATTACAGAAACACTAAGAAATTTCCCTTAAACTAAGACCTTCACAATTTCAAATTTTATGCTGGGAGAATGTAAGAATACAGAAGGCTGATCTCCGTCTATTGTTTACTTAGTTTATAAGGAATGAGTTTTAGAAGACTGTAATAATGTGACGGAATCAGTGCTTTAACAGTTGTATATAAAGAATATGCCAAAAATTTTATTCTTAAGTTAAGACCAAGAGTCGAAACAATTTTAACCGAGGACACAGTTGATTTATGTTCGGGCGACCAACAGTAAGTAATACATTCAGTTTGAGTATACTCATAAATGAACGAACAGGATTTGATTATGAGACAGTCATAGCTTTTATCGACTATAAAAGGCGCCTAACAGGGCAAAATTTTGGTCAGTATTATAATAAAATGGAATTCCCAAAATTTGACATTGGGCATAAAATCTTATACAATGAAACTAAATTCGTAAGAAAAACGAGGAACATAATAAGTGAGAATGGATTAAAACTAAGGTTTATATATATATACTATTCTGATGATGACCAGATTATCATCACTTCACAGGAAGACATCTATAAATTATTTTTAAGTCGAACCAAGGTGATCAGAACTATAATTTCAAGATATCTGTAGAGAAAAGTCTTGGTATTCTCAGAAAAAAAACGGGTGCTTTACAAAACTTGGACTGAAATTAAAAAACTGAGCAAACAAGTCATTTTAACTACCTGTGCTGCAATATTTCTTTTGATCATGATAAACATACAGAGAATAAACCTCCGAAATTTTAGTGTTTCTACGGATCAATTAAACAACATTTCAAAAAGGAAACTAAGGGAACGCAGCGGAGATTCTGTAAAACATCGATTGTTACTTTATATATCTGAGACTAGAATAGCAAACAAGGAAGACACAAATGCAATAGTATTGTTAGAAATGAAATCTCTCAGATTAGTTAAAAGATGCACACGGATGTAAAGTAGAATTTCGACTGTGAAACATGTTAGAAATGAGATTAAAATGTGTACAATAAGAGAAAAAATCTACATATACAAGCAGAAACGGAAGGAACTTCTGAACAGAATTCTAAAAAACACAACATTAAATTATTTTTGATTTTAGGTTTCCTTCTTGCATACTCTTAACTTTTATTAATTGTTCACTGCTTGCGATATCATATTAGTCGAACTCTCAGTACAGAATTCCATGGTTTTCAGCAAAATCACGGTGTAAGGGGCACAGGAGTTCCCGGCCGTAAAGTATTTCGAAAAGGATTCTAGTTCTGGCATGAAAAACAAAGGAAAATTCTAGACAGCGTTGTTCGGAAACAGGGCATTAGAATCATTCCTAATTTAAGGCAAAAATGTCGTGGTTTCGTTTCTTTGTGCGTCCTATAAATTCGATGAGTTACTGAGCACAGGCTGCATGTCCTGCTGTTCAGTCAAACACTATTTTCTTTTTATTGCACTTTTATTTACGGACGGTGTGTCGGAGGGCAGTCAGTTATTTTTCTTCTTCCCAAATAGTGAGGTAAAAGGAGAGGTGGCTACATTTGGGAATATTTTGGATAGAATATTTGGGATTGGTTATGCAGTTATGGCATTTGCGTTACATCCAAATGAAACATCCCAGTATCATTTCCCCAAACTTGGTGATATGAGCTACTGCATTTTTACTTTCTTTCGGGATGGTACGTCAATGGGGTATATATGAAGCTACGAAGATTTAGTGTATGTGTTTGTGTATGACATACAGTTGATGTATTGCTCCAAATGCATTGCTGTACACCGCAAACTGGTTAAGAACGTTTGTCTTGGCATACTGAACCACCTGTGACCAATAAATGCACAGCCCATTCGTATGATTCAGTACAACAGGTCAAAAATATTACTATTGACTAAGTAACATTCCTGTTGGCGTCCAGCAGCAATAAGAATACTGAATTTGAGCCGTAGGGTGTGCCAAAAATTAGCAGTACGCCTGGAGTTCCCAGATTCCGTGAAGATTACTTGAAGCAATTGATTATTACGTTCATAAAGATGTCAATTAGCGACCAAAAGTCAGCCAGGGACAGCCCTAACCACTGGATGCAGTTTGATGTAATGCGTCGACATCTTTGACGATCGGTGTGGATACATCAATAACCGCAGGTAGCCCTAAACGTAAGCGTTCGAGTAGGCGATTTATTGCACTAGCTTCCGAATTCACTTAGTTTATTTGTACGTTGTATAATAACCGCATAACGTGTCGATAATTTAATTGAAACTCTTTATGAAGAAATTATATTGATGACGACATTCTAAGGGTGCTTATAGCACCACAAACGCTGTGAAACTACTTCTTCTGCCTACAGCTTATTACGTTTGTTTGCAAGGAGGTAGAAACAATCCACAGTTTAATGTATCTCCAAGCTAGGTATATTAATTTTGCGACAAACACGAGAGGAATTTAATTACAACACCGCTCCGTGTTCCCATGACACACAGTGCTATTAAACTGCAATGAGGCCACGTGGCATGTTAATTACTATTTTGTTGAATGCTTGAGTCACATAGCAGCTACAAATGTGGCAAATGAAAATCACGTAAACGTCTTCTGCATATTAAGCTTTCAACTATCAGTTTTTACGTTGCATCTATAAACAGGCAAAAATAACGTAATCTCTATAAGCAAGCAATACAGCAAAATGGTAATGAGAAGACACGACGAAATGAGCGACATCGGTTCTTGATGAAATTTTTGTATGCTCTTAAATAAATATGGCTTTCATCAATTCTTCCATAAGATTGTAATGTGATGCTTTCATGTTTAACGATCGAAAACACACAGTCTTCATTTTGCTCCAGGTGAATGTATTGAAACTTGTTTGTGTGCATACGTAAAGCTGGTTTGATTTTGTGAGTTTCACCCATCGGTTTAACAGATTGTTATGTCTTCGTGTGGACTATCAAAGAGCGTCTACTACAGCGTTATTTTGACCCTTAAGAGCTTGTCGAACCAAGCGCCAACCGTTACCAAAAGTTTAGAGTCGTCTTGTGAAAGCAAGAGAAATAACGCAAGCCATAACTTCTGAAACAATGCATACACTCCTGGAAATTGAAATAAGAAAACCGTGAATTCATTGCCCCAGGAAATGGAAACTTTATTGACACATTCCTGGGGTCAGATACATCACATGATCACACTGACAGAACCACAGGCACATAGACGCAGGCAACAGAGCATGCACAATGTCGGCACTAGTACAGTGTATATCCACGTATCGCAGCAATGCAGGCTGCTATTCTCCCATGGAGACGATCGTAGAGATGCTGGATGTAGTCCTGTGGAACGGCTTGCCATGCCATTTCCACCTCGCGCCTCAGTTGGACCAGCGTTCGTGCTGGACGTGCAGACCGCGTGAGACGACGCTTAATCCAGTCCCAAACATGCTCAATGGGGGACAGATCCGGAGATATTGCTGGCCAGGGTAGTTGACTTACGCCTTCTAGAGCACATTGGGTGGCACGGGATACATGCGGACGTGCATTGTCGTGTTGGAACAGCAAGTTCCCTTGTCGGTCTAGGAATGGTAGAACGATGGGCTCGATGACGGTTTGGATGTACCGTGCGCTATTCAGTGTCCCCTCGACGATCACCAGAGGTGTACGGCCAGTATAGGAGATCGCTCCCCACACCATGATGCCGGGTGTTGGCCCTGTGTGCCTCGGTCGTATGAAGTCCTGATTGTGGCGCTCACCTGCACGGCGCCAAACACGCATACGACCATCAATGGCTCCAAGGCAGAAGCGACTCTCATCGCTGAAGACGACACATCTCCATTCGTCCCTCCATTCACGCCTGTCGCGACACCACTGGAGGCGGGCTGCACGATGTTGGGGCATGAGCGGAAGACGGACTAACGGTGTGCGGGACCGTAGCCCAGCTTCATGGAGACGGTTGCGAATAGTCCTCGCCGATACTCCAGGAGCAACAGTGTCCCTAATTTGCTGGGAAGTGGCGGTGCGGTGCCCTAAGGCACTGCGTAGGATCCTACGGTCTTGGCGTGCATCCGTGCGTCGCTGCGGTCCGGTCCCAGGTCGAGGGGCACGTGCACCTTCCGCCGACCACTGGCGACAACATCGATGTACTGTGGAGACCTCACACCCCACGTGTTGAGCAATTCGGCGATACGTCCACCCGGCCTCCCGCATGCCCACAATACGCCCTCGCTCAAAGTCTGTCAACTGCACATACGGTTCACGTCCACGCTGTCTGGGCATGCTACCAGTGTTAAAGACTGCGATGGAGCTCCGTATGCCACGGAAAACTGGCTGACACTGACGGCGGGGGTGCACAAATGCTGCGCAGCTAGCGCCATTCGACGGCCAACACCGCGGTTCCTGGTGTGTCCGCTGTGCCGTGCGAGTGATCATTGCTTGTACAGCCCTCTCGCAGTGTCCGGAGCAAGTATGGTGGGTCTGACACACCGGTGTCAATGTGTTCTTTTTTCCATTTATAGGAGTGTATAATCACAACAAATTCGAATCCAGTCGAGCTTCGCGCTTCAGAAACAGGTTGATATGCTACTCTCCACTCTTGTTGCGTAACCAAACGACCTGGACTTGACCTGCAACGATCGGAACAGATTGATATAGTTGTTGGATGTCCTCTCGATGAATATCGTTCCAAATTGTGCCCTGCTGCGGTAGCAGGTTCGAATCCTGCCTAGGGCATGGATGTGTGTGATGTCCTTAGCTTTGTTAGGTTTCAGTAGTTCGAAGTCTAGGGCACTGATGACCTCAGGTGTTATGTCCCATAGTGCTTAGAGTAATTTATTTTTTTGAATTTCTGCCCAAGTGGAGGCTTGAAATACTCGGACTGTTTGGTCTCCCTACCTATAACTTTAAGAAGGTCGCGAGAACATTATAAAACGCGCGACTTGGTTTTTAAAAGGGTGTTTGATCACCTAGATCGGCAACGTAAGTTCAGCGACATGCTCCGATGCAACTTCTACATTCACATCTACGTGATTACTCTGCCATTCACAATAAAATGCCTGGCAGAGGTTTCAATGAACCACCTTCATGCTCTCTCTCTACCGTTCCACTCTCGAACGGCATGCGGGAAAAACGAGCACTTAAATTTTTCCATGCGAGCCCGGATTTCTCTTATTTTATAATGATGATCATTTATCCCTATGTAGGTGGGTGCCAACAGAATGTTTTCGCAATCGGAGGAGAAAAGTGGTGATTGAAATTTCATGAGAATGTCCCGTCGCAACAAGAAACGCCTTTGTTTTAATGATTGCCACTCCAATTCGCGTATCATATGTCTGACACTATCTCCCCTATTTCGCGATAATATAAAACGAGCTGCACTTCTTTGTACTTTTGCGATGTCATCCGTCAGTCTAACCTGATACGGATCCCACACAGCGCAGAAGTACTCCAGAATAAGGCGGACAAGAGTAGTGTAAGCAGTCTATTTGGTAGCCCTGTTGCACCTTCTAAGTGTTCTGCCAAAGAATCGCAGTCTTTGGTTTGCTCTACCCACGACATTATCTACGTGATCGTTCCAATTTAGGTTATTTGTAATTGTAATCCATAAGTATTTTGTTGAATTTGCAGCTCTCATATTTGTGTGACTTAAAGCGTAGTCGAAATTTTGCTGATTTCTTTTAGTACTCATGTGAACATCTTCGCACTTTTTCTTTGTTCAGGGTCAATTGCCACTTTTCGCACCATACAGATATCTTATCTAAATCATTTTGCAAGTCGTTTTTATCATCTGGTGACTTAACAAGACGGTAAATGACAGCATCTTCTGCAAATAATCTAAGACGGCTACTCAGATTGTCTCCTGTGTCGTTAATATACACTCCTGGAAATTGAAATAAGAACACCGTGAATTCACTGTCCCAGGAATAGGAAACTTTATTGACACATTCCTGGGGTCAGATACATAACATGATCACACTGACAGAACAACAGGCACATAGACACAGGCAACAGAGCATGCACAATGTCGGCACTAGTACAGTGTATATCCACCTTTCGCAGCAATGCAGGCTGCTATTCTCCCATGGAGACGATCGTAGAGATGCTGGATGTAGTCCTGTGGAACGGCTTGCCATGCCATTTCCACCTGGCGCCTCAGTTGGACCAGCGTTCGTGCTGGACGTGCAGACCGCGTGAGACGACGCTTCATCCAGTCCCAAACATGCTCAATGGGGGACAGATCCGGAGATCTTGCTGGCCAGGGTAGTTGACTTACATCTTCTAGAGCACGTTGGATGGCACGGGATACATGCGGACGTGCATTGTCCTGTTGGAAGAGCAAGTTCCCTTGCCGGTCTAGGAATGGCAGAACGATGGGTTCGATGACGGTTTGGATGTACCGTGCACCAATCAGTGTCCCCTCGACGATCACCAGAGTTGTACGGCCAGTGTAGGAGATCGCTCCCCACACCATGATGCCGGGTGTTGGCCCTGTGTGCCTCGGTCGTATGGAGTCCTGATTGTGGCGCTCACCTGCACGGCGCCAAACACGCATACGACCATCATTGGCACCAAGGCAGAAGCGACTCTCATCGCTGAAGACGACACGTCTCCATTTGTCCCTCCATTCACGCCTGTCGCGAAACCACTGGAGTGGGCTGCACGATGTTGGGGCGTGAGCGGAAGACAGCCTAACGGTTTGCGGGACCGTAGCCCAGCTTCATAAAGAGGGTTGCGAATGGTCCTCGCCGATACCCCAGGAGCAACAGTGTCCCTAATTTGCTGGGAAGTGGCGGTGCGGTCCCCTACGGCACTGCGTAGGATCCTACGGTCTTGGCGTGCATCCGTGCGTCGCTGCGGTCCGGTCCCAGGTCTACGGGCACGTACACCTTCCGCCGACCACTGGCGACAACATTGATGTACTGTGGAGACCTCACGCCCCACGTGTTGAGCAATTCGGCTGTACGTCCACCCGTCCTCCCGCATGCCCACTATACGCCCTCGCTCAAAGTCCGTCAGCTGCACATACGGTTCACGTCCACGCTGTCGCGGCATGCTACCAGTGTTAAAGACTGCGATGGAGCTCCGTATGCCACGGCAAACTGGCTGACACTGACGGCGGCGGTGCACAAATGCTACGCAGCTGGCGCCATTCGACGGCCAACACCGCGGTTCCTGGTGTGTCCGCTGTGCCGTGCGTGTGATCATTGCTTGCACAGCCCTCTCGCAGTGTCCGGAGCAAGTATGGTGGGTCTGACACACCGGTGTCAATGTGTTCTTTTTTCCATTTCCAGGAGTGTATATCCGGAACAATAGAGGGCCTATAACACATCATTGGGGAACGCCGGATATTACTTCGGTTTTTCTTGATGACTTTCCGTCTATTACTACGAACTGTGACCTTTCTCAGGAAATCACGGTTCCAGTCCCACAACTGAGGCGATACTCCGTAGGCACGGAATTTGATTAGAAGACGCTTGTGACGAACGGTGCCGAAAGCCTTCTGGAAATCTAAAAATATGGAATCAATTTGACATCCCCTGTCGGTAGCATTTATTACTTCATGAGTATAAAGAGCCAGTTGTATTTCACAAGAACGATATTTTCTGAATGAGTGCTGACTATATGTCAATAAATCGCTTTCTTCGAGGTATTTCATAATGTTCCAAGGTTGGTAAAGAGTTATTGTGGAGAGACATTCCATTCCACCGCCATCAGGGTTGATAAACGCTGAGGGGTCGTTGGTGTATTTGCACGTACGCTTTATGTCTCCACAACGCATCCCACACGTGCTCTATGGGATTTGAGTTGGAGGAGTTGGCAGGCCCTTCCACTTGCCGAATATCTTCTCGTTCCCAACAGCTCTTCCCCCTGGCCTGGTGAGGTCCCTCATTGTTCTCCATAAAACTGAAGTTAGGGCCGAATTCAACCCTGAATACGCGCATATGGGGACGGAGTACAGTATCACAATAACGCTGACCTTTAAGCATGCCCTGTTCAATGATTTGGAGGTCATTGCAGCCTAGAAATACACTACTGGCCATTAAAATTGCTACATCAAGAAGAAATGCAGATGATAAACGGGTATTCATTGGACAAATATCTTATACTAGAACTGACATGTGATTACATTTTCACGCAATTTGGGTGCACAGATCCTGAGAAATCAATACCCAGAACAACCATCTCTGGCCATAATAACGGCCTTGACACGCCTGGGCATTGAGTCAAACAGAGCTTGGATGGCGTGTACAGGTACAGCTGCCCATGGAGCTTCAACACGATACCACAGTTCATCAAGAGTAGTGACTGGCGTGTTGTGACGAGACAGTTGAACGGCCACCACTGACCAGAGTTTTCAATTGGTGAGAGATCTGGAGAATGTGCAGGCCAGGGCAGCAGTCGAACATTTTCTGTATCCACAAAGGCCCGAACAGGACCTGCAACATGCGGTCGTGCATTATCCTGCTGAAATGAAGGGTTTCGCGGGGATCGAATGAAGGGTAGAGCCACGGGTGGTAACACATCTGAAATGTATCGTCCACTGTTCACAGTGCCGTCAATGCGAACAAGAGGTGACCGAGACATGTAACCAAAGGCAACCCCTACCATCACGCCGGGTGATACGCCAGTATGGCGATGACGATTACACGCTTCCAATGTGCGTTCACCGCGATGTCTCCAAACATGGATGCGACCATCATAAAGCTGTAAACAGACCTGGATTCATCGGAAAAATTACGTTTTGCCATCCGTGCACCCAGGTTCGTTGTTGGATACACCATCGCAGGAGCTCCTGTCTGTGATGCAGCGACAATGGTAGCCGCTGCCATGGTCTCCGAGCTGATAGAGTTTCCTTCCTCAAACGTCATTGAACTGTTCGTAAAGATGGTTGTTCTGTTGCAAACGTCTCCATCTGTTGACTCAGGGATCGAGACGTGGCTGCACGATACGTTACAGACATGCGGATAAGATGCCTGTCATCTCGACTGCTAGTGATACGAGGCCGTTGGGATCCAGCACAGCGTTTCGTATTACCCTGTTTGTGTATGAGAAATCGGTTGGAAACTTTCTTCATGTCAGCACACTGTAGGTGTCGCCACCGGCGCCAACCTTGTGTGAATGCTCTGAAAAACTAAACTATTTCACAGCATCTTCTTCCTGTAGATTAAATTTCGCGTCTGTAGCACATCTTCGTGGTGTAGCAATTTTAATGGCCAGCAGTGTATTATGGAAACCCACACCATAACACTTGGACCACCAAAATAATCGTGTTTGACACTGCTGGTCATATTCTAATATGGCGAGAGATGGGAACACGTAATGCACTCACGAACACTGTCGAACATGGTAGTTGTTTCGATTAACAGGAAAAATGTATTCTATGGAAGTCATGTGGTGCTCAGTTTCTGTTGAGGAGGTGGAAGGTCTGTTTCACACTAGTTTTATGACCTGACGAATTACAGTAAATTCACGTTAAGATGATAATGGAGAATTTTACTGCATTATGACGGAAATTAAAGAACATTCCTTCAACGGTAATTCCAATATTGTCAGAAATGACTGAGCCAACAGATTTGTAGAATCATCGCGGAATAACCTTAAGTTGGTCCTTAAACGTTCTTAGCTGATATAATAAACAGAAAATGATCCAGCTTAAATGATACTGACTATATAAAATAATAAGAAATTTTCGGAAATTTTAAGATATTTCGGAATGGAGGTTATCTTGGAATAGACAGACGTAGTATAAAAGTAAAAACAAACTAAACAAAAACAAAAAGTATAGATTATATTAATTTATCTTAAAGCAGGGAGGTACATCAAGCTAAGCAACAATATCATTCTATAATAAAATGAACTGTATACAGACATGAAACGCAGTTTCATAAAAAGGGCAGTGATGCGAAAAAATAACATCTGGAACAGGTATTAAGAAAGTGAAAGAAAAGGGAACCTAACACTGAATGCGACACTAATAAAGGAATGAGTGTTAACAAAATGGTACCTATGCATGATATAATACGCTGAATAAAGCAAATTGCTCGTAATTCTCTCTGGGAAGATATAATAAAATACAATGACATTTGCACTACAGAAACAATGAAAGTATAACGAAAGCAAAACGTTAAAATGTGTTGGCTGGCCACTAGTTTCTATTAGTTTGTGTATCAGATTATACAAAAAACGCTAACAGCGAGAAAATCTTACAACATTGCCAAGATTTTTTTCAGTGTTAATGTAGTTTAAGAGATGAACAGAAACACAGACATTTCGCAATGGAAATCATGATGTTCCGAAAGTAATGGCAGATGATGTGTGCAAATGCAGTCGAGGTATGAAGCTAAGTAAGCCCTAGGAGGTGATAGTGTTTCAATAGAAACCACTAAAGTTGGAGGAAAAAGCATACAAAATGTACTTGAAAACCGGTTTATGGCATATGGTATCAATCTCTTCAGAAGAGATGGGAAAGCTTGACAAGTACAACAGGTTAGGAATAAACGAATGAAACTGTAAACTGTAACTTTAAATACTATTTGATGATTAAAACGTAATGGCTCAAACTTCAGTTATTTTGTGACGACTGCAATATATCTTGTATTAGATACAGAGAACACATAATTGTATCGAAGAGTAATAGGAACCACTCCAAATGTGCAAATTCTCTAATGGAAGAAAATCATCACCAAGTTGGAATACAAAGTATCACGATTATCTTATGCCAAATAACAAAGCAAAGCTCGCTCCTCAAGGAAAGTACTTCATAAAGATATTCATAAAAAAAATTAAAATTTACTCCGCGACTAAACAAGTACTGACAGAAGGACAATACCCTGCTGTTGACTATAAATATTACATTCAGCTTACTCATTTCATGTAATGATCGATGCTTGTTGTCACTACTAAACATCCATGATGTGGTGGTGAACTACGGCAAACGACGACGTAACATAAATGATTACTTTATTGGAAATAGGACCTAACAGTGAACTAAAACTATGCAATCGGTTATTGTATAGGATAATCCGTGAGTCAGTCCTCTGCTATCTACATCGAAAATACTTATCTTGAACAATTTCATGTTATCCGGAATAATAGGCCTAAGAATAATTAAAATATTTGAATTTTTGGGATCCAGACACTGTAAAGCAACACACACACACACACACACACACACACACACACACACACGTAAATATTTCAGCGAGACGGATATTCGCTTGCAAAGATTACGATTTACAGAGACAAAAAATATCGGTCAGAGTGTGTGTAGGGAAGCTACAATACGTACACTAATGGCATTATAGGAAGTTCACAAAGCGCAAATGTTTCAGTACATATAACATACACTAAACGGGCATTAATAAGAACAAATATAAACAAATTAATATAACCAGTTCATCATTAAAATATTATGAAAACATGTTTTATGTTTAATATTGTGAAAAGCAAAACAAAAATAAAAGTAATTATGGAAGACAACCATTTGCATTTAAATATTACGAAAGGTTGTAAACAACTTGCTTTGTTGTTATTACTGTATTCTGCTTAGTGATAAGTGCTGAGATACAATGTCAGAGATCTCTATGTTGTCAATTTATGACAGTAGATAGTAAATTAACATTGTGAAAGCTTGTTCGACGTTTAAATCAATCTATCATTGCATTTCAGGTCCGCCTATTATGGTAACAACTGTTATATATAAATGCGCCAACATGTTTGCGCCATCATCGCTAGTCACTTTTATTAAGCTCCATGAAATGTAAACAGGTTTCAAGTAATAATTATTCTGACGACATTAGGACCAAAACAGTTATTTCTGTTGTGGATATACTGTACTTTTTCTAGATTCTTAGGTTCTGTAGAACCCAGGGTATGTTATGTAACGCCGGCCGAGGTGGTCTCGCGGTTCTAGGCCCGCAGTCCGGAACCGTGCGACTGCTACGGTCGCAGTTTCGAATCCTGCCTCTGGCATGAATGTGTGTGATGTCCTTAGGTTAGTTAGGTTTAAGTAGTTCTAAGTTCTAGGGGACTAATGACCACAGCAGTTGAGTCCCATAGTGCTCAGAGCCATTTGAACCATTTTGTTATGTAACGTGTCGTCTGCAACCGAATAATGTTATTATGAGTTTGATGGTCGAGTTAAGAAATTACCGTCTGTAAGCTTAGCATTTGATACTCGACAATATTTTATGAATTTTTTTTGGAATTACTTACAGTTACTTTCGAAAGATCCGTTCTCATATGGATTCTTATCCACCATGGAAATGCTCACACAAAACGATATATGGTTTGAAGAACGCCACTCTCAAGTTACGCTTTTTCACTTAACAAAACTCATTGTTTATGTTGTTGCTGTTCGTCCAATCCTAGTTGACGTTCGCTTGTCCTCACATTAATTTGTCATACATTTGAACTTTATTAACTTTCTGTCTCTTTGCTCGCACCCGTGCAGCTACTTGTGCGTGTGTGAGTGAGTGTGCGTGCAGCGATCTTTTTTATATGTGTGGGTCTGTGGTGGTGTTTGGTTTGGTTTGTTACTGTGTGTTTGTGTGCGTATGTGCGTGTGTAAGTGTGTGTGTGTATGTTTAGCTGTTCGTCTTCTCTCTTCTGTATAGTTCCAATTATTTGATAAACAGTGTTCCACTTCATAGTGTAGTGTAGTTTAAAATGCGCTTTTTTTTCAAATAATTTCTCCTGTATTTGGAAGTTTTATTCTGTTGAGAGTTAATGGCAGAGGCTACGGATGGATAGTAGTATTTCTAAAAGCGTTTCTATTTCAGTATCGAGATGATTGCAGACTGTTAAGTGGTCAGAAACTGGGCTATGGAAGCTATTACATTTCAGAGCTCCGAGGTGTTCAAAATACACTGTATCATCAAAGTAACCAGTATATGCATGCGTATTCAAATACAGAGCTATGTAAACATGCAAATACCGGCGCTGCGGTAGGCAATGCCTATATAAGACAACAAGTGTCTGGCGCAGTTGCTAGATCGGTTACTACTGCTACGATGGTAAATTATCAAGATTAAAGTGAGTTTAAAAGTAGTGTTATAGTCGGCACTCAACATCACTGAGACAGTGATGAAGTGGGGATTTTCCCGTACGACCGTTTCACGAGTGTACTGTGAATGTAAGGAATCCGGTTCAACATCTCATCTCAGACATCATTGCAGCCGGAAAAGGATCCCACACGACGGGACCAACGAAGACTAAAGAGAATCGTACAGCGTGACAGAACTGCAACAGTTCCGTAAATTTCTGCAGATTTCAGTGCTGGGCCATCAAAAAGTGTCAGCCTGCGAACCATTCAACGAAACATCATTTCTATGGGCTTTCGGAGACGAAGGCCCCCTAGTGTACTCTTGATGACAAAGCTCTACACCTCGCCTGGGCACGTCAACACCAACGTTGGACTGCTGACGACCGGAAACATGCTACCTGGTCGGACGAGTCTCGTTTCAAACTGTATCGAGTGGATGAACGTGTACGCTTATGAAGACCTCATGAATCCAAGCATCCTGCCTGTCGGCAGGGGACTGTTGAAGCTGGCGGAGGCTCTGTAATGGTGTTGAGCGTGGGCACTTGGAGTGATGTGGGACCCGCGATACGACTAGATAGGACTCTGACAAGTGACACGTGCATAAGCATCCTGTTTGATCACCGGCATCCATTCATGTCTATTGTGCATTCCGACGGACTTGGGCAATTCGAGCAGGACAATGTGAACCACCACACTTTAAGAAATGTTACAGAGTGGCATCAGGATATCTCCTTTAAGTTTAAACACATCCGCTGGCCACCAGAACCCCCAAACATCAGCATTATTGAGCATATCAAAGATGCCTTGCAGCGCGCTGTCCAGAAGCGATCTCCATCCCTTCATACTCTTAAGGATTTATGGACAGCTCTGCAGGATATATGGTGTGAGTTCCCTCCAGCACTACTTGAGACATTTGTCGAGTCCATGCCACGTCTAGTTGCGGCACATCTACGTCATCGTGGGGGCCTTACACGATATTAGACAGGTGTACTAGCTTCTTTCAGCCTTAAGTGTATTTTCTGTTCGCTGACTAATAGGAGTTGCACGTAACCTCATACATGTCTGATCGGTTGAGTTTGTCTATAATGTTTTACGTGCTCTGAGTTTTATCTGTGTTGTGCTATTCTGTATCCTGTTTGAAGTTCTTGTTTCCTGAAAATGTTGCCTATTCCGTGAAATATTGTAGTTCAGTACGTGTCATTTTGGTTTGTCGGTTGTCGCTCTTTTGTGTCGTGTAGGTGGTCATTTTCTGCGCGTTCAATACTTCTAAGGTGTTTTGCAGCAACTTATGTGCAATGGCATTTGTGGATTGTTCATTAACCATCCATCTGTATGTTTATGGGCTTAGTTTCCCTATCACACAGGTATCATAAACATACTCAACAGCTCCTTGTTTTATTATTTTGAACTCTTGTGTATTCACGGGTACGCATTTACTCCAGGGAGTGTGACTTTGAAACTTGCTTGTGTGTTGTAGTGAGTGGTTTGCTTGATTGATTCATTGACTGTGAAACTTTTTGCCTGTGGTTACACGTTTCCATTATATTGTGAATACATATGTATTGTTTATTCTTTGTGTGGTGAAATTAAGAAAATTTTGTGTTGTGCCTGTTTGTGTTTTTAATATCAATTGCATTTTAGGCTGTATATTTTTTCATTGTGCAGTTATTTTATGTGTGTATGTCTGTTTGTGAATCACGCATATCATCGACATTAGGGTACCAGTGTATAACTTAGAATTTGTTGTTTTATTATTTTTCCTAGGTTGTTCATGAATATATAGATTGAGACAATACTAATTGATCATTGCATTGGCAGTCCTAAATTTTTGTTGAATGTTAAGTAATTTTGGGCTCCTTTAGTAATGTCTGTGATGCTATCTTATCAATGTATGTGTCTGGTGTGTCGTCTTGTTATTTTCATCCTTGTGTGATGATGTTGGTTGTTTCTCCTATCCGAATGGAAGTATGCATTCATGTGAATTAAATAATATAAGGCTGGCTGTGTCTAAAATGTATATGTTTCTGATTCTGCCTATAAAGTCCATTCCTTTTAATTACAGAAATTTTATGTGCATACATGGTTACTGCTACAAATGCCAAATCAAATACAAAATGATTTGACATCTGTAGTAAATTATGACAAATATGCTGCATGAATTTACAGGTTTTTATATTTTGCTGTGTTATATGAGTAAGGTAAGTCTTTGAATAATTGTATTGCCAAGTATTATTTACAATAACTTAGTTATTGATAAGATATTTGGTTTGCCAAAACGATCAATTTTCACCACTTTTTCTGTATATTTTGAGATATATCTCCCTTACAATCAGCTGTAATTTTAAGGTCATTAGGATCGATTTGTTATTTGTATAATTCTGTTCCGATAATAATTCATGGCTAAATATTTTCGAGCATAAAACATTGCGATCTTATTACTGTAGTTAGTGCTTTAATGTAGTGTCTCTAGAGATTCTTCACTGTAGCGAAACTCCCGTGTTAGTTTTCATTATTGCGTTGGTTCAAAATCACAGAAGATTATTTCCAAGTCATATTTCACTTTGGCCTGAGATCCTTCGACAATTTAATCTGTTCACCCACAACGGTTTTTTTCCCAAGAGCCAAAACGTTCAGCAAATAATTTGAATATGTGCGTCTTTAACGACCAGAACTAGATTTGTTCCACTGTGTCAAAAACTTGATAAGGATTTAAGCCCGTGCCGGAGAGAGAGTGGCAACAGTGTCAATAGGAGTTTTCGAGCACTCCGGCAGCGAGAGGAACGCTTTGTTCTGGGCTTACAGGGATATCATTGATGATCATTACGGACGTCAGTGTCCTACGCCGTGCATTAATCACACAGACTCCTGCACTTCCCTTTTTTTCCCTTTGCGCGGGAGGCCCCGTAATTGCTCGGGACGCGAGCTGATGCCAGCTGAAACAACGCCAAATTAATCACCGGAGTCTCGTGGAACTGCACCAGCGCCGCCGTTGCCGCTTGTTTGAAGGGTGCTAATTGCCGAACAGGCGGCCCATTCTGCTCGCCGCGGGACTGCCGCTCTCGTAATTTTGCGAACAGAGCGCAAACAGTGAATGAACAGGCTGACTCCATCCGGGAACACGGCGCGGTCAGTAGCGCAGAACCAAGTTCTCGCTGGATACACCTCCAGTTATTCAAGGTCACTTTGCTCTAAAATTAGGAGACACACTTGGTTGCTGTAAAAAGCAGCTTCTTTTGGCCTGAAAGAACGAAAAACGGCATGGAAACGAATTGTCTCAAGAGCACTATAAGGGTCAACTCTGGACCAGGTACTCTTCTCCTTGTCTTCTCATAGCTTTCCTCCTGCAAACACCCCATCGAAGTCAACGACCTCAGGCATTCTTTGTCAGTTGGCAAAAGCGCAAATAACAATACTAAATTGAGCACATGATTGATGACCTATATTTAGTGCTTAGATGAACGAAACATGCGTTCAAAACAAATGCGAAAATACTGCAGGTAATTTTGGCGTCTCCATAGAAACTAATCAGTTTGAATTCCAATAAGGCTTGATCCTTATTATTCTTGGTAGTGCCTCAATAACCTATCAGTTAACTTTGAAAAATCTTGGTACAGCTTTCGATGAACACTTAAACTGCACAAAGCCACCGGCAGTACGCACAGGAAGATAGGCTTTCCTCTGTTCTCCCCAAAATTTAGCACAACAGTTTTTTAAAAAAAATGGTTCAAATGGCTCTGAGCACTATGGGACTTAACATCTGTGGTCATCAGTCCCCTAGAACTTAGAACTACTTAAACCTAACTAACCTAAGGACATCACACACATTCATGCCCGAGGCAGGATTCGAACCTGCGACCGTAGCAGTCCTGCGGTTCCGGACTGAGCGCCTAGAACCGCTAGATCACCGCGGCCGGCAACAGTTTTACTTAGGATCCCTGTAGTCTTATTCATCATGGTATGAGTATCGAAAACTCTAGGTGATTAAAAATAAATTTGGATATTTGTGCGTTTGATTGTTTGGTTGGTTTGGGGAAGGAGACCAGACAGCGTGGTCATCGGTCTCATCGGATTAGGGAAGGATGGGGAAGGAAGTCGGCCGTGCCCTTTCAGAGGAACCATCACGGCATTTGCCTGGAGTGATTTAGAGAAATCACGGAAAACCTAAATCAGGATGGCCGGATGCGGGATTGAACCGTCGTCCTCCCGAATTCGAGTCCAGTGTCTAACCACTGCGCCACCTCGCTCATTTGTGCGTTTCACGTTTGTTTAACTACGTCAGAGTCTCAGACACTCAGTTAGGATTCTGCAGTTAATAAGTTGCTTGATTATTTAGTGCTATGTCTGTTTCATTCTTTACTCAGTGTTTACGTATTTCGTACCCCTCATCATAGATCAGATACCTACAACCTCATCATGACCGCTAGACCAGTGTAGCATACTTTCACTTTTCAGTCACTGATGTTCCTCATCATATGTCTCCCTCTTAACTTGTACTCCACCATTTCACAACATTCCTTTATCTTCTTCACGTCACTCTCTTCCCTCCATTTTATTGGTGTCACGCTTCGTCGTCTAACTTCTTATTTTATCTCTACAGTATTGCCGTCATACAAAACAAAAACTATTTTTATTTGTGGGAAGACTAAACTGTGATAAAGGAAGTAGCCTTCCTACTATGCATATCCGTTAAAACAATCGACTTGCAACCAAGGTCCGTGTTTGAAAGCCAATTCGGCAAACAGTTTGAACCAGTGACATAAAATCATCACAGGACGTATTCTCTTTATGATAAAAGAAATGACTATCATAAATGACCTGTGCTTCCTCTTCTGCTGCAAATGTTTTTGTTTTTTTTTTGTAGTCTTTCTTTCATCATTATTTCTGAGTGATAGGGTCCACAAAAAAACACAGGACTTTTTCAACCACATCTACGATGACGAATTCTTCGCTGGAAAAATACGTCCACAGTTAAATAGTGCAGAATGTTACCCGCTACCCAGTTTCCTAAAGGTGTACAGTGCACTTATTGACACTTCTTGCAGTTGACGTTTACAGCGTCGAAGGACGATAAGAAGATGACGATGAGCGTAGGGGGGAGTTCACGATGTACTGGACAAAGATGATAGAGGAAATTAGTGGTGGTTTCCGAAGGAGCTGAAAGAGAGGGACTAATGGTTAAGGCACAGGACACGTATTTGGGATTACCAGCCAATAAACGTTGGACCGTTGACATTTAAGGTTTCCATCGATTCCACAAATCAAAAATGGCTCTGAGCACTATGGGACTTAACATCGAAGGTCATCAGTCCGCTAGAACTTCCAACTACTTACACCTAACTAACCTAAGGACATCAAACACATCCATTCCCGAGGCAGGATTCGAACCTGAGACCGTAGCAGTCGCGCGGTTCCGGACTGAAGCGCTTAGAAACGCTCGGCCACCGCGGCCGGCTCATTCCCAAATCGTTTGAAGCATATATCAAGGGGTCCTTGGAGGAAAGACACCTGATATGTTTCTTGGACAAACAAAGTATACGACTGTAAATCTCCCAGACGTTATCTCTCTTCTTTTGCAACCTCGTAGATCTCCTGTTTGTCTCTTTTTCTGAAGTGGGATGCGGAACACTTGGGGACTTGAATTTAACTACATTATACTTGGGTTTCGATCGATAATAACAATTCATTGTTAATTATGGCCTTCTCACTCACAGAATTAACACTGATTTTTAGTGAACTATCTATCGCCAGTTTAATTAAACATTAGATAGTTTTGCGTCAACAACTACTGCCTCAGAGATACTTACGTATCTTCAGCAGACGAATGATTTCGAAGTCAGCCTCACACCTAACTTGTAAAACCTTTTGTCCTCACATGTCGCCATTGACTCTGCCGACCGATAGCCATTGCCCACAGTGTAAACAGGGCCACTGTTAAGGGTAGAGATGCAGTTCTATTCCTCCTCACAACTCACTACAGATACTGCCCGCTAGGGTCGTATACACGCATTGATACACCGACGAGCCGTTCATCTCGTTGCCATCGAATCAGGATCCTTATGAACCCGGTTAATGTAAGACGTCCTAAGAGGTCGACATCGGTAGTGATTAAATAAATTGAACAAAGCAGTTTTTTTTAGCTCTTAGGTGACGTGTTATATGGATAGCCGCTAAAAATATAATTCTGTTGTTGTCGTTGCCTTCAATCCGAAAGTTGGTTTGATGCAGTTCTCCATGCTAGTCTATCTTGCAGATACCTCTCCGCCTCTGAATGGCTGCTGCAAACTATATCTTTCTGAATCTGCTTACAGTAATCGCCTCTTGGTCCCTCTCTACAATTCCATCCCCCCCACACTTCCTTCCAATACATAGAGGTGATCCCTCGATGATTCAGAATGTGTCCTATCAACCGATCCCTTATTTAATCAAGTTGTGTCACAAATTTCTTTTCTCCCCAGTTCCGTTCGCTACCTCCTTATTAGTTATAGGAATTACTCATCTAATCTTAAACATTCTTCTACAGCACCTCAATTTCCAAAGCTTCTATTCTATTCTTCTCCGAACTACTTATCGTCGATATGTCACTTCAGTACAAGGCTACAATTCAGACAAATACCTTCAAAAATACTTTTTAACATATAAATCGATATTCTATGTGAGCAAATATCTATTTTGTAGAAACGGTTTTCTATGTATTGCTAGTCTTCATTTCATATCCTATCTCCTTCTCATAAGCTATTTTGTGGCCCAGATAGCAAAAATAATCTACTAATTCAGTGTCTCGTATCCTAGTCTAATTTCTTCCCCATCGCCTGATTTAATTTGATTATCCTTGTTTTGGTTTCGTTGATATTCATCTTATACTCCCTTTCAAGACATTGTTAATTCCATTCAGCTGCTCTTCCAAGGCTTTAGACATCACTGACAGAACTACAATGACATTGGCAAACCTCGAAGTTATTATTTATTCTCGCTGAACTTTAATTACTTCTTCAAAATTTTCATTGGTCTCCTCTAGTGCTTGCTCAATGCATAGATTAAATAACATCTGGGATAGGCTACAACCCTGTCTTATTCACTTCTCAACCAGTGCTTCCCTTACACACCCTCAACTCTTATGACTGCCGCCTGGTTTCTCTACAAGTTGTAAACAGCCTTCCACTCAATTTAACTACAGGCTTTCGAATAGTTTAATTTTGTATAGTGTTTTCCCGTCAGCTTTCTCAAAAATTTCCTCTGAGTGTACGAAAGCTCTAAACAAGTGTTTGCCTTTCCTTTACCTATCTTCTAAGAGAAGTCGCATGGTGGGTTTGGCCTCGCATGTCCCTACAGTTCTCTGAAATCCAGTCTTATGTTTCCCGATGTCGGCTTCTACCAGTTTTTCGATTTATCTGTAAGGAATTCGTGTTTGTGTTTTGTTATCATGTTTCATCAAATTTATAGTTAGTTAATGTTAATAACTGTCAACACTTGCTCTCCCCTGAACTGGAGCTGTTACATTCTTCTTGAAGTCTGAGGGTATTTCGCGTATCTTACACATCTTGCACACTTAGAGGACGGAATAGTTTTTGCATGCTTGACCAACCAGAGCGTATCAGTAGATCTACATCTACATGACTACTCTGCAATTCACATTTAAGTGTTTGGCAGAGGGTTCATCGAACCACAATCATACTATCTCTCTACTATTCCACTCCCGAACAGCGAGCGGGAAAAACGAACACCTAAACCTTTCTGTTCGAGCTCTGATTTCTCTTATTTTATTTTGATGATCATTCCTACCTATGTAGGTTGGGCTCAACAAAATATTTTCGCATTCGGAAGAGAAAGTTGGTGACTGAAATTTCGTAAAAAGGTCTCGCCGCGACGAAAAACGTCTATGCTGTAATGACTTCCATCCCAACTCGTGTATCATATCTGCCATACTCTCTCCCCTATAACACGATAATACAAAACGAGCTGCCCTTTTTTGCACCCTTTCGATGTCCTCCGACAATCCCACCTGGTAAGGATCCCACACCGCGCAGCAATATTCTAACAGAGGACGAACGAGTGTAGTGTAAGCTGTCTCTTTAGTGGACTTGTTGCATCTGCTAAGTGTCCTGCCAATGAAACGCAACCTTTGGCTCGCCTTCCCGACAATATTATCTATGTGGTCCTTCCAACTGAAGTTGTTCGTAATTTTAACACCAAGGTACTTAATTGAATTGACAGCCTTGAGAATTGTACTATTTATCGAGTAATCGAATTCCAACGGATTTCTTTTGGAACTCATGTGGATCATCTCACACTTTTCGTTATTTAGCGTCAACTGCCACCTGACACACCATACAGCAATCTTTTCTAAATCGCTTTGCAGCTGATACTGGTCTTCGGATGACCTTACTAGACGGTAAATTACAGCATCATCTGCGAACAGTCTAAGAGAGCTGCTCAGATTGTCACCCAGGTCATTTATATAGATCAGGAACAGTAGAGGTCCCAGGACGCTTCCCTGGGGAACACCTGATATCACTTCAGTTTTACTCTGACGAATTGTCATCTGCTCTAGCCGCCTTGTTTCGAGTTAAGTCTGCCAGTGCTCAGTCAAATTCTTCTCACAGTATCCTTCCGAGCGGGATTAGCCGAGCAGTCTAGGCGCTGCAGTCATGGACTGTGCGGCTGGTCCTGGCGGAGGTTCGAGTCCTCCCTCGGGCATTGGTGTGTGTATTTGTCCTCAGGATATTTTAGGTTAAGTAGTTTGTAAGCTTAGGGACTGATGACTTTAGCAGTTAAGTCCCATAAGATTTCACAACCATTTGGAATTTTTTTTCTCGCGGTACCATATCTCCCATTTCATCCCCATGTATGACCTTTTCCAGTTCTATAACATTGCTTTCAAGTTCATTTTCTTTATATAGCCCCTCTATATGTTCCCTCCACTTTCCAGCTTCCCTTCTTTGCTTAGCACTAGTTTTCCATGTTCACACACCTACTTCTCATTTCTCTACAGGCCTGTTTAATTTTACTTCTTCTTCCTCTTCTGCTTCGTTAGGACCCTTCAGGATCACGTGTGGCTTGTTTTGCACGCCTTCTACCTTCCCAATACCTCTTCATTCTCACGCTTCTTCTGTTTCTTTTTCTTCTGTTAAGACAACTTTGATTCTTGGTTGTACGCTATTTACACAAAAAAATGGCTCAAATGGGTCTGAGCACTATGGGACTTAACTTCTAAGGTCACCAGTCCCCTAGAACTTAGAACTACTTAAACCTTACTAACCTAAGGACATCACACACATCCATGCCCGAGGCAGGATTCGAACCTTTGACAGTAGCGGTCGCACAGTTCCAGACTGTAGCGCCTAGAACCGCTCGGCCACCCCGGCCGGCGCTGTTTACACACCTTTGATCTTCATGTTACTGTTTAGTTGTCTCCACTGTTTCACTACTTCGTCAAAATCGAGGCTAAATAAAATTGGTGACAGTCCATCCCCTTGCCGCACTCCTTTCTTTATTTCGAAGCTGTCTGACAGCGTACTGCGATGCCTGATCCTCGCAGTAGTGTCGCTTAACGTTTCCTTTGTTATTGCGTGTGTTGTAGCTTCCAGTTGTGTCTTCTAACACATCAAGCAGTATACTTCAGTCAACTGAATCGTAGGCCTTTTGTAAGTCTACAAATGTCACTATTATCTTTTTCCTTTCCTGTGTCTGTGTTCTATTATCTCTATTATCCCTTTTATTCCAAATGTCTGTTCTTACAGTTCCTCTCTTTTTTAAAACCACACTGGCACTCTCCTATTGTCGGCCCCAGTTGTTCTTCAGATCTGTTTAGCGAGGTTCTCGACAGAAGCTTGTACCCTATGTTTAAGAGAGAGATGCCCCTGTAGTTACCCAGTACTTTCTTCTCCCCTTTGTTGTGTAGTGGTATTATAATGGCTTCCTTCCAGTCTATGGGTATTTTCATATTTTTCCAGATATCCATTAATATATTGCACATACTTCTTTCTGCTTCAGGCTCACTCCACTTAATCTCTTCAGCACAACTACCATCACTGCCTGATGCCTTGTTCTTTTCGAGGTTTTTAATTGCCTCTGCTACTTCTGCCCTGGTAGGTGCAATGTCTAGACTATTCTGACTTTCGTCCATAGAGCATAAGTGTGTCCACTTTACTGTCGGTGATTCTGTAGTCAGCAAATACATAAAATACCTAGACATTTCCTCGCACACCTCTTCCTCGCCAATTTTTATTGTGCCCTCTTGTCCTATTATGAAGGGTTCTTTCGGCTTGAAGCCTTTAATTATGCTCTGCATTTCTCTGAAAAAGATTCGTGATTTGTGTTTCTGAAGTCTGAGTTTGCTTCTTCAAGGTTCTCATCCCATCTTCTTCCCTTGGCATTTCTAATGGTTTCGCTAGCAATTTTTCTCTCATTCTGGACGTTCGGCAAGTCTTCTTGCTTTTTGCAGGATTGCCATTTCATCCATGCTTTCGTCCGTTGTCTCGACTGCATTCTCACATTCATCCGTCCACCACCCATGCTTCGTTTTCTTGTTGTTAGTAGCATGTCGCACTGCTTCTTCTTCCATCATATCTCTCACTCTCTTGCAATCACTCTGGACTACCATTCTCTTCGCAGACTCTGCTCTGTGTTTTTTCGGAAGATCTAGGTCGATTCAGTGAGTGTTTATGGCCTTACGTTTCCTTGCTCTGCTGGGTATCCGTCTGCATTTAGTTCCACCCTACTATTTTTCCTCTCTCTGTGATTCTTGTCACGGATTGCTACATGGTCTAGCTGTTTTTCCCCAATCCTGTTTCAATGGCTGACAAATGTTGATTTCCTGCTTGCCCTAAGTTTGTCATGGGTGCTCATTATTCTCATCTTCTGTTTCCTACACAGATCCACTAATCTCTGACCATTCTTGTTTGTTCTCATGTGGGCTGAATAATCTCCCACAGGACTTCTGAACTTCTTTTCCTTGCCTATTTGCGGGTTAAAATCTACTAGCAAAATAGTACCACCTCTTCTGTCCACGTCTGTCACTACCTTGTCCAAAGTGGACCAAAAATGTTCAGTTCCTGCTTATCATTTGTTGGTGTATGTGCAGTTTCTATTTTATAGGTTTTGTTTCCCCTTTTCATTGTCACATATGAAAGCCTCTCGTTTGTTCCCTTCCACGCAGTGGTACTGTCCAAGTAACTAGAATCTACTACAAAGGCTGTGTCAAACATAAAAGGTTGCTTTGGCCCTCCCAAAATCGTGTTTCCCTTTCAGAATTACATATCTCTGATTCCATCGTGCTTCCGTTCCAGAATCTTGTTTCCAATAGTGCCAGTATGGCATCCAAGGTTTTCTCATACTGTCAAGAACTTGCTTTAGCTTGCCCATCTTCATCATTGTCTGTATGTTTATGGTTCCCATCTTAAAAGTCTGTTTCGGTATTACTTGTGTCCGTGATTTAGATTGGATTTTGAGGTGCTGATAGGTTCACAGTTTTCTTCAGCACATGATGCAGGCTCCCCAGAATCCGATATCCTGCTAGCGTTGACCTCGGTTAACGAAGGATGAGTCCCCTGGAATATTTTTGTAATTATCACATGCTTCATGACTGCTTCACAAGCCGATGTTTCGAATTTGGCTACCGCATTTGCAGTAGCGTGGTTGCAACTGAGGTGGTTAGCCCGGAGGATGCAATCAGGCTGGCCCACTAGAATCAGACGCCTATTATGGCCGCTCCAGTGGAGTACAGACTCCACTCTGTTGTGAGAAGTTTCAATTCATCTTGATGACATTGGGATCCACCAAATATTTTGAAATGACAGGCCATCTTCTTCCACCCCTCAAGCCTTTCACCTTTTCGCGCTTCAATTTTGATTGACAACGATAAGGCGAAAGGATAGGCGTAGGATAGGATAGGATAAGATAGAGGATATCTATAGGTCGTTGTGGGACACACTTAGTCTGGCTCCTCCCCTTTGGCCTATCCGGCTTGGGTGACCCTTCTGGTAAGCTACCGCCGGCATAGCCCTTCGGACCAAGAGCACGTAAACCTCCTCGCTCGTACGGGCTGTGCTACGTTAAGGCGGTGTCCCCTGAGGATTGTACTACAGGCGAGATCTACACTCCTGGAAATTGAAATAAGAACACCGTGAATTCACTGTCCCAGGAATAGCAAACTTTATTGACACATTCCTGGGGTCATATACATCACATGATCACACTGACAGAACCACAGGCACATAGACAAAGGCAACAGAGCATGCACAATGTCGGCACTAGTACAGTGTATATCCACCTTTCGCAGCAATGCAGGCTGCTATTCTCCCATGGAGACGATCGTAGAGATGCTGGATGTAGTCCTGTGGAACGGCTTGCCATGCCATTTCCACCTGGCGCCTCAGTTGGACCAGCGTTCGTGCTGGACGTGCAGACCGCGTGAGACGACGCTTCATCCAGTCCCAAACATGCTCAATGGGGGACAGATCCGGAGATCTTGCTGGCCAGGGTAGTTGACTTACACCTTCTAGAGCACGTTGGATGGCACGGGATACATGCGGACGTGCATTGTCCTGTTGGAACAGCAAGTTCCCTTGCCGGTCTAGGAATGGCAGAACGATGGGTTCGATGACGGTTTGGAAGTACCGTGCACTATTTAGTGTCCCTCGACGATTACCAGAGATGTACGGCCAGTGTAGGAGATCGCTCCCCACACCATGATGCCGGGTGTTGGCCCTGTGTGCCTCGGTCGTATGCAGTCCTGATTGTGGCGCTCACCTGCACGGCGCCAAACACGCATACGACCATCATTGGCACCAAGGCAGAAGCGAGTCTCATCGCTGAAGACGACACGTCTCCATTCGTCCCTCCATTCACGCCTGTCGCTACACCACTGGAGGCGGGCTGCACGATGTTGGGGCGTGAGCGGAAGACGGCCTAACGGTGTGCGGGACCGTAGCCCAGCTTCATGGAGACGGTTGGACTGGTCCTCGCCGATACCCCAGGAGCAACAGTGTCCCTATTTGCTGGGAAGTGGCGGTGCGGTCCCCTACGGCACTGCGTAGGATCCTACGGTCTTGGCGTGCATCCGTGCGTCGCTGCGGGCCGGTCCCAGGTCGACGGGCACGAGCACCTTCCGCCGACCACTGGCGACAACATCGATGTACTGTGGAGACCTCACGCCCCACGTGTTGAGCAATTCGGCGGTACGTCCACCTGGCCTCCCGCATGCCCACTATACGCCCACGCTCAAAGTCCGTCAACTGCACATACGGTTCTCGTCCACGCTGTCGCGGCATGCTACCAGTGTTAAAGACTGCGTTGGAGCTCCGTATGCCACGGCAAACTGGCTGACACTGACGGCGGCGGTGCACAAATGCTGCGCAGCTAGCGCCATTCGACGGCCAACACCGCGGTTCCTGGTGTGTCCGTTGTGCCGTGCGTGTGATCATTGCTTGTACAGCCGATTGGCAGTGTCCGGAGCAAGCATGGTGGGTCTGGCACACCGGTGTCAATGTGTTCTTTTTTCCATTTCCAGGAGGGTATAATCTAAAAAAGGGCGTGAGACAGCGATCCAACGTTTACGGAGCTTAAACGCTAACCACATGACCACCACCATCTGGTGCTGACGGTGGCAACTCACCGATACATCAGGGACGCGTGAAACCTCTTTTGCGATTTTCGCGAAATCGTCTCAGTAGTACACGTTATTACTTGCACCTTATACTGTCCTAACGGACTGCTAAAAGTGTACAATCTTTGAAGTAAATCCGTAATCCGAACGTCGTAGCTTTCCCTTCTTAGCACATGCGTTTATTCCACACTTAATGTGTATGTGGGATCGAGAGAGACCTTAATATTAGGTCAATCAGCACAAATTCGTCAGACCAGCTGGTCAGGTGGGATTGTACCGAATGACTTTCTCCCAGTTCGTTATATCCATAAAAACATATTGTGTGATTACTTTATTATTTACTTTATTTTTATGAATTGTCTTGAAGAGTTCGTCACTGGCGGACCCGTTTGGCTTTCTACATTCTTTGACTGTTATATTTCTTTCCAAATAACTTTTCGGCATTTTAACTGAAACCACCGCTTTTCATGTGATCGTATCATTAGTGCATTTTGAGTTCCAGCTAACCAATACCTTGTCACAGTACGTCATGATCTATTGATTATGCTTCGTGCATTTAAAGAAAATGTATGGCACTCTAATTTCATTGTCCTGTGGGTGACGATTGTTTTATCCGATCTGATCTTCATTATTACTTTCCTCACTGGTATAATGCATCCCGTTACTCTTTCCTAGCTTGTGCCTATCTCTTACACCTCTGGCTAGCACTTATACACTACGTCCTCAATTATTATGTGAATGCTTTCCAGCCTGTCTTCCCCTACAGTCTGTAAGCCATACAGTTACCTCTAAAACCGTGGAAAATATTCACTCATGTCTTAACACATGTCGTATCATTCTGTCACTTCTGATGTCAGTATCATACACCAGTTTCTTTCCTCGCAGGTTCAGTGGAAAACCTTTTATCCGTTCACCTAATTATCAACATCCTTCTACAACACCGCGTCTAAAACGTTTCAATTATTCCCTCTTCCGGTTTTCTTGCAGTTCATGGTACACTTCTACATCGTGCTGTGGTCTAAACGTACTTTCAAGAAATATTTTCCTCAATTAAAGGTATTTGTTTGATACACGCAGATTTATTTTGGTCAGGAATGCCTTCTATGCATGTGCTAGCACGCTTATCACGCAGGTGTCATGAACTAAAGGACAAAAGAAGCTCTCACCTGACGTGTCACTGCCAAGCAACACAATTTGAGCCGTGTCTGGCTCATATTAGGCACTGGAGTAAACCTTCGTTGCAATTCTGTGTTTAGTCTCTCGTGGTTGACGCAATTATGCTGTTATTCTCTCCTCAAAGGCTCAATCTAGATATAGTAGGGGTCAGTGAAGTGAAGTGGAAGGAACACAAGGATTTCTGGTCAGATATGTATCGGGTAATATCAACAGTAGCAGAAAATGATATAACAGGTGTAGGATTCGTTATGAATAGAAGGTAGTGCAGAGGGTGTGTCACTGTGAACAGTTCAGTGACCGGGTTGTTCTAATCAGAATCGACAGCAGACGAACACCGACAACGATAGTTCAGGTATACATTCCGACGTCGCAAGCTGAAGATGAACAGATAGAGAAAGTGTATGAGTATATTGAAAGGATAATGCAGTATGTAAAGAGGGACGAAAATCTAATAGTCATGGGCAACTGGAATGCAGTTGTAGGGGAAGGAGTAGAAGAAAAGGATACAGGAGAATATGGGCTTGGGACAAGGAATGAAAAAGGAGAAAGACTAATTGAGTTCTGTAACAAGTTTCAGCTAGTAATAGCGAATACCCTGTTCAACAACCAAAAGGGGAGGAGCTATACTTGGAAAAGGCCGGGAGATACGGGAAGATTTCAATTACATTACATCATGGTCAGACAGAGATTCCGAAATCAGATACTGGGTTGTATGGCGTACCCAGGAGCAGATATAGACTCAGATCACAATATAGTAGTGATGAAGAGTAGACTGACGTTCAAGACATTAGTCAGGAAGAATCAGTACGCAAAGAAGTGGGATACAGAAGTTCTAAGGAATGACGAGATACGTTTGAAGTTCTCTAACGCTATTGATACAGCAATAAGGAATAGCGCAGTAGGCAGCACAGTTGAAGAGCAATGTACATCTCTAAAAAGGGCCATCACAGAAGCTGGGATGGAAAATATAGGTACAAAGAAGGTAGCTGCGATGAAACCATGGGTAACAGAAGAAATACTTCAGTTGATTTATGAAAGGAGGAAGTACAAACATGTTCAGGGAAAATCAGGAATTCAGAAATACAAGTCGCCTAGGAACGAAATAAATAGGAAGTGCAGGGAAACTAAAACGAAATGGCTGCAGGAAAAATGCGAAGACATCGAAAAAGATATGATTGTCGGAAGGACAGACTCAGCATACGGGAAAGTCAAAACAACCTTTGGTGACATTAAATTCAACGATGGTAACATTAAGAGTGCAACGGGAATCCCACTGTTAAATGCAGAGGAGAGAGCTGATAGGTGGAAAGAATACATTGAAAGCCTCTGTGAGGGTGAAGATTTGTCTGAAGAAACAGGAGTCGATTTAGAAGAGATAGGGGATCCAGTATTAGAATCGGAATTTAAAAGAGCTTTGGAGGACTTACGGTCAAATAAGGCAGAAGGGATAGATAACATTCCATCAGAATTTCTAAAATCATTAGGGGAAGTAGCAAAAAAAGGACTACTCACGTTGGTTGGTAGAATATATGAGTCTGGCGACATACTATCTGACTTTCGGAAAAGCATCATCCACACAATTCCGAAGACGGCAACAGCTGACAAGTGCGAGAATTATCGCACAATCAGCTTAACAGCTCATGCATCGAAGCTGCTTACAAGAATAATATACAGAAGAATGGAAAAGAAAATTGAGAATGCGCTATGTGACGATCTGTTTGGCTTTAGGAAAAGTAAAGGGACGAGAGAGGCAATTATGACGTTACGGCTAATAATGGAAGCAGGGCTCAAGAAAAATCAAGACACGTTCATAGGGTTTCTCGACCTGGAAAAAGCGTTCGACAATATAAATTGGTGCAAGCTGTTCAAGATTCTGAAAAAATAGGGGTAAGCTATAGGGAGAGACGGGTCTTATACAATATGTACAACAACCAAGAGGGAATAATAAGAGTGAACCATCAAGAACGAAGTGCTCGTATTAAGAAAGGAGTAGCCTTTCGCCCCTACTCTTCAATCTGTACACCGAGGAAGCAATAACGGAAATAAAAGAAAGGTTCAGGAGTGGAATTAAAATACAAGGTGGAAGGATATCAATGATACGATTCGCTGATGACATTGCTATCCTGAGTGAAAGTGTAGAAGAATTAAATGATCTGCTGAACGGAATGAACAGTCTAATGAGTACACAGTGTGGTTTGAGATTAAATCGGAGAAGGACGAAGGTAATTAGAAGTAGTAGAAATGAGAACAGCGAGAAACTTAACATCTGGATTGAAGGTCACGAAGTCAATGAAGTTAAGGAATTCTGCTACCTAGGCAGTAAAATAACCAATGACGGATGGAGCAAGGAGGACATCAAAAGCAGACTCGCTGTGGCAAAAAAGGCATTTCTGGCCAAGAGAAGTCTACTAATATCAAATACCGGCCTTAATTTGAGGAAGAAATTTCTGAGGATATACGTCTGGAGTACAGCACTGTATGGTAGTGAAACATGGACTGTGGGAAAACCGGAACAGAAGAGAATTGAAGCATTTGAGATGTGGTGCTATAGACGAATGTTGAAAATTAGGTGGACTGATAAGGTAAGGAATGAGGAGGTTCTACGCAGAATCGGAGAGGAAAGGAATATGGGGAAAACACTGATAAGGAGAAGGGACAGGATGATAGGACATGTGCTAAGACATGAGGGAATGACTTCCATGGTACTAGAGGGAGCTGTAGAGGGCAAAAACTGTAGAGGAAGACAGAGATTGGAATACGTCAAGCAAATAATTGAGGACGTAGGTTGCATGTGCTACTCTGAGATGAAGATGTTAGCACAGGGGAGGAATTCGTGGGGTGCCGCATCAAACCAGTCAGTAGACTGATGACCCCCAAAAAAAATCCTCTCCTTCCGCGATTGGCAGCAGCGGTGTGTATCGATATTGGTACCTTGTATTATCTTTGACCTGGCGCTTATAGTTTCCAGCTGAGCGGTGTGCGACCAATCGGTCGGTTGGCGTGGAGCAGCCACTAAATCTCCGCGGGACTTAGTTTGGCCGGGGCCGCTGGGTGTCTAAAATGGTTCTGAGCACTATGGGACTTAACTGCTGTGGTCATCAGTCCCCTAGAACTTAGAACTACTTAAACCTAACTAACCTAAGGACATCACACACATCCATGCCAGAGGCAGGATTCGAACCATCGACAGTAGCAGTCGGGCGGGCTCCAGACTGTTGCTGGCAGTCTCGGAGTGTGGGCTGTTCTCATTGCTACGAGGCCTGTGGCTCACCGATGCTGGACACATGTTGAGTTTTAATTTAATCTAACAGCAAGTCAAGAATGTTCACATTGTGTTGTTTGGAGTTCGTCGTCGGCTGTTGGGATATTCTCGCGAGCAACAACTTGGTTTTCAAGTTGGAAAATTCCAGACACCCTTCGGTGGAGTTTCACTGTATTTAGTCATTTGAATTGAAGTGCACCAGCGGAATCCTCTGCCTTGTGGCCGTTAACGTTCCGGTTACCTGCCCTCGCCGTTGATGTAAATTTCAGGCAGTGTAGTTTCTTCATCGTGTTGTTGCTGTCGAGCACTGTGTGTAGTTTGCATCTCCATTTATGTTTGGTTGTGGGCGCCAATATCTTCTACGTTGTTCCGTCCAACTCTCTGTTGTGCCCTGGTCGGGTGAAGTGGAGTTATCTTGTCGGTGGGTCCTTTGACTGTCGGTCGGTTGGGTTGTCGTCGGATCGTGAATGGTTGGGCCGACTTCCTGTCTGTCCTAAGCGAGCATTAGAGTTTGAATTCCAGGCCGACCCTTGGGTGTACTGCCTTTTTTTAAAATTAGTTTTTGCTGTTTGCACTTGTATGGCTTCTAGCCGATTTTTTTTAATTTACATTGTTTTGCCCTTAAGAAGTAAGATTCTTTAGGCGTTCAGCCTAATTTAAAGAACTGTTTCACTTAAGGCTTTTGGCATTTTAAAGGTTTCAAAGTTTTTGAATTTTAAGTGTTGGGTCTTCGGCCGATCTTGAGTTTCAGATGTTTTGCTCTTAAGGCATTCAACTTAAATTAAAGAACTGTTTGATATAAGGCCTTTGGTATTTAAGAAAATAATGTCATGGAGTTTTAAGTGTTAGGCCTTCATCCGATTTGAATTTAACATTTTTGACCTTGAAGTGTCTGATTCTTTGGTCCTTCAGCCTAACTAAAGAACTGTTTTAAAATAAGGCTTTACCTTTTAAATCTCTGTTTTGGTTGAGTTTTGCCTAATTAAGAACTGTTTTATGTAAGGCCTTGTTTCTTTTTTTTTTTTTTAAAGTAATTTTGTATAGCCTTACGTGTTGGGCTTTCAGCCGATTTTGAATTCAAATTGTTTGCTCTAAAAATCTCAGATTCTTTGAGCCTACATCGTAAATAAAGAACTGTTGTAAGATAAGGCTTGCCTTTTAAATTTCTGATTATGCTTGCGTTGTTTTGACCTTCAGCCGTTTTTAAATTAAATTCGCAAAGATTAAGGATTTGTGTTTAAAAATAATAATTTTTTGGGCTCTTGTAATGTTTGATCAAATAATGAAGTTGTATGTTCGAGTGTAGCTGACAGTCTCTTATTTTGGCCTTTGTTCACAATTTAAACTACCTGTCTTGTCCTGCGGGTTTAGCAGGGCGTCTTATACCGCTGTAGTATGTTCTTCTTCTCGTCAGGTATTAAGTGAAAGTTCCTTTTATTGTACTCATCTTCACCATGGCCTTATATCTTTAGATAAAATCACAAAGGTGAACTCTAGTGCTTGATTGAACAGTCCTTAACGGACATGATAATAACAAAGTCAAGAGTTATTTCTCTTTATCGAATCTTACGTAGTAACTCCTAACGTTAGCCGGCCGGTACGTCCGAGCGGTTTTAGGCGCTTCAGTCTGGAACCGCACGACTGCTACGGTCGCAGGTTCGAATCCTGCCTCGGGCATTGATGTGTGTGATGTATTTAGGTTAGTTAGGTTTACGTAGTTCTAAGTTCTACGGGACTCATGACCTCAGATGTTAAGTCCCACAATGCTCAGAGCCACTTGAACCATTTTGAACCTAACGTAATTTCATTTAAATTGTTTGTGGAATTATGGCAACTACATTTAATGTTCAGCAAAAAATTATTTCTTTTAATTGTACTTAAGAAACAAAGTCTTCAGAAAATTACAACAGTAAAACCTTTACGTGATGTTAATCTTTGTTCTGAGAAGTAGTAAATGTTTTGGCTGTGACGGACGCTACACTCAACTGTTTCCTTCTTCCCTTTCTGGCAGCACCACGAAACATGGCTGTAAATGCCATTTTCAGAATAAAAATTCACCCGTATGTTTCAAATTCGGTTCCGTCATTTAAAATGACAAACGTCTCAGTTATTCCTTGCTTCTTAAATTAAGTTAGAAGTGACTTGCTTGGTGACCGAATGACCGAGCGCCACAAGCACCCAGTCGGTAGTAATCTTATTATTAATGAATCTTAGAAAGTCGAAACTGCATGTTAATCGAATTCCAGTTCACTTTTTACAAAAGAATCTCTTTTGTATGAACGTGAACCATATACACAGTCATCTGTCAACATGTACGCCGTTAACCAATTGGGCGTGAATTTAACTTCCATTCAAGTTATTAAAGTGGTTGACCCTGCTTTATTTGAAGTAAGCAAATAATCAGATTCATAACAATATCTACTGCAGATATCAATAATTTTTTCCTCTTTTTCGACAATGCTCTTGAAGATATAGGACTGTTGTGTACATAGTTCCGCGTAGTCAGTGCGTACACAACTTTCCCACTAGAGCGCGCCCCGATAACCACAACAGCGCAGGCGCAGCGCTCGTCCGTCTCCGCTCTACGAGATGGCGCTGCCATAAAGACGGACCAAATTCTGCTTCCGCCGATCCGTGTATTAATATGTAACGCAGCCAATGAGATTGCTGCTAACGTAGAACCTTTTCTCCTCGCGGATCACACTCGCGTAGTGATACATGAACGCACGATGTATTATAACGAGTGTACAGACCTCCGATTAGTCAGTTTACATTAGTCTGCACCTGTCTGTACTAGTCCACAGTCAAGTTTCAGTCTGCGCCTAATAAGATTATCGTATTCCTATACATAGCCATGAAAAGAAATGTATAGACACTTTGTCAAGTATTGGAGATATATGAGAATAAGATTAACGTACCAAGACCAAAGGAACTTCAGATTGTCAATTGTAAACAGCATCCAGAATTAAGTTAGATAATATCTATGATTTTTCTTATTTTAATAAATGTGTGTGAAAATTAATCAAGTTCTGTTTAAAGTTGGTCACCGTTCATCTGCTACTCTATGCGTGCAAGTGGCATTTCTATCGTCTGACCTAACGGCAGAAGATAAACACGCCACGATAAGACCACGAGAGAAATTGCTGACAGTCGCCTACTTCGTTAGAGTGTCAAGCCAACTAATCTGATGGTGTGTGCACCGAAAGTCTTACAGTAAGCGCACCACAAGGACTAAGTTTAAAAAAAATTATATTGTAAAAGTGATATGTGTTCTTGGTAATGATCGTATATCTAAAAGGTCCGGAAGACAGCGAGGAAAAATATAAAGCCTCAAATGATCTGATAGAGCAGACATCCAAAGTCACGAAGAAATCGTTGAAACGTAATAAGAAGTGGTAGGCGATGTCACACAGTCTGCTGGCTACTGATGACAAGAGGAATATGATGGGGCACTAGTCACACGCAGTAACGAGGAAGCATTTCGAACTCTTTTTTCCATTGCTCTGTCGACGATCAAGATGTTTAGACGGATGCTGGTGAAACCTAAGGAAACGTTGATGCACTTCTTCAACCACTTTCCTAGTCTATAAACGTATTTTGGTCACTGAATCGCCACTTACGTTATGTTAGCGTATCCATTATAACTGAATATTAGATAGAACCCGTTTTTAGATTTAGCCGTATTTTAAAGTATTGCATTAAAAAAACGTTTCTCAGCATAATGAAACTTACCCTCTAATGGGCGTTTACAGAGGGAAACTATATGCTACTCCGGGTTTCTTGCTTGATTCTTTGTTTTAAGAGGCCAGTCTACTAACTCAGCCCTCACCGCACAGCATTTATCAATAAATTAATTTCTTTTTCGCCTCCATATCTAGTTTGCCTCACTGTTCGTGTCAGTGATTGATTAATAGAGTAGGTAGCATGAGTAAAAATCTTTATTATCTCATTCAGGACGCATTCTTTCATTAACCGGCGTAGTTCCAATTTTTAAGAGCTTAGATATTGGATGCCTTCTACAGCTTTTTATCGTGTTCAAGCGAGATTCAGATTTAAATCTGTAAATACATAGTCTACCAGAAGTTTCGAAATCGTGTGTACTTCTTGACGAACTTTAGAGCAATCTCTACATTTTCTCGTTGCCCTGTAAACACTTTTTTGTTATACAACACCAGGTTTAAATTTCGGGGCTAATGAACAAAGTTTCGTTATCTATGTCACCTCAACTGATTGCATCAAATGCCTGCAAAAGTATTTTCAATCTTCATTCTCTCCACTTCTTGTTGTTCCTCGTACATGACCTGAAGTCTAGAGGAGCAAGATCGACGAGAACGACCCATGTTTGGGTATGACGTAATAGGTCGTCGGTGTGGGTTACGCAGATGACCGAAGACGGTCTGCCAAGCCGGTGACGCCCACATCGCTCTTCTCAGGTTGACATTAATAGTTACCCACGCAGATCGTTTTCCACGGCTAATCTCTTCGACGAACCAGAGAAAGAGAACTGACACTATTGGATAGTTGCTAATTCAGGAGACAACGCGGCAATAAAAAGGGAGGTGGACTTAGCTTCATGTTACATCAAATCGATATCATAGACGTATAGGCTCCGCCATTTCAACACATCGATCGAGTGATTTTCGTAAGCAACAATACTTTACAGCACTATTTTTTCCGAAGGCACTAAGTAATGTATCAAAAGTTAGGACGATTCCAGATAGTCGGGATTTTATCTCGGGAATTACCGAGCTTTCAACCTTCAGTTAAGCATAGAAAGATATCTCACCACCGATTAGTATGTAAACATTGAGCGAATTATATCTGAAGTTGTATTAATCGCGAAAACGATGGATATGCATCGAGAAGAATTGACGTCTTTTCTCTGAGTCGTTATTAGTGCCCCAATTTGATTGAGATCCGAGAAATTTCAGTTTAATGAAATTCAATTACTCAGCAGCATGGCACATATAATAATGTTAAATGTATGTAACGGCTTTTATCGAAACAACTTTCTCGGGTACACTGTTAGGATGTGATGGTACTGTCACCAGAACTACGCACTGGAGTTTTCTGGTTGCTTCACTGTAGCCATACGACGCGCAGTCAAGCAAAGTAAAGGAATAAGTAAACCGTGAGGCAAAAATACACAGCCTGCTCACAGACCTCAAATAGAATATAGCACTTAAAGATATGCCAAGAAGTACAGTATATAGTACTCTGTGAAGTAAAAAGTGGCCTGGAACTGAAAGAGTGCCATGAAGATCTGCCCATTGGCCAAATTTCCGAATTAGTCTCCCATTCGGATCTCCCACAGTGCAATTCCAAGGGTGAAGTGAATATGAGGAAAAGATGGCCTAATCCAACGAAGGAATAACATTCTAAAAGTCGAAGCATGAAATATCAGTAGTGTGAGTGTAGCTCAAAGCGAAAGAAAATCTGTAAAATGAACTGCATAGCCTCACTAAAGATATAGTGGGCGCCACTGAAGTTAAATGTAGAGCAGACAAGGATTCCTGGTGAGACAAATGTACGCTACTAGTAACAACAGCAGGAAAATGATGTAACATGTGTAGGACTGAAACTTCCTGGCAGATTAAAACTGTGTGCCCGACCGAGACTCGAACTCGGGACCTTTGCCTTTCGCGGGCAAGTGCTCTACCATCTGAGCTACCGAAGCACGACTCACGCCCGGTACTCACAGCTTTACTTCTGCCAGTACCTCGTCTCCTACCATCCAAATTTTACAGAAGCTCTCCTGCGAACCTTGCAGAACTAGCACTCCTGAAACTAAGGATATTGCGGAGACATGGCTTAGCCACCGCCTGGGAGACGTTTCCAGAATGAGATTTTCACTCTGCAGCGGAGTGTGCGCTGATATGAAACTTCCTGGCAGATTAAAACTGTGTGCCCGACCGAGAGTAGAACTCTGGACCTTTGCCTTTCGCGGGCAAGTGCTCTACCATCTGAGCTACCGAAGCACGACTCACGCCCGGTACTCACAGCTTTACTTCTGCCAGTACCTCGTCTCCTACCTTCCAAACTTTACAGAAGCTCACCTGCGAACCTTGCAGAACTAATTTGCCAGGAAGTTTCATATGAGCGCACACTCCGCTGCAGAGTGAAAATCTCATTCTGGAAATGTGTAGGATTCATTATGAATAGGATGGTAGGGTAGAGAGAGAACTAGTGGGAATAGTTCGGTGATGGGTCTGTTATCATCGGATTCGATAGCAAACCAAAGCTGACAATGATGGTTCAGGTGTGCATGCTGACATCTGAAATAGAAAATGAAGAGACTGATACGTAATGACGGCATTGAATGGGTAAACCGGCAGGCAAAGGGAGATGAAAATCTAATAATCATGGGGGATTGGAATACGGCTTTAGGAGAAGTAATAGGCAGAGGGGCTAATGGACACACGAGAAGCCTTAAAATAACCCTTAGTGTTATATTACAGCTGTGCAAGGCATACTGAATGTCGTCGTCGACTAGGGCAGGGCAAATGACTATGGATAGCGGTGAAGAGGGGAGTGAGTGGAGAAGGAGAGTGAGGTCGGTCAATGAGTATCGAGCACCCTCCGGTAGCCCATGTTGTTCTCATTCAGTAAGAGTCATTCGAATGAGAAAACATGTTGACCAGTTTTTTCATTGGTGAGACAATTTATTCCAACTATGCGACGCTAGCGTTGCACCGAAACAATGTTGACGTCACACCAATGCGGCACCAGTGTCGTTGCACCGGTATCAATGTCGTGATGCGACGTGGCTGAGCTGTATCACAAATACGATATTGCCCTGGCCTTGATGTACACACACGTTTTTCCGTAAGTGTAGGATCGCGCAGCACTCGTTTGACACGTTGGCAGTTGCCAATTTGGCGCTGTGCACGTGCCAGTCCTGTCCTTGGTGTACACAAATGTTGCGATCTTACTGCAAAAATGGCGTCGCATGGCAGTTCTTTCAAGACCCTCCAGCGCGCTTTAGCACACGCTATGTCATATGAACAGCATCTGACACCCAATTCTTGCTGTAGGCAGGGAGAAATTTTATCGACACATACAAACTTATTCCTCCTAATCCCAGTACTCACACTATCGATAAGTACTATACTAAAAGTGTGAAAATACGAGGTGGTTGTAAATAAACTATCGCACTTTTTAATAACATTGTCGAGAACCCCCTGGAACGCTCATGTGTCCTGCACTGCTTCGAGATCACATATTCTCAACAGTTAGTACAGTCATACCATGTCCTCACCCCGTTGTGGAAGGAAGAGTAGTAACTTCTTCATCCGTTTGATCCCATGTTGCCTGTCTCCTTGTGCCTTGCCAGGTAAATACTGGCTCCCTTCGTGACCATTTTCTCACCTCGCGGGTGCTCTGGAATACCCTCGTCCATCCATTCTCTGAGTTTGTTACTATGGTACATTGTCACTATCTAAGGTAGAACACTGATATGGTAATGTAATTACACTACTGGCCATTAAAATTGCTATAACACGAACATGACGTGCTACAGACGCGAAATTTAACAGATAGGAAGAACATGCTGTGATATGCAAATATTTTCAGAGCATTCACACAAGGTTGGCACCGGTGGCGACACCTACAATATGCTGACACGAGGAAAGTTTCCAACTAATCTCTCATACACAAACAGCAATTGACCGGCGTTGCCTGGTGAAACGTTGTTGTGATGCCTCGTGTAACTAGGAGAAAAGCATACCATCACGTTTCCGACTTTGATAAAGGTCGGATTGTAGCCTATCGCGATTGCGGTTTATCGTATCGCGACGTTGCAGCTCGCTATGGTCGAGATCCAAAGACTGTTAGCAGAATATGGAATAGGTGGGTTCAGCAGGGTAATACGGAACGCCGTGCTGGATCCCAACGGTCCTGAGTCAACAGATGGAAACGTTTGCAAGACAACAACCATCTGCACGAACAGTTCGATGACGTTTGAGCAGCATGGACTATTAGCTCGGAGACCATGGCTGCGGTTACCCTTGACGCTGCATCACAGACAGGAGCGTCTGCGATCGTGTACTCGACGACGAACCTGGGTGCACGAATGGCGAAACGTCTTTTTTTCGGATGAATCCAGGTTCTCTTTACGGCATCATGATAGTCGCATCGGTATTTGGCGACATCGCGGTGAACGCACTTTGGAAGCGTGTATTCGACGTCGCCATACTGGCGTATCACATGGCGTGATGCTATGGGGTGCCATGGTTTACACGTCTCGGTCACCTCTTGTTCGCATTGACGGCACTTTGAACAGTGGACGTTACATTTCAGATGTGTTACCACCCGTGGCTCTACCCTTCATTCGATCCCTGCGGAACCCTACATTTCAGCAGGATAATGCAGGTCCTGTGGGCCTTTCTGGATACAGAAAATGTTCGACTGCTGCCCTCGCCAGCACATTCTCCAGATCTCTCACCTGTTGAAAACGTCTGATCAGTGGTAGCCAGCAACTGGCTCGTCACAATTCCCCAGTCACTACTCATGAAGCATCGTGTTGAAGCTGCATAGGCAGCTGTACCCGTAATCGCCATCGAAGCTCTGTTTGACTCGATGTCAAGGCGTATCGAGGCCGTTATTACGGCCAGAGGTGGTTGTTCTGGGTACTGATTTCTCACAATCTATGCACCCAAACTGCGTGAAAATGTAATCACATGTCAGTTGAAGAATAATATATTTCTCCAATGAATACTCGTTTATCATCTGCATTTCTTCTTGGTGTAGCTATTTTAATGGCCAGTAGTGTATAAATCCGTGACAGAGACTTTGTCAGTCTACACATTATGACACACTCATGTTCCCCCTGAGTCCCAATATTCATAGAACTGAGATTTATTGAAGTAAAAAAATGTCTTTAGCTTGTATAAATATTCCTACGGATGGTGTATATTCAAACACAACTGCGTTATAATTACGTGTGTGGCTGTGCATATACTCCACAATGCTAGCCAAGACAAGACAAGATATTTGTGCATTCATCAAAGGTGGCACGTGCCAGCCCCAACACCCGAGGCGTGACATGAGGTCGGCGACATTAAGGTCGCTGCGTAGAGTCTCAGTGAGCAGCAAAAAAATTATTCAAATTAATAATAAAAAACGGCGTTGGAAACCATAATTTCCCGCTAAAATACGAATTAATATCCATTGATAAGCTCGAAACCAATGGCGTGAGAGCCTTTAAAGGCTAACCATGTCACGGCAAGTAATGTTGTTTATGATCAGGTACAGCTTGGACAAGAGCGCCCGTAAACACTTCGGCGTGGGGGCGGTTTGGGATCGTTCAACGTTGGTATTCGAAAATTGCAGCTTTTTTCCAAGCAAACAATGCCTCCCCCTCAGTGATACTAGATGATTACACTATCACAGGAGTTGACTTCCCACGAAACGCAAAACTATTTAACGAGAAAGAGAGCATTCATCTACAGTATCGCACTTTCATCAATGTAATGTTGAAACATCCAATTAGAAAAATTATAAATGACTGCTGGTAACCCTCTACGTTACGTGATTTTCAAACATGCTGAGCAAAACTCAACGTACTCAAACAGTTTTCCCTTTACTTACTCTGATCATCACTAAAGTGACACACAATATTTTTAGCGCAACGCAATCTGACATTCAATAATCCCTACAAAGGAATGGCCCTGACTAACAATAACCTATACCTTTCATGAATCACTTACCTCGCAAAAATCTTCATTACTCCAACTACGGCATTACCGCGTGCGCCAGTACTGCAAGCTAAATAAAAGATTCTAACTACTGATTGCGCTAACTACTGATAGGCATAGTTAGCAAATGACATATATTGATAGAGAAGAGACAATGTATTTACCTTAATAATGTTCAAATGTCATCATATATATCTATCATTTCAAGACAACCATTTTTACTAATTACCTTTTCTGGCGGACACACGTCCAGATCATCCGCTTATAGTAACCTCTCAAAACTCTGGCATCTGTCTCTCCACATCCACCAGTGCTGGCGGCTCACCTCAAACTGTCCAACACTACGCGCTGTTCACATCCAACTGCCCAACACTACAATAGCGAATATTCCAACAATGCCAACCAGACACAGACTGCACACAGCACTTCTATGATTCTCGGATTCACGAAATTTATTCTAATCGTGCGATTCAAGATGCTCCAGACTATCGGCAAAATTGGCAGTTACATGTCTGTCTAGTCTACGGGAGAAAGCCGCGCAAACTGTTGGAGATTGTGTGTGAAAAAACAGATATACGGGTAAAGCAGTATTCACCACGTAAAAATCTATGTTGATTGTCCGCGCAGTGTTGCTTGCTTCAAACATAAATCGCTATACCAATGCCAAGACCGGATGGTAATTTGTAACGCTAATAACACAAATCCTGCAGACACTTTCTGAACATCATATAATGTATTCCGTCTAGAGAACGCGTAATTATAATCACTCTTGTGGGCTACTAGGAAACACTATCTGCAGTAGAAGCCTGTGAGTTCCCGCCATCAGCTATTCCTCAGATTGACGGTTTAACGTTGTGGTGACGATTGAAAAAATAATTCATTCACGGGCAGCAAATGGTATGTGTTATATGCTCTGTGCTACTACACTCCTGGAAATGGAAAAAAGAACACATTGACACCATACTTGCTCAGGACACTGCGAGAGGGCTGTACAAGCAATGATCACACGCACGGCACAGCGGACACACCAGGAACCGCGGTGTTGGCCGTCGAATGGCGCTAGCTGCGCAGCATTTGTGCACCGCCGCCGTCAGTGTCAGCCAGTTTGCCGTGGCATACGAAGCTCCAACGCAGTCTTTAACATTGGTAGCATGCCGCGACAGCGTGGACGTGAACCGTATGTGCAGTTGACGGACTTTGAGCGAGGGCGTATAGTGGGCATGCGGGAGGCCGGGTGGACGTACCGCCGAATTGCTCAACACGTGGGGCGTGAGGTCTCCACAGTACATCGATGTTGTCGCCAGTGGTCGGCGGAAGGTGTACGTGCCCGTCGACCTGGGACCGGACCGCAGCGACGCACGGATGCACGCCAAGACCGTAAGATCCTACGCAGTGCCGTAGGGGACCGCAACGCCACTTCCCAGCAAATTAGGGACACTGTTGCTCCTGGGGTATCGGCGAGGACCATTCGCAAGCGTCTCCATGAAGCTGGGCTACGGTCCCACACACCGTTAGGCCGTCTTCCGCTCACGCCCCAACATCGTGCAGCCCGCCTCCAGTGGTGTCGCGACAGGCGTGAATGGAGGGACGAATGGAGACGTGTCGTCTTCAGCGAAGAGAGTCGCTTCTGCCTTGGTGCCAATGATGGTCGTATGTGTGTTTGGCGCCGTGCAGGTGAGCGCCACAATCAGGACTGCATACGACCGAGGCACACAGGGCCAACACCCGGCATCATGGTGTGGGGAGCGATCTCCTACACTGTCCGTACACCTCTGGTGATCGTCGAGGGGACACTGAATAGTGCACGGTACATCCAAACCGTCATCGAACCCATCGTTCTACCATTCCTAGACCGGCAAGGGAACTTGCTGTTCCAACAGGACAATGCACGTCCGCATGTATCCCGTGCCACCCAACGTGCTCTAGAAGGTGTAAGTCAACTACCCTGGCCAGCAAGATCTCCGGATCTGTCCCCCATTGAGCATGTTTGGGACTGGATGAAGCGTCGTCTCACGCGGTCTGCACGTCCAGCACGAACGCTGGTCCAACTGAGGCGCCAGGTGGAAATGGCATGGCAAGCCATTCCGCAGGACTACATCCAGCATCTCTACGATCGTCTCCATGGGAGAATAGCAGCCTGCATTGCTGCGAAAGGTGGATATACACTGTACTAGTGCCGACATTGTGCATGCTCTGTTGCCTGTGTCTATGTGCCTGTGGTTCTGTCAGTGTGATCATGTGATGTATCTGACCCCAGGAATGTGTCAATAAAGTTTCCCCTTCCTGGGACAATGAATTCACGGTGTTCTTATTTCAATTTCCAGGAGTGTATAATCACCCTTGTGGGCTACTAGGAAACACTATCTGCAGTAGAAGCCTGAAAGTAAGTAGTTGTATTATCAACTACTCTGTGAGTTGCCGCCATCAGCTATTCCTCAGATTGACGGTTTAACGTTGTGGTGACGATTGAAAAAATAATTCTTTCACGGGCAACAAATGGTATGTGTTATATGCTCTGTGCTACTATATTACTCGAAAACTGTTAAGATACATAGCAACTGGAATACCTAAGAGCGCACTCAAGAGTCCGAATCAGAGCCAATGTGCGCTGTGAGTAAGTTTATGGAACATCAACTCTACGTGAGGTAAAACACTGTTGCACTCATGTGATTATATTTTCATAACGGAGAAGTTGTCAAGTGACCGAAGCTATGATCATCGCAGAGTGAGTCTATAGTCTTTGTACAATTATTAAGATTTATTTTACAAATTTGAGGTTTGTGACAAGCGAAAGAATAAATTACCAAGTTTGTTTGCAGGTGGAGGGTATAACTGTCGTCGTCGATCGAAGTGACACAGTATGTGTTCTGTGGTATCACGAGACAGTACAGCAGAGAAGCCCAGTACTGTTACGTGGAACATGGATGTTAGACAGAGCAGCTGTGTTTCTGACCTGCAGTCAGTGAAGAAAGAGTCGGAGGTGTGCCACAGACGTCTTCTCCAATCTAGTCGAAGCGCAGGACTCTTGTGCGAACAACTCAGCTTTTGAGGTCCGGAAAATGGAACGTGACGAGCAGTATTTGCAGCTGAGGTATTGGTACCTACGAGCAGTACCTTCAACTGATTTACTTTCTTCGCACGAGGATACATTCTATACCAGACCAAGTTAACAATGTGAGGAAAGCCAATACTGCTAAAATGAATGTGTGGTGCGGTTTAAGGCACAACAGAGTCACAGACCCTGACATTCTTGATGAAAAAAAAAAAAAAAACAACTGCGGAGCCAAAACTGAGTGAATTGTTGAGTGATGTGTTCCCCACTACCTGGCCTGCAAGATGACCAGGCGAGTGTAATAGAACCTGCTCAGATGTTCAGTATGATCGCCTAGTAACACTGACGGGAATACAGTGTTTCCAAGAAATGAAACCACTATCTGTACTGAAACAGTATTTAGACAGTTCCACTGACTTGGGGTAACATGACCTCAAGGTCACTATTTTGTGCACCTCTGAAAGCTACCACTGAATATTTTTGCAGTAAGCTCCTATGGGACTAAACTGATGAGATCATCGGTCCCTAGACTTAGACACTACATAAGCTTACTTACGCTAAGGACAACACACAGTCCCATGCCCGAGGGAGGACTCGAACCGCCGACGGGTGGGAGCCGCGCGAGCCGTGACAAAACGCCCTGGACCGGGCGGCTACTCACGATTTGACACCATCCCTACGCTGACGTGTTTATAGATTCTCTTGTTTCAGCCTTAACTAGCAGTAACCAACATCATTTGTGATGACATGGTTAGCCTTTAAAGATTCTCAGCGGCTCGGTAACCGACTCATTAACAGTTAATATGTATTTTTATGGTAAACTATGGTTTCCAATCACATTTTTATAATTAATGTAAATAACTTTGTTGCTCCTGACTGAGGCACTCAAGAAGTGCCTTATTTCTGTCTCATGTTGAAAGTTATCTAAATAAATAAACATAAGACCGACGCACTGTTGCGGATTGTAAGATCTGAACTGTAATAATTGTAAGTAGGCTGTTTAGGTTTTTTTTATTGGTAACACCGCCGCCACATAGCGCTCTGTATGATAATCACTGGCTGTGCCGTGTGCAGTCTGTGGCTGGTTTGCATTGTTGTCTGCCATTGTAGTGTTGGGCAGCGGCAGAAGGATACTAACAGCGCGTAGCGTTGCGCAGTTGGAGATGAGCCGCCAACAGTGGTGGACGTGGGGAGAGAGATGGCGGAGTTTTGAAATTTGTAAGAATTGATGTCATGAACTGATATATATATATATATATATATATATATATATATATATATATATATATATATATATATATAATGACTATTAAGGTAAATACATTTTCTCTATTAAAATCTTTCATTCGCTAACTATGCCTATCAGTAGTTAGTGCCTTCAGCAGTTTGAATCTTTTATTTAGCTGGCAGTAGTGGCGCTCGCTGTATTGCAGTGGCTTGAGTAACGAAGATTTTTGTGAAGTAAGTGATTTGTGAAACGTATAGGTTAATGTTAGTCAGGGCTATTCTTTTGTAGGGATTTTTGAAAGTCAGACTGCGTTGCGCTAAAAATTTTGTGTGTCTGTTTAAGCACAGTCTTGTACAATTTTTCAAAGGGGACGTTTCATATGTCGACCCTTAGCCAAGGATACCTCAATGGACTTTTCTGATTATTGTCTTGTAGTTTGTGTAATTAGTGTAGATTTTGTTTATTGCTAGCGCGTAATTGTAGAGAGAATCTCCTTTGTAGTTGTAGTCTTTCATTGTTGTACAATAAAACAGATGTGGCATGCATTTAGATTTTCACCAAGTATTTAGCAGCTGCGCTTGCAATTAACTAGATATTATTTTCAGTGCTATGTTAATGTGTTCTCTTATTTTGCTCTTCAAATTGTGCTTTTATGTGTTATCGTGTGAAATATTGTGACAATAATGGCGTGTGAAAAACGTAACACTAGGCTCCAAAGTAAACTGAGAAATAATAGTGACGACGAGCGTCGCTTATCAGCACCACTGTGTAGTGAATTAACAGACATTCGAAGTAGTAATTTGGTAATTGTGCATAGGAAAATGAAGCGGGCGACAAATAATGGTGTAGACAATGAAACAAGTAGTGAACAGGGAACAATTATCGATCGATCAGTCGGCAACAGCTCGCCTCAGGAATCCGAAATGACAGAACACAATATTGCAAATACTGTAGACTTAGGTTATGGGTCCTCACCGTTTTCTCAAATGAGTCAAGACACATTTTCTGCCTGTCAAAATGTAAATGTTGCCGGTGAAAATGCACTGCCAAAAAGCATAGAAAAACAGATTCCAGACACTAATACACTATTATTGCAATTAATGCAACAAATGAAACAAAATGAGAGACCAACACAGCAACAAATAGACACAATGGAACAAAATCTTCAAAAGTTAGACACAATGGAACAAAATCAGAGACAAACACAGCAGAAGCTTCAAAAGTTAGACACAATGGAACAAAATCTTCAAAAGTTAGACACAATGGAAGAAAAGCTTCAAAAGTTAGACTCAGTGGAACATATGCTTGAACAAACACGTGAAGATTTGACTACTGAGTTGCATAAAATCGAATCGAAATGTCAAAAATCTGTAATGACATAAAAACACAAATTTGTGAGCATTTCCAACCTATTTTTTTCGCGGCATGAAAATACATTACAGAAACACGAATCAGCCATAAATCAACTGCAAACTATTGTTCATGAAAATCATGAAACGTTGCAAGCTAAAATTGACTCAGTTGCGTCTACCGATTCGGTTACGCAACTTGCAATAACTCAGCAAAACTTAGTGGACACAGTAGATACAATTTCAACACAAATGGACACTCTGAACTTTGGTTCATAGAAACACACTGAGGAAATAAGTACACTATCAGAGAAAGTAGCCGAACTTTCGGATCAGTTCATTAACTTATCTGCAAAGGTAGATGATGATCTGAATGATAGAGAAGAGTGTGAACAAATTAGGAAATTTAAACGAAATCAGAATCAAGTTAATACACAACACCAAAGAGAAATCCGGGAAGTACAAGATCAGCTGACAGAGGTAAAACAAGAATTACGTATTTCAGAGGACACTCGCGCTCCAACACGGGAAGAGGGAATTAGAAATACGCAGAAGCCACAAAATAATAACACAGGGCATTTCGGAAATTATGAAAGAAATTGGCAAGGTGCACTGAATTTTGAGATGGAACCGCCGACACGACGTAACAATGACAGATATGCTACCTGCCGACACGATGATTTTGACTATAAGCTGTTCATTACTGCACGTAAATTCAAAACATTTAAGAATTCTGGCAACGACATTCATCCACGAGCATGGCTTCATCAATTCTCTCATTGTTTTCCTCCCAACTGGTCACTGCAGCACAGATTAGAATTTATGTGTGGCTACTTGGAGAATGAACCAGCTGTAAGAATGCGATCGGTCATTCACGATTGTCACAGTGAAGGAGAATTTTATCATGCTTTCCTCTCAGCATAGTGGTCTCAAGCTACACAAGACCGAGTAAAACATAGCATCATGATGATGAAACACTTTGAACAATCTGAATCTTCCAGTCTTGTCAAACATTTTGAAGACATGATGCATAAGAATCAATATCTTTCAAACCCATACAGCCCTTCAGAACGCATCCGCATTTGCTTAATGAAATTGCCGGGACATTTAAGGAATATTATTTTGTCAGGGCGTTGCAAAGACGACATTGAGGCTTTCCAGGGACTCTTACAAGAATTAGAAATTGACACAGACAGTCGCGGGATGCGAAAACAGGAAAATAATCACTACAGGTCACATCCGTCGCAATTCCGCGATGAAAGAAACAATAACTGGACACGACAAGGCTATTCTCACAACACAAATCGTGACCAAAACAGACACCACCCATATGACAACCACTGGCAGAGTAATAGTTACAGAGCAAGATCGCATTTTCGTAGTAATGAATATTACACAGACAATCATAGAAACAGACAATATGGCAACCAGAACTATTATTATCACGGGAGACAGAATAATTTCAGAGGCAAGGGTCCACCGCGCAGTGATAATTCAGGGAAAAATTATCCACCACTTAACCGACAAGAAAGAAACTGCAGGAACTACCGACATGACGACAGACGATATAATCATAACGACAGACCGGAATTTCATCAGAACTGGCGGGATTCAAACAGAGCTGGGCCCTCTCGGCAAGATAAATTTGTAGAAGTTAGGTCTCCTAATCCCAATAACGACGCACGCCAACAAAGAGATAGCAGACAATGACTAACACCGCAGGCAGCCACGTGCATCGGCTGGCTCAGAGAAAAATAACATAAGGCGCTAACCTTGAGAAAAACTCCAGTATTCTTTACCGACGTTTACCGCATGATAATTGCGTTCAAGTTGAAGCTCAGAGTACTATGAATAGTAAAGGATTGCACCATATTTCACATGTAAAACCATTTATTGAGAGATAATCTGCTTTTTAACTTAGTCTTTGCCATAAAATTTTTCACTTCACGCTACTAGTACAATTTATCACACTGAGAAACTGTCAATATGCAACAATGTTTGAAGTTAAATACCCAGTCAAGAACCTAGAGAACTTATTTTAACAGAAATTACGAATGCATTGTTATAGTGAACAGACGACACAGCGTTGTTATTTGTACATTCTTACTTGTTAGTTGCACGATTACGTGACGACTATCACGCTTACATACTTAGAACATATACTGGTACTGCTAATGAGATTTTAATGCAACATTTTGGTTTACTTGAAAATACATTCTGGATTTAAAGTACTTTCTGCAAGATACCAGATGACACAGTGGTTGTTTATTTCACAGCTACACGATTATATCACGACGCTACTAATGTGTGACGCAATTTACGTTGTGCTTTTGTAGTGTATCTGTTTTATGTCTGCACAGTTTTTCTGAATTCTTCTGGAAAGGAAATCATGTTTTAGTAGTAACTTTGTTGTATAGGTACAATGAGACAGCCTTTTCTGTAGCACAGCAATACGTTACAGTACAGTACTTACTTCATCACGGCAAAAAGCGTAGTAACTACGATATCTATACGCAAAGCATTTCACTTTTGTTTATCATGAGGTAAGTACATTGACTTCTGCAGAACTTAGCTTTCGGAGGACGATAACTACGACACTTCCACAGAGATTATCTTACAACAAGACGCACAGTTTAGCGCTACAGTACACGTATTTGAGTGATTAATTTTGTACTTAAAACATTTATTTTTAAAGATATTTTAAGTACAATGCTACAAAGGTTTTCCATGATACATTTCATTCCATTGCTGTAATCTGTAACACCTGAGGATATAATTACATTAATCCTCAGGGGGGTACACTCTTACTTTGTGTACCATGTGCGTGGCAAGCACAAGGAGCCCTAGCTAATATGGTATTTGCTTATACAGCTTTACACATTGGTACCATATTTCTCTAACATAAAATGACACAGCTATCTGATCATGTAACTGAGAGAGACAAATATTTATTTTATTACATCAGTGACAAGGAACCATTGTGATACTATGAGAGCTTTGAATGACGTATTTGGTATGGGATCATGATTTTTAAAGTACGTTTGAGGTAGATAACACTTTTGACATGAACAGAGAATTTTTTTAGGTTTTCAAATTATTGGAGGAAGCTATGACGATTTTAAGATTTGACTTAGGTTTTATGATGTTATGATGACGATGTGTATTACGCTGTTGTGGTATATTTATGATCAATAAGCTGATGCTATATGAGTTATTTGATTATGCTACGTATCTGTTATGATAAAATATTGAAGAAGTGACGACGAATAAGGTAAAGAATAATGGGTAGTGGTTAGGGACTCTGGTTTGTGAAAAAGGAGGTTGGAAACCAGGAATCGTACTTTAAGATTTATGAAATGTATGTAAATGCGTGAATGTATTACAATGCCAAGGGAACTTTTTTGGACACTGTTGTAACAATAGGATTTTGTTTCTACAGATTTGTAACGCAAGTTCTTGACCTGTGAAATTTTTTATATGAGACTGCCACTGTAGCAGAAACTGGTGTCGTAAATATTTCGGTAAGAAAGTTAAGTGACTACCTGCACGTAATGCGTCGTGGGCACCCAGCTGCGCGACAGCCACCTGGAAACAAGCCATTAGTGTGTGCCTTTCAGAGGCACAGGAAAAAACAAGAAAAAGAAGAAAAGAGGCCATTATCCTCGCTATTGACATTCCTTTGTAGAAAGCATCGCAAAAACGACACGCTCATTACTTGGAAAGATACTTTCTTACATCTGCACACCTGATTATGACAAGCGTCTTTCTACGAGAGTTGAGAGAATTTGTACTAACTTATGAAATGTCACATGACTATTGAATGATATTTTATACTTTGCCTTTCATAGTTGCTTATTTCATTTGATATCTGGTTTCCAGCTGTGTTGCAGCATTGGTTTTATAAAGTAAAATTAAATGCATTTGCTAATGTGAACACTTTCTGTCAACAGATCTATTAAATAATCATTTTATGATCCACGTTCTTCGAAAAAGGAGCACTTCGAAAGGAAAGAACAATAAGAAGGGATTAATAACAGTCACTGCATACTTAATTTTCTTTTCAACTACTTGGTAATTTTTTGTAGAATTAGCTTTTGTGGTGCACCACTTTAATGACATAGACATTAAGATGTGAATATACATTTCCCTTATCTGCATATTCGTCTTTACTGTAATATTTTTTCTGCTTGAGCTTTGTCGTGTTTAGTTATAAGTTATTGCATTTGCTGCTGCTGTTTGCCAGGCATAGTGCTACTAAATTTCACTTTGTATAACTCTGTTAAGCTAGTTTTACGACTGGTTAATTTTTCTTGTTCGCTGCACAGCGCCTTATATTAGTTGTAATATTGCAATTGCTTTACCAATTTCCATTTTTTTGGGTCATTGCTGTTTGTGTTAATTTGTTTTGAACTGTTGCATTGCCTCGTCCCTTAGTTTAGCATCTGAGCTCAGTAGATTTAAGTTAGCTTAAGAGGGGGTAGCCTATATAAAAGAATGAGTTGTGATGAATTGGAAGAAATGCACTGAGAGGTTATACAAAAAATGTACAGAAAGCAGGTGTAGATAGGATTTTCTTGGAAATAAATGATGAAGTAAGATACTGGAAAATAAATAATGAGGTACGAAATATGTGAACATATAAATACAAAAAAGCATGCTTGGATAGGATTTTTTTTTTTTTTTTTTGGCTAGAGCAAATGTTGAAATAAGCGGGACGATCTATGGAATGAAGTTTTGGCGTGGACTGCAGTACCAAATGTTACAGTGAAAACAAACCCTGCCCTTTTGTCTTGTGTTATCCCACTATGTGTTTGTGTACCCTTGGGTATTTGTGTTCTTCCTGTCTTTATGTGTTTATCTGATGAAAGTTACGTAGTAGAATTTTTCTGATAATATGTTATTTACTTTGTAAAGATGTTTAGACATTATTTATCTGTTCTGTTTTAATGCTCATGTGTGAAGTTGATGTTTCAATAATTATTCTGATCGTTTATGTATTTACTTATGTCATAATTCCTGTAACACTGATGTATATGTTTATTTCTATTCTTTTGTAAAGCCCGTTCTACTAAAAATGTTATCTGTATCGTTATGTTCTTTAATGATGTATTTTGTGCCTTTGTAATTGTATTTTTATGTTTTAAATTTATAATTGTATAGACACCAATTCTTCAAATTAAGTATCATTTCACTGCACACGTTTCTGTTGGTCATAGTATATGGACAATATGTGAGAAGTAGGGACTGTTAGTGTTTGCACATGTGTTGATAATTCAGCAAGGGAGTGGTTAACAGCATTGCTGGTTCTAAGGACAATTCCAAAAACTTTGTGCGTGCACAAGTGGTGGTTGATGGACTTGCTATATTCTCCGCAAGACTCTTCAATGGTGATTGTGCACCTGCACAGTCGCAATAGATGGCTGCCGGCTATCTCTACAAGGACTGAAGTGGGTCTACACCTTTTATGACTCACCAATACCATTATTTCTACAAGGACTGCAGTGGGTCTGTGCCTCTGGTGGCCCACCAATACCGTAATCTCTACCAGGACTACAATGGGTCTACTCTGTGTTGACCTACCTACCAATATTCTTCAAAACTTCGACTGACTGTGCTGTGGGTTTGCTCTGTTGTGGCCCATTACCTGTCTGCATGTCAAGAGTCACCACTGTCTTTCCGCTGGAAGGACAACACTACTTCTTCAAGACTGCTTTGAAATCCACTACTTCCAAGTGCAATTTCCTTTATTACTCAGACTTTGAGAAAAACACTGCAATTTTACTATGATGAATGATCAGCACTGTCTTTATGGACTGTGAGAAAATTTTAGCTTTTGACCAACATTATATCGATAAGTGTGTGCATTTCATTTCTTTGTTATTGTAATTATGAAAAAAATTTTCAAATCTGTATTGGCCACTGCCCAAAACAATCTGTAAACTTTTTTGTGGGGAACATGGGGGCTATGTAAGTAGGCTCTTTAGGTTTTCTTTTTGGGAAGGCCGCCGCCACGTAACGCTCTGTATGATAATCACTGGTTGTGCCGTGTGCAGTCTGTGGCTGGTTTGCATTGTTGTCTGCCATTGTAGTGTTGGGCAGCGGCAGCTGGATGCTAACAGCGCGTAGCGTTGCGCAGTTGGAGATGAGCCGCCAGCAGTGGTGGATGTGGGAAGAGAGATGGCGGAGTTTTGAAATTTGCAAGAGTTGATGTCATGAACTGATATATATTTTATGACTATTAAGGTAAATACATTGTTTGTTCTCTATTAAAATCTTTCATTCGCTAACTATGCCTATTAGTAGTTAGTGCCTTCCGTAGTTTCAATCTTTTATTTAGCTGCCATTAGTGGCGCTCGCTGTATTGCAGTAGCTTGAGTAACGAAGATTTTTGTGAGGTAAGTGATTTGTGAAACGTATAGGTTAATGTTAGTCAGAGCCATTCTTTTGTAGGGATTTTTGAAAGTCAGATTGCGTTGCGCTAAAAATACTGTGTGCCAGTTTAAGCAGAGTCTTGTATAATTTTTCAGAAGGTACGTTTCATAATAAATGAACTGTCTTAATGAAACTAGTACTGTTATAATGTGAAAGCAAAGATGCACTGTAATAATATTTTAATGTCGTTATGTAAAGGTAAGTCTTTCATACCGTAAAATTTAGCAACCTGACTGCATGAATTCTGAACAATATAAACAGTGACATAAAACCTGCAGTTATGAAAATCTGATAGGAAAAACTGATTGAATAAATAAAAAAGCATCAAAATATTCAGTCTTTACCTCTGTTCTACGCAAATTTGGATAGCATGTTGCAGTATCACTCCGTCTTGTGCACCGCTGTGCTAAATCAGCAAACTATTTTATCTACACAGACACTTGTCAGGTGCAATGAGTTCTCTGTTAATTTGCAAATCTAAGTATTTTCCGAGTGAACTTGGTTCCTTTTCCATGTGCACAAAAAAATGGTCGATTAAAAATTGGAAGAAAAATGTAGGTATAAAAAGAAATATGAGCATAAATGACAACACAATTTTTTTTTCATACTGTGAAAAAGTGCTCGTGGCTGATTTCAAATTTAATGAACGTCTTAACATCCAAGTAATACACTTTTGTATCTTTCAAATCTAGCAACTCCAAGTAGAATAACCAAGTTAGTCCGATAGCGCAAAAGAAACATCAATGTAATATTTATCTCTAACATTCCATTTCTGGTATACCATTAATTCCATAAATATTCCTCCTTTAAAAACTTGATATAACCATATTTATTAAAAACATTGATAAAATGAGATTTTACAATTGCTTCCTCACTCCAACGTAGCTTAACATTTTCTGACCCTGAGCCTCCGCGCACGCCAAAGATAGTAACCCAACTTCTGAGATACAGCTTTACAATGTCACTGCTCGCTCACAGTCAATTCAGATACCAAAATTATACATGACACCTATCAATGCCACATGTCGAGTGTTGGGTGTCGGGGTTGGTATGCGCCAGCTGGTGGTCAATGCAAGTACGTCTCATTTGGGCTGGCATTAAAGAGTACACAGACATGCACGTAATTATATTGGAGGAGAGTTTCAGTATATGCCATAAAAGGGTGTCTTTATAGATTCAATTAGACATATTTTGGTACAATATCTCTGTTATGCAAATATCAGGACTACATAAAATTTCTCTGGACACTTTGGATCCCCACAAATACAAAAGTTTAAGTGTATTACGTTACTTCAGCGGTGTTCTACCCAAGAGAGTGACGATGTAACATACTAATACACTCTGAATGTCTGGACAAGGATATTCCTGTGAATCCTTGATTTGAGGAACAGGTAACAACAACAACTTACTGAATAGTACGATACCGCTAATACTCGTTTTCCGTGCATTTCGGGAGGAGAAACATTGTAGGAACGATACTGAGCGCCGATTGTGATATGACGAGGAAAAGCGGACACAAGGTGAGATCAAAACAAAAGAAACAGTACTGCTCCTCCTTCTTCGCGGGATTTGAGGAACATGACTTGGCACTAATAATTGTCGGAAATGTGTGATCTTCAATTACTGCACGCCATCTGAGTATCCCGAAGGTTCCACTGAACTTAATGTGTGAAAGTTTAATTACGGCCACCCTGTATTTGCGCTTTTCTAGTACTGTACACGTCGATTATGTGAATATCAGGGCCAAGGGGGAATAGGTTATTATGGTCTATAAAGTTTATCTCAGATCACAACATGAAGTAGCTGTCAGGCGCTGCTTACGTGGCACGACGCACGCCGGGGTTCCTTTGGGGCGTGCTGTGCGGCGCCGAGTCTGCAGAAAAGTCACAACATGTGTTTACGCGAACGATCTCACACACAGCGCGTCGTTCAATGTGTTCACAAAATCACGCACCGGCGTCATGTCAAAGGAGCGCTGCTCGTCACTTTGCTTGCAGAAAAATCGTAACGTGATTGTACTCCAAAGCCAGGAAAATATCAGTCATCATACATAAAGGCCGCAGTGCCGGCGTTCCACTGGTGCGATGTCACTGTCAGGTCAGTGCAGCGCCAGCTTCGAGTAATTACGTAAATCTGTTACAGCAATAAAAAAATTATCAAAGGGTCCTCAATCACAAAGCTCAGAACTCGAATGATTCCTGTGGATGAGAGAAAAACGGGGGACAGCAGGGAGCTCTATTCCTATTGGCTCGATTCCCATCCCCCTCAACCCAATTCCCGTCCCTTTGGTGACTATGCAGCCTGTCGACAGGTCTCTTCAAGACGACATGTACAGCCGTAATAGGACACCGTGGTTGTTAACTGTTTATCTCGTGTGCTCCGCGTCCCTCTACTGGAACAGAAAAATAGATTATGGGGGAATATGAGCTATTAAGTCGAAGTGTGGGAGAAGGAAGGGTAATTGAATTCTGGAAGACAGGTCAGGAAGTTGTCGCGAATACTGTCTTCAGGAATTACAAAAGGAGGCCGAACACGTTGAAAAGGCTTGGAGACACGAGAATAAACCAGATGGCTTACATCGAGGTCAGACAGAGAGTCAGAAATCATCAATTGGATTGTGAAGCGTTCCCAAGAGAAGATATAGACACAGGTCTTAAATTAGTAACGAAGAGGAAAGAATCTGAAGCGAAAGGCGTGGATAATTTACTGCAGATGGAAGTGGCCCACTGAAGTACTGAGCAATGACGAAAGGCGACTGAAATCTACAAAGTGACAAAGAATATTATAGAAGGAACTTGAGTTGCAGAGAAGAGGACCTCACTAAAAAGAACAAAGTAGGTGGTCAGTCAGAAACAGGTACTAGGAAGATAACTGAGAAGAAACACAAGAAATATTTCATTTGGCGGTCAGTAAAAAACGAAATAGTAATAAAAGCAAGCTAAGAGTTTTCTCTAGGCTGATTTCTAAATGGGACTAACAAATATCTTTTGTTTTGGCTATTTCTGGATCTTACCCCAGTTATCAGATTGCAGTAATATAACTTGATATAGAGATGCGGTACCGTTATTTTCGGGGTTATCCGGATTTGCAATTTGCGTGAATTTTCAGAAAGTACTCCAGAAAGATGGTCACGTCATCCTTTAGAACAATTTATTCCACGTATTACGGTGATTTGGCAGCAAATGCCTTATTCTGTCTTAATTTCATCCTTATCCATTTTTATTTCTGTTAACGGCAATAGATTTACGATATTGGTCCAGGGTAGTGGTCGCCAAACCTCAAATGGTTCAAATGGCTCTGAGCACTATGGGACTCAACTGCTGTGGTCATCAGTCCCCTAAAACTTATAACTACTTAAACCTAACTAACCTAAGGACATCACACACATCCATGCCCGAGGCAGGATTCGAACCTGCGGCCGTAACAGTCGCACGGCTCTGGAATGCGCGCCTAGAACCGCAAGACCACCGCGGCCGGCTTAGGCCAAACCACAGCTCGAAATTCACATGCAACATTTCGGCCTCCTGAGTATGGCTCTTCCACGAGATACCACTTAAGGAAGCGTACGTACATTGTGAATGAGGCACCGTCGACCATGTGCAGACATCATTTGTCGATCTGGATTAGTTTGTTTCGGAGAAGTGACCTTAAACACGGTCTAGGTGTAATTGCCTTTCTTTCTCCAGGACTCAGACTACTGCATTCACTGCCACCAGCACCGCTTTTGTTACTCGCGACCACTTCTTCGGAAGTTGTTGGGGGTGGGAGCGGGGGGGGGTTGCTTAACGCTTCGAAACAGCTTTCATGAAACTCAGAGAGAGTAAAGTGACTGCAACCTTCATAGAATAACCTGTAAGAAAATCAGCCTTACTCTCGGTACTTAATCTGAAAAATTTGAAATAAAATTAATGTGTTTTTTTTAAAAAAAAAAAAGAACTGAGAGGTCTAAATTTGATCGTATTTGTGTTGGAAAAATGTGGACTTAATCCTCGGCACAAGTGATCTGCTTTGAAAGGCCTGTTGAAGAAAGATGTATATTACCGCTAACCTGACAACGACGCCTGCTCTGTCTTGTCATCCTCATTCATTTTTATTTCTGTTAATGAATTTACGTTATTGTTTCTCATATAATCAGCTGAAAAAACTATTATTTGGAGTTTAATCCTTATTCAGTTCTACATATTATTGCGAACAATCATTTTTAACCCAAACTTATTACGAGTAAATCGTGAAGAAGTGACTATGAGCACTTCGAGTTGTGCCCAAAGGTAAAAGAACAAACATATGTAACACTATAGCTCTAATGCTGTACGGATTTATTTCGCTTTTTTGTTTTGGTTTAATGATATAACATTGAGTGTCTGTAAATGTGTTTGAATCGCTAGCATAAAATTATATACTCCTTTCTTTGTCAAAACTTTTATGTCGTGGTTTGATTCTATGCAATGTAGTGTATCTGTCATTTAAATTCTTTGTCCCATTTGGAGGGAACAAAACTTGCTTGAGATAATTGTAATTTCGTGTGAATAATTTTTTGTAGAAATGTCAATATGTGCAAATGTTCTGTTTTATTTAATGTATTTGGTTACTGTTATGTAAACTGACGATCCTCGCTAAGGGTTCTTAGTTATTCTGTGTATAAGAGGTAGTGTGGTTCCCCTCGGGAACGGAACTGTGTAGCGCGCCCCAGTTGTGGTTGGCCTAGGTAGAAAAGGTGGAACCAAAAGTCAGTCGCGTTCGAGCTACCAATCTGTGCACTGCCATGTAAAAGTTGTGTATTGTGCTGGTTCCGAGAGAGGCTTTTTCTGCCACTTTCCAATGCCTCGGATGGATGGATAAATAGCTGGAACAATTCTGGGATTGGTATTCATCATCGCTATCAAGAAGGGCCAGAGTCCTGCAATTCTGCCTGCACATTCACCTACTAACGTGCAGTTGCCACCATGTTGCGCAATCACTGTAAAGGAGTACTATAATAATGTACAGTGAGGGATCAGCATTTTGGATGTTTTAGTATGCACAAATATAAGGTAACTTATAACTAAATTTATGTACCTACCTAGATTTTTCCCTTATCGCAGCTCCTCCCAGGTTCCTCTCCATTTCAGCTATGATTACCGAGTGTCCTATTCTGTGGAAAAAATGAAAGCCTCAAAGTTAGACAGTGTGTTCCCTGCCGCCGTTGGATAAGCAGCTGCAGCAGCAAGTCGTATACTCCTAGCTCACTCATTTGTTACATAGTTTAATTCTTAATTTCTTTGCGTGTTTTTGGGTACTTCCATTGTTTAATTCATATATTTCGGGGGTATTATAGTATTTGAGAGTTGTAGCATAGCGCTTTAGTGTTTACTTGGTAGATTCTTACTTACATTGCGTGTGAGTTTCGTACAGGAGGTGTAATTTCGAGTTTTAGTTACTGTAATCGTAAATTCAGGCGGATTGTAGCGCAGCCGTTAGGCATTTGTACAGGTTAGTTGATACATTCTTTGCGTGTTTCGCTTGCGTTATCTAGGCACGGACTCGTGTTTCAGTAACTGTTGTTCATGCCAATGGACACCACTGGGGGGAGCCGGACTTGGGTATGACGGGGATGTCAACCTCGTCCCGTCTGTCCCCAGATCGGTCTGCCGCTGTGGTTGCCCCGGTTGCTGCCCGCAGTGGGGCTGAGCCCTCGCCTGTGGTTGATTGGGAGGTCGTTCCAAGGCGTGGCAGGCAGCCAAAGACGTTCCCGGAGGCTGATCAGAAAGCCTCCCCGGTGCGTCTGACAAACAGGTTTCAGGCACTGCCTCTGTCTGAGCCAGATGCAGCTGCCTGCCCTGTTTCAGAGGATCATACTCAGCCTTCAAGGTTCGGGCAATCGCAGAGGGTGGGCTTATTGGTAGTTGGGAGCTCCAATGTTAGGCGAGTAATGGGGCCCCTTAGGCATATGGCGGCTAAGGAGGGGAAGAAATCAAGTGTGCACTCCGTGTGCATTCCGGGAGGAGTCATTCCTGAAGTGAAAAGGGTCCTTCCGGATGCCATGAAGAGCACAGGGTGCAGCCAGCTGCAGGTGGTGGCACATGTCGGCACTAATGACGTGTGTCGCTTTGGATCTGAGGAAATTCTCTCTGGATTCCAGCGGCCATCTGATTTAGTGAAGGCTGCCGGTCTTGCTTACGAGATGAAGGCAGAGCTCACCATCTGCAGCATCGTTGACAGAACCGACTGCGGACCTTTGGTGCAGAGCCGGGTGGAGGGTCTGAATTAGAGGCTCAGGCGGTTTTTCCACCGTGTTGGCTGCAGATTCCTTGACTTGCGCCATAGGGTAGTGGGGTTTCGGGTTCCGATGAATAGGTCAGGAGTTCACTACACTCAGCTGGCGGCTACACGGGTAGCGGAGGCTGTGTGGCGTGGACTGGGCGGTTTTTTAGGTTAGAAGGCCTCGGGAAAGTACGGGGTGGGCTACAATGTCAAAGGGTGCATGGCAAATATGGGACGTGCTTGGATCAAGGATCAGTCGGAATTATAGTTGTAAATTGTTGTAGTTGCGCTGGAAAAGTCCCTGAGCTTCAAGCGCTAATAGAAAGCACAGAAGCTGATATCGTTATAGGTACAGAAAGCTGGCTAAAGCCTGAAATAAGTTCTGCAGAAATTTTTACGAAGTCTCAGACGGTGTTCAGGAAAGATAGATTAGGCAGAATTGGTGGTGGAGTGTTTGTGTCTGTCAGTAGTGGTTTATCTTGTAGTGAAGACAAAGTAGATACTCCGTGCGAATTGGTGTGGGTGGAGGTTATACTTAACAGCCGAATTAAGTTAATAATTGGCTCCTTCTACCGACGCCCAGACTCCGATGATACAGTTGCGGAGCAGTTCAGAGAAAGTTTGAGTCTCGTATCAAATAAATACCCCAGTCATACGGTTATAGTTGGTGGGGACTTCAACCTTCCCTCGATATGTTGGCAAAAATACTTGTTCAAAACCGGTGGTAGGCAGAAAACATCTTCCGAGATAGTCCTAAATGCTTTCTAAGAAAATTATTTCGAGCAATTAGTCCACGAACCCACACGAATTGTAAATGGTTGCGAAAACACACATGACCTCTTAGCCACAAACAATCCAGAGCTGATAGAGAGCATCATGACTGATACAGGGATTAGTGATCACAAGGTCGTTGTAGCTAGTTTCAAAACCGTTTCTTCCAAATCCATCAGAAACAAACGCAAAATAATTTTATTTAAAAAAGCGGATAAAGTGCCACTAGAAGCCTTCCTAAAATACAATTTCCATTCCTTCCGAACTGACTATGCGAATGTAGACGAGATGTGGCTCAAATTCAAAGATATAGTAGCAACAGCAATTGAGATATTCATACCTCATAAATTGGTAAGAGTTGGAACGGATCCCCCGTGGTACACAAAACAGGTCCGAACGCTGTTGCAGAGGCAACGGAAAAAGCATGCGAAGTTCAGAAGAACGCGAAATCCCGAAGATTGGCTAAAATTTACAGACGCGCGAAATTTGGCTCGGACTTCGATGCGAGATGCCTTTAATAGGTTCCACAACGAAAGATTGTCTCGAAATTTGGTAGAAAACCCGAAGAAATTCTGGTCGTATGTAAAGTACACAAGCGGCAAGACGCATTCAATACCTTCGCTGCGCAGTGCCGATGGTACTGTTACCGACGACTCTGCCGCTAAAATGGAGTTATTGAGCGCAGTTTTCCGAAATTCCTTCACCAGGGAAGACGAATGGAATATTCCAGAATTTGAAGCACGAACATCTGCTAGCATGAGTTTCTTAGAAGTAGATACCTTAGGGGTTGCGAAGCAACTCAAATCGCTTAATACGGGCAAGTCTTCAGGTCCAGATTGTATACCGATTAGGTTCCTTTCAGATTACGCTGATACAATAGCTCCCTACTTAGCACTCGTATACAACCGTTCGCTCACCGATAGATCTGTACCTACAGATTGGAAAATTGCGCAGGTCGCACCAGTGTTCAAGAAGGGTAGTAGGAGTAATCCATCTAACTACAGACCTATATCATTGACGTCGGTTTGCTGTAGGGTTTTGGAGCATATACTGTATTCAAACATTATGAATCACCTCGAAGGGAACGATCTATTGATACGTAATCAGCATGGCTTCAGAAAACATCGCTCTTGTGCAACGCAGCTAGCTCTTTATTCGCACGAAGTAATGGCCGCTATCGACAGGGGATCTCAAGTTGATTCCGTATTTCTAGGTTTCCGGAAAGCTTTTGACACCGTTCCTCACAAGCGACTTCTAATCAAGCTGCGGGCCTATGGGGTATCGTCTCAGTTGTGCGACTGGATTCGTGATTTCCTGTCAGGAAGGTCGCAGTTCGTAGTAATAGACGGCAAATCATCGAGTAAAACTGAAGTGATATCAGGTGTTCCCCAGGGAAGCGTCCTGGGACCTCTGCTGTTCCTGATCTATATAAATGACCTGGGTGACAATCTGAGCAGTCCTCTTAGGTTGTTCGCAGATGATGCTGTAATTTACCGTCTATTAAGGTCATCCGAAGACCAGTATCAGTTGCAAACCGATTTAGAAAAGATTGCTGTATGGTGTGTCAGGTGGCAGTTGACGCTAAATAACGAAAAGTGTCAGGTGATCCACATGAGTTCCAAAAGAAATCCGTTGGAATTCGATTACTCGATAAATAGTACAATTCTCTAGGCTGTCAATTCAACTAAGTACCTGGATTTTAAAATTACGAACAGTTTCAGTTGGAAAGACCACATAGGTAATATTGTGGGAAAGGCGAGCCAAAGGTTGCGTTTCATTGGCAGGACACTTAGAAGATGCAACAAGTCCACTAAAGAGACAGCTTACTCTACACTCGTTCGTCCTCTGTTAGAATATTGCTGCGCGGTGTGGGATCCTTACCAGGTGGGATTGACGGAGGACATCGAAAGGGTGCAAAAAATGGCAGCTCGCTTTGTATTATCACGTAATAGGGGAGAGAGTGTGGCAGATATGATATGCGAATTAGGGATGGAAGTCATCACAGCAAAGACGTTTTTCGTCGCGACGAGATCTTTTTATGAAATTTCAGTCACCAACTTTCTCTTCCGAATGCGAAAATATTATGTTGAGCCCAACCTACATAGGTAGGAATGATCATCAAAATAAAATACGAGAAATCAGGGCTCGAACAGAAAGGTTTAGGTGTTTGTTTTTCCCGCACGCTGTTTGAGAGTGGAATGGTTGAGAGATAGTATGATCGTGGTTCGATGAACCCCCCGCCAAGCACTTAAATGTGAATTGCAGAGTAGTCATGTAGATGTAGATGTAATTACATAATGTTGTTTGATCTTTGATGAGAAGGGAATATTCAGGTTTACTGTGGATTTGGTGAAATTGTGGGAAGCAGTAAATGTAGTTTTGTAAACTCTTAAAGTCACCTATTTTATCATTTATCTGAAAGTAGAAGACTGTGGTATTAAAGACAGTTTGCTGTTTCTTTTAAAGATTAAAAGTTCATAAAACTGAGGCTTATAAAATTTTACTTATTTAATGATCATAGTGCAACCTGTAGTGAATTTTAAAAGGTGAGTCAATTTCTTGCAAATTTGTCAACATTGTGTTTCACTGTAGTAAAAGTGGAAAACTGGAATAGTAGAAAATTATATGTCCATGATTGCTAAGTGTTTGTCTCTCTTGTGTATTGGAAGTGCATATTAATAGTATAACAGGATCCACAGTTTGTCTATTGTGCTAATGCTAGATAATAAGTAACGGGAAGATAGCTATTTATGAAAACCATATTTTATTTATTCAAAAGACAGTGAGAAGCAAGCTGTTAGTGAATTTCAACTAACTTTCGTTTTTTATAGTAAAGTATTTAACTGAGAGAGACTTAACCTGTGACCAGCTCATAATTTTGCAGTGCATTACATTTAAAATTTTATGTCAGCTAGTAAAATGCGTGAAAAGTAATACTGAACTTATGTTCAGTCTATGATCTTACAGTGAATATTATTAGTAATGTTATAAAGACCATTCAGTTTGAACAAGCACTGAAAGTAATAGTGTGTTTCGGTATCTGTTATATTTTCGCCAATAGTTTGTGCTCCTCTAGCTGTTAGCTTCAATCTTACCGTAAACATATGTATGTGTCAGAAATCATTGCACTCGCGTGTGACAAAGTATAGGTTGTGTTTATCCGTTAAAGTTACTAATAACTATTTTCTTGAACAAGAATTATAATCATTCTCTTGCCTAATTAGGCTGGCGACCGTTTTCTTTATCCGTTAAACAGTGCAGATAGGCAAAAAATTTGTTTGTTACTTTTCTAGTATTTACACAATTCTGACTTTCATTTCCGATAAGCCACCCCCGTTTAGGTACAGCTCGGTCAACACAACAAAATTCCTCCCAGAGGGCAACGCTGCTCTGCGGCTTTATAACATAATTGTTTTAACTAGATAGTTATAATTAACGACCTGCCTCCTGCTTTAAGGTTATGGTATAGCAGTAGCAGACGGAAGTGTTATACATACACCCTTGACTTACCTAGAGTTTCCTAGAACGTGCATGGAGACTGTTCACATTACTGTTCGTCAATCATTGCCATGATTTAATTTTATGATACGTAGCAATTTAATCTTGTCAGTAAATTATATCATTATTAAGTAGAATATACAGTTTTATTCAACGTGCTGGTAATATAAAAAAGACCTAACACCTTAAGTGAAATTTGTGAAGTTACCTATAGGTAGGATTGTGGAGTGAAAGAAGATGTATTGTCCAGCAGTGAGGGAGTTTTGTTGAAATGGATTGGACATAGAAAGACGAACGAAACAAATATACAATACGACGGTTGATAGGGGTCAACTTCATGAAGAGTTGTAAGCAAAGACTCATTTAGGATTACCATAATTAAGTTAACAACAAATTGAGTCTCAAAAGATATTTCATCAAAAGATATTTCAGTCGTTGTTTTGTTATTATTTGGCTCTACTGACTAAGGAGTTTGCCGACCACTGGTCTAGGGGTAGCGTCTGAGCCCCAGGTTAGATCCCAGCCACAGCTAATTATGAATAAAAGTCATCAGGTGACGGAAGACTTCCGACACAAGTAGACTCGCTCGTTCTTCCAGCGGCCTTCAAAATGAGTTAGATTCAGACAGAGATCCAAAGCACTTTTTTGTTTAGGGATGGTAAACTGTCCCTGAAAGATGGAAGAATCAGAAAAGATCGGTGGATGAGGATGCAAAACGCAATGTAAATACTGCATTGAAGACTCACAATGATGACACAGAGGACATGCGGCCTGCAACTGAAGACGTGTACTGAAGATCACTCTTTGGTAAAAAGAGTCATGATTAGGGCCCAACTCTGATCCCTGGGAGGAAACTGCCAAGGGGAAGGTAACCTTCACGAAAAGGCCCAATAATCATAGAGGAGTAGCATTCTACGATTCGAAGCGTGGAGTGTCTGACTGTGGTAGGAAAGCTAGAAAGAGTGAAAAGAGATATGCGAAGTCTCAGTCTAGGTATAGTAGGGTCAATGGCGTGAAATGGAAAGAAGATACGACTTTTCTGTTCCAACTAGTACAGGGTTAACTAAACAACACTGGAAAGTTGTATACCGAAAGAAGGATTCGTTAAGAATAGAAAGGTAGGTCTCAGAGTGAGCTACTGTGGACCGTTCAGTTTTCTTGACTCAATTGATAGCAATCAAGCTACAATATTTCACGTATACCAGATGCCAACATCACAAGTTGAAGATGGAAAGACAGACCGAAATTATGATAGCTCAATTTCTGTAGGGAGACGATAATCTAATAATGATGGTGAACTAGGACGCTGTGTTAAAGAAAGGAAGAGGATGTGGAAATACAATAGTTTTTTTGTTTGTTTGTTTAAGTCACCAGTCTTCCGACTGGTTCGACAAGGCTCGAAGTGAATTCGTCTCCTGTGCCAGCCTTTTCATCTCAGAGTAACACTTGCAACCTGCGTCCTCAGTTATTTGCTACATGTACCCCATCTCCATCTTCCTCTACAGTTTGTAAGAGGTCCATAATTAAAGAATTTGTTGCTAGCGCACTCGAGCTGATGTAATTCCGATGTATTGCTCACGAGCTGCCTGCGATATGTAAGCTGTAAGAGAATCTGAGACCAAAGAGCAGTATTGACTGCAGTAGGAACTTGTGTAGAAGTAGGAGTAAGTTGTTGCTAGCGAGCAGTCAGGTGTATCGTGTTGGCTGGGCCGGTCGTGTGCAGCGATGGCGGAGCCTGAGCGTTGTAGTATAAGGTAAAAGCAGCCGCGCGCATATGTAGTATTGTTACATCAAGTCCCATGTAAATGTTTTAAAAAAATCTGTTAATAATAATCTTTCTCATAAAAAGTAACTTTTGACATTCATCTCAATTTAAAGAATTCACTAATTTCTCCAAACCTTGGCCATCCCGACTATTGAAAAGAAAAATCAGTTCTGTCCTTTTATATAAGACGAATCTATCAGCCAGCATTGCACTTAGCTGCGCCAGGAAAATTTCTTACAGGAGCAGATATATACGCGATATCCAGCGACCTAATTAAGGTAAGATTTTTCAGTTTATTCAGAATGATGTATCAGGGCCATGACGCAGCATTGCTGACGTCCAAAATTTACCACGTTAAATTGACTATCAATTAATGAAAGGTTATAAGTGAGTCGCAATTTTATTGAGAGATTAATAATTTTTTTATTATTGATAGGTTAAGCAATTTATTTTGTGCGGAGGTTACACTTGGTATTTTGTGGGGAGGTTACACTTGTCGACAACCGGTCAGGATCGTATTTTTGTGAATTTCTGAGAAGTAGTCAGTTATATATCTGCTCTTATTTACACCATTGTTAAAGGTAGTTTGCATCTGGCGCCACGCATTTACTAACTTGTCAATCTTTCTTTTACAGATCATCGGTAATTTATTGCTCTTTGTTGTATTTGTATTTGTTCCATTTTGCTTTGTCCTTGTTTGATTTTGTGCTTAGCTTTTATCTGTGAAAATGGCCCGAAAAACTGCTAACAGTTCATCGCGATGTGCAATGAGTGAAAACGCCGATTCGAATAATTTGACCGATTATACTAGCGACACTCAGTGTAATAGTGAGAATCCTCTAATTACAGGTAATCAGTGTGTGCCGATCACTAGTAATGATTTAATGTTAATGATGAGCAAAGAAATTGAATTGTGTCCTCTGTTAATTTAACGACAATTGATGACGCGGCACGTTCCGTTACAATGAACACTGCCCAGTTTAACACACCTGATTTGCAAAATTTACACAGTGAGCAGATAAATTTTTCTAACGAAGATGAACAATGCTGTCAAAATACGTCAGATTTATTTGATTCCGAGGTAGTGACCCACAGTGCACGTCTCATTAGCAAACCTTTTCGTGAATCAGACAATGACCAAATGGTTTCTCAAAACGTGACAAATGCAGATACACCATCACACAGTACAGAGAATAGAGTCGGTAATTTTGGCTTGGATCAAGTTGTAGCATTACTGCTACAATTCAATGAAAAACAAGACTCCAATTTCAAACGACTTAATGAATCGAACATACAACTTAATGAAAATCTCAAACAGTCAAATGAAACACAAGACAACAATTTCAAACAACTTAGTGAACAGATTACAGCCGTTGCCGTGCAATCTGATGATACTAAAGAACAATTACGTGAGGAAATTAAGGCTTGTGCTAGGAACAGTAGTGAAGAAATCAGATCCGTTGCACAAGAATTAAGTAATACACATGCAGCCACAACTAAATTACTTAGAGATGAAATTAGTGCAGTCGCTAAACAATGTTCTGAAAACGCAACACAGTTACGCAACGAGTTTAATTTAATGTCAGCAGAACTTTCACGCACACTGGATGCGAAAGTAGACAAGAAATTCGAACAACAGAACAGCCTAATTGACGAACGTTTTAATCACCACATACAAAACAGTGAAACGCGTTACCGTAAATTCATACAGGAACAGAACAAAGTACAGAAACAAGTCATGGAAACAATTACTGCACAGAGACAGGAAGATAAGGGTAAATTATTTACGGAAGCAAAAACATACGTAGACAATAACATTGCTACAGTATCAGACGAAATCAATACTATTAAACAGTTGAACACCGAATTGCATGATGAAATCTCCGATCTTAAAACAAAAACAGACACACACACAGTAGACTTTGAGACAGTGACCAACAGACTTGAACAATTAGAATTAATACAGGATCCCGATGTCATTAAAGCAGACGTTAAGAAATTGAACAAAACTACCCGAAAAATCCAAAAACAAATTAATGCTCGTGACACTAAAAATGATGATCAGGTTAAAGCACTGACTGAAAAATTTGATGAATTGGCCAGTCGTATTGACGTTATCGAAAATAACAATGACACGAAATCAGACGATACGTCACCAATTTCTTTCAATCAAACACCCGAATTCCAAAATTTACAGCAGACAATCAGTGAGATAGGTTCGTCCAATAATACATTGCGTAGAAAAGTATCGTCTTTACAGCAATAAGTGACAGAGATGAAAAATGTCTCAGCCTGTAACACGACACAGCATACGCCACTCTCCGAACATTTCTCACACTCACACAGCCAGTACAATTTAGGTAATTTACAGAGAGTACGTGACTTAGATTCCGAACAGTCACAGACAAACGGATTATCATACAATCCTGAACCAGTTCACACATTCAGAGACGATAACGTTGATTATAAGGAATTTTTATCCGTAAAAAAATCTAAGGTATTTAAAAATGACCTAACACAAATACATCCTTTGTACTGGATACGACAATTTGCTTTTGTATTTTCATCAGCTTGGCCTGTAATGCAGAAACTAGAATTGGCCTGGATACAACAATTTGCTTTTGAATTTTCACCGGCATTGCCTGTAACGCAGAAACTAAAATTTATTTGCAGCGCGTGAGAGACCTCAGGGGATTGGTTACGCTTCGATGAATATGTGCCGTAGCGTGCACAGGGCCCCTAGCCGTAGTAGTGCTATTTCATCTTTAGTTTTCTGCACTGCTGCCTTCTCTTTTACTATCCTTTATATCTATCAGAACAGCTCTTCGACTGTCGATCTATCTAATATTAGGAATGAGTAAAGAAAACCTGATATGACAAGTTTTATCGAAAGTGACAGTTTTCGTTAGACACTTCACGAATGACAACCACCATAATTTTTGTAACAGACAAAATTTTAATCATCAGTATGTACAAAATTTTCAACTATCGCAAACACATTTTGGCAACAATGGAGGGTTTTCTCCGCAACAGCATCAAAACCAGCCGGTTAGCATACCTAACCTACAATGTAATGTGCAAGGTCAACCAAGCTTTAATGTTTCGCCGCCTACACGTATAGCGTCGGCTCCACCAAATAGTAACGCACCGCAACAAGGAAGTCAGTACATACAGAAAACACTTCATTTCAATTCCTATCGCAAGGCGCCGTATAGCAATGATTATCATGACAGACGTAAGAGTAATGAGCACAGTTTTCAGCGTAACAGTCGGTCTTACCAGCAGCAGAATCATCAGCAACAACAGATTATCATGAGTGAACCAGACAGTAGATATCATCCCGAAGGTAATACGTCAGGGAGAAATAACAGAACAGTACAAATAGTGGAAATGCCACAGCATCCTCCCGCAAATAACAGCGCGTCAGATAGAATTTGACTACATACAGCACAGATTGAACCTTCCAGCGATGTAAGCAATACTTGTGATACACATACTCTTGTTCACGAGAATGTTATTACTTTTGACGACATCCGAGACACTTTTGCAGGAAAAACCAGTTATTCAAAAAACCATTTCCCACCGTGTCATTGAAGTAAAGATTGGATCATCCACATTTTCAGCAGTAATCGACTCTGGATCACCTGTCAGTTATAAATGAGGAAACTTTCAACGAATGTAACGAAGAGAATACTTATCCTACGTTACCATTAGGCAAAACTAAAGTAAAAGGAGAAGTATCTGGTAAAGGAGTAGATGTAAAATTACAGACACACTTATCATTTTGTATTGCAGGTCATACGTTCCACACAAATTTTTGGATTGTTCCCTTATTGACAACAGACGTTACTTTAGGTACGAATTTTTTGGTACAACACGTCGCAATTATTGACTTTAAAAATTCCTATTTCATGTTAATGGGTGAAAATGTTCAACTGGCATTAGAATTTCAACACTCTTTGTCTGCAGAAGAACAAACAAATAATCGGACAGAGGTCATTTCTGCATCACGTAACATAGACTGTCATTCCTCATTGTTCACAGATACGTTCGTACACAACTATAATATACCAGACGAAGTCGACTATGACGTTATGCAAATGATTTCGGATAAGGTTAAACAGAGAAGTGCAAATACAGACGACGAACGTACGCAACTACGCAAAATTCTTTTACAGCAAGCTCCAGTTTTTGACAACATCCCTGGTACTATGTCTGGTTTCATGTATGAATTTCAAGTTAAACAGCACGACACATTAAAGCTAAACATTATCCCATTCCGTATATTCACAGAGGGCAGGTTAAGAAAGAATTGCAAGCTATGCTTGACCAAAGTATTATGGAACCAGCAGTTAGTCCGTACATAAACCCGCTCCATATTGTTAACAAAAAGGATGGTTCACTTCGGCTCGTACTTGATTCACGTCACATCAGTGACATTATTATTAATGAAACAGATCGCCCTCAAACACTAGAAGAACTTCTACAGAAATTTCATTGTACTGCTGTTTATTCCACATTAGATTTAAAATCGGGATTTTGGCAAATTCAGCTCCACCCAAACTGCAGAAAGTACACAGCATTACTCTGTTTTGGTGACTGTTATCAATTTTGCAAATTACCGTTCGGTTTAACAATTCTTCAGTAGCATTTATTCGCGGTTTGAATATTATACTTCCGACAGAATTAAAAGACAGAATCACAACGTATGTAGACGACATTCTTCTTGCAGAAGCTAACTGGTCTGAACATAATCTGATTCTGGAACGACTGTTGCAAACTTTTCGTGCACAGGGACTCACTGTTAATCTTAGCAAATCGCACTTCGGGAAAACTTCCATAAAATTTCTTGGACATATAATTTCAGCAGAAGGCATTGCGCCTGACCCGGAAAAACTTAAAGCTTTACGTGACATTACTGTTCCAACGACAAAGAAACAATTACGCAGCTTTCTGGGATTAATTAACTTTTTCCGTAAATGTATTCATTACTCTGCTTTAGACACCCCTAGATTATGCCAACTAACGGGTAAAAACACTATTTGGCCCTGGGATAGCCAAGCGCAGTCTGAATTTGTCAATCTGAAACAAGCTTTGTTGAATGCACCACTTTTATCACACCCAGATCTCACTAGAAATTTTTCCATTGCCACCAACAGTTCTAACACAGCTTTAGGCGTACATATTTTTCAGGAAATTGAAGAAGACGGTAACACAGTAATTAAAAACATCGCCTTTGCAAGTCGCATTCTGTCACCTGCTGAACACAATTATTCTGTTACAGAACTTGAAACATTATGCGTTGTATGGGTATTTACCCGAGTTAGGCATTTTCTTTTATAGAAGACATACGACCGTTTACACAGACCACAGAGCTATCCAGTTTTTACTTTCCGCTAAATTTACACATGACAGATTAAGCAGAAATTTAATTTTACAATTGTTCACATTCCCGCTACACAAAATATTGTAGCAGACGCACTATCTCGTTCTCTCTGCAACAATCAGCAAGACATCGCAACCAACTTCTGCCAAGCAAATTCTTAGCAGCATCATCTATATTCAACATGTCGCATTTGAAAATTTCATTTCATCGTCATTACGAGACATAGCACAAGAGCAGAGTAAAGATAACGTGTGGAAAGAAATTAAACACCTATGGCAAGATAAGAATAACGTTACCATTAGAAACCATTACACGGTACGCAATTTCATTCTGTTTCGCCGCTCTCACCCTGACAGCAACAACTGGTTATTATGTATTCCTGACGAACTTGTTAACAAATTAATTTGGTATACTCATTTAAGTTACGCACATTATGGAGCCAGAAAATGTTTTCTTATACTGAGGCAGAACTGTTATTTTGCCAACATGGAGAAACGTATTCGACGAGTTTTAGCGTCATGTAAAATCTGCCAGAAAGCTAAATCAGACACGACTTCACACATTCCTCCGTTACATCCCATTGTACCTGTTAAATTGAGACACATGGCCGCTGCAGACATTTTTGGACCGATTCCTAGAACTAATAGAGGTTTTTGCTACATCTTTGTCGCTGTTGAACTCACTTCGAAATTTGTTACCTTCACTCCGTTGCGCAAAGCTACTGCTAAATCTATTTGGAATGCATTTGTAAAACATTTTTTATTTCATGTAGGGCATGTATTGAAAGTAATTTCCGACAATGGACCACAATTTCGATCTGCGATATGGACACGTATGTTACGAGCTAGAAACATTTCTTCGATATATATATCCAAGTATCACGCTTCTTCGAACCCTTGTGAACGACTGATGAAAGAAATTGGTAAACTGTGTAGAATGTACTGCCATAAAAGACATATTGATTGGGATACACACATACTCTCATTCCAGGATGTAATTAACTCCATACCAAATGAATCTACTATACCATCTCCGACTGTTGTATTGAAAAATGTTGAACCACCTAACAAAATTAAAGTATTAGTATCCGATCCTACATCTCGTCGACTACGCCACCATGAAATAATTGAGATTGCGCTCAACAACATCAAACGTGCCGCAGAGCGCCGGAGAAAACAGCAAAAACAGGTTTGTACACGCCGTGACTTTCACATAGGACAGAAGATATTAGTACGTACACACTATTTATCCAACAGAGGAATGAGTAGATGCAGTAAATTTGAACTTCTATACGCAGGTCCATACAGAATTCGCAGCATTCCTCATCCCAATCTGGTACATGTTGAAACTTCGAGAACCAGGAAAAGCAAAGGCAATCACCATGTCTCCAATATTAAACCCTTTATTGAATGAACATACTTTATGATTTATCACATTGTAATGCCTTTTCCGGTTATTGATATGAACACTTACTGATGATTATCATACTTTTTCCTGGCAAGTGCCCGGCAAGGTAAGGTTATCAGGTCGCTTTTCTTGTCATTATATATCAGACCGTGCACATTTTCGATTTTTTGTGTATGTATGATTGTTTTCCTATCGAAAGTAGAATTTTTGTCTGTATGCACTATGAAATGTTTAAGGTGTAACAAACACCAGTTGACATTGACATTTTGCATTATGATATCTCAACATCTTGACAATTCTACATTTTTTGCTACTACATTTTGATACTGTGTGTACATTTTTTGCACTTGAAAATTGTCTATGTTTTTGACCTAATATGTTTTCTGTCATGCTATGCTGTATGCTTAATTATATTACTAGAAACAAGTTTTTATTTAATGGGTATATGAATTAAATGCAAGATATTAATCCATATTCATCATTTTTAAGAAAGCAATACCGTGTAAAAGAAATAAATTAAACAACCACAGTGGTTTACTGTTGTTGTTGTTGTGGTCTTCAGTCCTGAAACTGGTTTGATTCAGCTCTCCATGCTACTCTATCCTGTGCAAGCTTCTTCATCTCCCAGTACCTACTGCAACCTACATCCTTCTGAATCTGCTTAGTGTAGTCATCTCTTGGTCTCCCTCTAAGATTTTTACCCTCCACGCTGCCCTCCAATACTAAATTGGTGATCCCTTGATGCCTCAGAACATGTCCTACCAACCGATCCTTTCTCTGGTCAAGTTGTGCCACAAACTTCTCTTCTCCCCAATCCGATTCAATACTTCCTCATTAGTTATGTGATCTACCCATCTAATCTTCAGCATTCTTCTGTAGCACCACATTTCGAAAGCTTCTACTCTCTTCTTGTCCAAACTATTTATCGTCCATGATTCACTTCCATACATGGCTACACTCCATACAAATACTTTCAGAAATGACTTCCTGACACTTAAATCTACACTCGATGTTAACAAACTTCTCTTCTTCAGAAACGCTTTTCTTGCCATTGCCAGTCTACATTTGATATCCTCTCTACTTCGACCATCATCAGTTATTTTGCTCCCCAAATAGCAAAACTCCTTTACTACTTTAAGTGTCTCACTTTCTAATCTAATTCCCTCAGCATCACCCGACTTAATTCGACTACATTCCATTATCCTCGTTTTGCTTTTGTTGATGGTCATCTTCTATCCTCCTTTCAAGACATTATCCATTTCGTTCAACTGCTCTTCCAAGTCCTTTGCTGTCTGTGACAGAATTACGATGTCATCGGCGAACCTCAAAGTTTTTATTTCTTCTCCATGGACTTTAATACCTACTCCGAATTTTTCTTTTGTTTCCTTCACTGCTTGCTCAATATACAGATTGAATAACATCGGGGAGAGACTACAGCCCTGTCTCACTCCCTTCCCCCCACTGCTTCCCTTTCAAGACCCTCGACTCTTATAACTACCATCTGGTTTCTGTACAAATTGTAAATAGCCTTTCGCTCCCTGTATTTTACCCCTGCCACCTTCAGAATTTGAAAGAGAGTATTCCAGTCAACATTGTCAAAAGCTTTCTCTAAGTCTACAAATGCTACAAACGTAGGTTTGCCCTTTCTTAATCTAGCTTCTAAGATAAGTCGTAGGGTCAGTATTGCCTCTCGTGTTCCAACATTTCTACGGAATCCAAACTGATCTTCCCCGAGGTCGGCTTCTACTAGTTTCTCCATTCGTCTGTAAAGAACTCGCGTTAGTATTTTGCAGCTGTGACTTATTAAACTGAGAGTTCGGTAATTTTCACATCTGTCAACACCTGCTTTCTTTGGAATTGGAATTATTATATTCTTCTTGAAGTCTGAGGGTATTTCGCCTGTCTCATACATCTTGCTCACCAGATGGTAGAGTTTTGTCAGGACTGGCTCTCCCAAGACCGTCAGTAGTTCCAATGGAATGTTGTCGACTCCGGGGGCCTTGTTTCCACTCAGGTCTTTCAGTGCCCTGTCAAACTCTTCACGCAGTATCGTATCTCCCATTTCACCTTCATCTACATCCTCTTCCATTTCCATAATATTGTCCTCAAGTACATCGCCCTTGTATAGACCCTCTATATACTCCTTCCACCTTTCTGCTTTCCCTTATTTGGTTGGAACTGGGTTTCCATCTGAGCTCTTAATATTCATACAAGTGGTCCTCTTTTCTCCAAAGGTCTCTTTAATTTTCCTGTAGGCAGTAACTATCTTACCTCTAGTGAGATAAGCCTCTACATCCTTACATTTGTCCTCTAGCCATCCCTGCTTAGCCATTTTGCATTTCCTGTCGATCTCGTTTTTGAGATGTCTTTATTGCTTTTTGCCTGCTTCATTTACTGCATTTTTTTTGTATTTTCTCCTTTCATCAATTAAATTCAATATTTCTTCTGTTACCCAAGGATTTCTACTAGCCCTCGTCTTTTTACCTACTTGATCCTCTGCTGCCTTCACTACTTCATCCCTCAAAGCTACCCATTCTTCTTCTATTGTATTTCTTTCCCCCATTCCTGTCAATTGCTCTCTTATGCTCTCCTTGAAACTCCGTACAACCTCTGGTTCTTTTAGTTTATCCACGTCCCATCTCCTTAAATTCCCACCTTTTGCAGTTTCTTCAGTTTTAATCTACAGGTCATAACCAATAGATTGTGGTCAGAGTCCACATCTGCCCCTGGAAATGTCTTACAATTTAAAACCTGGTTCCTAAATCTCTGTCTTACCATTATATAATTTATCTGAAACCTGTCAGTATCTCCAGGCTTCTTCCATGTATGCAGCCTACTTTTATGATTCTTGAACCAAGTGTTACCTATGATTAAGTTGTGCTCTGTGCAAAATTCTACCAGGCGCCTTCCTCTTTCATTTCTTTGCCCCAGTCCATATTCACCTACTACGTTTCCTTCTCTCCCTTTTCCTACTACCGAATTCCAGTCACCCATGACTATTAAATTTTCGTCACCCTTCACTATCTGAATCATTTCTTTTATTTGATCATACATTTCCTAAATTTCTTCGTCATCTGCAGAGCTAGTTGGCATATAAACTTGTACTACTGTGGTAGGTGTGGGCTTCGTATATATCTTGGCCACTATAATGCGTTCACTATGTTGTTTGTAGTAGCTTACCCGCATTCGTATTTTCCTATTCATTATTAAACCTACTCCTGCATTACCCCTATTTGATTTTGTGTTTATAACCCTGTAGTCACTTGACCAGAAGTCTTGTTCCTCCTGCCACCGAACTTCACTAATTCCCACTATATCTAACTTTAACCTATCCATTTCCCATTTTAAATTTTCTAACCTACCTGCCCGATTAAGGGATCTGACATTCCACGCTCCGACCCGTAGGACGCCAGTTTTCTTTCTCCTGATAACGACATCCTCTTGCGTAGTCCCCGCCTGGAGATCCGAATGGGGGACTATTTTACCTCCGGAATATTTTACCCAAGAGGATGCCATCATCATTTAATCATACAGTAGATCTGCATGTCCTCGGGAAGAATTACGGCTGTAGTTTCCCCTTGCTTTCAGCCGTTCGCAGTACCAGCACAGCAAGGCTGTTTTGGTTATTGTTACAAGGCCAGATCAGTCAATCATCCAGAATGTTGCCCCTGCAACTACTGATAAGGCTGCTGCCCCTCTTCAGGAACCACACGTTTGGCTGGCCTCTCAACAGATACCCCTCCGTTGTGGTTGCACCTATGGTACGGCTATCTGTATCGCTGAGGCACGCAAGCCTCCCCACCAGCGGCAAGGTCGATGGTTCATGGGAGGGGGAGGAGTGGTTTAGTATGAAATGGAAATTTTGCCATCAGAATGAGGAAAGAAAATGCAATATCTTGTCATGAAGAGTAAATGGATCATAATTAACAAGCATTAACCAGAATATACTGTACACATCGTATGCTAGCAGTCTTGACTAATTATCTTTCTTTCAGAATACATGGCGATTGATGCAGACTGTCAGACAGAACTACAGATGCTAATTTTAGTGATGAAATATGCTATAAGAAAGAAACTCTATACTATATGAAGTAATGAATGATAATGAATAGTTGTATGAAGTAAATGGTAATATGAATATGAATAAGGAAGTGTCTATTTTTTGCAGATGATAATAAATGATGATGAATAGTTATATGAGGAATATGGTAATATGAATAATGAAGTTTTTCTTTGCAGATGATGATAATGATGAAGTTTATATATTTACTGTTAGTTAAGAAGTGCTATGTAGTTATTTAAGTATTTGTTGCAGTTCCTTTTGACAGTATGTCTTGTGTCACATAGTATAATGACTGAATGTTTTAGGAAAGACAACTGGAGTACATACATATTAAGTACACGTTTCATTACTTGTTAATTCGAAGTTTACAACTTTTCGGAATAATATACATTTTTTCTTTCAGCTCAATAATCCATTTTGTAATTTTTCCAGGAGAAGCTTTTCATGATATTAATATGCTATAAGCAGTTCGTTATTAAACCTGTTCTAGTACTTGCATTTTTTTTACCCAGTTGTGTCTATCATTTATGAATGTGATCACATATACTGTACTTGTTTCATAATCTTGCTACAGCTGACTCATGACGAATGACGTTATTAATCCTTATTTCCAGCAATAAGTTATATACAAATATTTTTATGCCCCAGCAATTAATTATCGATCATGACGAATGACGTTATTAATCCTTATTTCCAGCAATAAGTTATATACAAATATTTTTATGGCCCAGCAATTAATTATCGATCCCAACATAATGCATCGCTGGGACAAAAAAATTATTAACTGTCACAACTATTACCAGTGTACAACTGAATAATGCTACCAGTTTAAGATATATTTTTAGTCTTAAATAAAATTCAAATTTTTCTGTATATTGATTCCATTATGTCTATGTATTATTGGACTACCGACCTTGAGTAATATTTCCAATGTCTTACATTTTATATATGTCTTATGTCACTTACATGATATCATATCTAAACAACAGTAGCTTATTGCCACACTCAATAGCTCCTGTTTTAAATGATGACTTGTGAATAACACTGAATAATGTTTAGTAACACTATATGAATACTTAGTAACTGGCCAATGAATGCCACTGATTCAATCAGATGAGTTATGAATAGTGTTTTGTAATACTCAATACTTGCTACATGTTTAGTAACTGGCCAATGAATGCCACTGATTCAGTCAGATGAGTTATGAATAGTGTTTTGTAATACTCTGTACTTACTACAGCTTTAGTATCTAGCCAATGAGTACCAATAATTGTTCATATCGGTTGATACACTAGTGTAATTCTATGATGACTAGCATAAGAGTTAGTGTCCTTCACCTTCTGACCTAATTACCAGCAATTACTGCAATATCCGTTTATCCTATCCATCCTCATGATCATGGAGCACTATATTGGTTTTTGCACTAATTCTACGTTGCTGTAAGAGTATGGATTCTACAAGAATATAGTGTTGACATATCAAGCTGTCCACCACCTTGAACGTTGGAGATGTTAATAGGGTCCTACTGTCTGGTTCACCTAATGTACTACCAAAATGATAACATATTAATACAATATTTCAGTGTCTTGGCTACACTGATAAATACTTCAGGGAAGAGAACTTCAGATTGTCTCACTTGGTGTTGTGCTTCTGTAGAAAGATATGGACTTTCAGTACAGCTTCGTGCAACCTACTGTGCTACAACCATGATGCAATCCTTCCCATTCCTTTCCTAGTTCTTATAAAATGGTAAAGACTTAACACAGTGCGTTTAAATTTTTGTAAAACGATAGAGACTTATACAGTGCGAGTGCACTTCTTTTCATTTGTTAACAAGATCAGTTGTCCTAAATATGCTCTACAGAGCGTGTGCACTTTATTTCACTCCTTGATATATTTATTTGTTGTAAAAATGCCAAAGACTTATACAGTAAGTGTGTACTTTATTTCATTTCTCAATTTTTTTAAATACTTGTAAAATGATAAAACACTTTTGTACTGCGTGTGCACTTTATTTCATTCTTTAATGTATTCAGTTCATATAAATATGCTAAAGACCTCTACAGTGCGTGAGCACTTTATGTCATTTGTTAATATATTTTGTACTCACTGCGTATATACTTCGTCATTTCTGAATATGTTTTGTACTCAGTGCATGTGCACTCTATTTAATTTCTTAATATGTTCTGCACTTATCAATGATGTATATACCCTGTGACTGTAGACAAAGTAGCTAAATAGATTATAGAAAAATTTGTTGCTCATGGCAAGTCCAATTGACTCACCATCGCTGCCAAATCCCCCCCCCCCCCCCCCCGAGGGTTATGTAAGAGGTCCATGATTAAAGAATTTGTTGCTAGCGCACTCGAGCTGATGTAATTTCGATGTATTGCTCACGCGCTGCCTGCGATATGTAAGCTGTAAGAGAATCTGAGACCAAAGAGCAGTATTGACTGCAGTAGGAACTTGTGTAGCAGTAGGAGTAACTTGTTGCTAGCGAGCAGTCTGGTGTATCGTGTTGGCTGGGCCGGTCGTGTGCAGCGATGGCGGAGCCTGAGCGTTGTAGGATAAGCTAAAAGCTGCCTCGCGCATATGTAGTATTGTTACATCAAGTCCCATGTAAATGTTTTAAAAAATCTGTTAATAATAATCTTTCTCATAAAAAGTAGGTTCTGACATTCATCTCAATTTAAAGAATTCACTAATTTCTCCAATCCTTGGTCATCCCGATTACTGAAAAGAAAAATCAGTTCTTTCCTTTTATATAAGACGAATCTATCGGCCAGCATTGCACTTAGCTGCGCCAGGAAAATTTCTTATAGGAGCAGATACATACGCGTTATCCGGCGACCTAATTAAGGTAAGATTTTTCAGTTTATTCAGAATGATGTATCAGGGCCATGACGCAGCATTGCTGACGTCCAAAATTTACCAGGTTAAATTGACTATCAATTATTGAAAGGTTATAAGTGAGTCGCAATTTTATTGAGAGATTAATCACTTTATTATTATTGATAGGTTACGCAATTTATTTTTGCGGAGGTTACACTTGGTATTTTGTTGGGAGGTTACAAGGTTTTACCATCTACAGCTCCATCTAGTACCACAGAAGCTATTCCCTGACGTCTTAACAGGTGTCCTATAATTCTTGCATTGTACGTCGCCAGTTATTTGCTGGATGTGTTTCAATCTCTGTTTTCCCCTGAAGGTTTTACCCTCTACAGTACCATGGAGTCTAGTATCTGATGCCTTAGCACATGTGCTATCATCCTGTTCCTTCTACTTATCAGTGTTAGCTTTTCTTCACCGATTCTGCGGAGGAACTAACGAGTTCCGTATCAGCTCACATAATTCTCAAGCTCCTTCCATAGCACCATGTTTCACACCATTGGATTCTCTTCTGTTCCGGTTTTCGCATTGCCCATGATTCACTGTGTTAGAATGTTGTGCTCTAAACGTACTTCCTTAAATTAAGGATTATGTTTGATACTAGCATAATTCACATGGGTAGGAATGCTGTCACTGACAGTGCCAGTCTTCTATTAATGTCCTTCATTCGTCCGTCATGGGTTATTTGCTTCAAATATAGCAAAATTCTTTAACTCCGTGAATATCAATTTTGATGGTAAGTTTCTTGCTGTCCTCGTTTCTGCTGTTTCTCCTTACTTTTGTCTTTCTTCTGTTTACTCGTGATCTATGTTATTCACTCTTTAGATCGTTCATTATATCCTGTAATTTTTCTTCGCTTTCACTGGGGATAGCAGTATCATCAGCGAAACTTGTCTTTGATATGTGATTCTTCAGTTTCTCCCGGTGTATTTGTTGCTCGAACAGTCCACGGGTATACTGCCGGTTCATAGTGTCCAACGGGCACAATATTTCGGCGATCAGACATGTCACCATCATCAGGTGCGCTGACGAACTGAGCTCCTGAGGGCCGGCGGCCGATTTAAATCACCTCCCCCGCGGGCCGCTCTCTTCGCCGTTCGCGTGCTCGCGCCGGTGGTCGCGAAGACGTGGGCGTCGGAATCTGTCGTAGCGTCGATGTGCTTCTTACGTCCGCCCTGGTCACCAGTTCGTACTTCTTGCTGAGAGTCTTCTTAATTACGTTCAATGCCTGGTCCCAAGCCTTGCTGAGATTTTAGCCGCAATCTCGGTTGATAAGATCTTCCCTGGTGGAATTTCGATACCCTCCCTTAAAACGCTGTCCCAATATTTAGAGGTCTGAGCCACGATCTTGATACCCTCATAATCCATCTCGTGTTTCTCCGACTAACAGTGCTCTGCTACCGCCGACTTATTTGGATATTTCAGTCGAGTGTGCCTTTGATGTTCTCGGCAACGATCTTCGATGGTGCGTACTTTTTGTCTGATATAAATCTTCCCATACTCACAGAGAATTTGGTATATGCCAGCGTTCCTCAACCCGAGGTCATCTTTCACACTTCCCAGTAATGCCCGTGGGCGGGCAAAAGACGGTTTTAACTCGGTGTTTCTTTAATATACAGCTGATTTTCCCCGATAGTGCGCCATTGTACGGAATAAAGGCAGTGGCTACCTCTTCTTCCGTGACTTCATCCGTCTCCACAGGTTGTGCTAAGGTGGTAGGACGGAGAGCGCGTCTAATCTGCCATTCCCAGTACCCTTTTTTTTCGGAACACGGTTTTGAGGTGTTCTATTTTCTGGGGCAGGTTCTTTGCGTCTGAGATGCTACGTACCCCGTGTACTAGTGTTTCTAGTACTCCATTCCTCTGAGAAGAGTGGTGACTGCTGTCTGCTTGCAGGTACAGGTCAGCGTGCGTTTTCTTCCTGTACACACCGTGGCTCAAGGTACCATCAGCTCTTCTCTTGACCATGACGTCCAGGAATGGTAATCTTCCTTTTGCTTCGGTCTCCATAGTGAATTTGCTGTTTTGATGTATGGAGTTTAGGTGTGTAAGGAAATCCAGGAGCTTGTCCCTACTATGGGGTCAGATGACGAATGTGTCATCGACATAACGGAAGAAACAAGTAGGTTTCCATTTGGATGACGCCAAGGCTTCCTCCTCGAAGTACTCCATGTACAAATTCTTGTCTTTGATATGCTTCCACCGTGAGTTTTAAACCAGCTGTTGAAACTTTCTTTAATATACATCATAAGTAGCTTTTTCGTTGTATAGACTGAACGGTAGGCACGAAAGACTGCATCCTGTCAGGACCCCATTAAATCCGAGCAATTCGACATTATTCCTCTAACCTTACTCTTCTAATCTTACTGTTCCCTGTTGAGTTTTGCGCATATTGCATATTACCCGTCTTTCCCTGTCGATTACTCTTATTTTTTTCAAAATTTCGAACATCTTGCACCATTTCGCATTGTCAACGCTTTTTCTAGATCGACAAATTCTCGTCTCGATTTTTTTCTTCAGTCTCGCTTCCATTATCAGCCAAGCTGATCATCAATTTTCTTTTCCGTTCTTCTGTACATATTAACACCAGCGTGTATGCACGAGCTGTTAAGATGATTGTGCCACAGTTTTCGCACCTGTTTACCCTTGTCATCTTCGGAGTTGTGTGGAAGACATTTTTACCGATAGTCTGAAGATACGTCTCCAGTCTCATGGATTTACACACCAACTTCAATAGGCTTTTGGTTGCCACTCCAGCCAATGACTTTAGAAATTCCGATGGAATGTTATCTGGTCCTTGTGCATTACTTAATATCAAGTCTCTCAGAAGACTTAATTTCTGACTCCAACAATTTATCCCCTGTGTCTTCCATATCAGCTAAACGCATGCATGTCCAAGGGAACATCGCATCGTACTCCTCAACAACTCAGGCTCTGTTATCGTATTTCTCCGCCGAAACCAGGCAACGACTTTCAATTAAAATCTCCTCCCCTGTATGGGAATTACATAACGCGTACGAGTGCACGCTCTAAACTTGTACGACAACATAAGAAAGTTTGCGTTCGGCCCTCAGTCTTGCGCGGATGGCCAAATCGATTTAGCTGAACGCTCGCCTAAAGACGGAATTCCGATTTCTAATCCTGGTCCGGCACAACGTTTCACTGTAGTCATTCCATTACACGGCACATAGTTGTTCGCATTCGCAAATGCTGATACATTTCATGAATTTCGTGATGGCTATAGTTTCAGCGATGCCTGTTGTTAGGGAAATGCTCTCATGTCCGAAGGAACATTTCATCGTACTCTTAACAGCACAGGCCCTGCATTATCATAACATCAAAAGTTTCAGGCATTGCATTTGACTAAATTTCGGTGCATATTTTAACGTTAGCATCTTACCAATTTATTGTAACTTTTACGAATGAACGCATGTAAAGTTGGTACAGTCACTGCTTCGTTTTTCGTTGTCATAACAAATAAACGATTAATAAGAAGTCTATTGGCCATAATTTGAGGAAGCAGTTCCGAAGTGCTTTGTCTGGAGCAAAGCATTGTATAGACGGGAATCATCGACTGTAGGTAAATGTGGAACGAAGAGAGTAGAAAACTTTGTGATGTGGTGCTCAAGAAGACTGTAAAATACACTCCTGGAAATGGAAAAAAGAACACATTGACACCGGTGTGTCAGACACACCATACTTGCTCCGGACACTGCGAGAGGGCTGTACAAGCAATGATCACACGCACGGCACAGCGGACACACCAGGAACCGCGGTGTTGGCCGTCGAATGGCGCTAGCTGCGCAGCATTTGTGCACCGCCGCCGTCAGTGTCAGCCAGTTTGCCGTGGCATACGGAGCTCCATCGCAGTCTTTAACACTGGTAGCATGCCGCTACAGCGTGCACGTGAACCGTATGTGCAGTTGACGGACTTTGAGCGAGGGCGTATAGTGGGCATGTGGGAGGCCGGGTGGACGTACCGCCGAATTGCTCAACACGTGGGGCGTGAGGTCTCCACAGTACATCGATGTTGTCGCCAGTGGTCGGCGGAAGGTGCACGTGCCCGTCGACCTGGGACCGGACCGCAGCGACGCACGGATGCACGCCAAGACCATAGGATCCTACGCAGTGCCGTAGGGGACCGCACCGCCACTTCCCAGCAAATTAGGGACACTGTTGCTCCTGGGGTATCGGCGAGGACCATTCGCAACCGTCTCCATGAAGCTGGGCTACGGTCCCGCACACCGTTAGGCCGTCTTCCGCTCACGCCCCAACATCGTGCAGTCCGCCTCCAGTGGTGTCGCGACAGGCGTGAATGGAGGGGCGAACGGAGACGTGTCGTCTTCAGCGATGAGAGTCGCTTCTGCCTTGGTGCCAATGATGGTCGTATGCGTGTTCGGCGCCGTGCAGGTGAGCGCCACTATCAGGACTGCATACGACCAAGGCATACAGGGCCAACACCCGGCATCATGGTGTGGGGAGCGATCTCCTACACTGGCCGTACACCTCTGGTGATCGTCGAGGGGACACTGAATAGTGCACGGTACATCCAAACCGTCATCGAACCCATCGTTCTACCATTCCTAGACCGGCAAGGGAACTTGCTGTTCCAACAGGACAATGCACGTCTGTATGTATCCCGTGCCACCCAACGTGCTCTAGAAGGTGTAAGTCAACTACCCTGGCCAGCAAGATCTCCGGATCTGTCCCCCATTGAGCATGTTTGGGACTGGATGAAGCGTCGTCTCACGCGGTCTGCACGTCCAGCACGAACGCTGGTCCAACTGAGGAGCCAGGTGGAAATGGCATGGCAAGCCGTTCCACAGGACTACATCCAACATCTCTACGATCGTCTCCATGGGAGAATAGCAGCCTGCATTGCTGCGAAAGGTGGATATACACTGTACTAGTGCCGACATTGTGCATGCTCTGTTGCCTGTGTCTATGTGCCTGTGGTTCTGTCAGTGTGATCATGTGATGTATCTGACCCCAGGAATGTGTCAATAAAGTTTCCCCTTCCTGGGACGATGAATTCACGGTGTTCTTATTTCAATTTCCTGGAGTGTATATGGTGGACTAATAACATAATAATAAAGGAGGTTCTCCGCAGAAACCCTGAGGGGAGAAAAATGGCAAACACTGTCATGAAGAAGGGACAATACGATACGAAACTTAGGACGTTACGGAATAACTTCCATGGTACTAGAGGGATGTATAGGTAGTACAGACCACAGTGGAGGACAAAAAGTGGAATATGTCCCACACATCATTGAAGACGGGGGTGCAAGTGTTATTGTGAGATGAAGATGTTGACACAGAAGAGGAAGTTGTGTTGGCCCTATCAAACCAGTTGGAAGTCAATGACACAAATAATAGTTATTTAATCATGATTCATGCCACGTAATTAAGCGTTTCATAATCTAGTATAAGTGTTAACAATCTCGTGATATAAAAAAAATTACAAAATCAGAAGAAGATAACAAATAAAACTTCTGTAACCCACTTTTATATAGTACTTACCGATTTTAGCCAGAGTCAGTGCAAAATGATTCCAAAAAGAAAAAACCGCTTCTATTTGTGTACATTATCTAATAGAAACTATCCGGACACCCCTATGCATTGCGGTATTGGTAACTAGATGCCGCGAGATGCGCACCTGCCAGTACAAATGGAGGCGGAGAGTGTTGTCTTGTCAGTTTGTGACGGTACGCCACATAACGTGCAAAAATAATATTGAAGAACTTCGCAAATTTAACAGAACTGACGTCGTATCGAAATAAATATTATCACATAAAAATATAAAAGTAACAAGATCTGTGATTGGTATTGTAATCTCTGTCCCTTTTGAAAAAGGAAGGACACTTACGTTTGGTTTCTTGGTTGTGTAAGAAGCTATTTTTTGAAGAGACAAGAAAACGTGTAAGTTTCATGTAAGATTTAGACTAAATATCATCAAATATTTCTTAAAAGTGTTGCTAATGTTTTACTGTAATAGATTTTATACTCATGTAGTGAGTGACTCAAGTAATTTATGCAAATGTTATAGGGGAGCTTTGGTGCAGAGTTCAACGCCCTTGTTCTAAATAATTACGGCCCACAGTCGTAATAGATATTTTAATATTTGCTAATTGTGACAACCAATTATAAATAAATCTATATATCGGAGATCTTCCTCGATTACCATTGATAGCAGTCACTTTCACTAATTACGCGAGAATATCCTCAGCATTGCGATATAACAAAAACCTTAATCCAACTTTGCATTGGAAACTATGTAGGTTGGTTTTTTTTATTGTAAACATTGCATTGGAAACTATGTTGGTTGGTTTTTTATATTGTAATTTTAATCACCTCATACAAGGCAGGCTGGCAGCCGCACATTACGCTGCTCTTCAGCGTTGAGTGGTACAATACTATGACAAATATGTGGCACAGACAATAACGGCGGGCAAAAAATGTATTTTTAATGTAGGTAGGTGACGTCTTTGGATATAAACAAGGCTTGTCAAACAAACTAACTGCGAGAAGTACCACAACAGAGTCAATAACTTAAATAATTTCTCAGTTGTGAAGCAGGCAGAATAGTACTAATTCCAACTTTACGTAACAAACAAATACCAACAGTACACCTACATAAAAACAACCACCAAAAGTTTAAAAGCAGTGACAGTAGAAACGGTCTGTCGGAAGACGGGTTTCACGCCACGGGAGGGGGAGGGTTCACTGCAGTTGACAAAAATTTTGTTTCCATTGAGGTTGAAATTCATTGCGTAACAGGTCTGTGCGAAAGAGGTTTGATTGCTGGATGTTTTTTCCTGGCGACACGGTTCCGCTGTGACAGTTCTAGATTCATTGAAAGGACTTCTACGATCAGGAACGCGTAAATACGCAGATTATGTAGTATTAGTTGGAGACGACTTTAACCTAAGTAGTATAGACTGGGACATCAATGAATTCATTGCAGTGGGTAGAAACAGCCTTGCGAAGCACTTTTGAACACATTTTCCGGAAACTGTCGTGAGCAGCTAGTTCGACAGCCCGCGCGTTATGAAAATATCTTAGACTCCGTAGATGCAAACGGTGTCAGTGTAGAGACAGGAATTAGTGATCATAATGCCTTCATTGCGACTATGGCTACTAAAGTTAATAAATTAATCAGGAAGGCAAGAAGATGGTTTCAGCTACAAAGAGCAGATAAACAGTTGTTAGCGTCTCACTGAGACAATGAAATGACATAATTTAGTTCCAGTATGATGGACACAGAGACATTCAATTGTCTGTGGAAAGGTCTACGAGGGAAGGGTACAACAACTACCACCGTCATATCTTAGCAAAGCAAAAGCCCGGAGAAAACTGTGGCCTATGTAAAATCCCTAAGCTGGACTATGGCTTCCTCTCATTCACTCGTTGACCATCCTGATTTGGCAGTAGGAAATAGCAACATGAAAGTCGAAGTTATAAATTACGTGTTGAAAAAATCAGTCGATATTTTTAACATCGGTAAGCTGTAGGGTTCTAGAACGTATTCTGAGTTGGAATATAATAAATTTCCTAGAGACAGAGAAGCTTACATCCATGAATCATTAGGGTTTTAGAAAGCTTCACTCGTGCGAAACTCACTTTGCCATTTTCTCATTTGTTATAAGTCGAAATGTGGATGAAGAGAAACAGGCAGATTCTAGTTTCTAGATTTCCGAAAAGCATTTGACACAGCGCCCCAGTGTAGACTGAACGAATGTACGAGTATATAGAATAGGTTCCCAGATATATGAGTGTCTCGTTCTTAAGAGATAGAACCCAAGGCGTGTTCATCGCAGACGAGGATATCGTCGGGAATGTCCCACGTTCAACCGTTTGGGTGGAGGTTTGAGGGATTTCGGCCATTCACTTATGTAATTGGTACACCTACACCTGTCCTTACGATGTTATTTATGGCATGGCTACAAGTTTCGTTGCTTCAGTACGCCATCTTCTGACCTTAACTGACGCTGAGGGGATTAACTCCCTGAGATGGTAATAGATGTTCGGAGACACATCATCATTGTTATAGCCAGCTAAAATCAGCTGACAAATGATGGTCACTGATGAATTGTGTATGCGATTGGAGCTAACCGCCTCAGCGTCAGTTGAGACCTGAAGATAGTGTACTGAAGCAATGACACTGGTAGTATATAATAAATAACATCATAAGGACGGCTGTAGGAGTCACATTTTATTACACACTTTATATGAGTTTTAAAGTGTTCTTAGCTCCGATGTTTTCTTGCACACATTTAGAAACTTTATTGGAGTATCCCCTACGGCGTTTTTGGCGTCACAGAAGTGAAGGATGGACACATGTTTAATAATTTACATTAACAGATGTCCGAATATTTTTGATCAGCTAAGTATGTGAGACTGCTATAAAAACAAAAACAAAAAAAAAGAAACTTTAAAAGTACTGAGTTTCAAACATGTATATGCATTCAAACAACAGTCTACAAGCAATACGTTAAGTATATTTTTCTTTATTAAAGTATTCATTTAGTTATAGCGACAATACACAGTATTTCGCTTATTATAGGTAGTTAATGAGGAATGGGCAATTAATTCCTAGTGCTGATAGTTCTGGACTGTTTTTACTGATTCTTTCTACGTCGAGAAACACCAGATGTAGTTAAATAACGTGCGAGTTACTAACATGGCAGTGCATTACTTGCCCCTTACAAATCAGTGACTGACTTTTATGTGGCCATGAAGGTCTCCCTCACAACAATTTACCTGTGCAATTGGTTTCTGTTGAATGAATGTTAGTGTTGGGATATTCTGTATTGTCACTGAGTGGGGTCAGTGTTCCAGCAAGCATTTACTGCGTGTCGTCTTCATACATGAAAATTCTTAAATATAGACGCGTCAACAGTTTTTCAATAATGTACACGGTTTCGGATGAACGTATCTTCATTTTTTGCTATAGGTATGTGTATGTTTGAAGTGTTTCAGATATACTCTCTTGTGTCATCGAGCATTCACTTCAAAATTTGTACGTAATTGTGCAGAGTCCGAAAGAAACGTGTGTGCGCATTAGCCTCCGTGCAAACATAAGCGCAGTTCATTGTTTGTCGTTGGTGGATTGTTCATAACGTCACAAGTGGGTACTTTTGAAGTAAATTCCATAATTATTTTATTTCCCTTTTCCAGTTTAGATATTTTGCGTAACTCTGAGTTGGACTCAGAGGATTCTGCCGTGACTCCTAGTGTAGGGGATCACGATTTTCCGTTTTAGGAATGAATGCCTTAATTCTGGTGTTAATGCAGTTGTTGTTGCCTTCAGAGGACAGGTTTGATTCAGCTCTGTTTGATTCAGCTCACCATGCTAGTCCATCCTGAGCAAGCCTCTCAAATTGTACACAACTACTGCAAGTTACATTCATCTGAACCTGTTTACGGTACACAGGTTTTGTTCTCCCTCAACAAATTTAGACTCGCGCTTCCCTACCAATAGCAAACTGATTGTTCTCCGACGCCTTAGGATGTGTTCTATCAACCGACCCCTTCATTTAGACCAAGTTACGCCACAAATTTATTTCCTCATCAGTACGATTCAGTATCTCCTCATAGTCTATACTGTGGTGTCACCGCCAGACACCACACTTGCTAGGTGGTAGCCTTTAAATCGGCCGCGGTCCGGTAGTATACGTCGGACCCGCGTGTCGCCACTATCAGTGATTGCAGACCGAGCGCCGCCACACGGCAGGTCTAGAGAGACTTCCTAGCACTCGCCCCAGTTGTACAGCCGACTTTGCTAGCGATGGTTCACTGACTTCTACGCTCTCATTTGCCGAGACGATAGTTAGCATAGCCTTCAGCTACGTTATTCGCTACGACCTAGCAAGGCGCCAGTATCCGTACTATTGATACTATGAATCATGTAATGTCCAGAGCGACGTTCGTCATTAATGGATTAAAGTTAATTATTCCACCAGCTACGTCCGTTTTTCTCAATTCTAATTCCCTTGTCATGTTCCAGACCTCACGCCAGCCTGCGTGAGCTAAAACGCGTGCATTTCGGCCTCATTTAGGAACACGGTTGGCTCTCCTGCCAACTACAACATATACAAACCTAATAATCCAATTTTGAACACTATTCTGTAAGACCACATTTGAAAAACATCTATTCTCTCCTTGTCTGATCTGTTTATTGTCCACGCTTCACAACCGAACAAAGCTAAGGTCCAGATGACTTCTGAAAACACTCCCCAACTCAGTCGTGGCAGGCTCGGATCGATCTCGTTGCGTGCCTCGTGAGCTTTTTCTAGGAGGACATAGTAGCTGAGCCTATGGGAGAAGCATGAGAGTCTTCCACCAGGAAGAGGCTCTGAGGGTCAGTACGGCTAGACACAGCAACGAATATGTAAACAGTGACCGTTGGTATTGGGACGCTACGTGGATGTGCGGTCTGGAGAAGAAATTTTGTTTTCTACGAGGGTAATCCCAAAAGTAAGGTCTTCTATCTTTTTTAATTACAGAACTCTGTTTGGTCAGTCGTGCGTGGATGTCAAAAATGTTCGTAAGTGGTGTAGGGAGTTTGCAACTGGTCGGACCGAAATTCACGACGAACAAAGGAACGGGAGACCGTCAATTTCTGAGGAGACAGTGTTGAAGGTTGAGTAAAGCATGCGTGAAGATCGGCCGATCACCCTGGATGATCTCTGCACATTGGTTCCAGGAGATTTCTCGAATCAGCGCTCACAGAATTTTAACGGAAACATTGAACTACCGGGAGGTGGGCACTAGATGGGTGCCACGCATGCTCACTGAAGACCACATGCGGCAACGAGTTGATGCTTCCCTTGCATTTCTTTGCCGTCTTACAGCCGAACAGGACAACTTTCTGGAGTCAATTATCACAGGTGACGAAACCTGGGCATACCACTTTACACCCACATCCACACGCCAGTGGCGGCATCCTCCTTCGCCGCTGAAATTCAAACACAGTCTGTCGGTAAAGTCATGACAGGCTTTTTTTGGGATCGGAAAGGGGTATTGTTGGTCGACTTTATGCCCACTGGGACCACAATTAACACTGACCGGTACTGTGAGAGTCTGAAAAAACTCAGACGGGCAATTCAGAACCGGAGAAGAGGAACTTGAGCAAGGACGTACACATTGTCCATGACAACGCTCGCCCACACATTGCTCGGCAAACCGTTTCTCTCCTGCAACAGTTTCGGTGGAACATAATCACCCACCCACCCTATAGTCCTGACTTGGCGCCCAGTGACTATTACCTGTTCCCTAGGTTAAAAGAACATTTGGCCGGAAAGCGATTCAGCTTCGACGACGAGGTGAAACAAGAGGTTCATAACTTTCTGAACTGTTGAGTGGTACTTAAGTAAATAAATCAGTGAAATCAAAGTGACGTAGAAATTAGAATATAAGTGAAAAACTTCGTTTAGTTTAGAGAGTTACATATTGGCAAACAGCGGGAAGAACAGCAGAGCAGAAGAGACAATGACCGTGAAGTCAGCAAGTTTCACATAAGCGGGCGCTGTCGATTCAGCCGTCAGGGCATCGCCCGACCGGCTCACGTGTTGCTCAGTTGTCGCCTGTGAGCAAAGGCCCTCGCCTACATTCCAAGAGCCAATGACCGACGTTAAGAAGATTCTTCGAGAAGCTTTTCAACGTGACAGAAGAGGCAATGACCGTTAAGGCGTTCACCTCCAGTAAACTGAAGTGAATAAATACGCGAGACGTAGTGGGACCGAGGGAAAAGAAGAAAAGAGTAGAGAGTAGCAGTAGTTTTCAGTCAGTTTCGGTGCTGAAGATCGTCATGCAAGAAGAGACTACATCACGCACCAAGTCCGCCGCTGTAATGGAATAGCAAGCAGCAGCCTCGGCGCCAGAAGACAGAAGTTAAAAGATATTTGAAGTCTGATTTTTACGTACCCGGGTGACTCGCTAGGACGGGAAGGAGACGGCCTCACATCAGCAGTCACCTGTGAGCTGGGATGAAGATCTGACAGCCGAAGACTGGCAAGCGGGAGTCCGTCGTTCGAGTCCGGGACACTGTCCTTCCCCCGCCGCCCCCTCTCCGCTGGCCGACGAACAACACACGCGGCCGTTTAGATAAGAGAAACACTGGGAGGCCACATCCAAGGTGTCACCATCCGATGCACGCAATAATTAAAACGGCCACCTCGCGCTTCGCGTCCTCCAGTCAGCTGGGCGAGACGGTGACACGAGATACACACTGCCACGTGTAATCAGACGCCGCCGCTGCCGCAGCAGAAGGCTTCGCAAATGACACAGCTGCTGTTCTCCGAGCCAGAACATCGAGTAAGAAAATGGTTGTACGAAACTTGCAATAAAAGTTATCTTATGTAAAAATGCTGTTTCATTCTACCTCATACCCGAGCCAAGGAAGAACCCACCCTGCCAACATGTTGTTAAGAGAGAAAAATTAATTTATCTAGTAGTTTCACCCTGACATAATGCTTTAGAATGCTCATCCTGACAATTGACTAGCATCAGAAGAGAAAACCCAGTTACGTTTAGTATCAGAACTGTTACAGAACAGCAAGGCGGCGAGCTGGTATAAGATGGGCATACAAAAACTGCCACATCGTCTACAAAAAATGCATCGACAAAAATGGTGATTATGTTGACAAATAGCTAAATGATCAAGCTGTGAACTGATGTAAACCACTGTAGAAATAAACAGGTCTATGTACTTATAAAAAAAAATAGGATGCGTTACTTTTGGGACTATCCTCGTACTATACATTCTCCTCATCATTCTGGAATTGATTCGTTGCCGCATAAGGACCATGTTAAACGTCATGAATACAACTACATCAGACTGACTGCATGCCAGTCGTTGTTACTGGTAAGGATTTGTGTTTCGAAACATTGAACACTGTGTCGCCTGATACCTACTTGGCTTCTTGTCATGCACCGATTATAGCCTCAAGCCGGATATGGTTACAGTTCATTGATCTGCTGCTTCTCTGTGAGCTTTTGGTATTATTGCTTAATTTAAAACAAACTCAAACTATGCTTACTTGCGCTGAATTATATTTTCTGGTTATGGTCTGCTGTCAGTTGGAGCACTTTTTCAAAATTTCACTCTAATCCTTGTAACCTCCCCCTTCCGAACCGGCCTATTTGACTGCAGTATATATCACTGTGATAGCGTATACCGAACGAAATTTTGCATTCAGTAAGGCTATTGTTACTGAAGGAAAATAAAATCACTTAGTAGGAGGAATGGGTACAACAGACCCTTCTACAGGAATAATCTATTCTAAACATAATCTAAAAACTGATGATAATTTTGAAATATGTACAATATAGTGTAATCACCCACGAACCACACAGGTGATGGTTCAAATGGCTCTGAGCACTATGGGACATAACATCTGAGGTCGTCACCCCCATAGAACTTAAAACCACTTAAATCTAACTAACCTAAGGACATCAGACACATCCATGCCTGAGGCAGGATTCGAACCTGCGACCGTAGCGGTCGCGCGGTTCGAGATTAAAACGCATAGAACCGCTGAACCACAGCGGCCGGTCACACAGGTGAGAGAAGGGGACTATGCAATAATAGGGTAACCAAACGATTGTCAGCCCTCGAAGGCAATGAATATCCAGAATCCTAGGAAGGGTAATGGCAAAGAAAATAAGCAATCACTGGTGTGAGAACAGAAGGGTGTCACGCTTTTCCACAACACAATAGTTGACAAAAAATAAATGAATCACAAAGCATTAAGTTTACAGTTAATTAATCTGAAACACAAAATTATGAAACCGAAGTAAAAATGAAACCGCTGATTAAATAAAGGACTGTAACTGAGACCTTACTACCTTAAAAAAAAGATATTTTCAGTAGCGTCAGGATAGCTTACTGAAAATTTGGAAAAAAGGAAGCAATTTACTTTTAGTTTTTGAAAGATTTAATTGAACTTACTTTAAGCAAATGAGAATCTGATTTACTTTTCACATAAGAACAATAAAATCGTACCAAGCCAGCATAAGTCACTCGCTAAGCTAAATAGAAGATAAACGAAATAGCGCACTCCTAATTCGTGCTGATCTTTAGTCATTAGTTTTGTTAGCGATATTTAACGTTACTTGAAGTGAGTGAAGTTAATACTGAAAACTACAAATTGGTTAAGCCTCTGTTATGCAGCACAAGAATGAGCAGTTACTGAGGCAGCAAAATTTTGACTGAAACGGGTCATTAGGAAACAAACAAAACTGGCAGTAAGTAATCAGTTTTAATATTTTTACGACACTCGGTTATTGCATAGAAATGAAGTTTATCCTGCTTGGTAATAATGTCTGAGTACTATCACAGGTTATTGTTCAAGAAAGTTAGTGATTAAAGAAGTGGCACTGGGTAATGCACATGCAATATTAGTTATACTTCGTCAGCTAACAGCTATAATATGTTGTGGTTGCGAGGACGACGGAGAACATAGCCGTAAACAGTGCTGAGCTGCTGCTGGTTGCGAATCATGAGTCATTTCCAGAACCACGGATAATTATGCACAGGCGATAGAATTGCAGATTCCTCCGCCTGTCTGCTCCGCCCGTGGTCTAATCCTACGCAGGTTAATGATCTAGGTGTGCCTACACTGGCGCGATCATAGCTGCAATCCGCGGCTGCGCTAGCGGCCCACCAACGGTTCCGCACTCTTTCAGGACTCATCAAGCCGTTGTGTCTTCTCTCTGCTCGGAAGCGCTACATATGTAAAGGTAAGCTAAGGCTATTATGTCACTGCTATCAATTCATTTGAACACAATTCCCTTGGCAATTACCCAGCAATTTACTATAATTACATTGTAATTACAACCAATTATATAGATTCACAAATAAATACACAACTACATCCATTGCGTATTGAATGGAGTTTCTGTAATAAAGCTTACAGATTCATAATTAGCAGTATATTACTAGTTATCACCAGATATTAAACGGCGAAAAATTTCGGATGCTACAGAAAATATTTTATCTGTATTTTAAGTGTTACAGCTTCAAGGAATCGTACTAATTACAGTGATTCAACTAAAGTTATTACCAGTTGTTCTCAACTGACATGTCACGGAGAATTTGACTGCATATTTATTAGCGTAACTGGTGTTTTCCGGTGTCAAGAACGGTTCTCACTATTGTTTATAATTGTAACTCGGCTGTTTTCTTGTACAGTGTTTCGCTTGCCCGTGTAGTGGCGGAAGAATCTGTTTGCATCCGTTCTGTCGAGAGTGAATTGCCTACAATACTTTTTGCTTGAAAAGATATATCACTTGCAGAATTTTCATGTTGTAATATACGTGTCTTATATTTGTCAGATGTTGCATTACTAGCTGTAATCATTGTAAAAAAGTACGTGACTCTCTAGATTCAGTAAAATTATTATTGCATTTTAATTCAAACAGTATAAATTTTGATTCAGTTAAGACTCAAGTTAAGTTACAAGAAGTTGAGGCCTTTGCCTTTTGGGTTTGTTGTGCCATCTGGCCAGTTTTGGTTTAAATAAAATTAAATTTATTATCATCCTTCTTTTTCAATTTCGTGTAAGGTTTATAATTTTCTTTGTTGCCCTATTGGGTTGTCGTGACATGTGTAATTTCCTTGCAATACGTCTCTGGGTTAAAATAAATGAGAATTTTCAATTTGTTTTCTGGGCTAGCAGACCTTATCACTTCCAGGTTCTTGCTTACCTTGCCCAACAGTAATTTGGTACACTAATATTGAAATTTGTATTCGATGCTAATAAATTTGTCTATTACTTTCTTTACCGCCTGTCTGAATTTAAATGCTCCCTACTTCGGCTATCGCCAGTAATTTGACTTCCCAAGCAGCATAACTCGTGGCGTACTTTGGTGCCTCATTACCGATTCGGATTCACTCAACATTATCTGATTTAATTAGACGATATTACATTAACTTCGTTTAACTTTTGTTGATACTCATAACTTCTTTTTCAGACTCCATCCATTCAGATCAGTTGCTTTTCAAAGTCCTGTGCCGTTTCTGACATAGTTGCGATGTCTTCTCTTTCATCCTCTATCGCCTTCCCAAATTTCTTCTAACCTTCACTGCTTTCGTAATGTGCAGATTGAATAACATCAGCGGGAGGCTACGACTTTCTCACGTCCTTCTCGACTAATGCTTCTTTTTTATGCCTTCTACTTATGACTGCAGTATGTTTTCCTTAAACCCTGTGAATAAATTTTCGTTCGCGGTATTTTACCTTTGTACTTTCCCAAATTCAAAGGGTGTATTCGGGTTGACATTATCAAAAGCTTTCTCTGTATCTACAAATGTTGTAGACTTTTGGCACTGATAGCAAGTGCATGATACTTGTTTTCCGCACCCTCGGCTGGCGTCTTCAATTTTATAAATGGCACCTGTACTATAGAAGACGCCAGCGGCCATTTGCAGCAACAAGCATCAATACTCAAACTAAAGTTTTATACTGTGGTTTTGATCAAGTTAGAATTAGAATATTATTATAATGAAGTTTTAAAACCACCTTACAAAGTTTATTAAATGAAATATGCCCATGAGTGGGACACAGACAGGTGATTAACTGGAATACGCATACCAAATATTCTGTGAAATGATAAGGGAACATGATGTGGCTGGGAGAAGTCACTGTAACATATTTATATAATAACACAATCACATTTATTGAATAAACATTACAGTTTCAAATATTCCCTCTCACTTATCACGGAATGCTGGCGTGATACAAATAGTATAATATCTAAGTAAACTTAGTTAAACCTCCGGCTAACATGTGCCGTGAATCGACAATGACTACCACCTGCATATATCTATCATCATTTAGCCACACACACTAACATTCACTCTATTCATTTTATCTAACGGATAAAAGAGGAAGGTTCCCATACACCAAGTGGGACAACATTGGGAGAGAGCACATGGTTCCAACTGTAACTTTAATTCGGGCAAGTCCCGTCTGAATACGTCGAGCTGAAGCTTCTCACCAAGAAATGCACGGGGTCTGCGGACCACGTGTTACCAATCTCTCCACAATCAGTAGTCAATAAACACATTTAAATAAAATACACTTTGCATATACCGTTCTCACTCACACTGAAATGCAAATTGAGCAATTCTGAGTATTATTCGGCAATGAGCCCCTGTTCACTCCCAAGTGCAGTGAACACAAATTCCCATGAAATTACTTGGCAAAAGAAATCATCTCCCTATCTCTCTTAACCGAGATGATTCTAGGAAATACCATAGTGGCTTTCCTCAGCAGGGAAGCTGGTTCCAAGTTCAAGTGAACATGGAATGCTAAATCTTCGCTAACTATCGGAGCGATAGAGCAGAGCGTGCTTACTCACCCAGGTCTTCCCAGCAACAACCCCGATACGGTCTCCCTCGTCCGAGTCCACACATCGTGGCCGCAAGCACTCAGAGATACTGCTCATGGTTATTTGCCAACCAAACGAGCGCTAATGATGCGCTGGAGCTTATGCCTCTCTGGTCCAATGCAGTCACGCTCTACTGGATTCGAGGTTGGCTACACTTCCACTATGCCTATAGCACACCCACCGCCGACATCTCACGCATACCTCATCATACGTTCGCATTCACACTTTGCAGACAATTACCATATCTAATATTGAAATGATCGTCTATATTTAACTAAACCTATCTTACTCATTATAAATCAGGCTCTTCCCTGAGTGTCGGAAGGGCACTCAGTTGTCTTTAGTTGTGGGGTCGAGCCATGTAGCGGCTTACATGGAGCCGTTACACAAGTAGCCAAACAGCATGCATACATGTAAAGAAGTGTGCCGATATTCGAGAGAGAAAATAGTACATTCTTAACCAGCACTAACTTCCGTCAGTCACACGGTTTGATCAGTGATTTATGGCAAAAACGCTGGACCAACTAAGCGTATAATATTCATATAAAAGGAAATGTAGTCAAGCTTATCGGGTCATAATATGATATGTTGGGTTTTATATGAGAAATAGTGATTACTGTGCGTTATTGTTTCCTTCTGTTTATGGGGTAGGGGACGTTGGAGCAACGGCGGCGGTCTTGTTGCAACATTGTACGGCGTCGATAGAAGTTGGTCACCACATGCGCAAAGCCGACTGTCGCGCCAAGCTGGAAGACGTAGTCTTTGGGGCAGCGGCCTTTGATTATTATTGAAAAACATATATCCTATTGTATTAAGCAAAAAGAGATCGTAATTCGTGTTCCTGTTGGTGCCTGTCTGTCTTCACAGCATTAAGTCGCACTCAAACGTATCAACAACCAGAGTTTCTGGTAACGCAGTAACGATTTAATGCATTACGAAGGACGAATACAAACTAAACAGAAGATGTTTTTAACTGAAATTTAAAGCGTGTTGCGAAGTTTTTTGTTGCAAGAGTGTTGGTGCTAGATCCTCATTATGTTATGTTTTATCCAGGGCATGTTTCTGAACAGAAGCTGGATCATTAAATGTGTGAGACTAAGAAAAAGGGAAGTGGTCTGTCTTTCGGACTGACGGATTTTGTTATGCGATTTTGGATTTTGGAGGCAGAATTACCAATGACAGTCAATCCTTAAAGGCTGCAACATGCTCTGTAATTCACCTAGAGTGTTCAAAACTGGTAAGATGCCGCAACTTTTGACAGTGACATAACGTTTACTCAAAGATATGAGGTACAAAGTTGTGCTGTTACAGATTAGTTGCACGTGCTAATGAGAGAGGGCATCGCGCCACATTTACCCACCTGGGACTGTCTGCGGCCGACAGCTGCATCTGCCCGCACCGCGGGAGGTGTAACTCAACGGTACCCCAAACAGACTGAGCGAGTCGCGATGCGCTGCCAGTGCACACTATTCGTTAGGGTACCCGGCGGGAATGACTGGCCACACAACAGGGATTTGCTTTCTAAATCGTCTGCACTTGTATGATAATCTTTAAGGTCTGATACGCTAGCTACAGAGTGTGCATAATCCTTTATAAAGAAAAATAGCTTATAACGCAAAATAATCGAAGTAACACAGCAATGCGTACTACAGGGTTCGGCACGTGATACCGGCCCGTCGTTCTCAACCATGATGTTCCAGTGTGCGCTCGCGTGCCAATGATAAGGGAAAACGAGAAACCCCGTCCAAACAGTCTAGCACTGACTAACCATTTCCTCTGATGTACCGACACTGTGCGGAACTTCATTGTTTTGTAAGGCAGCTGCAACCGCAGCCAGTAAAACTTGTCGAAACCAGTATTAAAAAAGAAAAGGCCTCATTGTGCGAGTGAGAGTGTGTGATAATGCAGTACTCGTTACCCGAACGTTTTTCCATCGTGGAAGCATTTTTTCACGTTGGGTCTTTTGTGAAAACGAAGAATTTGTTTCAGGAGAAATTTCCTGGACGTTCTGTGAGAGCAAAATGCACCATACAGGAACTGATTGAAAAATAGCGACGTGCAGGATCGGCTCGGAATGCTTCCAGGAAGACAACACCACCTGTCTGCACACTTGAATTAAAGAGGCAGGTGCTGCCAGATAATGGCGCTAATCCTCTTAAGTCAACCAGCAAATTGTACCAAGTGGTCCATGAGAGAGAGAGAAGTTGTAGACTTATTTTAAGGGGATTGAAGTTAAAACCGTAGGGGTAAGTGTTATGCAAAAACTGAAATAGCCTAACCTGCAGAAGGGAGTGCATTTCTGTTCATGGCTGTTTAGTAATGTTGCTAATGGTGTCGTGGACCCATTAAGGCTGCTCTTGAGTGACGAATCGTGGTTCAACCTGTCTGAGTACATAAATTTCCAAAAGAATCGGAATCGGCAGACAGAAAATCCACACGCGATCCACCAAGTAACCCTGCATGAAGAGAAGATTAGTGCTTGGTGTGCTATTCCACCATACGCGTTATGGGGACACGTGTTCTTTCATACGACAGTGAACAGTCACGTGGATTTGGGAATCCTCGACGAGCTTTATCCAAACTTGACTGAAGAGGACGTCAGTTATGTTAGTTCATCCGTTGACTTTACGGCTGCTTTTACGTGCCGGACCATGTACAAGCAACTTTATATTGATTTATACAATTCACTCTTTCCTTTTTTCGATTTCTGCTAGAGCTTTTAAATTTCTCAGGTGTTTTATGAAACTAGATCTCAAATTTTCTATTTAGGTTTCTAGTACGCTTTGGCTCATAGTTGGAATATCCTCTAGAATGTTTCAGCAAACTCTCCGAACACCCTACATCTTGTATTCCTTTTCGTTTAATGTTCCTGGGTCATTTTCCACAAAGAAGGTCGATTGCGGCACAGTTTTATACGTTTTCAGTATGGTCAGTGGTCCACTCCTTCGCCATTCTGAAAGCATCTAGAACCTGCTGTCAGATGCAGGAAAACTTATGGAGTTTCTGTACGTGGCCTGGTCCGTTGCTACAGACACGCACATGTGCACCCAGCTAATGAGCCTGGTTTATGAAATAGAGAATAGCAGTCGACGGCGTCAGTGTTGTGTCTCCACTAATAGAAATATATGTCGAACAGCAAAGATCCTTGCAACGTCCACGGATTAGAAAATATCTAGAAGAGCAAGAAGAAGTTTCCTTGAAGCTAGAAGAGGGAACCGACACGCTTCTGAAGACAGCAAAGTATGTTATGATATCACACTGGATGTGGACAGAATAAGTCTGTAGGTTTGCAGAGTGTAGCAGCTGTAGTAAGTTATTAGCTTTCCATGATGGCAGTACCAGTACCCTTTTGCAACACTTGAATACCTGCGAAGCTTCTCCTAATAGATAAATAACAGTGCAACCTTCCGGCGTCTGAAAAATCTACTGTCCTGGAGAAGTGTGTAACAATGTGGGCAAAAGGGAGATCAGCGGCCTTCAGCAAAGGAGCGGGAAAAGGCTCTATAGATCTTGCACAGACACTGCCAGAAATAGGAGCGCAATACCCTACTGTAAGAGACGCGCTTCCTCACCTATCAACCATTTCTCGCCATGAAAAAGACATGGCAGACGAATAGCGTGTGACTACGGTGCCCCAAGTCCTGGAGGATAAGGAGAACGGTGCGTGCCCATGTACAACTGACACTGGGCAGACGCTTACACTTAAAGACATTATTTGAATCTTACTACGCATTCAGTCTCGCCAGAGGTGCAGTGCTAAAAACGTTTCCTTTTTGTTACAAAGTTCCCACGTGATATCGAGAAAAATGCTACAGATATGCTGGACGAAAATGTAACTAGCATGAGCGAGTGCGGGATATTTACAAGCCATCTCTTGAGGGGTACGTTCGTTACCGATCAGGGGTGAAATGAGAAAAAAGCACTAGAGAACTAGTCGCCACCCTACAACAACCACTCCCTCAGCAATGTTCTATGCCACACACTTTGACGATGAATGGTTGCAGAAATATTGTCGTAATGTTCATCCATCATTACAATCAACGAAAAATGCTGTAACTTATTTAAAAAGGAGTGACCAAGTGAAAGATCCAGGGTTATAGTTTACCGTGGTGCAGCAAGTTGAGACTCGCTGGAATGTGTGTCATGCTAAAATCCGTGTTTGTGCAGCGTGGACCAGTTGGTGAAGTTTTGCTTGAAGTCGCGGAAATACACGTGTTATTTACCAGGTACCTGACAAATTAATACGTTTTCCTGAAGCATTTCAAGAAGCTACCAACATTATGAAAGCTGACAATGCCAGACTTTGCAGTTGCGTTGTGTCATTGGTCTTCCAGGTACGGGAACATCGTGCTGAGAATGCGGCGGACATTGAGGTAAGCACCCCGATATATGTAAAACGACACATTTGTAAACAAATAAGACGTCTGTTTTGGTTAATTATTTTAAACAACCAGAAATGAATAAGAGATCGTATTTGCCGAACACTGTGTGCCCCAGTATTGTAGATCGTTGCGGGAAACAGTACTGCTGAAAGCGATCTAAACCTCTGCAGCGAAAAAATGGAAATACAGTCAGTTCATTTGCTTGCATTATTTCCAGAACCACAGGCTCCTCATCTAAAGCAACTCTCCATAACTGAGAGAGCGGAAATTCATGCCGCATCATATGCCAGATGTGCTGCACTATGGTGTAAATACTATGGTAATTAGCTATGCTAAGTAAATATTATATCATTACTCACGCTCTCAATGTTTGATCGTGTAATAATGCAAAGACGTAAATTCACGCGACAATGCAACAAATTCGTTAACAGATGGGCGGTATACCATATTTGTCCACCACACAGACATGTTCCATTATTTGTAAAATGTCAGAGAACGATATGTCTGCATCGACGCCTTCAAAGAGTGCAAAGAGTGTCTTCGCATTGTATATGGAGGAGGAGGAAACGGTCGTTGAAGTTTCGGTGTATCATTGATGGGAAAACCAGATGAGGAACAGTCACTTCTGGAGTGGTGGAAGCTAAAAGCAATAGCTTATCCCAGACTGTCGCAAGTGGGAAGAGAAGTTCTATGTACAGTTGCTTCTAGTGCACTTAGCGAGAGGGTGTTTGTGGAGCTGGACTTGTCATTACGGATAAAAGTAATGGAGCAGCCACGGAAAATTGGAATGACCTGCATGGGGTACACTGTAATACCATTGTAAATTTCAGGTTGTTGCGGTTGGCTGAAGAGCCAACCGTATTGCTAAAGGAGGTCGAAATTCACGCGTCTCAGCTCACGCAGGCTGGCGTGAGATCTGGAACATGACAAGGGAATTAGAATTGAGAAAAACGGACGTAGCTGGTGGAATACTTAACTTTAATCCATGAATGACGAACGTCGCTCTTGACATTACATGATTCACAGTATCAATAGCAACAGATAATGGCGCCTTGATAGGTCGTAGCAAATAACGTAGCTGAAGGCTATGCTAACTATCGTCTCGACAAATGAGAGCGCAGAAGTCAGTGAACCATCGCTAGCAAAGTCGGCTGTACAACTGGGGCGAGTGCTAATAAGTCTCTCTAGACCTGCCGTGTGGCGGCATTCGGTCTGCAATCACTGATAGTGGCGACACGCGGGTCCGACGTATACTACCGGACCGCGGCCGATTTAAAGGCTACCACCTAACAAGTGTGGTGTCGGGCTGTGACACCACACAGGTACATTTACAAAACATCCTATTTTCACTGTTATAATTCTCTAACGTCTTAATTGCTTGTTGCAGGAATAAATTCATCCAGAATGCTGTTACTGAGTTATGATATGAAGAATAATAATTTATTTAATTCAAAGACGAAAGTTTTCATAAACCTTGTATGTCTTTCTTGTCTACAGTTTGCGTTCCTTTATTACTTTACCTTTAACTTGAACAGGTATATTTGCACCCAACAAGTTTGTTGTTGTATCGCACTAGCGTCATATCACGTAGATATTTTTGCTCATACCATATAGCAGTGGTTCTTAAACTTTTTCGACATGTGACCTCCTTCCACGAAAATCTGGTATGTGACATCCCCAGCCTTATAAAAAAAGACTACTTACTGTAACACGGAAATGACTAAATTCCAAACAAATGATCAAATAGTCTTGTTGCTTACAAACGCCTTACATTTCAGCTCTACCATATTAAAAGGGCTGATGAATGTTTTGCACAAATGATAGTTCTAGTTTTTTTTTTTTTTGGTCATCAGTCTACTGACTGGTTTGATGCGTCCCGCCACGAATTCCTTTCCTATGCTAACCTCTTCATCTCAGAGTAGCACTTGCAACGTACGCCCTCAATTATTTGCTTGACGTATTCTAATCTGTGTTTTCCTCTACAGTTTTTGCCCTCTACAGCTCCCTCTAGTACCATGGAAGTCATTCCCTCATGTCTTAGCAGATGTCCTATCATCCTGTCCCTTCTCCTTATCAGTGTTTTCCACATATTCCTTTCCTCTCTGATTCTGCGTAGAACTTCCTCATTCCATACCTTATCAGTCCACCTAATTTTCAACATAACCTACTAGTGTTCTTTAAATAATTAACTGGGTGGGTCCTTCCTTGAAATTAAGTCCACCTGCTTTGCAAGTCACAGAACTTTGAAATCTGGAACCACAGAAGTTAAAGATAGTCTCAGATTACTTCCGATGGGAATATTGTAGCTCTATTTATTTTCTTTATATCAGTGTAGGAAGGAAAAGACTTTTCGCACAAGAATGTGGGTGAGACAGGTAATAAATCTGATAGCGCTTTATTTAACAGCAACGGAAACTCCACTTTTGAGCTAAACCAGAAATTTAACGGAGATAAAGATTTATTTTCTGTAGGTTAAAGTCACTGGAAGTTTCGAGAAGCTGCTCGTTTCAGCTTACACTTCATTGGGGTTCTAAAATTATTCTCTCTTCCGAAGGATTGTGAATCACATTGTTATTATTAGACAGAATAAGGAACTAGTCTTTGAAAGCTTTCCCAAATCCCCCTTAATTATCTTCTTGACATAGTCTTAAGTAAAATGAACTTCTACTATGAAATATACAGATTTCCCAGACTGTAAGGTTTTTAATTAACGATTCAACACAGTCTAACACATTACACAGGTTTGTGTTTGATCCTTGAAGTAATAAATTTTTAACAAAATCTACGTGGAAAGAATTGAAGTGACAAGGAAGCATTTGTCGGTAACGTGTCTGTACTTACACAAAAATGAAGTATCCACCATCATAATTATGTTATGGTGACAGTTCTTCCACTCAGTTGCACACCTGTAACTATTTTCACGTCCATGTGTAAAATCACCACGGCCATTGTACCACTTTGTAACATCCCCTCTGCGGAATGACAGACCCTAACTTACGACGTAGTTGACCCCTTGGACTATCTGGTACGGTAAGCGATAGATTTACAGTGTTGCATGGCAGGTACTCTTTGTGACTTACCTGCGCAGTGGCAGTCTTTCTCGACCTGTAATCTCAACTTCCATTACCTGCAGCTCAACCGCGTGTACGGTATTCAGCACTCTGTGGATTCTGGACTTAGTAAATACGTAGAACTAAGGTTTTGGAGAGGAGTACCGATGCTACTAAATTATACAACGCAGCTCCAATAAAAGCAGCTATATTCTAGAGACTCGTTGGCCTCAAAATCCTTTGATACAATTTATCACAAACCAGTTTCAAAATCGTAGTTTGCACCCAAGAATCCAGCCAGATAGTGGTCAGACCGATATGCCCAAGTAGGTTTAAGCCCCACTGTCAGATACCGATTGCCTTCGGTTGTTGCCTCAATCAGGCTAATCACGATTGTGATCGTTCTTATATCATTCACTCAGCTGCTATACGGGTCTTTTAGTGCACAAGGGCAGGATCTTGCATTACCGGATACCACAGAACTCAGTCTTTACTTACACTTGATACCCCACTTAAAAATAAGCATGATCATAACCAATTGGTCTTAATGATCATTCGCAGAAAACAAAAACAGAATTGCAACTGGCAGAGAGAGCACAGCAGCTAACTCACCGTGTTCAATGACTATAATATTGCTGCAAGCACTGAGATTTTCTCAATTAACTACTTGCGTCTACACCTCAGTAATTGTCATATATTAAGATAAATATTCATTCACAGTCAAAATAACTTCACCACCTACACGAACGTTACTCTGTCACGCTCTTATGCAGATTTAGCCAAAAAGCAAAATGGTAATCTTGCGGGAGCGCAACTGTCCTGCGCGGTAGCGTTCTCGCTTCCCGCACCCGGGTTTCCGGGTTCGATTCCCGGCGGGGTCAGGGATTTTCTCTGCCTCGTGATGACTGGGTTTTGTGTGATGTTATTAGGTTAGTTAGGTTGGAATGAGTGAGAAATCTGTCACGGTGACATGCATTGCCTTATCATTAAAAAAAAAATGGTTCAAATGGCTCTGAGCACTATGGGACTTAACTTCTATGGTCATCGTCCCCTAGAACTTAGAACTACTTAAACCTAACTAACATAAGGACATCACACACATCCATGCCCGAGGCAGGATTTGAACTGCGACCGCAACGGGCGCGCGGTTCCAGAATGTAGCGCCTTGAACCGCTCGGCCACCCTGGCCGGCTCCTCAAGACGTGTCCGCCGGTGGATGCTGCACCATATTTCTAAGCTACCCCTGGCTTTTCTGTGTCCTTCCTCCTCCATGTTCTTGTAGGAGTCCGTGCTGGCCCACTGCGCCTGAGTCAACTATTATTGTAATCCTTCGGCACGCTACCTCCGCTCTAGACGTCTTGTCTATATGCCATCCCGCTGCATTATAACCGCCGCTTGCTTAATTAAGATGGATAGAACTTTAGTGTAATTGCCTGTACAACACCCGGCTTTATTCTTAGGTATCACACGAAGTTCTTTAAGCTATTGTTTATCTGAAGCGTGGTCATTCGTGCACAGTACATTGCCACGTTTCACTCTTTTATGTGTGTATTTCACTACTGTGTCGTGAACTCGTGATGTAAATATGCAGCTGAAGTTTAAGAAACTGACACATGGACGTGAAAATAGTAGCAGCTGTATCTGTTTAGTCACCAGTAAAAAATGTTCTTTGTGTTCAAACAGTGATCTGCAGCAATATAAACATGCACATGAATATATAGATGCCTGAGGATGGGCACAAGCCTGAAACAAGTCGTGTGACGAATAAATGATCTTTTATTGTGACTGGTAGCGGAGACTTTTCTACATCTTAGAAAAAAAATCCACCCAGTGTGAGAACAGTTCTGTCAGTTAGTAGGGCGTCCTTTAATAAAATTAACTATTATTACAACATTGTAATTTGTAGAGTGTTTCGTAAGCACATAACAATATATTGATTCAACAACTACAAGCAACGATTGAGATTTCTCTTGTCCCTGATGTAATTTTGCGAGGTGCCGGGGCTAGCAGTGTATTTAAGACTAAATTCTTCTAGAATCTTCATACGGAAATGATGCTCTAAGCCCCCACTTTTCTAACTCTGACTTTTGCTGTTGCGCATGGATTAAGAAGAAACGCGAACTGACTGTAATCGACCCTGAAAGTGGAGTAGGAAAGAGTTTGGCACCTGCAAAATTTAATTTGATAGAAATTAATTAGATAAAGGAAAGTTTCATTAACGTTTTGAGAAATGAAAGGGTTGCTCTACCGATTAACAGAATGAAAGTTCTGCCCAAAATAACAATTTGATTTATTATGGCTAAACTCAAAATAATAAACAAAACACATGAAACATTTACAATACATCAAATTAGATACTCAAATAAATGCTGTGAAGGTGAGATTGCCCATAAACTAGATTGTTACAATTATGACCAAGTGGTATGTGGAGCCAATTCCTTGCACCCAACCAATCCAACATTAATTACTGCTACAGTAGTGAGAACTCAGGCAATGAACATCCAAGACAGAACCACGTAAGAAAAGACCGAAACAGGAGCGCTCTGCTGAGCTCTGATTCGCACATAGCTAAATTCCCTAGTCTGCCGGTGCTGCAGACATACATTACCAAGCCGTCACCTTAACTGCAAGGACAAGATCTGGTGTACCGGAAGCGATGGCTGGTTGCTTCGACGTCCCGTCGTGGTGATGATAACGTTGCGAGCATAGACAGAAACAAATTATCCTGGTCATGGTGTTCCAGACTAAAGACATCCTATCGATACAAATGCGCCTCTGAGGGAGACGAAGAAGGCTCGCCACACAATCACTGACGGTACAGGGATTGATTTTAATAAGCGAAGTCACACAGTAACTCCGATACAGTCAACTTTAGCCAAAACTGCTCAAGACGGACAACATAGGCCAATTGGAAGCAGAACGCTCAATTGCCAACTGTACTCGGACAGTTACGTTGAAGTCGAAACTTCAGCAACTTCGTCAAACAGTCACAATTGAATGAAAGTGTATTAGACAGCCAACGGAAGGCAGGCTGTCGAGAGCAGCGAGAACTCAGTCTTGTAACCTACCCTGACAGAAAGGCGAGAACCGACTCTCTCAAGAGCGCCTGTACAAGCCACCCCCACGACAGTGGCCGTGGTTAAACGTTCCAATCAGCAACTCGAAAACCGACGGAAAATTCCACTCTATTGTCGACGCACTACTATTCCACCAATGGAGATACTTGGCGCCGATTTTGCTACATCACAAAGCTATCCCCTGAGCAAGCCAATCACAGTTATGATTTTGCATAAAACGCGGTAATTTGCTCGCCAAGACTGCCTGGGAACACAAGTCTTCCCACGCCTCGCTGGTAGCCCGCCAGAAAGTGTTTTCACTACGTTTCTGCGAAGTAACGGAATCTCTAACCCAGCCGCTCCGCCAGGCCCCTGTGGGGCGTGTCGCCCCTGCTCTTATGACAATGTCGGCGTCTGGAAAGCATCCACTCGACACCCTCACTCCTGTCGGCTTAACCCTCTGAAGAGCAGCAGAACCCGCCTGTCACCGGATCACCTGGGTGACGAGAGTTGCTTCGTGGGAAGCCCGCGTGTGAAAGAATAGCAACTTTTCACCGCATGCAATTAGAGAGGAAAATCGAATTACCCAGAGTAAGACAGAAAGATGAGAGTGGGCTCATGCCTCCTCTCAATTTTAATGTAATGCGTCGGTAAATACTGTGTGAAGAAAATAAATGCTTGTAAACGAGCCACAGAGATTTAGTTCGACGCCCAGAACACAGTGGTGCCAGGCGAACGTGCGACTTTTACGAGCAGCCGAGCCATACGGGCGCCCCGTCGGATTCGCTTTATGGCGGTCCACCGCTTGGCCCAGCGGGCCCCCGTGCAGCTCCAGCGACTGACGAGGTGGTGAGAGTCGAGGCCCACCCGGCAGTCAATGCTGCGGTGCCAGACGAACAGCGCAGGTTTGGTGCACGCCTCTTGTGCTAATATCGCTGGTTCTCGTAGCAACGATACGTTATTGCCTGAGATTAAGAGCAGACTTACGCAGTTAATGCCAGTTAGTGCTATTAGTCAAGAACCTGATAGAATAATTTTTTATTTTTTTTATTTATTCTAATTTGTAGTCACGTTTTGCCACAAACTCCTCTTCTCCCCAATTCTATTCAATACCTCCTCTTTATTTATGTGATCTACCCATATAATCTTCAACATTCATCTGTAACACCACATTTCGAAAGCTTCTGTTCCCTTCTTGTCTAAACTATTTATCATCCACGTTTCACTTCCATACATGGCTACACTCCATACAAATATTTTCAGAAACGACTTCCTAACACTTAAATCAATACACAATGTCAACAAATTTCTCTTCTTCAGAAACGCTTTTCTTGCCATTGCCAATCTACATTTTATATCCTCTCTACTTCGACCATCATCAGTTATTTTGGTCCCCAAATAGCAAAACTCCTTTAACACTTTAAGTGTCTCATTTCTTAATCTAATTCCCTCAGCATCATCCGACTTAATTCGACTACATTCCATTATCCTGGTTTTGCTTTTGTTGATGGTCATCTTATATCATCCTTTCAAGACATTATCCATTCCTTACAACTGCTATTCCCAGTCCTTTCCTGTTTATGACACAATTACAATGTCATCGGCGAACCTCAAAGTCTTTATTTCTTCTCCATGGATTTTAATACCTACTCCGAAGTTTCCTTTGTTTCCTTTACTGCTTGCTCAATATACAGTTTGAATAACATCGGGGAGAGGGTACAACCATATCTCACTCCCTTCCCAACCACTGCTTTCCTTTCATGTCCCTCGACTGTTATAACTGCCATCTGGTTTCTGTACAAATTGTAAATAGCCTTTCGCTCCCTGTATTTTACCCTTGCCAACTTCAGAATTTGAAAGAGAGTATTCCAGTCAACATTGTCAAAAGCTTTCTCTAAGTCTACAAATGCTACAAACGTAGGTTTGCCCTTTCTTAATCTAGCTTCTAAGGTAAGTCGTAAGGTCAGTATTGCCTCACGTATTCCAACATTTCTACGGAATCCAAACTGATCTTCCTCGAGGTCGGCTTCTACCAGGTTTTTTTTCCATTCGTTTGTAAAGAATTCGCGTTAGTGTTTTGCAGCTGTGGCTTTTTTTTTTTCGCTATAGGCGACGGACATATCGATGAGATCAGTGTTGGTGAAATAGTTAAGGAACGTTTTCGTAACACTGAGGCTTTAGCAGGATAATCTTATTTGGCAATTTGTGGTAAGTTCAATGGGACGAAACTGCTGAGATCATCGGTCCCCAGGCTTACACACTACTTAATCTAACGTAAACTAACTTACGCTAAGGACAACACACACACACCCATGCCCAAGGGAGGACTCGAACCTCCGACGGGTGAAGCCGCTCGAACCATGGCAATTTGCCTGAGACCGCACGACTACCCCGCGCCATAATCTTATTAGGCAGTGTGAAGACTAGTACATTCCCTAGAGCATTGAAAGACCGAACCCATCAACATATAAAATCAGTATTGCTAATATCGTTTTTAACGCTTTGTTATTAACTAATTACTCGGTTAGGTCTGTTGACAGACACGTTGAAGAAATAGTACGCACTCGTTAACCCGCCGCAAGAGAGCCGTAACTGTAGTAGAAACTATAATTTTGAACACGTCTATTTTTATTAGCCGTTCAAGATGATGATTAACACCTACATAGATTTCCGCATGACTTAGTGTATTCGGGGGTGATCATGGATCCCCTTAAAGAACTCGCAAAATAGTTACAAACAATCAATTGCTGTGCGTTTTCTAGAATGGAATGAAAATTTTTGCACTATATGTGTAAGTAGGCTGTTGAGGTTTTCTTATTGGTAACGCCACGTGGCGCTCTGTATGAAAATCACTGACTGTGCTGTGTGCAGTCTGTGGCTGGTTTGCATTGTTGTTGGCTACTGTAGTGTTGGGCTGTTGGCTGTTAACAGCGCGTAGCGTTGCGCAGTTGGAGGTGAGTCGCCAGCAGTGGTGGATGTGGGGAAGTGAGATGGCGGATTTTTGAGAGCGGATGATCTGGATGTGTGTCCATCAGAAATAGTACATTTGTAAGAATGGATGTCATGAACTGCTATTTATATTATGACTTTTGAACACATCCACCACTGCTGGCGGCTCACCTCCAACTGCGCAACGCTACGCGCTGCTAACAGCAAAGAGCCCAACACTACAATAGCCAACAACAATGCACACTAGCCTCAGACTGCACACAGCACAGCCAGTGATTTTCATACAGAGCGCTACGTGGCGTTATCAATAAGAAAACCTAAACAGCCTACTTACATGTACACCCTTCCTTTTCTTTCCTTCAGTGTATCACTCTCTGATCTTAGAAGAATGATTACTGCTTCTGCTTTATGTAAGTTATTAGCCCTTCTCTTTTTTTCGCCCAATTTAAGGAAAGCGGTCCCATGCACTCTGCCGTGTTCTGTACGGTATTTCTGCAGCCGTGCCAGAGCCAGTTAGGGGCTAGCCGAGGGAGGCGTGACCTCCTCCCACGCACAGTAGTCGCCGCTGCTTGCGCCGGTCAGCCGCCGGATGCGGTAAGCCCGCTAATTAATTCGCCGCCGGCCTACCGGCCATGCATATTCAGCTACACACAGCAGGACAACGTGCGGGCGCCTCGCGCCCCCGCAATCCCTGCAATTGTTTAATAGGGATGTAGCGGCGCTGTCCGCTACTGTCAGAGTGCTCCGCCAGCCCGCTGCTCCTGGACTCGGCGCTTTCCGTAGAGTTGCCACACGTGGGCGACGTCTGTCCACAGCGGGTCAGCACGAGCGGGAATCGTACTGTCCCACTGACACACACATCTTGGTGGATGAATTTAGCATGACCACAGGTACAGTCAGTAGCTAAACCTGCTAAATACATTCCAACTAAGCTATTCTGGATACTACAGAGATAAATAATAGCTTTTCACAAAGACTGTTAATATACTAACTTATTAGAAAAGCGCCACAGCTAAAATAATGACCTAATCGATGAAGATTTGTAAGAGCGTGCAGCCATCGTTACTGGCTAGGGTAAGGTGCCTAACTATGGGCTACCTCGATTTCTATGCACTCTAGCGCTCACTAAGTGTACCCCTATGTTGCCAAATTTTCGCCATTTTAGTTAAACTGCTCCTGTAATTGAGTGGTATTAATGATTGAAATGTCGGAATGATTTGGTAACTGTGATTAAATTCCTGCAACCATCATTGGAAAGTCTGAGGAGCTCACACCTTGTTGTCATATTAGCAGTGTAAAGTTACGTTCTATGGCCGGAGATTAGGTGATGTCAAACGACGCCGTGCATTTTACCTTGAATGAGACATTTAGGCTTTCCGTGAATGAGATGACCGAAACCGTCTCTTCATGTACTGTCTGAAGAACTGTTTCTGTTAACATACCAAACAAACGTGATAGCTGATTTTATGTCACGAGTAATAATTTATGGACTAGTGACGTATATGTAATAAGTAATTGAATAATTAATAACAATTAAATGAACAACAATTAATGAGAAAATAAATTAAATAATAACAATCGGTGTAATGATAATTCGTTGAATAATCTGCAATAATCAAACGAGTAACAATCGAATTACCAATAATTTAACACAATGAGTAATAATTAATTTAATAAATCATATATGTTTCCAAATTTTCTATCATTTACCCAGAATAGCACAGTGTTTAATAAGCAAAGAGCTGGTTCATGAAAAAATGTGCTGCTGTTAGGAAGAGTACTATTGTGAAGCCCATAACTAAGTCCATGTGACAACAGTCAAAAACTGTACGATTATCGAAGTTTGTTTTGTGTAATCTTAGGCCTAAGTAGGCTACTACGAACGAAGTTTAAATAATGAAATCCATTGTGTTTTTTGATAGATTGTGAGTCCTTTGGTAATCCGTCAAATACTTCATCTTTTAAGACGACATTTCTACTTTTAGCCTCCTTGGGTTGAAATCAGGTAACAACAATAAACTAAAACTAAAAAGATATGAAATTTTTGATATTTATTTAGATGTGTATAGTATTTAATAGCAATTCCAATATAGACTATTCACGGAAAACGGGCCCCTTGATTCTTCAAATACATATCATTAGCAGAGAATATTTGTAAGTTATGTGTCTACTATGGCGAAATGAAAAAGATAATGTTCATCTTCATTCTTCAAATATATATCAGTGACAGAGAATATATGTGACTTCTGCGTCTGCTATAGCGACATGAAAAAGATAATGTTCAATTTCCACTGAAAATAAAATATTTAATACAATATCTGAGGATTTCATCTTACGTTTTCTTTCAGTTGCAGAGGTGTGGTCTACCCGCAGACCCAACAAACCCTGTTGTATATGTGAGTATAGGTCAGATTAGGACCAAAAGCCTAAGTGAGGAGCTACCAAACTATGTGTCACGTTAAGGCAAGTTCGAGTAATTTTTTGACATCAATGTCAGCAAGTGAACGGATAAAAAGGGGACACAATGTGACCTTGTACATGAAAATCTTCTCAGTCCGCGGCGATTCGGAAGGTAGATCAATGTTTGAGTTTTAATAAAGATGTCATTAGAGACAGGGAAGAAGAGTCTGATTAGGGAAAGCTTGGGCATGTAATCAGCCATATCCTTTTCCAGGGAACCATGTCACCATTTGCATTAAACGCTTTAGGGAGACCATGGAAGACTCAAATGTGCTTGGATGGACAGGCATTTAAACTGTAGTTCTCTCGGAAGAGAAATCTTAATCGCTCCACCACCCCATTCGCTCTTTAATAATGTTCCAATTCAGTCTATACTATAGGGATATTTAGATGATAGCAGCACTTGTAACTGGCTAATACAACAAGAAGACCTAGCAGATTCCCCTTGCGTGACCAGAAAATAAACTGGATGCCAAGCTACTAACGTATTATTGGAAATTTACAGGAGGAACTGGAAACCGAAACAATTTACCAGGGGACATCATGGATAACGTTATAGTCACCTTAAAGAAATCTAAACGGTGGTCAACATAAATTATGTTCAAACGGATAAATGGTAGACTGTAAAGAAAACGAAATGGTGGTGAACAGGATTTTTCACAAGAATAGGTTGTAGACGATAGATGGTACTAAAGAAGATGCAGGAGCAACATGAATACGTGATAAACGTAATACATAGATAAGTCTAGAGAGGGCCATTGGCGGAAAACTTGTGGCCACAGTTTAGCAAGGTGAATGAGTGTTGTATAAATAATTTTTGGTGCAGCGAGTCCAGTTTTCTGCCAGCACCACGCCTTTACAAATGCTGATGCATCAGGTTATCAAAAAGTCTGTATAAATTTGAAAACTGAATAAATCACCGAATAATGTAGATATAGAGGTACAAATTGACACACATGCTTGGTATGAGATAGGGTTTTATTAGGAAAAAAAAACAAAGCTCATAAAATGTCAGACAGATAGCGCTGGATAGCAAAACGTCAATGACTGCGCGTGACAATCGTGTATAAAAGGAGCTGTAATGAGAGAGAGAGAATCAGATGCGCCAGCAGTCGCAGCATGTTAACGTTACCGGAAAAGGATCTTTTAGTGAAGCTGTATTATCAGAATGGGGAATGTGCTAATTCAGCGTTACGATCCTATCGCCATATGAAGGGGATTGGAACGGGTAAAAGTCCGTTGACAAATGCAGCTGTGGCGAAAATGATTTCGAAGTTCGAAGCCATGGGTTGGTTCGACGATGGACCCCATAGCGGCCGACCGATCACAAGGCGTAATGCTGCTCAGACAATTCAGGAAGAAATGAGGACTGTAGCGGGTTAGGCTACGTACGGGGAAGTCAGCGCTCGTGCAGTCGCACGTCACACCGGCATTCCGTAGGTTACTGTTTTGTTGGCACTTAGGCATACCCTCCGAAAATCCATGGGCATCATGAACTGTTACCTGGCGATTTAGGGAAGCGGAGGGCATTTGCGGTGTGGGCGTTTCAAAAGACGGGGGGAGATGACGATTGGTTCAGTAACGTGTTGTGGACCGACGACGTCATTTCACGTTCCGAGGGTCTGTAACTGCAGAATTTGGGCTACCGAAAATCCTAGAACTGTCACGGAAACGCAACTGCACGACGAGAAAGTATTGGTATGGGTTGGATTTACCACATCTACCGTTATCGGGCCTTTTTTCTTCGAGGAAATGCGTGATTCCGTTTTTCTAACTGCTACCGTCACGGGTGAGAGGTACGCCGATATGTTACAGAATCGCATCATCCCCACACTGGCTGATGAACACCTGCTAGAACGTACGACGTTTATGCAGGATGGCGCTCCACCCCATATTGCTAGACGCGTGAAAGATCTCTTGCGCGCGTCGTTTGGTGATGATCGTGTGCTCAGCCGCCACTTTCGTCAGGCTTGACCTCCCAGGTCCCCAGACCTCAGTCCGTGCGATTATTGGCTTTGGGGTTACCGGAAGTCGCAAGTGTATCGTGATCGACAGACATCTCTAAGGATACTGAAAGACAACATCCGACGCCAATGCATTACCATAACTCCGAACATGCTTTACAGTGCTGTTCACAACATTATTCCTCGACTAGAGCTATTGTTGAGGAATGATGGTGGACATGTTGAGCATTTCCTGTAAAGAACATCATCTTTGCTTTGTCTTACTTTGTTATGCTAATTATTGCTATTCTAATCAGATGAAGCGCCATCTGTTGGACATTTTTTGAACTTTTGTATTTTTTTGGTTCTAATAAAACCCCATGTCATTCAAAGGATGTGTGTCTATTTGTACCTCTCTGTCTACATTATTCCGTGATTTATTCAGCTTTCAAATTTATACTGATTTTTGATCACCCGGTATATCATTATTTTTCGGTACTTCCCCTGACCATCTTCAACAATAGCTAATAAAGTTGTCCCCGCTGTTTCGCACGTGACCATCCGGTGAACTTCGATTCTGTGTTCTTTGCACATCATGTACAGCCACAATGGAGCTCTGGTCGAAGATCACCCTGGTTTGCGTCTTTGCCGTGACAATATCAGACTTTTGTGAGCATTTACCACTCAAAACGAAAGCGCCTTTTCTTTCACTTCTAATGTCCGCATCCAGTGTGAAGTTAACCTTAGTGTGGTGCTGGAGTCATGTAATGACAGCAAAAGAGATCATGACTACTAAAAGTACAAAATCCAATGCTTCAGTAATGGTCGTACAAGATAAGATAATACTTTGGCAGTCTCGAGACCGTGTATCCGACAACACTGAGTGAGTCACTTTAGGTAGGCCATACCTTATAGGCCTTTATCCATAACGAGTAAATATACTGAGGTAGTGTGTTCCCTAAGCTCTAGTTGACAATGTGTCGAATTGTCTGAAGAAGGTAAGTAATTTTCAACATCTACGGTTATCTAATTATGATACTGAACTTTTTAATCAACTGTATTTGTTTTCCTTGGCACTGGTTATTTCCAGCCCTTGCCTTTGAAGAAGAAGACTTCAGCGACATAGGGATGTGTGGAACTAGATGAAATAGAAATCAATGGGGCTGAGCTGTAAAACACTGGCCCGACGTCAGGGGAATTGGTTCCAATTAGCGACTAGGCCGTTGTGCCAAAGTTATGGAAACACGCGACTCACCTACGATTCTAGTTGTCATTTGTGGTCTTGAAGTCCACCAGTCTGTAGTCTACCATTGTAGCAATCGGACATTTTGTTCATGAAGCTGTTCACACGTTCACAAGTATGCGTCAACTGGGGAAGTTGACATGGTTTTCGTTTACGATAAATGTCACCGAACACTTAAAGCAGCCGTGTTATTGTACGCTGAAAGGTATCCGTGCCAAGCCCACACGACCATTTTTTTCAAAACTTACATTATAAATTCAGGAAGTGTGAAGAATAACACAAGCCAACCAAAATCAATAGCTAAATGATCAGAGAAATATAACTAGCATTAACTGGAATGTGCGAGTGGTATCAACCAGAAGTGTGTCTGGGAATGACACATTCAAAGGCATTTTACCCCTTCCACAAATCAATAGCTAAATGATCAGAGAAATATAACTAGCATTAAAGCAGCAACAACACACAATACACGTGTCACTACCAGGCAGCTGGAATGTGCGAGTGGTATCAACCAGAAGTGTGTCTGGGAATGACACATTCAAAGGCATTTTACCCCTTCCACATTTCGCAAAATCAACTGTTTCATGGCAAGATTTTCAGAATCAATTTCAGTTCTTCGAATGGTGTCTAAAAAAACTGATAAGGGGTGCTACGTCTCAATGCAACAGCTGTTTTACGGCTGAACCATCGCCAACAAACTCTAAGCAAATGGATCTTCGCAGTGTTCACTACAGGTTCGATCAAAATCTCCACTGCCTGAGAGAAGTAGGTCACCAAACTACCAAGGTCTGTCACGCAAGGTGTGGGCGTCTCAGGTGTCGCATCACTGGCCCCTGTTTTATTTACGGGACTTTAAATAGCCACTAGTATCTACACTAACCGACAGATAAGTGCCACAGCTATTGGAGAAAAAAGAAAAAAATCATTCCACTAAAGATAAGGCGCCGGCCGCGGTGGTCTAGCGGTTCTAGGCGCTCAGTCCAGAACCGCGCGACTGCTACGGTCGCAGGTTCGAATCCTGCCTTGGGCATGGATGTGTGTGATGTCCTTAGGTTAGTTGGGTTTAAGTAGTTCTAAGTTCTAGGGGACTGATGACCATTTTTTTTTCTAAGATAAGGCAATGCATGTCGCTGTGACAGATTTCTCACTCATTCCACACAGATAATTACTGACCTTCGTAACAGAAGCCGGTAGTGCCAGAAGTGGTTTAATAAGGAGCACAGTGACTACTTAACACTCATTAATTAAAAAATTACTGTTTTTGACACTCAGAATTGAATTACTCTTAACCCGCAACAAAAAGACAATAGATAATGCTTATCCATTACGGATATTTTATAACCGTGACTGTATATTGAATGTAAATACGTTGTACACAACTGCAACCAGTCACTTTTTGGAAGAATAATGCTTTATTCCATGAACCGCTTTTCGAACCTTTTCAGGGTCATCTTCAGACGGTTTCGGGAGGATCCGGTAACATGTTATCGCCATTCTGATTAAAATACTTGCCATTATATCGACTTTAACACATGTAAAGAACAACAAATTACATCTCTGTACAAAGTAGGCTCATACCATATCTTTCTGTCAAGATCTTTGTTACAAGCAACAGTTGTTAAACGCATGCTGGATGTGGGAAAAGTATCACTGTCAAAGTGTAAACTAATATAGTTTGTGTGAAAGTGTTCTGGACATGAAAAATGAGGCAGACAGATCCGAAAAAAGCCGCCTATACTGTCGCAGTAAGTAAAAACTAAATTTACATACATATCGACAGATAAGCTACAGTCATGGCTATACAGTAAAGTCTCACCCATCTTTCTGCCATAGAACCAGCACCCAGCGTTATGCTACTACCAGTAATGATGTAACTTCCCGGATCCTCCCGAAACCATCTGAAGATGAACCTGAAAAGTTTCGAAAACCGGCTCATGGAATAAAGCATTATTATTCCAAAAAGTGACTGGTTGCAGTTGTGTATAACTTATTTACAGACAATAGATAGTTTATATTCAGTATAATGGGTATCGTGTCTTCTTGGAAGAGAGTCACTAGCTATTCTTAAGTGTCATACGAGCGGCGTCTGGAAAGTCCGTGAAAAGTCCGAGAGATAGCACCACCGGCGCGTATCGAGGTCATGTTTAGTTAGTAGCATCTTTGGAAAGAACTCATACCAAGTTTCAGCCGTATTGGTCTATTTCTTTGTGTTTGGCATTCGCGTGAATCAAGGAGGTGGAGTGATTGTAAAAAAATGGACGGAAAAGAATTTCGTGTGGTGATTAAAAATTACTTTATGAAAGACAAAACGCCTCAGGAGACTAAAGAGAAGCTTGATAAACATTACGTTGACTCTGCACCTTCGATTAGAACAGTTTATAAGTGGTTTCAAAATTTTCGGAGTGGCCATATGAGCACAAGTGATGCTGAACGTTCTGGACACCTTGTGGAGGTTACGACTCCACAAATCATAGATAAAATCCATGATATGGTGATGAATAACAGAAGAGTTAAGGTGTGTGACATTGCTAGTGCTGTGGGCATCTCGAATGAACGGGTACACAATACTTTGCATAAACATTTCGACATGAGAAAACTACCCGCAAGATGGGTTCCGCTATTGCTCTAGCTTGACCAAAAACGGAATCGTGTGAAGTGTTGCAAGTAAAGTTTGCAGTTGTTCAGGAAGAATCCGCAGGACTTTAAGCGTCGTTTCGTCAGTGTGGATGAAACATGGATACATTACTGTACTCCTGAGATCAAAGAAGAGTCTAAACAATGGGTTACCAAGCAAGAGAGAATCTGCACCAAAAAAGGCTAAGACCATTCCTTCGGCCGGTAAGGTTATGGCGACTGTCTTTTGGGATTCGCAAGGGATAATCCTCATTGACTATATGGGGAAGGGTAAAATCATTATAGGTGCCTATTATTCGTTGTTATTGGACCGTTTGAAAACCGAGCTGCAAGAAAAACGCCGGCGATTGGACCGCAAAGGAGTCCTATTCTATCATGACAATGGACCAGTACACACCTCAGCAGTTGTGGTTGCAGAATAACACTTCATAAAGTAACCTTCACGTGCAACTCCACTGAACTTTCGAAACCCGAAGACATCATATATTACATAACCCGTACAATACGATTAAAAACTGCAAAAAATATACTTGTTTATATTAAACACTCGAAAGGATTGTATTAGCACAGCCTGGCCACCCATGTGCTCCAGAATTTTAGTTTATTACAACAAGCACCAGACCAGATCTTTGGTGAATATATGACTCGTTACAAAAGGGGCACGTAGCATTTATATGACTCGTTACAAAAGGGGCACGTAGCATTTACACACAACGCCCGGCATTGTTAACAAGCTCTAACAACACCGATCTCGTTGCCAAGCTATCTGTGTCCGTAATAACCGCAGGCATTTCTGCTTAGCGCCGCCTGTTCGCTCTAATTTAAGCCACTTGTACAAGCATATTACATCCCGAGTCTGAAAACATACTCTGAGAACCACACTATCAGTACCAAGACAGTACCAAGGTATAGTTGAAGATTCATTTTAAGGTAATCAATGTTTCGACTGTTTTAATACTTTTTACAACTTCTCCTATCTAATATTTTCATGTGTATCTAACAAGTATACAACTTTAGCATGTTGTCCTTTCTCTTTATGACCTCTAGATCCTTCCGCACTCTCCAGTAGCAAGTTAACTGTTCCTTGATGTCCCGATAACTTGTCTCACATTTTCTGCTCGGAATTTCCAGTGGTCCACAATTCACTTATACACATACTGTGCTCCATAAGTACAATTCTAGAAACATCCTCCGCTGTAACACATCAATATTTGATTTTCATTGAAGACCGCTTTCTTCGTCCACACTATTGTATTTGTAGTGTCTTCGTTGCCGTCCTCTGTAATGTTTTTGTTTGGCTTTAGACTACAATGGTTCAGATGGCACTGAGCATTATGGGACTTAACTGCTGTGGTTATTAGTCCCCTAAAACTTAGAACTACTTAAACCTAACGAACCTAAGGGCATCACATATATCCATGCCCGAGGCAGGAATCGAACCTGCGAACGTAGCGGTCGCGCGGTTCCAAACTGTAGCGCCTAGAACCGCCTAGTCACTCAGGTTGGAAGGCTTTAGACTACTTCACTTCTTCCTCCATTGTGTCATTGCCAGTTTCGATGAAGTCTAAACCAAGTCGTTGTTCTCATTTGTGATAATCTAAAGCGCTTTCGTCTTTGATCTTTTTTTATTATTATACCATATATTATGCTGATAATGCTGTCCGCTCCTTTCGATATGTGTTTCCTGCCCCATCCTTACCGTCTTCGGCTACGCCTTTGCTCTTCTACCGAACTACTCTCGTAACTCTTTTGTCACCGCCTCCGAAAAATTATGTTTAGTCCCACAGTAACCTACACGTTCAGTCATATGTATCTGCGTGTACTTCATTTTCGTCATTCACTGAATTTCAACCTGATATTAACATAATGCACAATAATTCTCGATGTATAACAACTGTAAGGATCGTGGACACAAAAAAATCTACGAAATGTCACTGAAATGAACTTCTACCCTCGTTTTTCCATACTCTTGTCTCACATTTTCTGCTCGGAATTTCCAGTGGTCCACAATTCACTTATACACATACTGTGCTCCATAAGTACAATTCTAGAAACATCCTCCGCTGTAACACATCAATATTTGATTTTCATTGAAGACCGCTTTCTTCGTCCACACTATTGTATTTGTAGTGTCTTCGTTGCCGTCCTCTGTAATGTTTTTGTTTGGCTTTAGACTACAATGGTTCAGATGGCACTGAGCATTATGGGACTTAACTGCTGTGGTTATTAGTCCCCTAAAACTTAGAACTACTTAAACCTAACGAACCTAAGGGCATCACATATATCCATGCCCGAGGCAGGAATCGAACCTGCGAACGTAGCGGTCGCGCGGTTCCAAACTGTAGCGCCTAGAACCGCCTAGTCACTCAGGTTGGAAGGCTTTAGACTACTTCACTTCTTCCTCCATTGTGTCATTGCCAGTTTCGATGAAGTCTAAACCAAGTCGTTGTTCTCATTTGTGATAATCTAAAGCGCTTTCGTCTTTGATCTTTTTTTATTATTATACCATATATTATGCTGATAATGCTGTCCGCTCCTTTCGATATGTGTTTCCTGCCCCATCCTTACCGTCTTCGGCTACGCCTTTGCTCTTCTACCGAACTACTCTCGTAACTCTTTTGTCACCGCCTCCGAAAAATTATGTTTAGTCCCACAGTAACCTACACGTTCAGTCATATGTATCTGCGTGTACTTCATTTTCGTCATTCACTGAATTTCAACCTGATATTAACATAATGCACAATAATTCTCGATGTATAACAACTGTAAGGATCGTGGACACAAAAAAATCTACGAAATGTCACTGAAATGAACTTCTACCCTCGTTTTTCCATACTCTTGTCTCACATTTTCTGCTCGGAATTTCCAGTGGTCCACAATTCACTTATACACATACTGTGCTCCATAAGTACAATTCTAGAAACATCCTCCGCTGTAACACATCAATATTTGATTTTCATTGAAGACCGCTTTCTTCGTCCACACTATTGTATTTGTAGTGTCTTCGTTGCCGTCCTCTGTAATGTTTTTGTTTGGCTTTAGACTACAATGGTTCAGATGGCACTGAGCATTATGGGACTTAACTGCTGTGGTTATTAGTCCCCTAAAACTTAGAACTACTTAAACCTAACGAACCTAAGGGCATCACATATATCCATGCCCGAGGCAGGAATCGAACCTGCGAACGTAGCGGTCGCGCGGTTCCAAACTGTAGCGCCTAGAACCGCCTAGTCACTCAGGTTGGAAGGCTTTAGACTACTTCACTTCTTCCTCCATTGTGTCATTGCCAGTTTCGATGAAGTCTAAACCAAGTCGTTGTTCTCATTTGTGATAATCTAAAGCGCTTTCGTCTTTGATCTTTTTTTATTATTATACCATATATTATGCTGATAATGCTGTCCGCTCCTTTCGATATGTGTTTCCTGCCCCATCCTTACCGTCTTCGGCTACGCCTTTGCTCTTCTACCGAACTACTCTCGTAACTCTTTTGTCACCGCCTCCGAAAAATTATGTTTAGTCCCACAGTAACCTACACGTTCAGTCATATGTATCTGCGTGTACTTCATTTTCGTCATTCACTGAATTTCAACCTGATATTAACATAATGCACAATAATTCTCGATGTATAACAACTGTAAGGATCGTGGACACAAAAAAATCTACGAAATGTCACTGAAATGAACTTCTACCCTCGTTTTTCCATACTCTTGTCTCACATTTTCTGCTCGGAATTTCCAGTGGTCCACAATTCACTTATACACATACTGTGCTCCATAAGTACAATTCTAGAAACATCCTCCGCTGTAACACATCAATATTTGATTTTCATTGAAGACCGCTTTCTTCGTCCACACTATTGTATTTGTAGTGTCTTCGTTGCCGTCCTCTGTAATGTTTTTGTTTGGCTTTAGACTAAAATGGTTCAAATGGCACTGAGCACTATGGGACTTAACTGCTGTCGTTATTAGTCCCCTAAAACTTAGAACTACTTAAACCTAACGAACCTAAGGGCATCACATATATCCATGCCCGAGGCAGGAATCGAACCTGCGAACGTAGCGGTCGCGCGGTTCCAGACTGTAGCGCCTAGAACCGCCGAGCCACTCAGGCTGGAAGGCTTTAGACTACTTCACTTCTTCCTCCACTGTGTCATTGCCAGTTTCGATGAAGTCTAAACCAAGTCGTTGTTCTCATTTGTGATAATCTAAAGCGCTTTCGTCTTTGATCTTTTTTTATTATTATACCATATATTATGCTAATAATGCTGTCCGCTCCTTTCGATATGTGTTTCCTGCCCCATCCTTACCGTCTTCGGCTACGCCTTTGCTCTTCTACCGAACTACACTCGTAACTCTTTTGTCACCGCCTCCGAAAAATTCTGTTTAGTCCCACAGTAACCTACACGTTCAGTCATATGTATCTGCGTGTATTTCATTTTCGTCATTCACTGAATTTCAACCTGATATTAACATAATGCACAATAATTCTCGATGTATAACAACTGTAAGGATCGTGGACACAAAAAAAAATCTACGAAATGTCACTGAAATGAACTTCTACCCTCGTTTTTCCATACTCTTGACAACTGTAGACCTCGATCGGCGTAAAGAGACACATCTTTCCTTCATTGTAACAGAAATAGACAGGTGCAATACTTTGAATAAATCAAGAAAAGGTGTATAAAATTCCTCATCAGTAGTCGATTTGCTCATTGCCGAGTGTCGTGACCTTACTTCTTCACCCGTTTCTTAAATAACTAAGTATTCGACCAGACATCTCCATCGGGATCAATGTTTCCTTATAGTATCACGAGCAGAGGTAGGCTGGTAATTTTCTTTACTTGATCCGACCATCTACTAACTACTGTTCCTCGTGGTCTTCTGTCTTCTATTTTGCTTTGCATGATGGTCTGTCCTAGATTAGCTCCTCCACTCCTCAGAATGTGCCCAAGGAAATCGATATAAACGTGGATAAAATTCTTGTGATACTAAAATTTTCTATTATGGAAGCATTAATTCTTCTGGCTGTCCCCGCGTAATAACTTCCCCCAACATCATTCGCCAAAGGTATCTGTTGGGTTCTTGTCACTAGCTGTCACAGTCCATCTCTCGCAGTCATACCAAGAACCTGGGCAACGTGACTCCACCAAGTGTACCTTCGTTGTTTTGTATAAGCTTGGCGTATTATGAAACCAGTGTATGTCAGGACTAAATGAGAACTTGTTCATCATAGTCGATTTTAGCACAAAAATAAGAAAAAACGATCATTAAATGTTACCAAAACGCCTTGTTGTTGTTGTTGTTGTTGTGGTCTTCAGTCCTGAAACTGGTTTGATGCAGCTCTCCATGCTACTCTATCCTGTGCAAGCTTCTTCATCTCCCAGTACCTACTGCAACCTACATCCTTCTGAATCTGCTTAGTGTAGTCATCTCTTGGTGTCCCTCTACGATTTTTACCCTCCACACTGCCCTCCAATACTAAATTGGTGATCCCTTGATGCCTCAGAACATGTCCTACCAACCGATCCCTTATTTTGTATCACGCTGTATATATTTATTGTATGTCGTTTTTATTGTAGTACAATGGTATTCCTTTATGTGACCTTACATTTCCAGCTATATACAATTCTAGTTGTGTTAGACTTTCCCCAAGTAATAATTGCTGCAGTGGTTCATAGCCGTCGCGTCGGATGATGTCATGAAGATTACATAATGTTTCAACAAGAGAGATGGTCGTCATCTTTAGGTACAGTAAGCATTTGAAGGTGACGAGCAGCTGTCTCCATGAAATGCTGCTCAGCTTTCACAATATATCTGACGCGATGCTCTTGAACGACTGAAGCATATTTGCAGTTTCTTTCAGTTCCAGTATGCCATTTCATCCCTTGATTTTCTAGAAGCGGTTAGCGCGAAAGCCAAGGGACCTGATTTGTTAGGAGCCCTGGAAAGTATCTCTGGAATGGAGGATGCAAGTACGGCGGGCGCCCACCTGGCCGTGACCTGTGGCAGGAGACGGCGGACCGGCTGCCGAACGGAAGAAGCGCTCCCGTCCTGCGAAAGATTTCCCTCGGGAGTCGACACCTCTTCCGGCCACATCTTCTTTCCAGGCAGGGTCGCTACGGCAACAGCAAGGACTCCACACTTCCCTACACTTTCACCTCAACCCCCTGGAAATCGGTCTCCTTTTCCAATCTAGATCCGTACTGAAATATCCAAGATGTACACGAAGTCAAACCTACTCTCCATAAAATCTATGCCGGTCGTAGATAAAGACTAATATTTTTGTCGTTCAAGTACTTCGTTACTTCTTCACTAATTTCCAGGATTCTGGAAGGTATGAAGTGACCAACAGCACGGTTTACCAAATTATTCAATAAGCTGTAAAATTCAAATTGCCAAATTAATTCTCTTTATTGATGGGTAGTGTCCAGTCGTAAGTGATTAATAAAACATCCACTAAGCAATGCAACAAGACCCATCGCGTCTGCGGCATGACTGTTCAGTTTAATTTAACACATCATTGAAAAGTAGTGCAGGACTGAACTTCATTCATAGCTTGGAGGACTATTTGATAATGAGCTAGAAACAAGTCATCAGTAAAGAAAATTACTATTACAACTTGTAATGATTCTTTATTTACGTGACCATTACGGTACTCCAACCCCACTTCTCGATACCATTAATATCGTACTACCTTTCTGCGAAGTAACAGACACATTTTTGTTACAATATTCACATTTCGTTTTATTAATGTATAGGTACACCGATGTATCAATATATTACAGTGATATGGTTCTTGTGTGTATTCATTTCTGTGAGACTGTCATAATCTTTGACTTACTTGTAACCGTTTTGGCACGAATTCGCACAGAGCAGCCTTTGCTTCACTTTGGCAGAAGTTAATTGTTATTTCGCTTTGTAAAAGAACAGTCAAGTCTTGTATTTGGTTAAAGTGGAAATTGAATTTATGAAGATTGATACAATTCTGTTTTCTTGATGATGTGACAATTACGAAGAAGTATATGTGAATTTACAAGAAGTTTAATAAAAATGTGGATCGTTAACACCAAGTCAAAAATTATTTCTACCATACCATTGTTCTGATTTGGGATTGTTTGATCATTTAGAATATCCTGAATAACGCATTTGTTAGGTCTTCAGATATTGCTAAAATACAGACATGGACCTTCTAGCAGTCAAAGTGGAATCACTCAAGAATCAACAAGATGAGCCATAACAACTTCGACGATTCGACGAAATCTGTGTGGGAATCCATTCAAGATAAGTGCCAAATTAATGACATTTTTACAGTGACCTCATTATTTTCATTCTGCCGATACCATCCACAGTCAAAAAATTTGTTTTTGCCCGATAAAGCGAACATATGCTGCTTGAGAAACATTATTAAACTGATTCCTAACCTACTTTGCAAGTGGTGGTATTGTTAGAAGCTTCCACGGTTTCTTGCAAAATTTGATAAATTCTGACTTGAGTAAGTAGGAAATTTTACAGAGGAAGAATGAAAGTTTTGTCAGCGCTACTTTCACACTCGTGGCAACTGAACGTCGTGAACCGCTACGGCTTCTGTCCATAAACAGAATCATATCCCAAACATTACCAAGCTCCTGTGAGTTAAACTATCTTTGAAGAGAAGCGTATGTGTTATAACTAGTCTTGGGCTCCAGGTGTACGTCTGATGCTGTCAATATAATACAATTTAAAACAAATTCAGTTCCTTGAAATGTTGTGATATGCGAGGGCACAATGTAACCATATGCGATTGCCATCTTTCTCGGTGTATTACACTGATGAATTCTTCTAGGGTTATCAGCCGAGTGGTGGCGTCGTCTTGTCGCAACGTTTCAATGAGTTTCGTACCCATCATCTTCTGGCGATTAAAAAATCTGGCACTAAGCCTTCGTCTCTCTAACATTCTTCCCTCACTGATCCTCACTGATCTTAATTACAGAAATAAATGCAAGTGACATAAGCAGGATCATGGTGAGGTAAATCTGTCTGTTGTTCTTCATCGACTGTAGAATGCAGGAGCAAACATCACACGAAAACAGAGTGCGGTATTGATTGTGGAACTCATTCATACGCGTCGAACAAGGGGCCAGCAATTAATCATTGTCGATAACGCAGCTTCGGGGACAATATGGGGGCGGATGGGAGGAGGGGGAGGGGGACATTAATCTGACAACGGCAGAGAGCGGAGGCAATTCTAATTTTCGGAAGCCCCTATTGCCGTATTGAGGCGCATCGTCCTCTTCCCTCTCTTTCTTTCTCGCGCCAATAAATCCATCACTGATCCCACTTCACACAGCGAGAGCGGACCAGGTCCCCCGTCCGTGTCGAACAATCGCTTGCCATATCGTCTCATCTTGCTGTTATGAACGGGGCCGATATACAAGAGAATTCAAAAGCTTTTTACGTGATTGGGGAGATACCCGTCTCCCTTACTTTCGTTTATTGTCATCCGGATAGGATTCATACCGCTTCAGACTGTATTTTGTTGTTTTCTTCGGACAAGCGTGATTTCTTCAGTAGTGATGTAACAGGGTAACGGTGTACCGCGTGAGGTGTAGCACCACGTGTATATAAGCGGCATTGGGTTTGGGATAGTGGTAGTAGAGCAGACAAAGTGGGTAGGGTCGGGGAGGTGGGGGGAAGGGGGTGAGGCTTGATAATCCGCCGCTGACGCCCTACTGTGTGCTGATAGTGACAGCTCGCGCCGGGCCGCTGACACACAATTAACTCCCACCTAGCCTATTGTGTCCGACGTCAGTGCACAACCGCTTTGCCGGAAACCGAGGACTACACAGCGGTTGCTTTCACTCCCTTGTTTGCCTTTGTTCGGCAATAAAGGGGAAAGCTAAACGTTACTGCGAAAATCTTTCACTGAACTGTCATATAATTTGCCCCAAAAGCAGTCTGCGTCAAAATGAACTGTTCATCATCCAAGGTGACGTTGACTCAACGGTCGTCTGGCTGGCCAAGTGGCTGCAACATACTTAAAAGTACACCAGAGGGAAACTCGACGCTCTACTTACTGCAGATGGTGCACTAATGGGACTACGTTCTTATATTCTTCCGTAAGCGTTTACATTTTTAACTTGTTGTCTAACAGTTCACATGCATTAACCCGAACAACACCAACGCATTTCCCATAACCCACATTACATGTGAGTGGGGGTGTAGGGAGGGGGGGGGGGGTGCTTTATGCCTACGATATTTTTAGTTGACTTATATAAAAAACATATGTTTTAAATACGTACTGATGTGTAATTGAGGCCCACAACATGAAATTATCTTTTAGCACACTCTGAACAGTATCATTACATTTTGGCTTTGCTCACAACATACTATTTAAAGAGAGACTGACGTATAAGTGAGGTATTGAACCTGAAAATACTGAATATGACTATCAACGGGGAAGTGACCACTACTTAGACTGAAATTTTTGGATTAGTTTAAAATTAAAAATTAAAGACAGAAGGAATCTGGTAGAAGATCAAGGCTATTATTTATATGAGGGTGCTAAAATATCTGTGCATAACTTTCCTTACTACTTCATTCGTAAAACATCAGGAACTTCCTAAGAATCCTTCTTCTGCGTTAATTAGATATGAATTATTTCACTATATTTCATATTTATGCTGTCACTGTATCTTTCTAATGTCGCTGTAGCAGCCCAGTTTTTTGTACCATCAACTGTCTGGACCTGAGGATAACCTGTACCACAGGTCGAAACCGGTTATCAAAGTAAAACATAAAGAATGACTCGGACGCAGTCTATCTTCAGTGTGATTACAACGGTGTCGGTCACCATTGAGATGGGGTCTTCAAGTATGAAATTAAAATAGTCAATGCATCGTTTAACTATATAAAACAGTACCAACATACTTGGCTTATAATAAGAAGCCGGCAATGTTAAATATTACAATGCATCTAAATGTAAAAAAGGAATTTAAAACAGATGGCAGTTGTAATTTTAATTTATAATGTAAAAGGGTATTATTTATAAGGGAGAGCTGAAATACCTTGTCAACCACATAATATTTGTGCATTACATCCCATAGAATTAAATTGCTCAAGTTACGCTATTGGTCCTGAATTCTCGAGCTGCTGGTCAGCTCCGCATCGCTGTAATTAAGTCTGAATTACTTCATGAGTTTATTTATACTGTCACTTCACTGTTCGCATAATTTTAATGTCAAATTCTATCTGCTTCCTATTACGGTACACCCTTCCTCTTATTTCATCAGTAGCATAACTCTGAGGAATACCTGAATCACAGCGTTCACGGATCGTACAGACGTCAAGTCTTCAATTCTGGAACATAAATGAAGTCATTTTAAATTGGTTTAAAATAAATTGGAGTACCAACTCAAGTAATCATTCAACTTTAGAAAATGTATTTAAGTGATTTGGCACATGAAAATTATAACGATTAGTTCACTATTCATGTCTTCAAACATCATGCCATATTTTAATCTGATACACTCATTAAGCGACATGAAATATAAAAAAAATTATGCAAAACGTATTACTAAAATGGATATGCAGGGTGAGTCACTAACTATTGCCACCTAGAATAACTCCAAAAGTATGATAGGATCTGAAAAGTTTGTGGGAAATAAGTTGCATGGAACAACGAGGGCCATAATATGAAGTTGCTTTCTTGTTGCTAGGTGGGGTCACTTCAGAGATATGAAAGTCAACTTACTTTGTTTTTTTTAATGGGATGCTATAGTTTGTTATTTATTTGCTGAAAACGGCTATCGAGACGACTCCAATGATGTGTAACAACGGTAAGGTCTTTGAAGGTAGAAAATCCGAAGAAATTCTGGTCGTATGTAAAGTACACAAGCGGCAAAACGCAGTCAATACCTTCGCTGCGCAGTGCCGATGGTACTGTTATCGACGACTGTGCCGCTAAAGCGGAGTTATTGAACGCAGTTCTCCGAAATTCCTTCACCAGGGAAGACGAATGGAATATTCCAGAATTTTAAACATGAACATCTGCTAGCATGAGTTTCTTAGAAGTAGATACCTTAGGGGTTGCGAAGCAACTCAAATCGCTTGATACGGGCAAGTCTTCAGGTCCAGATTGTATACCGATTAGGTTCCTTTCAGATTACGCTGATACTATAGCTCCCTACTTAGCACTCATATACAACCGCTCGCTCACCGATAGATCTGTACCTACAGATTGGAAACTTGCGCAGGTCGCACCAGTGTTCAAGAAGGGTAGTAGGGGTAATCCATTTAACTACAGACCTATATCATTGAAGTCGGTTTGCAGTAGGTTTTTGGAGCGTATACTGTATTCAAACATTATGAATCACCTCGAAGGGAACGATCTATTGACACGTAATCAGCATGGCTTCAGAAAACATCGCTCTTGTGCAACGCAGCTAGCTCTTTATTCGCACGAAGTAATGGCCGCTATCGACAGGGGATCTCAAGTTGATTCCGTATTTCTAGATTTCCGGAAAGCTTTTGACACCGTTCCTCATAAGCGACTTCTAATCAAGCTGCGGAGCTATGGGGTATCGTCTCAGTTGTGCGACTGGATTCGTGATTTCCTGTCAGGAAGGTCGCAGTTCGTAGTAATAGACGGCAAATCATCGAGTAAAACTGAAGTGATATCAGGTGTTCCCCAGGGAAGCGTCCTGGGACCTCTGCTGTTCCTGATCTATATAAATGACCTGGGTGACAATCTGAGCAGTTCTCTTAGATTGTTCGCAGATGATTCTGTAATTTACCGTCTAGTAAGGTCATCCGAAGACCAGTGTCAGTTGCAAAGCGATTTAGAAAAGATTGCTGTATGGTGTGTCAGGTGGCAGTTGACGCTAAATAACGAAAAGTGTGAGATGATCCACATGAGTTCCAGAAGAAATCCGTTGGAATTCGATTACTCGATAAATAGTAGAATTCTCAAGGCTGTCAATTCAACTAAGTACCTGGGTGTTAAAATTACGAACAACTTCAGTTGGAAGGACCACATAGATAATATTGTCGGGAAGGCGAGCCAAAGGTTGCGTTTCATTGGCAGGACACTTAGAAGATGCAACAAGTCCACTAAAGAGACAGCTTACACTACACTCGTTCGTCCTCTGTTAGAATATTGCTGCGCGGTGTGGGATCATTACCAGGTGGGATTGTCGGAGGACATCGAAAGGGTGCAAAAAAGGGCAGCTCTTTTTGTATTATCACGTGATAGGGGAGAGAGTGTGGCAGATATGATACACGAGTTGGGATGGAAGTCAGTACAGCATAGACGTTATTCGTCGCGGCGAGACCTTTTTACGAAATTTCAGTCACCAACTTTCTCTTCCGAATGCGAAAATATTTTGTTGAGCCCAACCTACATAGGTAGGAATGATCATCAAAATAAAATAAGAAAAATCAGAGCTCGAACAGAAGAATTAGTTGTTCGTTTTTCCCGCTCGCTGTTCGGGAGTGGAATAGTAGAGAGATAGTATGATCGTGCTTCGATGAAACCTCTGCCAAGCACTTAAATGTGAATTGCAGAGTAGTCATGTAGATGAAGGTCAACATAGGTCACAGAAATGGCATGAACGTCCATTTACAGAAGGTGTTCCAAGTGATGACCATTGGCATCAATGCAGTGCTGCAATCTTCTTACCATGGATTGAGTGATATTCCTCATCACATTGGCACTTATTGAAGCACATGCTCTGACAATTCTCTCTCGCATATCTTCAGGCGTAGTTGGAACGTCTTTATAAACATTGTCTTTTACAAATCCCCACAAGAAAAAAATTCCTGAGGCGAACGAGCCGGCCACAACACATCTCCTCCTCTCCAATCCAACGATTTGGGAATTGCCTCTGCATCTCATTTGAAGCCATCAGTGAAAAATGTGCTGGACACCCATCGTGATACGACATTCTGTTCCTTGTTCATAAAGCTATTTCTTCGAATAACAGACCTAACGTATCTTGCAGAAATGTGGTGTACTTCCTACCATTAAGAGATCCTCCGATGGATTCTGTCCTCGAGAATACCACACCATACTTTCACCGACCACGGTTTTTGGTGTGCAAATTGCCGCAGCCAACATGGATTTTCAGTTGCACAATAGTGCATGTTATGCAAATTAACATTTCCGTGGTTCGTGAATGCAGCCTCGTCAGTAAAGTCATTGATAAATATGTGGTCCCTCTGAATCTGAAATTATGGCTATCGGCAAAATTCAGTGCGACTTATAGAATCCGTACCAGTTAATTCTTGGTGGAGACTGATATGGTAAGGATGATATTTATGGCGATGCAGAACACGAACAATACTACTCTGTCTCATGCCAGATTCCCTTGCTATTTGACGCTAAGTAACACAAGGATCTCGAACCACAGCGCTAAGAGTACCAATTTCTGTTTCCTCGTTAGTAACTTTCCTCTGCCGGATATATTACCGATGATCCAGTTGTTCTCAATTTATCATATGTATATTTAAATTTACGACATTTAGGGTTAGTACGATGAGGATATCTTTCAGCCCAAAAGTCTCTAGCTCTCACCGACTTTCGTTGGCATTCTCCGTAAATGAGAAGCATATCGACTTGTTCTTCGAAGGAATACATCATTCACATTCGCTTGATTCGACGATACTAGTCTTACCGTTCCTAATAGTGTTATATTGCGAAACCGTCGAATGATGTTTACACGTCAACGGCACGTTAGATGGATACGCCGAATTCGGTGATTATTTACTATTTGCGCGATATACGAGGGACAATTGTCAGAGTATGTGCTTCGATAAGTACTGAAGTGAATGGGAATGCCACTCAATCCATGATAAGAAGATTGCAGCACCGCATTAATACCAATGCCCATCACTTCACGCCACCTTTTTGACCTTCATTGACCGTCAAAACCTTACTGTAGCATATCATTGGATTCGTCTCGATAGCCGCTATCAGAAAGTAGGTACCAAACTATAGCATCCCATTGAAAAAAGAAAAAAAAAGGTTGAACTTCATATCTCTGAAGTGACCCCATTTAGCAACAAAAAACCAGCGTCATATTATAAACACTGTTGTCCCATGCAACTTTTGTCCCACAAACTTTTCAGCTCCTATCAAACTTTCGGAGTTATTCTAGGTGACAATAATTAGTGACTCACCTTGTTAGCGTTTCTAACGATTGCATAGCTAAAAATTAATCTAAAAATGTACATGTACTTCAAGTGACACATTTTGTGGATGTGGATTGAACCTACAAACGCACAGTAGTTGTGTGATAGAGCAAGTGCACCTTACACGTTCGGTAGTAAAATGATCACTTTTGTGACTCCTTACAATGATGATACGCGGGCGACTTACTATCATTTCTTATTCTAAAACAGTCATTCTGATGTCGTTGTAATTAATTTTTTATTACAAAGACTGCCTCTACTAAATTTCGTTAGTGTTATTCCTTCAGACACTATTTCAGTTTGAAGTTTCAGATCTAACCAAGAACTGCCAAGAAAATTTCAGTTTACCCTAAGTTCACTTTTGATTGAGAGCATACACTTGTCAACATCAGTTGTTCCCTAAGTGCCAGTATGACAGTTTGTACGCTTGTGTCTAGTTACTCGTGCAGATTTGTGTGGGTTCTTCGGGAATGTGGCGCAAGATTACATCTTCGGCCTGTCTGTTATAATAACAAGTGGAGGTCTTGCATACGCCATTACGGTAGACATACACGTGTATGGTGGCTTTCAAGTGAAATGAATTCGTCAGGTTGCTTTCGCTGTCATACAGACCCAGCTACTGGTACTAAACGCTACACTATACACAGAAGGTAACTTGGGCAGAAAGGCGTAATGTCTCCGACGTATGAAAGCCGGTGGCTGCACCGTACCGTCTAGATCTGTGCTACCTTAGTTGCGCAACAGTGCATACCGCCTATGTTTTACTGACCTACTGCCATGTCCTCGATACAGAAGGTGCCCGATTGTTGATCCGCTGAAAACACCTGGTCACCAAGAGAGACTGGCATTTTACTACTACGCAGCCAATACGATTGATAAGCTCTGGCGTAGAGTTGAAACAGCATGGAATGTCGTTCCCGCACCTGTCATCCACAGTTTCCAACTGATGCACTGACCGCCTAGATACGCTGGTACTCGTTAGATGTGACAGCCCTGTGTGCTGAATTTTGCATCCTGTTCACTCGATAATTTAATCTCGTGTTGTCTCTTCTGCACTAAACATACACTTTAATATTTCGCTATTTGCTGTCACGCAACGGCGTAACACACAGCCAGCGAACTTGTCGCAGTGGTAAGAGAAGTTCCTGTCAACGTCACTGGAGTGAAGCACTGTCGGGAACAGTTTTCATTTTGATGGGTGACCGTCCAGTTCTGCAGAGGACGCTGTGAGACTAACTGAGCAACTGCTTGATGTGTGGTGTGCTGACCAAATGCCCCTCCATTTCCGCATCCAATGACACCTATGGACTCAGGATGACACGGCGTTTGCTCGGTACCGTTGGACCTTCAACGCGTGTTCTGACGGGGTTTGGTTTTTAGTGTAGTAACACAGCCGATTAAATTAAGCACAGCTACGAAATATAATTTACTTTCAAACATGCGACTGAAGGCTGGTTTCACATTTCTTTGCTTGACGGTTACCATAATTGTGTCTTTATTGTGACACTACCTGCCATATTCGGAAGCACTGTAAACGCAACTGACTGTCTGACCTACAGGCTGTCAGAATAAATGGAGAAGCCTGACAGTATGAAACGAAAGACAGTTCTTTAAAGAGCTGCTCCTACTGCAAGTGTTTAGCTTGCTAGTGGTATTTCCAAATCTGTCAGAGAACTCTTTAAGACAGCTGTCACGCGCTTTGTACCCAATCAAGGTCGTCCTGTGAAACACCAGTCAGTGTGAACACCATGGACGTATACGGCAGGATCGTTTCATTATCTGTTCCCCAGGAGGTGCAGTTTCGGCGAAACTTCAGCTCTTTGTAGCTGTCGAAGAATCTTCAGACGCTGAAAGCAAACCAATTAAGTGATTTCGAAAGACCTCTTGAGTGCATACGTCTATCGTCACACGTTTGTGACAGTATTCTTGTTTATATTCTCACACAATGTATGACTTCTTATCTAACAGTCATAATAGTAGCTTTCTATAACTTATCAGTTTCCAGACGTATCCCTGTTATAAACGCTCTTATAGGAAATGTGCTGAACTTCATATGGTACTAATGTACAGAAAAGATACGTATGGGTAGCTGAGAGCCCACCTACCCTCAGTTCAAACACTATTTTAAGCTTGGCATAGCGTTATTACTAACGAAAGATAATGTAATTTGCTGCTCCTAAGACATTATCCCTATAAAACTACAATAGCACGTTTTGTGTACTAGAGACACGCAACAACCATGTGCAAGCCGTAAGTTACTAATGGAGCACAGGATTATATGCATGCTTGGGAAGTGTAGAGTTAGAACACTCGAAGCTTTTGAATTTCGTTGCTAGAATATGAATTTCAGGGTCAAGTGCAAAAATGAAGCACGTAATAATGAGGTGCTGCAAATAAAATGTGAAGAAAGACGTCTATGTGCAGATTTTTTTATATATAAGAGACAAGTTGCAGCAAAAGTTGCAGCTTCCAGAAAAGATTAATATTTCACTACAACGCGGAATGTTGGTGAAATGTGGTACCTGTAGCGGCTGCCCTCAGTTCGCTGATACTCAAGTGGCAGCCAGTGATGAACCAATATCCGCGATGCTTCTCCAGCGTTGCGACAAGGAAGCTACGTGATGGCAGGAGCATCTGCAAGTCAACATGGGTGACCCTGGGACACATAAAGACTGGCTGACAAGCCAGCAAGAGACAATGAATGGGCGACTGCTGTATAATGGGCTGCCAGTGTGTACTCCGGAGAAGCATCGTCGTTCTGCTACCATCCGCTGCTGCAGTCATCATAATCGTCATCATCAGTCATCCTACGAGACTGCCCACGATATGGGCCGAAGATCGAACCGCGGCCGTCCTAGCCACCAACTTGCTTAGCGTCTACCGCCGCAAGTTAGACTTCTGGAAGTAACTGACATGGTTCCAACCCGAGTGACTGGATTTGCTCCTGCTTCTACCAACCATGCTGGGAAGTCTAATCCTGACTACCCCTCCCTTCTGCGGTGTCGATGATACTCTGAATTGTCTTCGATTCACGTTGGTATACATAAAAATAATATTCAAAACAAATTATTGAAAACATTAGGAAGAGCAGAAAGGACGAGATGAGAGGCTAGTTAAGAGATTACCGAGCGAGGCGGAGCAGTGGCTAGCTAATCAAAAAGCAAGTAAATACCTCATGTACAACACTATATTTAGTTCATCACCGTTATCAATTGCTATTTTAGATCTAGTGTTGACTGGAGGTCTCCTTCAGAATTTTCGATACATTACAGTCCCTAGTTATATGCACCCAGATTGATCCCATTTGTCGCCTACGGTGTCCACATGTCACTAGATCTTTTCTTTTCTCCTGGGATCATGCAAAGAACTCCCTCGGCCCGTCTATCATCAGTTCACATGGGTAATTGTCCTGCTCACATAAACTTAATTTTCAATATACCCATAACAACTTTTCCCACTACAGGGACTGATGACCTCATAAGTTAAGTCTCATTGGGCTCAGAGCCCTTTTCTCACTACAGTTGGTTTCATGATCCATTTGTTTGTTTCCTTCGCCCTGCTAATATTACTCACTATGCTCCTCTCCTTTGTTCCTGTGCAAGCGCCAGTTTAGATTGATTTCTGTAATAAAATTTCCTTCCATAAACCAAATTCGGTAACACAAATTGATTTAAACTTTCCGGTTGAAATACATCTAAGGTTTGGATTTGTAAACTTCGTTTACTTTATAAAAACTACTTCCAGTCAGTTTCACTTGTAAGTAGGTTGTTTAGGTTTTTATGTTGGTAACGTCAGGTAGCGCTCTGTATGAAAATCACTGACTGTGCTGTGTGAAGTCTGTGGCAGGTTGGCATTGTTGGAATATTCGCTATTGGAGTGTTGGGCAGCTGGATGTGAACAGCACGTAGTGTTGTACAGTTGGAGGTGAGCCGCCTGCAGTGGTGAATGTGGTGAGAGAGATGCCAGAGTTTTGAGAGGTAATTATAAGCGGACGATCTGGACTTGTGTCCACCAGAAAAATGAAATTTTTTTTGAAAATTGATGTCACGAATTGATATATATATATATATATATATATATATATATATAACTTTTGAACATTTTTAAGGTAAATACATTGCTTGTTCTCTATCAAAATTATTCATTTGGTAACTATGCCTATCAGTAGTTAGTGCCTTCAGTAATTAGAATCTTTTATTTAGCTGGCAGTATTGGCGATCGCTATGTTGCAGTAGTTCGAGTAACGAAGATTTTTACGAGGTAAGTGATTCATGAAATGTTTAGGTTATTTTTAGTCAGGGCCATTCTTTTGTAGGGATTATTGAAAGTCAGATTGCGTTGCGCTAAAATATTGTCTGTCACCTTAGTTATGATTAGAATAAGTAAAGAGAAAACTGTTTGAGTACGTTGAGTTCTGCTCAGCTGTTAGAAAATCAAATAACGTAGGAGTTTACCAGCACAGTCATTCATAATTTTTCAAGGGGATGTTTCACACTTTTCTGTATATTTCTTTTTCTCTGCGTGTAGTCGTTGCCTTCAGCTGATCTAACCAAAATAATAACTGCGCAGTGAATGTATTGTTAATCTGAACAATTTTTACCCACTGTTGTTTAAATATTATTTTAAACTGATGTATAAATGTTTTCAAGCTAGTTTAGTTAAATCCCTCCATTAGCTATTACTTCATGTACATTTCAGAGAAAGGTATAATATCTTCATCAAATCTAAGATGGGTGACTTAAGATAAGAATATCGAATTCAAATTATCAAACCATGTTTAACAATGGCAACAGTGGATCAGTATTCCCAAAACTTGCACGAATGAAACTTTTTAAGATTTGAATGAATCGAAAGATCGGTTGGAAGTGGTACTTAAACGAGAGGATTAAAGGTCAAAACTAGGACCATGAGGAAATTTTTGGAAAGTTGTGGTAAGGTCTTAAGGGAGTGCACTGGAATGCGAAACCTCTGCTTTTTTATGTAACCAAAGTAGTTAATTTTGATGCAAGTGCAGTGTAAATGCACAAACAAGAAATGTAGAATTATTGTTGTTATTTTGTACCCGAAAGCATATTTTTCATCATCATGAAAAAAGCAAGAGTTCCCTATTATTATTGATAAATGCAGATGTTGTTTATGAATACCAAAAAACCAATTTTGAAATATGTGTTAAATTCCTAACTGCCGAGGTCATCGGTCAATAAGCCTACACACAACTTAACCTCGCTTAAACTAACTTACGCTAAGGACGACACCCACGCCCGAGGAAGGACTCGAACCTCTGACAGGGCGAACCTCCTGAACCATCACAAGACGCCCCAGACCTCGCGGCTATCCCGCGCGGACCGGCCGGTGTGGCCGTGCGGTTCTAGGCGCTTGAGTCTGGAACCGCGTGACCGGTACGGTCGCAAGTTCGAATCCTGCCTGGAGCATGCATATGTGTGATGTCCTTAGGTTACTTAGGTTTAAGTAGTTCTAAGTTCTAGGGGACTGATGACCTTAGATGTTGAGTCCCATAATGCTCAGAGCCATTTATTTTTATACCGCGTGGCAAACATTGAGGGTTAGGGCTGTAAGAACCTACACGTTATAATGATCTGTGCCCTGAATAATAAATCTAAATACCCCAGACTATGATTAATATAACATATTTTACGCATTGACGGTCATTTGCCGAAAAGAATTCAAGAACATCAGTCTGAGGAATGAATACGCATTAGGACACCACGAAAAAAGAAAAGGCAGAAGTGGCAAGGGATGACGATCCCTCTTATTACGGAAATGTTTCATTGTTTTATTTGCTTTCGCTTTTTATAATACTGAAGCAATATAGTACTACTGTGGATCACGCATGACACATCGTTGAACCGCTTTTTTTTTTCGAAAAACGGTTAATTACTGGCATAATGCATACAGTGCGCCATGTCAGTTCCACATTTTATGAAATTTCCATTATAGCGTCATGTGCTTTAGATCCGCATACTCTGATGGATTAACTAGAGCTCTAAAAAATTATTTAATGAGAAAATTTAAATCAACGCGATACAGCTGGAAGACAAGTGAGCAGAAATTTATTCTACGATAATCGCTGCTAATTGCCGTACTTTAGTAACATCACGCAGCCGTCAATCAGAACTTCCATTACGGGACTCCCTCCCCACATAATTACTGAAATGTATTTACACCAACCGTAGTTTAATATTACTCTGCAAATGAGGTCACCATTTCGCCCCCCCCCCCCTCCCCTTTCCTACACTCCCCCTATACCTCTCACGCTTTATGCCCACGACAGAATATCAGTCACAAGAATTTAATGGACATATTTTCCACTTCGTTAAATGACTATCCCAATTCAGTAAAATTAAACCACCTTTGGGAATGACTTAGATACTGTGCAATCACATTAACAAAATGTTACTTATAACATCTGTTAGTTTTAAAATCCTAGGAAATGATCTATCAATGACCACAATAATGAAAGTCTTCACAGCGACTTGATGTTTTCGTTATGGGTATTCTCGACTCTCCTTTTTATGTATCTTCATCTCTGCGTATCTAATCGAATCTAATCTATTTCAACACGCTTTGATACTCCTCTGCAATTTCTACTTCCCACACGTTCCTCCATTGTCAGACTACCTATTTCTATATGAAACGGTATGGGTCTTATGAACCAACCGCTTTTTATAGTAAAGCTTTGGCATACACTACTGTTCTTCTAGATTCGGTTAAATATCTGGTTTACCCTCTAATCTTCAGCACTCTTCTTCAGCACCTCATATCAAAACTTTTTATTCTCTTCATGTCTGCTCTGATATGTATGTTTCATTCCATAAACCATTGCACTCGAGAAACATTTTAATAATTAATAAATGATTACCTTATGCTGACACTCACATTAAAAGTTAAATTTCTGAGGCTAATTTACTTACTCTCACGGGGACTACTGAGTTCTTCTATTCTAACAAACTCATGCAAGAATAATGCCCAATGAATGATAAAGTACTTTTTGATGTATATTACTACGTCATTGTTTCCGGAGCCACTTCATAGCGAACAAGACAGTAAGGAACTGTGATACGTAAACAGGTCATAATATACTCCCCCTCTTGTCTAAAAACTGTGTGAAAGAAGTAGCAGAAGTAGTCTTTGGGAATACCTTAGTCTTTGGAATTGGTTATGTCATTGCAGAGACAAGTACTCTGTATCTTATCATATTTAACGTAGCGGAAACGAATTCGCTACGAAGACAAAAAGGTGCAGCTTATGCCCCTGTAACATCAATTACGTAATTTACCTTACCGATTGACAGCTTTGTCCACATACAAAAACAACGAGAAAGGAAACAACGTTTTTTAAAGCGAAGCAAATTTCAACAAATGATTTCATTTGAATAAACTCACATTGGGCGTCACCAGCTAAAGCCTACCGTACGGCCATCCCTCCACAGCAATCGTTACTTCAAGGTTTCTAATGGTATCCAGAATGTGACGCCAGTAACCATCTGACAACGTAAATAAGGCAGTACATAGAGGAAGATGATTACTAGAATTCAATAATTAATCGCTCTGACGAGAAGTGCTGCAAAGACGGTCGAAACGTCGCTATTTCAGTAGTAGTATAGCATTACCCTGTACAGGTTTCCTCGGCCGACTTGTGCATGTCTTTCTGCTGACACCATTTTGGGGATTTGTGTTTCAATGAGGATAAGGTGAGATGATTAGCACAACAGAAACACCGAGTCCCCGAAGGAAAAAAATATTCAACCCTGCCGAAACAAAACCTGACAACCCACGATCTAAAGGCAGCAACGCTAACCACTCCCTTTCTTTGTCCTCCTTCGTAAAACTCTGGAAATTAAAATGAAAAGAAAAATATTCCTTGTTAATAAAGAGTCAAAATTATTACTTGGATCATAAAATATCGCCTTCACCGACAAAAACCAGACTAAGTTGCTATAAACCTTCACGAAATAAGTAATTTGCGCGTCCAAGAAAGAAGATAGGTGCCGAATTAATGAAAGATCATATTTCTATCATCTTCGTCTACACAATGTTTAAAGCAGTTTGCTTTCTGTTCCTGAGTTATGTTATCACTGAAGTCATGAAATAAAAAATATTCATTTGGAAGCAGAGTGAACATCTCGTCACGACTGCCTCGACATGTTTAACTTTTGCACTCTTTACACATTGTATAGTAATTGCTATTAACTTCTGTTCCAAGCAAATTCAAAATTGTACTTTCGATGATCACCTTTAGGTGGATTTATGTTCTTCAAATGTCGACGGAGAGTTAATAGCCCTCTAATGTCATGGGCATTAGACTTGTTTCACTTGGTGCAGGTGTGTAGTTTACGAAAGTGAAAACTTAAAGAAGTTTTGAGAGCGAGTCTTGTACCTAGGTAATAATAAATGACAAGTCCCCTAGAGCGGGTAAAGTGTAGCTTATAACGAAATTCACAAAATGTTATGTTAGCCAAGCATAGCTAACTTGTTTCACATCTGTGTGTAGGATCCAGGCGGGATAGCGTCATTCATTGCTACGGTGTTCGCAACGGTTTTGTTCTTGAAAGCTAGTTTCTTCTTGGGTCTATTCCAGGCCTCCAAAAAAGTAAGAGTTTCAAAGATTGGTCCAGCTGGCTATGATGACAGTGAACTTGCAGCTCAGTTTCATGGACCATTTCCGCAGCAGGAATGGCACCACTGACGATGTCGTACCAAGTCGCCCTTTCGCCGGCAGGTATTATGGCGCTAGAGACTTTATTCAAATAATTTTCCAGTTTTTTTTCGATACTTCAGTTAGAGGTGGTTTTGTGAACGCTGTGCGATAAGGATTCGTAGATATTCAGGGTGGCGAATTGAATATAACTAAGTTCTACAAAATGTTTGCGCACGTAGTGTAACTCCGCATTCACATGGCTGATGTCTCGAAGCTCTACGTTGTCCGCAGGTGACCAAGTTTCAAATTGGCGTAGCATTTTCCCCGGCTTGTTTGCGTGTGTTATTTTTCAGATCCAAATTATGAATAAGGCATTATTGAGTGTCCGGACGTGTTTGATACTCACGCCACCCCCCTTTCTAGCGTTGCAGTGTTGAAGGAAACTTTAAAAATGTTCACTTTCTACATATATCAGCTTCGACCGCCAATATTTCGTGCGCGGTATCCGTTTGTATCAGTATTAAAGTCAGTGTATGTTTGATTTTATACAACACATAAGCATTAATATACAGTTATGAATTAACACGTAAGCATAAATATATGGTACTGTATGGAGGTGGTATTAAGCCCGAATATTGCTCTCTCAACCATGCCAAAAATGATCTTGTTTAAGCGGTTAGTTGTAATCTTTCACGTCGATTCGGGATTAAATACATTCCTAGTTGAAATATTCCTGCCGTTACACCAAACCAGTTCGAGCCTGTCTTGTTGCCTTATGGGGCCAGACACATATTATTATATTTATGAATACTAAGCTCTTGACTGGAAGAACTAGTACATTTCGATAGACTTCGTCTGATTTCATCCAGTTCTTTATTGGTAATTATAATAACACTTACATCGTTTTATAAGCACGAAATACACATTTGACGTTAAATACTTGTAGACCATTTAATGCCGTATGCAGATTCCAAAGTGAAGGTACCACGGCAGGGGCATGGAAGGTCACTGAAAGATGATATCCCTTCCGAACTGATTGCTCGATCAGCACAGGGCCAGATAATTGACCGTTAACCTTCATCCTCGAAAATATCCTTCTTACTCATTTTCGAATAATCTGGACAAATTTTGCCAGTGTAACCCATTTTTCTCAGAGTTCTAACCAAACGTTCGTGAGTTGGCACTTACACATCGACGTTAAATTAATAATACCTCTATGTTCAACACGGCCAAACCCCCCCCCCCCCCATGAACCATGGACCTTGCCGTTGGTGGGGAGGCTTGCATGCCTCAGCGATACAGATAGCCGTACCGTAGGTGCAACCACAACGGAGGGGTATCTGTTGAGACGCCAGACGAACGTGTGGTTCCTGAAGAGGGGCAGCAGCCTCTTCAGTAGTTGCAACAGTCTGGATGATTGACTGATCTGGCCTTGTAACAATAACCAAAACAGACTTGCTGTGCTGGTACTGCGAACGGCTGAAACAAAGGGGAAACTACAGCCGTAATCTTTCCCGAGGGCATGCAGCTTTACTGTATGATTAAATGATGATGGCATCCTCTTGGGTAAAATATTCCGGAGGTAAAATAGTCCCCCATTCGGATCTCCGGGATTACTGAAGAGGATGTCGTTATCAGGAGAAAGAAAACTGGCGTTCTACGGATCGGAGCGAGGAATGTCAGATCCCTTAATCGGGCAGGTAGGCTAGAAAATTTAAAAAGGGAAATGGATAAGTTAAAGTTAGATATAGTGGGAATTAGTGAAGTTCGGTGGCAGGAGGAACAACACTTCTGGTCAGGTGACTACAGGTTTATAAACACAAAATCAAATAGGGGTAATGCAGGAGTAGGTTTAATAATAAATAGGAAAATAGGAATGCGGGTAAGCTATTACAAAAAACATAGTGAACGCATTATTGTGGCCAAGATAGATACGAAGCCCACACCTACTACAGTAGTACAAGTTTATATGCCAACTAGCTCTGCAGATGACGAAGAAAATGAAGAAATGTATGATCAAATAAAAGAAATGATTCAGATAGTGAAGGGAGACGAAAATTTAATAGTCATGGGTGACAGGAATCCGGTAGTAGGAAAAGGGAGAGAAGGAAACGTAGTAGGTGAATATGGACTGGGGCAAAGAAATCAAAGAGGAAGCCGCCTGGTAGAATTTTGCACAGAGAACAACTTAATCATAGGTAACACTTGGTTCAAGAATCATAAAAGAAGGCTGTACACATGGAAGAAGCCTGGAGATACTAAAAGGTATCAGATAGATTATATAATGGTGAGACAGAGATTTAGGAACCAGGTTTTAAATTGTAAGACATTTCCAGTGGCAGATGTGGACTCTCACCACAATCTGTTGGTTATGACCTGTAGATTAAAACTGAAGAAACTGCAAAAAGGTGGGAATTTAAGGAGATGGGGCCTGGATAAACTGAAAGAACCACAGGTTGTACAGAGTTTCAAGGAGAGCATAAGGGAGCAATTGACAAGAATGGGGGAAAGAAATACAATAGAAGAAGAATGGGTAGCTCTGAGGGATGAAGTAGTGAAGGCAGCAGAGGATCAAGTAAGTAAAAAGACGAGGGCTAGTAGAAATCTTTTGGTAACAGAAGAAATATTGAATTTAAGTGATGAAAGGAGAAAATATAAAAATGCAGTAAATGAAGCAGGCAAAAAGGAATACAAGCGCCTCAAAAATGACATCGACAGGAAGTGCAAAATGGCTAAGCAGGGATGGCTAGAGGACAAATGTAAGGATGTAGAAGCTTATCTCACTAGGGGTAAGATAGATACTGCCTACAGGAAAATTAGAGATACCTTTGGAGAGAAGAGAACCACTTGTATGAACATCAAGAGCTCAAATGGAAACCCAGTTCTAAGCAAAGAAGGGAAAGTAGAAAGGTGGAAGGAGTATATAGAGGGTCTATACAAGGGTGATGTACTTGAGGACAATATTATGGAAATAGAAGAGGATGTAGATGAAGATGAAATGGGAGATACGATACTGCGTGAAGAGTTTGACAGAGCACTGAAAGACCTAAGTCGAAACAAGGCGCCAGGAGTAGACAACATTCCATTAGAACTACTGACAGCCTTGGGACAGCCAGTCCTGACAAAACACTACCATCTGGTGAGCAAGATGTATGAGACAGGCAAAATACCCTCAGACTTCAAGAAGAATATAATAATCCCAATCCCAAAGAAAGCAGGTGTTGACAGATGTGAAAATTACCAAACTATCAGTTTAATAAGTCAGAGCTGCAAAATACTAACGCGAGTTCTTTACAGACGAATGGAAAAACTAGTGGAAGCCGACCTCGGGGAAGATCAGTTTGGATTCCGTAGAAATGTTGGAACACGTGAGGCAATGCTGGCCTGGACTTACCTTAGAAGCTAGATTAAGGAAGGGCAAGTCTAGGTTTCTAGCATTTGTACACTTAGAGAAAGCTTTTGACAATGTTGAATGAAATACTCTCTTTCCAATTCTGAAGGTGGCAGGGGTAAAATACAGGGAGCGAAAGGCTATTTACAATTTGTACAGAAACCAGATGGCAGTTATAAGAGTCGAGGGACATGAAAGGGAAGCAGTGGTTGGGAAGGGAGTCAGACAGGGTTGTAGTCTCTCCCCGATGTTATTCAATCTGTATATTGAGCAAGCAGTAAAGTAAACAAAAGGAAAATATGGAGTAGGTATTAAAATCCATGGAGAAGAAATATAAACTTTGAGGTTCACCGATGACATCTTAATTCTGTCAGAGACAGCAAAGGACTTGGAAGAGCAGTTGAACGGAATGGATAGTGTCTTGAAAGGAGGATATAAGATGAACATCAACAAAAGCAAAACGAGGATTATGGAATGTAGTCGAATTAAGTCGGGTGATGCTGAGGGTATTAGGAAATGAGACACTTAAAGCAGTAAAGGAGTTTTGCTATTTGGGGAGCAAAATAACTGACGATGGTCGAAGTAGGGAGGATATAAAATGTAGACTGGCAATGGCAAGGAAAGCGTTTCTGAAGAAGAGAAGTTTGTTAACATCGAGTATAGATTTAAGTGTCAGGAAGTCATTTCTGAAAGTATCTGTATGGAGTGTAGCCATCTATGGAAGTGAAACATGGACGATAAATAGTTTGGACAAGAAGAGAATAGAAGCTTTCGAAATGTGGTGCTACAGAAAAATGCTGAAGATTACATGGGTAGAGCATATAACTAATGAGGACGTATTGAATAGGATTGGGGAGAAGAGAAGTTTGTGGCACAACTTGACCAGAAGACGGGATCGGTTGGTAGGACATGTTCTGAGGCATCAAAGGATCACCAATTTAGTATTGGAGGGCAGCGTAGAAGGTAAGAATCATAGAGGGAGACCAAGAGATGACTACACTAAGCAGATTCAGGAGGATGTGGGTTGCAGTGTGTTATGGGAGATGATGAAGCTTGCACAGGATAGAGTAGCATGGAGTGCTGCATCAAACCAGTCTCTGGCCTGGAGACCACAACAACAACAACAACAACAACAACAACAACAACATACAGATGATAATAGTCCATATTCACAACTTCGAATATGTTTCTCGTATTTAAACAAGAAAAAGGTTTCCCAGGAATGAAAATGAAGATTTAAGTGTTCTCAAATCACTAAAACTTATATTTATTTCTACAAGGGATGACATTCTACTAAAATAATCTTGTATCATAAATAATTTTCTCTGTTTCTTCTAATGTGGTGTTCAATTGTTATATATGATGAACGACATATGTTAAAAAAGGGCCATATCAAACAGCCACTTTGGCTGATCAAGTTCAGGCAAAGGTTTTCCGTTTCCTCGCAGAAATTGCTTGATTAGGTCAAGTAATTGGAAAAAATCTGCCTAGAACATGACATACTGATAGCCGTCTCTGCGAACATTACCAAGACCCATCCAAAATGACTTGGACAAGATTTGTGATTGGTGTAAAGAATGGCAGCTAACTGTAAATATAGATAAATGTAAATTAATGCAGATGAATAGGAAAAAGAATACCGTAATGTTTGAATACTCCATTTGTAGTGTAGCGCTTGACACAGTCACTTCGATTAAATACACTCCTGGAAATGGAAAAAAGAACACATTGACACTGATGTGTCAGACCCACCATACTTGCTACGGACACTGCGAGAGGGCTGTACAAGCAATGATCACACGCACGGCACAGCGGACACACCAGGAACCGCGGTGTTGGCCGTCGAATGGCGCTAGCTGCGCAGCATTTGTGCACCGCCGTCGTCAGTGTCAGCCAGTTTGCCGTGGCATACGGAGCTCCATCGCAGTCTTTAACACTGGTAGCATGCCGCGACAGCGTGGACGTGAACCGTATGTGCAGTTGACGGACTTAGAGCGAGGGCGTATAGTGGGCATGCGGGAGGCCGGGTGGACGTACCGCCGAATTGCTCAACGCGTGGGGCGTGAGGTCTCCACAGTACATCGATGTTGTCGCCAGTGGTCGGCGGAAGGTGCACGTGCCCGTCGACCTGGGACCGGACCGCAGCGACGCATGGATGCACGCCAAGACCGTAGGATCCTACGCAGTGCCGTAGGGGACCGCACCGCCACTTCCCAGCAAATTAGGGACACTGTTGCTCCTGGGGTATCGGCGAGGACCATTCGCAACCGTCTCCATGAAACTGGGCTACGGTCCCGCACACCGTTAGGCCGTCTTCCGCTCACGCCCCAACATCGTGCAGCCCGCCTCCAGTGGTGACGCGACAGGCGTGAATGGAGGGACGAATGGAGACGTGTCGTCTTCAGCGATGAGAGTCGCTTCTGCCTTGGTGCCAATGATGGTCGTATGCGTGTTTGGCGCCGTGCAGGTGAGCGCCACAATCAGGACTGCATACGACCGAGGCACACAGGGCCAACACCCGGCATCATGGTGTGGGGAGCGATCTCCTACACTGGCCGTACACCTCTGGTGATCGTCGAGGGGACACTGAATAGTGCACGGTACATCCAAACCGTCATCGAACCCATCGTTCTACCATTCCTAGACCGGCAAGGGAACTTGCTGTTCCAACAGGACAATGCACGTCCGCATGTATCCCGTGCCACCCAACGTGCTCTAGAAGGTGTAAGTCAACTACCCTGGCCAGCAAGATCTCCGGATCTGTCCCCCATTGAGCATGTTTGGGACTGGATGAAGCGTCGTCTCACGCGGTCTGCACGTCCAGCACGAACGCTGGTCCAACTGAGGCGCCAGGTGGAAATGGCATGGCAAGCCGTTCCACAGGACTACATCCAGCATCTCTACGATCGTCTCCATGGGAGAATAGCAGCCTGCATTGCTGCGAAAGGTGGATATACACTGTACTAGTGCCGACATTGTGCATGCTCTGTTGCATGTGTCTATGTGCCTGTGGTTCTGTCAGTGTGATCATGTGATGTATCTGACCCCAGGAATGTGTCAATAAAGTTTCCCCTTCCTGGGACAACGAATTCACGGTGTTCTTATTTCAATTTCCAGGAGTGTATTTAGGCGCAACACTGCATAGCGATATGAAGTGGGACAAGCATGTAATGGCAGTTGTGGGGAAGGTGGGTAGTCGTCTTCGGTTCATTGGAAGAACTTTGGTAAGATGTGGTTCATCTGTAAAGGAGACCGCTTATAAAACACTGATACGACAAAATCTTGAGTACTGCTCGAGCGTTTGGGATCACTATCAGGTCGGATTGAGGGAGGACGTAGAAGCAATTCAGAGGCGGGCTGCTAGATTTGTTACTAGTAGGTTTGATCATCACGCGAGTGTTACGGAAATGCTTCAGGAACTCGGGTGGGAGTCTCTGGAGGAAAGGAGGCGTTCTTTTCGTGAATCGCTACTGAGGAAATTTAGAGAACCAGCATTTGAGGCTGACTGCAGTACAATTTTACTGCCGCCAACTTATATTTCGCGGAAAGACCACAAAGATAAGATAAGAGAGATTATGGTTCGTACAGAGGCATATAGGCAGTCAGTTTTCCCTCCTTCTGTTTGGGAGTGGAGCAGGGAGAGAAGATGCTAGTTGTGGTACGAAGTATTCTCCGCCACGCACCGTATGGAGGATTGCGGCGTATGTATGTAGAAGTAGATCAGGAATGTCATCACTGCTGATTTCTTCTATGAAGCATTTAAACTGTCGGTGTGTTTCAGCTTTTCAGCGAATTTACATCACAGTTTTTTGCACCTCCCGTATAACATGTGGATATTGAAAATATTTAGAAGCTAAATGTTCTCTGTGAATAATACAGAGGATAGGTAGGAATTCAGGGTATTAAGTGTTTGAATTTAAAAGCACCAACAGGACATGCGTTTTACGGTGCACGATCGTTAGCAATACTGATAAGAAATCTTCTCCGCAGGCACTGGATATTTCAATAAAACACCACCCAGGGCTTCTTTAATATAGCGGCCTCGATTAGTCTTCAATGTACCAAGGTCTTAGAGCTCTTCCAGTCATTCCAATACTTTGGATACACGTGTTACAAAACTGACAAGTTGCCGTATAATTTTGTAGATACATTCAGTGACATTGTTGATACTGTCTGCAAGATTCGAGTGAAGATAGTAGCGAAGAAATAATAAATTAGAACGTCATGTGTGAAGCAGCAGTTTTTCACTTTTCTCACTACTCATGAAATCAAATCTCCTGAACTATGTGCCGCAGGTACATACAGGCGGCATATGTGGATACTGTCGGCGAAGTTTATTGCGAACAGAGTTAGTTGCAAGGAAGTAGTAAATTTACATGTAATGGAGGATGCGGCACTTTTCCACGCATCTCATTGTTTATGACGTCATAATTCCTCAACTAAGTGTCGTACAATGATATAATTTTGCACTTACATTTAATAGTATGTGTGCAACCTGTGTGTAAAATGTGTCTCGAGCAGAGTTAGTAATAAAGAAGTAATAAATTATAACGCCATCGCTCAAACGGTACTCTTATAATATTAACAGTGGGAAAGTAGCAAGCAATAAATATTTTTCCTTTTATAATTTTGTAGAGGTTGTTAGAGAGACAAATGTTCTTAAAGGTTTGAAATTATGTGTAATGTTCGTTGCAAATCCCTAACTGGTTTCAGTCTCAAATACTTACGAAAAAAGTATGGAAACTCATTCGTCGCACGATACGCTTGTTTCTCACCCCCACTGCATTGATCGGTAGGGTGCTTCTTACCCCCACATGATTGTTACCTGGCAGTAAGGTATATGTGCGAAAATCTTGGATGAAATTGCCCCAGAGGTTTAGAAGGAGATGTGGAAAAGAAATATTCACGAAAAGACATACATAAATCATTTTTGCAGTATGCATGGAGAGAAGGGATAAAATGGGAACAGACTGCTTTGGCTCAAATGTCCTCAGATGGAGGGCAAATAACGCCACAAAATATGGGTGATGTTGCAGAAAAAATTCTCTTATTACGTACCGTTGGGGAAATCAATTAAGTTGACTGAAACAAATTAACCATCTGAAAAGCACTGAAGATAAGGCATGCAACGTCCAACATACAGTCAAACGTTACACCGAGAACTGATACAGTGAAATACGTAGAACAAGATGTGGACTGGGAGGGTGGTGAGGAACTTTATGGAATAACCCCACGTAACTAAATCTTGCAGATCTCTAGGAAAACATAATTCGCCAGGAAATAGGAATTGTGATCAAAGGTAGAGTGAGGACAGTCAGCTGGCCCAGAAGGCTTTCCTGTAGAATATTTCGTGGGTGTGGGGTAAAATTCGCATTCTGATGACAGAAATTCTCACATATAACAGACTGTTGAAAGAATAGCCCCTCTCACCCACGTTTACTGAGAACATAATGGCACTTATTCCAAAAATCGAAAAGAGAGAGCTTGCAAAACTTTTGACAATTGACACTTCTGAATGCAGACTTTACAGTATCTACAGACATTATAAAGGCGAGATTAAAACCAGTCCTGGAAAATGTAACAGGGCCATATCAAACTAGTGCCACATTAGCACAATCAATGGGTGACACGCCGTGTTGAATGTTGTTGTTGTTGTGGTCTTCAGTCCTGAAACTGGTTTGATGCAGCTCTCCATGCTACTCTATCCTGTGCAAGCTTCATCATCTCCCAGTACCTACTGCAACCTACATCCTTCTGAATCTGCTTAGTGTAGTCATCTCTTGGTCTCCCTCTACGATTTTTACCCTCCACGCTACCCTCCAGTACTAAATTGGTGATCCCTTGATACCTCGAAACATGTCCTACCAACCGATCCCTTCTTCTGGTCAAGTTGTGCCACAAACGTCTCTTCTCCCCAATCCGATTCAATACTTCCTCATTAGTTATGTGATCTACCCATCTAATCTTCGGCATTTTTCTGTAGCACCACATTTCGAAAGCTTCTATTCTCTTCTTGTCCAAACTATTTATCGTCCATGTTTCACTTCCATACATGGCTACACTCCATACAAATACTTTCAGAAATGACTTCCTGACACTTAAATCTATACTCGATGTTAACAAACTTCTCTTCTTCAGAAACGCTTTCCTTGCCATTGCCAGTCTACATTTTATATCCTCTCTACTTCGACCATCATCAATTATTTTTCTCCCCAAATAGCAAAACTCCTTTACTACTTTAAGTGTCTCACTTCCTAATCTAATTCCCTCAGCATCACCCGACTTAATTCGACTACATTCCATTATTCTCGTTTTGCTTTTGTTGATGTTCATCTTATATCCTCCTTTCAAGACCCTATCCATTCCGTTCAACTGCTCTTCCAAGTCCTTTGCTGTCTCTGACAGAATTACGATGTCATCGGAGAACCTCAAAGTTTATATTTCTTCTCCATGGATTTTAATACCTACTCCTAATTTTCCTTTTGTTTACTTTACTGCTTGCTCAATATACAGATTGAATAACATCGGGGAGAGACTACAACCCTGTCTGACTCCCTTCCCAACCACTGCTTCCCTTTCATGTCCCTCGACCCTTATAACTGCCATCTGGTTTCTGTACAAATTGTAAATAGCCTTTCGCTCCCTGTATTTTACCCCTGCCACCTTCAGGATTTGAAAGAGAGTATTGCAGTCAACATTGTCAAAAGCTTTCTCTAAGTCTACAAATGCTAGAAACCTAGATTTGCCCTTCCTTAATCTAGCTTCTAAGGTAAGTCGTAGGGTCAGTATTGCCTCACGTGTTCCAACATTTCTACGGAATCCAAACTGATCTTCCCCGAGGTCGGCTTCTACTAGTTTTTCCATTCGTCTGTAAAGAACTCGCGTTATTATTTTGCAGTTGTGACTTATTAAACTGATAGTTCGGTAATTTTCACATCTGTCAAAACCTGCTTTCTTTGGGTTAGGAATTATTATATTCTTGTTGAAGTCTGAGGGTATTTCATCTGTCTCATAAATCTTGCTCACCAGATGGTAGAGTTTTGTCAGGACAGGCTCTCGCAAGGTTATCAGTAGTTCCAATGGTATCTTGTCTACTCCGGGGGCCTTGTTTCGACTCAGGTCTTTCAGTGCTCTGTCAAACTCTACACGCAGTATCGTATCTCCCATTTCATCTTCATCTACATTCTCTTCCATTCCATAATATTGTCCTCAAGTACATCGCTCTTGTATAGACCCTGTATATACTCCTTCCACCTTTCTGCTTTCCCTTCTTTGCGAAGAACTGGGTTTCCATCTGAGGTCTGGATGTTCATACAAGTGGTTCTCTTATCTCCAAACGTCTCTTTAATTTTCCTGTAGGCAGTATCTATCTTACCCCTAGTGAGATAAGCCTCTACATCCTTACATTTGTCCTCTAGCCATCCCTGCTTAGCCATTTTGCATTTCCTGTCGATCTCGTTTTTGAGATGTCTTTATTGTTTTTGCCTGCTTCATTTACTGCATTTTTTTTATATTTTCTCCTTTCATCAATTAAATTCACTATTTCTTCTGTTACCCAAGGATTTCTACTAGCCCTCGTCTTTTTACCTACTTGACCCTCTGCTGCCTTCACTACTTCATCCCTCAAAGCAACCCATTCTTCTTCTACTGTATTTCTTTCCGCCATTCCTGTCAATTGCTCCCTTATGTTCTCCCTGAAACTCTGAACAACCTTTTTGCAGTTTCTTCAGTTTTAATCTACAGGTCATAACCAATATATTGTGGTCAGAGTCCACATCTGCCACTGGAAATGTCTTACAATTTAAAACCTGGTTCCTAAATCTCTGTCTTACCATTATATAATCTATCTGATACCTTTTAGTATCTCCAGGCTTCTTCCATGTGCACAGCCTTCTTTTATGATTCTTGAACCAAGTGTTACCTATGATTAAGTTGTTCTCTGTGCAAAATTCTACCAGGCGGCTTCCTCTTTGATTTCTTTGCCCCAGTCCATATTCACCTACTACGTTTCCTTCTCTCCCTTTTCCTACTACCGAATTCCTGTCACCAATGACTATTAAATTTTCGTCTCCCTTCACTATCTGAATCATTTCTTTTATTTGATCATACATTTCTTCATTTTCTTCGTCATCTGCAGAGCTAGTTGGCATATAAACTTGTACTACTGTAGTAGGTGTGGGCTTAGTATCTATCTTGGCTACAATAATGCGTTCACTATGCTGTTTGTAGTAGCTTACCCGCATTCCTATTTTCCTATTCATTATTAAACCTACTCCTGCATTACCCCTATTTGATTTTGTATTTATAAACCTGTTGTCACCTGACCAGAAGTGTTGTTCCTCCTGCCACCGAACTTCACTAATTCCCACTATATCTAACTTTAACCTATCCATTTCCCTTTTTAAATTTTCTAGCCTACCTGCCCGATTAAGGGATCTGACATTCCTCGCTCCGTAGAACGCCAGTTTTCTTTCTCCTGATAACGACATCCTCTTCAGTAATCCCGGAGATCCGAATGGGGGACTATTTTACCTCCGGAATATTTTACCCAAGAGGATGCCATCATCATTTAATCATACAGTAAAGCTGCATGCCCTCGGGAAAGATTACGGCTGTAGTTTCCCCTTTGTTTCAGCCGTTCGCAGTACCAGCACAGCAAGTCTGTTTTGGTTATTGTTACAAGGCCAGATCAGTCAATCATCCAGACTGTTGCCCCTGCAACTACTGAAGAGGCTGCTGCCCATCTTCAGGAACCACACGTTTGTCTGGCGTCTCAACAGATACCCCTCCGTTGTGGTTGCACCTACGGTACGGCTATCAGTATCGCTGAGGCACGCAAGCCTCCCCACCAACGGCAAGGTCCATGGTTCATCGGGTGATCATCTGTATAATAGAATGAAAACAATGAAAACTTGTGCTGGACCGGGACTCGAACCCGGAATTACCGCATCTCGCGGGAGGTCGACTTACCATTAGGCTACCCAAGCACGACTTAAAGCCAGACCCAAACCTTTACTTGTACATCTGTTATCCATATTTCCGTACGGGGAAGGCTACTTGAAAGTCGCTTGCCGGTGTCGGCGGATAAGTACCATATGGCATCGTAATTCAGAATAATACGGACACTGCAATATAGAATTTTCTTGTTAATGTCATGGAGGATGGTTGTACCGTTCCACAGGCAATTGTTGAGGATACAACAGCTCTGAAATAGGAGATACTGGAACTTGAACCAAAGGGTCTTAAACGCAGTGGTTCTTCAAGAACTGAATTTTGTAAGAAGGTTGCAGAAGAAAACTACTCACTAATAAGACAGCGTGCCAGAAATTGATCTCCACTTTTTTTAGGACGATTCATTTGTGTAAATCACTATACCACATTCACGTTTGTGCAATCTGAAAACCGATCTGTACTGTTTGATGAACATTTAAGTGAACTTGGGCAAGTTGTTCATACCAATATCAGCCTGATTTCAAACACCTCACAGGAAAAGTAAACCATGCAAAAAGCACATTCAAACGTAGCTTTCAGTTCCTTGTTTCGTAAGAAAATTGTTCGATAAGATTATTTTTTAAATTGTATTCATTTATTGGTGTTAACTATTAGCCTGAAAGATTCGGCTCGCTTCGGAACAGCTCCATCCGTTCGCGACTCCGGAAGATAACTGGCCATCCCTTTTATAGATGGATGTTGAATGATGTTGACGGTGACTATGAAACCTCTCAGAAGAGTTAATGCCGAAAAAAAGCACCTAACTTTCCTGTAAATATGTGTCTCGAAACAGCTTAAGAGTAAGGCCTAAACTGGAAAATTGAAGTCTAATTTTATGTTAGTACCACAGAATACGTCTTCAAACATAAATAAATGGTGCGTAGACTTAGATGAAGTGATCAGAAGTACGTTTTCTATACAATGAGGTGACTGAAATCATAAGATAGTGATACGCAAGTATACAGAAGGCGTAGTATCGCATACACGAAGTATAAAAGGGCAGTTCATTGACGGAACTGACTTTTGCATTCAGATGATTCATGTGAAAATGTTTTCGACGTGATTATTGACGCACGACGGAGTCAACAGACTGTGAACTTGCAATGATAGTTGCAGCTAGACGCGTGGGACACACAGTTTCGGAAATCGTTAGGGATTTCAATATTCCGACATCCATAGTGTCAGGATTCTGCCGAGACCACTAACTTTCAGGCATTACCTCTCACCACATACAATGCATTGGCCGGTGATTTCAATTAACGACCGATATCAACGGCGTCTGGTTAGAATCATCAGCGATAACAGACAAGAAACTCTGCGTGAAATAATAGCAAACATCAATGTGGGTCGTATGATGAACGTATCCGTTAGGACAGAGCGGGGAAATTTGGCGTTCGTGGGATACGGCAGCAGAAGACCGATGTGAGTGCCTTTGCTAACAGCATGACATCTCCAGCATATCGAGACCATATCGGACGGAACCTATGCGACTGGAAAACCGTGACCTGGTCGGGTGAGTCCCGACTTCAGTTGAGAAGAGCTGATGCTAGTCTTCGAGTGTGCAGCAGACCCACGGAACCATGGAGTAAAACTGTTATCAAGGCTCTGTATGATCTGGTGGTGGCGCCAAAATGGTATGGGCTTTGTTATACGGAATGGACTGAGTCCTCTGGTCAAATTGGATCGATCGTTGACTGGAAATGATTATGTTCGGCTACTCGGAGACCAACTATTTTCATGGACCTCAGTTATATGGATGACAATGTGTTATGTTATCAGGTTACTTTTGTAGCTACTGGTTTGAAGAACATTCTGGACAATTGGGGAGAATGATTGTTAACACTCGGCATGAATCCCATCGACCATTTGTGGGACACAATCCGGAGCTCAGTTAGAGCAGAGAATTCGTCACCGGCAACACTTCAGCAATTATGCACGGCTGTAGAGCCAGCATGGTTCAGTATTTCTGCAGAGACTTCCGACTTGTTGAGTTCAAGCCATTTCGAGTGGCTGTACTACGCCGGGCAAGAGAAGGTCAGACTCGATGTTAAGGAGTATCCCACGACTTCTTGTCACCCAGGCATACTGTACTGGAAACACTGACAAACTGTCATAAAATCTATAATCTAGAAGACTCTGGGCCTCGGTAAGAGTAAATCATCTAAAAACTGCGACCTCCTCATCAACAATGTTTGCTTTATGCAACAGACCCAGAAGTATGAAGGTGGTTCTGTGGTTTCCACTTGTAGGCCGTTTGTCGGTATTGATCTCATAATGCAAATACATACAAAAGCTAACTCACGTGCAATGAGTATCAATAAAGTTTATATTTTTAGCCAGTTGATAGCATATTTACTATCAACCTAGATGTGATAATAGAAGGGTTGGGAGGTGCGCTGCGAACTTTCATGTAGAGTCAATAGTCCATATCTCATATGCTAGAGTGATTGTTTTAAGACAATATCACAGCACAATAGTTTAACATACGTCCTAATGGACGATATATATCGGGAACTCTGTGCAGCATGATGTGATGGCCTTCAAGAGGTGTCAATGACGGTGAGAACAGACGTCCACGATGATCTGGGAGGAGAATGGGTAACCAGCTGAACGATAAGGTAGTTGTAAATACTAATTCCACCAAAAAGCTATCAGTGGAGAAGCAAGTAGTTTATGTAAGTGGAATATTGGTGGAAGAGACTGATTGGGGAAACATTTTACAACCGTATCGTACAAGTTATAGATTAATGCTTCTAGAACTATCGAAGGTGCAGTCTGGCCAATCTATGTAAGATGTGCTGGAATTTTGTGAAAACACTTTCCTAAAACTGTCATTTCAGTAACAATTTCTGAGAGAGTATCCCTTCTGAGAAGACTATTGGCTCAGACTTTCACTGTGAGTACGGCTGTCATGGACTCTGGCCAGACATTCTATGCTTCTTATGCAAAGAAGATAGTACGATTTTGATCCAAATTTTACATCCTCGGCGGAGCCAGCCACAGCTATAACTATTTACTGTTACATTATTTAAACTGGAGTAAAGAACATAGGTCTGAAAACCAGATTTAGTTCTAGCAGTATTTTGATGTTACTTTTGAATTTTTTTGCTGGTACAATTATTACGATTATTTTAAGTGTTATATTCGTGTAACTCTCCTGTAGTAACAGAACCAATGGTCATAACTTCAATTGCCCGATTCATTTAATCAGAACCATTTTAAAAATATCTAAAACCCTACAAATGGTAGACAATCAAATTTACAAAAAACATCTATATACACTCCTGGAAATTGAAATAAGAACACCGTGAATTCATTGTCCCAGGAAGGGGAAACTTTATTGACACATTGCTGGGGTCAGATGCATCACATGATCAAACTGACAGAACCACAGGCACATAGACACAGGCAACAGAGCATGCACAATGTCGGCACTAGTACAGTGTATATCCACCTTTCGCAGCAATGCAGGCTGCTATTCTCCCATGGACACCATCGTAGAGATGCTGGATGTAGTCCTGTGGAACGACTTGCCATGCCATTTCCACCTGGCGCCTCAGTTGGACCAGCGTTCGTGCTGGACGTGCAGACCGCGTGAGACGACGCTTCATCCAGTCCCAAACATGCTCAATGGGGCACAGATCCAGAGATCCTGCTGGCCAGGGTAGTTGACTTACACCTTCTAGAGCACGTTGGGTGGCACGGGATACATGCGGAGGTGCATTGTCCTGTTGGAAGAGCAAGTTTCCTTGCCGGTATAGGAATGGTAGAACGATAGGTTCAATGACGGTTTGGATGTACCGTGCACTATTCAGTGTCCCCTCGACGATCACCAGAGGTGTACGGACAGTGTAGGAGATCGCTCCCCACACCATGATGCCGGGTGTTGGCCCTGTGTGCCTCGGTCGTATGCAGTCCTGATTGTGGCGCTCACCTGCACGGCGCCAAACACGCATACGACCATCATTGGCACCAAGGCAGAAGCGACTCTCATCGCTGAAGACGACACGTCTCCATTCATCCCTCCATTCACGCCTGTCGCGACACCACTGGAGGCGGGCTGCACGATTTTGGGACGTGAGCGGAAGACGGCCTAACGGTGTGCGGGACCGTAGCCCAGCTTCATGGAGACGGTTGCGAATGGTCCTCGCCGATACCCCAGGAGCAACAGTGTCCCTAATTTGCTGGGAAGTGGCAGTGCGGTCCCCTACGGCACTGCGTAGGATCCTACGGTCTTGGCGTGCATCCTTGCGTCGCTGCGGTCCGGTGCCCGGTCGACGGGCAAGTGCACCTTCCGCCGACCACTGGCGACAACATCGATGTACTGTGGAGACCTCACGCCCCACGTGTTGAGCAATTCGGCGGTACGTCCACCCGGCCTCCCGCATGCCCACTATACGCCCTCGCTCAAAGTCCGTCAACTGCACATACGGTTCACGTCCACGCTGTCGCGGCATGCTACCAGTGTTAAAGACTGCGATGGAGCTCCGTATGCCACGGCAAACTGGCTGACACTGACGGCGTCGGTGCACAAATGTTGCGCAGCTAGCGCCATTCGACGGCCAACACCGCGGTTCCTGGTGTGTCCGTTGTGCCGCACGTGTGATCATTGCTTGTACAGCCGATTCGCAGTGTCCGGAGCAAGCATGGTGGGTCTGGCACACCGGTGTCAATGTGTTCTTTTTTCCATTTCCAGGAGTGTATATACTCCGCAATCCACCATACGGTGCGTGGCAGAGAGTACCTCGTACCACAAGTAGCATGTTCTCTCCCTTTTCCACTCCCAAACAGAATGAGGGAAAAATGACTCCTTATACGCCTCTATACGAGCCCTAATCTCTCATATCTTATCTTTGTGGTCTTTCCGCGAAATGTAAGCTGGCGGCAGTAAAATCGTACTGCAGTCAGCCTCAAATGCTGGTTCTCTAAATTTCCTCAGTAGCGATTCACGAAAAGAACGCTTCCTTTCCTCCAGAGACTTCCATCCGAGTTCCTGAATCATTTCCGAAACACTCGCGTGATGATGAAACCTACCTGTAAGAAATCTAGCAGCCCGCCCCTGAATTGCTTGTAAGTCATCCCTCAATCCGACATGATAGGGATCCCAAATGCTCGAGCAGTACTCAAGAATAGGTCGTATTAGAATTTTATAAGCGGTCTTCTTCACAGATGAACAACATCTTCCCAAAATTCTGCCAACGAACCGAAGACGACTATCCGCCTTCCCCACAACTGCCATTACATGCTTGTCCCACTTCATATCGCTCTGCATTTTTACGCCCAAATATTTAATTGACGTGACTGTGTCAAGCGCTACACTATTAATGGATGCTTTTTCCTATTCATCTGCATTAATTTACATTTATCTATATTTATATTTAGCTGCTATTCTTTACACAAACCACAAATCCTGTCCAAGTCATCCTCCTACAGTCACTCAATGACGACCCCTTCCCGTACACCACAGCATCATCAGCAAACAGCCGCACATTGCTATCCACCCAATCCAAAAGATCATTTGTGTTGATAGAAAACAACAGAGGACCTACCACGCTTCCCTGGGGCACTCCAGAGGATACCCTCACCTCCGATGAACACTCACCATCGAGAGCAACGTAATGGTTCTATTACTTAAGAAGTCTTCAAGCCACTCACATACTTGGGAACCAGTCCCATATGCTCGTACCTTAGTTAGGAGTCTGCAGTGGGGCACCGAGTCAAACGCTTTCCGGAAGTCAACGAATATGGCATCCGTCTGATACCCTCCATCCATCGTTCGTAAGATATCATGTGAAAAAAGGGCGAGTTGCGTTTCGCAGGAGCGATGCTTTCTAAAGCCATGGTGATGGACGGACAGCAACTTCTCAGTCTCAAGGAAATTCATTATATTCGAACTGAGACTATGTCCGAGAATCCTGCAACAAACCAATGTTCAGGATATTGGTCTGTAATTTTGGCGATCCGTCCTTCTACCCATCTAATATACAGGCGTCATCAGCGCTTTTTTCCAGTCGCTCAGGACTTTACGTTGGGCAAGAGATTCGCGATAAATGCAAGCTAAGTAAGGAGCCAATGCAGTAGAGTACTCTCTGTAAAACCGAATTGGAATCCCATCAAAACCTGGCGATTTATTTATTTTCACCCCATTCAGCTCCTTCACAACCCCAGGGATGTCTATCACTATGTCCTCCATGCGGGAATCTGTACGAGACTCAAACGCCGGTGTGTTTGTACGATCCTCCTGCGTGAAAGATTTCTCAAATGGTAAATTTAAAATTTCCGCTTTCGTTGTGCTGTCTTCCGTTGCCAGGACAGATAGATCAGTCAGTGATTGGATGGAAGCCTTCGACCCGCTTAGCGATTTTACGTGAGACCAGAATTTCCCTGAGTTTTCAGCAAGATCTTTTGCTAAGGTATGTCGGTGGTAGTGGTTGAATGCTTGGCGCATCGCTCTTTTTACTGCAGCACGAATCTCTACTAACTTTTGCCTGTCCTCATTCTCCCGATCTTTCTTGTACCACGAGTGCAACTGTCTTTGCTTCCTGATCATTCTCCGGATTGCGCTGTTGAACCACGTTGGGTCTTTTCCGTCCTTAACCCACTTTTTCGGCACATACTTATCCAATGCGCCATTTACAATGTGTTTAAAATTTGCCCATAATTCTTCCATGTCCATCGTACCGGAAGTAAATGAAGTCGATTCATTTACTAAGTGGGATGCTAACAACTGCTTATCTGCTCTTTCTAGTAAGAATACTCTCCTGGCCTTCTTGACTTTCGTAACCATAGTGGTAATGACAACATCATGATCATTAATCCCTGTCTCAACACTGACAGTGTCGGTGAGGACAGATCTGTTCGTGGCTACCAGATCTAAAATATTTCCATTACGCGTTGGCTGTCGATTTAGCTGCTCAAGACAGTTTTCGGATAATGTGTTCAAAAGTAATTCACACGACGGCTTGTCTTTACCACCTGTAATGAATCCATAGACATCCCAGTCTATACTAGGTAGGTGGAAGTCGCCTCCGACTAATATACCATGATCCAGGTACTTCGGCGATACAGCGTGTAGGCTCCCTTTCAATGATTCTAGAGCTGTCGCGGCGGAACCTGGTGGCTGGTAATAACACCCAACAATTAACTTTACTTCCCCTAGCCTTGTTAAACGTGTCCAGATAACTTCACAATCACACCCTACTTCGACCTCAGTAGACACAATATTTTTGTCAACTGCACTGAAGACACCACCTCCTACAGTGTCCAATCTGTCTTTCCGACACCCGTTCCAACCCTCACTAAATATTTCAGAGCTTCCTATTTCAGGGCTCAGTCAGGTCTCAGACCCGAGAGTAATTTGTGCACCTCACGCTTCCTAGAGGGCAGTAAATTAAGGAACTTTATTCTGAACACTCTGAAAATTTACTACTAATATCGTGATAGCTGAACTGTCTTTACACTGAGCGCGTCCTTATTTCCCTGCCTGCACGTCGGTTGGTGAGTGTTCATCATGACACCCCGCACTACTGCCTAGCCTAAAAGAAAAAAAAAACCCACGTGCACGCCACAAGTACTCTGATACCCGTGTAGCCGCTTCCTTTGTGTAGTGCACCCCTGACCTACCTAGGGGCGTCCTACAATTCCCCACCCAATAGCGCAAGTCTAGGAATCTGCAGCCAAGACCGTCACAGAGTCGACGAAGCCACTCGGCTCCAAACCAAAGGACCCTGATCCATTCTGGAAACGATGCTGCAAATAGAGCTCTGTTAGCACCCCGCGTGCGAGGCCAGCGGCCTTCACCAAATCCGCCAGCCACCTGTACGAACTGAGGATCACCTCAGAACCCAAGCGACAGCATCACTGGTGCCGACGTGAGCAACTACTTGCAGACGACTGCACCCCGTAGGCCTACGCTGGATAGCCGCAGGCAAGGCCGCCTCCACATCTTAGATGTGGCCCCCCGACAGACAAGCCGAGTGCTCGTTGGAATTGTTTCCCGCCCTGCACGCTATTTCCCTAAGGGGCTCCATCACCCGCTTGTTGTTGGAGCTCCCAATAACCAGCAAGCTTTTGCCGCCGTGTGCCTGCTCGGGCCCTGCTGAAGGAGCGGCCACCTGCCCACTCACAGGATGAACGGGCGAGCCCAGTCGGCCAGCCTCCACATTGACCCTCCGCCTCGAGCGACGCGAACGCGTTGCAGTCCGCCACTCACCCTGAGGTGAGGGCGGCCCCAACGCACCAGGTAAATTAGAAGGTGCCTCGGCAACTGAGTCAGCGCACGCACCAAACGACACCTGGGGTGTCTCAAGCGACGCGCCAGACCAATCGCCGTCGCTGCACATCGGGGAAGCAACCTGAAGGCGGCTGACCGTGGCCATCAGTACACTCAGCTGCTCGCGAACCGCGGCCAGTTCCTCCTGGGCCCGCTCACAGTTCGCACACACCCTATCCATCCTACTGCTAATATCTGGACGTATAGAGTTGCGACAAAGGAAAACAGCAATATGCGACTGCACAGTTGCGTCACCAGCGCCAGATTGAGCTGCGATATATGAACAATTACTTACGAACCAAGCAATCAAATGACCACGACTACGCCACTATACAGATATTACAGTGCGATCCTACCCCTGTCTTGGTACAAATGACAACCGCCAACGCGATGTTACACTCTACCGTTATTAAAATTTGGTACTGCCCCTTTCTAATTCCAATATACGCAAGGATCCGAAAAATTTCACCACGCAATCACACAAACATACAAAGTATTTTGAATTAAACCTGCGGAACTAATACGAAAACTGAATAAACGACTAGTTTCTGCTACTGCTGCTCGCACACGTCACTCTGCAAGCACTGGCCTCCGTCTGCTGCTAACTGACTCCACGAAATAAACAGAAAGCACTGGCTGTCCAAAACAAACAACTGACTAACGACTCCGTGAATTTATGCATTACAGCTATCAATGATGAATATAACTCTTCTCAAATACGAGAATACGCAAGGATTTTACGTAATTAAATATGCAAGTGCACAAACACTCGGAAAGAAATTAAGAATCAAACTACAAAACAAATATGAAAGCTAAATATGCGACTCGCTACTGCACTGCTGCTGTACTACTGCTGCACTGAAACTTCACCGGCGGCTGCTCAAGGCTCTTGAGATTTAGACATTACAGCAAAGACTAACGTTCATCCACAGTGACTATCACCGTCACAATGCACGCACTGGAACATCTACCATTCTCATTACCTTACTGAATTGTGGGTAGAAATTAGTTATGAGGAACTGCTTGCATACGTTGTTTATAACATGGGTGTTACCATCTCTGTGCCAGTACTCGATATACAGTATTCTTCGAACTGTGCATACGAGGCTAAGTAGACAACTGCTTGTTTATTAATATTTTCCAACTGCATTGTGCAAACACTTCATCGTAGAGGGCCTTTACTTGCTTTTTGTGTCTGCTCCAATTTGTGTAGTTTGAAGAAACTAATTTCGGTACTGCCTTTATACTATCTTATAACATTTTGAATGTTGAGGCGAATTGCACTGCAGTAGGGCGGGGCTATAATGATTGATGTAAGAGGTCTTCTCAGTAGCACTGAATCACTATTAGAGCAATACGCTTTGGCTTCACCAGAGTTTCACTATTGGACTACGAGCTCCATAATATAGTACACAAATAAATCCTTTTTCCTACCCGGTTATACTATACGCTCAGGATTGTCGGGCGCTTTATTTTTAAACGTCTACAATTATCCTACCAGTGTTTTCTTTTTTGTCAAGGACTTCCCGGATACACTTTTTTTTTTGGGTCAGCAGTCTCCTGACTCCTTTGATGCGGCCAGTCACGAATACCTCTCCTGTGCCAATCTCTTCATCTCAGAGTAGCACTTGCAACCTACGTCCTCAATTATTTGCTGGATGCATTAAAATTTCTGTCTTCCTCTACAGTTCCCTCCCCCCCCCCCCCTTCAGTAAGGCTTCCTCTGGTACCATGGAAGTCATTTCCTCATGTCTTACAGATGTCCTATCATCCTGTCCCTTCTCCCTCTCAGCGTTTGACACATATTCCTTCCCTCTCCACTTCTGCACAGAATCTCCTCATTCCATACCTTATCTGTCCACCTAATTTTCCACAATCGCCTGTAGCACCATATCTCAAATGTTTCCATTGCCTTCTGTTCCGGTTTTCCCACAGTTCATGTTTAACTACCATACAATGGTTCACTCGAGACGCAAATTCTCAGAAATTTCTTCCTCGAATTAAGGCCTATTTTATTTTGATACGAGTAGACTTCTCTTGGCAAGGAATGACCTTTCTGCCATTGCTAGTCTGCTTTTGATATCCTCCTTGCTCCGTCCGTCATTGGTTATTTTACTGCCCAGGTAGCGCAGTATTCCTTAACTTCTTCTACTTTGTGACCACCAATCCTGAAGTTAAGTTTCCGGCTGTTCTCATTTCTGCTACTTCTGATTGCTTTCGTGTTTCTTCTATTTACTCCCAATCCATAATCTGTACTCATTAGATTGTCATTGCATTCAGCACATCATGTTATTCTTCTTAACTTTCACCCGGGACAGCAATGTTATTAGCGAATCGTATCATTGATATCCTTTAACCTTGAATTTTAATCCACTCTTCAACCTTTTTTCTTTCTTTCTTTCTTTCTCTCCCTCATTGCTTCTTCGCTGTACAGACTGAACAGCAGGGGCGAAAGACAACATTCCTGTCTTGCACCCTTTCTAACCTGAGCACTTCGTTTTTGGTCTTCCACTCTTATTATTCCCTCTTGGCTCTTCTACGTATTGTATATTACCCGTCTCTCCGTACAGCTTACCCCTATTTTTCTCAGAATTTCGAACGTATTGCACTATTTTACGTTGTCGAATGCTTTTTTTCTGGTGGACAACTCCTACGAATGTGTCTTGATTTTTCTTTATTCTTGCTTCCTCGTGCAACCACAATGCCAGAATTGCCTCTCTCATGCCTTTTCCTTTCCTAAAGCCAAATTGATCGTCATCTAGCACATCCTCATTTTTCTTTCCCATTCTTCTATACACTACCACAAATAACATAGTCTTCTTGGGTTATTTGTGCATTACCTTCAGTTACAATTTTGCCGTTTTCGCCTGATGGTTTCACCGGTGCCCTCTCTTTTGAAAAAACAGTTTCATTGACAAAAGGAAACATTCATCTTACTCAATATCTGTAATGAAATTTATGTGACACGCCGCTAGGTATCTTTCCTTTCGAATTTTTAAATTCCGTGTTGTCGTCCCCAGTGTTGCTACTCTACTATACCGTCAGTAGCTGTGTGTCATAGTCGATCTTATTGCCATCTTTGAGGCTGTCTCCTGTGTCGTCTGTTGGTGCAGAGATAACCAGCACGTAGACAGTAAACTGAACTTGGACACGGCCTGTATTACGTCCATCAAGATTCAGAGCGATACGCCTGCCAAATCTTGTACAAACAATATAGGTAGGGACGGGACTAGTTCTCTTACAGCTTGCTAGCATTTTGGTTAGGAGTTCAGCACTAGGCTGATGTTTACTGGTGGAAAGTTTTGATAGAAGATCTGTTTGCGAATAATTTGGAAATTGCGTTGATGGCAGCACGCTTCCTACTAACTTACTATCTCAGTTTATAAATACTTTAGCTTGAAATCTATCATGTTTTAATTTAACTGTGAAAATAAGTAGGATATGATAGCCTATATCCGACTATGTAAGGACTATGACATTTTAAACAAAAATTTTAAGAGCTACGAATTGCGAAAATGTATTTACAAATAAGAATAAAATAGAATCACAAAATGCACGTACTAAATATATTCCAAATTTACAAAGGACTGCAAAAATGTTTAGTTTAAACAGTCATTAGTCCAATTGAGACAGACACTTTCCTGTATTAGATCTCCTGTTTCCTAACCTGAAGCATGATGAAAGACAAAAAAATATAACAATGTTGTCCCCACTGTAGCGAAACCTTGATGTGATCACTAAGAAGATAAATGAAAATAACTTTGTAATTCAATTAATTATGTCTTATTCTTTGACCCCATTCTAGTGCCGTCTTGATGTGAGCGCTCCCGACCCTTCATACATACAATCATGTCCCTCTTTTCATCTTTATGGCATAATTTGCAAAATAACGTGACTGCGTAATTCTTTGACTTTACGTTGGCAGAGTAGTTGTTCTTTGATTCCTTGTTTCCCATCTTCTTCTTCAATGGAGGCGATGTCAAAAACATACAGTCTGTTGATTTCCTTTGTCTCACTCCTTTGCTTTTAGGCAGCAGAGATATTTCCTTGCTTTTACGTAGGTTTTACATCTTTGAGAGCTTTGATATTGATGTTTCAATAACTTCAGTAGTAATTCCTACATCAACCTTTCACATGCTGCCGCAGGTTCTGCTATAAAAATTTTAGAAACTTCTGTTGAAATAGCACCTCAATTTTCCGCTGAAACTGCTGATGTGTCTGCTGCTGCAAAGCTGATGTCATCAAAAATATTTGCGTTAATAGACAAACTCTAATACTTTTTAAGCCGTTTACAGCACTTGCTACTGTCATCAAGACAGCCATATGAATTGTCGAGCATTGCAAATAAGCAGTCCAATATAGGAAAATATCGCCACTCCAGTAAAGGACAAAATGCCACTTGTATTTCCGCAAGGAACACACCCATAGCAATGAGTACATCCTCGAGGATTAATAAGGTATATTGTCGCTGTTAAGCGCTGATTACAAATTGTAGAGTGCAACTTACACAACTTGAAGACTACTCCGTCATTCGACTATACTCCGTCTTTTGACTTAGATGAAGGGATGAAAAATTATATATTGAAGCCACTTAAAATAGAAAAATTTAGAAGGGCAAAGCAAACACTGTATCGTTGCGCAACTCCGTTCTCATAACAAAAAGGGTTATAGCTTCTGTTAATCGCCGTTAGAGGGCTCCATCATCATTCATACACAATTTTTACTGCTCTGTCCAATTTAAGAAATGGTCCAACATAAGACCGTTTACTCTATTCCTCCCATAGCTTCACGACAAAGCAAATGGATAAGTAAAAAGAAAAGGAATTGCACAGTGAAAACATATAGGATTACCACAACGCCGATTTCTGCTGTGTCCAAATGTCAGACGACTCAGGCGTGAAAGACAGGCAGCACAAAGAGCTGCATCCAGTATGTTAGTTCAAAATTAATTGCCGTCTCGCCAAAGAATAGCTACACAGAGTGGGAGTCGTATCCGTTTATTTCAAAGAGATGCGACTGTCTCATTCACAACTAGCAGCTAAAATGAGGTCTTTGTATTTGTCGTCATAGAGGTGGAACTACATGACCATGAGCGACAAATCAGAGCGATCGCCTGGCGGCGTCAATGGAGGCGGCAGTTGGAGGCGGAGACAACGACATGGTTTAACTGCGTCCCTGACAAAACGGCGGCCGCTGGCGGACATATTCGCACAAAGCCGTCGCCGTGATAAAACGGAACAAGAGTTGACAAGCGCGCATACGTGCTTGTTTTCGTGAGTATGTGCGTGTGTGTGAGTCTGTGTGTGTGAAGGGCGTGAATTACGTCTCCCGACTCAGCTCTGACAAACCGGTCGATCGATTACCCCACTTCATTCGGGGCGTGTCTGCATGACATTCTGCGCAATCAAAGTGGAGTCAGCAAACTGTGTGTGTCAGAGATAAAACAGATCCCTCTATGAGACCCACTGATAAATCCGGCAACTAGTCATTTGCTCCGATTACACAGAGGACCTACTATACGGAACGCAATCCACATGAACGTTTGAGATACGAAAAAATTTTCACGTGGGAGGTGTACCTAAAAGCGATCTTAGCTGCTGATTTCACTGTGGATATTTGGTGATACGTTATTACATGCAAGAAACACAGTTATTTTGCTACGAGCACAACTGAAAAATGAGAGACCTATGGCTACTCCAAGAAGATTCCTGAAGAACTAATGAATGAGCTAAGTTATTTCAGCCACTCTCCACTTCTTGATACAGCCCAATATGACTGAATATGGATATTCCCTCCAACTCTCTCTCTCTCTCTTTCTTTCCGTGTGTGTGTGTGTGTGTGTGTGTGTGTGTGTGTGTGTGTGTGTGTCTGTGTGTGTGGTGCTCGAGTGCACTTACAAAAGTTTATAACTTTATAAATACCGCACCTAATAATCTGTATCCGAATTAAACCTCATTTCCCCTGATTTCTTTATATTATAAGATGCGAAATTTATGCCTCAATTCATTCACTGACGATTTTACTAGGGTTCAATGTTACACCGCCAGAATTGTATTTTACAAGAGCAGGTCTGATTGAAATATGTTTCCCTATGGTCTAGGGGCGTACTCGCTTCGGCGGTACATATACTAAAATTGGAACGATACAGATAAGATTAACATGGCCCCTGCGCAAGGATGACACGCAAAATCGTGATCGTGAAGCAAAAAAAAAAAAAAAAAAAACGTAGCGTCTTTGATTCATAATCAAAACGTCTTCGGTCCCGGGTTCGATCCCCGCCACTGCCTAAATTTTGATAAATAATCAGCATTGGTGGCCGAAGACTTCCGGCATAAGAAGTCAGCCTCATTCTGCCAACGGGCTTGTCAAAGAGGACGGAGGAGCGGATAGAGTTTCAGGACACTCTCTTGTCCTAGGGGTGGGAAATTGCCCCTAAAGGTGGAAAAATCAGCAATGATCAACGACATGAGGATGCAGAAGGCAATGGAAACCACTGCATTAAAGACACGTAACATGTATCCACAGGACATGTGGCCTGTAGTTGAAGAAAAGTCATGATGATCTCTCCATTGGCAAAAGATTCCGGAATAGTCCCCCATTCGGATCTCCAGGAGGGGACTGCCAAGGGGGAGGTTACCATGAGAAAAAGATTGAATAATCAACGAAACGATAATGTTTTACGTGTCGGGGCGTGGGATGTCAGAAGCTTAAACGTGCTAGGGAAACTAGAAAATCTGAAACGAGAAATGGAAAGGCTCAATCTAGATATATTAGGGGTCAGTGAAGTGAGGTGGAAGGAAGAAAATGGTATAACAGGTGTAGGATTCGTTATGAATAGGAAGGGAGGACAGAGGGTGGGTTACTGTGAACAGTTCAGTGACCGGGTTGTTCTAATCAGAATCGACTGCAGCCCAACACCGTCAACGATAGTTCAGGTGTACATGCCAACGTCGCAAGCTGAAGATGAACAGATAGAGAAAGTGTATGAGGATATTGGAAGGGTAATGCAGTATGTAAAGGGGGACGAAAATCTAATAGTCATTGGCGACTGGAATGCAGTTGTAGGGGAAGGATTAGAAGAAAAGTTTACAGGTGAATATGGGCTTGGGACAAAGAATGAAAGAGGAGAAAGACTAATTGAGTTCTCTAACAAGCTTCAGCTAGTAATAGCGAACACCCTGTTCAAGAATCACAAGAGGAGGAGGTATACTTGGAAAAGTGCGAGAGATACGGGAAGATTTCAATTAGATTACATCATGGTCAGACAGAGATTCCGAAATCAGATACTGGATTGTAAGGCGTACCCAGGAGCAGATATAGACTCAGATCACAATATGGTAGTGATGAAGAGTAGGCTGAAGTTCAAGACATTAGTCAGGAAGAATCAATACGCTAAGAAGTGGGATACGGAAGTTCTAAGGAATGAGGAGATACGTTTAAAGTTCTCTGATTCTATAGATACAGCAATAAGGAATAGCGCAGTAGGCAGCTCATTTGAAGAGGAACGGACATCTCTAAAAAGGGCCATCACAGAAGTTGGGAAGGAAATCATAGGTACAAAGAAGGTAGCTGCGAAGAAACCATGGGTAACAGAAGAAATACTTCAGTTGATTGATGAAAGGAGGAACTACAAACATGTTCCGGGAAAATCAGGAATACAGAAATACAAGTCGCTGAGGAATGGAATAAATAGTAAGTGTACGGAAGCCAAGACAAAATGGCTGCAGGAAAAATGTGAAGACATCGAAAAAGATATGATTGGCGGAAGGACAGACTCAGCATAAGGAAAGTCAAAACAACCTTTGGTGACATTAAAAGCAACGGTGGTAACATTAAGAGTGCAACGGGAATTCCACTGTTAATTGCAGAGGAGAGAGCAGATAGGTGGAAAGAATACATTGAAAGCCTCTATGAGGGAGAAGATTTGTCTGATGTGATAGAAGAAGAAACAGGATTCGATTTAGAAGAGACAGGGGATCCAGTATTAGAATCGGAATTTAAAAGAGCTTTGGTGGACTTACGGTCAAATAAGGCAGAAGGGATAGATAACATTCCATCAGAATTTCTAAAATCATTAGGGGAAGTGGCAACAAAACGACTATTCACGTTGGTGTGTAGAATATATGAGTCTGGTGACATACCATCTGACTTTCGGAAAAGCATCATCCACACAGTTCCAAAGACGGCAAGATCTGACAAGTGCGAGAATTATCGCACAATCAGCTTAACAGCTCATGCATCGAAGCTGCTTACAAGAATAATATACAGAAGAATGGAAAAGAAAATTGAGAATGCGCTAGGTGACGATCAGTTTGGCTTTAGGAAAAGTAAAGGCACGAGAGAGGCAATTCTGACGTTACGGCTAATAATGGAAGGAAGGCTGAAGAAAAATCAAGACACGTTCATAGGATTTGTCGACCTGGAAAAAGCGTTCGACAATATAAAATGGTGCAAGCTGTTCGAGATTCTGAAAAAGCAGGGGTAAGCTACAGCGAGAGACGGGTCATATACAATACGTACAACAACGAAGAGGGAATAATAAGAGTGGACGATCAAGAATGATGTGCTCGTATTAAGAAGGGTGTAAGACAAGGCTGTAGCCTTTCGCCCCTACTCTTGAATCTGTACATCGAGGAAACAATGATGGAAATGAAAGAAAGGTTCAGGAGTGAAATTAAAATACAAGGTGAAAGGGTATCAATGATACGATTCGCTGATGACATTGCTATCCTGACTGAAAGTGAAGAAGAATTAAATGATCTGCTGAACGGAATGAACAGTCTAATGGGTACACAGTATGGTCTGAGAGTAAACCGGAGAAAGACGAAAGTAATGAGAAGTAGTAGAAATGAGAACAGTGAGAAACTTAACATCAGGATTGATGGTCACGAAGTCAATGAAGTTAAGGAATTCTGCTACCTAGTCAGTAAAATAACCAATGAAGGACGGAGCAAGGAGGACATCAAAAGAAGAATCGCTATGGCAAAAGAGGCATTTCTGGCCAAGAGAAGTCTACTAATATGAAATACCGGCCTTAATTTGAGGAAGAAATTTCTGAGGATGTACGTCTGGAGTACAGAATTGTATGGTAGTGAAACATGGACTGTGGGAAAACCGGAACAGAAGAGAATTGAAGCATTTGAGATGTGGTGCTATAGACGAATGTTGAAAATTAGGTGGACTGATAAGGTAAGGAATGAGGAGGTTCTACGCAGAATCGGAGAGGAAAGAAATATGTGGAAAACACTGATAAGGAGAAGGGACAGGATGAGAGGACATCTGCTAAGACATGAGGGAATGACTTGCATGGTACTAGAGGGAGCTGTAGCGGGCAAAAACTGTAGAGGAAGACAGAGATTGGAATACGTCAAGCAAATAATTGAGAATGTAGGCTGCAAGTGCTACTCTGAGATGAAGAGGTTAGCACAGGAAAGAAATTCGTGGTGGGCCGCATCAAACCACCAATAGACTTATGATGACAAAAAAAAAAAAAGGAATATGGTTGGTTTGGTTGTTTGGGGAAGGAGACAAGACAGCCTGGTCTTCGGTCTCATGAGATTAGGGAAGAATGGGGAAGGACGTCGGCCGTGCCCTTTCAGAAGAACCATCGCGGCATTTGCCTGGAGTGATTTAGGGAAATCACGAAAAACCTAAATCAGGATGGCCGGACGCGGGATTGAACCGTCTTCCTCCCGAATGGTGTCATATGATTAGACATGATGGAAAAATGGGTCATGCACATAATTAATGCTGTGGCCTAGAATATATTGTGTAGTATTGTGGCCTAAATTGGGATGCAAATATTGGAATCGCTGGGGGCGTGGAGAAACTTTTTCACTTGCTGGACAAAATGAGATAATGCAACCGAATGAGCTTTCGTTGTTGCGTTCATGTTTACGAGTATTATCACAACCCGACTTGTAGCTCCGGTCAAAGTCGTAGTAAAGTGTGGCAGTCATAGCTGAAAAAGGCAAACAAGGGACTGAGTGCAGGAGTAAACCAGACCTGGACGTTCAGTTCCAACCACTGAATCGAATCCAGCCATTAACGTTGAATTACCATGCGGCATATCGTAATTAGATGTTTGAGAGTATATCTGGCCACCATAGACGGAGCGTCGCTGTTCTTTAGACAGTTCCTAAATTTAGAGAATTCAAAAATGGTTCAAATGGCTCTATTCACTATGGGACTTAACATCTGAGGTCATCAGTCTCTTAGACGTAGAACTACTTAAACCTAACTAACCTAAGGACATCACACACATCCATGACCGAGGTAGGATTCGAACCTGCGATGGAAGCAGCAGCGCGGTTCCGGACTGAAGCGCTTAGAATGCTCGGCCACAGCAGCCGGCTAGAGAATTCCACATGTAAAATTTTAATTACATTACATAAAACGAAAATATTTACAGGGTATTTGGAACATACGCTTGATAGAAAGGCCTGTCTATACACTAAAATTTGTTATGTAAGTACTTGTAATGTCTCCCACATAAAAAAAGGTGGGCGCTTCTGTTTAAATGTCATTGGATGGCCTAGAACCCTCAGCTGTGCGGGCGCTTCAACATAGGCATAAGTGTGTTTTTATAATAAATCCGTTTTGGAGTACCGCATTAATGGATCTAATTAAATATCCCCTCCGTAAACTAAATAACCCAGTATAAAAATTATAGCTTGGGTCCTAGATCAGCATCTGACTCCATAAAAAGCGTTTTACCTCTCAGGTGCCGCTTGCAAAGCAATAAAATAGAAAGTAGCTACTTCAAAGAGCAAGTGAATGTCTTAGCTTCACGGTGTGATTAAAAAATTTCTCACTGCTCAAAATTACTGAAAAATAAAATGAACAGAATCTCGTATCAGTTCACTCTGTAAACTAAGTCACTGGTAACTAAAATAAAAACACCATATATTACTCCAGATGTGTTACGGGAACGGTACCTCGTAGATACAACTTTTCTAACAGCCTGAATAATAATCAATGAGACATAAAACAGTCGTCGTAACCATAAAAACGTTTTCCACAATGGACGCCACACAGAGACTGACTACATTGCTTTCCCATATTAGTCTTAATTCTTAAAAATATATCAGTTGGCTATGGATGTAGTGCCTCCTATTTCTGCAACATTATACTCTGCCTCAGCCACGCCCACCTGTCTTCCTTGAACACCATTTCCCGAAATGCAATGCTACGTAGGAACCCGGACGTTCTCTATCGTTTGTAGCAACAACAGATTAATACAGATCAATAAAAGAATTTTTTCCCAGACACCGTGCTCCCATCGCTCAGAAACCGGTTGATATTTCTTATATTCCCCTTTTCACATTCAATTAATTCGTCAGAGGGAAATAAAATTTGGCATGTACCTGGGCAGTTGCATATCCGACTCCGGAAGCTATCTGCTGGTTATGCTCCATATAAGAAAGAGCTGGCAGACCCGGAGACAGGAACTGATAGCACACTGAGTGCAGGCTGCGGCAAATCGATGTTGTTGTGGTCTTCACTCCGAAGACTGGTTTGATGCAGCTCTGCTCGTACTCCATCCATTGCAAGCCTCTTTATCTCCGAATAAATTACCTCCACTTTTTCCTCCAACACTCAATTGGAAAAATGTCTCCGAATGTGTCCCATCAACCGATTCCTTCTCATATTCAAGTTGTGCCACAAATGTCTTGTCTCCCCAGTTATACTCAGTACCCCTCCTCATTTACGTGACCGGAACCTGTACCGAAAATTATAATAGAGATCAACATAAACATCATTTTCGCCCTTTTAATTGCTCATGAAAACCACACATTGCTTGTTGTGCCACCACACAGCTAGACCTTCAGAGGTGATGGTCAAAATTGCTATACACACCGGCACTTCTAATAACCAGTAGCACGACCTTTTACTCTGATGCATGCCTGTATCCGTCGTGACATTCTATCAACAAGTTCATCAAGGCACTGGTGGTCCAGAATGCCCGTCCTCAAACAGCCCTTTTCAATCCATCCCAGGCATGTTCGACACGGTTCACGTCTGGAGAAAATGCTGGCCATTCTAGTCATCCTGAAGGAAGTCATCCACAAGATGTGCACAATGGGGGAGCGAACTGACGTCCATGACTTAAGTTCGTTAGTTTTAAGTAGTTCCAAGTCCAGGGGACTGATGACCTCAGATGTTAAATCGCATAATGCTTAGAGCCATTTGAACAATTTGAACCGAGACGATGCAAAACTGTTTTGGATTTGTGTAAAACAGTCGGTTACAGATTTGCATTGCATAATGCAGTTCTTAACATTGTAACAGAACTATGTAACTGGTGTAATGAAATGAGTCGGATTCTGTCCGACTGCCAGGTGCGCTACAGTGATGAACCAAAACATTGTTACCGCTGCCCAACGCCGCGCTGAATGCAGGCTGGTGGTTTTCCGCGATGATATAAAGAAACTAAACAAGTGTAGCAGACAAGGATGATGAACCATTACAGCGATGATACGAAATGCAAATGGGAAAAATCTACTCATGTAAGCAACTTCACTACACGGCACATTTTTACGGCCAGGCGTCTACGAACCATGTCGCCTTCCGGCCCGCGGACCGGATGTTGTGTTTTCCTCACATTTTTATCGCCGTAATTGAGTTTCGAATACTGACCTGGCCGTTCGCGTGCTGGGAGCACCGGAAAGTGGATGAAGGTCTGCGAAAGCATGAGTATGCGAGAAAGTAATGGACATGTAAGACAGTATCCTACCGCTCTGTAACACAGGACAGGCGCACATTTTCGTCCTTTGTGACAGCAGAGTATATTGCCTGTGTATGCACAAGCGGAGAGATGTTCAGGAGTTGGATTAAAATTCAAGGTGAAAGGGTATCAGAGTTAAGAATCGCTGACGACATTGCTATCCTCAGAATTACGGGATCTGCTGAATGGAATGAAGAGTCTACAGTGCACAGAATATTAGGGGAGAATAAATGTACTCTGGGGCAAGAGCAGTATATGGTAGTGAAACACGAATTATTGGAAAACTGAAAAAGAGCCGAATCAATGCATTTGATGTATGGTGCTACATAATAATGTTGAAAATCAAGTGGTCTGATTAGGTAATAGATGTTCAGGTTCTCCGGAGAATCGGCGAGGAAAGGATTGTAATGGAAACACTGACAAGAAGAGGGGACAGAATGAAAATACATCTGTTAAGGTTTTTAGGGTCCATGTGTAAGATGGCAAGAACTATGCCCCTTACATGAAGTCATTAAAGATCACCTGACTCACGTTGAGCGAACAGTAGAGCTGAACAAAAAATGACTGACAAGGCACAATGCATCTTGTAGATGGTATAGTATGGACGTATTGGAATAATTAATGTCAGGTGATGGTTTTAAAGTAATTCACACGACATGAAAACTTTGTGGAAACTAGTCGATTTACTGGAGGCTAGTTTACCCCAGGAAAGCATTTAGAGTTGACCCTGGCCAGCTGGACAACGGCGAAGGGAAGTGACAATAGGCAGCTCAGGGCGGCTCAAGCTCTGAGAAAGCGGTAACGGGGCGCGGCCTCCAGCCACTTTAAGATGAGTGACAGTGAGTGGGTGGCTGACCCGAACTCCATGCTGGTGTACCGGAAAGCAGATGGAAAACTTGTACGCCTGTTGATAAATGTCTGTCGTCCCGTTTTCTGTGAAACATACGACAAAGCCGCACAAAGCTATGGTGGAGCGGTCAACAGAGGTCAAAATATGCGTGTTCGTGACATTAGCAACTTCACGCTGAATTCACAGTCCGCAGAGCCTGAAGTAAATCAGGTGAAGAGCGACAGCATGAAATAGGCCGGCCTCCGATGGGAACGTAGGATCAAGGAATTTGAAGTACTCCCCTGGGAGTCAGAATTCCGGAAATCTTGGTGTTTGTGCAGACACTAACCTTGATGGGTGGCCTGAGGTGGGCGATACAGAAGAAGTTGAGAGGAAGGGAAATTTTGTGGGAATTTGTTCACTTCCCAGAGCAGGCACTGGTCGGCGCTGGGAAGCGACGCATAACTAACGCGACTTGCGCTGCAATTGGCGTAAGTGATTTTGCTGGAGGGGAAACTGACGTGAAGAGAGGACTGGCAGAAGTCTCAGTAGATATCTTCCTGTCCCAGCTTGCCTAGAGTGCGGACGTGGCGTTCTTTACTCAGCTTGCCTGAGAAAGAGTGAGCATCTCTACCGTTTAGGAGTTAGCAAATGGAACGATTGAGCTTGGAGATAGGAAGTTTTGGTTCAGCTATGTACTGAGCAAGATGGCTGGGAGTCAATAGACGAGCGCAGCCTTGGAGCACCATGAGATCGGCCGATGTCTGCACAACGACGCCGCTCCACCACGCTGTATTTGATGATATTGCACCCTATCTGGCCACTGATTAATTTGTTGGATCACTTCAGCAAAGTTTCCACGATGGTTTCATAGGCCGTGCATTGTACAATTCTTCTCGCACTTCGCTTGACGCCTGGGTCAGTCGATAGGAATTACTTTTGAGTTATCGCGCTTTACTCCACGCAAACGCAATTTATTACCACTACCTGTTAGTAATATAATGTGATGATTGAAGGTCGTGAGTTAAAAATAAATCTGTGCTAATCGACTGCTTCAGTTTTCAATCAAGTAGTTGAAATCCCAAGTTACTTTCTTAATTAATTTTATGTTCAACATTTACGTCTATTGTTCAATAGCTGAATATAACATCAATGTGCAACCCTTTTTAACTAAAAGTGATCAATTCTGAATAAATTAATGTCAACACTGCCACCGCAGTTCAATCAGGAGTCACAGGGCCAGATTAATTTTCTGCGTTATCCGATATTGCGGCAGTTTTGCACTCTCTGTTGATCTGTTAGTCAATTAGTTGGGGTGAACACACGCCAAAACCAGCTAAGTGACGGGTGGGGTGTTACACATGGTACTGGAGAGAGCTGTAGTGAGTAAAAACCGTAGAGGAAACAGAGATTGGAATATATCCAGCAAATAACTGAGGACATAGGTTGCGAGTTTTGCTGTGAGAAATAGAAGTTGGCACTCGACAGGAATTCGTGGCGGCCATTATCGAGCCATGTCAGCATTGAGCCAATCTGAAGACTGATGTCTGAAAAAAAAGAAGGAAAAGACTCCGCAATAGTAAGGTAGCGAGTTCCTATGTTCCCCCGACGACATCGCCAATTACGATTCTAGTGGGGCCAGTACATTGATAGAAACGTGTCCCTCGATCGGATGAATCACATTTCTTATTAAACAAGGTTGACAGTCGTGTCAGCAAATGCCCTCATCCAGGCAAACGGCCGCTCACTACACGCATCGCTCCAGGTATAGTGGCTGGTGAGGTGAGTTTTATACTGTGGGAGACATTCAGCTGGACGTTCTTGGGACCTATGTCAGTTACCAAAGACGTAATGACAGCTACGGACTACATGAACATGACTGTTGCCATCTTTCTCCCTTAGTGCTTGACACCCTCCCCGACAGCCATCCCGACTTTCTGCAGGGTACCTGTTGCTAGCACAAGGCCATAATCTAGCTACAGTGGGGCGTGATAGTGAAATCGCCTTTATGTTTTGGGCGCCAAATTCTCCAGCCCGTATTTGACGAGAATTAGTGACTTTATGCAGACATCGGGTGCCACATAGTCCTAGAAAACGTCAAGTGACTGTTCTTATCCGTGCCACGCAAAATCGCTGCAGTGCTGTCAAAGCTGAACCAATACGCTATTAAGCAAGTGATTTTAATATTTTGGTTCAGAAGCGTAGTTATCACATAGCTGTCGAGAAAGAAAAGCATGCAGCAGGAAAACAGTCGATGCATCTGACATGACTTTAGCAAACTAAGATACAATAAGATTTTGTGGGATGGAAATATTGTGAAACAGAGTGCTTCTTATTTTAAGAACTGTTTATTCACTACTCTGAGCTGGTGATAACGTGCAAATTCCTTTAAGAAAAGAACCACAATGATTGATTGGAATTTATAGAGTATAGCAGTCATTTTAGTATATTAATACATGGTAGTCTTCTGTGACCTCAAAAGTAAGAACATTCTTACAAATGACGATAACTCTTGCCTTGGAGTAGGTTTCTGTCTTTGGCATTTGTAAGTAAAACACAAACCTGCAAAACTCGTAAAATAAGTTTAAACGCAAAGGGAAATTTTAATTTCCCTCATTTTATTTTATTTGCTACAAATGGCAAATGTGAGGTGTCCTTGTATTCTTACGGCGTCCGATGCGGTTAATGATCTGCTGTTTAGACGCTCAATAGCGGAAAGTGATATTCATCAGCCGCAAAAAAGCTAAAATCTAGAGAAAACATCGCAAACACCCTCGCCAATAGACGGAGAGTTCAATGGGAAATATACATCAAAAAACAGTTTTTCATCACCTCCGTGCAGAGAGTTCCGGACCGTGTATAGAGAACTGGAGTAGAGATAGAAGTAAACATCATTTCCGCCGCTTTTATTTCTCATGAAAACCACACATTGTATGTTGTACCACCAAATAACGAGACCTCCAGTGGTGGTGGTCCAGATTGCTGTACATAACGGTACCTCTAATATCCAGTAGCACGTCCTCTTGTATTGATCCTCAAGTTCATCAAGGCACTGTTGGTCCAGATTGTCCCACTCCACAACGGCGAGATTTCGTTAAAGTTTCTTACGTGGGTGTCTGTCTTGTACAACATATCTAGATAAAAAGCAAGAAAAATTTAATCAATGAAACTTTATTCACCTGACAAGATGGCACAATATTTACCACACTGGACTCGCGTTCGGGAGGGCGACTGTTCAAACCCGCGTCCGGCCATCCTGATTTAGGATTTCCTTGGTTACCCTAAACTGCTCAGGAAAATACTGGTAAGGTTCCTTTGAATGGGCTAGGCCGATTTTCTTCCCCATACTTCTCTTATCCGAACTTGTGCTCCATCTATAATGCCCACGTTTTCGACAGGACGCTAAATACTAATCTGCTCCTTCTCCTTCTCTTCCTCCTCCTCCAACTACCATAGTTGTAGTATAATAATTTCATGTTATCTTTACATATTAAATAAATCTAGCGCACTTATAATAGGAAACTGTTTATGATTTTGTATTTGTTTGCCTTGATCGCAAATTTTTTTGTACAGGGTTATCAGTTCTGGCTGCAGAATAGCCATCTTCATGTCGTCCTGCTGCATATCAACAAGCGATGTAGTTGTACAGCAGCCATCTTCAGAAGCTCTCATTCGTCTGCACTGCAACAGATCATAACCACGTAGCAATAATATGAGGCAAAACAGTTTTTTTATTTATACCACGAAAAGTATTTTTCCTACAGATCTCAACACTATGAGTTGGTTTCAGCAACGCCCCAGTGTGATGTTCAAGTCAACTCTCACACTGACGACTGGTTTACCTTCTTCTTATCACGTGAGATTTTGAACCGGTTCCTCACGCAGGTGACTGTAGTTGGAATGAAGTACAGGACTGTTTCACAATTAACCTATAACTTGCGTTATACTTACGGAAGACCGCGATAATTTTACCTTAGATTCTGAAAATCTAGTATACTCTGTGCTGCCTGTGAATTTAGAGCAAAATTTCGGTGCCTTATGGATACTCACGCCACCTATGTCTTTTAGAACTTAATGAAGGAACGAAGAAATAATTTATCTTAATAGACTCGTGTGCTTCCGCTCTAATTGGGCTTACAAACTGACGTACAGAGAATTTTTTGTACTACTTACACGTGGACTGCGCCTACCCTTCATTATCGATTTCGTACAAATTCATCGTATTTGTAGGCCTTAGCCATATATCAAGGTAAGGGGAGCTCTAGATGGCCAATCATTTAGAAAGAACAGCACTCTTGGTGCGGGTCGGACTAGGTATGAGCTATTTATGTTACAACAGTTTCCAGGCAGCGGTTGGCGTAGTGGGAAGAACACAGAAAGGTAATCCGAGCCGCGCGGGATTAGCCTAGCGATTGAGGCACTGCAGTCATGGAATGTGCGCCTGGTCCCGGCGGAGGCTCGAGTCATCCCTTGGGCATGGGTGTGTGTGTTTGTCCTTAGGATAATTTAGGTTAAGCGGTGTGTAAGCTTAGAGACTGACGACTTTAGCAGGTAAGTTCCATAAGATTTAACACACATTTGCACTTTTTTTTGGTAAATAGAGGGTCGTGGCTTGAGTTCCCATGTGGAAGCATTTTTTAGTTTTTTATTTTTATTTTACGTAATAACAGTTTCTTCCGCTACTACAGAGACAGAGTCGTATAATTGCAAGCGGGTCACCGAAGAGGTTTCAAGGATTGCTCTAAGCACTATGGGACTTAATATCTGAGGTCATCAGTCCTCTAGACTTAAAACTACTTAAACCTAACTAACCTAAGAACATCTCACACATCCATGCCCGAGGCAGGATTCGAACCTGCGATCGTAGCAGCAGCGTGGTTCTGGACTGAAGCGCTTAGAACCACAGCGGCGGGCTAGGTATCTAGAAAATGACCAAAGGATGTCCTCAAGGGTCTAAAAGTAGACCCATTGTCTGGCACACTGCAATTGACAGGGATCATACAGCAAAGTGTTCCCTGATGATTTGCTGGTAGTGGTATCGGGAAATCAAGAAGACGCTTGGTCAAAAGACTATGCAGCACCCCGTAGACATCAGTGAATTATGTAACAACAAGAAATCTACAATTAAGGCTAATACAACAGTATACTGAAAACCGGGCTGAAAAGAGACCCCAGCATGAAGCTAAATAGCACAATCTTGCATCGCAAAAAGAGTGAGAAGTTATCTAGGTCTACTCTACCAAGACTAAATACTGCAAAATGTAGATTACCCATAAAAACCACACGTACTTATCATATTGCACTCCTCGAATCTATAGTATGCTTTGCAGCGAGCACCTGGGCGCATCGACTTAGGCTTGCAACACATAAAACCATTGTCAGAAGTGGCCAAAAAAATGTCGTGCTCAGGATATCGGGGGCCTTCTTCACAACATCGCCGGAGGCACTATGGGTGGTGATGTGAGTGTCTCCCATTGACATGACTATCCCTCAAAGATCAGCAACAACCTGGTCGAAGAAAGGCATACGCTACAAGGTATTTGAAACTACAGCAGAGGACACCACAGAAAGGTGTCAAATAAAGCGTTCACGAAATGATACCTGGAGGGAGAATGGGATCTGGCAGAAAAGGGGTGTCGAACTACACCTTTTCACCAAACAGCAAGGAACGAATGTGGCCAAAACTCATGGACCCCGCACGTGGTGTGGTCCTTTTCCTGACGGGCTACAGGCCATGTCTAGAACACCTCCATCAGTTTAGTTTCAGCTGAACACCAATGTGCACTTGTGGAGAGCTAGCAACTCGTGAACATGTCATTTTACTCTGAGAGTGACACACACATACGATACCTGACTATGATAACATAGGATAAAGTCTACGACAGCCGGACGACTGGGCCATACTTAATGACAGACAATGTGTCACCTACGTTACATGAATAAAACAAACAAGAACAAGCACATACGTAAATTAGAGCAAACAGAGAAACACGGGAACAAGACACTTGGAATGACAAACTCACAGACGCTCCAACAAACTCAGATGCTGAAACAGAAGCAAATGGCGAGATTAATATACATAATAGATTTAAGATAAGATTAAATTAATGAGCACAGAAATGGATCAACTCTTATTTCAGTACCTGTTGAAAGTTCTTGAATAATAAATGTAATTTAAATGATGCAAATGTTTATTAAACGTAGATGAAATGATGTAACAGAAGACTAATAAAACTTACGCCTGTACACATAAATTATCAAACGAATGTTTGTACGACACCTGGAATGTGACTGACTCGATGATTTGCCGAGTCCTCACACGCGAAGTAGCTAGATGATGGTATCTCCAACACAAATCTATACTTTCCTAAGGTTTTTATTTGTCCTACTTAAATACAAGATTTTTTATCTTCCATATTTTTTCGAATTTATTAGTGAAGTTCGGTGGCAGGAGGAACAAGACTTCTGGTCAGGTGACTACAGGGTTATAAATACAAAATCAAATAGGGGTAATGCAGGAAGAGGTTTAATAACGAATAGGAAAATAGGAATGCGGGTAACCTACTACAAACAGCATAGTGAACGCATTATTGTGGCGAAGATAGATACGAAGCCCACACTTACTATAGTGTTACAAGTTTATTTGCCAACTAGCTCTGCAGATGACGAAGAAATTGAAGAAATAAAAGAAATTATTCAGATAGTGAAGGGAGACGAAAATTTAATAGTCATGGGTGACTGGAATTCGTTAGTAGGGAAAGGGAGAGAAGGAAACATAGTAGGTGAGTATGGATTGGGGCTAAGAAATGAAAGAGGAAGCCGCCTGGTAGAATTTTGCACAGAGCACAACTTAATCATAGCTAACACTTGGTTTCAGAATCATGAAAGGAGGTTGTATACGTGGAAGAACCCTGGAGATACTAAAAGGTATCAGATAGATTATATAATGGTAAGACAGAGATTTAGGAACCTGGTTTTAAATTGTAAGACATTTCCAGCGGCAGATGAGGACTCCGACCACAATGTATTGGTTATGAACTGTAGATTAAAACTGAAGAAACTGCAAAAAAGTGGGAATTTAAGGAGATGGGACCTGGATAAACTGAAAGAACCAGAGGTTGTACAGAGTTTCAGGGAGAGCATAAGGGAACAATTGACAGAAACAGGGGAAAGAAATACAGTAGAAGAAGAATGGGTAGCTTTGAGAGATGAAGTAGTGAAGGCAGCAGAGGATTAAGTAGGTAAAAAGACGATGGCTAGTAGAAATCCTTGGGGAACAGAAGAAATATGGAATTTAATTGATGAAAGGAGAAAATATAAAAATGCAGTAAATGAAGCAGGCAAAAAGGAATACAGACGTCTCAAAAATGAGGTCGACAGGAAGTGCAAAATGGCTAAGCAGGGATGGCTAGAGGACAAATGTAAAGATGTAGAGGCTTATCTCACTAGGGGTAAGATAGATACTGCCTACGGGAATGTTAAAGAGACCTTTGGAGATAAGAGAACCACTTCTATGCACATCAAGAGCTCAGATGGAAACCCAGTTCTAAGCAAAGAAGGGAAAGCAGAAATGTGGAAGGAGTATATAGAGGGTCTATACAAGGGCGATTTACTTCAGGACAATATTATGGAAATGGAAGAGGATGTAGATGAAGGTGAAATGGGAGATACGATACTGCGTGAAGAGTTTGACAGAGCTCTGAAAGACCTGAGTCGAAACAAGGCCGCCGGAGTAGACAACATTCCATTGGAACTACTGACGGCCTTGGGAGAGCCAGTCCTGACGAAAATATACCATCTGGTGAGCAAGATGTATGAAACAGGCGAAATACCCTCAGTCTTCAAGAAGAATATAATAATTCCAATCCCAAAGAAAGCAGGTGTTGACAGTTGTGAAAATTACCAAACTATCAGTTTAATAAGCCACAGCTGCTAAATACTAACGCGAATTCTTTACAGACGAATGGAAAAACTAGTATAAGCCGACCTCGGGGAAGATCAGTTTGGATTCCGTAGAAATACAGGAACACGTGAGGCAATACTGACCCTACGACTTATCCTAGAAGAAAGATTAAGGAAAGGCAAACCTACGTTTCTAGCATTTGTAGACTTAGAGAAAGCTTTTGACAATGTTGACTGGATTACTCTCTTTCAATTTCTAAAGGTGGCAGGGGTAAAATACAGTGAGCGAAAGGCTATTTAGAATTTGTACAGAAACCAGATGGCAGTTATAAGAGTCGAGGGACATGAAAGGGAAGCAGTGGTCGTGAAGGGAGTAAGATAGGGTTGTAGCCTCTCCCCGACTTTATGCTATCTGTATATTGAGCAAGCAGTAAAGGCAACAAAAGAAAAATTTGGAGTAGGAATTAAAATCCATGGAGAAGAAATAAAAACTTTGAGGTTCACCGATGACACTGTAATTCTGTCAAAGACAGCAAAGGACTTGGAAGAGCCGTTGAACGGAATGGACAGTGTCTTCAAAGAAGTATGTAAGATGAACATAAACAAAAGCAAAACTAGAATAATGGAATGTAGTCGAATTAAGTCGGGTGATGCTGAGAGAATTAGATTAGGAAGTGAGACACTTAAAGTTGTAAAGGAGTTTTGCTATTTGGGGAGCAACATAACTGATGATGGTCGAAGTAGAGAGGATATAAAATGTAGACTGGCAATGGCAAGGAAAGCGTTTCTGAAGAAGAGAAATTTGTTAACATCGTGTATAGATTTAAGTGTCAGGAAGTCATTTCTGAAAGTATTTGTGTGGAATGTAGCCATGTATGGAAGTGAAACATGGACGATAAATAGTTTGGACGAGAAGAGAATAGAAGCTTTCGAAATGTGGTGCTACAGAAGAATGCTGAAGATTAGATGGGTAGATCACATAACTAATGAGGAAGTGTTGAATAGGATTGGGGAGAAGAGAAGTTTGTGGCACAACTTGACCAGAAGAACGGATCGTTTGGTAGGACATGTTTTGAGGCATCAAAGGATGACCAATTTAGTATTGGAGGGCAGTGTGGAGGGTAAAAATCGTAGAGGGAGACCAAGAGATGAATAAACTAAACAGATTCAGAAGGATGTAGGTTGCAGTAGGTACTGGGAGATGAAGAAGCTTGCACAGGATAGAGTAGCATAGAGAGCTGCATCAAACCAGTCTCAGGACTGAAGACAACAACAACAACAACAACAATACGTCATACGGTGATAGTAAGTCATAACCTCTTTCCATCTTCCTAAACTGTTGACTTCTATTCATAATCTCAAGATATTCATTTCTTAATTACTTTGAAGTCTATAACTATTTAAAGCTGCAATGTTATTAGTCTCCGTCACAAATAAGAAATATCAAATCAGTTCCACATTCAGTACATGTTTAGTTTCATATATTCTGGAAATACGACCTGTCTTAGTAGTTAGGTGGCCAGTTATTTGTAAATGATAGTACGAAATAAATTAATAAATTCAACTACACTACAAATAAACCGAAATAAGAAGAAAAATATACACACTCGTATACTACACCGAAGTTGGTAATGGAAAATTACTACCAACCGTCTACATATTCCTACAAGAGTGTACTGGTCCTCTTGAATCAGGAAATAAAGGAGGATGAGTACGCGGCAAAACACGGCAATGTCGTTTGTATTTCGTAAAAGTCTGGGAAAGTCATAATAACTGAATTAATTTTTTCTGTCTTGTGTAAGGAAGTCAAACGTGCAGCAGAACAAACTACTTCTGTTAATTGTCTCGTTGGGAAGACAAACAAATCCACAAATATACAATGAGACTTTTCTGAGATGTAAGATTGCCATCGTGCAGTATTAAAGTGATTTCCCGAAATGCACTCGCCATTGCTACCTTGTGATGTCTATTTTTATCGCCAGGTACATAAGTTGATCAAAAAGCTTCTAAACTACCTTTATCTCATGGAGAGAAAAAAGGAAGTCTCATGCTGAGAAGTTCGCATCAAAATACTTTCCGCAGTACATCACTAGCTATAGCCGCCAATTCTGACGAAAGATAAGTTAGACGTGGTTTTCTGCAAATTTGTGTGATGAGAATAAACAATTCACACACGTAAATCTGGTTTATTCTTCTATAGAAACCTTCTAACTGCCCATTTAATATTAAAAAAGTGTGATATTTTTTACCGTGTGCACGATGCCGAGAAAATAACAGTCTCTCCCGCTTTTCGACGAATATTACCCCAGCACGCTTAAATCACCAATTGTAAAGCCCTCAATATATATACAACATTATAGGCGAAGTTCACGTGTATACCCTATAATTCCTTCTAGGAAATTTGTTTCCAATCCCAAATATTTCTTTATCTGTTATTCATGCCTCTGAGTTTGACAAAAATTAATCTAATATAATGAACATTATTTCGATTTATTTGTAGTGTAAGTAGGCCGGAGTGGCCGAGCGGTTCAAGGCGCTACAGTCTGTAGCCGCGCAACCTCTACGGTCGCAGGTTCGAATCCTGCTTCGGGCATGGATGTGTGTGATGTCCTTAGGTTAGTTAGGTTTAAGTAGTTCTAAGTTCTAGGGGACTGATGACCACAGCAGTTAGGCCCCATAGTGCTCAGAGCCATTTTTTTTTAGTATAACTAACGGAAAGATTGAAAAGAAAAGAATGGTTCCACATGGAGACTCAGCGTTACGACACTCAGATCGCAATTCCGTACTCTTTTCCGTTACCCCAACCGATGCCTGGAAACTACGCTAGCATAAATGCTAGCATAAAATCTGGATGACCTGCACCCGTCTAGAACGAAATTGGAAACATATATAAATACCTTCAGCTTTTCACGGACGTTGATATATATCAATGGGGACAGATGAAAATGTTTGCCCCGACCGGGACTGAAATCTGGGCTCTGCTGCTTACATGCCACACGCTCTATTCATCGAGCGCCCGAGGACAGTGCGACTGCAGGGACTACCTCGCTCACGCCTCCCGCGAGACCCACATTCTCACCTTACATGTCCACACACTACATTCGTAGTATCCCTGCCCAACACACTCATTACTCGTGGAAAACATTCTCACCAGTTCCCGTAAGAGATCGGGTAATATGCGTGCATCCGCACAGAAGAAGAAGGTACATTTCCGAAACAACAGACACCATATCCATATAAGTATATAGTTCTGGCAATACCGGCCATGACCTCCTTCTCCTGCAGATTTGACTAATGCATGAAGTGGTGACGGAGGGTATTGATACCATGCTTCCTGCAGGGCCGTCCATAAAGAGTACCTGGGAGGGGGTGGGAGGGGGGGGCAGGAGATCTCCCCAAAACACCACGTTGCTAGCCATCTCTGATATTCTCAATAATGTTCATGTCTCGGTAGTTTGTTAGCCAGCGGAAGTGTTTAAACTCAGAAGAGTGTTCCTGGAGCCACTCTATACCAATTCTGGAGGTGTGGGGAGTCGCATCGTCCTGCTGGAATTGCTCAAGTCCGTCGGATTGCACAACGGAAGGAATGGATGCAAGTGACTAGACAGGATGCTTACATACGCGTCACCTGTCTGAGTCGTGTCTAGACATATCACGAGTCATGTATCACTTCAACGCACATGCCCCACACCATTACAGAGCCTTCACCAGCTTGAAAATCCCCTGCTAAAATGCAGAGTTCATGGATTCATGAGGCTGTCTCCACATCCGAATACGTCCACCCGCGTGATACGATTTGAAACTAGACTCGTCCGATTTGGCAATATGTTTCCAGTCCTCAACAGTCCAATGTCGGTATTGACAGGCCCAGGTGAGGCGTAAAGCTCTGTGTCGTGCAGTCATTAAGGGTACAAGAGTGGACCTTCGGCTCCGAAAGACCGTATCTATGATGTTTCGTTGAATGGTTCGCACGTTGACGTTGATGGCCTAACACTGAAATCTGTAGCAACTTGCGAAAGGTTTGCACTTGTATCACATAGGTCCTCTTCTTGCAGACTCTTTTTCCGGACGGAGGTTTGATGATTTACAATATTCCTGATATTCACGGTACACTAGTGAAACGGTCGTGCGGGAAAATCCCCACTTCATCGCTACCTCAGAGATGCTGTGTCCCATCTCTCGTGCGCCGACTATAACACCACGGTCAAATTCACTTAAATATTGATAACCTGCCACTGTAGCAGCACTAACCGATCTAAGAACTGCTCCAGACACTTGTTGTCATATAGGTGTTACCGACCGCAGCGCTGTATTCAGCCAGTTTATATATCTCTTTATTAGAATACGCGTGCCCAAACCACTTTCTTTGGCGCTTCAGTGTAAATGTCCAGCAAAGTTTGTGGCTTTCGGAAGCTTAAAGGACAAGGTCAGAAGCAAGCCATCATTCTTTATGTCTGTATCTATGAGAGATGCGCCGTAAGAACTTATTAAGCGAGCCTCATGAGGAATTGTCAATATTTTAAGAGGTGGTGGGATACACTAATTCCTTGTAAGTTGTATCCAATACTTATTGGTTATAGAGACAGAATTTGTTAGAGAGATAAGGTTTCGTTTCAAGTTTTGGTATCACAGCGGATATGGATTTATTTCTCGATTGCCATTTTCCTCTGTAGGTTTAACCTACGAAGTTGTTCTTGAATTCCCAATCAACACTAAACTGATTGGACCTGTTGCTTTACCACAATGTTCTATGGCACAGGTTCTATATAAATTATTGAAACCGAGCTTCTGCTACTATTGCTACAAGAAAAGCTACGTTCTTTCAGACTGGCGGGGCTTTTACACATATCAATCAGTAGGTAATATATCATTTAAACCTAACATCCCCCAGCAGATGGACCGGGAGAAATGGTCACGTTTCTTGGCAAGCAGAGACCTCTGAATTTACTTTGTTTGTAGGGATGGTTGAAATGCAAAGTCTACGAAATAAAACATGATAGACTAACTAACCTTTCGGATTATGAATACTGCGTCCCTTATAAAGGAAGAAGACGACCTCAGAAGAGCTACACATGAATTTATAGATGAATCGACATTTAAAATAAAAATTAGAACAAATATAGGCACAATGTATTTGCGTGATTTCTCTTTTAAGTAGTAGAAACTCTCATCGTGTGCGTTAGGGCATTACTTGTTCTGTAAAAACGTGGCACCCCACACCATCACTTCTCGTTGTCGGGCAGCGTGGCAGGGCCAGTCACGTTGGTATCTCACAGTAGTGAAGGGTGTATCCAGACACAGCTTCGGCTTGGAATTTCATTGACTGAAGTAGAATTGTCTCCAGTGACTAATCCCACTCCGAACTGATCCCAAGTGAAATCTTGAAATCAAAATCTGCTTAATTTAATAATACTGTGAGAACGCTTTCAACTTTGCATTAGTAAAGTTACAATTATTATCTGACAGTAGTGCGTGACTTTCCAGTACTTGATATATAGTCACTTATCATTCATTTAATAACAACTACGGTTGTAGTACTTTTGATTGCGGACAACCTGATACATTTAGGAAAGGTATCATAAAATGTGACCAAGTATATTACTCCACCACAAGCTTATGGCAGGGGACAGGAGAAGTTAATACTAACGATTTGTAGCGGTTTAGTTGGATCTGCGACGAACACAGTGTCCGGATGGTGCAGTGAATAACGCAACTGCCTAGCAAGCAGGAGATCCAGCATTCGAGTCACGATCCGACATACATATTCACTAGTCGACACTGATTCCGTACGAATTCCCGATGCAGATGATATCATTAATCTCTTCCCTTTAATTTCCTTTCTCATTCATCCAACTTCAATCTACGCAGTGTGTATCACAGCTGCTGTCTGTTCTTTCAGACATGTCCTAAAGATAAGACTCATGTATTTATGTAGTTGATTCGCCTTGCTGGGCAATGAATCCTCAAGCTTCAATGTGGATGTACATTAAAGTTTGACCTCTAGCGAGAATTTAAAATTAGTGAGCATAGAGGACATGAAAGGGATTCACTAGGTGGTATTGTAGGTCGGTTTGAGATTCGGTTGCGGAGCATGCCAAGATAATTTAGACATTCTTCATAAACACTGTGTTTTGGCGGTGCAGTAGTTAATGCGTCTTCCAAGTAAGCAGGCGATCGTGGATTCAAGTCCCAGTCCGGAAAACATTTTTCACTCGTCAACACTGATCCCGCACGAAGTCCTAATGCAGCAGACATCATTAGCTTCTTACTTGGCAGATTAAAACTGTATGCCTGTATGCGAGACCGAGACTCGAACTCGGGACTTTGCCTCTCGCGGGCAAGTGGTTCACCATCTGAGCTACCCAAGCGCGACTCACGATCAGTCCTCACGTCTGTAATTCCGCCAGTACCTCGTCTCCTACCTTCCAAACTTCACAGAAGCTCTCTTGCAGACCTTGAAGAATTATCACTTCTGAAAGAAAGGATATTCCGAAGACAAGGCTTACCCACAGCCTGGGGATGTTTCCAGAATGAGATTTTCACCATGCAGCGGAGTCGTCGTCCTGCAAGGAGTGCTAATTCAGCCAGGTTCACAGGAGAGCTTCTGTGAAGTCCGGAAGGTAGGAAACGAAGTACTGACGGAATTACAACTGTGAGGAGAGATACTGAGTCGTGCTTGGTTAGCTCAGATGGTAGAACACTTGCCCGTGAAAGGCAAAGTGTCCGGGTTGGAGTCTCGCTCCGGCACACAGTTTTAATGTGCCCTGAAGATTCGTATCAGCGCAGACTCGGCTGCACAGTGAAAATTCTATTCTACCTTTTTTCTTTCCTTTTTCCCCTCTCCACCTTTTGTTTACGTAATATTGAACGTGGTTACATTCAAGAGGATTCGTTAGATGGTCTCGACTTAGTTCATGAAAGCTCTTAAAATTTGTTACACTTGGCTATGCATATTTGGAAAGTAGCAGTAACGATAAGTTTTCTGTAATATTTTGGTGCAGCAAAGTGCCTTCGTGGACGCCAGATTGGGCTAGCTTGACACTCTGTGGGAATATGCACACGTCAAGCTATAGATAGTGAATTACGACTGTAGACTAATACATTATTATGGATTCAACAGTGTCATGTCAGTAAATCTGTGGTGTTTTGTCGTAGTACCTATTTTACCATTTTCCATCTATGATCAACATCCTGGAGAATGTTAGTACTCTTACTTGTAAGTCATGTTCTTTATAAGCAATTTTCAGTAGTTTGTTTGATTAATTCTGAGAATTCCAGAAGCCCTTGTGGGAGGCTGGGTAAGGTATTTGCTAACATAACTTTATCCACTGTTGTTGTTGTTGTCTTCAGTCCTGAGACTGGTTTGATGCAGCTCTCCATGCTACTCTATCCTGTGCAAGTTTCTTCATCTCCCAGTACCTGCTGCAACCTACATCCTTCTGAATCTGCTTAGTGTATTCATCTCTTGGTCTCCCTCTACGATTTTTACCTTCCACGCTGCCCTCCAATGCTAAATTTGTGATCCCTTGATGCCTCAGGACATGTCCTACCAACCGATCCCTTCTTCTAGTCAAGTTGTGCCACAAACTTCTCTTCTCCTCAGTCCTGTTCAATACCTCCTCACTAGTTACGTGATCTACCCACCTGATGTTCAACATTCTTCTGTAGCACCACATTTCGAAGGCTTCTATTCTCTTCTTGTCCAAACTATTTATCGTCCATGTTTCACTTCCATACATGGCTACACTCCAAACAAATACTTTCAGAAACGACTTCCTGATACATAAATCTATATTCGATGTTAACAAATTTCTCTTCTTCAGAAACGCTTTCCTGGCCATTGCTAGTCTACATATTATATCCCCTCTACTTCGACCGTCATCAGTTATTTTACTTCCTAAATAGCAAAACTCCTTTACTACTTTAAGTGTCTCATTTCCTAATCTAATTCCCTCAGCATCACCCGATTTAATTTGACTACATTCCATTATCGTCGTTTTGCTTTTGTTGATGTTCATCTTATATCCTCCTTTCAAGACACTGTCCATTCCGTTCAATTACTCTTCCAAGTCCTTTGCCGTCTCTGACAGAATTACAGTGTCATTGGAGAACCTCAAAGGTTTTACTACTTCTCCATGAATTTTAATACCTACTCCAAATTTTTCTTTTCTTTCCTTTACTGCTTGCTCAATATACGGATTGAATAACATCGGGGAGAGGCTACAACCCTGCCTCACTCCTTTCCCAACCACTGCTTCCCTTTCATGCCCCTCGACTCTAATAACTGTACAAATTGTAAATAGTCTTTAGTTCCCTGTATTTTACCCCTGCCACTTTCAGAATTTGAAAGAGATTATTCCAGTCGACATTGTCAAAAGCTTTCTCTAAGTCTACAAATGCTAGAAACGTAGGTTTGCCTTTTCTTAATCTTTCTTCCAAGATAAGTCGTAAGGTCAGTATTGCCTCACGTGTTCCAACATTTCTACGGAATTCAAACTGATCCTCCCCGAGGTTCGCAGCTACCAGTTTTTCCATTCGTCTGTAAATAATCCGCGTTAGTATTTAGCAGCTGTGGCTTATTAAACTGATAGTTCGGTAATTTTCACATCTGTCAGCACCTGCTTTCTTTGGGATTGGAATTATTATATTCTTCTTGAAGTCTGAGGGTATTTCGCCTGTCTCATACTTCTTGCTTACCAGCTGGTAGAATTTTGTCATGACTGGCTCTCCCATGGCCATCAATAGTTCTAATGGAATGTTGTCTACTCCGGGCGCCTTGTTTTTAACATGAGTTATTTCAAAGTCACACTTCTGCAAAAATAATGACCAGCACACTATGTGGACATGTAAGAGTTGCAACTGATGATCACAGGAGACTTAGGCATGATTACACCAAATACAATAATGGAATTTTTTTAAAGCCCGCAAACAACGGTTAAAGCCTGTCAGTGACAGAATATCTCTTTCACATGCAGAAAGGAAAAAGCCAGCAACTCCTATGACACAAATGCTAGGTTTGCCCTCATTTTCATTAATTTAGAATGAACAAGCTCTCAAACCACCGAAGGAAGCAACTATCAGAAGACAGAAGTTCTTAAAGAAATCAGAACTGTGCATAGTTTATAATTCAGGAAGGCTTGCTTGATAAAATGGAAAAATATTTGACCGTCTTCTGACTAAAATCAGTGTGTATTCTTTCCAGTAAATTCAGGAGTGCCTCACTATTTAGTAACTGATTAGGTACAAAGTGCCTAAAGAATGGGGCAAAGCCTGGAAAAACTATTTCTTGGTTCTAGACGCTGGAAAATTGTTTTACTGGTTTCATTTTGTCACCTTGTGCTACTACTAACGCTGGTGAAATTACGTGTCTTAGAAACTTGGTTTTATACTCACCAAATTTCAACTCTGGCCACTAAAATTTCTGTAATACTCTTTCTATTAAATTAGTATGTTACTCCCAGGTGTGTCTTACAATGAATAAATCATCCACATACAGCGTTACGTCATCCAACCTTTCATTTCCCAGTATAGGGTCTACAGCAGTTATAAAGACACATGAATTTACATCTAAAACAAAGTACTGAACATGAAATTGGAAGCTTCTACCAGCAAATAGAAACACAGTATATTTGCGAGATTCCTCTGTTAAGAAGACTTGCCAATAGGAGTTTCACTGGTCAATACTTTTCAAAAATCTTACGCCATGAGGTTTTTGTGTCTGATCATGTGGGTTCTTAGGTCTGATACGGACAGGAACAATAAGTTGATCGATCGCTCTAACATCAATCTCAAGGCGAATGTCGCTACCAGGTTTAGCCATGGCTGAGAGCGGACCACAATAATGCGATGAGACCTCCATGATCTTCCAGGATGGCATTTTACGTATACCCTTAGAAACAGCCACTAACTCGTACCCTTGGATGGAGTAAGATGTATGACAACAGGTTATGTGATGAATTATACGCATAAGGTATATACTTTAATAGTAAATTGCTGGTCCAGCTCGTGGCTGCGGATTTGGATTTCGACAATTTGTCACTAATAAGATGTTCATTAGATGGTTCAAATGGCTCTGAGCACTATGCTATTTAACATCTGTGGACATCAGTCCTCTAGACTTAGAACTCCTGCCTCGGGCATGGATGTGTGTGATGTCCTTAGGTTAGTTAGGTTTAAGTAGTTCTAAGTTCTAGGGGACTAATGACCACAGCAGTTGAGTCCCATAGTGCTCAGAGCCATTTGAACCATTTTTGGTATTCCCCCTAAACTCGGGTAGCTTTGCAGAGGCTCTTCAACTGTGCTGGAATAACACCTCAGCATCGAAGGAAATGAGGGAGATCTTGCCTGTAGCCTAGGTGTTTGTGCTTTAATAAAGACTTGTTTTCGAGACTCGAGCACGAAAATTTGTACGTAGGCTAGAATTCGAAGTTGGGTGTCCCGCTCACAGTAGGAGGTGCACAAACCACTACACCACCCTCGCACAAAGGCTTTGCGCAACTGCTTACACAGTATCATGCGAAAACCAGAGCAAGAAGAAGAAAACTGTGCCGTGTCTCACCTTTCTCAGAGGACTATTACAATTACCTCGGATCGAAGATGGGTATATTACTAGTGTGTCCGTGTGCTACAGATACCAATTTTTTTCAAGATTTTGCTTTTTTTTTGTAGGTACAACCAAAAAAATTCTTTTTTTAAACTCTTCATTCAACGCAACATTTTAACTGAATTAGTGTTAGGACTCGTTAGGTGGCAGTCCAAAAGATGGAATATGGTTCGACATTACTATTTTAATATCCCTGCAGGACTACTCAACAAGGCACCCCGTTATGTCTCTATCAAAAAAAGTATGTTATACAATTTATTGACAGGGTGCCCTGCGATTCTTTGGTTTTAGCCATTTCATTTTCTATTTTGTGACTGTATGTGATGTACCTTTGTATTTTTCTGGAACATTTGTGTTGGGTCATGGATTAAATTCGTTATGGTTTTGTCCTCTAGAAACTTTAGTGTATTATTTTTATATTTCTCCAATTTCATTATCACCACCGCGTAATCCTTGTCAGCTTTTGTGATCCCTGTTGTTTCTAAGTGTATTATTCTTTGCCTGGAAGAATTTCTCTTCACTTTGTGTTCACAACATGATAGTATTCTTTTATTTATTATGCATATAATTTCTTGTGTAATTAACTATCTCGTCAGACACTAATTGAAGTTTGAATTACTGGCCCTTTCTTGATGTTTTATTGGGTATGGATACCCACTGATAAGATTCTGCACCGTATTACGTATAATGTGTGCCTTCACGCTGCATTTATGTCCATTCTCTAGTAAACTTCCTTCTTACTTGGACAGTTGTGTATCTCTGAGGTTGACCAAACGTTTACAGAACGTTCTCTTTTCTTGCCTCCTATTTCTTCTTTAAGATGTTTTTTCCACAAGTCTGTTTTGCATACGTTTTGGATTTCCTGTTTTATTTTTATTACTGTTCCTACATTTTGAATGACTGTATTCATAATTTCATTAATTTTTCACAGCTTTTCATATGATTTAGTAGTTCGACAGTATTTTGAATAATTTGACAGTGAGCTCCTGCTTCCTGGTATGTAGGCATCTAATTTAATTTTCAGGAAGAAATAAAAAATTTGTACTTGCTGAAGGTAGAAACTACCCAAACACTAGGTGTCATTCATTTCACGTTGAGCATATCTCTGATAAAGTAGTTTTGACACGATCAATCAGTTTATGTAAATATAAATAGTTCCTCACCTAGAGCAGACCTACAATGAAGACATGAAGAACCGACGAAAAGTAACAAACCATATCAGTGGTCTATATTAAGTTGCTCTATATAATGGTGTTTATATTGTTATCTGGTAACAGATTCAGTGATAGTCAGCCTATCCATAATCTTGATGTGTAGATTTAGTTCGTGGAATTGTCCCTTATATGTACTAATAACATTTATATACGTACCGAGGGGCAACAGAAATTCATACAAATTTTTCCCATTCATCCTTAAATTTCTTCAGGGGTGTGACATTTGCTTTACTGGTAATATTTATTTGGTAAGTTTTGGATGTCATACGAAAAAAGTTCAAGTTTCCACGTTCACCACTGACCTCATTTACTGTAAAGTTTTCTTGTTGACTTAGCGGAACTCAAATAATTAAGTGGCTTGTCAAACTGTACCGTGCAATTGGACAACAACGTTGTAGGAAATGTAGTATAATGAAATCGAATAAATCTTTTTCAAATACCCTCTACTTAGACAGTGTGAAAGGTTCGAGAAAGTTACATCTAATACTAAAAACTGCCTCTGTCGGGAACTTTCTCCTGTTCATCTGTATTAATCTACAATTTTCAACAATGGTATTGTTTAAAAATTAAAAAACTAGTTCCGAAAAATTCCCTATATTAAACAAACCAACACCCGAATATATAATTCACGTTCCTTTAAGCGATACATTAGCCCTTCAAGCATCCACCTTGCAACGTTCCATCGCATCACGAAAAACCAGTACACTGTATTGCGATAACGACGAACAGACGGGATCTGAGCAATGGCTGGACGTTGGGAATGCTCATACGTGGTTTTAAGGATAAAGACACCATGAGTTGCAACTGCTGGGCGTACATCGAATATCTGTGTTAAGAAACAGGGCAATGAGAGCGACCACTGCGGTATTCACGATCACCGAAGCGCCGGCACGTGTAGCTCCTCCGTTAAGCTGATAGTAATCTCGATCTGTGGGTCGCACTCAATTAGAGGACGGGCTTATCTGCGGCCGGCGTCTGGCACAGAGCCCCGCAGGTCCCCAGGGCCGACTAAATTCGCGGAATGGCACCGCACCAGTCCTCAAGCCGAAGGCAGCTCGAGAACTCGAACGAGACAACACTGCAGCAAGTTATCTGCTGAGGAGGCGTTCACCACGTTCCAACGTAACTGCTTTCGTATCAGCGACATCTGTTGCATTGATGTCCCCCCTATTTCAATGTCTTCAGTTAAGCAATCCAGATTCAGTGCCAAAGTACAAATGCGTGTACCTGATACACCACCCACCCCACACCGTGCGTTGGTGTTGGGTGGAAACTTAGAAATCTTTAATGGGAACCCCGTTTCTCATTGCAGATTACGATTCTATGGCTAAATCTACCTATGTTTCGTCTGAAACGTTTTCTCCGTTCGATATTCCAGAGGAACATAGCACTGCGAATGGAGTTTCCAAATAGAAGTTATGTAAACCTGGCCTGTCCTACCCTCGCAAAAAGATGTGGACCCCACGTTCCATTGGATTTTCATAGGTCGTTGAGTATCATGGCGTAAATTACAATTGTACACCCATCTCTGTACCTCTGCTTGCAGCACCATCTTTGGTCAAACGAAGAAAACGCTTCAGAGGGGTCGTATGTAGATGTTCCGTGGATCGTAATCTGCAATAAAAAACTGGGTTTCCATTGAAGGTTTGAAACCTGTCCCCGCCACCCACGTCTGTGGTGAAGTGACGGGTCGAGTGTGGTATCGCTGGATGTCTCCAAGACAAAAAGATCTGGAATTATAACCCTTTTTGATCTGTTGCGTAGTGCCCATATATAGGGTGGTCCACTGATAGTGGCCGGACCAAATATCTCACCAAATAAGCATCAAACGCAAAAACTACAAAGAACGAAACTCGTCTAGCTTGAAGGGGGAAACCAGATGGCGCTGCCATAGGTCAAACGGATATAAACTGCGTTGTTTTAAATAGGAACCCCCATTTTCAGTTACATATTCATGTAGTACGTAAAGAAATATGAATGATTTAGTTGAACCACTATTTTCGCTTTGTGATAGATGGTGCTGTAATAGTCACAAACGTATAATTACGTGATATCACGTAACATTCCGCCAGTGCTGACGGTATTTGCTTAGTAATACATTACCTGTGTTAAAATGGACTGTATACCAGTTGCGGAAAAGGCCGATATCGTGTTGATATATGGCTATTGTGGTGAAAATGCCCAACGGGCATGTGCTATGTATGCTGCTCGGTATCCTGGACGACATCATCCAAGTGTCCGAACCGTTCGCTGGATAGTTACGTTATTTAGGGAAACACGAAATGTTCTATGGCTCTGAGCACTATGGGACTTAACATCTATGGTCATCAGACCCCTAGACCATAGAACTACTTAAATGTAGCTAACCCAAGGACATCACACAACACCCAGTCATCAGGGAAGTGTTCTGCCACATGTAAAACGTCATCTACGACCCGCAACAAATGATAATGCCCAAGAAGTTGTGTTAGCTGCTGTCGTGGCTAATCCGCATATCAGTAGCAGACAAATTCCGCGAGAATCGGGAATCTCAAAAAAGTCGGCGTTGAAAATGGTATGTCAACATCGATTGCACCCGTACCACATTTCTACGCACCAGGAATTGCATGGCGACGACATTGAACGTCGTTTACAGTTCAGCCACCGTGCGCAAGAGATATTACGGAACGATGACAGATTTTTTGCACGCGTTCTATTTAGCGCTGAAGCGTCATTCACCAACAGCGGTAACGTAAACCGGCATAATATGTACTATTGGGCAACGGAAAATCCACGATGGCTGCGACAAGTGGAACGTCAGCGACCTTGGCGGGTTAGTGTATGGTGCGACATTATGGGAGAAAGGATAATTGGCCCCCATTTTATCGATGGTATTCTAAATGGTGCAGTGTGTGCTGATTTCCTACGTAATGTTGTACCGATTTAACTACAAGATGTTTCACTGCATGACAGAATAGCAATGTATTCCAGCATGATAGATGTCCAGCACACAGCTCGCGTACAGTTGAAGCGGTATTGAACAGCATATTTCATGACAGGTGGATTGGTCGTCGAAGCACCGCACGTTCACCAGATCTGACGTCACCCGATTTCTTTCTGTGAGGAAAGCTGAAGGATATTTGCTATCGTGATCCACCAACAACGCCTGAATGTCGTTATAAGTATTGTCAAATGCACTGAGGTTGACGAACATCATTTTGAGCATTTATTGCATTAATGTGGTATTTACTGGTAATCACGCTGTAACAGCATGCGTTCTCAGAAATGATAAGTTCACAAAGATACACATATCGCATTGGAAGTACCGAAATAAAATGTTCAAACATACCTACGTTCTGTATTTTAATTTAAGAAACCTACCTGTTACCAACTGTTGGTCTAAAATTGTGAGCCACATGTTTGTGACTATTATAGCACCATCCATCACAAAGTAAAAAAAAGTGGTGCAACTAAAACATTCATATTTCTGTATTTACTACACGAATATGTAATAAAACTTGGGGTTCCTATTTTTTTAAAAAAAAACGCAGTTGATATCCGTTTGACCTATGGCAGCGCCATCTAGCGGGCCAACCACAGTGCCATCTGCTTTCCTCCTTCAAGCTAGACAAGTTTTGTTCTTTGTAGTTTTTTCGTTTGACGCTTATTTCGTGGGATATTTGGCCTGGTCTCGATCAATGGACCACCCTGTATATTAGAAAACTGTTTGTTTGGTATTAGAGGACTGCGTCAATACGTTGCTCACCCCAAGAAACATTACGTTATCAACTCGTAACACCACCTGCACCCCTTTGACTGCTGTTGACGTTCCATCGCTCCATGGGCGTTGTTCACGAGCTCAAGCACAACATCTGCTCTTACCTCGGGACCTGTGGACAAGTTGACTCCAACCATCTTATCGTCCTTTGAACGCTAATGATGAGTTTAGTCGCACAACATTTGAGGCACATTTGTAATGTTGACAAATTCAAGCGGAAAGCGGATTTTCCACTCTTTATCTCAGTAGCTCTACACAGTAGTGGCTGGTAAATTGTTTTCGAGTTTTTTGTTGCGATCTCGTTTTGATTCGTGCGATTTCGTTTTACGTCGTACTCTTTATCAGGATTGACATCAAAGCATTTTTATCATCGACTACTGATGAAGTCCTCATAGATATATGAACAGTGATAGTGAGGATGAATTATTCGATGTTCAAAAATGGTTCAAATGGCTCTGAGCACTATGGGACTCATCTCCTGAGGTCGTAAGTCCCCTAGAACTTAGAACTAGTTAAACATAACTAACCTAAGGACATCACACACATCCATGCCCTAGGCAGGATTCGAACCTGCGAACGTAGCAGTCTCGCGGCTCCGGATTGAGCGCCTAGAACCGCTTGACCACTTATTCGATGTTGACGTAAGCAGTAACTCCTCCACAGATTCTGAAAGCAACAGCTTCAAACCGTCTACGTCAAAGGTAAATACAATCTATAAAATCCGTGGTCAGACCGTTTTCCCGAATTAATGTTAAAACAGTTTAAGCCACAACATCACATCTGTAGTTACTTAAGTAGAGACCACGTCTCATGTATAGAGCATGTCATGAGTTTCAGTATACAACACAGGACTTTTAGAAGCAAACATCCTAATGACGATCTCCGCTCTGTTTATGCTTGTTACATTGTCTAAGATAACCATTATTTTGTTAATATACGTTCTGTGACAAGCTGCAGAATTACTTCTGTTTCTCAAATGTGTAAATATCGTATGGGTTGTAATTTTAATGTGATCTGAAAATCTTATTCTGCATGCAAGATAATAAGATGGCCCAGCTGTTGTGACCTTTGGTGGAAAGTCTGGTTTGATGCGTCTCTCCGTGCTACTCTAACCTGTGTAAGCCTCTTCATCACCAAATAAATCCTGCAAACATCACCTGTTTGAAACTGTATTCACCCCTAGGACTCACTCGACAATTTTACCCCCCCCCCCCCACCAATTCAATACGAAACAGATGATCCCTTGATGCTTCAGCATCCAGTGAACCAAACCCCTTCTGTTGAGCAAGTTGTTCCGTAAAGTCCTTTTCCCCCAGTTCCAGTCAGCACTTTCTAAACAGTTACTACCCATGTGATCTATACGATTCTTATGTAGCACGAGACATCAAGATCTTCTATTCCTGTCTGAACAGCTTTTTGACCACGTTTCACTTCCATACAGTCTACAAATTACGTCAGAGTACTTTTCCCACCATTTAAATTTGTATTAGATGTTGAAGAATTCCACTTTTCCAGAAACATTTTCTTGCTATTGTTAGCCTGCATTTCATATTTTTGTACTTCGGCAATCAATAGCTATTTCGCTGCCTCAATAGAAAAACTATTGTATTGCTCTTAATGTCTCATTGCGTAAACTGCTTTCGTGGGCGCGACCTGATTTAATTCGATTACTCTTCATTATCCTTATTTTACTTTATTTGATTTTCATCTAATGACCTAAAATGGTTCAAAATGCTCTAACCATTATGGGACTTAACATCTGAGATCTTCAGTCCCCCTAGACTTAGAACTACTTAAACCATATTAACCTAAGGAAATCACACACATCCATGCCCGTAGCAGGATTCGAAACTGCGACCGTAGCAGCAGCGCTGTTCCGGACTGAAGCGCCTAGAACCGCTCGACCACAGCTGGTGGCTTCAAATAACCTCTTTCTGTTCACATTCAATCACATTACACTATTCTCCCATCCTTCGCTGTCTGTCATAGAATTGCAGTGTCATCGCCATGCCGTATAAAGGTTTCATTTCTTCTCCCTTTACTGAATCGACGCGAAAGACTCGATGTCTATGAGACGCTGTGATGCGAAACACTGCCGATTCTGTTCCAAGAGAGGCTTGGGAAGCGCGTCAATCCCTTCTATCGCACTACATGAGGCTGCGATAAAGGGTCGATAAACAACACAGTGAAGATACCTAAGGTCAACAGTTGCGACAGAACAACAGCCAAAACAGCATGCAATCGGAACAACACCACAAACAAACGCCACCCAAGAAATTGGAAGCGTGGTGACGTAGGCTGGCGTGTCGCTGCGCTTTCCAACAACAACAACAACAACAACAACAATGCTCCCTCGGAGCCAGTGGATCGTCCCCGGGAACCAGGTTGCCAACAAATGATCGGAGAGGAAGATGCAACAAAACAACCTAGACAGCACCCAGGGAAGCAGCAGACCATGCCTACGGACTGTGGAGTTATTGTAATACTGGTGGACATTGTTAGATCTGGTAGTAGATGTAGTTTTTATTAGTAGCAGAAACAACTTTTCCTATTACTATTACGAATAGTAAAAAATAATTGTGGTATTGGGAGGAAGAATTGTGTAGGAGGCAGAAATGTACATTGCATAATTTGTTTAAGAATCTATGTAAGAATCAAAACAGTCTGAGTTTAAATTCTAACAGGCTATAGGGGTTTAAATGAATAAAAAAAGTGAGGATTCATTAACGTCATGGACACGTTACAAACCGGTGTCACTCCCCTCTGAACCAATGCCTCCTTTTCATGTCCTTCGATTCTTACAACTCCAGCCTCCATTCGGGTACTAGTCGATTACTTTATTAGCGCTAACGTCAGAATTTCAAAGTTAGAAATGTCTTTCATTTACGCAAAGTACTGCTAAGATTGGGAATTTGTTGTTGAAACAGAGGAAAACGTGATGGCACGTAGGGAGGAGGACGCATGGGTGTACATAGACGCGTTACATGGAAATTTTCATTTAGGTATGTATCGATAGGCTGGGCATGAACCAGTGCCAGGTTCGATAGCACACGGGCTCACAATTCACCGGAACTGAATCCATCGGATTTATGACTATGAGGACATTCAAAGGTATCGGTGTACGTCCAATCCATCGATGATTTACAGACGTTACAGGAGCGTGCGAACAATGCTTGTGACGCAGTCTGAATGCAGACAGGTATACTTGCCAGATTGAGTGAGTCACTGCGAAGAAGGGCTGAAGAATGTGTCAGGAGGAGAGATAACTACATGTGACACTTAAACTTTCTTAAACGCACTACATAGATCTGTTGCCCCCATCTACACCACACAAGACAACGTCAATCCGATCGCTACTGTCCATCCGAGACAGGAACTTTGTTGCTGTTATCGAATTGTAGCTAACGAGCAAGATTCCCCCACATTACTTTTCCTGCCATTATTTTTTACAGTATCCACTGTGTAACAGGCTATTAAAAGCTTGCTGCCGTTTCACAGACAGCAGAATTCACATGGGTCATGAACAGTTGCAAATTCTCCAATGGGCGCTCATTATATACACACAACAAAAAAAGTTTTGCATCATGGCGTATTCCAGAACTCCTGAAGGTAGACGTAGACTGTGGATATTATATCACAGACACAGTCCCTTTGACTGTTCAGAGATGTCTCTAAACCCGGCCAAAGATGTAAAGAACCATCCCTAGACGTTGAATACTGCGGTTCGATCGCGTCCGCATTGTTACTTTGTGCCAGGAAGGGCTCTAAACAACGGAAGAGTACAGGTGTCTCGGAGTGAAACAAAGCGATTTTGTTCGGACATGGAGGAGATACAGAGAGACAGGAACTGTCGATGACAGGCCTTGATCAGGCCACCCAAGCGCTACTACTGCAGTGGATGACCGCTACCTAAGAATTATGGCTCCGAGGAACCCTGACAGCAACGCCACCATGATGAATAATGCTTTTCGCCCAGCCACAGGACGACGTAGTTCGACTCAAAGTGAGCGCAGTAGGCTGCATGATGCACAACTTCGCTCCTAACATCCATGTCGAGGCCCATCTTACCAACCACGACACCCTGCAGCGCGGTACACATGGGCCCAACAACATGCCGAATGGACCGCTCAGGATTGGCACCACGTTTCCTTCGCCGAAGAGTGTCGTATATGCCTTCATCAGACAATCGTCGGAGACGTGTTTGGAGACAACCCGGTTTGGCCGAACGCCTTAGACACAGTGTCCAGCGAGTGCAGCAAGGTGGAGGTTAGTTCAAATGGCTCTGAGCACTATGGGACTCAACCGTTGTGGTCATAAGTCCCCTAGAACTTAGAACTAAAACCTAACTAACCTAAGGACATCACACACATCAATGCCCGAGGCAGGATTCGAACCTGCGGCCGTAGCAGTCGCACGGTCCCGGACTGCGCGCCTAGAACCGCGAGACCACCGCGGCCGGCAAGGTGAAGGTTCCCTGATGTTTTAGGGTGGTATTATGTGGGGCCGACGTACACCGCTGTTGGTCATGGATGGCACCGTAACGGCTGTATGATACTTGAATGCCATCCTCCGACCGATGGTGCAACCATATCGGCAAGGCATTCGTCTTCATGGACGACAATTCGCGCCCCCATCGTGCACATTTTGTGAATGACTCCTTCAGGATAACGACATCGCTCGACTAGAGTGGCCAGCATATTCTACAGAAATGAGATCTATCGAACATGCCTAGGATAGATTGAAAAGGGCTGTTTATGGACGACGTGACCCACCAACTACTCCGAGGGATCTACGCCGAATCGCCGTTGAGGAATGGGACAATTAGAACCAACAGTGCCTTGATAAACTTGTGGATAGTGTGCCACAACAAATGCAGTCATATATCAATGCATGAGGACGTGCTACTGGGTATTAGAGGTACCGGTGTGTACTGGAATATGGACCAGCACCTCTGAAGGTCTCGCTGTATGGTGGTACAACAATCCAAAATGTGGCTTTCATGAGCAATAAAAAGGGCGAAAATGATGTTTATGTTGATCTCCATTCCAATTTTCTGTACAGGTTCCGGAATTCTCGGAACCTAGGCGATGCAAAACTTTGTTTGATGTGTGTACAAAACAGCTCCCCAATTTCCCATATTTATTCTGCATTAGCTAGTTGTTACAGTCCAATCTTTTAAATTTAAGTTCTCTAACCTTGCGCTTATGTGGTGTTCAAGTAGCCACAAGATATCATTCTCTCCGACGTTTTCAAATTTTTCAAAGAAACGACAAGTTACTAGGTATTATTAATCAGTTGACTAACATTCTGAAGAAGTAAGCTAACTTTACTGTTGTGTGCATTCTTGAGCATTTTGAGAGGAACTTCCGTTTTTGTCACTTTTTTCGGAGTATGCTGCCTCTGTCTAGACTCTAACCGAAAAAAATATGCCCCTCTGACACCAGTAAGAGACCTCAGTTTGTTTGTAGTTGCCCACTATACAAATTAAACAGTAAGCCACAGCAACCTACACCTCCCGCTCTTATTCGGATACAGTATACCACTAATGGCAGAGAAAGACACTGCACTCGTTTGATATTTCATGTCGGTCAACAGCAGCCTGCTGAGCTTCATGTTCACTGAGCTCACGGCAGTGTGGATTCAGCTCTGTCACGTCGCTGCATGACGTCCTCAAAACTAATGCTATTCCATGGAGATAATTAATTTTGCTGTAATCTCTGTCTTTAGGATGACTATACTCTGCGCCCTTTACTACAGCACTATAAAGTCATTTATTATTTCATACAGGTCGCTTAACCAGTGGAGAAAACTGTTAATGTTTATGAAATGATTTTGAAGCGACAGATATTGAATGTCAAACGAAACTACGTTCCACATTTGCTTATTATTACTAATAATTATGCAAGCAAGTTCTTCATACGGAGGAGGGTAATAGGAAACACGGTGGTGGAAATAAAAACTTATGACATAATAATAAACGCTAACGATTGTAGTGACGACTCATCTCATTTGGACACGAAGTAACATGAGGGTGCACCTCGTATCGGACGTTGTTCAGAATGAATCATCGTATACCGACAAAGGCGGCAGTTGATGTGAATGTTGAATCTTCCTGGCAGATTAACACTGTGTCCAGGACCGAGACTCGAACTTGGGATCTTTGCCTTTAGCGGGCAAGTGCTCTGCCATCTGAGCTAGCCAAGCACGACTCAGGCTCCGTCCTCACAGCTCTACTTCTTGCAGTACCTCTTGTTGTGCCTTCCAAATTTTACAGAAGCTCTCCGGGCAAGTGCTCTTCTGCAGGAGAGCTTCTGTAAAATTTGGAAGGTAGGAGACGAGGTACTGGCAGAAGTAGAGCTGTGAGGACGGCGCCTGAGTCGTGCTTGGCTAGCTCAGATGGTAGAGCTCTTGCCTGCGAAAGGCCAAGGTCCCGAATTCGAGTCTCGGCCCGGCACAAAGTTTTAATCGGCCAGGAAGTTTCATATCAGCTCACACTCCGCTGCAGAGTGAAAGTATCTCTCTGGATGTGAAAGTTATTGATGTAAGTGGGCAAACTATTTCCATACTTGTTAAGTAGTATACCGTTAATTTCATTGAATGTCAAGTATGGATAACTGGAATATTAAATTTAGAAGTTCATATTGCCCTACAATTTCATATTGTTTCTGATAACTGATGCAGACCTTATAGCAACACGAATCTTAATCGCATATGTCAATTAATGCTACCGCAGTTTCAGTTTCAATTAAATAAATGTTTCGAACTTCACTAGCACCACTCGTCAATTCTGCCTTGCCAAAAGCACAGAAAAATGGAACAGGCTGTCGGTTACCTTCTCTTCATGCTAGCGGTCGACTAATATTACACTGTCTGCCACATTATAATGTCTGCTCTACACACTTTAAGAGGAGCGAAATCAGTTTCCAGGGTTAAATTAATGATTTAATCTTCGGTGAAAGACAGTGCTATGATTTATTCGAGGTTTCAGTAGGAGGCATAACTGAGGAGGGGGTTGTTGTGGTTTGTGCTTGGTTACCTCCTCTGACACAAGATCGACAGAATTTGCTTAGTCCTCCTTCTTCCGATTTTCAATAGGGGAGAGAGGAGAGTTCTCAGATTAATCATGTCAGTCAAGGTGGAAGTCACCAGAATGACTTCACATTCCAATTAGCACCTGACCGTGTTTTTGGTGCCCAATAAGTTAACTGCTTCGGCAAACGGGCACTACACATAGATACAATCGACAAAGAGTTGGGGAGTGACGACGCTTTTACACTCGAACAATAAGATCGAACTATTTGCTGCTTTGAATGTGATTGTTTTGTTCGACTGAACCAGCTGTGGGATAAAGCTCGTGGAAAAAGGAAGTAGCTTAGGTGAAATCTAATGCAGGCAGATACACATAGGAAAGGGAACTGATAGCTAGAGGTCACATTACTTCATACAGACTAATGAGGCGGTAGTTAAAACACTGGGTGCACTGTTTGAACCAACGACGAGACGAACACAAGCGTGGTAAATCTAAAACCTCTCCGGCTTAATGCTTACAATCGATTCTGATTACTCCAACCATTTCGGAACACTAAGAGTTTGAGCAAAATACTGTGCTAACGTGAAGTCTAGTCTACAGAATATATGTAACCTGAGACTGAGATAACATATAAAATAGCTAAAAATTAGGCATATGGGAGAGAATCAAACAGGTTTCGTTCCATTATTACCTGAATCCTGGAAGAGTGACGTAAGATTTCCAGCAGGCGCGACTCTTCTTTCTAAACTCACAAGGGATGGCCACGACGTTTGGAGCGCGGATTTACTGCAAACTTCGTACAATTGTAGTACTCCATTAGGAGAACAAAATGTATAAGCAGAGCGTTAGTTACCATTTATAATAAAAAAAATGAGCGAACGGATCATCGACAAACTGAATGGGTTTCATTGGACGTCCGCCCCGAATAAATTCAACGAACAATACATAACATTTTATTGTTTTTTTTGTTTTTTGTGTTTGGCATTTAAGCCGCTGGATCGAGTTGCATTCGTCAGTTTTCTTTTTTTATTTTCAACACAGTCATTTTCTTTATTATTTATATTACAGCTGATATAATGGGGAAAGTAAGTGTAATCGGATGAAACTTTATTAAATTTACAATGTTATTTGGCAGTCTACTATTTTTATCATCACAAATAATGTAATATTCATGACTATGGACTAGTAAACGACCGAATGCATAAGGTCATACTGAAAAAGTATGCTTGTCCGTGATTTGAGAAATCCCTTATACCTGGAAGGAGCCCGAAACGTTTTGTTACCTCCAAGTTTTGACCGGCACAGATGGCTTTCGGAAGATGTACAATTGATCGTCGCTTTCGACATTACGAGTGCAAGTTTCAGGATGGCATTTTCCGTAGAAACATGGAAAACATAAAGTTAAACGGCACCAGCTCCATTGAACAAATGCTATGCTTCCGCATACGCAAGGTCTTTTGACGTTTTCTGTGGAAAAACAAACCTTGCAACATTTTCAAAAACCTCTCTTTCAGACGTTAGTTTGGAAGCAAACCATGCATAACACAGTATTTCCTTAAAAATGGGCGCTGATAATTGGTTATGCAATATCGAGTGTATTTTAATAGCGTCTTCAGAAAAACAATTTGTTCTATATTGTTCGCTGAATTTGTTCAGGGCGGACGTCCGATCACACCCGTTCAGTTTGTTCGTTCATCTGTTCTCTCAGTTATTTTATTAGAAAGAGAAACTAACGCGCTGACCGAAAACGCCTTTTTTCCTTTTTTTCGGTACCGTTCGTTGCGTTTGATCTGGGCGGACGTCACTAGACATCCTTTCAAGTTGATCGTTGATACCTTCACTCAGTTTATTTTTTTTATTTTTTTTTTATTACAGAGGGCGAGCAGCTCTCTGACCGAAGACGCTGAGCTACCGTGCCGGCGACTGAGCTACCGTGCTGTCAACACTCGGCTGCAGTGGTTTCATGGTTAAAATGGCCACCCACAGATATATATTCGACGACCGAAATTATCTCGCGATTTTCTCAGTAACGCTTGAGAAGTACGCGCTACTGCTTACACATTTTGTTGTCCTCATGGAGTGCTACGAGTGTACGAAGTTTACAGTAAAACGTCGTGGCCCCCCTTGTCAGTAAACACAAGAAAATCGAGGTCAAATAAGTCAAGGCATTGACGTGAATTATCTGTTATCTTAGTTAATCTTTTAAATAACAGAAAAGGGATTGCAACTGTTCGGAAACGCTAAAGACAATTCTCCAATTCCTTAGGCACATACTGGTAGGGCTAGTCGAATTTTAATACTTCAAATTGCCATAAAATTATCCAATCAATCTATATGAATTATCAGTGAAACAAACACCGTCCGAACAGGTCTTGAAGGCCCAACGGCATCGACTGACCACCCTGTCATCCTCAGTCCCCAGGCGTCACCGGACGCGAATACATGAGGCATCTGGTCAGCACACCGCTCTCCCGGCCGTCGTCAGTTGCCGTGACAGTTGCTGGATACTTCTAAGTCAAGTTGCTCCTCAACTAGCCTCACAAGGGCTGTGTCCACCCCTCTTGCCATCAACACTCGGCAGATCCAGACGGTGACCCAGCCCGGTTATTGACGAAACACTTCGACGTTCATTCCTCAGTCATTCATTAGACATGCGCTCTATCAAAACTGCGGTTCGATAGTATCGGTAAACTATGTAAATGACCTAGTAAATGGGGGGATTATCGGTTGGATTGGTAACATTGTCAGGGAAAGAAACAGAAATTAAAATAGAAGAGATTAACTGGGAACCGACGACTTCCTTTTCTTTTTTGTTCGTTCGCTTGTTTATTTTTCACATAATTAGAGCAGCACATCATTCAACGCTAGTACATTGTGTATTTTACACCCTCGCAGAGTATTAATGGCATTTTATAAGTAACAAAAACTGGTTGAACGCGAAACCTCTGCTTTTTTATGTAACCAAAGTAGTTACTTTTCGATGCAAGTGCAGTTTACATGCACAAACATAAGAAATGTAGAATTATTGTTGTTATTTTGTACTCTGTGGCATATTCTTCGTCATGATGAAAAGTAAGGGTTCCCTGTTGCCGGCCGCAGTGGCCGTGTGGTTAGAGGGGCTGCAGTCTGGATCCAAGCGACCGCTACGGTCGCAGGTTCGAATCCGGCCTCGGGCATGGATGTATGTGATGTCCTTAGGTTAGTTAGGTTCAATTAGTTCTAAGTTCTAGGCGGCTGATGACCTCAGAAGTTAAGTCGCATAGTGCTCAGAGCCATTTGAACCCATTTGGTTCCCTGTTGTTACCGACAAATGGGAATGTAGTTTATGAACAACAGAAAAGAAATTGAAATTTGTGGTAAGTTCCTATGGGACCAAACTGCTGAGGTCATCGGTCCTTAGGCTTACAGGCTACTTAATCTAACCTAAACTAACTTACGCTAGGGACAATACATACAACCATGCCTGAGGGAAAACTGGATCCTTCGACGGATGTAGCCGCGCGAACTGTGGCAAGACGCCCTACACAGCGCACCTACCCCGCACTTCCTAGTAGTATCGAAACGAAGTGTGACATATTTTTATTTTGAGGTTTTCTTATTTTACGTTTCCGTTAATAAAATGGTCTTTCCTTGCACTATATAGTACATTTGTATTGTTTATTTTTACAACATCCTTCTGTTTCATGTTACAAATAAACCATTTTAAAAAACCTGCATTAAGCACTAGCAATTTCAATTTTGCTATAAATACTGTTTATTTTTAAGTAACAAACAGGAGGGTATCTATGTAGGCCAAACATGGTCCGTAGGTTGCCCTGCGCTTTGTGTATCCGCAATCAGATCTTAGACGGTTCACCGCCTCCGATTTTAAGGTGAATCCAGTAAAACGCTGATCAAATATGTAACGAAAGCATTATAAGGTAACGCCCCATAGGTAAGCAACCCACCTAAGGTATAGGTAACGTGGATCGGACCTTAAATGATCAAATGTACTAAGAAATCTACTATAGTCTACACTTACTTATGATAGGCTACGGTAGCCTACTGTAGTTTTAAATCTCTGCTCATTAGAATTGATAGCTTCCATACATGCCTTATTGCTTACATTTCTAATGGAACGGAGCCCCCACAGACCGGAAATTTACAAAATAAACAGAATGATTGAGGAAATACGATGATAACTTCGTCCACTCACTAATAATATTTGACTTAAGACAAGAAATTTACTTGGATAGTAGTTGTAGGGCTATAGTCATTGTTAGCAAGAAAAGGCACCTCGAGAAGTGAGACCGCTGCTTGCCTAAATATTAAAGCCTGTAATAGAAAACTCTTCCTCTTTTTAACAATCTGACTTTTATCGTGTTCTATTTCATCGCTTTTGATTGCTGTAATGCCTTTTATACATTACATGCTCATTACAGACTTCAACTATTGTATCCCCCCTTTATTTTACGTTGTTCAATCAATCATTGAAAACTGGTGTATGCTTACATTAGAGACATCTAGTGAACTTACAACACAAACATCTTGTGGCTACTGTACGGCAGCTTCTTTTGAACAGTAGTGCTGCTGTCAACATTCGTACATATGCTGTTATTTATATATATATATTTGACGATGCTGGTGCTGGTTTTGCATTTAACATTTGAGGATGCGACTATGGCTGCAGTACATCAGGACTTTGTTTTTATAAAACAGGTATGCCTCTTCATACTTAAAACACACAAATGCATATATATGTCAGTCGTACTTTTCATTATGGTCTATTTATTGTTTTTAAGCTGTAGGCAATCTGCGAGTGTATCTATGTTTTCCCATTTTTTGCTGCAGATCTGCTGATGGTTATTATAGACCGAAACCAGTAATCTTTGAAAAAAAGGTTTGTGACCATAGATGTAAATTAAAGGAAACTTATTGTACATATGGGTCACTGCTTTATTCGCTACAATATCGCAGCTTGTGAAAATAAAATTTGAACGAAGAGGTATACAACAGAGAGGGAAGGAGAAAGGCCAAATAGAGAGGGGCAGAGTTTTTCTGGTTACTACAAGTCAATAGAAACACGATTGCCTACGCCAACACTGATCAGCGAAAGAGAGACGGGTACTACTTCTAAATGTTTTATGGCCAACATTAGCTGGAACACGGACGGAATTGCCTCGCCTTGTTCCATCAATACAAAACCTGCGAAACAAACGCCGGCTGCGACTTGGCGCTGCCGCATAGCGCCGAACTCTGCACATCGCGTCGCTGCAAAATCCGCCGTTAAGTTCCGCCGTCCTTTATTGCAACACGACGAGAGCAGGCAGCCGGCAAAACAACGAACGCACTCTTCCGGGTCACGTCACGCTTTAAGCCGGCCGTCGGCGGCGACATGGCAACGGCTTGTGGAGACAGCCCTAGTTAGGGGTTGAAAAAAATCGAGAAAAAAGTAAAGTAATCCGCCGCTGAAATGGCGACGCGTTCGCCCGATAACGCGTCGGCCACAAAAGTGAGCAGGACGAAATTCCGATATGATGAAAGCCGCCGTGGTGTTAATAGAATTCCGTCTCGCGTGAAAACACCGCCTAAATTGGATTTTGGGAGCTGTTAAGTCCTGGAAGGCGTGCCATGGTGAGGTTAGGGCCGAACGAACGTATACATACCGCCATGGAACCTAATTAAAATCTAGTGTTAGCTGTGGGTTAATGTGCCGTAAGCCGTAGAAATATGTCTGCAGTGCTACGAAACAGAAGATGACAGAGGAAGCGCAGTTGATGTCTTCTGGGGCCATGTCGAAGAAAGGCGATACAATTTCACTTAAGAGGCCTAATTTTCTACCTTTGTGCTAAGAAATGAAGGAACAGAAAAAAGTCACACGGACAATAACTTATTCATATCAGAGATTCAATGCGGATCTGTGACTGTTTGTCCTAATTATTTGATCTTTCTACAACTACTTAATTTTTGATGTGAGGGGTTTCGAGACGCTAATGTGCCATTTTCAATTAATTGAAAACAGCATACCATGAACAAAAAAAGGCATTTTTTAGCTGTAACAATGTAGAATCTTTTCTTTGCATCTTACAGAAGCTATCCAGGATTATGTTTCTTGATATGGATACTGGACTTACACATTTTTAGACGATGAGTTTTCTTTGTACAACTTTTTCGCTATTTCAAAGGTGTTTTCACGAACTTAAATAAATTTTTTCGATATTTCCCTACAAACACAGTTCATTTTTTGTTTTGTTTTCGTGTTTACTAAAAAATCTCCAAAATGAGTCCCAGGACAGTCGGGCCATGCCAGGTTTGTCAGCTAGTATGGCTCTCAATCATCAGCAGTGTATGTTCCTTTAAATATGCATGCATGTTTGTAGCAACACTGCTTCGAAGTATGCAGACACTGTCAAAGACACACGCTGTATTTATGTATTTCGTGCCTAAGCCAGGAATCACGTATTGTGCGGCGACTATAGGCCACAGGCACTGTAACACCGGGAAGTTTGAGTCAGTTCGTGAAGGATAGCAGGAGAGGTGAAGGCGACAGCTCACGTAAAACGGGAATTATAGGTTCGAGTCGCGGTCAGCCACAAATCTTCAGTTTTTCTCCAGTTCACTATACAGCTATGTTGGTGTCACATTCGCAGTCTGCGAATACATTTTATGTTTTAATATGGCTATCAATCGACAGCAAAATGATTTAATATGGCTATCAATCGTCAAGCTATCAATCGTCAACAGTGTCTGTTCCTTAGGACATTTGAAAGGGTTCTGTAGTCCCTTTCATTATCATTTTATTTGCTTTCCAGTGATACAGAACTCTCTGGAATGCTTAAGTGAATGAATGTGGGTGTGATTCATTTTGCTATACGGTGGATTAGTCTGCTGCAAAGAATCAGTGGTAATCGTTACAGAATGGCCAACCCTTGTAGTTTTCAGGTAGGCAAAGAGGTCTGTTCCTCTTGTGTGACAGTTACCGGTGTTAGGTTGGGCGGAAGCCTCATCTCTGGGTTTTCCTGGGTACGGGGTCACGTGGGAGACGTAGGAGTGTGTGAGACGTCAGTCTGGTTCCAGCTCGCCGTAAGAAGAACGTAGCACAAAAATGTTGCATATGTTGAAGCGCCCTCAGTTCATTGTGAATGTTTATGTGCCTGCAACTGCAGGTGTATGCATTCTAATCTTGGTAATTTTTGCTTCTTTGTGAATTTTCTTTGGCCAGAGGAAACCATCCACATGGGTTAATATTAGAGTTTGGTGGCCCTCTGCCATTATCCTTATTGTGTTCAAATGTGTCCTCTGTAAGATATTAACTGTTCGCGACAACGTGGTTTGATGCTACTAAAATTTGGCCACGGCACGTAGAAAATGTGTCTCAGCGGACCACGTGGGCTCACGAATCTGTTGTGAAACATATAGCGTTTCAAAATCAATTGTACTAAGTTACCAGGCAACAGCTGTCTAATGGATGCATTACGTCAATGTTTTAAGGAATAAATAATTTTGCCTCCAATCTTGTCCAGTGTACCGATGTTATATCTCCATGTGCACAGGTCCAATGATTAGTGTCCCTTTTTTATTTAAAACAAATGCTCTGGAATATGTTGTGTTTTCAAGAATCTCGCTGCAAGCTGCACTTATGCGCGGTTTCACGCCCTCTTTACTTTATTCAATGTTTGATTCACGGGAAGAATGCCTGGATCATATTAATAATTACATCTCATTCTTTATCAATGACTTTACAATGGATGTTCTTTTGTGAGGTTTTCTTATGAATAAATCAAGTAATTTTCCGACTCAGCGCAACCTCTTCGTTGTCGTGTGGCTAGAGTTGGTCGCGACCCAATCTTGTACGTTAATATCGATGTCAGATAGCATTTTCCTATTCAAAGTGCGCTTGGTTCTTTTAGCCATCAGGATACATTCAAAGGGCGCTTCATGCTTCTTACACATAGCGTCCTTTTATTCGCGCTAATTACACATGGCTTACCCTACTCTAGGATTTCGATAAACAATGGAACTTCTTATGTGCAGTTAAGTTTAGTTCAATTTCTTTTGGGTGTGCTAACTTGTATATTGCCATTATACAACACAGAACAACTTTTACGTTGATTTAAACTATAAGTGTAGATGCCATTGTTTCCCTGTTTTATGTTTTTATGTATTGCTTTATACGCATGGTAATTTATTATTTCATTGCATTGCAAGGGTGGTAATTAGTGATTCTTGATCAGTGGTGTATGTCGGTACACTGTGGTAATTTTTTGAGTGCTTTGTGGGGAATGTGAGCCGATAATGAGCCTTTTGGTATTATTCTTTTTGTTTTGAGCACGGAGTAACTAACTGTAAGATGGAGACGCGTAGCTGTTCAGTGAGCCACAATCGGGAGAACCGGTCAGACAATAATGCTGAACAAGGACGAATTCAAAACGTAGATTCCGCCTAGGAGTAAAACACGGAAAACGCACAAGTCCAAGTGATGTCCGTCCTGAGTCCGTTGTAGTAAATTCGAATCAGTCGTTAAGTGTAAATTCATTACAGGCTATCCGACAAAAGTTAGTTGAGGGTAATAAGAGGCAAGCAGAAGATAATAAGCGGCATCCCGAGAAATCTACTACAAAATTAAGAAACTAAATAGTACAGGGTATCGGAGATAAACTGGAGATCATCCAGCAACGCATTTGCGCTTTAGAGAAGGGGCAGCTGCTCATTAGCAATCGTGTTGTGGAACACGAAGAAAGGGTCGCTGGGAATCTCCGCGCGTTAAACGAACAATACCAGAGTGACTACGCGTCTGTTATGTCCCGAGTAGAAGAAAGGGTCCATGGGAATCTCCGTGCGTTAGAGGAACGATTCCAGAGTGACCACGCGGCTCTTGTGTCCCGAGTAGAAGAAGCTGCCGCTGGAAGTGCCCTGTCAACTTCAGAGCCCAGGTAGAAACCCATGGCCAGGACGCTGATGGTCCTCGAGCGAGATCTAGAGCGAATGAAATTACAAGAGGACACGGCCCACCAAAAGGTGAGGGAAGAGAAAGCTAAAATCACGTACACAATAGCAGGCAACTGAGGTGGTATAAGTCATTAGTAGCCACAGACGAAATACGGTGCTAATAAAATTTCAACACGGACAGTGTGAGATAAACAGGCAACAAGAAGGGGCTACCAAAGTGCTACGTGAGCGCATGGCCCGTTCAGAATTACACATGAAAGGCGTAACGGCCCATGGAGCTAAAATAAATGAGCGCAAGGGCAATTACTCCGACAGTGATTCCGTGAGCGATGGCGAGTTTTATTATCGTTACGATCACGATTCTCCAACCACGAGCGAACGGTGCGAACTCCCTCAGGAACGTTCTCCAAGGAGTAGAAATCATGAATTTGATTTCAAACGCTTTCTGACGGTGAGGGAGTTTGAACTTTTCCGTAATTCGGCCACGGGAATTCACCCGCAGGCCTGTTTGCCACAATTCGAACTATCCCTTCCTCCGGCGTGGGCTAGTGAGCAATAAATTGAATACATGTGCGGTTACCTCGAAGGTGAGACAGCGGTGCGTATGAGGTCCATTGCACACAGTTGATACTCAGGGAATTTCGACAGCATTTTCTCTCAATTTACTGGTCAGTAGCAGCCTAAAGTCGAGTAAAATACGGACTTATCACGCTACCTGGACTCAACCGGTCGAAATTCTCCATGCCCTGGGCAGATGTTCGAACACCTGCTGCAGGCAAATGAGTATTTAGACCATCCCTATGGGCCTGCGGAAATTATTCGCATTTGTCTGGGAAAATTTCGCATGTTATTCTTGCAGGATGGTGTAAGGACGTCATAGAAGGTTTCCGTTATCTGCTCCTAGAACTTGAGCGCGATGCGAACGGCAGTGCGCATAATTACGGCCGGAGCGTCTACGAGCAGAGGACGCGAAAGCGGAGCTGCAGCCGTCAAGGCAGATGGCACGGCGCATCGGGTCACCCGAGCGTCACAGAGCGAGCGATAGTTGACAGCGTCGCGACTCTGCGCGGAACTCTGGTAGAGGAAATGATGCCAGTGGTCACCGATTGCCAAGAGGGAATCGGAGACACCCCGGAATTAAAGAGAGATATGGAAATGAGCAGTGATTTAGGGTAACTATGGCAGACTGGGGAACGGTAATCATGACGGCCCCAGAATGATTATCGACCAAGCAATGGCAGGGGAGCTATGAACAGAGCGGGTGGCCCGCCAGCGGGTATATAAATTCGTCTGGCAAACCCCCGACACGATTCACCTAGTGCCCTAATCAAGTGGAACAATGACAGTTGACTGATGCTGAAGGCGTCAACCTACGGAGGACCAGTGCTATTGTTGATATTTGAGTATATTTGATAGAGGAATACATTTGAGAAGGCTTTTTGAGGGAGGGACACAGTATTTGTGTGCCACCGGTAAGCCCAGTCGTGCCTGTTTCCATTCGAGGAGTCAGCCTCATGTGTGTCCTCGATACGGGCAGCCCCTTTTTGCTTATTAGTTTGGCAGCGTTTCGATGGGGTGAAGAGAAGGGCAGTTCAATTCAGATGGCTCTGAGCACTATCCAACTTAGCTTCTGAGGTCATCAGTCGCCTCGAACTTAGAACTAATTAAACCTAACTAACCTACGTACATCACACACATCCATGCCCGAGGCAGGATTCGAACCTGCTACCATAGTGGTCGCTCGGTTCCAGACTACAGCGCCTAGAACCGTAGACGCTCGTAGAACGGCAGACGAGGAGTTGGCCAACTTTCCAGGTGAGAGGAACCACGGTCAGCTGCGCGATATACGGAAAAAGTGTCAAAATTAAAATACACGCTCGAGTAAACTTCATTTGTCAAGGTCATGAGTTGAGTTCAATTTTTTTGTGATGCCGCTAATGAACGTGGCCACGATATTGGGGATTGACTTTATGAATGCACACCTTGCCTTAAATGACGTGGCTGGAGGTGTTATGACAGTCGTTGCCGGGAGCAACCCTGTCAGTCTAATTTTTGAGGAATGTGTTTTCAAAAGGATTCTGAGGTGAGCTGCCTGAAATTTCGCGTAAGAACTGAGTCATGACCTGGGCAGGAAGTTTTTGTCAATCTACTCTGGACTCACAATGTAGTGAGCATGAGAGGAACGCTGTTTTCACGAGCACTGGTAGCAGATGTACTGATGTTGTGGGAGGCACGGAAGCTAATGAAGTGGAACTGTGTCACGTTCTGAGAAGCCACGCCCAAGTATTTTCAGACTCAGCGGGAGCAATCAGTGGATTTCCGTACCGCTTTACCATGCGCGAGCATCTGCCGTTTTTTGTTAAACCCTAACCTATTCCACTAGTGTACAAGAGGAGCGTGGGAGCCAAATAGGTAGGATGCTGACACATGGTGTAATAGAGAGATCAAGGAGCTCCTATAACACGCCGTTAATAATTTTACCACGTTCATGTTGTTCCAGACGGATGGTGGAAAGGACCAGTCCACCTGGAAAACTATTTCGTTCGCCAGCCTTGTGCTCTCGCAGACTGAACGGAAATATTCCGTCACAGGGCTTGAAGCCCTGGCGATTGTCTGGGCTTTCAAGAAATTCCGCAAATATTTATTCGGGCCCAAGACTATGGTGTACAGCGACCATAGAGCGTTACAGTTCTTAATGAGTGCCTAGATTAATCATGGTAGGCTAGGACGGCGGACGGTATTTCTCCAGGAATACCATTTCACGATAGAATATATTCCGGGGCACAAGAACATCATTGCTGGTGCTTGGTCTCGGATGCTTATAGGACTCACCCATGCTGAGGATGGTGAAATAGATGAAAACAATTTTAGTGTTGTATACCTACCAATCGTGGCATTTGAAAATTATGTCACTGCACCACTAGGTAATATCGGGGCGGAACCAGACATGGACGAAGTTTTACGTGATGTTGTTGTTGTTGTTGTGCTCTTCAGTCCTGAGACTGGTTTGATGCAGCTCTCCATGCTAATCTATCCTGTGCAAGCTCCTTCTTCTCCCAGTACCTAGTGCAACTTACATCCTTCTGAATCTGCTTAGTGTATTCATCTCTTGGTCTCCCTCTACGATTTTTACCCACCACGCTACCCTCCAGTGCTAAATTTGTAATCCCTTGATGCCTCAGGACATGTCCTACCAACCGATCCCTTCTTCTAGTCAAGTTGTGCAACAAACTTCTCTTCTCCCCAGTCCTATTCAATACCTCCTCACTAGTTACGTGATCTACCCACCTGATCTTCAACATTCTTCTGTAGCAACACATTTCGAAAGCTTCTATTCTCTTCGTGTCCAAACTATTTATTGTTCATGTTTCATTTCCATACATGGCTACACTCCATACAAATACTTTCAGAAATGACTTCCTTACACTTAAATCTATACTCGATGTTAACAAATTTCTCTTCTTCAGAAACGCTGTCCTTGCCATTTCCAGTCTACATTTTATATCCTCTCTACTTCGACCATCATCAGCTATTTTGCTCCCCAAATAGCAAAATTCCTTTACTACTTTAAGTGTCTCATTACCTAATCCAATTCCCTCAGCATCACCCGACTTAATTCGACTACATTCCATTACCCTCCTTTTGCTTTTGTTGGTGTTCATCTTATATCCTCCTTTCAAGACACTGTCAATTCCATTCAACTGCTCTTCCAAGTCCTTTGCTGTCTCTGACAGAATTACAATGTCATCGGCGAACCTGAAAGTTTTTATTTCTTCTCCATGGATTTTAATACCTACTACGAATTTTTCTTTCGTTTTTTTCTTCACTGCTTGCTCATTATACAGATTGAATAACATCGGGGATATGCTACAACCCTGTCTCACTCTCTGCCCAACCACTGCTTCCCTTTCATGCCCCTCGACTCTTATAACTGCCATCTGGTTTCTGTATAAATTGTAAATAGCCTTTCGCTCCCTGCATTTTATCCCAGCCACCTTTAGGATTTGAAAAAGAGTATTCCAGTCAACATTGTCAAAAGCTTTCTCTAAGTCTAGAAAAGCCAGAAACGTGGGTTTGCCTTTCCTTAATCTTTCTTCTAAGATAAGTCTTAAGGTCAGTATTGCCTCACGTGTTCCAACATTTCTACGGAATCCAAACTGATCTTCCCACAGGTTGGCTTTTACCAGTTTTTGCATTCGTCTGTAAAGAATTCGCGTTAGTATTTTGCAGCTGTGGCTTATTAAACTGATAGTTCGGTATTTTTCACATCTGTCAACACTTGCTTTCTTTGGGATTGGAATTATTTTATTCTTCTTGAAGTCTGAGGGTATTTGGACCGTCTCGTACATCTTGCTCACCAGATGGTAGAGTTTCGACGGGACTGACTCTCCCAAGGCGGTCAGTAGTTCTAATGGAATGTTGTCTACTCCCGGGGCCTTATTTTGACTCAGGTCTTACATTGCCCTGTCAAACTCCTCACGTAGTATCGTATCTCCCATTTCATCTTCATCTACAGAAATGAATTTTACTTGATGTCAAGGAGAAATGGCACGATAAAACTCGTGCGGCCATCAGGCAGTATTATATTGTACGGAACGGCATCCTATTGAAGAGACGAGCCCTGGATGACTCCAGGTGGCTGTTAGCGATTCCCGAGGAACTGGTGAATAAACACGTGTTGTATGCGCATCTGAGCTACGGTCACTTTGGTGAGCGGAAATGCTTGCAGAACCGCAGAAAAACCTGCTACTTTAATAATATGCTTCGGCGTATCCGTAAAGTAAGTAAAGGCCCTGTCAGCAAGCCAAGCCGCCCACTGTGTCGTGTGCCGCACCAGTAAACTTAGGGATCTCTCGGAAGTAGACCTATTCGGTCCAATAGTGCGCTCCAGGAATGGGTTTGTGTATATTTTAGTAGCGGTAGAGCTGACGTCAAAATTCGTCTGCTCTTGCCCGCTGCGGAGGGCCACCGAGAAGGCCGTAGCGGCCACGTTCGCTAACCACTTCTTACGGGAATAAACTGGAAGCAGTCTTGATCGCATGATTTATTTTTAATGTGTTGACCGATTTCGATTTTATTATAAGATCATATTCAGACCTACAATGAACAAGAATCCTTATAAACATATAAAAGTACGAAATCGTATATTGATAAAACGGTAATTTACGCTCATACACCATAGATGTCTGCCGGAGGCAACCCTCTTGCATGTGGCTGGTGGTGTAGTAATTAAATATTTGAAACCCCGCCCACCATCTCCAGCATACCGTCTTGGATAGCCAATCACGTAAACTTCATTTCTGCCGCTTAAGAAAGTAACGTGGTAGTTACTATTAAGTCAGTATTACCATCTATCGAACTTATAAAACAATTTAAAATCTTGTAGCTTATAAAATATAGTGTAAAAAGGTAATTACTGCGACCTAAATAGTGTGGTCCTCTATCATGTACCGTTATCGAACAAAGCAAAGATGATAACAACGTTCCAATGGTTCAAATGGTTCTGACCACTCTGGGACGTAACTTCTGAGGTCATCAGTTCCCTAGAACTTAGAACTACTTAAACCTAACTAACCTAAGTACATCACATACAATCATCCCCGAGGAAAGATTCGAACCTGCGACCGTAGCGGTCGCGCGGTTCTACACTAAAGCACCTAGAACTGCTCGGCCACACCGGCCGGCTGATAACAGGGACGCCACTCTTGTGACCATGGCTACCTGCTCGTCTTACTAGGGTCAAAGGGGCTATCTGCTGGGAAAGCGTCCTGGTCGCTCTAAGGTTGCCAGGGAGACTCAACGAAGGTCGATTAGTACATGATATGGGTAAGTGATATGCGCATAAGTTACTGTTACCATTAAAATTTCTCAATTAAAAGACATCTCGTCAAAATTAACGTTTATCTAGAATGCGATATCAGTAGTGGAATGTTACAGAAATTTATACTGTTACGGTCGCAGGTCTACATAGAATGCAACCTAATAGCTAACATGAGTGTAAAATTAATGACATTATGCCACTAAAGAATAGATAAAACCACTGTCTGGATGGTCACGTCATGGGTGGATAAAATAACGATATATAATAGAAATAAGTATTTAATTCGCAGCTTTCACGCTGTAGTACACCAGCAGCCACAAGCAAGTGGGTTGCCATGCGCCACCGCCTCCGTCAGATGTCTATGTTATATCAGTGTTATTTACTGTTTTATCAATATACGACTTCGTCCTTTAAATGTTTGTAAGGATTCTTGTTCATTATAGATGATCTTATAATAAGATCGAAAACCATCACAACTTAAAAAAACCAAGAACAAAAAATTTGCGATCAAGACTGATTCCAGTTTACGTATAATAATTATAGACCGCTGTTTTGTATATTAAGAACTATGTCTTTAAAATGTTAAACTCCTTACGAGACGTTGGCACTGTGAAGCACGTCATCTCGGACAACGGGCCAATATTTAGGTCACGTCACTGGGAGTATATGCTTCGGACAAAGCGGATTAAGCGGTTCTTTATATTTCTTTTCTGCCCTTTAGCAAATCCCTGTGAAAGGTGGATGAAAGAAATTGGGAAATTATGTCGGTTATAGTGCCACCGTGATCAACGGACGTGGGTCACGAAACTAACCGGTCTCCAGAACATACTGAATGAATTATTAAATGCCTCGACGATGCTTCCACCGATTATAGTGACACGGACCTTGTTGTCCCGTTCCATATTTTTCCGGAGAAATTCCGGTACAGGAGAACTATAGCCAGAGAGTTTTGAGTCTGCAGAAGTGAATTCCGTGTATTACAAACAGAAGAAAATTTACCAAGTGGTGTTCATTTATTTATGTATTCATTTTATTTCATGTGTGCCACGTATCCTTGTATCCTTTCCCGTATGCGACCTTGGTCTGTGTGAATGAGATACTATGTGAAATAGCAGAAAGCTCAGGTCAGAGGTCGTAGCTTTGCATGTGTAGAGTCGTTCTGTCGTAGGGTACCAATCCCCTAAACGTGCACAAGTTTAGCAAATATGGTGTGCAAGTCAGGTCAGAGAGATGGCAAAGGCCCAAGTATTGGCTCTTTTTGGTTGGCGAACCATTCCTCCACCACCTTTTCAACGAAGAACGGTTAGCTGAGGTGTCCGGTCGAGGACTTCTGGACAGTCGTAGAGACGCAGCTCTCGTTTTGGTAATGTTAACAAAGGTATTAGGTTGTCTAAAATTTGCTAGGTACTGAAGTCTAGATGTTGGAATCAGGCGCGATATTACCACAAAACCCCATAAGGGAATTTACTTTCATAATTTATTCGAATTTCAGTAGAAATTTGCGTATGTGCCTTGATCAGGCCACGCACCATGGGCCTTAGGCTCACAGTCATATTATTGCTGTGTGCTTAACGGAAATTCACTCATTCAAGGTATTTTAATCCGCTCTTTCGACTACAGTAATATTTTGGGTGATTTTTCATTATTTTCCATATGTTTTCTTTGTGAACTAGCTATCGCACCACGTGGTCGGTTGGAGCAACCACCAAATTAATAAATTAGGGTTTCGGTCTGAAAATGTGTTGTACACGATAAATAATCAATCATAATATATTCGGCGAGTGTAAAATAGTGAAGGAATAATCCTGAGTGTCCGTAATTTTCTGGATTTCTGTTGGCTATCGAAACTTGGCCACGTGTATTGAATAGCATTGAAGTAATGATGTTCCTTTGGCTCCCCCATAACTATTTGATTTGGTGGCGATGTTGAGCGATAAGTAAAATACGTAGTTTAAACTCATGCTATTAGGAAAAGTATCGGATTTTAATGCCCATTGATTTGATGAAGACGTGAAGACTTCAGAAATGCTCTTCCACCATGACCTAGTTTTGCTCGTAGTGTCTTTGCTGGACTTGTTCTGATTCACCTATAGCAATGGAATGTAATAAACATAGGTTTAGGTATAATTGTGTGTCTTATGAAATTATATTGAATCCAGGTCTGCGCTCCCCTGCCCCATTCCATAATTACGTGAAAAAACTGAACGATGTTAACGAGAGAGACCAGTTTTGATGATATATATTGCAGGAGAGAAAGAACTATATGTTGAAATACCATCGGTACTGAATAAATATCAAATAATCTCTACCCTCGACTGAGTGTTTGCTCCCTCCATCATAAAGAATAGGAGAAAGTCAGTACCAAAGTCGAATTCTAGCTCATGAAAGCAAATAAATGTTATATACTGCCTATGAAGCTCGCTATAGGTGCCTTCTATAGTGGTCCAAAAAAAAAAAAAAATGCATTACCCGTTGCGTTCAAACTTTTACCGGTTGTTGAACAACTTTCTCTAGAAATGATTAATATCTGCCAACAACTCGCAGGGCCCAGTAATTTCGTGGACCACACGAATTTAAGAAACCATTTACTACAGACGGTAGCTTGCAGGAGCGGTAGGACATGGCAAAGAGACGATAATCTTCATATTTAGGCAGAGGTTTACCAACTCCAATACTGGAAGGCTATGTTGCTTGTGGCGTCTCTGTCCAGAATTTCAAATCACAGGTCCTTCTGATCAGTAATTAGGAAGTACTAATTACATAAACATTTTAGTGTACTAGTAATTATTTTTTCCTTGTGTAGCCTTGCACAACTCTGCTTGTGTTGAATACAGCGTTGTCTTCATTTGTGCTGTATTCTGTTATTTTGTGTGTGTTGTGTTCTATTGTAAAATTGATTGGATTTTTTAAAATTAGAACTTAGGTAATTACAATTTTTCAATCGTGCTTCATGCTTGAGTACTGTGCAAGGGGACAGTGGCTATAACGGTGCAGATAGGTAATGAGTCAGAGTATTACCAGGGAGCGCGCTAAATGTATGGTGTATATGGATGCACTTAGTGTTGGAAACGGTAGTATGGAGAGCGCATCGGTATTGCCGGGTGCAGCAGAGTCCAAAAGCAGTGAACCGCAAGGTCGGCTGACCAAGGGTGGCGAACAAACAGGTAGGCCCGGCGCGACCGTAACGAAACCCGAGGTAGGAAACGTGGGGACGATCTTGGAGACAGCCAGCATTGACGAGGGGGCGAGAAACGAAGCTGCAGAAGAACTGCTTCTAACTGTCTTGGCGAACACCGGAAGCATGAGCACTGACAGTCCTTTCGTAGCAAGCATTCTTCAGTTCATGAAGCAGCAAGCTGCTGAGCAGAAGAGGGCATCTGATAAACTGAACGATTCAAACAATGCATTAAGGGATAAATAGAAAGATTCAGAGAAGGCATTAAGTGATCTATTCAACAATTCAAACACAGCATTAAGTGATAAATTGAAAGATTCAGAGAAAGCATTAATTGAAAAACTGAGCGAGTCAAACGAAGCATTAAGTGAAGCATCAAGTGAGAAATTGAATGATTCAAATAAAGCATTAAGTGATAACTTGAGCTTTTTACGAAATAACCTCACACGGAAATTGGAAGACCAAATAGGCGCGATGAATACGTTATTTGACGAACAAGAACACAAGCTAGGGCACCACCAGGAACGTCTAGAAGCGTTAGAAGCTAGAATCGAAACAGCAGCTGCTGGAAATCAAGCACTAGCTGACGCAAAGTTAAAGGAGATACAGTCTGTGCAAACCGAAGCCGATGAGGCCACCGGCAGGCTAGGAAATCGTGTAATAGTACCAGAAAACGAACTGTCCTCGCGAGAAATCGTCATTCCTTCGGAGTCGCAAATAAGGGAATTCCTGATGTGTGCAAGGAGCAGGGAGAGGCGGTTGCTTGTGTGAGTGAATAAGTGACTCCTCAGGGTGCGCAAATTACGGCGCAAGCGAACGCAATTTAGAAAGTAATCAATCAGGTGAGCACCCTAACGAGTGCAGTAGAAAAGACCACCCTAATGAATGAGGCAGACTCGGACATAAAACAGTCAGCCGCAATTGCGGAATCCGAAGAATTGCAGTCATTGCTGCAATTTAAAAGGGCGCAAGCAGATATGTAAAGGATGAGCCAGACAATAACGGATTTTACTATACTATATGAGTACTCAAACGGTAACTTCATTTTTCCATTGCGGCCAAGCCACGGCAGGCAGTGTTAGCTGCCTGTAAATTTTTTCGTCCCATGGTTTAGTAACAGGAGGTCAGCATCGAGGAAGGGCACCTTGATTACGCGCCTCCCTCAATGTGCTTACGAGGTAACGCCGCCCCAGGCGTCGCTTAGCAGGCAACGCTCTGGAAAGTTCCATGCCGCCCGCACGGTTTGCTCGGTCCTGACCAATCAGAGCGGAGGAAGCCGCGTGGTGAGTCGAATATACCTGGCCTCCCGTCGCCGGGCTCGCCCTCTTGTATTCTTGCTCACCCGCGAGTCGTATGCGCGCCCTGTAGCATTGAACATCTCCCGGTGCTGCAGCACTGTGGACTTAGTTTTGGCAGATAACTTTCGGTATAATCGCGAACAACGATCACCAAATTCTAAGCTCTGGCTCACTCTCACCTCCCTAGGCCTATGTAGCACCTTTCAACATGCTATAGCCAATAAATGGCCTTTCTCTAAAAATTACCCCATTATTCCATAACGCCCACCGCCTGCCCATACGCCCATCCTGTACAGATATAAACAAACGTTGTCGGGACCTGATAACTGACTTGTATAACAAGCCGCGGCAAAACGAAAGCGCAGAGGACAGCGCCACTATCATTAAAATGGTTAGAGGAGTGGAAAGCACCACCGGTAACCGCAGGCGTGGAGAAGACTAGGAATACCGCGACTTCGAAGAGAGGCTTTGTAATCTGAGAGGAAATTCGGCGCCACCTGTAACCACTGCGAACAGCGGTACCAACTACGATAGTGACGAGGAAGAATGCAGGAGACGCTTTCTCTCTGTACAATCTTACTCTCTTTTCCCAGATCCAAATCACGACATAGCGCAATCGATGTGGTTAAACCAGCTTGAGCACTCCTGGAGAGATGCGCTCAGAATAAAATTTGCGTGCAATCACATGAGAGGGGAATCGGCAACCTGAATGCAAATAATGCTCCAGGACTGTCGAAGATTTTAAAACAGCTTTCCCAAAAGAGTTCTTGCCTCGGAGCACGCAAGAACGGGTCAAGTTAGGCATCTTGATGCGAGAAAACTATGCTGAAAGTATATACAAGCACCCCGTGGAATTTTACAAAGAGATTGTGAAAAGTAATCAGTTTCTCGATGCGGCATATGTTCCTAAAGGAACTTACTGCAATTTGTCTGACTAATATTCCGAAAAAATCGCGTAAACATATTACAATTGCGGGAAGAGGTATGGATGACGTTATTGTTTTTCAGAACGTGCTGCACGAGTTAGGCACTGAAACAAATGTAATTGAGCAACAAAATGTAGTTAGGTTCGAAGGTAATCATGATGGGAATCACGGAACGAGGCGCAACCAGAATTGGAGACCTCCGTTTGTTCGCAGTAACAATCACGCTCGTAGCAATGACAGGCGTGTGCATGGACCATGGAGCCCACGACGCAGTGATAGAGGTTGGAGACGCTTTACGGTGTAATGTTGTTGCATTAATTTGTTCTGAAAGCGGTACTGATATTCATGACCATAAAAGTGGGTTAAAAGCTGTGAGGAAGCTAACATTGCATTACTGCGCAACTGTTTCACCAGGTATCCAGTCTAGCTTACGAAATTCCCAACCAGACTAATATTAATTATAATCTTTTAGTACTCATCTTACGATAACCGGTTATATATATATATATATATATATATATATATATATATATATATATATATATATATATATATATATATAAAATAAAAATAAATAAATCAGTTTATATTTTGACATTTACTTGAACATTGATCATTGTTCCGTTAAAATTTCAGCATATCAAACTTGATTCATAACCAAACTGGTGCCTTATATAGGATCGTGTAAATGTGGAGTTTGTAATCTTACGGAACACATGAAATAGGGAGCCAAGATTGGGAGACTGCATACAACACTGCATTCATAAAATAACACACGAAGCACGTTGAAACATGTGCAAGAGGAAATTAACCACAACCAACTGATTAAATTTTCACCTAAAGAAGTTAGTTCGTAGCGCAATCCTGTCTGCCATGAAATTACCACACGCTGGTATACTAAATTCATACTAACTCTCTGTGAAATCTTCCCGAAAAGAATAGCTGAGGGCTACTTTGATGCTTACACGTGGTCAACTTGGTTTACACAAAGAGTGTAACTCCACAATAATTTTGATAATTAAAATAAATTACATAGAAACGCAATTTACAAAAGAACAACCTCGAACTGGTTACAATCGTCTTACTAATAACCTGATGGGTCAAACAATTGTATAAGCACGTGGTACTAGTCTCACAAAGTACACCCCACGTGGGTTGACCATAAAGAAAACTTGCTATATTGAAAAATATTGTCAAGACGAGGCGTTATAATCTCATGCACATTCGCATTTAAGATTGATGATTTTAGTTAGAGTTACTGACCAACACGTGGTTCCACTTTACTCACAAAGTAGTGACAAAGCAACTACCGGAAGATATTCTGAACTTTACACTCGAATTACACTGCTTTGCAATTTAAGATAACATTAGTTATTTTAGAGCTAAACCTGAAATAAAGGTGAATAAATTTTCAGTTAGACTGAACTTAAGAAATCCATTGTCCTACGGACTTAGCAGACATGCGCTTAGCCGGAGATCTTACCACTTCAGACGCTCGCCGCAGACCGACTAACCTGGGCCCCTACCGAGCGTGCTTAACAGATACAAAGAGAAGTGACCAGAGAGGCAGCTTCCTATACCAACATGACAAGGAACGGAAAGGGCCATACTAAGAATAGAAACTTCTCTGCTTTTAGGAAGCGTAGCTACCTGTTCCGACGTTTGGTCCTACTGTTCTCTAGCAGACAGACTTGTCTGCTACCATTAAGCATGCCACTGGAAATACATTTGCTCATTCATCCTCTCACACAGAAGGGAAGAGGGATGACAGTATCAAATCATATACAGTATATAAAAGAAGAAGGGTGTAGGTTCCGTATGAGACTATGTGACATGAATTACATATAAACTGTATTTTAAAGTGAAGTAGTGTGACAGATCGTTCTTGTTTAAGTGTAAAAGTAACACGGTTCACCACTCAGCCTCCTCCCAGATAGTTAGAAACACCACAGTAAGTTTAGAAGAGGAATTTATGCTGTAAATGACAACATATTCAAGAAATTAACATTAAATACATCCAACAGAGACCTTTCATAACCCCAATGCTCCTGGTAAAGACTGTGCAGTTATTTTTCTGGCCATGCTAGGACATTCCCAAGCAGGTTTCTCACACCCAACTTAAACCAAAAATTTAAAGAAAAGGCAAAAGGTCACCAACTACTTGCTAAAACACAATAATTTCAACACATCTTGAGACTCTACCAATTTCAAAGAGAATAAAAAATCTGTGGCACTTATTTAAAAGATAGTGTAGACCTAATTCGGTCAGCAAGTAAAAACAATGGTTCTTGTGTCATTAATATGAAAACAATTTCTGATTGTTACTCTTATGGAGTTCACCAGTATTTGCTTATTGCAAGAGCCAACTGATCACAGGAAAATTTATGACTTTATTAACAAGTAAAATTTAAGAAAATAGCAAAGGTGCCACAGAAATTAAAAAAAACATCAAGGTAACATCAGTATTACAAAGCAGAACATTACAATGCACAATCCGCAAAAGCAAAAAAAAAAAAAAAAACATGTTTTACAAAGTATTCTATATCTAATAAAACTAATAATTTGTAGAGTTAAAATAACTGTGTGGCACTAGTTTAATCACTCTGTTATATTTCAGTTAGTTAGCAAACAATGATTTCTGTGTCATTATACTGAAACTACAATTAATGATGTGATTGCAACCCTTAAGGGGTTCCTCACCATAAATACGCCCCATGCAAAGGCTAATCGATCACAGTCCAATGAGCATGAATAGCTAACTGACAGATAAACGAAGCAATGCCACAGGAATGAATTTGTGAAGCAAAATATCTCAAATCTAATACATCACATCATTCAGAAATAAAACAGCTCTGAAAGTACAGTAGTCAACGTCTAAAAAAACACCAATAAATAAAACACATGCGAAAGACAGGAGTCAGTCTAATAAAAAAAATACTAATAAATCGAACCCAGCAAAATACACGATCAAAGTTTCTCTGAAAGAATACACGTATATGCATTATACTAAGAACCGTATAATCACTGTTCACTGGCACACTCCGAGGCACAATATAAGAGGGGGGGGTTCGTCGCTGCAGCTCTCAGTAGGGATTTTTGTTCATCTGTTGTGTGCAATCCCGCCGTCTCTGCCCTCTCATGAAGTTTCTCTTGGTGGCCCGTGTCACATACATCTCGATTTGGTTCCATGTTTGTGTTGTCAAATTCGTGCGGTATCCTCGTTTGACACGCCAGGTTTATATTCCTGGGCAAGAATGACACATAATGGCTCTTCTTTGTGCCACCCTTAGTGACCAGAGAACATCGAACTATGATTTACTGTCGTTTGACAGTGGTCATCTCTCAGGAAATGTTGATAGGCGTCGTTGAAGTCTGCCAATTTCTCTGGACAGTACGTGTCAAAGGTCTCCACACCCCTTGTGTTGTTAAATTCTTGAGTTATCCTCAATTGGCTCGCCGGTTTTATATTCCTGGGCAAGGATGACACTTAGTGGCTCTTCTTTGTGCCACCCTTAGCAACCAGAGAACACCGAACCATGATTTATTATTTATTTATTTATGCATTTATTTTACCTCGCAAGATTAATGCCTTCAGGCCCTCTCTTACACCTAACCAGGCATACTCAGATTGAACTAGTTACAGTTTCTACATAACATTAAGGACATATAACGTATTATGCAGTATTGATGTTAAAGAAAAAAATAGATATTATAACAGTAGTACAATGATAATTATAACAATAAAAATAATTATAACAATCAAGAATAATAATGATAATAGTAATAATAATAATAATAATAATAATAATAGTAATGACTATGTATATGAAAGTAAACATACTTTTCTTTTGTGAATGTCAGTCCCATTGTTAGTTGGGAATTTTCTCGTTATGTTCTTGCAGCTTGTGAGTTATTCTCATCAAGCAGAGACATAAGACGATAGAATGGTGTGAAAGAGATATATAAGAGGTAGATAGGTTAGAGGAAGAGAAATAGAATGGTAAAATTCGAAGCTGTGGTGGAGAGGAGAAAGGAAGAGATGGGAGGGGCACAACTATGGTGGCTATACCGATACTAATATGTAAGTTTTGAGTTGCCTCTTGAATGTTGAGTAGTTCTGGATAAGACGCAGATCACAGGGGAGCGCGTTCCATAGTCGTATGGTTGAGATAGAGAATGACACGGAGAAAGATTTTGTGTTATGTAAAGGTACAGCCAAGATGATAGATGCATCCGATCTGGTACTGTCGCTTGACAATGGGCTTCCGCCAAGAAATGTTGATAGTCGTTGTTGACGTCTGCAAGTTTCTCTGGACAGTACCTGTCAAAAGGCTCCACTCCCCTTTATCCCCTGTGTCCTGTCGTTTCACCGCGGCCGTCTCGTGCCGGTCGCGTGCGTGTGGTGCGTTGCCAACAGATGGATTTCCGCACGGTGTATCGCTCGGCCATCTCAGGCCATTAGCTCCGGGTGCAAGGGAAAGTGTTTGCCATGTACCCTTCTTTTGTTGTCGACCGCGCTCCCGAAGTGGCTCAGTTGTCAGTGTGTCCTGCTAGGAAATCCGCCTGTTTACAGCTAGTCCTCCTCCTCGCTACTCCCACTGTCTCTTAAGAGTTTAGCCTCTTCGCTTTCACGTTCTCAACTGCATTAACAGAAATTGTTCATCATAGTTATGTGATTACAAAACGTCATACATAAAACCACTTAGTATTGTCTTTGCCAATTCTTAAGAACAATAGTGAGACTTGATTTTTTTAAATAAAAAAGTTAGATGAATCGACAATATAAAAACAAAAGTTGAATGACTTGACAATATAAAAAATAAAAGTGAAATGACTTGACAGTATAAAAATAAAAACTAAATGAACGGACAATATAATATCTAAATCCACATCACTAATGTGGTTCACTTGCGTTTTAATGAATCAAATGCTACTTTTTAATTCCCTAAAATGAATAGGATTATGCCGTGTGCAGGTATAGGTCAGGACAGCATAGGGTTCACATGTTATTTACACACACGCATGCACACCTGTTGTCTGTTCTACAAACTAACTACCCATAAACATGAATTACCCAAAATTTTACTTCAATCCACTACTAGTAATCCAACAAGCTACTTCAACACAGTGTTTATACCACTACAACATTGTTCTAATTCGTCCTTTTCCTGACGCTCACAGCAAATATCTTGTCACATGATAAATATGGAGAAACTTTCCTTAAACATATACACAAAAAGAACAATGGTTAATTACACACCAAAACATTTGTACCAGTTGACACACCTGAAAAGAGATTCGCAATTACACATTTATCATACTCATATCTCTATACATAAAACAGTAAGACAATTTCATCTAAAATTACGTTATCACAAGAATTAATGACAAAGATGACTCTGAGAAGGGTAAAAATATTTTCATCATACAGGTTATACTACATTTTCTTACCCATTTTTCTCCAATTTCGTTCCTTCTTTAAGTTACCTTTCGCTTCCAAATCAGTTATTTTCCCTGTGGTGGTTATTCTAGATTCACTTCTCATGAATGGCAAAATTGTGGTCTCCTCTATTCTGTAAAACAATTTCATCTTAACATCCTATTGAACTTACAACTGACACAAAACATCCGCATCCTCCTGTAGTTTAAATGACAAACGTTTTGATTCATCCTTATTACATTAAACTAAGCTTTCCTTCGCTCCCATAATCAAAATTATTTAATCTTCGTCTACCTTCAAGAGGGTCATTTCTTCAGTTCAACTCATATGGGCTGCAGTGCATCCTCCACCAGCGAAAACCGTAAGCTGTAATGCTCACAGCATCAGCAAAACACATAAACGTCACTTTTCTAGGACAAGTATTAACGCAGAATAATTTTTCAGGCTCTGGCTAAACATCAATCAAGACTACAAAAAGGATCCATATTTCTGTTCCATTCTCTATTTGCTGGAAAACTGCTCGTCATTTTACTACCACTATAATATTTGAGGGCCACGCAAATTACACAAACCACAATTCTTCTTTCACCTTGAAGGGAATCAATCTACTTACGAAATCCACAGACAGCACTTAACATACTCAGCAATAAAGAAAAAAAGGGCATACATCATCAATAATTACATATTATCAAATTTTGAGAAGCCATTGGTTAAACAATCGTATTATTCCTTCCTGTTTTCAAGATTCTAAACTTACTCATTCCTTTCTCAGAGTTATCCTATCTTAAAATATTCATACAGCATGCATACTATAGTAAGAGATCCTCATTTATACTGACAGATATAGAATAGTAATAGACAAATAGTAGCACTGAAAGCAGAAAATCGGAATCACGGCTACTAACAGCTGGGGACATGGGTTTGCCAGACCCATAATTCCCACAGATCGGATATTCCCCTGGGTTTTGCATTAATTCAACCCAGATCTTGCCTCCCTCAGGAGGGACTCTTTTCAATTTACCCAAAAAACCATAAACAGCATTTCACTCGTTCACAAAGAAACCTTTTATCTTCTCATTTGAACCTACCTAAATCCTAATTGCAGAAGGAACGAAAAAAACACCCACAAACTGCAATTCAATCAATCACATAGAACCGTCTTTATCATTATTTTTACCAACATATTATTCAATATGTATATATTACAAATGTAAACTAATCAATTCTTTATCCTCACCGTCCTCTATATATACCCTGTGTACTCATTTGCCATGACGTTCATTTGTTCCGATAGGGCGCCTTCTGCGCTGATTGTTTGTCATTGCCGGTTTTCTTCATTTCCTTTTGCTGGATTATGTCTAATGTTGGCCGGCCGAATTTCAAAATCATGTGGTGCTCCACCTACGATCCTATTCAAACCGTGTTCATCGTAGTAACGGTTCTGGTTGCCGTACCTGTTGCGTTCACGATCTAGTCCACGTCCTCGATCATTTCTGTTGTTCCCCCTGTGTTCGCGACTGGTACTACAGTTTCTATACGGCCGGTCCCGATTATTGTTCCGTTCGCATCGCGACGACCAGTCACGTCGGTGATTAGTACTACGGCCACGACTGCGGTCGCGCTGCCGTGCCCCGTAATAAGTTTGTGACTGATTAGGCGGGCTTTCTCCTGTATTGTATTCCAACTCTTGGAGAAGTGTCTTAAACATTTCCACGTCCTCTTTGCATCATCCCCCAAGAATGATGTGGCGCAAGTGCATCTGCAGTTTGGTGATGCATATCCTAATTAGTTCCGCAGGCCCGTATGGGTCGTATAGAAATTGATTCTCCTGCAGCATGTGGTCGAATAGGCGTGCTGGACTGCCGAAACCAGACTGGTTCAAATTTGGCAGCATAATTATGCCATGCTTGACCCTATCTTGTGCCGCTTCCGACCAACAGGCGGACAGAAAGGCTTGTCGAAACTCCCGAGTGGAGTTGTAGTGACGGGCTGCCGACCTCATGCGAATCGCCGGTTCGCCTTCCAAATAGCCACATATATATTCCATCTTATGTGAACTTGCCCAGTTGGGGGAAGACAGAAGTCAAATTGCTCGAGCCATGCTCGTGGATGTATTCCTTTTTTGCGAATTTCGAAATAGCTCAAACTTTCTCACCGTAAGGAAATGTTTGAAATCAAATCCCTTCATTTCCTGCGAGCGAGGCCCTTGAATGTTTCTATTTTTCTCATGTCTGCCCCTCAAAATACACTCCTGGAAATTGAAATAAGAACACCGTGAATTCATTGTCCCAGGAAGGGGAAACTTTATTGACACATTCCTGGGGTCAGATACATCACATGATCACACTGACAGAACCACAGGCACATAGACACAGGCAACAGAGCATGCACAATGTCGGCACTAGTACAGTGTATATCCACCTTTCGCAGCAATGCAGGCTGCTATTCTCCCATGGAGACCATCGTAGAGATGCTGGATGTAGTCCTGTGGAACGGCTTGCCATGCCATTTCCACCTGGCGCCTCAGTTGGCCCAGCGTTCGTGCTGGACGTGCAGACCGCCTGAGACGACGCTTCATCCAGTCCCAAACATGCTCAATGGGGGACAGATCCGGAGATCTTGCTGGCCAGGGTAGTTGACTTACACTTTCTAGAGCACGTTGAGTGGCACGGGATACATGCGGACGTGCATTGTCCTGTTGGAACAGCAAGTTCCCTTACCGGTCTAGGAATGGTAGAACGATGGGTTCGATGACGGTTTGGATGTACCGTGCACTATTCTGTGTCCCCTCGACGATCACCAGAGGTGTACGGCCAGTGTAGGAGATCGCTCCCCACACCATGATGCCGGGTGTTGGCCCTATGTGCCTCGGTCGCATGCAGTCCTGATTGTGGCGCTCACCTGCACGGCGCCAAACACCCATACGACCATCATTGACACCAAGGCAGAAGCGACTCTCATCGCTGAAGACGACACGTCTCCATTCGTCCCTCCATTCACGCCTGTCGCGACACCACTGGAGGCGGGCTGCACGATGTTGGGGCGTGAGCGGAAGACGGCCTAACGGTGTGCGGGACCGTAGTCCAGCTTCATGGAGACGGTTGCGAATGGTCCTCGCCGATACCCCAGGAGCAACAGTGTCCCTAATTTGCTGGGAAGTGGCGGTGCGGTCCCCTACGACACTGCGTAGGATCCTACGGTCTTGGCGTGCATCCGTGCGTCGCTGCGGTCCGGTCCCAGGTCGAAGGGCACGTGCACCGTCCGCCGACCACTGGCGACAACACCGATGTACTGTGGAGACCTCTCGCCCCACGTGTTGAGCAATTCGGCGGTACGTCCACCCGGCCTCCCGCATGCCCACTATACGCCCTCGCTCAAAGTCCGTCAACTGCACATACGGTTCACGCCCACGCTGTCGCGGCATGCTACGAGTGTTAAAGTCTGCGATTGAGCTCCGTATGCCACGGCAAACTGGCTGACACTGACGGCGGCGGTGCACAAATGCTGCGCAGCTAGCGCCATTCGACGGCCAACACCGCGGTTCCTGGTGCGTCCGCTGTGCCGTGCGTGTGATCATTGCTTGTACAGCCCTCTCGCAGTGTCCGGAGCAAGTATGGTGGGTCTGACACATCGGTGTCAATGTGTTCTTTTTTCCACTGCCAGGAGTGTACATTCTTCACTGTCGTGAAAATCTCCCTCGTGGCTGAAGTCCCACTCTGCACTGTTCGTACAGTTCTTTTTAGTGCAATTGGCGAGTTCGGAATCACACGCCGTGTGGCTTTCCAGATGCACCACGCGTTCTTGTAATTCGCCTGCACAGTTTTTGCCGCCTATTCACTTCGAAATGTCCCTTCTGAAATCTAAGAAGCGAACGCATTTCTTCGGTCTCTGCGACCGCTACGGGTGTAGTATTGTTCTCCCTCTCCGTCACCATCGTGCCTACGATGTCCGCTAATGCCGCAATCTTATCATGTATTTGTCTGTTGCCCTCCGCCTGAGTCTGTTTCAATTGTTCTACTTGCTGTTCGAGTGCGTGAATCGTTTGACTGTTGTCCGCTACTGTGTTGCTAACGGACGCGAGACAATGCGTTTCCGCCTCCTGGACCCTGGAGAGTACCTGCTCGTGTTCTGTTTGGCATTCTTCTCTCAGTGCATGGAAATTCCGAAGTAGCTGTTCGTCGCTGTCTTTCGATTCTGCATCGCGACTCCGCTTGCCCTGTTCTAAGGCTTGCAGACGTACGGCGTAGTTCTTTCATAATATCACTTTTTACTTCACTTGACAGATAGTATTTTTTTGAGATATGATTGGACACTCTCTACATCGACTTGTCGACTTTATTTGTCTGCTGGATTAGTTTATTATCTATTTGTTCGCCTAACTCTCGGATCAATTTTTCAGATTTCTGCGTCATTTGTTCGCCTAGCTCTCGGATCGATTTTTCGGACGATTCTTCTTGTTCTCGCAACGATTTCTCTGATTTTTCTTTATTTTGATACAATAAGGCTTTTATGAGTTCCGCCAGATCAATTTGGTTAGTTGGAAGCAAATTAGTTTCTCGCTGAGCTATGAGCCCATTCGTCCTGTTTTGCATTTCCCCTGAAGTATTCCCCACTGCATTTTCGGAACCGTCCGACCTCTTAATATTCGAAAACAAATTATCCCCTTGATCCATGTTGCTTAAGTTGTTGGACAGCCTACTTTTAGCTTTTTTACATGTCCGCATTAGTTCACTTTATATCATGCACACAACACACTAATCACAAGTAATGTATCCCCCAAAAATTACGACATTTACGTGAAAGGTACCCAACTTAGTACGCACTTTTTCACATTCAAAACAGATTTATATCTTTGCCCGAAGACAGTGCAATATACAAGCGAGAAAAAACACACACATATAAAACACACAAATAGAGAAAACAGAACATCAAGAGAAACAACACCAGCCGCTCAACCATGCCGTGAATCTTTTGAAAGTCAGCTCAGAAAAAACGCAGAAGTTGTTTGAGCACTGCAGAGAAAAAAATTATTAAGATTATAACACGCACGCAATCTAACGTTTCACAGATTCCAGAGTCTAGCGGAATCGCAGAACAGGGTCGCCATGTGTAAAGTTGATGCATTAATTTGTTCTGAAAGCGGTGCCTATATTCAAGACAATAAAAGCGGCTTAACCGGCCGGTGTGGCCGTGCGGCTCTAGGCGCTTCAGTCTGGAACCGCGTGACCGCTACGGTCGCAGTTTCGAATCCTGCCTCAGGCATGGATGTGTGTGATGTCCTTAGGTTAGTTAGGTTAAAGTAGTTCTAAGTTCTAGGTCACTGATGACCACAGATGTTACGTCCCATAGTGCTCAGAGCCATTTGAACCATTTTTTGAAGAGCTGGTTAAAAGCTGTGAGCTATCAGGCGAAGTAAACTTTGCATTACTGAGCAACTGGTTCACCAGGTATCCAGTCTAGCTTACGAAATTCCCAACCCGACTAACATTAATTATAATCTTTTAGTAGTCATCTTACGATAACCGGTAATATATATATATATATATATATATATATATATATATATATATATATATATATATATGAAAAGACAAGTTAAACAAAAGAAATAAATCATTTTATATTTGGACATTTATTTTAACATTGATCATTGTTCCGTTAAAATTTCAGCATATTAAACTTGATTCATAACTAAACTGGTGCCTTAATTAGAATTGGGAAAATGTGAGTTTGTAATCTTATGGAACACATCAAATATGGAGCCAAGACTGGGAGACTGCATACAACACTACATTCATAAAAAAAACACACGAAGAACGTTGAAACATATGCAAGAGGAAATTATCCACAACGAACCGATTCAATTTTCACCCAAACAAGTTACGTTCATAGCGCAATCCTGTCCATCATGAAATTACCACACACTGGTATACTAAATTCATACTCTGCGAAATCTTCCCGAAAAGAATAGCTGAGGGCTACTTTGATGATTATACTACATGCTTTACGTGGTCAACTTGGTTTACACAACGAGTGTAAGTCCACAATAATATTGATAATTAAAATAAATTATATCGAAAAGCAATTTACAAAAGAAAAACCTCGAATTGGTTACTATCATCTTACTATTAACCTGATGGGTCAAACAATTGTATAAGCACGTGGTACTGGTCTCACAAACTACGCTCCATGTGGATTGAACATAAAGTAAAGTTGCTATATTGAAAAATATTGTCAAGACGAGATGTTATAATCTCACGCACATTCGCATTTAAGATTGATGACCTTAGTTAATTACGGATCATCCACATGTGGTTCTGCTTTACTCACAAAGTAGTGACAAAGCAACTACTGGAAGATATTCTGAACTACACACTCGAATTACACTGCGTTGCAATTTAAGATAACATTAGATATTTTAGATCTAAACCTGAAATAAACGTGAATAAATTTTCAGTTAAGCTGATCTTAAGAAATCCATTGTCCTACGGACTTAGCAGAGGCGCGCTTAGCCGGAGATCTTACCACTTCACACGCATCGCCGCGGACCGACCACCAGTGGGTCCCTACCAAGGGTGCTTCCAGATACAAATCGGAAGTGACCGGAGAGGCTGCTTCCTATACCAACATGACAAGGGACGGACAGGATCATACAAAGCATAGAAACCTCTTTGCTTTTATAAAGCGTAGCTACCTGTTCCAACGTTGGTCCTACTGTTCTCTAGCAGACAGGCTTGTCCTCTACCATCAAGCATGCGACTAGAAATAGATTTGCTCATTCATCCTTTCACACAGAAAGGAAGGGGGAAGGCAGTATCTTATCATATACAGCATATATAAAAGAAAGCGGATGTAGTATCTGTATGAGATTGTGTGCAATAAATTACATATAAACTGTGTTTTAAAGTGTAGTAGTGTGACAGATTGTTCTTGATTATGTGTAAAAGTAACACGTTCCGATGCTCAGTCTCCTCTCAGATAGTCAGAGACACCACAGTAAATTTAGAAGTGGAATGTATTCCGTAAATGACAACAAATTTAAGAAATGAACATGAAAGGAATCCAACAGAGACCTTTTAACCTATTTGTTGTATATTTATTTCACACTGTTCGCGCGGACATTTCCTTATCGACTGTATTTCGTCCACATCCGCTGATGACGAGATAATCGTTTCCCTACTATTGTCAGACTTACACGCTACTGCGTCTCAGATCGTGGATATTTCATCTTGCATCTCTCGGTGGACCGTGTATGTTGTTTGCATACGCCCTTGCTCCCGGTCGAGGGCTGTTATCGCCTGGCTGAGGGTTTCTACCTGCACACTAAGTTGGACGGTTCACTTAGCATCAGTGTACTCTATTCGGAACGTAAGAGTGGTCACTCTGACATTATTCTGCTAACGCGCGGCGGTCCCCGATGGATCTTTGTCCTAGCCGGGTCTCAAGAGCCGCGTGTTCACTCCGGTATTGTTCTCCTAGCATACGTAGATTCCCAGCGAACCGTACTTCTTGCTCCATCAACCTTGCTACCAAGACTAGCGGTCCCTCTTCTAAAGCGGAGCTACGTTGGTCAATGATCGCAAGTTTCTCCCCACCAGCCTGAACTATTTCACTATTCAATCTTTTATTTGCTTCCTCGATATCCCTCCTATTTTCTTCTGCTTATTTTTTATTCGCTTCCTCGATATATCTCGTATTACTGTCTAGTAATTGCCGCACCATAGTCTGTTTTGAATTAGCGTCCATCGACTGATTCGAATTCACTACAGCGGGCTCAGGACGGACAACACTTGTACTTTCATTTTCCGCGTTTCGTTCCTGGATGGACTCGACCTTTTCGTCTCGTCCCTGCTCACGGTTGTCGACTGGCTTGTTTTTTCCGATTGCAGCTCTCTGAACAGCTACGCTTCTCCTTCATAACCGTAGTTACTCCATGCTCCAAAATACGCGAATACTGCCAAAGTCTCCTAATGGACTCACAGTCCCCACAAAGCACCAACAATTTACTATATTACGCGGATACACGCCACAGGACAAGAATCAACCCACACTTGTAACACAATGGAATGCTAAATCACAATGTCTGTAAAGTAACACATAAACAAGATAAAACAGGGATGGAAATGCACACCTATATCCTAAATTCATGTAAATTCTGTGTTACAGAGTGATATTATACCATTTAGCACATCCAACCGAAAATAACTAATCCTCACTGCGCATCACAAGAGCTCTGGTTTACCGAAATCTGTGAGCAGGGTAAGCCATGTGTAACTAACCCGTTTCCACGGGTTATTACCTTAAGATTAGGGTCGCCGCTGACTCTAACCATATAACTAATCAATGGTTTCGGCGAGTCGGAAAATAAATTAATTTGATCACAGACCAAAAACTCATAAAAATGCATACGTCCTGATATGGCCCATAGGAGATGCGATGTAATTAATAGTAGTGCCCATGCACTGTTAACGAGAATGAAACATTTAAAGTAAAGTAGAAAATGGATGAACATTGTGCACAATCAGCTCCCAGTAACACACCTGAAAAAAGACTTAATCTAAAGCATTTGTTTACAAAATTAAAGGGGGAACTAATCACTGGATGTGTGCGTAAGGAAATGCGTTTGTGTGCTAACGGGAAAGCTATGAGGTAAGAGGCTTAGGTGCAAAAAGTAACCTCGGAGTACAAGAGAAAGTTGTGTATAAAATTATTTATTCCTAAGATATAGATGTGAGGCACCTACAAAATTCCTGATAACATTAATTCCTAAAATATTACAGAAAAGCATCGATACATTTACCGTCATAATCTACACTTAAAGCGCTGGTGAGAATCATACATACAACTGCTGTTGCCTGATAACTGATTGCAATAACTCGTGAAACGGTACATGTTTCTCAGTACACCCGCGTGCCCACGTGGTTTGTGGAGACGCAATTTAAAGGTATCGTGGCCAAGTTGCAACAATATCACATCACGCAATCATGAACAGTTGACATTCTTTAAAACAAACATGAGATCGAACAGTTAGTGACGACGTTAGCCCAACAAACTCTAATGTTCAACCCATGGACGGAAGATACATAATGCACGGAAAATTTACGAGAAGGCAAAGCTATTAATATTTAGAAAAATGAAAGCTTATACAGGTACAGCTGAAGGCAAACAGACATTCATACAGAAGCGAGTACTCACTTCTTATCGACACCTTTGTGTGGCGCTCTTCCGGCGGCTCCTAGTCTGCTATAGAAATTTACTACAAGAAAAATCTGCCAATGTTTTGCATTCCTTGCTGCGACAAGGCAAAGCAATGTTTCAGAGTTGAAAAGCGAGACCTAAAGGTAATAGCTCTCCTCTTGCCAAGTAACAATGCGCTACGCGGTCAATCTAACTCAACTTTCTTCGACTGGAGCACACCTGAGGACGCTTGCCGTACTGGCGGCAGACTGCCTCCCTTTTTCATCTCCAGCCTCTTCCACGCCCTGCGTGGCCTGGAAAACACAAAGATGCCATTTCCGCCACCAACATAACGCAGGTAGATTTCTCACAAGTAGCGCAAACCTCTTTGCCTACCTGCCCACAACGAGATTTGGCTATTCTGTACAACTGCTGCTGAACCTGTATGACTATCTCTGGCTTTCTGCAGCAGACTACGCCACCGTCTAGCAACATGACACACAACCACATTCATTCATTCACACCACTATGAGAGTTACGAAAAAAGAGAAACAAGGAAACGAAAGAGAAGTGCCAGTGAAAGTGGGCTACTGGACAAATGAAAGGTTTCTACAGGGCTCTTTCACCATTGTGAATTTAAGGTGAAGTCACAAACCCCGTTTGCTGCGAAAACATATCCCATATCTGTTGTGCACCGTGTAGCTGTAGAACATGAACTTAAGACTATGCTGGAAAAAGGTATAACTGAACCAGCTGTAAGCTCACACAAGAGTCTGATACAACCGGTTTTGGAGCAGAACTGGTAGATTCGTTTAGTTATGGACTCAAGGCAGATCAGTACTATTATTGAGACAGTAACTGATCGGCCAGAGGCGCTTCACACCCTGCTCCAGAAATTTCATGGTGTACGTGTGCTCACGTCGATTGATTTGCGAACCAGCTTCTAGCAGGTCCCATTGGCAAAGGAATGCAGAAAATACACGATGTTTCTCTATTTTGGTAGATCTTATCAGTTCTAGCGGCTTCCATTCGGACTGATTGTCTCTTCTGCAGCTTTCATACGCGCATTGGACAGAGTTTTACCAGAAACCCCCCGGAAAAGAATAACGTGCTATATTGATGACGTGTTAATCGCGGAAAAAACATGGGAAGAGCATCACAGACTGCTCCCGTCATTATAACAGGCGCCGAGAAACAGAAATGTGAGTGTCAACTTGGGAAAATCTGAATTTTGGAGACAGGAAATTCACTTCCTGGGGCATATAATCTCAGCCGAGAGTATCCGACCTGAGCCCGATGAGCTGCGGGCGATTAGAGTATGCGACGCCCAGAACAAAGAGTCGATTACGTGAGTTCCTCGGATTAATATCGGTTCATTAGGATAGAAAGTGTTACCACCCCGCGACCATGTCAACTGACGGGTAAAATAACCACTTGGAGTTGGGACAGTAAAGCTCAAGAGGAGTTTGGCGCATTGAAAAGGCATTGTTGAGCGCTCCCACACTGATTCATTCTGACTTGTCTGTCTTCCCACAGTTCTCGTAATGGCATAGCTGTTACCATTTTTCAAGAGAGTGACCAAGACGGCAACGTTGTCCCGCAAACGATGGCTTTCGCAAGCCGTGTTTCAAACCAAGCCGAGGGAAACTACACTGTGACTGAACTAGAGGCATTAGCCATTGCATGGGGATTCACCAAGTTTCGGTATTACCTGTATGGGCGCACTTGGCTTTGTATCTTCAAGAATTTTACTTCAAAACTTTCCATATATCTGGTTCACAAAACGTGGTAGCAGATGCCCTATCGCGGGGTCCGATTGGACTGCCGCAGGGGAAGGATGAGGAGTTGGAATAGGTTCGATCTAATGCATATGAGCCTGATTCCTTTGGAAAATTACTGAAGTGCGGCGCTCAGGAGTATAGCAAGACAGCAAGACAAAGGTGAGATGTGGAGCTCCGTCATAACCAAACTGCAGGATGACAGCGCCGGAGAATGGCGTCGGTTCTACTAGTTCAAGAGTGATGAGTGGTTGGTCTGTGTGCCAGAAGAAGTAATTAATAGATTCATATGGCACACACACCTCGTTTATGGCCATTTTTGGGCGAGTAAGTGCACCATGGAACGTAGGGTCTAAAGAGTGCTTCGAACGTGTAAGGTTTGGCAGAGAGCAAAACATTCGACCCAGTGCTGGCGAGCTCCCTTGCATCTATAATACCGAGCAGACCAAAGGAATTAGGAGCGGTGGACCTGTTTGGGCTCCTCCCACAGACCACAAAGGGATATCGGTATATCCTTATTGTGGTGGAGTTAGCCTCCAAGTTTGTGACATTTACCACATTGCGCGCTGCGACCGGGAGAACGGTGGCGTCTGCACTTTAGAGGAATTTCCTCAGAGAGGTAGTAAGGGTAAAGAAGTTAATATCGGCCAATGGTCCACAATTTCGGTCAAGGTCTTGGCTAAACACTCTAAGGCGAAGGGGGATAAAGTCGGTGTTCATTTCCCGGCATTTTCCCGCTGAAAATCCCGCGGAAGGATCATAAACGAGTTGGTTAAACGTTGCAAGATATACTGCCACAATAAGCACCGGCAGTGGAATCAGTATGTGGCCTAATTTCAGGGGATATTGAACGAAATTCCACATGGTACCAAGTAGCTCAGCCCTACCCTAGTCCTGAGAAATCGGCCGCCGCCCGACAGAGTAAGGGAACTATTATATGGGGCAGCCGAAGGGCAACAACGACACATTGAAGTAGTAAAGTTGGCCATGGAGAACATTAAAAGGGAAGAGCAAAGTAGGAAAAGGTGACAAAAGGGGGGTATAACACAGTTGACTCCTCAAATAGGAGACAAATTTCTCCTTTAAACTCATACATTGTCCAAAAGACAAGTACATTTGCAGAAAATTCTTCATTGACCCTTTCAGGTGAGGTGTGTCGCTCATCAGAACGCGATGGAAATAGGAACGATCAGGTCTCGTAGGCCTAGGGGTTTGCATCACATATTAAATGTCAAGAAATGGACTGAGTAAGAATTAGGGGCAGAAGTGTTATCTTTTGTAAACAGGGGAATTGATAAGCTTTGCATAAAAATAGCACTCAACATCATAATGTGTAGAGGGATTTGATACTCTTTACTGTCTTTGCCTAGTCATCTATTAGGTATGAATTGTAATAACGAGTGTCGATGGAAGAGACTCGTACGTTATGGTCGTGATTTGCTCTGGAGGTGCGATGATCACTTGCAGGGGAAACAAGAAGAAAGTACGCAAGGAAAGGTAAACCTTTCGGAACGTACAATGAAGGAGAAACGAGCCGTAGATGCGCTTATGTGCAGTAATGGTTCGCGCCGAAGGAGAGACGGGACCAGTTGTCGGTTGCTAAAGGCACCGAATTTTGTGTGTTGTGGTATTTGTGTTATAGTGATGTGCAGAGACGCAGATCTATGAAGTGTTACTGACTCAGGCAGTGATGACTTGGGGAGACCCCCGAGGGAGAACTGAACACTATAAAGAGTGCATGACAGACCATAGCGAGAAAAATAAGACGGAGGCAAGTTAAGGATCCTGGTGCTAAACCATTCAGAGGAAAGAAGGCAGGACTAACTAAAGAGGAAGTCCATGGAGGTAACAGAAGACAGTACTTGTTATAGTCATGAATGACATTTATTTAATGAAAGATGATACTTTTAGAATAAGAAGATGTAAACTGGACCCTTAGTTTTAAACTAGATGTATGTGATGTGCGGTATCTGTGCTTGATTTTTGTTCACAGGGAACAAAGGGCACTAAAGAGGACGAGGTGCTGATGACCATAGATTGAGATGAATGGCGAATAACAAGAATTGGTGTAATAACTTAAGTGGAAGTGTCATGTTTCTATGAGTTTTTAAGTGAGCAACGACATAGTGGTTTCCTTAACGAACTAAACTAGAGAGAAGGAAGAGCAAAATGTCCGATTCCGATAATGTATAAGGGTGATCCAAGTGGTAATAACTGCAAGTGGTATCGTTCCATTTAGTTTTGGTTTTATATATTCTTTTCTTCTACTGTGTAATTGTCTACTTTTGTCATTCGATGGTGTGTTGTCTTAGTCATACCCTCATGCATGACCAGATACATCACCTGTTTTGAGTGTCGTGTTTAATATAGGAACAGTAATGAGATATTTAACCTGTTTTCGAAGTAGATTAGAGGAAAGGATGATAGTAAGAAGATGTTGTGATTCATAAAGGTTTTGGATAATGATGAGTATGTTACTTAGACCCGGAGAATCTGAGATAGCAAGCATGCAGAATAGTAGGACATGGAGATGTAGATAGTTGTGGTGGTGTAGTGAATTGCATACAGCTTCTCTCAACACAAGATACCTGTGCTAATTGATTCCACAACTTCTTCATATTTGGGCAGTCCAATGAATTTTAAAATAAGAAATATGCCAGTTATTGTAGGACGTCTCCAGTATTGTGAAGACTTCTAGTGACGTATTTTCTTTATTCAATTGTTATTCAAAAATCAAAAGACCTTGTAGTGGTAAGTGTAAATTGCCTCACAGATGAGAATAGACATTTTAGAATCCTGTGTTTGTGAGCGAACGTGTAATATAAATAACTATTCGTCATTAATTGTAAATCTCTGGCGAAATTCACAGATCTTTAAGTTTCGATGTACAGTAGGTTAAGTGAAAGTCGTACTTGGCACGAAGACCTGTCATAAACAAGAGTAATTGAGGACGCCTAAGAGTAACTGAGGACCACCAAAGTTTAAGGGAGAAACAACTGTTTTATTTAAATGTTGCAAGGTGACAGCGAGCAGTAAAAGGGCAACCAATCGGCTCCAGACAGCAAAGACACGGGACGACCCGTCCGTGTCGAACAGCTGATCCCGTGGGCGCGAGCGGCTAGCCTGGACTTATGAATGGAGTCTGGCGCTACCCTTCCCCCTCCTCCAAACGGCAGTGGCGGCTGCTGAAAGGATGACGGCAGCCACGGCGGCTGATAAACGGACCCGAGCGTTACGGCATGCGGCGCGGCTGTCTGCGGCAAGGTCACGGCCGGTCAAAGCGGCTAAACTCTTCCCACCACGAAGGAGACCCCTGTTACCGCTACGAGACACCTTGTCGGACGGATATCGCAATGTCGCTCCACCTGGACACAATAGGCGGCGACGTTGGTAGTGACTATTAGCGCTACTGGACACGTTAGTTGCGGACGGTGAACAATGTCGGTTTTGCCAAAGTCAAGGGATCAAGGATAAACAACTGAGGGCTGCTAGCCTCATTCGTAACCCTAGTTGGATCCAAGAACACTGAACATAGGGAGATCACGCGGTAGAACTATCAAGGCAAAGACAGCGGACTTTGAATTTAGAAAGAGGGGATAGTTAATAAACCAATATTTGAGTAAAGTGTGTGTGTGTGTGTGTGTGTGTGTGTGTATAGTCATGATGAACTTATGTATCTGTGCCAGACAAAAACAAACTGTTCATCACAGAAGTTAGGCCCGTGAGCAATGGCAAATTCCTGTCTGAAGAATTCGGAAGTAGACAGAGGACAGTAAAATAGGTCAACATCTTAGAGACACGTACGTGCAGTATACTTGGTTCAAATGGCTCTGAGCACTATGGGACTTAATTTCTGAGGTCTTCGGTCCCCTAGAACTTAGAACTACTTAAACCTAACTAACCTAAGGACATCACACACATCCATGTCTGAGGCAGGATTCGAACCTGCGACCGTAGCGGTCGCACGGTTCCAGACTGTAGAGCCTAGAACCGCTCGTCCACCACGGCCGACCGCAGTGTAGTTGTTAGACATACAGCTTAAATTCGATTGCTTGGACTGATGTACCGTTAGTCCATTCCATACCACTAGTGCCAATAATGAGAAGAAAAGGGGAACTGGTTTATGACAGTGTGTTGACTGCAAATGGAAAACTAGTCTGCCACCATAATTTTGCAGAAAGTAACTGTCTATGAAACAATAAATTTAAGGAGACAGCATGAGTTAGTCGGCAGAGTGCAGTACGCTACTTCCAAGTTCCTGTGGAAGAAAGCCCTCCCTGACGATTACCCTAGATGGTGTGTGTGTGATTTCATAGTGCCGTGTGACAACCCATACGTAGAGCGTGACAAACATTAACCGAACTAGCGTGAGAGCTGGTTCTTTGAGAATTTACATGGGGATATTTGTCATAATATCCTCGTGTTAATATCCTGTGTTTCTTGCTTACGACTTAGTTAAATATGTTGGGTACAATATAAAATGTTGATTGTCTTAGGTTAGTAATTTCATTAGTGTTTCCTTTCTTTGATGAAACGTACAACAGCACAGCACCTTGTTTATTTAGTGACAATTTTGAGCAGAGAGGAAAGATGGAGTGTTTTGCTTTAGTATAAAGAATTATTTCTAATCTTAGAAGCGTGATCGATGGTATGTTGTTTTCTGTTATTTATTAATCTGAAAATGGAGCAGTGAGATAAACAAAAGTTTGCTGGCTCAAGGCAAAATTTTGTCTAATAACTCGATCAGAAAGTAGATCGATGGCTCATTCCTGTCTGACCAGAACGAAATTTGCGTATGAGGCCATAAGCCTGAAAACAGTGGATATAAGGTAGTCAAGTGTCATCTGATCATAACATTTAAAAGCACTCTCACTCTGTGAGTTAACTCGATAAAGATAGATCATTACATTGGTTATATGATACATACATAGCTTGATTGGTAGTTGGTAAAGAACAAATTAGATAAAATTTAATTTGTCAAAATACAAAGTTGCTTTTCTATGAAATTTGTGATCTACCTTATGTGCTGCTGTATAATTTGGACTAATTTAATTTGACGTTTGGAGTAAATAAAAGATTAATTATTCAGAGTATCATTATGAGAAAACAATGTCAAGTAGAATCTGTTTCAGATATGTGTTTTCTTTATCAGAGTTTCTGATTGGTGACTAGGGAATATTCATAACAGTAACATGGAGCCATTGAAGGCTTGGTGTTTAGTATTATTAAGTACCTTGAATGTTTACTTATTTTTCGAAGCTTTGCACAATTGATGGATAGGTAATGGACATAGCAGAATATATTTTTGAAACCAATGTAGTATGAGTGTTTTATATTATTAAGTGTCTTGAATAATTACTACTTTTTCAGTGCTTTGCATAGAACACCTTCAGTTTTGTTGAGATACACTAACAGTCACACTTGTTATCAGTTTTTGTTTATTATGTTATAGGATTGTTTAGTGTGTTTACTTAAAGAGTACCAACCAGTACTGGATATAAATGTGATTAATTAAGGTGATTTCATTATAGAATTATGGTAATGTTATGTATATTTGTGAGAATGGCCCCTGTGTCAATATTATTCTGATGTGTGTTCTTGAAAAGTTAACTATTTTAAATGATGTATCTTGAAACCTGCCAGCATAACAAAAAAATTATAATAATAATAACGGATTGGTATATCATGGGGATTAGGGTCTCATCCTCGTGGCACTAATTGAAAAAAAAGGTTTGGGACTGTCGTTCCATCTCAGAGACAGCACTGATTCCATTTTTTTCGAAGAACCTGAGAGTGACGAAACGGAACTTGTACCGTTCCATATTTTTTCGAATAAATTCTGGTACAGGAGGGCTAGACCCAGTGAATTTTGACTCTGCAGAGGTGAATTTCGTGTATAACAAAAAGAAGACAACGGAACAAGTGGTTTTCATTTACTTATTTATTCATTTTATTTCATGTGTGCCACGTTTCCTTGTATCCTTTCCCGTATGCTACCTTGGACTGTATGAATGAGATAGTATGTGATGTAGCAGAAAGCTCTGGTCAGAGGTCCTAGCTTAGCATATGTAGTGTCGTTCTTTGGTAGGATTGAACCAACCCCATAAACGCCAAAAAGTTTAGCAAAGATGGTGGGCAAGTCAGGTCAGGGAGATCACGAAGGCCCGAATATTGGCTCTGTTAGGTTGGCGAACCATTCCCTCCACCACCTTTTGAACGAAGAACGATTAGGCGAGGTGTCCGGTCGAGTACTTGTTCCTGGGTCGCTGCGCTGGACAGACATGGACCGAGCTCTCGTTTTGGTAATGTTAACAAAGGTATTAGATTCAAATTTGCGCGGTAATGAAGTCTAGATGTTGTAATCAGGTGCGAGATCACCATTAAACCCCAAAAGGGAATGAATTTTCATAATTTAATCGAATTTTAGTTGAACTTTACGTTTGTGCATTGGTCAGGACACGCACCATGAGCCTTCAGCCCACGGTCATATTATTGCTCTATGCTGAATGGAAATTCACTAAGTCAATGTATTTTAATCTGCTATTTCATTTACAGTAATATTTTAGGGGTTCTTATTTATTTTCTATGTGTTTTGTTTGTGAACTTGCTTTCGCGCCATGTGTTCGGTTGGAGCAACCGCCGCATTGACAAATTAGAGTTTCGGTCTGAAAATGTGTTGTACACGGTTAATAATCGTACGATAGTGGGCGAGTGTAAAACCGAGAAGGAATAATCTTGTATGTCCACAATTTTATGGATTTCTGATGGCTACCGAAGCTTGGTCGCGTGTGTTGAATAGCATTGAAGTAATGATGTTCCTTGTGCTCGCCCATAACTATTTGATTCGTTGGCAATGTTGTCCGTTAAGTAAAATACGTGGTTTAAGCTCGTGCTACTAGGAATAGTATCGGATTTTAATGTCCAGTGATTTGTTAAAGTTCTTGCGAAACATTCTTCCAACCTGACCTAGCTTTGCTTGTAGTGTCTTTGCTGAACTGGTTCTGAGTCAGCCATGGCAATTGAATGTAATAAGCATAGGTTTAGAAATAATTGTGAGTCTGTATGAAATTAAATTGAAGCCAGGTCTGCTCTCCCCTGTCCCCTTCCATAATTACGTGGCGAAACTGAACTGATGATGTATATTTCAAGAGAGACACGACTGGTTTTTGAAATACCATCGGTACTGAATAAATATGAATTAATCTCTACCCTAGACTGATTATTTGCTCCCTCCATCATAAAGAATAGGCGAAAGTAAGTACCAAAATCGAATCCCGGCTTATGAAAGCAAATAAAAATTATGTACTGCCTATTAAGCCCTTTATAGCTACCTTCTGTAATGTTCAAAAAAAAAAAAAATGCGTTATCCGTTGCGTTTCAATTTTTACCGGTTGGCGAAAAGCTTCCACTCGAAATTATTAATACCTGCCAATAACTCGCAGGGGCCAGTAATTTCGTGGACCACACGAATTCAAGAAATCATTCACTACAGATGGTAGCTAGTAGGAGCGGTAGGACATGACAGAGCGACGGTAATCTTCGTACTCAGGTAGAGTTTTACCACCACCAGTGATGGAAGGCTACGTTGCAATAGTCCTGAACAAAAAGGAGCCTCCGAATAAGATAACAGAGGTGGTTTCCTGGCCAGCGGAACCCACGTTACGGCGATCTGCAGTTGTGAATCTCGCCCTGATACATATAGAGTGCTGCAGCGGCGCGGGTAAGAGCATGCGAAAAGAAAGTGCGGACCATAGCTTTTCACGTACACCAAAAAGTACTTGTACGCTCGCACAAGCTCTCAAATAAACGTGCTGGCTTACCAAAGAAGTTCTTTTTCTTATTCAGTGGGCCGTACAGCATCAAGCGGATTCCACATCCGAACGCACTTGAAGTCGAAACTCTCCGCTCTCGAAAGTCGAAGGGCCTGCACCACATCTAAAATATGAAACCATATAATGAGTAAGAAGTAGATAATCGTGCACCTCTGAGATCGGAACGATGTGTTTCCTCTATGTTTTTTGATTCATTTCTTAAAGTGTATTATTTCGTATAAATTGTGAGGGGTTCCTCAATATGTTTACTGTTGTACCTTTTCAGCAGAAATTCGTACTGTTGTGTAATTTGATAACATCTGAGTATGAATGGTTGTGAGGATCAGATGAAGCGCTTTCTCTCACAGTAAGATAATTCTTTTCTTTCTCATGAGTAAAAAGGTATAGAGTACGTTAGTGTGGCGCGTAAATGGTCGTAAAGTGGTTGCTTACGATTAACTCCTATTGTAGTGTATTTATTCCCTCTGGGGAAGGATGATATTGTGAAATTTGCAACGGTAGTGTGATGTTTATGAGACGATGTGACGACTTGTAGGTTGATGAACTTGTGTATGAGGTGAGACTAATGGTGTTTAATTTTCAGTGATGCCACATTAAAGATGATTGGAATTTGTAATTTGCCCCCACCTATTACTAGGTACGTTTAGGGATACAAAAATATGGAAGCCCTGGAAGATGAATATTGAAACACATTTCAAAAGCATGCAATTTTATATTTGGTCAATAATCAAGGTAACAACCTATAAGTGTGAAATAACGTGAAGGTATGTGAGGATCCCTAGCGACACGTGGTGAGTAACGGTGCAGTGGTTGTGAGTATCGTAGGGCAATTAGTAAGATGATAAACTGTGGCCATGGGCAACCGATTTGATGTTTTTTGACAATCTTTTATGTGCTTATGTATAAGATAAAGCGATTCTGACTTCTGCTTTATGGCCATTAATTCCGTTTAGATCAATCTGATGCCTAAATTCTGACTTCTGCTTTATGGCCACTAATTCCGTTTAGATCAATCTGATGCCTAAATATTAGCACTTTATAATTCCAGGTATGACTTGTATGAATCTTGTGTGTCTAATTAACCATAACTTCTATTGTGAAATGTTCATAGGAAAGATAGCACAGAAATCAGATCAGCAAACGTGTACTACAAACCATGGAGAAGCAGTAAAAAAATAGAGATGTGGGTATCGAAAAAACATATGTTATGTGTGGGGATCGTAGTCTTATTATATGTTTGTGGTGACTGGTACAAATTTTGTAGATCGTGTGTGGAAATGTAGTTAGTAGTAGATAAAGTTTTGGTCTTGTACTTAGAAGCGTCACCAAATCTACTTCCAATTCCTTGCCAAATCTTGTACAAGACATGTCCTCAACCATTGTCTCAACGTATGTAACACTATATGTATGTTATATATGAAGTATCTACGTTGTTTGAATTTTGAGTATCATATCGCCCTTGTGAAGGGAACTCAGATAATTTCCTAAGAGTTAAATTCATTTCCATTAATCGTTAAAACCTATCATAATGCTTAAGAATTTATATTTCTTTTTTTTTTTTTAGATTATTAAGAAGGTTCTCTTTGTAAATCCTATTTCGGGCAATTTTTCATGTAGTAAGAATTTCCGCTGATGTTTTTGTAATATATGCATCATATTGTGTGAAAGCCTCTGTGAGTGCAGCTATTAAGTCGGCGCAACATAGCCAAGCCGCCCAGTGAGCCTGAGCGTCAGAAAGTACGGTACCTGTTGCAACGGCAGGTGTTGCAGAGCATTACTGTCAACAGCAAACCAGAGGCGTGGTCACAGCTGTTTTCACGTCAGAGGGGGACGGATGCTGGTTCCCCCCCCCCCCCCCCCTTTCCCCCACCAACCCCGGACTGTCGGCTGGCGCAGACAGCGTGGCGCGGCAGGGCATCGCGCTAGTGGCTGATCCGGGCCAGGCGCAGGTGCGCGGCGCTGGGTTAGCGTGACGCAGAAGAGCGTCTCTCACGAACACACAAGTGAGATTTGGGCAGTGCCCTAGGCACGACCCAAAAACATTAATACAGTCTGACGACGGCATGGCTCCTGGACTGTTGAGACGCTGCTATCTCAGGAAGATGATTTTGCTAAGTTTCAAGGCATGGGCGTGTGCCCATGTGACAAGTACAAATCTGTGCAGATGACCGCTACCAAACAGCTCCTGAAGTGGACGTTCCCTGCTTGCTGGGGGAAGGCACGAAGAAGAGGTTATTAGTGCCTTCCTCGCGCAAGACGTACATTGCATGGGTCTACCAACTGAGCTGTGCGCAAACGAAGGTAATGATGGTATGAAGACAGAAGTGGCGTACCCCGACAGCCATGAGAAATGCAGTCGTGATCGACGTTCCTTATTTGCCGAGGGCGGTGCTAACAGAAGAGCCATTTTTTGCCTCCCTCGGGCAGGAACGGCAATCGACCAAGGTGCGCTAAGATGTCCTAACGGAAGAATTGACTCCGGCCGCGACGAAGTACATCCGCGTGCTTCGGAACAGCCGAGTAGGCGTGGCTCATGGATGGTTATGCGTGCTGACAGCTACGGCGGCGGGAGGCGCTCCACAGATGACGTCCTTCATTCTGGAAGATGACGGCCTGTGCTCCAGTGGATTCGGGGGTTATGTCAACGCGTGGTCAGTGAAGTGCAAGTGTTTATATTTTGTGTTGTTCACTGCATAATATGGATGTGTGGTTGTCTTGAGATAATCTGTCGAGGCGCGTATATCTTTGGTGTGTTACGGCGTGAAACTAGCTATGTTGGTAAACAAACTGCCAACGAAAGGTGCGACGTCATGCTTTCTAACCACCGATGTAATATTCTCTTGTATAGCCGTACACTCACGAGTTTGATCTTGTATTACTGTGTCTTTTTCTTGTAAAACTGTATATTTGTGTACCTGTTATGTATGTTTCTGTGTCAATTATGATTTTTTTGTTGAATATAGTTATAACCGTGCACTCACAACTCTGATCTTGTAATGTTTTTTTTTTCTTTCTTTTTTTGCAAGCCTGTATATTCTGTGTACCTTTCATGTATGTTTCTGTGTTAATTATGATTTTGTATTGAATATCGTTAAACAATTTAATTTCCAATGATATCTTGATGACCGACAGAGGTCTGTTCTGTCACATACACCTATGTTTTCCCTTTAAAATTTTATTTGAAGTGCTTGTAATTTGGCTCTTGCATTGAGCATGATGATCAGTAAACAAGTACTGATCACCTTATAATAACCACTTTTAATAACTATTTAAAGCAATTTTTAAGATGATATCTCATGTTTGTTATTGCAATAAGTTGGGTGATATGATTTCAACTTCCGATTGCATACATTTCTTTTATCTTTATCTGTTTGCTTTGCGGACCACATGAGGCCACAACTAATGCCTAAAGTCATCCAAAATTCATTTAAATATTGTAGATTAATCGTTTCTTTTGAGCAATTGTTTGCCTGTTGCGATAATTGTTTCTAGGGATATGTTTGTTTCGCAGACTGTTGGCGAATCTCCTAGCATCGCTGGAAAATTCACGTCACAGTCTTCTCCGGGGCGTTTGGGGTGATGAAAGGGTCCTATAGTCCCATTTCATTATCATTTTATTTGCTTTCTAGTGATACAGAACTCTCTGGCATGCGTGAGTGAATGAATGTGGGTGTGTTTCATTTTGCTATACAGTGGATCAGTCTGCTGCAGAGAATCAGCAGTAGTGGTACAGAATGGTTAACCCTTGTAGTTTTCAGTCAGGCAAAGAGGTTTGCTCCCCTTGTGGGAAAGTTACCGGTGTTAGGTTGGTGGCGGAAGCCTCATCTCTAGGTTTTCCTGGCCACGGGGTCGCGTGGGAGACGTTGGAGTGTGTGAGACGGTCAGTCTGGTTCCATCTCGCCGAGGGTCTGCAGCCGAGTTCTCTTCGAAGGAGGGTGAGCTGATTTAACCGCGTGGCGCTTTGTCTCATAGCAAGAGAGGAGCTTTTAGCTATTGGTCTCGCATTTCGTCTTATAAAGATTGATTTTCTGGGTCGCAGCAAGGAATGCAAGGCTTTTGCTGACTTTCAGTTTGAATCCTAATACAGACTTGACTTTGATCCGTAAGAAGAACGTAGCATGAAGGTGCTGCATATGCTGAAGAGCCCTCGGTTCAGTGTGAATGTTTGTGTGCCTACAACTGTGTGTGTATGCATTCTAATCTTTTCCGACTCTTGGTAATTAATGCTTCTTTGTGAACTTCCTTTGTCTCATTAATTTATGTCCAGTGGAAACCATCCACATGGGTTAATATTACGGTTTGTTGGCCCTCTGACATTATCCTTTGACTATTCAAATATATCCTCTGCAAGATGTTAATTGTTGGCGATAGCGTTTCAGAAACAATTGTACTTAGTTAAGATGCAACAACAGTCTATAAATGCATTACATCAATGTTTTAAGGAATAAATAATTTTGCCACCAATCTTACCCAGTGTATCGGTGTTACGTCTCTGTTACCTACGCCATTTACCTTGTAGTTTCCTTGTTAGCCCATCCATAGCGTTTCCATGAGCACAGGTCCAATAATTAGTGTCCTTTTTTATTTAAAACAAATGTTCTGGACTAGATTGTTTTCAGGAATGTTGCTGCGAGCTGCACAGTGTTCACACAAATTTATTCAATATTTGATTCACGGGAAGAATGCCTGGATGATATTCATAATTACATCCTATTCTTTATCAGTGACTTTACAATGAAGGTTCTTTTGTGAGTTTTTCTTATGTATAAATTAATTAATTTTCCGACTCAGCGCAACCTCTTCTTTGTCGTGTGGCTAGAATTGGTGGCGACCCAATCTTTTACATTGATTCCAATGTCAGATAGTATTTTCTTATTCAAAGTACGCTTGGCACTTTTAGCCATCAGGATACATTCAAAGGGCCCTTCACGCTTCTTACACATCATAGCGACCTATTATTCACGATACTTACACAATATTCATGTTCCTAGCAACACTGCATCGAAGTTGGGTATGCTATTGGAGGATTCCCTCTTCAGCACAAAAATTCTTATTTATTTTCAAGTTCCGACTTAATAAATGGTACTGACGCAAACTTTGATATTTAACTTATTTTATGCTTACCAAGCAACGATGATCGTTGCTGTTATCGAGGCTTGGCCAGGCGCGAAAACTTAGTTGATTACCAGTGACTATAAGTGCTGAGTTTGAATCTAGATCCAGCAAAAGAGTGCGTCACGGTATTTACAGTTCAAGCACGTGCACGATTAACAGATCAATTATCATGAGTACAGTGAAATTACTTGTGAGACGTTGTTAACGTTGATGTTTTCGTAGTGTGTTTGCCGCTATTAATGACACTTTTTTAACTGGTTGCTCCGATAACCAGTTTTATATCTACCTCTATCTCTACATGACTATTCTGTAGTTGACATTAAGTGCGTACAAGCTACTTTTCTGCCGTTACACTCTTGAACATCACGCTAGAAAAACAAACACTTAATCTTCCCGTGCGAGCTCTAATTTGGTTTCTTTTATTATGTGAGTAATTTCTCCTTGTGTAGGTAGATGCTAACAACCATTTTTAGTGATAGAAATTTCATGATAAAATCTTTCAGCAGCGAAGAACGCCTTTATTTTCATGACTGCCACTCCTATTTGTGTATCATATACGTTGCACTCTCTCCCCTGTTTCGATATAATAAGGAACGAGCTACCATTCTGTGAACTTCCTCGACGTCCACCGTCAGTCTTATCTGATGCGGACCCCACACAGCACAGCAGTACTCCAAAAGGGCAAGCTGTGTCTTTACTAGATTTGTTACATTTTCTATGAGTTCTGCCAGTAAATTAAATAATGCTAGACCAGCGCACAGGAACGGTGTTTAGCAGAGGACGGGAAAATCTTTTAGACATCAAAAATATCATAGAACTCCTGTTCATATAAATACTTAGCTTTGACTAACAATTACAGAAAGATTTGTCTGGTAGAGTTAGATTCTTACTGTTGTGAATATGGTAATAATTCTGAAATATCGCTTATTGTAGTAAAGCCAAGTATACAAGCATTAAGGAATAATTTGCACTTGTTCGATTGCCATACAGAGAAGTTTCATCAGCTGAAAACATTTGGTAAACAGCTGGTATGGTCAACCGATTGCACTGCAAAGAGATTGGGGAGTCTGCAGAATAGCTACGTTTTGTGAGCTGCATGGGAATCACGCGAAAAGCAGTTCACTTCGTTAGGATGGTTTTCAGAACGGTTGTTCTGCGTCTGTACGGTGTATTGAGGACATGAAGATTACGAGCGTCAGTTATAAGGTAGATGTATCACTACACTTGAAAAGCGCGAATAGAGCTGAATAGATTACGTTTATTACAATTACACAACGTCCATTTTGTTACAGGACGAGTAGCTTACGATGCATTTAATAGGGAGCGTTAGTGCTCTTGACATGTAATAAACATGACCAGTGTGAATGGAGGGAGATACTGAATTCAGTTAATATCACAGTAACGAAATGCACCACAGGTGGAAAATAGGTTTAGCGTATTGGATTCATGAAACATTCTGTAACGGTAAGAGTGAGCGATTCGAAAAACAACCTACAGTTATCAGCAACAGATTTAATTTAGTTAGTAACTGACTTACAAAGTTACTCTGTCATCAGCTAAATTCAGTTATCGGAATAGTAGTTAGTAAATCTAATGCAGCCTGTCGCTATTACACTATCAAGCACGCATTCCAGAAAGAAAACAGAAATAAGATATATCTACTTGTTTGTTTTACAAACATATTATGACAAGGTTTCTTTATCTGTATATTCAGCATGTACATCTGAGAACAGTCTTACTAGTTGCAAGACGTATCGCTCTATGAAAATAGTGTGAGAGGAGCATGGAATACAAATGAAGATGAACAGGTAATGATCGACTAAATTCGTTACTGCCACAGAGGGCTAATGAAAAGAGGGCTCAAAACAAACAGGAACCGCTCTAAGATGAGAGTAGGTTTCATAATGCAATTATTAAATAATTTTTCATTTGACAAATTAAAAAAATTGGCTGCCTGCTTTGTTGTGTTCTTTTCTCATGATCAACAAACGCTCAAGATGATACCAAAAGAACGGTTAAGATTTTCAAAGAACAGAGACAGCAACTGTATTAGCTAGGTGGACACAGCTATTTAGGCTTCTCCGTAAAATTGTTTCTCTTCTTTTGGAGAGCAGCTAGTTCCCTCCCCTCCCACAGCCTCGCCCAAAACCACTGCAAAATACACACACACAGGTGCGCGTCCACATTGCACGCTCTCACTGACACAAACAAGAAGAAGGTGGTAGGGGAACGGCCTGAGGCAGAGATAACCGAGGTGTAGCGTTTCCAAAGTGCTGACTCATCTGCGGCAGAGACGTCACAGCCGGAAAAGCGCTGCCTTTGCTCGATCCGAGCCACCCCCCAGGGACTGTTCGGACGCGCTTCTGGCCGCCTCGTGGGTCGGGGAAGATGCCGATGGCGCTCCAGTCCAGTTAGGTAACAACAACGGGCGGCAGCTCCGAACGAGATTAGCGCCCTGATCAATGGGCTTTGTCAGCTGCGAGGACCCTGGCCGGCTATTGCTCGGCTTATTGAGTTAGGTGGCGCAAACTCCAAGAAATCCTCGCCAGACGAGGGGGTAATCGCTTTATCTGTCGTGGCTGCCCTGGCCTCGCAGGCCTGCTCCCCACGGCTGCCGCCGCACGGTTCCTCGACAGAAGCTTCTGTACCAGCTTCTTAGCTCCTGTTTGCCGTTGCCAGTTCTGCAAAGTGATGGTGAACACTGAGATAGTTCTCGGGGAGAGCATTGTTCCTAGAGGATAGTATAGCTGTACACACGTGATGTTTTCTTGTAGGGTAATTCAGACTAACGGCTGACTTTAGAATCACATGAAGGAACGCACATTAGAGACAGTCAAAGGCAGTTTCCATCATTTTCTACAGTTTTATTATTTCCAGATACGAGAATGAGTTTTGTGCAACATCTGTAATTATTTCCAGTTATACACATTTAACTGCAGTAAATTGTGTTTAAGTAATAATGCTACTGGAAGGATGCTATTAACTCTTCCGGTACAGAAATTTATGGCTTATAAAATTCTATGTATTTTCAAAATTAGTTAATGTAACTTGTGAACGGTTAAGCGATGCTTCATTGGTCGTAAACTGTTATGTATCTCCAGGCAGATGGGAGTCTTTTACTGTGGAACACGAGATGTTTGCAAAATAGCTAAGTTTCGATAATGTCTTAACAATTTTACCTGTATTGTGGATGGAAGACTTGTTAGTTTCCAATACTGTAAATTTCGAAATGTATTTAACTTGTATCTGTTTGTTGATGATCCTTCTGCTTAATTTGATTTTACTGACTGATACTTAGTATTCAGTAGAGTAATAATGTAACGGATATTCGACTAAGTAAGTACTTACAAGATTTTCTCGATTGCAACGCTTTTAAATTTCAGTAAGAAATTTATTTCTCGGTACACGATCATGTTAGAGCTTGAAATGTGTTTGAATTTGGTGAGATCTTAATTTTCAGGAATAATTTTCTCAGTGAAATTAAAATCGTCTGGGTTGTTAGACTGCGTCACATTTCCTCTAAGCGATCGCGGTTTCTACCTCTCTGAAGGGATCTTCTTTAGGATGTGCTGTCCACTGTATTATGAGCGATGTGGTGCTTCGGAAGAATATTGAAGGTAAGGTAGACGTGCAAGGAATCAGGAGGTTTTCGGCAGAATCGCCGGACAAAAGAACATGTAGAAAACACTGACAAGAGGAAGAGACAAACTGCTACGATAAACACTTCTCATAATTGGAGATACGAAGCAGCGATCTGTAATTATTTCGTAGAATAAGTAACAGCCGAGATCGCCCTCAATGCTATTCAGTTTCAACGGTTAAGAAACTCATCTTCTGTTTTGTAAAGTGATGCATTTACAATCATTATTAATAAACACATCCAAAAACATTTTTCACCACCCCGTTTCCTAGAACTCCTGAAGATAGACGTTGACTGGGGATACTGTATCACAGACGCAGTAGCTTTGACTGATCAGAGAAGTCACTAGCCGGCCGCGGTGATCTAGTGGTTCTAGGGGCGCGCAGTCCGGAACCGTGGGACTGCTACGGTCGCAGGTTCGAATCCTGCCTCGGGCATGGATGTGTGTGATGTCCTTAGGTTAGTTAGGTTTAAGTAGTTCTAAGTTCTAGGGGACTGATGATCACAGCAGTTAAGTCCCATCGTGCTCAGAGCCATTTGAACCATTTTAGAAGCCACTAAACCCGCCAAAAGATGTAAACAACCATGCATGAGCAGCGCCTATTAGATGGAGGGGGTCCGACAGCCGATCAGTTCCAGTCATTCCACCGGGAAGGACGTACACAGCTTGCGTTGTCTGTAGTTCAACCACGCCTAGACGGTCAATACCGCCGTTCGATCGCGTCCACATAGTTACTTTGTGCAAGGAAGGGATCTCAACAAGGGAAGTGTCCAGGCATCTCGGGGTGAACAAAAGCGTTGTTGTTAGGAGATGGAGGAGGACAAAAAGACTGTAACTGTCGATGACATACCTCGCTCAGGCCTCCCAAGTGCTACTAATGCAGTGGATGACCGCTACCTACGTGTTATAGCTCGGAGGAACCCTGACAGCAACACCACCATGTTGAATAATGCTTTTCGTGCAGACAAAGGACGTCGTGTTACGACTCTGTGTGCAGCAGGCTGTCTGATGCACCAGTTCATTCCGGACGCCCATGTCAAGGTCCATCTTTGCAACAACGACACCATGCAACGCGGTACACATGGGCCCAATAACATGCAGAATGGACCGCTCAGAACTGGTATCACGTTCTCTTCACCGAAGAGTGTCGTATATGCCTTCATCAGACAATCGTCGGAGACGTGTTTGGAGGCAACCCGATCAGGCCGAACGCCTTAAACACACTGTTCAGTGAGTGCAGCAAGGTGAAGGTTCCCTGATGTTTTGGGCTGTACGTCGCTGGTAGTCATGGAAGGCGCCGTCACAGCTGTGAATGCCATCCTCCGACCGGCAATGCAACCATATCGGCAGCATATTAGCGAGGCATTCGTCTTCGTGGACGACAATTCGCACGTCTTGTGAATAACTTCCTTCAGTATAACGACATCACTGGACTAGAGTGACCAACATGTTCTCCAGACATGAACCCTATCGAACATGCTTGGATAGATTGAAAAGGGCTTTTTATGGACGATGAGACAAACCAACCGCTGTGAAGGATCTTCGCCGAATCGCCATTGAGAAGTGGGACAATCTGGACCAACAGTACCTTGCAGAACTTGTGGATAGTCTGCCCTGTAGAATAATGGCATGCACGTGCTACTGGGTATTAGAGGTACAACAATCTTGACCACCACCTCTGAACGTCTCGCTATATGGTGGTTCAACATGCAATATGTGGTTTCATGAGCAACAAAAAGGGCAAAACTGACGTTTATGTCGATCTCTATTCCAATTTTCTGTACAGGTTCCGGAACTCTCGGAACCGAGGTGATACAAAACTTTTTTTATATATGTGTATTTGCATTGCAAATGAGAAAATAAAAATTCAATGTTTTAATACCATTAAAACACTTTTTGTTATAAATGACTTGTTGAGCGTTATAAATGAGGAAAAGGAAATTCTACGTTCTCATACCTTTAAAAATAGAATGTTTTTCCAATGGACTTGTTGTGCGTTACAATTGAGGAAATGGAAATACTTCGTTTTCATACCTTTAAGATGGAACTGTAGAGGGTGGAAACAGTACGGAAAGACGGAGATTGTAATAAATTCAGCAAATAACTGAGGACATTTGGTGCAAGGGCTACTCTGACGTGAAGAGGTTGGCGCAGAAGAGAAATACGTTGCACGCCGCATCAATTAAGCCAGAAGACTGGTGATATGATCTAGTCAGAGTATTGAAATTAGTGACAGTTACTTTGTGATGATGAGGAAGATTCTTCTTGAGTATCAGTAACTGATTGATTAGGACACTTTCTGTGAGTTAGATACTATTTTCGGTTCGATCAGTGTATGAAAAGTCGCGTAACAACCCTGGTCAGCCAGAACATTATAACCAGCCATCTACTAAAGCCATAAACCCGCGCGATAGCAGCATCAACTGGCGAAGTATGACTGCTAGTCAGATACGTGCTGTGCATGTAGTATCAGTCAGCGTGCTGGCCGTGTGTAGAATGGGAAAGGCGCGCGTACCATCTGATATCGACCGAAGGCAGACTGTGATGGCCCAGAGGTTCGGCAGAGGCATTTCTGAAACTGTTACAGTGTTCGAGGAGTACTGTAGTAAGCATAGTGAAAACGTGACAAAACTGAAGTGAAACCACGTCCAGAGGTCTTGGGATTGGGCGGTCACCCCTCATTACAGCTGTCGGACATCCTACGGCGGGCACTCTGGTAGAAAAGGAAAGGCGGCGAACTGTGGCAGAGCTGTCATCACATTTTAAACCTGGGCAAGGTACATATGTGTCTGAACAAACACTGCACCAAAGGTTCCTAACGACCCATGCATGTGCCAATTTTAACACCACGACATCGGCATCTACGACTGAAACAGGCACGTGACAATCGGGCACGTGACCATCGGGCCCGCGACCATCGGCATTGGCAGAGGGTTGAATAGTCTGACAAACCCGATACCTTCTCCAGTATGCCGATGGGAGGGCGCGAATCCGTTGTTCTCCAGATAAACAGCTCCATGACACCTGTACTGCTGGACGGGGAGAAGCTGACGGTAGCTTAATTGCACTTTTGGGAACATTCATGAGGGGACTGATTGGTCCAGGGGAGTTCGAGCAAGGCACCATGACAGGCAAGGAGTATCGTACAGTGGTTATATACCACGTACACCACTTTATGATGATCGTGTTTCTCGACATATTTCTACAAGACAATGTGTCGTGTCACAGGAGTGTGTGTAGTGCTTCGAGGAACGCAGTGGTGAGTTAAAATTGATGTGTGGACGCTCTAACTCGCCAAATCTCAAACCGATCGAACACATCTGAGATGAGAATGAACATGGCGTCACACCCCATCGCCCCTGCTCCACGAAATTTACGGGAATTAGGTTGCCTGCGAGTGGAGATGTGTTGCCAACTCCCTCCAGGAACCTACCAAGGCTTCATTGCTTCCATGCAATAACGTGTCGCTTCTATTATCCATGCCAAAGGTGGACATACCGGCTGTTAGGTAGGTTGTCGTAGTATTCTGGCTGGTCAGCATATTTCTGTAGGGTTCTCAGGTATATAGCACAAGATCTATAATAGATCCCTCCGCTATCAAGTGCCGTGAACTACACATGGAGTTGCGAAGATTTTAGAGAAATATTACGGAATAAATTGGACTGGTGAACTGGTTTTCTGACATTCACTCCTCGCTAAAGCAGTTACTAAATATGTTGCGTTCATTTCTTTTTTCTAACGACGTGTAACTGGAGATTTGACAAAATTTTTGATGGTGTCCTTATCACGACTTGCCCTTACACCTGATCCCTGGAATGCAGTCACATTCTTAGCATCTGGTCTGTATGTGAACGTCTCTCGTACTGTTCACGTGACACAACAGAAAAACGCAGAAAACTGGCTGCTTCTGATGTGGCCAAAACACTTTGTAGCTACAGATGCGTTAGAGACATGATGATTTATGTCTAAAAAATCATCCATCTATTCCTTCAACATCTCTCAGTGTTCAAACAAATCCTCCTAAATGCGTAATTTGGTGATTTCAGTTTCTTTCTTTCTTTTTTCTGTTTGAGGATGGGGAAGTCCTCCTTCCATCTCATAGCTACAAGTAAAAGAGGAAGGCGGTCACTGGCGGGTAAACCATCTATCACTTCCTACTAAGCCGAGCCCTCAAGATGAGTAGGGTGAGCATCGTGAGAGGCCAGAGGCGTGTAACGCTTGTGTGTCAGTGCTGAACCTGTCACTCTGATTCTCATTCAGATAACATACATCTTGTGACAGTTTGAATCTGTCAGACTCGTCACCGATTACATTAAGCTAACTACAGGGGTAATGAGCTGGCAGAGTTGTGCAATACGATTGACTTGAAACCTTCAATCGGTGGTTTCCTAAGAGATCCGGTAGTGGGAGCGTCTTCCTCTCCTTCTTAATGTGTATACCGACTGAAAGCTGGTATTGAGGAACTGCTGATACATATAATAAAAGTGTGCACTTCTCCACCTTTAGTCTTGTCGCTAAGAAGGATGTTCATTCTGTAGAGGCAACAATCATTAAAGGCAATAACCCTGTGTGCTCAGACGGCGTTAACATTAAATTGTCCATGGAAAACGTGGTTGAGCTCCATTGCTGTGCAATATATTATTTGAAGAACCACAGTAACGATCAACTTGTTTCACCGACGAACTATAACGTTGTGACCATTGCCGACCGTGAGGTAGAATGTCACTTGGCGACGTTATGAGGACTTGACGCGGCAAGGAAAGTACTCGCAGCGGCGACCAGTGGGGAATCATTGTAGTGAAGATAAGAGCACAAGTGTGAAAATCCACTTGCTTATGTGACTTTAATAAAGGACCCTATATTATGGCCCTGTGGCGAGCACTGGGTCCCTGTGAGGTGGTAGGCTGTTCGCTTTGTGCTGTCATGAGCATCTTTGTAAACTGGTTGAACGACGGCGAAATGTCGAGTAGGCGACTAGGCGTTGGACGTTCACCCCTCATCACAAAACGTAGAGGTTGGAGACAGGCCTATTTGGGAAAGCAGCACTCGTTGTTTGGAGCTTGCAGTTCGATGTGTAATGTGGCACATGCTGCTTCGGAGCAGACGACCTCTACGTGTTCCCAAGGACACCCAACGACCTCGTCGTTTATAACTGCAGTGGGCACAGATCAATGAGACTGGACTTTGGTTGACTGGAAACACGTCTTCTGGTCGTATGAATCGCGTGTTTTCCTATACCAGGTCAATCGTTGTCAGCCTGGCTTATGGGTACCCAAAACTAGCACCTCATCGTGGTCGCAGGCTAGTGGGAGCGTCAGTATGCTTTGGGGATCATTTTCTAGGGCCTCCATGGGACCTCTGAAGCAGTAAAGGACGTATTAATTACAGGTCTGAACTACTTTATCATTGGCACAAATACCGCTTCAATTGTGAGGTTCTTTTATTTAAAGCGCGATCGGTTTCGGGCTCTTACATACACATAGCCAGGTGTTATAACTTTGTGCTGTGACACCGAGAGCAGCGGTGGATGAATACAGGACACGCCGTACCACCAGCGAGTGCAGAGCACTCCCTCCGTGGTCTGCGCTCGCTTGTGACAGGCCACGTCCTATACTCGTTCACCGCGGCGCTCGGGGTCACAGCACAAAATGACAGCACCTTACGTCGAGCACATAAGAGCCCGACATCGGTTTTGTTTTAAATAAAAAGAACTGAAACGGTATTTTCAACCTCTGCTACAATGCTCAATTACGGATCTTCCTCCGACAGGACTGTTTGTACGTGACCATTACAACGGACTACTTTCATCCCCCCAAGCTTGATGTCTTCCAGTAGGATACCTTTCAAAGGTAGATCGCCACGGTATTAACCAGGTGGATATACCTTTGTAGATGTTGATCTAGTTCTACATCTGTCGATCACCTTGAAGGAGAGTATCCAACGTTGCAGGAGCTATAGCTGTGTGTAGCAGGCCGGCACACGAGAGATCAGAGAGGTTTGCACATCGCCGAACGGGATTAGCCGGCGGTCTGCAATAATGCTTCAAATGGCTCTGAGCACTATGGGACTTAACATCTATGGTCATCAGTCCCCTAGAATTTAGAAATACTTAAACCTAACCAACCTAAGAACATCACACACATCCATGCCCGAGGCAGGATTCGAACCTGTGACCGTAGCGGTCGCGCGGTTCCAGACTGAAGCGCCTTTAACCGCTCAGCCACCCCGGCCGGCTTTGGTCATGGGTGTGTCATGGACTGTGCGGCTGGTCCCGGCGGAGGTTCGAGTCTTTCCTCGGGCATGGGTGTGTGTGATTGTCCTTAGGATAATTTAGGTTAAGTAGCATGTAAGCTCAGGGACTGATAACCTTAGCGGTTAAGTCGCATAGGATCTCACACATTTGAACATTTTTGTTTGCACATCCCTGTTGTGATGATGACAGATGCTTTTGATGACACACACCAGTTATCTCGCACTTCAAGTAACATAATACATTTGTATCTTCACCAAGACAATGTTTCTGTCGACTACATTTTCACTGAACTGTTGCGTGTAAAATAACATTTGGTTTATCTACGACGTTTTCCGAGTTGTATATTTATGGCTAGTAGTTACACTTACTCTTGTAGCTTGCATTTAACTATTAATTGCACGTGCAAAAGAAACTCGAGAATCATATGCTTATACGAACCATTATATTGTACAGGGAAGCTGTAGCGTTCACAACGTAGTGAACAAAAAGTTTTGTTGATGTAAACATAAATCAGTTATAGTCACTGAACATGGTTGGAAAATAAAACTGTGTGAAAAGTTGCAGCTTGCTGAATTTCTTTATGGTAAGTGTGGTAGACGTAGAACAGTGTTCTCTCCTATATTGCATGGAAGATGGTCAAATTTGTGCAGAAAGTGGCTCAACGAGAGAAAAAGGAAGGGTTAGTAATGTTCGGATTTATGGATAACAACGATTTCTGAAGAAATGTGAACGAGGTGCTAAATAGTGGAAAATAGTTGACGTCCGAGTTACAGAGGATGTAAAATGTAGACTGGAGATAGCGATAAAAGTTTTGAAAAACTGAAATATGGTACCAGCGATTATAAATTTACATGTTGGGAAGTCCTCTCAAGAGGCATTAGTCTAGTGTGTAACCTAATATGTAACTGAAAACTGGACAATGTACAGCACTAATAAAAAAACAAGCTTTGGAAACATGGTGCTACAGAAGGATACTGAATATTGGATCGGAGCTTTGATTAACTATCTGAGTGGTATTCCGTCAAATGGGAGAAAAAGAAATGTATTGCGCAATCAGGCTAAAAGAAAGGAGACCTGTAAATTCAGTTCCCCTTACCATAGTTTTATGGAACAAGCTGTGTTATACTTGGCCTTCAGAAACCTTGAGCGAAATTTTCATAATCTCTCACTCGCTACGCACAAACAATCAGTTCTACAGAAAAAACTAAACAGTAATTTCATACGAAATTTAATATAGTTATATTTTGTACTAGGATACGTTTTCGCTCGAGGCCGAAGTTTTAAAGTCATTAAAGAAACACGTAGAAAAGGGACCTTAAAACCAACCTTTACCGCCACACTCATCCCTCACTAGTCAGGAATTCTCGTACGGAGCCGTATATCGGCAGAAGTCACACTTTAAAAACTTTGTGTATTTGATCGAAAAACAGAAGAAAAATGTCAGCCAACACGACATTCTTGCCAGATTTGATGCAGAGTTCCCGTTAACTACGTTCCTGTAAGCAAAGCTATTTAATACATGCCGATATTTTTCGAACTGATATAAGAGCTTTACATAGAGACTGACTGACCACAACTTATTTGCAGTACAACAACGAATTTTACGAACAAATCCATGGGGGGCTATGGGCAATCCTCTCAGTAGCTGTGGCTAATTTATATATGGAGTTCTTCGAACAGAGGGCTCTGCAGATGGTCAGTAAAAGACTAGCTGTGTGAACCTCTGTAGTGTGGACTCCAGGTGAAGAGCAGCTGGATGTCTCCTTGGTGCATCTCAGTGACATTAAACCAAAGATAAGATTCACGATGGAGAAGGAGAGCAATAAATAATTTTCCAGATGTATCTGTAATCAACTGGATGGACGGCACTGTGGACGACAAGGTATACAAAAGAACATAAAAACTGATCGATACTTTCACAAGGAGTCAGACTATCAACCTAGTCAAAAAAGAGGTTCCATTAAAAACCTGCTGTACAGACCCAATAAAATGTAGGAGGCGGTTTATTTATAGGAGGAATTAAATCATTTACGGTCTGCCTTCAAGAAAAATTGGTATTCTGGTGTTGAGATTGATCGAGCATTCCATCAAAGAGAAGCCAGAAGTACTGAGCACGAAAGGTGCCCATGTGAAAGAAAAAAAGAATCCCGTTCATTAGTGAAATGGTTCAAATGGCTCTGAGCACTATGGGACTCAACGTCTTAGGTCATAAGTCCTTTAGAACTTAGAACTACTTAAACCTAACTAACCTAAGGACATCACACACACCCATGCCCGAGGCAGGATTCGAACCTGCGACCGTAGCAGTCCCGCGGTTCCGGACTGCAGCGCCAGAACCGCACGGCCACCGCGGCCTGTGCTCATTAGTAAAATTACGGATCGCATCGAGAAAGTTTTGGTCAAGTGCGGGGTGGAAACTATCTTTACACCCACCAAGAAGATTAATGAATTTTTTAAGAATGTCAAAAGATGCGCAGCACCCGTGTCGCAGAACCTGGGGTACATAAAGTCCTCTGTTGCAGCGAACAAGTGTACGTCGGAACCACGAAAAGAAGTGTCAGCACCTGAGTAGCTGAACACACAAGGAAATTTCTTCTGGGAAATAGCGAAGAATCGGCCGTATGATAATATGGTTTTCAACATGGGAACCATAAAGTAAAATTCAAGAAGACAATCATTTTAACAAGGACATCGCCTTACCATGAACACATTTATAGAGAAGCGATAGAGATTCATGGACACCATAATGATTTTAATAGAAAACAAGAAGGTTAGAAGCTAGATGTCCGTTAGCATTATTAATTCAAACGCACCCGTTGTGGTAATGACAGATAAAACGACTTTTGTAAACATTGTACTAAAACTAATTACGTTGACAGTTGGATACAAACTTAGTCTTTATAGGTACAAAAGTTTCTCAGTCAGAAGGCCTAATAAATACGACGTAACTGTTTATTTTATGATGTTGAAATTCACAAAATTGTAGTGTAAACTGTACACAAACGTCAGTTTTGCAATTTGTAAGTGCTCGATTAAGCCGGTGGCGTTATATGGCCAGTCAATGACGACCAGAAAAGGTGGAATGTAGAAAATAATTCGTGAAGTCGCAAACTTTGTAAACTGTGTGTGTGGGGGGGGGGGGGGGGGGGGGGGGCGGGGGGCATTGATGTTAATAACGTACCAGGAATATTATCTGGTGTTGCAGTTTGAAAGTAAGATTTGTACGTTTTTCTTGAATAACTCGAAAACTATGGCTTCTTGCGGAATCATATACAGTATAAAATTTAAGTACATTAAACTTCCTATAAAAAAGTCGTGTTCAGTTTTCTGTAGGACCAACAGTTGCACGCAGCGAGTGAGAGAATATTAAAATCTCGTGCGTGCCAGGGGGGAAGTGTTGGGGGGTTGGAGGGAGGAGAGGAAGAACGTGGATAGATTTTAGGTGGTGATTAAATCTTGAAGCATTGAATAGAAGAAGCAGATTCAAACAGATGTATGTTCCAGAACATATGTAGAGATGAAGAGCCTTTTATAACATCTAGAAGAGTAGGAAGTTGCATCAAATTAGTTTTACGACTGAGGTCCTAAGGAATTTCTGATTTTGATGTGTATTTGAAGATCACCACCTTCAGAAGCTGCAGTCGCTCTTAAAAATTTAACTATTTTGTCGAAAAGTTTGGAATTACCTATCGTTAAAATAAGCACTCCAGAGACGAAGTCAAAGCTAGATATCTGTTGGAGGGTATGTATTTTTATGTATCAGAACAGGCCAAACATCGTCCACACACATTCCTTGTAATTGCTTGATGCTTTTGAAATCTATTTTGGATACTATGTTAAGTAAGAATTAGATAAATGACCCGTCATTTGCGTTTCCAAAAGATTCCAGAGTTGCCCTGTTGCAGATGATAACAGATGAGGGAATAAAAAGTAGTACTGCATAAGCAGGTAATAAATTTATTTGAAAACGAGAATATGTGGTATAAGACAAACGGATATTCATAAAAATTTATCAAAACTCAGTATGTACGTTCCAATACTAATCACAGAACTAATAAAGCTGTAAAAATAATGAATTCAAGCAATGGACTTCAAGCAATGAGTATTGGTACGTATTCTGGACCACGGATGGATTACAACAGCAACTGGTAATCGCACGCCCTAGAATTAATGAAGCGCGTCAGTTATGAGAGAACTACAGTACCCAGCATCTTTGATAAAGGTGGTTTGAAAATTTCTATCTCATCCTGAAAAGGCCCGTTAAATAATTTCGTTTTGACAACTTTTTCATTATACATCCACCGATAAATGTCCTTAGTCCTTATCAGCTACTGTCTTTCCTAAGAAAAGAAAGCAGACAGAAATAATGCAGATCATAAATATAATGCTAAAACTAAAAACATGCTATATTAATACTCCAAGAGCTTAACGGTAGTATAGAAATAGGTTAGATGTGCGTTCGCCAGTCTGCCACAGGTTAGTAAATAAGTTACGTGATGACGTTTAAAACTGGTTAAAAAAATAATATTCTTCAATTACGCTGAAGCGTATTTTCAACGAGATTACTCAAATTTATCAAGAATGAGATTTTCACTCTGCAGCGGAGTGTGCGCTGATATAAAACTTCCTGGCAGATTAAAACTGTGTGCCCGACCGAGACTCGAACTCGGGACCTTTGCCTTTCGCGAGCAAGTGCTCTACCAACTTTTTTTTTTATAATAATTTGTATTGAAGAAACTAAAAGTACATATATATTCACTATGCAAGAGTTCTTCAAGGTACCATTCCATTTAAACATATACAAATGACTGTTAGTTAAGCAAATAAATAAATAAATACATTAAAAAGAAAAAAAAATTAAATACAATAAAGTATAACATATTCTGTCTTCTTGCTTTTTTTTAATTTTTTTTTCGATGCATGGGAACGTGGATAAGGGTGTTGCATCATGTGACAGGTATGCATGGTACACCCCAGCTTTGAGGGGGGTCAAGGAAGACGCTGCGGAGATAACCGGCAAAAGTTTGTCGGTAAGATGGTTTTCGGGTGAGGGTGCTATGCGAGGTCACAACTTTGTACCAGAAGTCAAGGACTGTATGCGGACCATTTTGAAAGAGGTATTCTAAAGCCAGTCCTCGAAACCAGATGAGAGTATGGTGCTTAGCAAGAGGGTTGTGAAATGTCTGGGGCAACAACAGGAAATCCGGGGTTACCGTCGTTGGCGGGGCACGGAGGTAAAAGCCCACGATTCGTTGGATGAGGAGCCATACGTTTTGTTTCAGGGGGCACGTAAGACGGTGCTCGTCGGTGTCTTCGAGCTGACAGTCAGGGCAGAGTGGGGAGGTGGCCAGTCCTATGCGATAAAGTCGACTGTTAGTCGGGAACTTTCCATAAACTAAAACATACCAGAGTGAAGACACAGACGACGGTAAAAAGGGTGCATGCACACACCCCCAAACCGTGCGCCAGTTAATGTCAGGATGCTGTAGCACCGTGGGGTCGCAAGGGTTGGACAGCATAAACAAACGATAATAATCTTTTGTACGGGGAGGACGGGCGACTGGAAGATCGGCCCGAACGTAGCTGAGTTCTATGAAACAATTGGCGACGTGGTACAATAATGGAGAAATAGGTGCCACATTGATCGGTGGATCGAGAGAAGCTGGTCGGAGGATATCTAAGAGACTACGTGTTAAGGACGGAACCTTCCCCTGCCAGTGCCGCAACAGAGTGTGGACAAAGAGTGCAAAGATCGTGCCCGCACGTTGACGAGTCCGAGGCCACCTTTTGCAGGAGGCAATGTTAAAGTGCTGTAGCGGACTTTGAAAAGTGCACCTGCTGACACGAAATATCCAAAGGCTGATTGGATGCGGCGGCCAAGGAGTAACGGCATTGGGAGGATCTGGGCGACGTGTACCAGTTTAGGGGCTATATACAAGTTGACATAGGACACACGTTGGAGTTGGTTTAAGTTACGGTGCACTTGACCGCGGACATGGTGCCGAATCGACTGCAAAAGTCGCCGGTATGCCAGGGCCACTGTGCGGTGTGTGGAGCTCGTAAATTCGATACCCAAGTAACGAAGGGTGGTACTGACTGGGAGTGGGTTCGGCACCATAGCCGGGAGGCCGCGCCCAATGTGCATCATAGTCGATTTGCGGACATTAAGAATGCTACCAGAAAGACGTCCATACTGGTGGATCCATTGGATGGCGTCATTGAGTTCCGTGGAGGAGCAGGTGAGAAAGAGGAGATCGTCCGCATAAGCCCTACAGTGAAAGGTGTAGTCACGCAAAGTGAGGCCCTGCAATCTAGAGGTAAATCCAGTGATGAGGGGCTCAAGTACAATGGCATATAGTAAAGTAGACATAGGGCATCCTTGACGTACAGAGCGGCGTATAGGAATCGGTCCTACAAGCCTCCCATTGACTTGTACCATCGAGACGGCGGGAAGTAGTAACCGGCGAATGGCATCGACAAAAAGTAATGGGAACCTCATACGTGTCGCCACCCTGAGGAGGAATGGGTGTCGAACGCGATCAAAGGCACTCGTGAAATCGACGGATACCAGTGCTGCACGAAGGCGACAAACCGACGCCAGTGCAATGAGGTCACGGCATTCTCCTAGGGCTGTTTGTAAGGTGGCCCCACAACCACGTGCAGTCTGCTCAGGTGAAAGGACCGTAGGTAAGACGGTGCGCATGCGCGCTGCTAAGAGGCGTGCATAGATTTTATAGTCTGCATTCAGTAGGGTAAGGGGGCGATATGCAGAGACATGAGGCCCTCCCTTCGGTTTAGGCACAGGTAGAAGAATGCCAGTGACGAATTCAGGTGGAATTGGGAAGGATGGAGTAAAGAGTTCCTGAATCATTTCCGTCCAGCGAGGAAGCATCAACGTGGTGAACGCCCGGTAAAACTCCACTGGGAGACCATCTGGTCCTGGTGATTTGTTCTTGGCCCCTCTGTTGATCGCATCTACAACCTCTTCTGCGGTGATTGCAGACATCATGGACGTTGACTCCGCTACGGTGAGGGTCCGGTCAGGGGAAGGACGGAGATCATCAGGAATGGGCGTCGCCATCTGTTCATCATCATAAAATTGGCGATAATGTTCAGCAAAGGCAGACACCACCTCCGCCTGTGTTGTGTGGTGAACACCATCGGAGGTCTTGATGTGGGAGACGAAGAGTCGACGTCGACGACTATGGTCGGATGCGGCATGGATTGTGGATGGGGTTTCGTCGTGGAGGAGGTCTTGTCGCCGGGAACGCACCACGACACCATGCAGTCGTGCACGTTGAAGAGAGAGGAGACGAGCTTTGGTACGTTGTCGTTCCCTACGGGTGTCAGGTGATGGAGGGAGCTCATCGAGCTCACGGAGGACGGTGTAGTAAAAATTTGTGGTGTCTCGATGCCATACTGCTGCTTCCTTGCTACATTGTATGAAAGCCTTTCTGATCGCAGGTTTGGCACATTTGAGCCACCAATGGAACGTGGATGTGTACTGCGGAAGGCGTCGTTCGCAAGACGCCCACGTAGTGGCAATACATTTTCGGCAGTGTGGATCATTAAGGAGGGAGGTATTAAGCTTCCAGTAACCTCTGTTGCGCCACACTGACTGAGGTGGCAGAGCCAGGGAGCAAATGACGGCGCAGTGGTCCGAAAATGCAAGGGGCCACCGTTCAGCTTGGGCGACGTCATTGCCAAGGTGGGCAGAGACATATAACCGGTCCAGTCTGCTCGCAGAATGTGCTGTATAATGGGTGAAACCGGGGGTATTGCCATGAATTTTCTCCCAAACGTCCGCTAGGTGAAAATCTTCGATTAAGGTGAGATGCGCCGGGCATGGCGAATAACCAGGCATTTGGTCCTGAGGATGGAGGACACAGTTGAAATCGCCTCCCATGATAAGGCGATCATAGCGTCCAGAAAACAGGGGCGCCACGTCATGTCCGAAGAAAGTGGACCGCTGCCGACGGTTCGAGGAGCCAGACGGAGCGTAGATATTGATGACGCGCGTGTCGAAGATGGTAACAGCCATGCCTCTTCCACAGGGAAGGATTGTCGTGTCCTGGAGTGGGATTCCTTCGCGTATGTAGAAAGCCACTCCACGCCATGATTGATCACATGTGGACGTGTATGAGTCGTAGCCGTAGACTGGTGGTAGTGTGGCAACGCGTACTTCCTGAAGAATGGCGACGTCGACGTCAGAGGCCCGAAGCATGTCACATAGGAGTTTCAGCTTGGGTACAGTTCCGATCATGTTGATGTTCATCGTGGCAAACCGATACGTTTGTTTCAGTGGTGGTGGACGCGCATCTACCATCACCAAGGGAAGTAAGAGGAGGACACTGACAGGAAGTCCCGTCCCATCAGCTGCAGGGCCTCGCTTTTGATGTTAACAGGCAGCCTTGTCCGGCGGAGGCAACTCATCTGGAGGAGGGGGCGTATCTTCCTCAATCTCGTCGGCCCATGCTCCTGTGCCATGGGTCCGTCCAATGTCCATGGGAATTGCGTCGTGGTGAGAGAGATCTGGAGTTGTCGGCGGGGAGACAGGCGTCTCAACCGGCGCACCGATCGTTACATTGTGCGTGGCGACCTCCATAGTGGTCCCGTCCTGCGAAATGTCTTGATCATCGTGAAAGTTGTCCGCCGACCTCTGCATGGAAATGTCGGTTGGTTGGGTGTCGTCTTCGTCGTCGCGGGTGGCGACGCTTTGAGAGCCCGTGGGTGAACGGCGACGGCGTTTGCGCCTACGTGGCGAGCGTTGTTTGCGCACGTGTTCCTCAGTGTCGGACGACGGTAAGGAAGAGCGTCGACCTGGTTCGAATGCGTCGGTGGGTACAATGAAATTGTCAAACAGGTGTTGTGAAGAAGTACTGTTCTCCTCAGCGTCCGGTGCAGGAGCCTGTTCGGCGGCAAGGTTGTCAGGTGGGACGTCCGCACCGTCCATAGGTGACTGGGACGGTGGGACGTGCCGATCGGAAGGACCGGGCGACGGACTGGACGAAACTGTAGACGTGGCAAGAGCCGCTTCGTAAGTGACCGGTAGGGTGGTCATCGTGGGTGTGACGGACGCTTCCGACAACGGAAGCTGCGCGACACGTCGTTGAATGCATTCAGACCGTAGGTGACCTTCTTTCCCGCAACCGGAACAGGTTCGAGGTTGGCCGTCGTACATTATAATGGCACGGCAGCCTCCGATACGTAGATAAGAAGGCACGTGTTTCTGCAACTCGATGCGGACCTGTCTAACACCGTTTAAAACGAAATAGGTCTGAAATTGTACCCATCGTTCGGCAACATGTTCCAGAACGTTGCCATAGGGACGGAGCGCCTCGATGACGACGTCTGCAGGTAGTTCGAACGGCAGTTCGAAGATCCTTATCGTCCGTGTGCCGAGACCTGCGTGATCGACGGTAACGGGTCCGACGTTGCCGTCGGAATGGCAGAAGCGCAGTCCACGTTTTGCCTCTTGAAGCACCTTGTCGCACGCCGCATCGTTGATCATTTTGACGTAGACGGTACTGCTAACTATCGACAAGTGGATACCAATTAGATCCGTTGGTGGTATCTTAACTTCATCGCGAATAAATCGTTCTACCTCCAGGGCCTTGGGTCGGGCGAAGTCGGAACAAAAGTTGAAACGTAATGTCTTCTTCCGATAGTTGTGCGCCATGGTGGTCTATAAGGGAAAACGGCACTTACAGCGGCCGAAGTAAACACAAACACACCGCGCGCGCCTCGCCTGCAGTGCTCTGGCGCGTGACCGCCTCGCAGCACTGCCGGCGGCAGACTGACTCGAACTCGGGACCTTAGCCTTTCACGGGAAAGTGCTCTACCAACTGAGCTACCGAAGCACGACTCACGCCCGCTACTCACAGCTTTACTTCTGCCACTACCTCGTCTCCTACCTTCCAAACTTTACAGAAGCTCTCCTGCGAACCTTACAGAACTAGCACTCCTGAAAGAAAGGATATTGCGGAGACATGGCTTAGCCGGGGGGATGTTTCCAGAATGAGATTTTCACTCTGTAGCCATGTCTCCGAAATATCCTTTCTTTCAGGAGTGCTAGTTCTGTAAGGTTCGCAGGAGAGCTTCTGTAAAGTTTGGAAGGTAGGAGACGAGGTACTGGCAGAAGTAAAGCTGTGAGTACCGGGCGTGAGTCGTGCTTCGGTAGCTCAGTTGGTAGAGCACTTGCCCGCGAAAGGCAAAGGTCCCGAATTCGAGTCTCGGTCGAGCACACAGTTTTAATCTGCCAGGAAGTTTCATACTCAAATTTATCTTTAAGGTTATTTTATAAAAGAACCGTGGCGATGTACTATACAGTAAATGTCCCATCACGTTATTGCGTGAAAATGAAATGTACATTGGTGACTCCTTTCCACATCCCAGGGCCCGTTTACAGCACGATCCAAGGAAAGCGACTAATGTAATGAATACGCGACGAAGAGTGGTTTACAAATGGTTTGACATCAGCGATTTGCCAGCTTCACCGTGGTTAGTTTCTAAATGACTTGGTTTATTTGTGGTCATGAAACTACGAGACAGCTTTTATTTTAATGTCCAATGGTGGGCCAGCAACACGTAATAAACTAATGTGACTGTGTGACAACAATATTCATTTGCAAATGTTTCGTAATTGAACTGACAACGAACTAAGCTCTGAAGTTGATTGTACTAAACACGTATCATGAATTATATACCCTAGTCCCCTTGATGCACGAAAAAAATGGGGGAATAGCTTTCACAAAATGCAGTTATGAAGAAAGATGATTCTGATCAGGTATAATAGGAGAGAAAATTCTACGTTATATGCATTACATATATATGAGTGACCGTAGGACACACTAAGCTACAAAATCCATCCGGAAGTTCACCCCTAATTAGAGACTAAGTTACTCAGAGCTTTCTGCCTTGTTGAAAAGTGTTGATGAAAACAGAAGAGCTGTTGACTTGCAGGTAATAGAATCGCTATCAGGTACCTGCGCCGATTACTGCAGCGTGTCATTTGTTCTTTGCCCACTCTCTTTCACAACGCAGTTTCGATTCAGTGTTGAGGGAATATGAATTGATAATGCTATCACACTTCATTTATTAGCACAAAAATCAACTTAATTCCAATTTCTGGAGCTCACGAGAAGAATTCAATGCAAAACAAAGAGATTTACTTTTATATTTCTTATAGAAGCAGTTCCCACTACACAGTACAATGTGCAAATTACTCTCCACAATATTCATTTGCTCAACGGAAGCAGAGTGAACGTTGTACATTTACTCAGAGATTTTTGCTACTCCTTACAATAATTGTGAAAGGCCAAGATCCACAGCAGAATGACCCAATATGATTCCCGTTTTTTCTTACATCTTGAAATAAACAACTGACATTGGTTAAGAAACGATAATAGAAAGTAGCATTGGGAATGTGAAGTTAAAAAATCTACACTGTGTATTCGAGAGGGCGTTGTGAGAAACCTTCAGTACAAAGCAGAAAATGTAATGGCCACTACCTTGACGTGTGTAAAGGATATTACTGCACGTCCGTCAGTAGCACGTAATTTCCGGTAGTCGCATGACCGTTACAATTACACGGAGACAACTCAGCAGCGTGTGGGCTGCTAACGCTTTTATAGAGGTTTGTCATCTAACACGACTACCGGATGACCTCGGATCCATTGCGTGAGTACTGAACATTTAATAGCACTTTTTTTTTTCTCTGTTGTTACCATCTAAGTACAAATCAACATTTCCTTCCAATAACACAGAAACTCAGTTCTATAATTACTGTCAAAATCAACACGTGCTCTTTCATAACGTAATCGCGCCACGATAACACAACAGTTTTCTGCAAGCGAACTGAAATAGCTATAAATGACATGATGGTGAAGGCTGGAGACCGCCAAATTTTCAATTAAAACTGTGTCTTATTCTTCAGTCCAAATTCCAGCACGGAATGACGACAAAAATACATTAATAGCAACCATTCCAAAATTGCTATACAGAGCCTTTTCATGCCACTCGTAATGCTGATGACAGCACTTGCGGCAATCCAGGCAGATCGTCTTCGGTAGATTCCCTGGTCCGAAGGAAGTACTTGCAAGGGTAATCGAAGAATTTATGTGAAATTCATAGCTAGATGAACGCTGGGCATTCGTTTTTCGCAGAGAATGCTCTATCTTTTGTGTTATCCGATCGCTGATCATGGAGTTAGTGAAAGCTCACTCGGAGTTCCCAATAACTCGTGCAAAAGAACACTGCGTGTACACCGCAAGCATCAAAGTAAGTCGACTGTAAATACACCTAAGAAGCCGTAGAACATCAAGAGCTCAAATGGAAACCCAGTTCTAAGCAAAGAAGGGAAAGAAGAAAGGTGGAAGGGGTATATAGAGAGTCTATACAGGGGCGATGTTCTTGAGGACAATATTATAGCAATGGAAGAAGAGGTGGATGAAGATGAAATGGGAGATATGATACTGCGTGAAGAGTTTGACAGAGCACTGAAAGACCTAAGTCGAAACAAGGCCCCGGGAGTAGACAACATTCCATTAGAACTACTGACGGCCTTGGGAGATTCAGTCCTGACAAAACTCTACCATTTGGTGAGCAAGATTTATGAGACAGATGAAATACCCTCAGACTTCAAGAAGAATATAATAATTCCAATCCCAAAGAAAGCAGGTGTTGACAGATGTGAAAATTACCGAACTATCAGTATAATAAGTCACAGCAGCAAAATATTAAGGCGAATTCTTTAGAGACGAATGGGAAAACTGGTAGAAGCCGACCTCAGGGTAGATCAGTTTGGATTCCGTAGAAATGTTGTAACACGTGAGGCAATACTGACCCTACGACTTATCTTAGAAGAACGATTAAGGAAATGCAAACCTACGTTTCTAACATTTGTAGACTTAGCTTTTGACAATGTTGACTGGAATACTCTCTTTCAAATTCTGAAGGTGGCAGGGATAAAATACAGGGGGCGAAAGGCTATTTACAATTTGTAGAAAAACCAGATGGCAGGTATAAGAGTCGAGGGACATGAAAGGGAAGCAGTGGTTGGGAAGGGAGTGAGATAGGTTTGTATCCTCTCCCCGATGTTGTTCAGTCTGTATATTGAGCAAGCAGTAAAGGAAACAAAAGCAGAGTTCGGTGTAGGTATTAAAATCCATGGAGAAGAAATAAGAACTTCGAGGTTCGCCGATGACATTGTAATTCTGTCAGAGACAGCACAGAACTTGTGCAACACGGCATCACGCTTTACCTAACATTGGTTCGCCCACTGTTAGAGTATGCGGCCGTGGTCTGGGGGAAAGCCGCAGATGCTCACATTGTGACTCTGCAACGGATACAGAACCGCGCCCTGAAGACTGCTATGCATCTTCCAAGGCGCTTTTCGACGCGCCAACTCCACGAGGACACCGGAATCCTGCCTCTTCGAGAAAGGTTCCGCGCCATCGCCAGGAAATTCTACGAGAGGACGGAACACTCCCGTAACCGGCTCATCCGTGGACTGGGCCAACAACCACATCACAGGCCAAGCACGCGCTGGCCTGACCTGCTGAGGGATTAAGTTTTACTAATCCCCCAGCAGAGTGTGTTACTTTTTCTCTTACAGGTCACACCAGCATGGAAAAATCGACAAGTGTGTTAATATATTTTTCTTTTCTCTTCCACAGGAACCGCAGGAATGACAAATCTGTCTAGACTGCACCATTCTCGAGCCAAGGATCGGCTCGTCTTTACAGCGTCAGCGTCAGCGTCAAAGAACTTGTAAGAGCAGTTGAACGGTATGGGCAGTGTCTTGAACGGAGGGTATAAGATGAACACAAACAAAACGAAAACGTGGATAATGGAATGTAGTGGAATTATGTCGGGTGATGCTCCGGAATTAGATTAGGAAATGAGACACTTAAAGTAGTAAAGGAGTTTTGGTATTTGGGGAGCAAAATAACTGATAATGGTCGAAGTAGAGAGGATATAAAATGTAGACTGGCAATGGCAAGCAATGCGTTTCTGAACAAGAGAAATTTGTTAACATCGAGTATTAAGCGTCAGGAAGTCGTTTCCGAAAGTATATGTATGGAATGTAGCAATTTAGACAAGAAGAGAATAGAAGCTTTCGAAATGTGGTGCTACAGAAGAATGCTGAAGATTACATGGGTAGATCACATAACTAATGAGGAGGTATTGAATAGAATTGGGGAGAAGTTTGTGGCACAACTTGACTAGAAGAAGGAATCGGTTGGTAGGACTTGTTCTGAGGCATCAAAGGATCACCAATTTAGTACTGGGGGGCAGCGTGGAGGTTAAAACTCGTAGAGGGAGACCAACAGATGAATACACTAAGCAGATTCGGGAGGATGTAGGCTGCAGTAGGTACTGGGAGATGAAAAGGCTTGCAAAGGATAGAGTAGCATGGAGAGCTGCATCAAACCAGTCTCAGGACTGACAACAACAGCCAGCCGTAGAGAAGCTGAACTCGCCGATGTAAAACTTTTTCGCAAGTTCAGTATGTTTCTACAGATTTTCGAAGGATGGACAGCAACCTGTTGCTTTCTCAGTTCGTGATGTATGGTGGGAAACGCAGATAGTAGCGCACTTCCCGTGGAAGGTGCTAAATTTCAAATCCCATCCCGGCACACAATTTATGTGTATCACATACAGTTACCAGAACGTACCCACCACAAGAATACAAGAATAGAAACTTTCTGCAGTTCTTCCCATGGAGAATTTCAAAGGTAGTTTCCTTTAGCTCAGTGTTTGCCACACACATATGTAATCCTCTGAAAACACTCAACTTGCCGACTGAAGGCCAATGTCCAATGTACAGTCTCTAGGTTACTGCATCCGATGTAACAGTAAAACCTTGTGCTATCCAGCCACTGAGACTATATTGTGAAGTGAAGACCAGTAAGCACAAATTAACATGGAATGTTTATTCTACAGATACATCAGTTCAGATCCGTGATTGGAAGGCGTTACTTTCTTTTGATTAACATCAGTATGCCAACTGACAAAAAGGTAAGGACTTTAAGGGTAGCGAAATACGTGTTATGAGTTCGTGTGAGCTCAGCAGTGGAATCGTATACTCGTTGCAGTACTAGTAGCAGTAGTAGTTAATGTTATTATGATTGTGTTCAGTCCGAAAACTGGTCTGATGTATCTCTCCGCGAGAGTATGTCTTCATTTGTGCGTAGTTACTGCAACGTACATAAATTATAGCCCGCCGGCCGGAGTGGCCGTGCGGTTCTAGGCGCCACAGCCTGGAACCGAGTGACCGCTACGGTCGCAGGTTCGAATCCTGCCTCGGGCATTGATGTTTGTGATGTCCTTAGGTTAGTTAGGTTTAATTAGTTCTAAGTTCTAGGCGACTGATGACCTCAGAAGTTAAGTCACATAGTGCTCAGAGCCATCTGAAACATTTTTGAAGTTATTCTCTTCTTTTATGAATTGTGCCTCATCCATGTTTTACTTCCTTAAACGGTGACAGAGATAAATGCGTTCAGAAAAGACTTCCCAACACTTAAATTTATGTCAGGTGTTGCCCAATTTCTCCGTTTTTAGAAACTCTTCCCTTACGATTGCCTGTCTACATTTTCTCTTTTTTTGTATTTCGTTCTTCATCAATTATTTTTCTGCTCATTTAGTAAAACTCGTCTACTACTTTTAGTGTCTCGTTTTCTAATATAATTTTCGCAGCACCACCTGAGCTAAGTCGATTATTTTCCATTATTTTTGTTTTACTGTTATTGATGTTCGTCTTACGTTCTCTTTTAAAAACCCTATCATTTCTATTAAAATGCTCTCACAAGTGCTTTCTTGTATCTGACACCATTGCAATTACATCCCTCAAAAGTTAGTATCTTCTCCCTGAACTTTAATTATCTTTCCAGATTTCTCATTGATTTCGTTTACTGCTTTGCTCAACGTAAAAACAGATAACATTGGTCATAGGCTACAACCCTGTCTCAATCCCTCGTAGCCAATGTTATCCTTTCATGTTCTTCTTATAACTGCAGTCTGGTTTCTATGCTAGTTGTAAATAGCCGCTCGCTCCCTGTATTTCATGCCTGCTACATTCAAAATTTCAAACAGTATTTTGAAAAGCTGTCTCAAAATCTACAAATGCTGCAGCGTAGGGTTGCCTTTCTTGAATCTATTTTTTAAGACCAGTGGCTGTCAGTATTGCGTCACATGTTTCTACATTTCTCTGGGACCCAAACCGACATTTTCCGAAGTAGGCCTCTGCTAGTTTTGCCAATTTTCTGTGAATAACTCGTGTTAGTGTTTTGCAACAATGAATTATTAAACTGTAGTATGCACACCTGTCAACACGTGTCTTTTTCGTAATTTGGAGTGTAGCAATGATTTCGGAGTGAGGGGGTATTTCATTTTTCACATATAAATTGCGCACCGGGTGGAATGGGTTTGTTACGGGCGAATCCCCAAATAATTTTCAGCGAATATGCTCTACTTCAGGGGTCTTGATTCCTCTTGGCTCTTTAAGTGCTCTATCAACCTTTTTTGTGATACTGTGTCTCTTATCTCATTTACTTCTCCTTCCGTATCTATAACACTGCGCTCAAGCAAAATTGACGCATGCTGCTTTTTATACCTGTGGGGCCTCGACATTTAAATTTCGTTTCATCTGTATCAGATAACTATTTTCAGGGAAAGTAGGTATTGGCACTCTATGGTCAGGTTGTTAGTGTCTCAGAGAAAGAAATCCGCACGCTATGACACCTCGCTTTTTTTAAAAAAAATAATGACGTCTAGTTCGCTAAATGAGTTTTCATTTTAGGATGAATTTTTCACTGTGCATGTGAGGGTACACTGGTTTGCAAATTCCCGGCAGACGAAAACTTGGTGTGGGACCAGGACACGAACCCGGACCTTTGTCCTTTAACGTTAAATGCCTAACCAGGTGAGCTATCCAGGCACCCCGCAGCCCCTTCAGGGCTTTACTCCCTCCAGTAATTTGTACCTTCCCTGAAAAGCAACCTTCGTTTATTACGACGTTTGAGCTATTGCTATAAACATGCCAAAACGTAGAACTCGTGGAACAAAATTCAGTGTTACTTACTCTAAAACGAACGTATTAGTGAAACGGCCAGTGCATCTGAACCACCTATTTGCCAAAAGTTTTATTTTAACTGAGCCCTAAGCCTTGATCTCATGATAGCAATAATTGGAAAAGTAAATGTAAGTATATTCAGCATTCTAAATGGGATCGTCAAAGAAGTCTTATTTATCGCAGTCAGCAATTTTTAACTTTATTTACTATGAAATTGGATTGCTAAGTTAAGTAACAAGAGGGAAATTACTTTCTCACAGTTTATCACAGGAGGTTCAGAACGTATAATGGGAACAATTTATTATTCAAGTGACTGCTAGCGGTTTCTAGAGAAATACTAGGCAATTTAAAACCTTCAACCCTGAGTTGGGCAACTGAATAAAAAGAATGAAATAGACCTGCAATCACTGTTTATCATCGTTGCTTTCCAGAACTGGAATGGTCAGCATTTCGTGGCAGCTACAGAAGGCCAGGACTGCGGCCCCGCGCCCGGCAGAGACCTCGTACTCCCAGCTGAAGACAGGGCAGAGCCGGGGTATCGACTGCCGGCGAGCGCAGAACGGAGGCGATCTTTCTGCCGAGGAGAAGGCAGGCCGGGAGTCTGGTGCGGCAATTGCGGGCTGCAGCGAGCCGCTCGTCAGCGCCAGGTTTCCGATTAGCCGGCTGTCACAAACAGCGGCCGTCCGTCCGGGCCAGGAACTGGGGGCAGGGGGGCGGACGTCTGGCAGGAGGCAGTGGGCGCCTACGTCACTCGGTGCGCAGTGGCGCCGGCCCAGGCAGCAGTGGTGCCGTCCGCAGCCTCGACAGCTGCGGAAGAGGGCCGCCACTGTCCAGTGGGAATCTACTCCTGTCTCTGCCCCTCCGTGTCCACACCTGCCTCCCTCTGTCACAGCGCGCCTCTATACGGCTGCCGTACAATTAAAATTACCCTGTCTCTAGCCAAGGTGGTTGACGCAGCTCGATTACCGGGATTTTTTTGTTTTCACATAACATCCTCTGCTACTTGATGAGTATATTCCAATTTCTTTCTTTCCCCCACAAGTTTCACCTCCTCACCTCTGCGATTCCCTCCAATTTCTCAGAAGTTTTTCACTGATGTCTTAACATATGGCCTGTCATCCTGTTTCCTGTTCTTCTCAATGTTTACCACACATCTCCCTCCTCACCGATTCTGCGGAGAAGCTCCTTATTTCTTATCGCGTCGTTCCACCTGGTTTTTAACATCCTTCTGCGGCACCATACCTCGTACGCATCGTCACGCGGGATTAGCCGAGCGGTCTAGGGCGCTGCAGTCGTGGACTGTGCGGCTGATCCCGGCGGAGGTTCGAGTCCTCCCTCGGGCATGGGTGTGTGTGTGTTTGTCCTTAGGATACTTTAGGGTAAGTAGTGTGTAAGCTTACGGACTGGTGACCATAGCATTTAAGTCCCATAAGTTGACATAAAAGTTTTCTGGGCTTGGTACCGAGTCATAATGTAAAAACTACTGCTGCTATAGAAAAGCCAACGTTTCGGCCACGATTGCAGCGGCCTTCTTCTGGGTCTAAAGGTGCGTTCTAGCTATGCAGTGTCCTTTATATTTTGTTGTTAGTGTTCACTGCGCATGACAAAAATAAACTAAAATTCAGCGAAGCCTGTGTGTTGGCCAAGCAGCCAATTATGACGAAACGCAAAATCAGAGAGGCCATCGAAATACTTAAACACCCTGACAACATGAACAGGGAGGATGGACTCAGGCTTGCCCCATCTTGGCTGCCAGCAATCAGAGCCCAACAAAACGCACTGTCAACACGAGGCCCGAGCACTACCGGCGAGTAGCTGCCGCCGCGCGGCCGACATCCAGCAGTTGGTAAACAGCAGCAGACTACTCATTCGACGGTGGCCACCAATCATGGCACATAACAAAGGAGCCAATGGACAACAGAGGTCACGTTCACCCTCCACCGCAATAATCTATCAAAATAAAGTTCCCTCTCCTTCTTCCTTAAGTGACCAATAAACCAATTACCTTTTTAAAATTATGACGTGATGGCATGCGAAGTGAACACTAACAGCAAAATATAAAGGACACTGCATAGCTAGAACGCACCATTAGACCCAGAAGAAGGCCGCTGCAAATCGTGGCCGAAACGTTGGCTTTTCTATAGCAGCAGTAGTTTTAACATTATGACGCTGTACCAAATCCAGAAAACTTTTATGTCGATTGACTCTGGCCGCGGAAGCCTACGCAATTATATAAGTTCCATAAAATTTCACATACATTACCCATTACCTCGTACTCTTCGATTCTCTTCCTCATTAGCGTCAATGTTGTGCTCCAGACGTATATTCTAGACATTTCTTCCTCAAATTAATCTCAATGATCGGTACTAGTGAACTTTATTTGGCCAGGAATGGCCTATTCAGCTGAACTAGTGTGCTTCTTGCATCGTCCTTGCTTAGTTCATAACACGTTATTTCGCTTCCAAGGTAGCTTAATTCCCTCACTTCGTCCATTTCACGGTCGTTAATGATGCTGATAATCTCTATTCCGCTACTCTTCCTTACTTTCGTTTTTGTTCGCTTTACTCTCAATCGGTATACTGTGCTCAGTCCAATGTTCATTAATATTATTTCAGCCTGCCTTTTTATCTCACTCCTGTATCTACACTATGTGATAAAAAATGAGTCTCAAGTTCGTGGCACCCTCCATCGGTAACGCTGGAATTCAAAGTGGTGTTGGCCCACCCTTAGTCTTGATGACAGCTTCCACTCTCGCAGACATATGGTCAATCAGGAGCTGTAAGGTTCCTTGGGGAATGGAAGCCCATTCTTCACGGAGTGCTGCACCGAGGAGAGGTATCGATGTCGGTGGTGTAGGCCTAGGACGAGGTTGACGTTTCAAATGATCCCAGAGGTGTTGTGAAGGAGTCACGTCAGGACTCTGTGAAGGGCAGTCCATTACAGGGATGTTATTGTCGTGTAACCACTCCGCCACAGGCCGTGCATTATGATCAGGTGCTCGATCGCGTTGAAAGATGTAATCGCCATCCCAAAATTGCTCTTCAAGAGTGGGAATCAAGAAAGCGCTTAAAACATTAAAGTACACCTATGCTGTGACAGTGCCACGCAAAACGACAGAGGGTGCGAGCCCCCTCCATGAAAAACACGAACACAACCCCAACATCACCGCTTCCGGATTTAACTGTTGGTACTACACACGCTGGCAGATGACGTTCACCAGGCATTCGGCATACCCACACCCTGCCATCAGATCGCCACATTGTGAATTGTGATTCGTCATTCCACACAACGTTTTTTCCCTGTTCAGTCGTCCAGTGTTTACGCTCCTTACACCAAGCGAGGTGTCGTTTGGCGTTTACCGGCAAAGTGTGTGGCTTATGAGCAGCCTCTCGACCATGTAATCCAGGTTACCACAACTCCCGCCTAACTGTCGTAGTACTTACAGTGGATCTTGATACAGTTTGGATCTCGTGTGATTGTCGAGATAGATGTCTGCCTATTACATATTACAACCCTCTTAAACTGTCGGCGGTCTCTATCAGTCAACAGACGAGGTCGGCCTGTACTCTGAGGATTCTGATATGGAGTACCTGGCAATAGCTTGCAGCACAATCCACCTAATATGAGAAACATAAGTTTAAAATGTTCAAATGTTTGTGAAATCTTATGGGACTTAACTGCTAAGGTCATCAGTCCCTAAGCTAACACACTACTTAACCTAAATTATCCTAAGGACAAACACACACACACACACACACACACACACACACACACACACACACACACACACACACAGGGTCTCAACCAGAGGCTTCGTCGACTCTGTGACGGTCTTGGCTAAAGACTTCTAGATTTGCGCTATTGGGTGGGGAATTATAGGACGCCCCTAGATAGGTCAGGGGTGCACTTCACAAAGAAAGTGGCTACTCGTGTAGCAGAGTACTTGTGGCATGCACATGATTTTTTTTTTTTTAGGTTGGGCAGTAGTGCAAGGTGTCCTGATGAACACTCACCAGTTGACGTGCACGCAGGGAAATCAGGACGCTCTCAGTGTAAAGACAGTCCAGCTATCAGGATAATAGCAACAAATTTTCAGAGTGTTTGGAATGAAGTTCCTGAATTTACTGCCCTCCATGAAGCGTGTGGCGCGAAAATTATTCTCGGGACTGAGACCCGGCTGAACCCTGAGGTAGGAAGTTCTGAAATATTTATTGAGGGTTGGAACGTGTTTCGGAAAGACAGATTAGACACCGTAGGAGGTGGTGTCTTCATTGCAGTTGACAAAAATATTGTGTCTTCTGAGGTCGAAGTAGAGTGTGATTGTGAAGTTATCTGGACACGTTTAACAAGGCTAGGGGAAGTAAAGTTAATTGTGGAGTGTAATTACCGGCCACCAGGTTCCACCGTGACAGCTCTAGGATCATTCAAAGGGAGTCTACATCCTGCATCGCAGAAGTACCCGGATCATGCTATATTAGACGGAGGCGACTTCAACCTACCTAGTATAGACTGGGATGTCTATGGATTCATTACAGGTGGTACAGACAAACCGTCATGTGAATTACTTTTGAACACATTATCCGAAAACTGTCTTGAGGAGCTATATCGACAGCCAACGCGTAATGGAAATATTTTAGATCTGGTAACCAAGAACAGACCAGATCTCATCGACGGTGTCAGTGTTGAGACAGGGATTAGTGATCATGATGTTGTCCTTACGACTATGGTTACGAAAGTTAAAAAGTCGGTCAAGAAGGCTAGGAGAGTATTCTTACTACAAAGAGCAGATAAGCAGTTGTTAGCATCCCATTTAGTAAATGAATCGACTTCACTTACTTCCTGTACGATGGACATGGAAGAATTATGGGCAAATATTAAACACATTGTATATCACGCATTGGACAAGTATGTGCAGAAAAAGTGGGTTACGGATGGAAAAGATCCACCGTGGTTTAACAGCCCAATTCGGGGAATGCTCAGGAAGCAAAGACAGTTGCACTCGCGGTACAAGAGAGATCGGGAGAATGCGGACAGGCAAAAGTTAGTAGACATTCGTGCTGCTGTAAAAAGAGCGATGCGCGAAGCATTCAACCACTACCACAGTCACAACTTAGCAAAAGATATTGCTGAAAACCCAAGAAAATTCTGGTCTTACGTAAAATCGGTAAGCGGGTCGAAGGTTTCCATCCTGTCACTCAGTGATTAGTCTGACCTGGCAACAGAAGACAGCAAAACGAAAGCTGAAATTTTAAATTTACCATTTGAGAAATCTTTCATGCAGGAGGATCGTACAAACATACCTCTGTTTGAGTCTCGTACAGATTCCCGTATGGAGGACATAGTGATAGACACCCCTGGGTTTGTGAAGCAGCTGAATGGGTTGAAAATAAATAAATTTCCAGGTCCCGATGGGATTTCAATTCGGTTTTAGAGAGAGTACTCTACTGCATTGGCTCCTTACTTAGCTTGCATTTATCGCGAATCTCTTGCCCAACGTAAAGGTCCGAGCGACTGAAGAAAAAGCGCATGTGACTCATGTGTATCAGAAGCGTAGAAGGAACGATCCTCAAAATTACAGACCAATATCCTTAACATCGGTTTGTTGCAAGATTCTGTAACATATTCTCAGTTCCAATATAATGAATTTCCTTGAGACAGAGAAGTTGCTGCCCATGCATCAGCACGGCTTTAGAAAGCATCGCTCCTTCGAAACGCAAATCGCCCTTTTTTGACATGATATCTTGCGAACCATGGATGAAAGGTATCAGACGGATGCCATATTCCTTGTCTCCGGAAAGCGTTTGACTCGGTACCCCACCGCAGACTCCAAACTGAGGTACGAGCATATGGGATTGGTTCTCAAATATGTGAGTGGCTCGAAGACTTCTTAAGTAATAGAACCCAGTACGTTGTCCTCGATGGTGAGTGTTCATCGTAGGTGAGGGTATCATATGGAGTGCCCCAGGGAAGTGTGGTAGGTCCGCTGTTGTTTTCTATCCACATAAATGATCTTTTGTATTGGGTGGATATCAATGTGCGGCTGTTTGCTGATGATGCTGTGGTGTACGGGAAGGTGTCGTCGTTGAGTGACTGTAGGAGGATACAAGACGACTTGGACAGGATTTGTGATTGGTGTAAAGAATGGCAGCTAACTCTAAATGTAGATGAATGTAATTTAATGCAGATAAATAGGAAAAAGAATCCTGCTACGTTTGAATATTCCATTAGTAGTGTAGCGCTTGACACAGTCACGTCGATTAAATATTTGGGCGTAACATTGCAGAGCGATATGAATTGGGACAAGCATCTAATGTCAGTTGTGGGGAAAGCGGATAGTCGTCTTCGGTTCATTGGTAAAATTTTGGGAAGATGTGGATTATCTGTAAAGGAGATCGCTTATAAAATACTAATACGACCTATTCTTGAGTACTGCTCAAGCATTTGGGATCCTTATCAAGTCGGACTGAGGGAGGACATAGAAGCAATTCAGAGGCGGGCTGCTAGATTTGTTAGTGGTAGGTTTGATCATCACACGAGTGTTGGGGAAATGCTTCAGGAACTTGGATGGGAGTCTCTAGAGGAAAGGAGGCGTTCTTTTCATGAATCGCTACTCAGGTGATTTAGAGAACCAGCATTTGAGGCTGACTGCAGTACAATTTTCCTGCCGCTAACTTACATTTCGCAGAAAGACCACAAAGATAGGATAAGAGAGATTAGGGCTCGTACAGAGGCATATAGGCAGTCATTTTTCCTTCGTTCTGTTTGGGAGTGTAACAGGAAGATGCTAGTTGTGGTACGAGGTACCCTCCGCCACGCACCGTATGGTGGATTGCAGAATATGTATGTACATGTAGATGTAGATGCTCCAGGGAGGACTCGAACCTCCGCCGGGACCAGCCGCACAGTCCATAACTGAAGCGCCCGACCGCTCGGTTAATCCCGCGCGGCGAGAAACATAAGTTTTTGGTTGTGTCCGGATACTTTTGATCACATAGTGTAGCTCTCATTCCCCTCGTGTCTTCTTCGATGTGCTGATTGAACAGCATGGGAAAAAGTGCATTACTGTTTCGCAACCATTCAAACCTAGCACTGGTATTTCGCCTTCTGCTTTTAATGTGCTTTCTTTGTTCCTAAATGTGTTGTTCATTACCCGGTTTTCCTTGAATCATTCCCCTATCAATGTCTCTTGATTTCTCTGGTCCTTCTCAAAAGGTCGAATCTGCCTCTGTAGTGCCTTTACCTTTTCTAAAGACAAACTGATTGCTAACTAAGAGATAATAATTTTACTCTTCATTCTCCTGTATATTACTCTTGTTAGTAAGTTAAATGCTTGTGCTCTTAAGCTATATTATCCTCTAATTTAGCCGAATGAAATCCTGGATTTGGAAAAACTTTTCGCCACCACTATTGAGTCGGCAAGAGGAGGACAAATAGTGGCGTATATTTAATTATTACCAGACCTTCCGGCAATGTCCTGCACTAAATCACAAACTCTTCTGCTGTATGACGTCCACAAAGGGGGATGGGGTGGCAAGACAGGGCATTTGGGCCCCCATCCCCCCTGCCCCTCAGTAGAATCTTCACGACAGAGTTTCTGCCCATACATTCGGGGGTAATTATCAATTGTCTGAGGTAAAAAAATATTTTTTTTGTCTCACTGACTGAGGCTATTTTTTTTTAATCCAATCGAGCGCAAATTAAAACTACGGTGAATATCAAAAATGTTTTATTTGCAGCATTTAGCTACAACAGCCAGCTACTTCTCTACATTACTGCCGCTCCGACTAAAACGTATATCGTGATACCAACTTTCCAATACCTTGATCTTAAAAAGAAACCGCCTGTGTTATCAGCCAAGAGCGTTTATGCGGCAACTGCTGTGTTCGGCCCGAGTATTGTCATTTAGAAAGACGGTACCTGATGACAACGTTCCTCTTCGCTTGTTCTGAATTGCCCTTCACAGATGTTGAAGAGTCATGCTCTATGAGGTTACTCTATTAGGCTTTCTGACGGAGAGGATTTACGGGAACTTGTTTGGCTTACCCAGGAATAAGAACGCATGCACTGCTTGGATTGCTCTTCGGCTTTTACAGTTGCGAATTGGACACATGTATTGTCCACAGAGACAATTTTGTTCCAAAAAATTATATTCCTCATCATGGTAGCGCTGTAGGAACGATAAGGCGGCACCCATTCGCTGTTTTTTGTGATGCGTCTCGCAAACTCAGTTTGCAGTACTGAAGTACCTCACTCACGATGTTACAGTGAGCTGACCTTGAAATTTCGGGGAATAAATCACTCATTACGGAAATTTTGAACTGTCGATTTTCTCGAATCGCCTGATCCACTCGCTGAAGAAGATCACCGGTTGACACTCTCCTCTTTCTCTGACTACCTGCATCATGACCGCTTGTAGTCCTGTTTCAAAGTTTCTGCACTGTTCCCAACATCTGTGACAAAGTTTCACGTAATGCTCCAAACGTTCTCAAGTGGGGGGAGACCCAGAAACCTTGTTGGCCAAGGAAGGGCGTAGTAAGCAAGAAACTAGCAGACGCCACTTGCAGAAGGGCATTGTCTTGCTGAAACGTAAGCCAGGATGCCTTGCCATGAAGGGGAACAAAACGGAGCGTACAATATCGTCGACGTTTTGCTGTGCTGCAAGGATGCCGCGCATGACAACAAAATGGGTCCTGCTATGAATGTAAATGGCGCCCTAGACCATCAGTCCTTGTTGTTGAGCCATAAAACAGTCAACAATCAGATTGGTATCAACGGCTGTCTGGGGCGTCTCAAGACACATCTTCGCTTGTCATCAGGACTTAGTTCGAAGCAAGACTCATCACTGCAGACAGTTCTATTTAAGTCAGTGAGACTGAAGTCCGAAGGCGTGTCTGAAGACGCCGCTGGTGACTGTGGGACACCACCTGACTATCGCCAGCCTTGCTGACCTGCAACCAGGAGCGATGGTCTGGGGTGTCATACCTTTTCAGAGCCGGGTGCATTTGGTCGTCATCAGTGGCACCCTTACAGCACAGCGGTACGTATACGGTATCCTACGCCCCGTTTTGCTACCTTTCACAGTAAGCCATCCCGGGCTTACATTTGAGTAAAATAACGCACAACTACAGATGTCAAGAGTTTCTAATGCTTGTCTTTATGTTTTTCCCACCCTTCCTTGGCCAAAAAGGTCACCGGATCTGTTTACCATTGAGAACATTTGGGGAATAATAGGGAGGACCCTCCAATCAGCCCGGGAGTTTCACCATCTAACATGCCAGTTGGACACAATTTGTCATGATATCGCTCAGGAGGACATCCAAAAACTCTGCCAATCAGTGCCAAGCCGAATAACTGCTTACTGAAGGGCTGGAGGTGGACCAACGTGTTACTGACTTGCTTCATTTGTGAAGCTCATTCTCTTCCAATTTTTTCAATTCTTTGAAATTGTAATCATTTGTTTGTCCGTGAATGTTAATTTCCGTTCCATTCGGGTAATTCCTTCGTGGTGCAACGCCTTTTTCTGTCTTAGAGTATCATTACATCGTCTCGGCCCCCCGGTAGCTGATTGGTCAGCGTGGCTGAATTTCAGTCCTAAGAGCCCGGGTTCGATTTCTGGCTGAGTCGGAGATTTTCTCCGCTCAGGGACTGGGTGTTGTGTTTTAATCATCCTCATCGACACGCAAGTCGCCGGAGAGGCGTCGTCATATGGAAAGACTTGCACCCGGCGAACGGTCTACCCAACCGGAGGCAGCAGTCATACGACATTTACTTTTTTTATTGTTATCGTGGGATAGGTTGATGTTGTTACAAAAAATTTTGTTATTATATCTAAAGTTGTTTTGTATCTAAACACAATAAATTCCTGAACTGATTATATGGGAACTTGAAAATTGAAACTTCCTGGGAGATTAAAACTGTGTGCCTGACCGAGACTCGAACTAAGGGATCTTTGCCTGTCGCGGGGAAGGGCTCTACCAACTGAGATACCCAAGCAAAGAATTTAGCAGGCCATAAAGTCGTGGCGGAACTGGTGCTCGTTCTCTTAAACTCTTCTTCAGTTGGTCAGCAAGTTGGCTGGATTGGAGGAGAGCGGATGTCTTCCGTTGTACGGCATCTGTCGGATCGTTCTGGAGACGACCATTCGCTGAATCCATCATCTTGCCAAAATAAGATGTAGCAGGCAGAAGAACAGTGGCGTTCTTCTTATGGAAGATTTCGAGGACAATGCACATCAGACGGCGGTTTTAAAACCCAAATGTTTTGGAGATATGTAGATGATACGTTTGTGGTATGGCCGTATGGGACAGCAACGCTTCCTTTTTTTCTGGAACACCTGAACTCCTCCATCCAAGCATCTACCATGGAGGTAGAGAAAGATAGTGAGCTCCCGTTTCTGGATGTTTTGTTTCGTAGAAAAGGAGACGGCTCCTTGGGTCACAGTGTGTTCCGGAAGCCTACGTACACAGACTTGTGTTTAGAAGCTACGAGCTGTCAACATCCCCCACAGCGCAGCGGTGTATTACGGACGCTAGTGCATAGGGCTAGATCCATGTCAGATCTGGACAGCTTATCGGCAGAGCTTAGCCATCTCCGCTCTGTATCTGCCCAGAACGGGTACTCAGAGAAGCAGATCCGGAATGCATTTTGACCAGCACGCTCCAAACCTCAAGAAGAGCCTGAAGAAGCAGAGAACACCACGGCGTTGGGTTTTCTACCGTATGTCGGTGGCGTGTCTTTTAAGATGTGCAGAATTTTCAAGAATTACCGGATAAAATGTGTTTTCCGGCCTCCAGCACGAGTGCAATTAATGCTGGGCCTGAGGGGACCAGGAGTTTATAAAATCCCGTGCCACCGTGGGAAGTCTGATATTGGCCAGACGTGTAATACAGTTAGAGGCAGATGCGACGAACATAAACGTCACACGAGGTTGGGTGAGACAAAGAAATCTGCGGTTGCTGGACACTACCTTGACACGGGACACTGCATGAACTATGAAGAAACCAAGATCCTCTCGTATGCTTCCACATACTGGGAATCCATCATCAAAGAGGCGGTCGAAATACGCCAGTCTTGGCGGCACTAAGGAATCGTCAGCCGCAGATTAGCAACTGCACCGAGTCAACGCAGATGGGAATCCTTTGCGCAGATGCTTAAATTGCGTACCAACACCTAGCGCGCGCGAACGGGCTCCGTCGCTCCCGGCCGCATTTTCTCGCGCCGCGGCGCGCTTCCGCAACCGCGACCCGTTTCTCCAGCAGAGGGCTCTTGTATTCGAAGCCGTCTACGATTGGTCTTCGATGACGTTATGCCCCCGCTGGCGCATGCGCTTCTCTAGAAAGCCAACATATAAATTGGCGAGTTTCTTAACGACGCGACAGTAGCACCTCAAGATGGCGGGCAGCTGTCTCGCTGATATATTATACGGTTTTTACAATATTATTCTGCCTAATTTCCGGGAACCTAAGCAGTCAAAGGGATTGTTGAGCCATGGCGGCACCGACGCCAGTAGTATATTTGACATGAGTACGATCGATTTCCTAGTACAGAGGTTTGTCTTGGGGCTTGGGCCGGCTCGGGATGTAAGCGAGTGCCGACCGCGAGTGTGGGGGAACAACGATTTGAGAACGGAAGGCGGCGGTGCCCGAAACGGCGATTGGCTGGCGGGCAGAAGGGAAGACGGCGTGCCTGAGGCCGGGCGGCGGTTATCACGTGGTTATACTGGAGGCGGCGGGGTTGGCCGGCGATGCGCATTCTTTCGTAACCTCGTGAGCTGTGGATGTGCCCGTTTCCTTGAAGGGACACCCTATTAATGTCTTGCGAAGTGATGGTCTGACATCTCCGCAAAATCGACCCAGCGTCAGGATACCCAGTTAAGTACTCTAATTATTAAGAGCGCTTAGTTAACTGTGATTGTGATCGCTCTTGGTACAGTAAGACGTTGCCGGACGCGTGATGTTATGTGTGTCCGATTTCCTTTGATGCCTCTTACTAAGCGTGTGCTCTGATTCCGCGTAATATTGCACAATGTTAGTTCTTTAGCTATTATTATAATGAGTTTAATTTGAGTACGATATCGGTTAATCCTTGTCAATATGTCCCCTGGGGCGATCTGAGTTTTTATTTTTGATGGTTACCGTGTTGAGCTTAGCAGGCCCACTTAAGATAGCCAACATCTGTGTCATTAAGTTCTAGTGAGTGTCGGTTCTCGTGAGCCCGTTCATTTCCCACTCTTAGCGTTTGTTTATCAGGTACTGTTTAACTTAAAGAAAGGACTTGCGAATGAAATTAGTCGTCGTTTAGCCTTTATTGTATAGTGTTAATTTACTGGTCAATCTTGAAAGTTAATCTAAAGAAAAGTTTTTTGCCCTCTTGTTGTCGGGTGTGGTCTGTGTTTCAGTTGGCCGAGACAGAGGGCAACCGAAGCGCCGACTTTCCCTTTAGGTTTCAAGTTTGGCTTACGGGCGGTGGACTTCGCCTGAGCTCGTGTGTTCCTCTTCTGTAGCGTTTGCTGGGTTCACATTTCGGTGGCCTACTCGATGTGGGGTCGCAAAGGGAGCCACGTCTTGGTTCGTTTCCACCGTTCGTGGTTAAACTTAGGCCTTACAAGCTTAGACCATACTTCTGTAGTTAAACATTTATGGTTGTACAAAGTTGTAACTTTCTATGCCCTAAAAGCCCATCTTACAAGCCAATGGGCATTTGAATCAGTTCGTGGTACGCTCTGCAAGGTCCTGTAGTCTAGTAATTTGCAGATTTGCCCAAGTTACGTTTTAATAAATATGTTCTATGAATTCGTGTTAAAATTGAGGCTGTGTGTCCACTGTTATTAAACATGCGATGTTAAAGTATAGGAATTTAAAGGGTCTTAAATAATTTGTCTTAACTAGAGTTGTTATGTTAAAGTTAAGGTCAGATTCAGCATTAGTGTTTTCCGTCAATTTTCATATGTGATCGTTGCTAATGGTTTATTAGTTTATTAATGATTTTATGCATTGAGATAGTTTCTTGAATATTTTGCCTGAGTGACGTTTGTCAAAGTTTATGGGAGATCGTTAGCTTATGACTTATTAACTTGCTTATGATTTTATATAATGACTGTTTTGTAAATAATCTTGTCTGTGTGGCGTCTGTCAATTTTTATTTGAGATTGTTTTTGGCAGTTAATTAACACATTGGAACTGAAGTGTTCACTTTATTGGGAGGGTCCTTTCACTCTCTTTAGATGTAATGGTTAAACAAAGCAGGTGTTAAGTAAAAACGTTCCAGTTGTGTCTGTGATACAACATCCATAGTCAAATTCTTCAGGAGTTCTGAAAATCAGGGGAATGGAAAACCTTTTTTGATCGGTGTAGTTTTTAAATTTCTGACTTAGTATCTAGGGGGTACTAAATCGAAATTGTAATGTGACTTAAGATGGTGAAGTTCAGATTTTCAGAATGGCTAAAGACCTGGAAGCTTATAGCTAGGTAAAATAGGAAATAAAAGGGACACGAGTTGGTTTGGTCTCTAGCCAGATTAGAACCTACAGCTAACGCAGCGTTGTATGCGCAAAGCAGGGAATTTACCACTTTATTATTTCATTTTTTAATTTTTTTTGCCTGACCACAAGGAAAAGAGTTTTGACGGGGAAGGTAGCAACGCGAAACTGGCAGGGGTCGAAGCTGGAGGCCTGGCCGCAATGTCCTCACCCCCATCCGCTGCGCCGAATGAGACAGGAAAGAAACTAGGTCAAGTCAATGAAAACACTGGGTCTTTCTTAAATTTTTTATTGTTGTTTTACTCTATTTGCTTTATTTTTAGTTTATTTTATTTCTATTTTTTTATATGTCGGCGAGACAGAACTGGTATGGCAGACAAACACTGAAACTAAAATGCGAATTCACGAAAAAAATAAAATAAGAAATAATGAAATATAGCGCATTGTGCACATATTCGGGTCGCCAGTCTGGGTATGCGGGCACGCGCCACCAATCTAGAATCATTGCACACGTGTCAAGAACGTAGGGTACTCCCCAAATATGGGACGGGGAAGGGGAGGGATTGTTGATCACACAGTGCAAATAGCTCGCAAAGTTATGATATGTAAGGGAATGTTCGAGCGTCCTTTGAGCCTCTAGTGTATGGCACAAAAATGAAGTGAGGAGTGTGAGTGATCTCAGATATCGAAAACACATGACAGCGTTGTGTTTAGCTGGGGAAAGATGAGAAGTGTGTGGAAAAAGTAGGAAATTTGGGTGTACGGTTGTTGGCAAGACGCGGAGTTAACAGGACAGTATACTTAGCATTAGAAACCAGATGTTGCATTTAGTGGTGCATCTAAGGCGGTGCTCATTGATGTTCTCGCACAGACAACTTGTGCAAAGTGCTAGCGCAGCCAGATCGATACGACGTTTTCGATGGTTATTGGGAAACTCTCCAGAGACAATGTGGTTCCGAAACGCCTGATATCAGATGGAACGAAAGGAGCATGAACACTCTTCCTCACTACCATAGGACGTCTGGGCTTTCTGTCTCCAATCGTCCAGTCGGATGTGCGCATCAACAACAAATTACAAAAATCCTTCGCCCGCATGGGGCGCGTAGTTGGAAGAATGTCATGTACAAAAGAAAGTTCGATGAAATAGATGGAAGCTTGAAATAGGGCAGGCGTAATGTGCGTCACATTGATTGGTGGGGCAGGAAAGTCCGGCATGAGGATTTCCAAGATGCACTGCGTAACGGAATGGGAATGTTCCTGTCGACGTCTCAAAATGGTATTTATATAAAATGCGGTGGCCGTGGCCTCAACATGGACATGACTGAGACCAGCTTTTTTATGGGGGGAGGGGTAAAGGTCTCGTATCTGATTTTGAAGATGGTGTCAGTTGAAATGAGGTACCCAAAGGCCTGTTGGAGTTGGATCAATGGTCGAGAGGGTACTTGGGCAGAATGGGCTAATTCAGGTGCCACGTATGTTTTGATAAGTCACTTATTACTGGTTTCCGGCGGCACAGGAAGTTGTGATGAACATGGTAATAAATGGACAGCAGCAATCAACGGTATGCTTTTTTCTTCCGGTACACTGGATGGGGCTGGTAAAGTCGATAACCAAATAACGGAGCACTGTCATACATCTACATCTACATGACTACTCTGCAATTCACATTTAAGTGCTTGGCAGAGGGTTCATCGAACCACAATCATACTATCTCTCTACTATTCCACTCCCGAACAGCGAGCGGGAAAAACGAACACCTAAACCTTTCTGTTCGAGCTCTGTTTTCTCTTATTTTATTTTGATGATCATTCCTACCTATGTAGGTTGGGGTCAACAAAATATTTTTGCATTCGGAAGAGAAAGTTGGTGACTGAAATTTCGTAAAAAGGTCTCGCCGCGACGAAAAACGTCTATGCTGTAATGACTTCCATCCCAACTCGTATATCATATCTGCCACACTCTCTCCCCTATAACGCGATAATACAAAACGAGCTGCCCTTTTTTGCACCCTTTCTATGTCCTCCGTCAATCCCACCTCGTAAGGATCCCACACCGCGCAGCAATATTCTAACAGAGGACGAACGAGTGTAGTGTAAGCTGTCTCTTTAGTGGACTTGTTGCATCTTCTAAGTGTCCTGCCAATGAAACGCAACCTTTGGCTCGCCTTCCCGACAATATTATCTATGTGGTCCTTCCAACTGAAGTTGTTCGTAATTTTAACACCCAGGTACTTAGTTGAATTGACAGCCTTGAGAATTGTACTATATATCGAGTAATCGAATTCCAACGGATTTCTTTTCGAACTCATGTGGATCATCTCACACTTTTCGTTATTTAGCGTCAACTGCCACCTGACACACCATACAGCAATCTTTTCTAAATCACTTTGCAGCTGATACTGGTCTTCGGATGACCTTACTAGACGGTAAATTACAGCATCATCTGCGAACAGTCTAAGAGAACTGCTCAGATTGTCACCCAGGTCATTTATATAGATCAGGAACAGTAGAGGTCCCAGGACGCTTCCCTGGGGAACACCTGATATCACTTCAGTTTTACTCGATGATTTGCCGTCTATTACTACGAACTGCGACCTTCCTGACAGGAAATCATGAATCCAGTCGCACAACTGAGACGATACCCCATAGCTCCGCAGCTTGATTAGAAGTCGCTTGTGAGGAACGGTGTCAAAGCTTTCCGGAAATCTAGAAATAAGGAATCAACTTGAGATCCCCTGTCGATAGCTGCCATTACTTCGTGCGAATAAAGAGCTAGCTGCGTTGCACAAGAGCGATGTTTCCTGAAGCCATGCTGATTACGTGTCAATAGATCGTTCCCTTCGAGGTGATTCATAATGTTTGAATACAGTATATGCTCCAAAACCCTACTGCAAACCGACGTCAATGATAGTTCAATGGATTACTCCTACTACCCTTCTTGAACACTGGTGCGACCTGCGCAATTTTCCAATCTGTAGGTACAGATCTATCGGTGAGCGAGCGGTTGTATATGAGTGCTAAGTAGGGAGCTATAGTATCAGCGTAATCTGAAAGGAACCTAATCGGTATACAATCTGGACCTTAAGACTTGCCCGTATCAAGCGATTTGAGTTGCTTCGCAACCCCTAAGGTATCTACTTCTAAGAAACTCATGCTAGCAGATGTTCGTGTTTCAAATTCTGGAATATTCCATTCGTCTTCCCTGGTGAAGGAATTTCGGAAAACCGCGTTCAATAACTCCGCTTCAGCGGCACAGTCGTCGATAACAGTACCATCGGCACTGCGCAGCGAAGGTATTGACTGCGTCTTGCCGCTTGTGTACTTTACATACGACCAGAACTTCTTCGGATTTTCTGCCAAATTTCGAGACAATGTTTCGTTGTGGAACCTATTAAAGGCATCTCGGATCGAAGTACGTGCCAAATTTCGCGCGTCTGTAAATTTTAGCCCATCTTTGGGATTTCGCGTTCTTCTGAACTTCGCATGCTTTTTCCGTTGCCAAAGGGGACCACAGTCTCATCTTAGAGTCCACATCCCATGTTCATGGTCCTCGTTTTGGTACCAATGTGGTGTCTACCTAGCGATTGTCCATAATGTTGGATCCATTCTATGGCATCATGGATTTCTGTGGACAAGTCTGCAGAAGGTAGGAGATCATCCGCGTAGGCCCAGCGGTGGAATGTGTGGTTGCCTTATTTAAGTCCTGTAAGACAGGGTAGGAGATCACTTGAGAGACTCGAGGGCAGAATTCAGTATAGTGGACAAAGGGCATCCGTGACTTACCAAATGTTGGACAAGGATCGAGCCAGCCAATCGTCCATTCACCTGAACCACAGACACGGCATTGCAAAGTCAGAGGTGATTGGCGTCTGTGACTGACGTCTGTGAATGGGAAATTCCATGTGATCCGCCATCGAGTTGACAAAAAAATTGGGATCCGGTTGAAGGCGCTGCTCAAATCTATAGACACTAGTGCCGCACGGAGCCTCCATAATGCAACCAGAGCGATAAGGTTCCGTCATTCACCTGTGGCAGTCTGGAGGGTACCTCCACCATCTCGCAATCTTAGTTCTGGAGAAAGTACTGCAGGTAGCATGGCAGGATCATGCACCTTCAAAAGGCTGGCATAGATTCTGTAATATGAATTGAGTAATGTGAGGTGGCGAAAGTTGTTGACGTGCGTTCCCCCTGTCTGTTTGTGCACTGGCACGAGAATGCCGTTGACGGAGTCTTTTGGTACAGGGAGGGAAGGATTGAACAACTCCTGGAATATATCGGTCTATCACGGAAGCATAAATGAACTGAAGGTCAAATAAAATTCAAACTGAAGATTGTCGTGGTCTGGGATTGTTCAACACACCTTTGGCGCTAGAGTCCACCATCTCGACCGTTGTGATCGTTGTCATCAAGGATGCCACCTCCGTTGGGGGTGTGGGCGAGAGGTTGGAGAACATCATCGGAAACTGTCGCTGCGACCGGTTCTTCAACGTAAAAACGTTAGTAATGATCAGCGAAGGTTGAGACAACCACTGTTTGGCGTTGAAATGGTTCCCTGTCTAAAGATGGAGGTGAGGGAACTCGTAGATGACACAAGCTGGATGTGAGGCGTGAATGGACGGTTCTCATCAGTGATTTGTTGATTGTGAGACTGCACCACCGTGCCTCGTAAATTGCTGCTCTGAAGGGCTCGAAGTTTCACTTTCATGCTTTGACCTTCACGATGGACGTCCGACGACGGAGGGAGTCTGCGTAAGATGGTTTAATAACTATGTAATGTCACGTCAATGCATCTCTTCCACAGTTTATAGACTCCGCACTTGATCAACTTCACATAAGTCATCCACCGCAGCAGTGTCGATGGGTACTGAGAAAGACGTTTGTGGCACTATGTCCATGTAGCAGAGATACATGTCGACAAATTGGGTCGTGGAGGAGAGAGATATTGAGCTTCTAGGTACCTCGACCGCGCTAAAATGTTCTCGGTGGCCGGAGTAAGGTGCGGATGATCCCGCAATGGTTGGAAAAGGCCAGAGAGACCACATTTCCGTGAAGGACACATCCATTCAAAGGTTTGCAGAAACATAAATTCGGTGGAGTAAGCTTGCTGAATGACTTGTGTGGTGGGTGTAGCCAAGGGAGCCACGTGTGTGATGTCCTATGAGTCAATAACATGAAAACCATCAACCAACTTAAATAAGGCCAGACATGATGGGATGCCTGGGGTATGGTCCTTCAGATGGGGGGACATACCTGAGATCGCCTCCCCAAGGGTGCCACGTGTGTGATGTGCTATGAGTCAATAACATGAAAACCGTCTACCAACTTAAATAAGGCCAGACATGATGGGATGTCCGGGGTATGGTCCTTCAGATGGGGGGACATACCTGAGATCGTCTCCCCAAGGGTGCCAGGTGTGTGATGTCCTATGAGTCAATAACATGAAAACCATCTACCAATTTAAATAAGGCAAGACTTAATGGGATGTCTGGGGTATGGTCCTTCAGACTGGGGGACATATCTGAAATCGCCTCCTAAGACGTAACGACCATATCACCCCACAGATAATGGCATTGCTTCTTCTGGGTACAACGTAGGAGTAAGGGAATAGCTATTATGGACGCTATGAGAAGAGTAAAATAGCTATAGGTATTTTTATGACGACACTTTTTAAGGATACGTTTTGAAAATATCATCACATTCAATTAAGGGAACAGACAGCGTACAATGAACTGAGTAAATTTAAGTGTGCCATATTGGATAAGAATAGCGTCCATAATAGCTTTTCCTGTACTCCAATCTAGTGTCAACTTCGGCGCACACCTCATTCGCTATTTTACGTCGCAAACAGAACGTACTTCGTTGACGTCGGTGTGTCGAGCCTGATTAGAAGTATAGACTGATGACTCTGGTACCAAATAGAGTGAGGGCCATACGCCGTAAGGATGGGAGAACAACAACATCTGTGACTGGGATACTTCTCCGGGTGTAAAGGGCCACTCCACAACCTATATGACTGCCGACTGAGGAAAACAACTCGAGTCTGTAAAGAGTCGGAATGGTAGCAAGACTTACCTCTTGTGCAGGATGATTATGTCAACACCTGACGCCATGAGCACGTCGCAGAGGAGTCGCAGCCGCTACGTTGCTGACCACATTGTTGCTTAGTGTCGCGAACTTGTAAGTGTGGCGAGTTGGTGCTGAGAGCGGATAAGCCACTGTCATTAGCAGTGGAAGGTGGCGTTGAGAGATGTCATCACTCCATTTTGCCATTTGTGGAGGGAAGCTCTAATGGGTGTCGGTGCACGACGATGGTGGGATCTCTGAAGTGCTGGTTCCTCCTCGACATCGCCGCGTCACGTCCCTATGTGGGGGCCTGTGCTATATCCACACGGTCTTCTCTGAAAGGAGTAGTGTGATGATTGTGATCTCATCCCGCGGGTCCTATGAAAAAGCATCCACAGCATCGATAAGGCCAAGGCAACTGTCGCGCAAATAATTCTGTCGCTGGCACCGTCGGCTAAATCGTGGTGTGACTGTGGACCGGCCTGGCACGTGCAGTGTCGTGGAGAGGAAGGTTTCTGGGCCCCGTGACTGACAGACGGCGACGTTTGCGTCGGCATGGTGCTCGTTGTTTAAGCACGTGTTCTTCCATATCAGATGGCGGCAACGGGGTACGACGTCCGGAGTGGGAGGCCACTTTTCACGTGCCTTATCGCCAATCACTTTCACATAGTACTACTGACTACCGAAGATGAATCCCTGTGATGTCGTTCGGCGGGATCTTCGCGCAGGAACTGTTCGACATCGAGCGCCTTACGCGATACCGAGGTGATAAGGGAATCACAATGTCGGTTTGCGGTAATTATATCCCGTGGTCAATCGTTAGGCAAACGACGGCACTCGGTTACGGCCGCGCTGAGGACAAACAGCGGCTGGCTGGGGTGGGGAAGACGGCTCCAAGGCAGCCCTCTCTACATCTACATCTGCATCTACATTTATACTCCGCAAGCCACCCAACGTTGTGTGGCGGAGGGCACTTTACTTGCCACTGTCATTACCTCCCTTTTCTGTTCCTGTCGCGTATGGTTCGCGGGAAGAACGACTGTCCGAAAGCCTCCGTGCGCGCTCGAATCTCTCTAATTTTACATTCGTGATCTTCTCGGGAGGTATAAGTAGGGGGAAGCAATATATTCGATCCCTCATCCAGAAACGCACCCTCTCGAAACCTGGCGAGCAAGCTACACCGCGATGCAGAGCGCCTCTCTTGCAGAGTCTGCCACTTGAGTTTGCTAAACATCTCCGTAACGCTATCACGGTTACCAAATAACCCTGTGACGAAACGAACCTCTGTTCTTTGGATCTTCTCTATCTCCTCCGTCAACCCGACGTGGTACGGATCCCACACTGATGAGCAATACTCAAGTAAAGGTCGAACGAGTGTTTTGTAAGCCACCCCCTTTGTTGATGGACTACATTTTCTAAGGACTCTCCCAATGAATCTCAATCTGGTACCCGCCCTACCAACAATAAATTTTATATGATCACTCTACTTCAAATCATTCCGCACGCATACTCCCAGATATGTTACAGAAGTAGCTGCTACCAGTGTTTGTTCCGCTATCATATAATCATACATTAAAGGATCCTTCTTTCTATGTATCCGCAATATATTACATTGGCCTATGTTAAGGGTCAGTTGCCACTCCCTGCACCAAGTGCCTATCAGCTGCAGATCTTCCTGCATTTCGCTACAATTTTCTAATGCTGCAACTTCTCTGTATACTACAGCATCATCCGTGAAAAGCAGCACGGAACTTCCGACACTATCTACTATGTCATTTATATATATTGTGAAAAGCAATGGTCCCATAACACTCCCCTGTGGCACGCCAGAGGTTACTTTAACGTATGTAGACGTCTCTCCATTGATAACAACATGCTGTGTTCTGTTTGCTAAAAACTCTTCAATCCAGCCACACAGCTAGTCTGATATTCCGTATGGTCTTACTTTGTTTATCAGGCGACAGTCCGGAACTCTATCGAACGCCTTCCGAAAGTCAAGGAAAATAGCATCTACCTGGGAGCCTGTATCAAGTATTTTCTGGGTCTCATGAACAAATAAAGCGAGTTGGGTCTCATACCTACAGAGTAGATTCTGGGTTTCCAAAAACGACATGATACTCGAGCAAAAAACATGTTGTAAGATTCTACAACAGGTCGACGTCAGAGATATAGGTCTATAGTTTTGCGCATCTGTTCGACAACCCTTCTTGAAGACTGTACTCTTTTCCAATCATTTGGAACCATCCATTCCTTTAGAGTCTTGTAGACTTGTGGTACACGGCTGTTAGAGAGGGGGGGGGGGGGGGGGGCAAGTTCTTTCGCGTACTCTGTGTAGAATCGAATTGGTATCCCGTTAGGTCCAGTGGACTTTCCTCTGTTGAGTGATTCCAGTTGCCTTTCCATTCCTTGGACACTTATTTGGATGACAGCCATTTTTTCGTTTGTGCGAGGATTTAGAGAAGGAACTGTAGTGCGGTCTTCCTCTGTGAAACAGCTTTGGAAGAAGGTGTTTAGTATATCAATATTGTTAGTGACCGCAACGACGTCCGAGTGATGGTGGGGGGACATACGGCGGTGGTCGAGGTGCGATGCGACGTACTTGGAGTTATCGTCGTCGCGGTGACAGCTGATACTTACCTCAAAGGCTGCGCTGTCCATAAGGGGGACTTGGGCAATACGTCGTTGAACGCATTCTGATTGTGGATGGCGCTCATTCCAGGAACCAGAGCATGAGAATGGGCGACCATCGTACAATATGACGTCCCTGTAATCTACGATCGGTGGCGTACATAGCCTCGAAGACCGATGTGAACTTGCCGAATGTCTTTCAGGACTGGACACGTGCTGAACTGTGCTCTTTTCTCGGCAACGTGTTCGGTGGTGACCGTACCGCAGTGTCTGAGGGCCTCAATCACGACGTCTGCAGGGAGTTCGAACGGCAGTCGTGAACCATTTTCACGTATCTAGTACTACCGATTGTGGGAAGATGAATCCCTATGATGCCGTTCGGCGGTATCTTCGAGCAGGAACTGTTCTAAAAAAATATGGCTCTGAGCACAATGAGGTCATCAGTCCACTAGAACTTAGAACTACTTAAACCTAACTAGCCTAAGGACATGACACACATCCATGTTTGAGGCAGGACTCGAACCTACGACCGTAGCGGTCGCGCGGTTCCAGACTGCAGCGCCTAGAACCACTCGGCCACTCCGTCCGGCGAACTGTTCGACATAAAGCGCTTTGGGACGGGCGAAATCGAGGCGACAAGGGAGTCACAATGGCACTTTGCGGTAATTGTATTCCATGGTGTCTCGTTAGGGAAACTGCGGAACGCGGCTACAGCCGCAGTAAACACAAACAGCTACTAGCTGCGCTTCGCTGCAGAATTCAGGCACGTCGAAGGCTGGCTGCTTTAAGCTAGCGAGCCGGTGCTGCTAAAAGTGCACTTTCACTTTGTTATTCTTCATTAATAGAGACATTTAGCAATTTCATAAGCGACATTAGTTACAAATTCTTCGTGGAATGACCTTCCTCAAATCAAATAATAAATTTGGAACCCTAAGGTTACACGTTAAGGGGCAGACAGGTTATTTATCGGAAATGACAAGGAAATATCAAGCAACTTTAGCAGAACAATTCTGAACCAATTAAATGAATGCGTTGTGTCTGTTCTTTTCGACATGTCTGAAAGAAGAGACATTAGGTATTCACATATTTGATTCGCCTAGTTGGTCAATGGATTCACTTTCTTCAGGGAGGACGCACAAGTCCGACCGAAACCCTGCGGTACTCTCAGAGAAGAGAGCATAGAGGAACTAAAGAGAGACTGCGGGTAGGTGGCGCTCTGTTGGAATGTTGCTCGACTGTGGGGAATTCCTAGATAATTCACAGAGTGGCAATAACACTGTGTCCCGCATGGCGCAGTGGTCAACCCACGTGCATACTACGTAGGAGATCTCAGGCTCAAATTCAGGTCCGGTACACATTTTCATTCGTCGCCGCTGATTCTGTGTAATTGCCCGGTGCAGCTGACATCAGTAACCCCTTTCCCCTTTCCTTTCTCCCCCCACCCCCTCTCCTCGTCACTCCTCCTTTAATTTACGTATAATTCTGAACCACACAGGAAGTAGATTGACAATGACGTAGTTGGCAAGCGTATTATGCAGTGTTGTCAGTTCCACGTGTGACAAACGACAGGGAGGATAGTTTTCTCAGCTGGTGTGCTTCAGATTCTTGCCATTTGAAGCTGTGGAGAAGCTGTCTGCTGCTGGGTTACTTGTAGCCGAAATATGTGAAACATAGCCCAATTAGATTTATTCGCGTGTTCGTAACTGTGATTTTGATCTAAAGCATAGTTACGAATCAATATCCAGAATCATCAACAGTAAATCGAAAATCGTAAATAAGAAGTGGGAGCAGTTATTTGGATGCCACTACTCTGTAAAAGCTGCCGTAATTAGTTTTTTCTTTCATTCTTAGAAATTCATTCGCCTGACGCGATCACCTCTTTTTATTTTGTGGCATTTCTCGTGGTTACACTGAAAAAATTTGGAAGATACCACAGATTTTATTGTTTTGATTATTGTGAAATTAAAAACATTTTTTTTTACGAATACTCTCATTGACGTACATGGAAATAACATAATGTTTCAAATCAAGGATGTGAACTGGTCTCCAAATTTGCAGATAAATTAACCCAGCAAGAGTGTGCAGAGCAAATTCGATTCATGCCCCTGCCAACACGAAGGGAGTAGCAGCTGTCATCAGCACATGTAAATAGGAATACAAAACACTGACAGTATTTTCTGAAATACGTCTTCATTCAGCGAAACTGCCGTTCAGTCTGAAATAATAAAAAAAAATGAGTAATAACATATACTCGTAGTGATTTCAGTATAATCGCTGATATTACGTTGTCTGTGGAAGCGGAAGACGTCTGATGAATTGCTGTGTCAACAAGCAGTATACTTAAAATGGACGTAAACCAAAATGTCAGAAAGAGGTCCTTCAAGGTGAGCCTGGGGTGAGATGTCTTTAGCGCGCTTCGCAATTGGCCTTGTTTTCTCTACAATTTTCCCTGATTATTTCCTATTACCGAAGCCTCAAGGCTATCGTCTGGTACATATAAAACATCTCGTGACTACAAATCAAGTGTGATAGGTGCTGGCTTCGAATCCAGGTAAAGTAAAAGTTTTTCTTCTTGTCGTATCAGTTTCTGTCATCTCGCAACTGGTGATTAATTTCGATTTCTAACATTCGATTGTTAATAATTTGATTAGGTGCTGTGTTCGAATCTCCGTCCAACACAAAACTCTATGCCATAATATTTAAAGTTTACCTGAGTATAATTTCTTGCTTATGACTGAAACCATATGTGCTATGACAGTGCTACTAAAGCAGAGTTATTAAACACTGTTTTCCGAAACTCCTTCACCAAAGAAGACGAAGTAATTATTCCTAAATTCCAATCAAGAACAACTGCCAAAATGAGAAATACAGAAGTAGTTATCCTCGGTGTCGCAAAGCAGCTTAAATCACTTAATAAAGGCAAGGCTTCGGTTCCAGATTGTATACCAGTCAAGTTCCTCTCAGAGTATGCTGATACAATAGCTCCATATTTAGAAATTAAATACAACCGCTCGCTCACAGAAATATCCGTACCGGTATCTAAAGACTGGAAAATTGCTCAAGTCACACCAGTACTCAAAAAGGGAAGTAGGAGTAATCCGTTGAACTACACACTCATATCATTTGGACATTTACTGTATTCGAACATTATGAAGTACCTCGAAGAAAAAGATTTATCGACACGAAGTCAGCTTGGATTCACAAAATACCTTTCTTGCGAAACACAACTAGCCTTTTATACTCATGAAGTAATGACTGCTGTCGACAGTGGATGTCAAATTGATTCCACATTTTTAGATTTCCACAAGGCTTTCGAGACCGTTCCTCACAAGCGTCTTTTAACCAAACTGAGTGCATGTGGAATTTCGCCTCATTTGTGAGACTGAATTTGTGATTTCCTGTCAGAAAGGACACAGTTCGTAGTAATGACGGAAAGTCATCGAGTAAAACAGAAGTAATATCCGGCGTTGCCCTAGAAAGTGTTATAGGACCTCTAGTGTTGCTGACATATATTAATGACATAGGAGACAAGCTCGGTAGCCGCGTGAGATTGTTTGCAGATGATGCTGTCATTTACCGTCTTGGGAAACCATCAGATGACAAAAACGAATTGCAAAATAATTTAGATAAGACCTCTATATGTGCGAAAAGTGGAAATAGACCCTGAATAAAAAAAAGTGTGAAGTTATTCACGTGAGCACTAAAAGAAATCAGTTAAACTTAGATTACGCAATAAATTGGAACGATCACATAGGTAATGTTGTGGGTAGAGCAAACCAAAGACTGCGATTCATTGGCAGAACTCTTTAGAAGGTGCAACAGGTCTACTAAAGAAACTGCTTACACCACGCTTGTCCGCCCCTATTCTGCAGTATTGCTGTGCGAAGTTGGATACGCATCATGTGGGACTGACGGATGACATCGAGAAAGTTCAAAGAAGGGCGGTTCGTTTTATGTTATCGCGAAATAGGGGAGATAGTGTCACAGACATGATACATGAGTTGGAGAGGCAATAATTAAAACAAAGGTGTTTTTCGTTGCGAATGGATCTTCTCATGAAATTTCAGTCACCAGTTTTCTCCTATGACTGCGAAAACATTCTGTTGGCACCCATCTACATAGTGAGTAATAATCATCACGATAAAATAAGAGAAATCAGGGCTCGCACAGAAAAATTTCAGTCCTCGTTTTTCCCGCGCGCCGTTCAGGATTGGAGCGCTAGAGAGACAGATTGAAGGTGGTTCATGGAACCCTCTGCCAGGCACTTTATTGTGAATATCAGGGTAATCATGTAGATGCAGATGTAGATTTAAAATCTTTTTTCGTTAGTTAAAACAGGAACAATATTTGGTAGACTGTAGTGCAGGGTCCCAGTGCAATACCAAAATTTTCGTCGTATCATTTCAAGTTGAAACTTGCTTTTTGAAATATCTTTTGTAGTAACAAATGTGAGTTAACAAACGTAATTAGTGTCTCTTTTCTAATAATTAGTTATCTGAGATTAGCTGTGTCGTGATATTAATTTGAATCAGCACTGAAAGCCATACAGAGTAGTTATCTGTTGTTCCCTCTTGCAGTAACCATTTGGTATATTAAGACGACTGTAGCGAAAAGAGAGCAAGAGACCTGCGAGAAAGGCTGCAGACAAATCCATCGCAACACAACTCATGTCGTTCGGATACTTTGATTATTATAGTACATGTACCCGGCATTATTTTTGCAAATAATTGTAATATTATGGTAGTTATGTACAGGGCATTTTACAGGGAGTTGACAAAAATATGGGAACACCGTAGCGGTAGTGCATTATCATGCTTAATACGGTGTAGGAAAACAATTTTCATTCAGAATGGATTCCAGTGGTCTGCGAATAGATAAATACAGGCCAGGTATAGTTTTTCAAAGAATCGTATGCCATTCTTCCTGCAAGATAGTGGCAAGGACATGTAATGATGGACGTGTACAGCGATCACGAATCCTGCTTTCGAAAGTAGATAAGACAAAATAACATTGAGATCTGGTTGACTATGGTGGTCGAGGCGGGTGTAACGAACAGCCTCGAGTTCACGAAACGGTCCTGGACGGTGCGAGCTGTGTGAGTGCGGAGCCTGTCACCTTGGAACACAGTACCACCTTCGCGGAACAGATTGTACCATGGGATACATCTGATGAACCTTACGATCACATGATACTTGGCAGTAAACCGAGTAAGTGAGTAGCCTTTGCATGTGTGTTTGTGTGTGTGTGTGTGTGTGTGTGTGTGAGTGTGTGTGTGTGTATGTGTGTGTGTGTGTGTGTGTGTGTGTTATACTAAATACACTCCTGGAAATGGAAAAAAGAACACATTGACACCGGTGTGTCAGACCCACCATACTTGCTCCGGACACTGCGAGAGGGCTGTACAAGCAATGATCACACGCACGGCACAGCGGACACACCAGGAACCGCGGTGTTGGCCGTCGAATGGCGCTAGCTACGCAGCATTTGTGCACCGCCGCCGTCAGTGTCAGCCAGTTTGCCGTGGCATACGGAGCTCTATCGCAGTCTTTAACACTGGTAGCATGCGCGACAGCGTGGACGTGAACCGTATGTGCAGTTGACGGACTTTGAGCGAGGGCGTATAGTGGGCATGTGGGAGGCCGGGTGGACGTACCGCCGAATTGCTCAACACGTGGGGCGTGAGGTCTCCACAGTACATCGATGTTGTCGCCAGTGGTCGGCGAAAGGTGCACGTGCCCGTCGACCTGGGACCGGACCGCAGCGACGCACGGATGCACGCCAAGACCGTAGGATCCCACGCAGTGCCGTAGGGGACCGCACCGCTACTTCCCAGCAAATTAGGGACACTGTTGCTCCTGGGGTATCGGCGAGGACCATTCGCAACCGTCTCCATGAAGCTGGGCTTCGGTCCCGCACACCGTTAGGCCGTCTTCCGCTCACGCCCCAACATCGTGCAGCCCGCCTCCAGTGGTGTCGCGACAGGCGTGAATGGAGGGACGAATGGAGACGTGTCGTCTTCAGTGATGAGAGTCGCTTCTGCCTTGGTGCCAATGATGGTCGTATGCGTGTTTGGCGCCGTGCAGGTGAGCGCCACAATCAGGACTGCATACGACCGAGGCACACAGGGCCAACACCCGGCATCATGGTGTGGGGAGCGATCTCCTACACTGGCCGTACACCTCTGGTGATCGTCGAGGGGACACTGAATAGTGCGCAGTACATCCAAACCGTCATCGAACCCATCGTTCTACCATTCCTAGACCGGCAAGGGAACTTGCTGTCCCAACAGGACAATGCACGTCCGCATGTATCCCGTGCCACCCAACGTGCTCTAGAAGGTGTAAGTCAACTAGCCTGGCCAGCAAGATCTCCGGATCTGTCCCCCATTGAGCATGTTTGGGACTGGATGAAGCGTCGTCTCACGCGGTCTGCACGTCCAGCACGAACGCTGGTCCAACTGAGGCGCCAGTTGGAAATGGCATGGCAAGCCGTTCCACAGGACTACATCCAGCATCTCTACGATCGTCTCCATGGGAGAATAGCAGCCTGCATTGCTGCGAAAGGTGGATATACACTGTACTAGTGCCGACATTGTGCATGCTCTGTTGCCTGTGTCTATATGCCTGTAGTTCTGTCAGTGTGATCATGTGATGTATCTGACCCCAGGAATGTGTCAATAAAGTTTCCCCTTCCTGGGACAATGAATTCACGGTGTTCTTATTTCAATTTCCAGGAGTGTACAAGCGTGCGCATGTGAACTGATAACCTAAATGTGCTACTGAGCTCAAGGCCACATCACTTACATGAAACTGGAAAGAATCCTGTGTGTATGTGTGTGTGTGTGAGAAAACCAATCTTATTCATAAGCAAATAAATAAGCAACCCAATAATTTCACGCTCAGTAGACTTGGTCAGCGCGAATTTTTGGAGAAAAAGGAAGATAGCCTAACACCATAAAAAAACAACTAAAATGTCAACCTGTATAAGAATGTAACCCGAAACACACGAAAATATCTGTAAAATACAGTAACTGACAGAACCTACATTGCGCAAAGGAAACGGAACAATCACGTATTATCAATCCCACTTGCAAAGTGAAATAAACAAAAACTACAGTTGGTCCAGGGAAATTGCATTTATAACCTTGACACAGAATGCCACTGATGCACGTGAATCAACTTTCATGTTCCGAAATTTCAGTCAGGAAGGAACTTATAAATAAAGAAGCAAAAGTAAAGACTCTAATACGAAAATTCATTTAATCCAATTACTTCCATGATAAGTAAATTAACTCGGAAGAGCAATAAACAGAATAATTATCAAAAATTCGATTTTGACGAGGATGAAGTGGACCAATAATACAGTCTACAGAAATAAACTTTTTACCTCATAAAACAACGTATTGTTCTTCATTTCAAAACCTTTTTTATGTCTGTAGGCTACCCAGCCACTGTTCTGAGTCATCATTCCTCCTCGTAATACATTTTTAACTCATATTTTCCCAAACGTTCGTCTATTCTTTATATGTGCACTTAACGAATCACCCGCCTGACGAATCACCCGCCTGCTGCACACTGCAGCTATTCACTACTGACTATCAAATATTCTACGAATCCAGAGTGCTGCCATCACAGACAGATACTGTTGCCCAACAACTGTTTCTCTTGCCAACGCTCTTCAAATATATTATTTTACTTTACAAATATTAACACATCCAATTTCATCATCAAAAAATAGCGATCTTACACCCGATCTGATATGGGGTCCGTGAAATGGCACGATATTTCTGTCCAAATTATCACAGGATTTAAACTCAGCCAGAAACAGGAAATAGTGAGAAATAAAAGTCATCGCACCAAGTGACGTTCTTCCTTTACTCCACAGTTCAGATTTTATGACTTCGAGGTCATTTTTAGCTGTAACGGAATTTGCGTCACAGATGAGCGGTATTAGAATTATACCTCTCCCTGCAGTTATCTCTTTATGGAGCTACGTTCATGTTGTTTTGGTGCTGACAGGGTTCGTGAACGCGACATTCAGTTCAGCAGTGACTTTTACAGGTGTCGTTCTCTTATTTTCCATGACAAACGTCGTCAGTGATTGTCCGTAATACTCACTCAACACACAATTTAATTCACATTGTGATTTAACGAAGGGTTTCCGCTTTCCCTATATGCAGTATAAATCTTCAGAATGGTGCTTCTTGAAACACCAAACACTTTGGCTACTTTGGTTACGGAAGCACCACTATACAAAAATCAATAATTTTCCAACATTTTACCTCAGTTGGTTCCGACATAAAGTGCTAACAACTACACAGAACACTGTAATGACTACGACTTCACCAATGAGTGACAGAATGAGTGAGGAGGGCTGGATATCAGTTTTCCAGTAGTCAATTTGATATACTTTTTATTTATTGAAGAATCAGAAACAGACGTTCCAAGTTCATCAATTGGCACTGTGGTGTGACGTCCACTTGTTGAACGTCTTCCTCACCCAGCTGGTTGTAGAGACGTGGATGGAGGTTTCCACAGCAGAAACTCCAACGCGCTGCCCCAGGAAACCTGGAGCTACCACCCTGAATCACTACACGATCTTGGTGGCAGCTCAGTACATGGCTGATGACCTATACATTTAAGAACATGCACTACTGTCATTACTTATTACACACAAAACAACTGTACACCCACTATGTAACCAACAGGCATTACTTTTACACCCGGCCCAAAATGTACAAGTGTTATCGGTCGCCATAAGACGGCTAATTTCTTTTAATTAATAATAACTAGACAATCTAAGACGTGAGGCAGTGTTTTCACCAGACCGAACTTTTATTAAACAACTCAACCAAAATCATAAAAATTAACCGTTAAAACAACCACAGCAATCCTGACTATTGACAAAAAAGGTCACAAAAAACATCCGAGAGGACAATAAAACAGACCATAATATATAAAATATTTAAAATATATCACTAGGTCTTTTAAACTGAACACCGACGTACAGTAGATGGCGTAAGGAATTTCCGACGTCAATGGTCTTACGCTACACACAGTAGTAGACTCCCACAATCAAGTACCAGTGCAATGCAGCCCAACCACCTACTCACAGCCTACATAGTATGAATCAATGGCTACGCCGCCTCACTAAACAACTTCACAAAGCGCCGAATCTCACAATATGGCGCTCATCCCCTACCTTTTCAACAGTAAAGTGAATACGTAGCGTGATGTTAAGACTCTACAATGTGACCGACGCAGATCAATAACTAGGGTCAACTATCTTTTTTCCACTAGTCAGCGTTCTCACTGGTTTGATGCGGCTCACCATTAACTCCTCTCCTGTGTCAAACTCTTCATCTCAGAGTTGCGCTTGTAACCAACATTCTCTATTATTTCTTAAATGTGATCCAGTCTCGATCTTCCTCTACAGCTTTCCCTCTGCAAGTCGGTCTGGTTCCCTGATGTAATAGATTTCCTATCGTCTTGTCCCTCCTTCCTGTCAGTGTTTTCCATATATTCCCATTCCATCCGTTTCTGCGCAGACCCTCCTCATTCCTTACCTTATCTGTCCACCTAATATTCAATATTCGCCTGTAGCATCACATCTCAAATGCTACCATTCTGTTTTGTTCCGATTTTCGCACAGTCCATGTTGTGCGACCATACAATGCCGTGCTCCAGACGTTCATTCTCAAAAAAATCTTCCTCAAATTAAGGCCTATGTTTAATACTTGACCAGAAATGTCCTTTTCACCATTGCTAGTCTGCTTTTGATGTCCTCCTTGGTTATTTTGCTAAATAGGTAGCACATTTCCTTAACCTAATCAACTTGGTGACCGTCAGTCCTGATTATAGTTTGTCCCTCTTCTCCTTTCTGGTAGTTGTCATTACTTTTCGTCTTTCTTCGATGTATTCTCAATCCATATTCTGTACTCGTTAGACAGTTCATTTCATTCAGCAGATCCGGTAATTCTTCTTTACTTCCACTGAGGACCTAATGTCATCAGCAAATTGCCTCTCTGGTGTCTTTATCTTTCCTAAAGTCAAACTGTTCTCACCTAACATAGCCTCAGTTTTCCTTTCCATTTTTATGTTTATTATTCTTTTGAGTAACTTGTGTGCTTGAGCTGTTAAACCAATTGTGAGATAATTCACACACTTGTAGTCTAGTAATTGTGTGCGTGACTTTTATCTGAAAGTCAGATAGTGTATCGTCAGACTCACACATTCTGCACACTAATGTGAATAGTCAGATTGTTCCCAGTTCCTCCAACACTTCTATAAATTCTAATGGAATGTTATCTATTTTTTTCTGCCTTATTTGATCTTAAGTATTCCAAATCTCTTTTAAATTCTGATTCTGAAACTGGATCCTCAATTTCTTATATGTCGGCTCCTGTCACTTCTTCTATCACGTCATTAGACAAATCTTTCCCCTTCAGCGCACCCTTTCCAGTTATCCGCTCCATTTGCCCTCATAAAGTTACCACTCTTGATTTTCATATTAATTTTTTATGTTGTTGTTGTCTTCAAATGGTTCAAATGGCTCTAAGAACTATGGGACTTAACATATTTGGTCATCAGTCCCTTAGACTAAGAACTACTTAAACCCAACTAACGTAAGGACATCACACACATCCATGCCCAAGGCAGAATTCGAAACTGCGACCGTAGCAGCAGCGCGGTTGCGGACTGAAGTACTTAGAACCGCTTGGCCATAGCGTCCGGCTGTTGAGGTCTTCAGTCCAGAGACTGGTTTGATGCAGCTCTCCATGCTACTCTATCCTCTGCAAGCTTCCTCATCTCCAAGTACCTACTGCAACCTACATCCTTCTGAATCTGTTTAGTGTATTCGTCTCTTGGTCTCCCTCTACGACTTTTACCCTCCACGCTGCCCTCCAATACTAAATTGGTGATCTATTCTTGCCTCAGAACATGTCCTAACAACCGGTCCCTTCTTCTAGTCAAGTTGTGAAACAAATTTCTCTTCTCCCCAGTTCTCTTCAGTACCTCCTCATCAATTACATGATATACCCATCTAACCTTCAGCATTATTCGTAGCCTTTCGCTTACTGTATTTGATCCCCAACACCTTCAGAATTTGAAAGATAATATTCCAGTCAACATTGGCAAAAGCTTTCTCTAAGTATTTTTTATATGCCGAGTCAATCCTTCCGGAAATCATTTCTTTTTCGATTTCTTCACATTTTTCATGCAGACATTTCGCCTTAGCTTCCCTGATCTTCGTATAGATTTCATTCCCCAGCGACTTGAATTTCTGGATTCCTGGATTTCCCTGAACATTTCTGTACTTCCTTCTTTCATTGATCAACTGAAGTATTTCTTCTGTTAGCCATGGTTTCTTTTAAGTTACCTTCTTTGAACCAATGTTTTTGTTTCCTACTTCCGTGATTGCATTTTTTAGATATGTCCACTCATCTTCAACTGAACTTAGTACTGAGCTATTCCTTATTGATGTATCTATGGGCTTTGAAAACTTCAAGCGTATCTCTTCATTCCTTAGTAATTCCATATCCAACTTATTTACGTATTGATTCTTCCTGAGTTATCTCGTAAATTGCTGCCTTCTATTCATCACCGCTACATTCTGATCTGAGTGTGGGTACACCTTACATTTAGCGTTAATAGATGTTTTAAATTAAATAAACAACGGGAAAGTAGTGCTCCGGCCTTCGACAAGATACCACTTATATCCAGTGACAGAAGACGTTACAGCTGTACCACACCTGCACCTTTACATCAGTCAACCAAACGAACTCCAATCAGTGTCAACCAAAATGTACCTTTTCCAAAAGATGTCTGCAATTCTGAAAACCTCAGAGCATCCAACAACTTGATTCAGAAGGACAACGATTATTCCACGCAACAATGCCCGCTGGCTCATCATCAATCTAAACCAAAACAAATAAGCTCAGCACAACGTACCCACATAACCAACAGGGAAACAGCTAAAACCACGAAGTCAGAAGCATAAAACCCTTTTAGCTTGCAGATGTTCCTTTTTTTCCTGTTCATTTTATTGGTTTTTGGGCCGTGCCCATTCAGTCATCTCAGAGAGTAATGTCAATTATAACGATACGAATGTACGGTTAACTCAACACACAGTCCCCGAGCAAGAAAATCTCTGGCTCGTCTGGGAATCGGACCATGACACCTTCATTTACCAATCCGCCGTGCTGACAGTGTAGCTTGGTAGCTGCGGACTAGCGTTACAGATGTTCGCAATGCCAACACTTGGTACCGATCCCACCTACAAGTTTATCGAAAGTCGATATCAAGTAAACAACCAGACACTAACCATTATTTTAATCATATTTATTCCTTACTAGAAATACACCACGGCGACGCAAAGCATTCACGTTATTCCTGTGATGTCACACGCAGTGTTTATCATCTCGTGCTAGATATGTACAGTTGCTGGGTTGTAGCTCGGTAATTAAAATACCTCTAACTATTTCGCCGGCAACGATCACATCGTCTGCAACACCCTAGTGAACGTTCGGAACACACAGCACCACTAAACAGCGGATCACACATACCTGTGTATTCTCTGCAGTCGGCAACGCAGATGGCGGCTAAATCACACTACACTGAAATCATTTACAAACTCCAGGTCAATGGCATACGACCACCCCGCCTCATGACCACTCCCAGTATCGACAGCGTCATCTGGTATGAGCGTGCAAAACACGGCTGGCCAACAAACGGAGAAGCTGGCTGAGTAACTATTTTCATCTGTTGCTGTGACGCTAATTCAAATGCACCCTTGGGCTAACCAATCGGCACACATGCAACGTATTGATGACACTCCACAGATCATGCTTCTGGTCAAATACAACAGGCGTAACCTACAGGCTTGGCTAGCTTTTAAGTTTAAGCATGCATTTCTCTCGGTGTTTCCATTTTTTGTCCAACCAACCTATTTGTATGTAAATATCTTTGACTTTCACAGAAGTAATGCATGTATTTGTATTTGAAGTGGAGGTTATGTAACTTTTTACTGCATATCTGCCACAAATTTTACATTTCCTTTCAGTATCTTGCTGTGATTAGCTGGAGAGATGGGAATGGGGGCGGGCAAGTTATCTTTTCTAAACTTATTTATTTGTTTACTGAAATTACATCCTGAGTGACTGCCTCTGTTTAATACTTCATGTCACTGGCTAGAGATGGGGACAGTGAGGTTTCATAAAGCACAAATGAGCTACTTCTGCCATCTTGGATTCTGACTGCTAGCCCGTCATGTATAAGGAAGACTATGTTACTTATAAGAGTGATGACATCGTAATAAGGAGGGTGGGGCATTTGATGTGTTGGAGAAATTGGTTATATCCCATTTGGTTGAACGTCATTTTTGATTCAGAATGCCTATTATCTTCCTACTTACGCGGCAAAGATGTGGGTCTTTCTTCTTTTTTTGTGTAAAATGCTGAGGGAAATTAGAGGATTTGATAGGACACGTGCATTACAACGTTTTGACAGCAAGTTTTTAATATTCTCATATGACACATTATGGTTAGCCAAGAAGCATCAGATAAGTACTGAGAAGATGACTTTTCTAACCAATAGCTCAAAGTTAGCACTATTAATATATGTTACTATCAAGAATTCTGGTTCTGTCAGTAGTTATCAGATGATAGTTGGCTCAAGATAACACAAAAAATATTGACAATGAGACATTGTAATTTATATAAAATTGGTGTTAAAGTAAGAAAGCTAACATTGTGTGCTACTTGCATCATAATGTGAGTAAAATTCACAACAAAATAATGCAGGATGTGCCACAATATATAACTGATCTCAGCGCTCCAGGTACCCGCACGCACGTGTGTGTGCGTGTGTGTGTGTGTGTGTGTGTGTGTGTGTGTGCGCGCGTGTACGCGCGCAAGCGCTCCTGCGCGCGAGTGTGTGTGTTATAGCATCAGGAAATATCAACACTTCTAAGCCGTATGAGGGTTTCCAGTGCCAATTAAAAACTTCGAACAAACTTGATATTAACACGGAAGTTCGTATCTCCAGACGCTTTATAACGGATTCATGGCAAAGAACTGCTAGGCAGGTTACAGGGAGGTTATATACGCGTCTGAAATGTTGTGGCTGCTCTCCTACGCTAGAAGCGACGGGGGCTGGGGCCCTAATTACGTCGGCTGAGGTACGCACATGGCGGTGACGCGGCTCCAGATTAAAGCAATAAGTTTGGAGGCGGCTGTGCCGCGATGACAACCCCCATAAGCTGGAGGGGCCATCTGCTGGAGGGGCGATGTCGAGGCAAGAGACGGCGCGGCCCAGGACTGCGTGTTGTTTGGCCCGTCCTTCAGAGGGCGGAGAAGCGCCTTGTTAAATGCGACGACGGCGCCGGCCGCTTTTTACGGCGTGTTCTTGTGGATACTGCCTGGCCACGGGACAGCTCTGCAACGGTATTACAGGGGAAAGGCTCTGTTGAAACAGCGGACGTAGCTTACGGGTGAGAGCAATCTCTGGGGGATGTGCTAGTCGACGTATCTTTGTTTTTACGACGCCTTTACACCTCGAAATTGTGTTAGCTACTTCTTGCATGTTCGGTGCTCTCTTAAGACCGGCTCCGAAATACAGTGTCTTTTTCTGCTATGTAAATCAATGTTCAACTGAAATTATTGGGTTGGTATGCAAGTTAGTAGTGTTTTTGTTTGGCATTTTCAAGTTCCGGTTGCTATGAGTCTATGTATCGATTGTAATATTTTTATTTGTTGTTCACTCATGCTGTTTGAGTTTAGGTGGAAAGGGTACAGTACTGCCCGACATTGAAAATAGGTACAACATTCTTCGTTATTCTTGTCAGAACAACATTTTTTTTTTAATAATAACTCAATTTCACTTAATACACCGAAGCCGAATACCAGTGTAGGAAAGAATGACAATTTATTTATTTAATTGATCACATGTGCACTCCCACAAAATAAATCCCTACATCCAATTTGGTGAGATCTGCGAAATGTATGAATGTATGGTCGTCTGCTAACCGCAGATAGTGAATGTTCAATATATGATCATCTTTGAGACGGCCCTTTGGTCGTCTTTGGTGGAACCAAGGAGATGAAATTTACCTGAGCTTTGAGCGCCTGAAATGTGGCTGACCAATGGGTAGCATGGTCTTCCCCCACCTCGACAGAGGTGCGAGATGACCTGAGGAACGGCCATGTTTCAGCACTTGGGCGCTGCATCTTGTGTTGGTAAAACCTGTCTTAGGTGTGCTCCGTAAAGACACAAGAGTGGAGAGAATGGTATGCATGTGGAATACTTAAGAGTAGTTTGGAATAGTAATTTCTCTATTTCAGGAACTTTTGTCGGGAGAATTAAGTGTCAGGCAGGTAATAATAAGGGGATCGTAGTAATCTTCGGAAGTGACCAACGGTCACAATGAAACCACTTGTAGCAATAAGTAAAATACTTCCGAGTGCATAAGTTAAGCTGAATTACTGGCGTGTGTACTGTAAGTTGGAAATATTTAAGAAATGGCATGTGCAAGACTTGAAATTAGAGATGAGTACTTCCACGTGGTGAGTACAGTGTGAGTCTCAATCTGTGTATGAGACAAAGGATAAGGAGAAGTACTCGTCCATGGTATCAGTTGAGGACTCTCGTGTATGAGGAATATATTCTTAATATTACTTTGCGTGTTATGTTTCCGTGTGACGCTTGATTCAAACTATAATACTCTGAGAGTTAAGGAAGGTGAATCAGCTGTATATACAGCAACGCCACTTGGCTTGCATTGCACAGGAAGACGTGCATATATCCTCCAGAGTTCATAGTACGAAAGAAAAGTTGCGAAGTGGGGCAGTGTCGTGTGAAACTGGGATGAATACAAATTGAAATGGGAAAGCTGAAAGTGATGTAATTGTAACGTTGTGACTATTCCTTGTGTTGTATTCCATGTTGCCAGTGTAGTGTATTTCATGTAATTTAAGTATGTGTGGTTTGCATGGGAGAGTAGAAAGATAGGTTCAGAGGCAGTGGGTTATGCATGTTCCTTTTTGTACCGCTCGGGCTGGAGGAAATTTCCGTGATGATGGGTGTGAGAGTCGAAGTGTGAGGTGTAGCAAAAGATACACCGTCCTATCAAGACAGTGCACTGTAGTGTTAGATAATTACGAGACCATAAGATAGAGAATCAGCAATGTAAAGCCATGCCCACTGGGAGGAGTTTCTCATGTGTAATTGTTGTAGAAAATGTAATGGTGTGTTTAGGTTATCGGAATAAAAAGGATAGTGGAAAGAAAAAAAATGGTGGCCTTTTCTTTCGAATAGTATGTAGTCATTATGCCCAGAATTTATAATGTGTGCGCCATTCATATTCAGTGCGATGGCCACTTGTTGATCAAAGCCTTTGGGTAAGAAAGAAAATGTGGTATTACCAGTGCGTAGTGAACAGACAGAGTTGTGTAAATTACTAATAGTCAGATGTGCGTTATCCGTTGCGTAATACTCAAACAGGAGAATAATTTGTAACTTAATTGTTAGTACTAGAGCTCATGTTACTTGATAAATAAGAATGAATCCACTCGCTTGGCAGACCACTCATCTTGCACGCCTGACTGCTTGATGCCACAGTATGAGCAAGGCATGGGGGTGCCTCTCAAGATATAGTCATTTTGTCATTTGAAGGTAATGAGTGGAACTGTGGTTTCTAGAAAATGGGGTGCCTAATAGAGAAATCAAAACATCTACGACATTTTGTTCTGTTTCATTTCAAAACAAGGGTGAGCGCATCAAAGACATTTGCGCTGTGTATGAGGATAGTGTCATTGGACAGAGCACGACTAGAAAGTCGTTTCTTCGTTTTAAGGATGATCATTTTGACATTATTGACTCTTCTTGGTGTGATAAAGATCAATTAAATGCATAAAGCCACATATACAAGTCAGTGAACCCGAGAACATGCAGATGGGATGACATGTCATCCTTCAACCATTGTGTGATATTTGCATGCAATGTTTAAGGTATGGGTACCGCATACTCTAAGCCAAAACTGCAAAATCAGTAGGTTGTCATATGTCCATCTCTGTTTGCTCGTCATCAGTTGGCTTACGAGTGATACGGATCATTCCTATCATGTCTCGTTAGTGGTGACGAGAAATGGTACCGTTATGTTAACAAAAGGAAAAGGTAGGAATGAGTGAGTCCAAACAAAGCAGCAACTTCCCGCACAAAGACCAGCGCGCATGCACAAAAGATAATGTCATGCATCTGGTGGAACAGCAACATTCTGGTGCACTATAAGTACTTTCCCTAGATGTAACCATCACTGCTGACATTTATTATCAACAACTGAGACATCTTGCAGATGCAGTCCAAGAACAACAAACAGGAAGAATGCGCGAAGTGATGCAGCTCCACGACAACGCCTGCCCGCATTCTGACAGACTGACAAAAACGCTGTAGAGGGGTTGGGTTACGAAATCATTCCGCACCCACATTTCACACCTGACGCCCCCTCAGATTTTCACCTCTTCCGATCTCTATCGATCTATCATCAACCTTCTTTCTTTCCGAATGAAAATGCGTCCCAAATATACACTATAGGTCTTTAAATTGCTACGCCAAGAGGAAATGCAGATAATAAACGAGTATTCGTTGGAGAAATATATTATACTAGAACTGACATGTGATTATATTTACACGCAATTTTGATGCATAAATCCTAAGAAATCACTACCAGAACAGCCACCTCTGGCCGTAATAACGGCCTTGATACGCCTGGGCATTAGGTCAAACACAGCTTGAATGGCGTGTACAGATACAGCTGCCCATGCAGCTTCAACACTATACCACAGTTCATCAAGAGTAGTGACTGGCGTATTGTGACGAGCCAGTTGCTCGGCCACCATTGTCCACACGTTTTAAATTGGTGAGAGATCTGGAGAATGTGCTGGCCAGGGCAGCAGATGAACGTTTCCTGTATCCACAAAGGCCCGTACAGAACCTGTAACATGCAGTCGTGCAATATCCTGCTGTAATGTAGGGTTTCGCAGGGATCGAATGAAGGGTAGAGCCACGGGTCGTAACATATCTGAAATGTAACGTTCACTGTTCAAAGTGCCCTCAATGCGAACAAGAGGTGACCGAGACGTGTAACCAATGGCACCCCATACCATCACGCCGGTATGGCGATGACGAATACACGCTTCCAATGTGCGTTCACCACGATGCCGCCAAACACGGATGCGACCATCATGATGCTTTAAACAGAAGCTGGATTTATCCGAAAAAATGACGTTTTGCCATTCGTGCACCAAGGTTCGTCGTTGAGTACACCATCGCAGGAGCTACTGTGTGTGATGAAGCGTCAAGGGTAACCGTAGCCACGGTCTCCGAGCTGATAGTCCATGCTGCTGCAAACGTTGTCGAGCTGTTCGTGCAGATGGTTGTTCTCTTGCAAACGTCTCCATCTGTTGACTCAGGTATCGAGACGTCGCTGCAGAATCCGTTACAGCCATGCGGGTAAGAAGTCTGTCATCTCGACTGCTAGTGATACGAGGCCGTTGGGATCCAATACGGCGATCTGTGTTACCCTCCTGAATCCACCGACTCCATATTCTGCTAACAGCCATTGGATCTCGACCAATGCGAGCAGCAGTGTCGCGATATGATAAACCGCACTTTCTATAGGTCCCAATCCGATCTTTATCTAAGTCGGAAACCTGATGGTACGCATTTCTCCTCCTAACACGAGGCATTACAACAAAGTTTCAGCAGGGAACGCCGGTCAACTGCTGTTTGTGTTCGAGAAATCGGTTGGAAACTTTCCTCATGTCAGCACATTGTAGGTATCGCCACCGGCGCCTACCTGGTGTGAATGCTCTGGAAAGCTAATCATTTGCATATCACAGCATCTTCTTCCTGTCGGTTAAATTTCGCGTCTGTAGCACGGCATCTTCGTGGTGTAACAATTTTAATGGCAAGTAGCGTGGCTCAACGAATTCTTCGACTGAAAACCACGTGATTTCTACAGTCGCAGAATCAAAAAGTTACCGCAACGTTGGAAGACTGTTGTAAATAGTGAAGGATGTAAGGTGTCAGGCAAATACAACACCTTCCATGAAAACTCTGACATGATAAGCAAATCCAGTAGTATGTCACATAGCTCCGAATAAATCGTGACATTAAATTAACCAAAGTAATACGAGTAACGAGTGAGCAAACGGAATACCACAGACTAACACAAGAATGTCCAAATGCATGTCATACCTTCCCACTGTGAGACAGACGCAGTTCCGAGGGGAGAAACGAGAACAGAAGCCGAGAGCAGAACCGTGTTAAGCTAGAAGGCCCTATGATAAGGGCCGGACACCCACGTCGCCAGCTAACCAACTGGACAACCCCCCCACCCCATGTTAAAAGCTAGAGCCCTCCAGATGAACAGTATAGATCTTACGATAACACTAAAAGGGCCACACCAGCCGCAAGTTTTAGCCTGAGACTTTTTCGCGTCTCTGTTACGTTGCAAACCTAAAACACATTGCCCCATCACGAAAAGTAACCGCTAGGACCAGCCCCCAGCCCATGTTAAAAGCTAGAGCCCTCCAGAAAAACTGTATAGATCTTACAATAACACTAAAAGGGCCACACAAGCTGCAAGTTTTAGCGTGGGACTTTTTCGCGTCTCTGTTACTTTGAAGACTTTAAAAACATTGCCCCACCACGAAAAGTATAACGTTTCTCATTGGATGGACAGAATTTTTGTAACATTGAGGCCTGATTGGCCAGATGAAAATACAGCCAGATATTTTTTTAAAACTAACTTCGGTAAATTGTAGTAAGGAGAAGTGAGAAAGGAGTTGCTTCCGAGACGGTGAGGTGAGCGGAGCTGTGCTGCCCGCCGCCCCCTGACGAACACCGACAAGGTAATGAACGCATGCGATGCCGCATTTTTGAGCTCATAAGGCTTCACTCAGAACTGCAGAAGTCTCAACTGTTACATCCCCTTTTTACGTAATACTGGTGTCGATCGTCAATTAAAGCTCACACTATTGACATTTGCTACGTAAGTTAAAATCTGAAACGAGATGATTTTTCTGTTATATAATTATTGAGAAGCCACATCAGCCACTATAATTTACGACAAGTTAGATAAGTAGTTTAAGATAATTGAGGGTCACTGTAGACCATTTTGATAGTTTTCTCTTTTGTGGAACTTAATTTAAACCTAGATTATAGATGTGATATTGCATAGGTCATCCTTCGATCCATTGTAGAACTTGGAAACCCATTCAGGGAATATTCGTTCACATTTTTGTTGAATGCAGTTGGTTTTTATCATCCCGTATTAAAACATTACCTTTTATCAATAGTGTAATTTATAAACAGTGTTTTGTGAGTGGAATAAAATTTCCAATGGTAAACTTAACTGCTTTTTCGACGTTATTTTACCAGATAACTAAAAATAGGATGGGTTTGAACACCTTCCACTAAATTTAGTTAGTATTAAGATTCTTTTACAGGGGGTGCAGTGGAGCTGACACTGAAATCATTATGGTTATATCATCGCTAGTCTCACTGAACGCTTCTGAACTCTACATGTCATGTGTGATCTGCGTCTCCTTACCAGCAACAGGTCCCAGGTTCAAACTAGTCAGTTACCTAAAAACAGGCTCAGAGCGTCGTTGCGCGAAAGTGGTAGGGAGACACGACTTACAACAACAGACACCATGCAGAATGTTAGAAGGAGAGCATATCACTGATGACTGAAGTTTCTGTTATGTGTGTTTCTTGTGCTTATTAAACTTACGGGGAAGCGCTACGAACTTATTCAGCAACCCAATTAAATGCAGCAGTGACTTTCCATTACCATTTGAAGTCCACATTCGTAGGTATGTCGACTTCATCAAGTGAACATTGACAAAATCTTTATTACGAGACGATTTCTATTACATTTTTCAGCATGTTGCGCTAACTCTCTCTCTCTCTCACACACACACACACGCAGTCACACACACACACAAACCGCAGTACCTCCTAAAGCTGTCCTCTCACAGGACCTGAACGCAGGTACACGAGGAGATGGTAATGTCAGAGCGTAAAATTTCACGTTCCACTACACTGCAGAGCGATAAATCCAGAAGGGTGCATGCCTGATTTTTGCCTCGTGGATAGGAAGGTGGCCGGTGACGTTCGACCTCATGTTTACGTCACAGCAGAACCCAGCTGCCGCCAAATTGAACTGAGTGAAACCAAGCATTAGGTGCGCTTTCTGTACCATACAGTACGTCGTTTTTCTGTAAGTTGTTTCAAAGTATTAGAAAAAGGACCTCTCGAAAACTCATCATTTTAGCTACTATTTACTAAAACGAGAGAAAACTATATATCAATAACTGAAGGCTTCCTGTATTTGATGTTTTTAGGGTTATAAATTGTGGCTATGAAAATATATCGTTTATTGCTACGACACAATGATGATATCCCAAAAGCGCAGTGTTTTGATACAGTTTGTCATCATTATATATCAAATAAGGACATTTGTAGATACAGTTCGCAGACAAAGTATATAAGAATAGTTCCCTACCATATACAAGCCGTAGATAAACTGGTTGGGATAGGCGTATTTAGGCGCCAACGCCTGAAGTGGTACAGATGTATTTATTTATTTTTTGAAGTATTAAAGTACGTTACCTTCGAATGATTGTGTGTAAAGCAACCAGGGTGAATATGTTTTTCTTGCATCAGCTGTCTTCTGACTGGTTTCACACAACCCACAACGAATCCCTCTCGTTTGCAACTTCTTCATCTCGGAGAAGCACTTGCTACCTACGTCCTCAATTATTTTCTGGATGTATTCCAATCTCTGTCTTCCTCTACAGTTTTTGCCCTCTGCAGTTCCCTCTAGTACAATGGAAGCCACTTCTTTATATCTTAACAGATGTCCTATCATCCTGTTCCATCTCCTAGTCAGTGTTTCCATATATTTCTTCCCTCCCCCATTCTTTGCAGAACCTTACCTTATCAGTCCACCAAATTTTCTACGTCATACGCCTGTAGAACCACATCTCAGATGGTTCGACTCTCTTCTGTTTCGGTTTTCTCACAGCCCATGTTTCAGTACCTTACAACGCTGAGCTCCGGACGTACATTCTCAGAAATACACTCCTGGAAATTGAAATAAGAACACCGTGAATTCATTGTCCCAGGAAGGGGAAACTTTATTGACACATTCCTGGGGTCAGATACATCACATGATCACACTGACAGAACCACAGGCACATAGACACAGGCAACAGAGCATGCACAATGTCGGCATTAGTACAGTGTATATCTACATTTCGCAGCAATGCAGGCTGCTATTCTGCCATGGAGACGATCGTAGAGATGCTGGATGTAGTCCTGTGGAACGGCTTGCTATGCCATTTCCACCTGGCGCCTCAGTTGGACCAGCGTTCGTGCTGGACGTGCAAACCGCGTGAGACGACGCTTCATCCAGTCCCAAACATGCTCAATGGCGGACAGATCTAGAGCACGTTGGGTGGCACGGGATACATGCGGACGTGCATTGTCCTGTTGGAACAGCATCTTCCCTTGCCGGTCTAGGAATGGTAGAGCGGTGGGTTCGATGACGGTTTGGATGTACCGTGCACTATTCAGTGACCCCTCGACGATTACCAGAGGTGTACGGCCAGTGTAGGAGATCGCTCCCCACACCATGATGCCGGGTGTTGGCCCTGTGTGCCTCGGTCGTATGCAGTCCTGATTGTGGCGCTCACCTGCACGGCGCCAAACACGCATACGACCATCATTGGCACCAAGGCAGAAGCGACTCTCATCGCTGAAGACGACACGTCTCCATTCGTCCCTCCATTCACGCCTGTCGCGACACCACTGGAGGCGGGCTGCACGATGTTGGGGCGTGAGCGGAAGACGGCCTAACGGTGTGCGGGACCGTAGCCCAGCTTCATGGAGACGGTTGCGAATGGTCCTCGCCGATACCCCAAGAGCAACAGTGTCCCTAATTTGCTGGGAAGTGGCGGTGCGGTCCCCTACGGCACTGCGTAGGATACTATGGTCTTGGCGTGCATCCGTGCGTCGCTGCGGTCCGGTCCCAGGTGGACGGGCACGTGCACCTTCCGCCGACCACTGGCGACAACATCGATGTACTGTGGAGACCTCACGCCCCATGTGTTGAGCAATTTGGCGGTACATCTACCCGGGCTCCCGCATGCCCGCTATACGCCCTCGCTCAAAGTCCGTCAACTGCACACACGGTTCACGTCCACGCTGTCGCGGCATGCTACGAGTGTTAAAGACTGCGATGGAGCTCCGTATGGCACGGCAAACTGGCTGACACTGACGGCGGCGGTGCACAAATGCTGCGCAGCTAGCGCCATTCGACGGCCAACACCGCGGTTCCTGGTGTGTCCGCTGTGCCATGCGTGTGATCATTCCTTGTACAGCCCTCTCGCAGTGTCCGGAGCCAGTATGGTGGGTATGACACACCGGTGTCAATGTGTTCTTTTTTCCTTTTCCAGGAGTGTATTTTCCTCAAATTAAGGCCTATGTTTGATAGTGGTAGACCTTACTTGGCCAGGAATACTCTTTTACCCATTGCTCGTCTCCTTTTGATATCCTCCTTCCTCTGTCCGTCATTTGTTGTTATGCTGCCTAGGCAAAAGATTTCCATAAGTTCATCAACTTTGTGATCATCACTTCTGTCATTAATTTTCTCGCTGGTCCTTATTTTTGCTACTTCTCATTACTTTCGTCTTTCTTTGATTTACTCTCAATCCACATTCTGTTCTCATTAGATTGTTCATTCCATTCAGCAGATCATGTAATTCTTCATCACTTTTACTCAGGAAAGCAATGTCATCAGCAAATCGTGTCTTTAATATCTTTCGACTTGAAATTTAATTCAATTACTGAACCTCTCTTTTATTTCTATCATTGTACAGATTAACCAATTCCTTGTACACGGTTATTCGATGCTCAGCCACTGACCAGCCCTGAATCTTCTTTACGATTTCCTCCGCTTTACTTCGTCACAATCGCTCACATAATTAACACACCTATATCCGCGTTTCAAGTGTCGTAAAAAATGTTCGTGCAAGATGACGTAATTAGCGCTGGAGAGCGCTGAGGTCGCAAGTCACGATAAGGAGTTCGTTCCGTGAGAACGAAGGGGGCGGGCGGGGGTGGGGATGGGGGCAGACTGATTCGCAGTCTCAGTTCGAGAATTTCTTGTGAACCATTGTTCAGGTTCCTCGCAATTCTATCTGTGTTATCCTTGTACATGTGCGCTGAGGTGACAAGTTATGCGATAGCGATATACACATACAGAGGTGGCGGTAGTATCGCGTACACAAGGTATAAAATTTTATTTTATTTTACTCGTGTAGTTCCGTACGACCAGATTGAGTAGCAAATCTCGAAGGTCAATGAACGTGTCAGTACATGACATAATAACACGAAAGTAATAGCAGATAAAATAAAATGTGCATGAACACAAAAAAAGTCAAGCCATCAGTTTAAGTAAATGCAATCAACAATACACCATAAGATCAGCTTTATTTTTCAAGGAATTTCTCGACAGGATAGAAGGAGTGACCCTTGAAGAATTTCATGAGTTTCGATTTGAAAGCGATTGGATTACTGCCAAGATTTTTGAATTCTTTTGGTAGCCTACTGAAAACAGATGCAGCAGTATACTGCACACCTTTCTGAACAAGAGTTAAGGAAGAGCGATCCAAATGCGGATTTCATTTCTGACTAGTGTTAACTGAGCCGTACTGCGGCTCCCGTTGGTGCTGTTGTAGATTTCCATCCTTCGTTGGAGGCCAGATTGTATCGTTTAGTTGACATGGTTGCGGTTTTTTGTATTCTTCTTGTGTTAACTGGCGCCACTTGGTTTCGCAAGCGTTGCCTGTCTGCTAGAGGCAGCAGCCGCGTATTCGATACGTAGGAACTGTAGCCCTATCTTTGGGGTAACGTCGTTCTTCTTGCGGGTTGTGTGAGTGAGCAGTTCAGTTGAGGGCGCAGGAGGAGCCAGGGCTGCACAGAACATGAACGCGGCGGGACTACTGGCGGCGCGCATGCACTGCTGGATCGAAGAGCTGTGGTCACGAGGGTGCACGACCTCATAGTAACCGGATCCTCCAAGTTTCAAGTTGAGTGCATTTCAATTAGAGTAGACAAACCTCCACCATTGTGAAGTCGCGTCATTCTCCATTGACTTGGGTTTGTGTTGTTGCTCGTGGTTTCTTGACCCAATGAGCAGTGAGTGGGGTGCTTGGGGATGGCAGATCTGATTATCTTTCCTGGCCTCCTAATTACTATTTACTACCATCAGCTTGCACAGTTGTTAAGTTCAGCCAGCGGTATTCTCCTGCCTCGTGGCTGCTAACGTCCCATTTTAGTGTATGTAACGGCAGTATACGTTTCCCCGCCCTACCGCCACTGCCCGGTGAGGCGTGTAAGTTTGACAGCTATCTCGGTGGTAGGTTGGTTGACGATTCTTCTACCTTAGTGGTAGTGATTCATTTCTTGGTCCGGGCGCTCGGAGCACAGTATTCTGCGGCTGGAGTACAGATAACTGTTCCGGCTTCGGCGTATTTTTACATCTTTGCATTTGGTTTATTGGACGTCAGGTAGCCTCACCAAGATTATAGTCTGAGAGAGTCAGACTTACCATGTTGTGGTCTGAATGCAATTCCTTTTGGCCTGCGTTACTCAGGGGCCAATTCCTGGAGCACTGTCTGTGACTGGACCTTGTGTTTTTTTATTGTCTTCACTGCGTGAAGAGTTCGACACAGCACTGAAAAAAAATCGAAACAGGGCCCCGGGAGTAGACAACATACCATTACAACAACAGAGAGCCTTGAGAGAGCCAGCCCTGACAAAACTCTACCATCTGGTAAACAAGATGTATGAGGCAGGCGAAATACCCTAATACTTCAAGAAGATAATTCCAATCCCAAAGAAAGCAGGTGTTGAAATATGTGAAAATTACCGAACTGTCAGTTTAATAAGTCACAGCTGCAAAATACTAACGCGAATTGTTTACAGACGAATGGAAAAACTGGTAGAAGCCAACCTCGGGGAGGATCAGTTTGGATTCCGTAGAAATGTTGGAACACTTGAGGCAATACTGACCCTACGACTTATCTTAGAAGAAAGATTAAGGAAAGGCAAACCTACGTTTGTAACATTTGTAGACTTAGAGAAGGCTTTTGACAATGTTGACAGGAATACTCTCTTCCAAATTCTGAAGGTAGCAGGGGTAAAACACAGGGAGCGAAAGGATGTTTACAATTTGTACAGAAACCAGATGGCAGTTATAAGAGTCGAGGGACATGAAAGGGAAGCTGTGGTTGGGAAGGGAGTGAGACAGGGTTTTGACCTCTGCCTGATGCGATTCAATTTGTATATTGAGTATTGAATAGGATTGGGGAGAAGATAAGTTTGTGGCACAACTTGACCAGAAGAAGGGATCAGTTGGTAGGATATGTTCTGAGGCATCAAGTTATCACCAATTTAGTATTGGAGGCGAGCGTGGAGGATAAAATTCGTAGAGGGAGACCAAGAGATGAATACACTAAGCAGATTCAGAAGGATGTAGGTTGCAGTATTTACTGGGAGATGAAGAAGCTTGCACAGGATAGAGTAGCATGGAGAGCTGCATCAAACCAGTCTCAGGACTGAAGACCACAACAACAACAACAACAACAACAACATTGAGCAAGCAGTAAAGGAAACAAACCAAAAGTTCGGAGTAGGTATTACAATCCATGGAGAGGAAATAAAAACTTTGAGGTTCGCCGATGACAATGTAATTCTGTCAGAGACAGCAAAGGGCCTGGAAGAGCAGTTGAAAGGAGGGCATAAGATGTACATGAACAAAAGCAAAAGATGGATAACGGAATGTGGCGAAATTAAATCGGGTGTTGCTGAGGGAACTAGATTTGGAAATGAGAGTAGATGAGTTTTGCTATTTAGGGAGCAAAATAACTGATGACGGTCGAAGTAGAGAGGATATAAAACGTAGACTGGCAATGACAAGGAAAGCGTTTCTGAAGAATAGAAATTTATTAACATCGAGTATAGATTCAAGTGTCAGGAAGTTGTCTCTGAAAGCATTTGTATGGAGTGTAGCCATGTATGGAAGTGAAACATGGACGATAAATAGTTTAGACAGGAATAGAAGCTTTCGAAATGTGGTGCTACAGAAGAATGCTGAAGATCAGGTGCGTAGATCACATAAGAAATGAGGAGGTACTGAATAGGATTCGGGAGAGGAGTTTGTGGCACAACTTGACCAGAAGAAGGGATCGGTTGGTAGGACACGTTCTGAGGCATCAAGGGATCACCAATTTAGCACTAGAGGGCAGCGTGGAGGGTAAAAACCGTAGAGGGAGACCATGAGATGAATAGACTAAGGAGATTGAGAATGATGTAGGCTGCAGTAGGTACTGGGAGATGAAGTTGCTTGCACAGGATAGAGTAGCATGGAGAGCTGCATCAAACGAGTCTCAGGACTGAAGACCACAACAACTACAACAACAATAAAACAGCAAATATACTAATAAAGGTTAATTCAAATGGACAGGCAACTGATCACCGAACACGATGCGCAACAGTCGGAACAGTCAACTCATCATAAGTTTCGTGCCAGCAACGTTGTTTTCTTTCGTACGTTCCCTGAAGTGTCATATTATTACTACAACCTTGAAACGGTGATCAATGGAGTCGAGTATCGAGAAGCTCTGTTAGAATAAATTACCTATTGATTTAGTATTATCTACAAGGTTGCTACAGTTATACATCCCAGAATAAGAACATCTGAACACAACTTTTCCTATATTATCTCGTCGCTCACTATGTAACGTTTGGAGGCAATAGACGTTAAGGTAATAATGGGCGGAGCACAACAGTCCCTTAAACTGAACAACTAATATATTTAATTACCCTAACATAACTAATAATATGGTAACCTATATACTTTGTTTTCTTCCTCAATGTGAAACACTTCATTCTCCTTCGAGAACAGCTCATCGTACAGCCGTATCTGTCACTCTGAACTATCCTCTTCTATCCAAAGAAAAACGAAAAAACTGGTGAGTTCCCCTACAAGATATCTTACTATGACAAAGGCATTAAGTATTACTATTTGTGCTATTAAACAAGGGTACTTGCAGTGATTGTTGAGTTAAATGAACGTTAATTTCATTGCCTCTTTCCTTTATCGTGTTTTGTCTGTTGAATTAATCAGTATATTATATTTGATTGCAGCTTTGTCCTCAGAGTCAGACCGTTCAGGTCATTGGTCTACCATTCCCGCACTTGAGTGACCGAAGTCACGTTGTGCCAGCACGTGTCACACCCGCTGCGGTACCGGCCGCTACAAATATCAACGCGAGCGCTAGTCTGCCCCCTCTTCCTTCGCAACCGCCCTTCGTTCCCGCGTGGAAGCTTTGGAATACCTTCAACAGTTCCACCGAACAAGATCTCCATTGCTTTGAATGTTCATAAATTATCCTGCTATTTTGTGATACGTCGAGGTGGACATGAGAAACACCCAGAGCCTGCGCAAAGCTGAAGATGAAAAGTGCCTTGGGTCGTATTCCCATGGTCTTCTCTCTAATCAAATGCCATGATATCTTGTTCTCTGCCATACTGGGGGGCAGACTATCCAGTTGCGAGATAGGACGGGACCCTTGGCAAATGACCTCGAAAATATTTCACTCGACTAAGTGATAACGAGGACACGGTGATTTGAACTTAGAGCTCTTGAATATCCATGGTTTTTACATTCCTAGATTTGAAGTCATGTTTTTGGCTAACTGTCATTCGTTTATGTGGATATAAACGCTTTCAGTGACGAAGGTAATGGACTGATATCGACTCAGAAAAATTTTAACTACTGGATTTCTAGAGGCACCAGCTTAATTGTTAAATTCCAACTGATAGAGTTGTAACTCTGTTGCCTAGGTGCTACCACCTCTATGCCCCATTACTAATTGAAGTGTATCGTATATTCACTGAATGAGGCTGCTCACATAAATCGATTACTACTCAAATAATCTATTAAGATTTCGTAGGACTACATATTTTAATAGGACCATTGCTTTCAGTTGTTAAAGGGCTCTAACAACGTCAAAAAATGGTTCAAATGGCTCTGACCACTATGGGACTAAACTGCTGTGGTCATTAGTCCCCTAGAACTTACAACTACTTAAACCTAACTAACCTAAGGACATCACACACATCTATGCCCGAGTCAGGATTCGAACCTGCGACCGTAGCAGTCGCACGGTTCCGGACTGCGCGCCTAGAACCGCGAGACCACCGCGGCCGGCTCTAACAATGTCATATTCTGTTAATATTTTCAAACCACTCTTCTATGCCTGTTCCTATCTAGCGCTATGACACATATATAACATCTAGAAAAACAGAAACAAAGAAGAAAGAGATGCTGAATGCATCCCATAATTAGCAATTGATTGTTAAACAATCAAATATAGGACTATGAATATTATAGAAAATCAATGTCACATAAGGAAATTAGAATATTGTTAAGATAAACAAAAGAAAGTTAATTACTACCACACATTTATAACTGTCCTGTTTTCACACAGAGCACTGTCTCGCCATTTGTATTTACAAACGTATAATACTTCATTTTACAGACGATCACTGTTTTTGTAGTCTCTAATCGCAGTGACCATTAATTATGTTATAAGCGAAACGAATTTATGTCGAGTATCGTGTAAGTCTATATTTATATAAGAGCAATTGTCACGACAGACGTTCACCTACCGAAATTTAATAAATTTGCTTGTGATCGTTTTGAGAATTTGAGAAATGCTATTAAAATGTGTAAGCAAAGTAAAAAAGAGAAAAATATGTTTATTTGAGTAATCATTGTATCTGTTAACGATAGTTCCCATTGATATTCAGGATGTCGAGGATTACATTCGGAAGTATGGCACTGGGAAATTTCACATGCGAAATGAATTCTATCACATTATAACCCCGAAATGTAGGAAATGTGTGATGTGCCTGGTTCAAAAAATGGTTCAAATGGCTGTGAGCACTATGGGACTTAAAAGCTGTGGTCATCAGTCCCCTAGAACTTAGAACTACTTAAACCTGACTAACCTAAGGACATCACACACATCCATGCCCGAGGCAGGATTCGAATCTGCGACCGTAGCAGTCACGCGGTTCCGGACTACGCACCTAGTACCGCGAGACCACAGCGGCCGGTGATGTGCCTGGAATGTGATCGACTTGGAACCATCCGCTTATGTTCCGGAATTAAAGTCTCAATTGAACAATGTCAGAATTTCATGTTAAAGACATTCACTTACATTCATTAAATTTGAACACAAGAAGAATCTAAAAGTGTTTCATTTCGATTGCAAGATCGATGTTCAAGTGTTATTGTTGCTGTGGTCTTCAGTCCAGAGACTGGTTGATGCAGCTCTCCATGCTGCTCTATCCTGTGCAAGCTTCTTCATCTCCCAGTACCTACTGCAACCTACATCATTCTGAATCTGCTTAGTGTAGTCATCTCTTGGTCTCCCTCTACGATTTTTACCCTCCACGCTCCCCTCCAATACTAAATTGGTGATCCCTTGATGCATCAGAACATGTCCTACCAACCGATCCGTTCTTCTGGCCAATTTGTGCCACAAACATCTCTTCTCCCATATCCTATTCAATACTTCCTCATTAGTTATGTGATCTACCCATGTAATCTTCAGCATTCTTCTGTAGCACCACATTTCAAAAGCTTCTATTCTCATCTTCTCCAAACTATTTATCGTCGATGTTTCACTTCCATACATGGCTGCAATCCATACAAATCCCTTCAGAAATGACTTCCTGACACTTAAATCTATACTCGATGTTAACAAATTTCTCTTCTTCAGAAACGCTTTCTTTGCCATTGGCAGTCTACATTTTATATCCTCTCTACTTCCACCAATATCAGTTATTTTGAACCCCAAATAGCAAAATTCCTTTACTACTTTAAGTGTATCATTTCCTAATCTAATTCTAATTCGAATACATTCTATTATCCTCGTTTTGCTTTTGTTGACGTTCGTCTTATATCCTCCTTTCTAGACACTGTCCATTCCATTCAACAGCTCTTCCAAGTCCTTTGCTGTCTCTGACAGAATTACGATGTCATCGGCGAACCTCAAAGTTTTTATTTCTTCTCCATGGATTTTAATACCTGCTCCGAAATTTTCTTTTGTTTCCTTCACTGCTTGCTCAATATACAGATTGAATAACATCGGGGAGAGACGACAACCCTGTCTAACTCTCTTCCCAACCACTGCTTCCTATTCATGTCTCTCAACTCTTGTAACTGCCATCTGGTTTCTGTACAAATTGCAAATAGCCTTTCGCTGACTGTATTTTACACCTGCCATCTTCAGAATTTGAAAGAGACTATGCCAGTCAACATTGTCAAAAGCTTTCTCTAAGTCTAGAAATCCTAGGAACGTAGTTTTGGCCTTCCTTAATCTAGCTTCTAAGTTAAGTCGTAGGGTCAGTATTGCCTCACGTGTTCCAACATTTATCCGGAATCCAAACTGATCTTCCCCGAGGACGGTTTCTACTAGTTTTTCCATTCGTCTGTAGAGAATTCGCGTTAGTATTTTGCAGCTGGGACTTATTAAACTGATAGTTAGGCAATTTTCACATCTGTCAACACCTGCTTTCTTTGGGATTGGAATTATTATATTCTTCTTGAAGTCTGAGGGTATTTGGCCTGTCTGATACATCTTGCTTACCAGATGGTAGAGTTTTGTCAGGACTGGCTCTCCCAAGGCCGTCAGTAGTTGCAATGGAATGTTGCCTACTCCGGGGGCCTTGTTTCCACTCAGGTCTTTCAGTGCTCTTTCAAACTCTTCACGCAGTATCGTATCTCCGATTTCATCTTCATCTACATCCTCTTCCATTTCCATAATATTGTCCTCAAGTACATCGCCCTTGTATAGACACTCTATATACTCCTTCCACCTTTCTGCTTTCCCTTCTTTGCTTAAAACTAGGTTTCCATCTGAGCTCTTGTTGTTCATACAAGTTGTTCTCTTATCTCCAAAGGTCTCTTTAATATTCCTGTAGGCAGTATCTCATGAACCATGGACCTTGCCGTTGGTGGGGAGGCTTGCGTGCCTCAGCGATACAGATGGCCGTACCGTAGGTGCAACCACGACGGAGGGGTATCTGTTGAGAGGCCAGACAAACGTGTGGTTCCTGAAGAGGGGCAGCAGCCTTTTCAGTAGTTGCAGGGGCAACAGTCTGGATGATTGACTGATCTGGCCTTGCAACATTAACCAAAACGGCCTTGCTGTGCTGGTACTGCGAACGGCTGAAAGCAAGGGGAAACTACAGCCGTAATTTTTCCCGAGGACATGCAGCTTTACTGTATGATTAAATGATGATGGCATCCTCTTGGGTAAAATATTCCGGAGGTAAAATAGTCCCCCATTCGGATCTCCGGGCGGGGACTACTCAGGAGGATGTCGTTATCAGGAGAAAGAACACTGGCGTTCTACGGATCGGAGCGTGGAGTGTCAGATCCCTTAATCGGGCAGGTAGGTTAGAAAATTTAAAAAGGGAAATGGATAGGTTAAAGTTAGATATAGTGGTAATTAGTGAAGTTCGGTGGCAGGAGGAACAAGACTTCTGGTCAGGTGAACACAGGGTTATAAACACAAAATCAAATAAGGGTAATGCAGGAGTAGGTTTAATAATGAATAGGAAAATAGGAATGCGGGTAAGCTACTACAAACAGCATAGTGAACGCATTATTGTGGCCAAGATAGATACGAAGCCCACACCTACTACAGTAGTACAAGTTTACATGCCAACTAGCTCTGCAGATGATGAAGAAATTGAAGAAATGTACGATGAAATAAAAGATATTATTCAGATAGTGAAGGGAGACGAAAATTTAATAGTAATGGGTGACTGGAATTCGAGTGTAGGAAAAGGGAGAGAAGGAAACATAGTAGGTGAATATGGATTGGGGCTAAGAAACGAAAGAGGAAGCCGCCTAGTAGAATTTTGCACAGAGCACAACTTAATCATAGCTAACACTTGGTTTAAGAATCATGAAAGAAGGTTGTATACGTGGAAGAACCCTGGAGATACTAAAAGGTATCAGATAGATTATATAATGGTAAGACAGAGATTTAGGAACCAGGTTTTAAGTTGTAAGACATTTCCTGACCACAATCTATTGGTTATGACCTGTAGATTAAAACTGAAGAAACTGCAAAAATGTGAGAAATTAAGGAGATGGGACCTGGATAAACTGAAAGAACCAGAGGTTGTACAGAGTTTCAGGGAGAGCATAAGGGAACAATTGACAGGAATAGGGAAAAGAAATACAGTAGAAGAAGAATGGGTAGCTCTGAGGGATGTAGTAGTGAAGGCAGCAAAGGATAAAGTAGGTACAAAGACGAGGGCTGCTAGAAATCCTTGGGTAACAGAAGAAATATTGAATTTAATTGATGAAAGGAGAAAATATAAAAACGCAGTAAATGAAGCAGGCAAAAAGGAATACAAACGTCTCAAAAACGAGATCGACAGCAAGTGCAAAATGGGTAATCAGGGATGGCTAGAGGACAAATGTAAGGATGTAGAAGCTTATCTCACTAGGGGTAAGATAGATACTGCCTACAGGAAAATTAAAGAGACCTTTGGAGAGAAGAGGACCACATGTATGAATATCAAGAGCTCAGATGGCAGCCCAGTTCTAAGCAAAGAAGGGAAGGCAGAAAGGTGGAAGGAGTATATAGAAGGTTTATACAAGGGCGAGGTACTTGAGGACAATATTATGGAAATGGAAGAGGATGTAGATGAAGACGAAATGGGAGATACGATACTGCATGAAGAGTTTGACAGAGCACTGAAAGACCTGAGTCGAAACAAGGCCCCCGGAGTAGACAACATTCCATTAGAACTACTGACGGCCTTGGGACAACCAGTCCTATCAAAACTCTACCAGCTGGTGAGCAAGATGTATGAGACAGGCGAAATACCCTCAGACTTCAAGAAGAATATAATAATTCCAATCCCAAAGAAAGCAGGTGCTGACAGATGTGAAAATTACCGAACTATCAGTTTAATAAGCCACGGCTGCAAAATACTAACGCGAATTCTTTACAGACGGATGGAAAAACGGGTAGATGCAGACCTCGGGGAGGATCAGTTTGGATTCCGTCGAAATGTTGGAACACGTGAGGCAATACTGACCTTACGACTTACCTTAGAAGAAAGAATAAGAAAAGGCAAACCTACAATTCTAGCATTTGTAGACTTAGAGAAAGCTTTTGACAATGTTGACTGGAATACTCTTTTTCAAATTCTAACGGTAGCAGGGGTAAAATACAGAGAGCGAAAGGCTATTTATAATTTGTACAGAAACCAGATGGCAGTCATAAGAGTCGAGGGGCATGAAAGGGAAGCAGTGGTTGGGAAAGGAGTGAGACAGGGTTGTAGCCTCTCCCCGATGTTATTCAATCTGTATATTGAGCAAGCAGTAAAGGAAACAAAAGAAAAATTTGGAGTAGGTATTAAAATTCATGGAGACGAAGTAAAAACTTTGAGGTTCGCCGATGACATTGTAATTCTGTCAGAGACGGCAAAGGACTTGGAAGAGCAGTTGAACGGAATGGACAGTGTCTTGAAAGGAGGATATAAGATCAACATAAACAAAAGCAAAACGAGGATAATGGAATGTAGTCAAATTAAATCGGGTGATGCTGAGGGAATTAGATTAGGAAATGAGACACTTAAAGTAGTAAAGGAGTTTTGCTATTTGGGGATCAAAATAACTGACGTTGGTCGAATTAGAGAGGATATAAAATGTAGACTGGCAATGGCAAGGAAAGCGTTTCTGAAGAAGAGAAATTTGTTAACATCGAATATAGATTTATGTATCAGAAAGTCGTTTCTGAAAGTATTTGTTTGGAGTGTAGCCATGTATGGAAGTGAAACATGGACGATAACTAGTTTGAACAAGAAGAGAATAGAAGCTTTCGAAATGTGATGCTACAGAAGAATACTGAAGATAAGGTGGATAGATCACGTAACTAATGAGGAGGTATTGAATAGGATTGGGGAGAAGAGAAGTTTGTGGCACAACTTGACTAGAAGAAGGGATCGGTTGGTAGGACATGTTTTGAGGCATCAAGGGATCACAAATTTAGCATTGGAGGGCAGCGTGGAGGGTAAAAATCGTAGAGGGAGACCGAGAGATGAGTACACTAAGCAGATTCAGAAGGATGTAGGTTGCAGTAGGTACTGGGAGATGAAGCAGCTTGCACAGGATAGAGTAGCATGGAGAGCTGCATCAAACCAGTCTCAGGACTGAAGACAACAACAACAACATAGGCAGCGTCTATCTTACCCCTAGTGAGATAAGCCTCTACATCCTTACATTTGCCCTCTAGCCATCCCTGCTTAGCCATTTTGCACTTCCTGCCGATCTCATTTTTGAGACGTCTGTATTCCTTTTTGTCTGCTTCATTTACTGCATTTTTACATTTTCTCCTCTCATCATTTAAATTAAATATTTCTTCTGTTACCTAAGGATTTCTACTCGCCCTCGTTTTTTTTACATACTTGATCCTCTGCTGAGTCACTACTTCATCCCTCAAAGCTACCCATTCTTCTTCCACTGTATTTCCTTCCCCCATTCCTGTCGATTGCTCCCTTATGCTCTCCCTGAAACTATGTACAACCTCTGGTTCTTTTAGTTTATCCAGGTCCCATCTCCTTAAATTCCCACGATGTTCAAGTAAACAATTAATAAGTAGAAATGCTTGATTGCGATTGGTTTGGTGTGACATCATGATTTCTACCACGGTAAAGCGTTATTATAGATGTTTTTCGCGTTTTGTCGTCTGGCCCGTAAACAAAGAAAGCTGATGGGATTCCGACACTGGAACAGACGACATGCAATTGCCCGTGCGAGATCCATGGATTTTCTAGGTTAATGTCGCAGGCTCTCAATGACTGCCCTTGTGATTTGTTTATTGTCACGGCGAATGCGAATGCTCTAATTAATGTCGAGTGGCAGATCGCTTGAAATCATACGGGATGCGTGATATCAAAAGCCCATTTCCTTTGTCATTTCCCTTCACTCTAGAATAGTAGACCGATTTCTAACCGTTTCTTATCTATACTTCCTCTATTCGACTACCACACCTACTTGGGCCCATTAATGTGCTTAAATGCGACGCAGCAATAGAACTATAAATCCTTTATTCAAGAATGTTAAAGAAAAACACATTTCAATTTATACACATTCTATCCATTGCAATAGATCACGAAAGCTCTAACCGTTTAGGTTGACAAACGAAAGGGCGTTGATAAGTATTTTTCCACCAGCGGGAACACTATGGATTAAGTATCCAAAAGAAAAGTGCATCAACTCTTGCACGATGACCTGAGTGAGAGCCTGCCAAGGCTACTGAATGCAAACAATAGATACACAAACAACAGAAAAAGAAAAATACTTCAGCAGTTTCGCTACGGTCGCAGGTTCGAGTCCTGCCTCGGGCATGGATGTGTGTGATGTTCTTAGGTTAGCTAGGTATACGTAGTTCTAAGTTCTAGGGGACTGCTGACCTCAGAAGTTAAGTCCCATAGTACTCAGAGCCATTTTTTTAACTTCACCAGTTTGTCTACCAAACCATAAGCAACTTGACAAAAAATTAGGAAACAAAGAAAATACATAAACCCAACGAAATAATGAGAATAGCCAACATAGTTACAGGATGTATATACAGCCACATTGGTTGCACAAAGTTTCTGTCAGCTGACCACGGTTTCGATAGCACTAGGGCAGTCTTTATCAGAATAAAAAATTACACGGAATACATGTAATCAATCCATGCTTAAATACGTCGGAGGAACTTGGTGCAACGATGTGGCTGTCTATAGATTATGTGACAGAAGTAGCTGGACACCTGACTGAAAATTACTTACAAGTTCGTGGCGCTCTCCGTTAAAAATGCTGGAATTCAATATGGTGTTGGCCCCCCTTAACATTCATGACCGCTTCCACTCTTTTAGGCATACATTTAGTCAGGTGCTGTAAGGTTTCTTGAGGAATTGCACCCAATTCCGTTATCCTTGTTTTGCTTTTGTTGATGTTCATCTTATATCCTCCTTTCAAGACACTGGCCGTTCCGTGCAACTGCTCTTCAGGTCCTTTGCTGTCTCTGACAGAATTACGATGTCATCGGCAAACCTCAAAGTTTTTATTTCTTATCCATGGATTTTAATTCCTACGCCGAATATTTCCTCTGTTTCCTTTACTGCTTGCTCAACATACCGATTGAATAACATCGGGCATAGGCTACAACACTGTCTCACTCCCTCCCCAACCACTGTTTCCCTTTCATGTCCCTCCACTCTTATAATTGCCATTTGCTTTCTGTACTAGCATTTCACTCCTTGGGTTTGACCCCTTCCGTCTTCGAATTTGAAAGAGAGTATTCCAGTCAACATTGTGAAAAGTTTTCTCTATGTCCACAAATGCTAGAAACATAAGTGTGCCTTTCCTTAATCTATCTTCTAAGATAAGTCATAGGGTCAGTATTGCCTCACGTGTTCCAACATTTCTACGGAATCCACACTGATCTTCCCTGAGGTGGGCTTCTACCAGTTTTTCCATTCGTTTGTAAGGAATTCGCGTTAGTATTTTGCAGCTGTGACTTATTAAACTGATCGTTCGGTAGATTTCACATCCGTCAACGCCTGCTTTCTTTGGGATTGGAATTATTATATTCTTCTTGAAGTCTGAGGGTATTTCGCCTGTCTGATACATCTTGCTCACCAGACAGTAGGGTTTTGTCAGGGTCAGGGCTGGTTCTCCCAAGGCTATCAATAGTACTAATTCAATGTTGTTTACTCCCAGGGCCTTGTTTCGACTTAATCCTTTAGATCTCTTTCAAACTCTTCATTCAGTATCATATCTCCCATTTCAACTTCATCTACGTCCTCTTCTATTTCCATATTATCCATATTATTGTCCACATGTACATCACCTCTGTATAGACCCTCTATATACTCCTTCCACCTTTCTCTTTTCCCTTCTTTGCTTATAGCTAGTTTTCCATCTGAGCTCTTGATATTCATACAAGTGATTCTCCTTTCTCCAAATTTCTCTTTAATTTTCCTGTAGGCAGTATCCATCTAATCCCTAGTGATGTAAGTCTCTAAATCCTTACATTTGTCCTCGAGCCATCCCTGCTTAGCCATTTCGCACTTCTTGTCGATCTCATTTTTGAGACGTTTGTATTCCTTTTTGCCTGTTTCATTTACTGCGGTTTTGTATTTTCTTCTTTCATAAATTCAATTCAATATTTCTTATGTTACCCAAGGATTTGTACTAGCCCTCATCTTTCTTGATCCTCTGCTTCCACCACTATTTCATCTCTCATAGCTACCCATTCGTCTTCTCCTGTATTTCTTTACCCTGTTTTTTGTCAATATTCCCCTAATGCTCTCTCTGGAACTCTCTATGACAATAACAGGGATGTATAACCACTCTACCACAGGCTGTGCGTTATGGACAGGTGCTCTATCGTGTTGAAGTATGCAATCGCCATCCACGAATTTTTCTTCACCAGTGGGAAGCAAGAAGTTGCTTAAAACAACAACATAGTCCTGTGCTATGATAGTAGCACGGAAAGTAACAAGGCATCCAAGCTGCCTCCATGAAAACACGATCACATTATAACGCCCCCTCCTCCTAATTTTACTGTTGCCACTACACACGCTGACAGATGACGTTTGTAAGTATGGTGTTTAGGTTTTCTTATTGGTAATGCAACGTAGCACTTTGTATGAAAATCACTGGCTGTGCATTGTGCAGTTTGTGGCTAGTTTGAATTGTAGTCTGCCATTGTAGTGTTGGGCAGCCAGATCTTAACAGCGCATAGCGTTGCGCAATTGGAGGTGAGCCGTCAGCAGTGGTGGATGTGGGGAGTGAGATGGTGGAGTTGTGAGAGTGGATGATGTGGATAGAGACAGTAAATTTGTAAGACAGGATGTCATAAACTGGTACATATAATATGACTTTTGAACAATATTAAGGTAAATACATTGTTTTTTCTCTATCTAAATCTTTCATTTGCTAACTATGCCTATTAGTAGTTAGTGCCTTCAGTAGTTTGAATCTTTTATTTAGCTAGCAGTATTGGCACTCGCTATATTACAGTAGTTTGAGTAATGAAGATTTTTGTGAGGTAAGTGATTTGTGAAAGGTATAGGTTAATGTTAGTTGGGGCCATTGTAAGGATTTTTGAAAGTCAGATTGCGTTGCGCTAAAAAAATTGTGTGTCACTTTAAGCACAGTCATGTAAAATTTTTCAAAGGGGACATTTCATATGGCGACCCTGCCAGGATTCGAACTTGGAATCTTCTGAATTTTTCTTGTAGTTTGTGTAATTAATGTAGCTTTTGTAGAGAGAATCTCCTTTGTAGTTGCTGTCTTTCATTGTTGTACAGTAAAACAGTTGTGGCATGCATTCAGATTTGCAGCAAGTATTTCGCAGCTGCGCTTGCAATTAACTAGATATTATTTTCAGTTCTATGTTAATGTGTTGTCTTACTTTTGTTCTTCAAATTGTGCTTTTCTGTGTTATCGTGTGAAATGTTGTAACGATAATGGTGTGTGAAAAACGTAACACTAGCCTCTGAAGTAAACTGAGAAATAATAGTGACGACGAGTGTAGCTTATCGCCACCACTGTGTAATCAATTAACAGACATTCGAAGTAGTAATTTGGTAACTGTGCATAGGGAAATGGAGTGGGCGGCAAATAATGGATTACACAGTGAAACAATTAGTGAACAGGGAAGCATTATCGTCGTCAACAGCTCGCCTCAGGAATCCGAAATGATAGGACTCAATCTCGCAAATACTGTAGGTTCAGGTTTTTAGTCCTCATCGTTTTCTGAAATAAGTCAAGACACATTTTCTGCTTGTCATAATGTGAATGTTGCCGGTGCAAATTCACTGCCGAAACGCACTGAGGAACATGTTTCAGACACTACGGCATTGTTGTTACAATTAATACAACAAATGGGACAAAAGCTTCAAAAGTTAGACACAATGGAACAAAATCTTAAAGTTAGACAGAATGGAACAAAATCTTCAAAAGTTAGACACGATGGAAGAAAATCCGGGACAAACACAGCAACAGCTTCAAAAGTTATACTCATTGCAACAAATGCTTGAACAAACACGTGAAGGTTTAACTGCTGAGTTACTTAAAATCGAATCGAAATGTCAAAAAGTCTTTAATGACATAAAAACACAAATTTGTGATCATTTCCAACCTATTTTTTCGCGTCATGAAAATTACAGAATCACGAATCAGCCATAAAGGAACTACAAACTATTCTTCATGAAAATCATGAGACCTTGCAAGCTAAAGTTGACTCAGTTCCTTCTACCGGTTTGGTTATGCAACTTGCAGAAACTCAGGAAAACTTAAAGAACACGGTAGATAATCTGAAAATTGGTTCAAAGAGACTCATGGAGGAAATTAGTTCATTATCAGAGAAAGTAGTTGAACTTTCGGATCAGCTAAATAATTTATCTACGAAGGTACATGATAATCTGAATGACACAAAACCGGTAGTCCTTAATGACACAGAAGAGTGCGAAGAAATTAGGAAATTCAAACAAAATCAGAATCAAATTAATACACAACACCAAAGAAAAATCCGGGAAGTACAAGGTCAGTTGACACAGGTAATACAAGAATTACGTATTTCAGAGGACACTCGCGCTACAATACGGGAAGAGGGACATAGAAATACGGAACAGCCACAAAATAATAACACTGGGTACTTCGGGAGTTATGAAAGAAATTGGCAAAGTACACCGAATTTTGAGATTGAACCGCCGAAACGAAGTAACAATGACCGATATGCGACTCGCCGACAGGATGATTTTGACTATAAGCTGTTTATTACTACAAGTAAATTCAAAATACGTAAAAATCCCGGCAAAAACATTCATCCACAAGCGTGGCTCCATCAATTCTACCATTATTTTCCTCCCAACTGGTCATTAGGCACAGATTAGAATTTATGTGTGCCTATTTAGAGAATGAATAAGCTGTGAGAATGCGATCGGTCATTCACGATTGCCACAGTGAAGGAGAATTTTATCATGCCTTCCTCTCAGCATATTGGTCTCAAGCTACACAAGACCGAGTAAAACATAGCATCATAATGATGAAACATTTCGAACAATCTGAATTCTCCAGTCTTGTGAAATACTTTGAATACATGTTGCACAAGAATCAGTACCTGACAAACCCATACAGCCCCTCAGAACTCATCCGCATTTTCTTAATCAAATTACCTGAACATTTACGACATATTATTTTGGCAGGACGTAGCAAAGACGACACTGAAGCTTTTCAGGGACTGTTACAAGAATTGGAAATTGACACTGGCAATCGCGTAACGCGGAAACAGGAGCACAACAATTACAGGTCACATCCGTCACAATTCCGCGATGACAGAATAATAACTGGACACAAGAAGGCTATTCTTACAACGTAAATCGAGACCAAAACAGACACCATCCGCATGACAACCGTTGGCAGAGTAGTAATAATTGCAGGGAAAGATCGCACTTCCGTAGTAATGAATATCACAGAGATAATCAGAGAAACAGACAATATGGAAACCAAAATAATTATTACCAAGGGAGACAGAATAACATCAGACGCAACGGTTCAGCGTGCAAGAAAGAAACTATGGAATCTACCGACATGACGACAGACGACATAATCGTAACGACAAACCTGAAATTCATCAAAACTGGAGGGATTCAAACAGGGCATGGCACTCTCGACAAGGTGAAATTGTAGAAGTTAGATCTCCACATCCCAATAATGGCGTGTGCCAACAAAGAGACAGACAATGACTTGCACCGCTGGCAGCCACTTGCGCCGGCTGGCTCAGAGAAAAATTGCATACATGCTGAACTAGAGAAACATTTTAGCGTTCCTCACCTACGTATACCGCATGATAATTGCGTTGAAGTTGAAACACCACATTTCACACGTAAAACCGTTTATTGAAAAATAATCTACTGTTTAATTTTGTCTTTGCTGTTAAACTTTTCACTTCACATTTCTAGTATCCTTTGTCAGACTTAAGAATCTGTTACCATGCAACAATGTTTGAAGTTAAATATCCAGTCAAGAACCAAGAGAACTTATTTAAACAGATATTACGAATGCATTGTTATAGTGAACAGACGACACAGTGTTGTTATTTGTACATTCTTGCTTGTTAGTTGCACGATTATGTAACGATTATCAGGCTTACATAATTAGAACATATACTGCTAATGAGATTTTAATGCAACATTTTGGTACTTGAAAAGATACTCTTTATTTGAAGTAAATTCGGTGAGATGCAAGATGACTTAGTATTTGGTTTCTTTGACAGCTACACGATTATATCACGACACTACTAATGTATGACATAATTTACATTGTTGGTTTCGTGCTGTATCTGTTTTATATCTGCACAGTTTTTCTGTATTATTCTGGAAAGTAAAACATGTTTTAGTAGTAACTTTTGTGGTATAGCTACAATGAGACAACATTTTTCGTAGCACAAAAATACGTTACATTATAGTACTTTCTTGATCACGGTAAGATACGTAATAACTACGATATCTATACGCAAAGCATTTCACTTTGGTTTATGATGTGGTGAGTACATTGATTTCAGCAGAACTTTGATTACCGAGGATGATAACTACGACACTTCCACAGAATTATCTTACAGCAAGACTCACATTTAGCGCTAGAGGACACTCATTTGAGTGATTAATTTTGAACTTAAAACATTTAGTTTTAAAGATTTTTGAATTAAAATGATACAAAGGTTTTCCGTGATACATTTCATTCCATTGCTGTATTCTGTAACACCTGAGGGTATAATTACATTAATCCTCAGGGGGGTACGTGCCTACTTTGTGTACCATGTGTTTGGAAAGCACAAGGAGTCCTAGCTAATATGGTAGTTGCTTATACAACTTTACACATCGGTACCATATTTCTCTAACACAGAATTAGACATCTATCTGATTATTTAACAGAGAAACAAATATTTTTTTACTACATCAGTGACATGTTTACGAAATTACACAGTTGGATAACTTCACACTTATGAAATTGTATTTTGTCTGTACTTTGTGAACTGTTCATATGTTTTTCGGAATCATTGTGATACTATGAGAGCTTTGAATGATGTATTCGGTACGGGATCATGATTTTTATAGTACGTTTGAGGTAGATGACACTACTGAAAGGAGCAGAGAATCTTCTTTAGGTTTTGAAATTATTGCAGAAGGCTACAACGTTTTTGAGATTTGACTGAGGTGTTATGATGTTATTATTACGACGACGATGTGTATTATGCTGTTGAGGAACGTTTATTATGATATGTATTTATTATGATGAAATACTGAAGAAGTGTCGACGAATATGTTTATGTGTAATAAAGTAAGGAATAATGAGTAGTGGTTAGCGACTCTGGTTTGTGAAGAAGAATGTTGGAAACCAAGAATGGTACTTTAAGAGTTAGGAAATGTGTGTATATGCGTAATGTATCACAATGCCGACGAAATTATTTTGGACAATGTTATATTTATAGGATTTTGGTTCTACTCATTTGTAACGCAAATTCTCAACCTGTGAATTCTTTTTTATATGAGAGTGCTACTGTGACGGAAACTGCTGTCGTAAATATTTCGGTAAGAAAGGTAAGTGACATTGACGTAATGCGTTTTGGGCGCCCAGCTGAGCGATAGTCGTCTGTCAAAAGAAAGACATTCGGTGGAGAGAAAAAGAGGCCATTATCCTCGCTATTGGCATTCCTCTGTAGAAAGCATCGCAAATACGACACGCTCAGTACTTGGAAAGATACTTACATCTGCACACTTGATTATGACAAGCGTCTTTCTACGAGAGTTGAGAGAATTTCTACTAACTTATGAAATGTCACATGACTATTAAATGATATTTTTATTCTTTGCTTTTCATAGGTGCTTATTTCATTTTATATCTGGTTTCCAGCTGTGTTGCAGTATTGGTTTTATAAACTAAAATGAAATGCATTTGATAATGTTAACACTTTGGTCAACAGATCTATTAAATAATAATTTTATGATCCACTTTGTTCGAAAAAGGAGGACTTCGAAAGGAAAGAACAATAAGGAGGGATTAATAACAGTTACTGCATACATAATTTTCTTTTCAACTACTTGGTAATTTGGTAGAATAACTTCTTGTGGTGCACCACTTTAATGACATACATATTAAGATGTGAATAGACATTTCCCTTCACAGGAATTGCTTAAATAATTTTTTAACGGTTTGGTAACTTGTCTGCTAGAGTAAGTCAAGGTGATGCATCACTCTAGTGTTAAGATGTGACACAGGTATTAAACATGGCCATTTTTACTGTAATATTTTTTCTGCTTGAGCTTTGTCATGTTTAGGTATAAGTTATTGCATTTGCTGCTGCTATTTACCAGGCATAGTGATACTAAATTTGACTTTGTATTATTCTGTTAAGCCAGTTTTACTAATGATTTACTTTTATTACTTGCTGCACATTGCCTTATATTAGTTGTAATAGTGCAACTGCTCTGCTAATTTAGATTAACTGCTGCTTGCTTTGCCGGTTTGCATTTTCTTGTCATTACTGTTTGTGTTAATTGTTTTGTGTTGCTGCATTGCCTCGCCCCTTAGTTTAGCATCTGAGCTCAGTAGATTTAAGTTAGCTCATGAGGGCATAGAGTATATAAGAAACTAACTGTAATGAATTGGAAGAAATGCGTTGAGAAGCTATAAGAAAATGGTTTGGCCAAAAAAGTAGTGTACAGTGGAGAAAAACTATTTTTGAAAGAGGATGTGAACACAACACAGAAACCATGCTTGGATAGGATTTTTGGTGGAAACAAATATTGAAATAAGAGGAAAGATCTATGGAATGAAGTTTTGGGTTGGTCTGCAGTTTCAAATGTTACACTGAAAACGAACGCTGTCTTTCCTATTGTATTATTCCGCTATGTGTTTATGTACCCTTGTGTATTTGTCTTTTTCCTGTCTTTATGTGTTTACCTAAACCCTGCCCTTTGCTCTTGTGTTATTCTGCTATGTGTTTGTGTACCTCTGTGTATTTGTGTTTCTCCCGTCTTTATGTGTTTAGCTGATGAGAGTTGTTTTGTAGTTTTTTTCTAATACTATGTTATTTACTTTTTAAAGGTGTTTAGACATTATTTATGTGTTCTGTTTTGTTGCTCATATGTGAAGTTGATGTAGCAAAAGTTATTCCGATCTTTATGTATGTTTGTCATAATTCTTTTAACACTGATGTTCATGTTTATATCTATTCTTTTGTAAAGCCTGTTTTACTACAAATGTTATCTGTATTTCTATGTTCTTTAATGATGCATTTTGTATCTTTGTTATTGTATTCTTATCTTATAAGATTGTAATTGACACCATTTCATCAAATTAAGTAACTTGTAAGTTATATTTCACTGCACACCTTTCTGTTGGTCATAGTATATGGACAATATGTGAGAAGTAGGGACTGTTAGTGTTTGTACGTGTGTTGATAATTCAGCAAGGGACTGGTTAACAGCACTGCTGGTTCTAAGGACAATTCCAAGAACTTTGTGAGTGCACAAGTGGTTGTTAATGAACTTGCTGTATTGTCTGCAAGACTTCTAAGGACAATTCCAAAAACTTTGTGCGTGCCCAAGTGGTGGCTTATGGACTTGCTATATTCTCTGCAATACTATTCGATGGTAATTGTGCACCTGCACAGTCGCAATAGATGGCTGCTGGCCGTCTCTACAAGGACTATAGTGGGTCTGTATCTATGATGGTCCACCAATACCATTATTTCTACAAGGACTGCACTGGGTCTGCACCTCTGGTAGCCCACCAATACCATAATCTCTACCAGGACTACAGTGGGTCTACTCTGTGATGACCAACCTACCAATATTCTTCAAAACTTCGACTGACTCTGCGGTGGGTTTGCTCTGTTGTGGCCCATTACATGTCTGCATGTCAAGAGGCAGCACCGTCTTTCCGTTGGAGGGACAACACTACTTCTTCAAGACTGCATGGAAATCCACTACTTTCGAGAGCATTTCCTTTTACTGCTCAGTCTTTGAGAAAAACTCTGTAATTTTACTGTGATGAACGATCAGGACATTTCACTTTCAACGGGCATTCGCAATACGCACAACCTGCCATCAGATCGCCACATTCTATACTGTGATTCATCACTCCATTCAACGTTTTTCCACTGTTCAATCGTCCAATGTTTATTTCCCTTTCACCAAGCAAGGTGCCGTCTTGCATTTACCGACGTGATGTGTGGCTTATCTCCAGCCGCTCGACGAAGAAATCCAAGTTTTCTCACTTCCTACCTAACTGTCATAGTACTTGCAGTGGATCCTGATGCAGTTTGGAATTTCTGTGTGATCGTCTGGATAGATGTCTGCCTATTAGGGATTACGATCCTCTTCAACTTTCGGCGGTCTCTGTCAGTCAACAGACGAGGTCAGCCTTACGCTTTTGTGCTTGTCCCTTCACGTTTCCCCTTCGCTATCACATCCCAAACAGTGGACGTAGGGATGTTTAGGAGTGTGGAAATCTCACGTACAGACGTATGACACAAGTGACACCTTATTATCTGACCACATTCGAAGTCCATGAGTTCCGCGGAGCGCCCCACTGTGCTTTCTCACGATGTTTAATGACTACTGAGGTCGCTCATATAGAGTACCCGGCAGTAGGTGGCAGCATAATGCATCTAATATTAAGAAAGTATGTTTTGGCGTGTGTCTGGATACTTTTGATCATATAGTGTACATCCTGTAATTAAATATCATAAGGTTGCTGGATCACAGTCAATGAAAATGTTTAAGATTTCAAGAACACCCGACATGAAAACGAATACAACATTCGATAAAGATACACAAAATAAATCAAAATTGCCCTTGGCTAAAGAATATGCCTAAATATCGCACATGGCCTCATGAATACAAAAGTTGCGTTGTATAACTGTATAAAATCGACTTCAGGTAACTTATCCCGACAATATGAATTTCTCTATGTTACAGGAGCGTTGCTGATGTCACGCATTGCACACAATCTTGTGATGTTCCCCATACGCAGGTGCACCACACGTTACACATGGGAGTTTCTCCATTCTTCGCAGCTCACAGCTGTAATGTCTGCAAACGAGGCGTTTTTTACGACGAGAGAGCTGGGTTGGGCTGCGGCTCTTTGACCTGCATTGGGAATTGCTTGAGGAGGGGTGGAGTTACTCTTTGTATCGGGCACCATTCTACTCGTTTCTATTCTCTGCTTCAAGTGCCATTCCTGTGGAAGGGATTTGCAAGGGACAACACGAAATGTAGCCGAAAAGGCCATCCCAGGCTTTTCCTGTGTGAGACATAAGCTAGCGATTGGATGGCAACAAATAAGAAGTTGTTTCCCAGAGGACGAAATTGTGGTTAACGATTGGGAATCTGGTAAACATCTGTTCTTCCTTGAACCATTCTCGTTTACTTCAGTTCTGTATATTTTTTAGGCCAGTATTTTGGGGGACGAATAGTTTATTGTTTTGCCTTCTTGTTTTTTTTCCCAACAGACGCTTCCTTCTCACTCTCAATCTGACGCAGAGTGGTTGGTCTTCTTCTTCGACGTTGTAGTCCTCGTCATACACATCAGATGATGATACGTCAAGGTCTGATTCCATTGCATCTATAAATTTCGGTTTCGGGTAATTCGTAAGGGCCTAGAAAGAAATTGGAAGTTATGGAATAGGTGCCACAAACCATTTGAAATCAGCATTTACATGCATACCTGTTCCTTCGTCGATTTCGGTGCTGTGGCTTCGGGATGACATGTGGTTCACCTGATCGAAGAGCGGCGTACGTCACTTCACCCGGCGAGATCACAGAGCCTACTAGACTCGACACGCACTACTGCGCGGATGGCGCGTCCCTCGAGTCCGCAACAAGAGTAGGGGGAGGGGGAGGGGTTACTGAAGGGAAATGTGTTCGTCGAATCGACTACCAATGGTGTTCTACGGTTAAGAACAGTTGCTCCAATGACTTTGCTCGTTAGTTCCTTCACCGCAAGACCGGTGCATTACAAAGAAGTGGTTGATTGATATTTCGCAACGTTATGGTTACCGATCCGACTTTCAATTGGAGGTTGTGAGGTAGTTATCCGAGAAGTTCCTCAGGTAGATAGACGACATCATCTTGGCTAATAACGAAATCCACCTGTAGTGCATACAGCATACTTGCATCCTCTTCACGTGTTTATGCTAATTATTGCGCACATTTATGCGATCGGGAATGGTCAGTAGCTGCCAGGCTACGTGCCCATCTGTCAGTTATGCGTCAGCAAGGAGAATTTATGAGAATATCATAAGAAGCAATGTTGTGCAATCTTAGTAGGAACAAGATCCGACTATTCGGGATAGGATCTTACAATCTGAGACAGTGTTCCAAGACAAACTTCCGTCACAATGTCCGCAAGCGTGACATCAGATCCGCCTGGCTACAGCGATCTAAGCGTCCATTGGCTGAGGGTTTTGATATAGGAGAAGAGTGGAGAAACGTGGGGTCTCTATTGTGCGTCCGAAAGACAGGGCGAGTTAGTAGCGAGGCGCCACTGAGGGACACACGGTGGAATAACCGGGGGCGGCTTCAAAAGTAGGGGTAGGGGTGCGAGTAAATGTAGCAGTGCCCGCTCGGTTGGCCGTCCGGTAAAACCCACGGCTTTCCGTGCGGGCAGGAGCGCCTGGTCCCCGGCACGAATCCGCCCGGCGGATTTGTGTCGAGGTCCGGTGAGCCGGCCAGTCTCTGGTTGGTTTTTAGGCGGTTTTCCATCTGCCTAGGCGAATGCAGGCAGGTTCCCCTTAATCCGCCTCAGCTACACTATGTCGGCGATTGCTGCGCAAACAAGTTCTCCACGTACGCGTCCATCACCATTACTCTATCACGCAAACATAGAGGTTAGACTCGTCTGGTGTGACACGTTCCCACGTTCCCTGGGGGTCCACCGGGGGCCGACCTGCAAAATAACCCTGGGTTCGGCGTGGGGCGGTGGAGGGGTGACATGGATTGCAATATTCGTCGTGGGGTAGTGGAGCACTGCGGCTGCGGCGGGGACGGAGCCTCTCCGTCGTTTCCATGTCCCCAGTTAACATACCATACAATACATACAAATATAGCAGTGATAAAAAAGTTAAGGTATTAATCAACAGTGAACGCCACGTGTCGTGGGCAGTATCTATAAAAATTTGTAAAGGGTTGAGTATAACAGCGTAGCGAAGAGCCACCATATTGGATAGTGTGTTATGTATGTTTCAAAGGATTCATCATTAAGACGAGTATATTAAATAACCTTGTTAACACTTAACTACTGGCATCCCCACACACCCCACTCCAGCAGGATCACAAGCCAACATTGAACCTGGCGCCTGAGCGCTACTACTGTGCGACAGGGGCCAGCCGAAGCAGCAAGACACCAGGTCAGTAATACAGAAACCAGAGGCGTGAGGCAGAGTCCCTTCCTTCTGGCTACAATGCCACTGAGGGCATTGTACACCGACTTGTATGTGCTCAGTCGACGAACTATTTCACTTTGGATCTTGAAATTCAGTTTATCGACACAAAGTTTGTCGCGTCGAAAACACCACGTTCGCTCAACCAAATACGACTTTCGTAATTTTGGGCGATGTTTAGGAACAGCTTTCGGACGAGATCGGTCTTTCATTCGGTGAACTGGCAAAAGCTGAAGGTGAATGAAATGCACCCAGTCGAAATGTCAGCCGTAATTTACCCATTGCTAGCATCGAGTAATTGTTTTGGAAATACTTCTCCGGTTTGGTCGTTCCGCAACTAAAGATGAATGATTCTTGTTAATTTGAGTGTCTTGACGTGTTTGCATAAAACAAACGACTTCAACACCCATTTAGTTCATCGCCAGACTATGACCTTGGAATCACTCGAAACGTTTGGCGAGAATCGTCTCCCAATAGAATCACAGCACCACCAAACCGGTTTTGATTATTTGGTAGATCTTGCGTAGTTCAATTAAATGCCTCCAAAGACCTTTTATTCGCCATCGTACATTCATTCCAAACGATCAATTTGCATTCATTCAAAACTTCGGTAATCGCAGTCTTCGAAAGTTTGCACATCGAACTTTCATTGATTTGCATATTCAACAGCATCTTGAGAGCTGAGGGAGTTGTTCAGTCGCCTTCCAGCAACGTAGCGGCATTTCCTGGTGAAACAAGTGCAAGCGTGATTTCCTTCTGCGACCTAAAATGCTCCTTCTTACCGGCGGTATCACCGTAAGATTAAATTATATCAGATCAATTCAAATTTATTGATTGCCACACTATGTGCAATGCAAAAAGTCACATTCCATCTGGAAACAGACAAATAATTTTTTTGTAACTGTGTAACAGTTCGTTACTTCAAACAACACATTATTTCATAGCTAAATCAGTAAATTTGTTTGAGGTAGAACAACGAAACTAAATTCATTTCATGAAACTACTGCGATAAAGTTAGAACAAAATGTTAACTGGTAACAGTCAACTGAATCAATTTTTCGTAAATAACCGCTTGGCTTAATTCACAATATGACTAACAGCTATCAAACGAAATTTGCGCCCATACTATCGAAATGGATTGGAGTTGGAATAGAAGTAGAATAAGTACCTTTTCTGCACGGATTGCTAATCAACACAAAAGTAGATATAAAAGTAATTTTATTTCAGTTCATGCTGAAACGCAGTTTTTGTAGAGTTTTCTCCAGACGATCCAGATTACCTTTAAGTTTAAAGAACTGAATTATTTTCTTCCCGGGAACATAACAAACAAAACAAAAAATGAGTCAGTTTAATGTGTCGTTCCTGGCTTCAATTATGATCCTGAGTGCTTAAAAAATTATGACTTTAGCAATTAGTCCGAATTTTTCTCCTTTCATTTGAAATTGCTTCGATATTTTTTCCTGCAAACTTTTCCCGAACTATATCGCCCCAAAAAACAAAAAAAGAACTACGCGTATCCGTCTTTTGAATCGTAAGCTGCGATCTTGAGTTCATGCATAGAAAGAAATCACTTTTAGGTTTTCCCGAATTTTCGAGGCAAATATTTCAATTTTTCTTTCCCTAGAAACATTATTCGGACAATTACGAAAGTTTTTTCTTTGAAAATTAGTCAAATAGGCCCAGCTGTGTTCCACTGATGTGCTTAACAAAAGCATATAATTTTTATTTGTGTAGATTATTTGACAGGATCGATCTATATTCAAGAGAAATAAGACTTGTTGATTGTTGATATATTTTCTGGAATACACTGACATGATTAAGGCCTCTTATGTGAGCGTAAGTAATTATTTGATTGTAATTACTTTATTTTGTTTCCCTTTTAAGTGCGCAAATAACATCAGATGAAAAATTAAAGAGAGATACTGACAGTATCTCTCCGGATTTTACATAACTACGAAACTGACAAATTCTTTGATTCTGTAAATTACCTACGGCGAGGACAGTAGCCAATCATGTCAGCTTTATTTGTGACGTTTCAGTCGACAATGAGTCGCAAAAGGAAACTGAAGAGTATCAAATAAAACTGGTATGATACCTGCAGCGTGTGACACAAAAAATTCAGGACACATTTCACTCTCACTTCCCCCCCCCCCCCCCCCCGCCCTCTCTCTCTCTCTCTCTCTCTCTCTCTCTCTCTTGTATGAGCTCGCTTTTTTTGGGTCGGGTGGTGTGTCAATGCCAGCACTGGCCCTCTGATTGCGACTCCACACAGCACGACCGATGACATTATTTGAGCCGGCTCCTCATCTCACTGAAAGGAATTTGTCATATCCAAAACCCCCCGATCGACTTTTTCAATCAGCGGTAAACTCTTTACTCACCTACAAGACTTTACACAGTCTGGGACCCTGAATAACTGTTAAACTTCAAACGTGACTCACCCCGTCACTCGCGAAACTTCAGAATATTTGTACGTATTGGGAAATACTAAAAACCACTGCCTCTCTTACAGATACATCTGAAGCACAATCACATCGTGCTATAGAACCCTATTTAATGCTGTCTAGGTGACTGTGAGAATAATAGGTGATCATTCGGCTATGTAAAGAGTGTAACCAAACAACAACTGCTACACGAGATAACCAAAGTCGGTGCACCGTTTTTAGCGACCCTTGAAGGGTTTTACTTTGCACTTCCCTTAGGCTAACGCTCACAGATACTTTGATTACTTCATACGGAGCACATTGACAATGGAAGTTGATTTGCTACACAGTTTCATCTTACTCCCAGGAACGGTAAGTTTTTATTACCTTGAATGGAAGAAAATGAACTCTATGTGTAAAAGTAGAGTGAGAGATCTGGTGACAAATCACTGTCAGTAGTGACAACCACAAAAAACCTTGGACTTACTGTCTCGATCGCACTAAATTGAAACTGCCACATAAAACTTCCTGCAGAAAAAGCAGTGTCATACTGAGATTCATCAGAGAAAATCCTAAGAAAATTGTTGTTGTGGTCTTCAGTCCTGAAACTGGTTTGATGCAGCTCTCCATGCCACTATATCCTGTGCAAGCTTCTTCATCTCCCAGTACCTACTGCAACCTACATCATTCTGAATCTGCTTTGTGTACTCATCTCTTGGTCTCCCTCTACAATTTTTACTCTCCACGCTGCCCTCCAGTACAAAATTTGTGATCCCTTGATGACTCAGAACATGTCCTACCAACCGATCCCTTCTTCTAGTCAAGTGCCACAAACTTCTCCCCAATCCTATTCAATACTTCCTCATTAGTTATGTGATCTACCCATCTAATCTTCATCATTCTTCTGTAGCACCACATTTCGAAAGCTTCTATTCTCTTCTTGTCCAAACTATTTATCGTCCATGTTTCACTTCCATACATGGCTACACTCCATACGAATACTTTCAGAAACGACTCCCTGACACTTAAATATATACTCAATATTAACAAATTTCTCTTCTTCAGAAACGCTTTCCTTGCCATTGCAAGTCTACATTTTATATCCTCTCTACTTCGACCATCATCAGTTATTTTGCTCCCCCAATAGCAACACTCCTTTACTACTCCTTTACTGTCTCATTTCCTAATCTAATTCCCTCAGCATCACCCGACTTAATTCGACTACATTCCATTATCCTCGTTTTGCTTCTGTTGATGTTCATCTTATACACTCCTCTCAATACACTGTCCATTCCATTCAGCTGCTTATCCAAGTCCTTTGCTGTCTCCTACAGAATTACAATGTCATCGGCGAATCTGAAAGATTTTATTTCTCTTCCGTGGATTTTAATACCTACTCAAAATTTTACATCTTGCTTACCAGATGGTAGAGTTTTGTCAGGACTGGATCTCCCAAGGTCGTCAGTAGTTCCAATGGAATGTTGTCTACTCCGGGGGCCTTGTTTCGACTCAGGTCTTTCAGTGCTCTGTCAAACTCTTCAAGCAGTATCCTATCTCCCATTTCATCTTCATCTACATCCTCCTCCATTTCCATAATATTGTCCTCAAGTACATCACCCTTGTATAGGACCTCTATATACTCCTTCCACCTTCTGCTTTCCCTTCTTTGCTTAGAACTGGGTTTCCATCTGAGCTCTTGATGTTCATACAAGAGGTTCTCTTTTCTACAAAGGTCTCTTTATTTTTCCTGTAGGCAGTATCTATCTTACCCCTAGTAAGATATGCCTCTACATCCTTACATTTGTCCTCTAGCCATCCCTGATTACCCATTTTGCACTTGCTGTCGATCTCATTTTTGAGACGTTTGTATTCTTTTTTGCCTGCTTCATTTATTGCATTTTTATATTTTCTCCTTTCATCAATTGAATTCAATATTTCTTTTGTTACCAAAGGATTTCTAATAGCCCTCGTCTTTTTACCTACTTCATGCTCCGCTGCCTTCACTACTTCATCCCTCAAAGCTACCCATTCTTCTTATACTGTATTTCTTTCCCCCATTCCTGTCAATTGTACCCTTATGCTCTCCCTGAAACTCTGTACAACTGCTGGTTCTTTCAATTTATCCAGGTCCCATCTCCTTAAATTCCCACCTTTTTGCAGTTTCTTCAGTTATAATCTACAGGTCATAACCAACAGATTGTGGTCAGAGTCCGCATCTGCCGCTGGAAGCGTGTTACAATTTAAAACATGGTTCCTAAATCTCTGTTTTACCATTATATAATCTATCTGATACCTTTTAGTATCTCCAGGCTTCTTCCATGTATACAACCTTCTTTCATGATTCTTAAACCAAGTGTTAGCTATGATTAAGTTGTGGTCTGTGCAAAATTCTACCAGGCGGCTTCCTCTTTCATTTCTTAGCCCCAATCCATATCCATCTACTACGTTTCCTTCTCTCCCTTTTCCTACACTCGAATTCCATGACTATTAAATTTTCATCTCCCTTCACTCTCTGAATAATTTCTTTTATTTCATCATACATTTCTTCAATTTTTTCGTCATTTGCAGAGCTAGTTGGCATATAAACTTGTACTACTGTAGTAGGTGTGGGCTTCGTATCTATCTTGGCCACAATAATGCGTTCACTATGCTGTTTGTAGTAGCTTACCCGCATTCTTATTTTCCAATCATTATTAAACCTACTCCTGGATTACCCCTATTTGATTTTGTATTTATAACCCTGTAGTCACCTGACCAGAAGTCTTGTTCCTCCTGCCGCCGAACTTCACTAATTCCCACTATATCTAACTTTAACTTATCCATTTCCATTTTTAATTTTTTTAACCTACCTGCATGATTAAGGGATCTGACATTCCACGCTCCGATCCGCAGAACGCCAGTTTTCTTTCTCCTGATAACGACATCCTCTTGAGTAGTCCCCGCCCGGAGATCCGAATGGGGGACTATTTTACCTCCGGAATATTTTACCCAAGAGGACGCCATCATCATTGAATCATACAGTAAAGCTGCATGCCCTCGGGAAAAATTACGGCCGTAGTTTCCCCTTGCTTTCAGCCGTTCGCAGTACCAGCACAGCAAGTCCGTTTTTGTTTTTGTTACAAGGCCAGATCAGTCAACCATCCAGACTGTTGCCCCTGCAATTACTGAAAAGGCTGCTGCCCCTCTTCAGGAATCACACGTTTGTCTGGCCTCTCAACAGATACCCCTAGGTTGTGGTTGTACCTACGGTACGGCTATCTGTATCGTTGAGGAACGCAAGCCTCCCCACCAACGGCAAGGTCCATGGTTCATGGGGGGGGGGGGGGGGGGGGTGGAAGAAAATTATTAATCCCCCGAAATAAGCAGCCTATAAAACACACGGACAGTGGAAACCACGTTTTTAAAAGCTCAGTCTTATGTGCTCCTTTTTGTGGTGAGAGTTGAAGCGTTTGGTGCACAAGACACGCACAGACATTCCAGAAGAGCTGATGCCCGTTTTCCTGAAGCTGCAGCCAGTATAAGTGAAATACATGGTTGTATCGAGTATGCTAGACAATCATAAGCAAACAGACGCTAGTTTTGTATTAACGTAAATGGAGAACACACTGAGCAACACATCTAAACACTGAAGTTTAGCACATGGCAGATTCAAAATCCTCTCTGAACATCACTATAGTCTAAACATTCATCAATCCCTTATTGGAAGGGGGTTTATTTTTATCTCGTCTAAACACGCAAAAATTTTCTAAACGTAATTTTTTTACAGATTGAATACGTCACACACGAGCTATTGATTACTTTTAGTATCTGACAGAGTGATGTACACGAATCTTCTCATGGGACTAGTAATCTTCCATCTGTTTACAAATTTTGCAACTGTTTCTGCATTTGTTGTGAAGGTAAGCCTCTAGAACAAAGGGCTCTCTGCGATAGCGGTTTATGAAAGCTACAAGCACACACAATAAAACGCTCATTCAGACTTATCTGCTTCGTTGGACGAGTCTGCGAACTTAGCGACATTGTACCCTGTAGTAACTTACCAACCGTCTATTTACAATCATGTTTAATGTTACGCGTCAGTCCGCGATTTGGACTTTACAGTCCATGTTTCCATCTGCTGGAGAAGTGTTATCTTGTAATGAGTAGGGAGAAGACTGAACTCGGGCAGTTCTTTCAGGGCAGAAACTTATCAGCAAGTCATGTTGCTGGGCGGCAGGTTTCGAGATAGAAAGGGCAGCATGTGTTCTTTCTCTTCACATAGCCTGCACTTGACACTGTTGACATCGTATTACCTTCTGACAGCTTATGAAGTTCTGAATTTTATTTTGTGAGTTTGTTGAGACGGGCATTACTAAAATGCAGCATCTACAGAATCCCTTCATATAAAAAATTTGGCATTTCAGTCTTTGATCGCTATTCTTTATTTTCAGTGACCGGTTCCGGGCTAGCTGCCCATCTTCAGATCATATATTGCACTTACAGAGTAACTTGTCAGTACAGAATAATCGGTTCGCTGTCATAACTGATCTTCAGATCATATATTGCGGTTACAGAGCAACTAAGTTATGACCGCGAACCGATTGTTCTGTACTGGCAAGTGACTCTGTAACGGCAATATATGATCTGAAGATGGGCAGCTAGCCCGAAACTGGTCACTGAAAATAAGGAATACCGATCAAAGACTGAAATGTCATATTTTTATTTAATGAACGATCGCGGAATTCCCATTAAGACAATCATGTCTAGTTTTGATATTCCCTCCATATTAATGTGACCAGCAACTAAATTTGGTGTCAACGTGCAATAACCAGTCACAGACGGCAGCTGGTAGCACTATCAGCGGAGGGCTTTGAAAGAGTGTTGGATGGGTGCGGAAAAATACTGCAGTCGTTGTAATGTGGAAGCTGAGCGATTTATCTGACGTCCCAAAGGGCGTGATTACTGGCGTTCAGGTAAGGGTTGAAGCATTTTCCAGTTTGGAAATTGTGCACATGCCGCGTACATGGAAGAATGGCGTTATCCAGGACCGGCACTGAGACAACCATGGTGCACCATGGGCCATAGATGACAAGGGTGAACGACGGCTGTCGAAATGTGTACAGGCAATTAGACGTGGAACTGCTGAGCAACTGACCGCACAGATGAACCAAAGGGCTCAACAACTGTTCAGTGAATGTTGCGGGTGCCTGATTCACGCACCCGTGTTGACTGCTGTTCATCAGCGACGAAGGTTCGAATTTGCAAGCCAATACCGCAACTGGACATGTGGCGTTTCCAGATGAGTCATGTTTTATCCTCCATTGGAGAGTTACTAGTTGGCATGTACGGCGTGAAACATCAAAAAGCGAACACGCTGCAATAATCACATTAAGGGTTCAGGACGGAGGAGGGAGCGTTATGGTCTGGGGAATGTTTTCGTGACATTCCCTGGTGGTCTCGTCATTCCTACATACAGTCTGTTTTTTCCTCGTTACGATATCACCTACCAGGAGGACAACGCAACATGTCATACAGCTCGCAGAGTACTTGCGTGGTTCGGAGAGCACTAGGATGAGTTTACCATATTCTACTCGGCCCTGGACTCCCTGGAATTAAATCTAATCGAGAATCTACGGGACCACGTCTATTGAGCTGCACGTGCCGTGAACCCACAAAGGAGCAACCCAGCGCAGCTGCAGATGGCACTGGAGACGCCATGGCTCCACATCCTTGTCGTTACCCTCCAGAACCTCACTTACCTGTTGCTGGACTCTCGCAGTCCGCGCCGCAAAACATGGCTAATTAGGCTATTGACAGGTGTTCACATTAACGTGACGGAAACGTACGATTATTAGTGAGATAGTTGCTTACTTGTCCTGCATTGGCGTAATTGTAAATTATATTATTTCTCAACTGTTGCTACGGGACACTCTTCTGCAATTGTGTATCTGTGTGCGGAAGGTTAGGTCTTTGTTCAGATAGCGTCTTTGTTTGATTATGCGAAGACCAATATCCAGTGAGTTACTCGAGGATACAAGACGCCTTTCTAATTACTTTCGCACTCGTAGTATTAATAGGGACTGTTGAAATGGTTCAAATAGCTCGGAGTACTATGGGACTTAACATCTGAGGTCATCAGTCCCCTAGAACTTACAACTACTTTAACGTAACTAACCTGAAGACGTCACACACATCCATGCCCGAGGCAGGATTCGAACCTGCGACCGTAGCAGTCACGCGGTTCCGGCCTGAATCGCCTAGAAACGCTCTACCACCGCGGCCGGCGCGCATGATGTTACTTTCCTCCTTTTGTGAATGAGGTGTGTTGTACATATATATGGTCCCTCAGGGGACTTTTGCATCTGCTTTTCGTGCATTTTTTCTGAAAAATAACTAGATTTAATATAAAATCTCTGGCGACTTATTTTGCTTCTGGATTTCATTTCCAATATTACGAATTTTCCTGCTCGTTGGCCCATGGTCTTTTTTATCTCTTGCACTTAATAATTGCAGGTGACTGCACAACGTCCTGAAAACAAAATCCTTTCAGCAGACGATATTTTGTAGTTTAATTTTGCGTATTTCAGCCAAACTAAGTAAGGTCGAGTAATACGGAACTTCGAAACCCGTGCTGTAGCAATAATTACATCGGGCATTTCCATTTTAATGAATCATTTTTTTTTTCGTAAGGTACTGGGACGTACGAAATGCAGTTACATCTGCATGATATGCTTATTTCCTTTAAGGACAGACGCACTTACACTGATGTGTCGTATTAGGAAGATTCAAGCAAATGGTTGCAATTTTCTTCCTTTAATTTATAGTAAATTCCTTTTATGTATAAATGGAAGGTGGAGGGGGCAGAAAGGAAAGAAATTACGGATGTCAGCTCACCGGTACATTATGCGGAATCAGTTGCAACGAGTGTAAGGGAGTGCCGGACCGGGATTCGAACCCGACACCTCCTGCTTACTAGTAAAGTAAGCTAACTACTGTGCACACCCGAGACAGTGCAGGCGCGAGGACTATCCCGTCACGCCTCCGGGCAACCCACGTTGTCACTGATCGCTACCTATCGTCAATCCCTGTCCATCTCCTCCATGCTCGCTACTCTAAGACTCCCACAGGATACAGGACAATATGCTTTTGCATCCTCACTGTAGTAGGTGGACCCATTGCCCATCTGCGCAAATGTATTATATGAATGCGTCGCGTCTCTTCTTCAGGCCACGTGTGAAAGAACAGACAAGATGCATACATATAAAGGCCCCTTTATACGTTCCGTTGCGCTACTAAGCTTTGCTACTTCACATTTCATTAACAGTAGACAAATTGTGGTGTTCGTTCATGAGTCACACTAAATTCCGAGGCGAGTCGTTTAGCGCGTTGATGTATGAGTCTCAGCTTGCTGTGCACTCATGTTAAATGATAGCTAGTTGTAGTGGGTTTCACCTGTAGACTCCCTGTCAGGATTAGTTCCTCTCAATCTTCTGATATTAAAAAGTCTTACTGAAAACCTTTGAGCAAAAGTCGTTGAGAAGCAGCAGAATACGGTGTAACAGGTGTAGGACTCTTCACGAATAGGAAAGTAGGGTAAACAGTGAGATGCCGTGTACAGTTCTGTGACAGGATTGTTCTCATCAAATTCGACAGGAAACAGAAGCAGACAAGGATAGTTCAGATATACGTTGCGATGTCGCAAGCAGAAGATGAAGAGATAATGAAGGTGTATGAGTGTACTGAGGGAGATGAAAATCTAATAACCATGGGGCAGTAGAGCGCAAGTATAGAGTAAGGAACAGAAGAAAGAATCACAAGAGAATAAGGGTAAACAGTAGGAATGTCATAGGAGAACAACTAATTAAGTTCTACAATAAATTTGAGATGGTAACAGCGAATACTCTTTCAAGTAAAACATGAGGACGAGGTATATTTGGAAAAGGCAGAAAGATACAGGATGATTGCAGTTAGATTACGTAATGGTCAGATGGAGTTTCTCCAATCAGATACTGGATTGTGAGGCATACATATTGGCTCAGATCGTAATTAAGTACCGATGAATAGAACACTGGAGTTGAAGAGAATCGCACGGAGGGATCAGTATGGGAAGAAGTGGAACGCTGAAGTACTGAGACGTCATGAGAACACGTTTGAAGTTTGACAGGGATGTGAATACTGCGATAAGGAATATAATAATAGGCAGTTAAATTGGTAAAAATGGCAGTTACAACTAATGGTCAGTCGGACATATTGTACGAAATTTGAATAACGGAAGAAATATTTCAGTCGATCGACGAAAATAGAAATTACAAAAATGTTCATGGTAAGACGGGAATATAGAAGTATAAATCACTGAGGAATGAAATAAACGGGAATTCTGGGGCAGCCAGGGCCAAATGGCACCAGAAAAATATATGAAGAAATCGAAAAATGAAATGATCGGTGCAAGGACTGACACAGCATGTAGAAAAGTCGAAACAGCCTTCGGTGAAATAAAAAGCAATGAAAGAAAGTTTCAGGAATAGTTTAAAATTCCTTGTGAAAGGATGTTAACGACAAGCTTCGTTAATGGCCCTGCTATCCTCGGTGAAGTGATAAAAAATTGCAGGACCTTTTCAACTGAATGCACATTGTGATTAGTACTGAATATGTGCATTGAGTGTTAACCAGAAAAAGGCAAAAGTACTGACTAGTAGCAGAAAAGAGGATCAGAAGAAATTTCATATCAGAACTGGTGGTCACGAAATAAAAAATGAAAAAGATGTTACCCATGATGGACGAAGGAAAGTGGATATAAAAAATAGACCAGTATGGGAAAAGAGGATATTCTATGGTGGAGTAAGCTTGTATGTATACATTTAATGTTTCTTCATTGGATTATTTAAATATTGTGTTGTTCTTGTATTTTTGTTGTAGAGAGAACACATAGTGGTGATGTCTTTCATGGATAGGCAGATTGAGACTAAATATGGTATGCATTTATGTAGAAACCAATTTGCAAATTTGGTTAGGACTGAAGATGTATATGGATGCTTTTATGTAAGTAAAATGTTATAAAGGTTGCAAGATTTCATGTTTTGATGCTTGGAGTGATGATGTCCAAACATACAGATTTAAACATTTACTTGTTTTGAAGATTCAATGGATGCTGTATGGTAGTTTATGGGATGGTTACCCATTTAATTTTGCATTGAGTTGCTACTTTATTGTCTTGGCATTGAAATTTGTGCATGAATTTCCCTCATGAGATTATTGTAAAATACTCCTTTGTGCATATTGAAGTATTTTTGTAAGTTAACTTTTTTCACTTTCGATTATGAGATATGTCTGGGAACTTAATGCATACAAATGTCTAGGATCTGTTTTTGTTGACTAACTGCTTAGGGTCCATGGTGTTAATTTTTCGTTTCATTATGCAGCATACCTGGTACCATCAGTAGTTTGGGTCTTTATGAGGGAGTTCACTTTTGTGTTTCTGGTATCTTACTGCAACAGGTTGTACACCAGCAGTGGACTGGTATAGCAAGTTCTGTATGTTAGCCACACAGTTATGATGGACTGTGGAAAGTAGTTGACAGTTTTGGAAGTGTATTGGAAGTTATCACCCCCTCCCCCTTTTTGGTCTTCAATGATGTTCTTATATAGTGGAGAATATAAACTGTGTATACAGCTTCTTGGTGCCAAATACATTAGAATTAATATGATTTAATAATATTGCTTCATGTATTGATCCTTGATGGAGTATACAGGACTTCAAAAAAAATTATGATATGATGTATAAAGTATTCTTAAGCCTATAGTATTGAGTATTTGGGAGTTCTTTCTTTATTAATGCTGAATATCTAGAGCTTGTGATTAAAGTAAGTGCTTGGTGAAAGTTTTCTATATTCTTTGTTTCAACTTTCAGTGAAACTGGTGTATAGTTACTGTTATTTTGTTGTGAAAATGGAGTGTGTTCCAGTTGCTGTACAGAGTGTTGCTTGAAATTCTGGAGATATCCCTACAAATATAGTGGTTAACATACTTATAAAGCCTATGAAGGAAAGGCTAATGGCTCTTTATGAAGGAATAATTGATCAAATACATGCACATTTCAAGAAAAGGAGACCCAATAAGTTATAATAATGAGGAAATGAAGGCAGAATAAAGTGTTAGAAGGGAAATGTGAAGAGATGGACACTAATCTTAAGGAATCTCTAAGTGGAAGAGTGGAGCAGTCAAATAATAAAATGTGTGTTAATGGAGCAGAATGAAATAATATGGGTCACTGCTAACACAGTAAAGCATGTGACTCCACCTGCAGACTACACAATATCTATTAACCAATAGTTGGGTGGAGTATCTGAATTAGGATTATTTATGGTAAACAGACCAATTAATGTAAGCAGATGAAGAGCAGGAAGTGATGAATGGCAGTACTTTCAAATCAGAGGGACTGCAAAAGTGTATGGAAAGTACTGAGGCAGAATGCTTAAGTGAAATAACTGTAAGACCAGATACTGGAAATTCTAATAATGTGCCAGAAAATATGATCAGTCATGTGCCAGGTGTCCCAAATTATGAGCAAGGACTGGCATCTGAAAAAAAAAAAGTTTCTGAATGACGAGTGAAGAAGTGAATAATATTTTAGGGAAGAGAGCTGAGTTCACAATAGTTGTGGTTCTATTTGTTGAAACTGTGAGTGTAATTTTGTAAATAATGTGTGCACCAGAATTGTGGTTTCCAAAGAGGTCATGATCTTTCTAAACCCTGAAATTTGTTTGCACCTGTTGCCAGATGGATTTGAAGTAGTGTGTGATTTTATTTGTTGTTGTGATATCAAGAACAGTATAGTTCTAATATACCTGGGAGCTAGTGAGTCTCAGCAGCTACTGCCTTATGTGTCACTTTATTCATAGTACTGGCAACAGATGTAAAACCAAATTAGAAGAATATTAAACAAACATTTTCTGTTTTGTTCATTGACGAAGGAGTGGGCTGGAGTATGAAAAAGTGTGGGTGTACCAAATTTCACAATGTAATGGGCTTGTTGTGCAGCATTTAGTGAATTTGCCTTTATATTACGTGACATTTCTGTCTTTTTGTCATCAGGCAGCATCATTGTGTTTTTGTGGTATAATCAGGCACTTCCATGTATTCTTTCTGTACATTTTCAGATGTGTTTCTTTTTATTGTGTCACTGGGTCATTTATCTTGTTTTGTCAAGTATGTGAATGGCATACCAAATGAGGAATGTTTATGCTGTTTTCTTTCACATATGATGAGGAAATGTGTGGTGATCTTACAGGTGACTGATGAAGAATGTGCATAACAGTTTTCCATGACATAATTAGGTGGTAACTACATGTTATGGATTTCACTCCCATATGTTACTCTGTATATTTTGTCACATTTGTTTTCTGCAACACTGAGGTAATTTTATCTGCATGCTTTACATAATTTCCTTTTGATTGCCGTGTATAACATATATAAGATGCTATTCCAGATGGTGGCAGAAAACTTGATAAGTTGTTACATATGTGATACTCTCTTGATTGTTGCATAAGGTCTCTGAGATACATGAATGTTCTGTGATTAGTGGAGTACTAGAAGATCATGACTTGGATCTTGCGGTTCTGGAAACTGAATAAGTGATCAAATGAATAGGTATTTCCTATACAGGGATGTTCAGTACAGCCTGAGGAGGTAATTAAATATTATAGATAATGACATTTTCATGAATTCTTTATTCTGACTGTATGGTTACTCTGTTACTTGGATCAAGTTTTGCTTCTGCTGTTGTATGCACTCAAGGAAGTTTGAACTTATGGCAAGTTGTTGCCTCTAGGGTCCATGTGATCGGTGCTTGTGACAAGAAGTTTTTTTTCTCTTCTATCACCAATGAGCTCATAAGATTAGACTGGTATGATGGATGTAAGCTCTTGAGCATGATATACTGGCTGTACGTATCATGTGCAAAGTCGGCACCACAGTTGTTATGGTGCATATTTCATCTGTTATTTTGTGTGTTGTTTTCTAAAAAACTAAACTACTCCTGAACAGGCCATGAAGGCCCAACGGTAGTGACTGGCCCCCGTGTCATCCTCAGCTCATTGGCATCATTAGATGTGTATATGGAAAGGCAAGTGGTCAGCACACAACTCCCCTGGCCATACGTCAGTTTCTGAGAGTGGAGCTGCTACTTCTCTATCTAGTACCTCCTCAGTTTGTCTCACAAGGGCTGACTGCATCCCACTTGCCAACAGCACTCGGCAGACTGGATGGTCACCCACCCAAGTACTTGCCCAACTCGACAGTGATTAACTTCGGTTATCTGATGGGAACCGGTGTTACCACTGAGGAAAGGCCATTGGCTATTTTTACCTACTCTTCTTCTATTTTGCAACTGTTTGTGCCTCCTTATGGGGATATATGTCAATTACATATCATCAGTGTGGAAGTGTATTACCTATCTATGATATTAACTTTTTCATTGCATTTTCTGGATTGTTTCCAATTCGTGTCCTGTCCTTTGTCCTTCAGTACAATTCTCTGGCTACCAGTACATCTTGGTGTGAAAGTTTTGGAAAATATGGTCATCAACTGGATGGCAGTAGGTCAATGGCAAATAAAAACTGAAGGCTGTTCATATTATTGGAATTAATAAGATAATCTGTTATTATCTGCAGCTTGAATTGTAAATCGAAATGATGAGTTTGGTTTGTCCATGCTGAATGAAAATATATTGATTGTGATTCAGCTTATCAGAACCATCACGATTTGTACCAGAGGAGGAATAATGTTTAATAATATCAACGATTTCTGCTCCAGTGAAGCTTGATTCAGTGCTATGACCACAAGACTTCTCCCAACTGTGGTGGTATTTAATATTGTTTGCATGGCTCTTTTCTGTTGCATGATGTGATTATTTTGTTTATGACTGTACAAAGTACTGTGATGATGAGGTTATTTGGGATGAATTTCTGTGATTAGTGGTACACTCTAAGATAGATGATGAAAACATGTGGCTCTCAGGTTTTCATGTATGGTGCCATATGAATGAGTTAGAGGTAACTGGTATTTTACTGACTTCTCCTACAAATTGAGGTTGTTACTGAGTAATGTTTTGTGTTGTGGCTCTTGATCAAATTAGAGCAGTCATCAAAAAGGCTTCACAGTGGTTGACCTTGTTCTTAAGATTACAAGGAAGTAGTGATTGATGAAGCTGATATATTAAGGAGTACATAAATTGATGTTGATGATTTTTATGTTTCACCGTACATGAAACCATCAGAACAACCAATAGTGAGGATTCTATATTCCAACATAATTGTCATAACGAGTGTGACCATAACATAAATTACATGTTTATTTAACACTACAATAGTGAAGTCGCAGTCAACATATATATAATTTTTCGTTAAAAAGAAGGAGTTACAATACCGGCTTTAATGTACTACCTCATCATTTCAAATGTAAAACATCAGTTTGAGAATATATAATGGGAATTATGACCATATATCTGACAACAATTACAGGGAGTAATGAGACTAGGCAATCGAGGCAATAGTGAGACAACCAAGTCACTGTAAGTTATGTCCAAGCTGACCTAAATGTTCACTCCATGTCCTAATGTAGAACAGAGTGAAGCTGCACCGTGGTAAAATTTGCCAATAATTCTGGCAATGTGTCCTACTTTGAAACAACAATAATATGGCTGATATAAATTCACTAGTTGTAAATGTATGAAGCATAACAAGTCTGCATATGGAATGAAGCACAAAAATTTACTGTGTTCCAGAAAAAGAATCTCAAAACACACTCTACTCTCATGTAAGACTGACAAATAATAAAAAAACTAAGACATTTATTTGACACAACAATAGTGAAGCCATAGTTAACCCATTGTCACAGTACATAAAATTTTCCATTAAAACAAGGGGTTACATTAACAATTTCAACAGACTATGTACAATGTATTTTGAGAGTCTTTTTTCAGAACATAGTAAAATTATGTGCGATTGTGAATTTATATCAGCCATATGATCATTGTGTCACAGCAGGACAAATTGCCAGGATTCTTGGCAAATTTTACCCTAGTGTAGTTTTTACCTGTTCTATATTAGGACATGGAACGAACAGTTGAGCAAATATTGGCATAACTCGTAGTGACTAGGCTGTGCCACCATTGCCTCAATTGCCTGCTCTCATTATTTCTAGTAATTGTTGTCAGATGTATGATCATAATTCCCATTATATATTCTTCAACTGATGTTTTACACTTGAAAATGAGAATGTAGTTCATTGAAGCTGGCAATGTAACCACTTTCTTTAAAGAAAAAATTTGTGTATTGCGAGTATGGCTTCACTATTGTAGTGTCAGATAAGCAATAGTGATGAATTTTATGTGTTTTGTTGGTGCAGAGAGCATTGTAGCAATGTTATTGATGTGGGAGAGTACTATTGGACAAGTAAAAATGAAGAAATCATTTTTTCCCATTTGGGCTACAACAGGATCTAGAGCTTGTGTAGCACTGTAAGGCTGGAAGAGACAATGATAAAAATGGAAAACTTGGATGCTTTGTTGTGCTATCTGTCAGACAGGGGGAAGCAAATTATCATTTGTGGGGATTTCAATGTTGATTCCCTGAAAGAGTGTAATAGGAAGAATGACCTTTTAGTATTACTCAGTTCTTTCAATTTGAGCTCCGTCATTGATTTTCCTACTCGGATAACAAAGAACAGCACTACATTGATAGATAACTTTTTTATAGACCAAGATAAGTTTAAGGACATAAATGCTTATCCTGTTGAGAATGGTCTTTCAGATCATAGTGCACAGCTTGTTACAGTACATGACATAGCTCCATGCAGTATAATAAATCAGACTTTCAAAGCAGTGCGTTCAATTAACAATATAAATATTGCAAACTTTAGGGAAAGCCTACAGCAGCTAGACTGGGATGAAGTGTATAAGGAACCCGATGCAAACTTGAAATATAACTTATTTCACAATACATTTTTAAGGGTATTTGAAAATTGTTTTCCCAAGAAAATAGTTAAACATAATTCCAAGAAAACATATAAAAAACCTTGGCTAACTAAAGGAATAAGAATATCTTGCAACCGCAAAAGAGAACTGTATCTAACAGCAAGATGGAGTACTGACCCCGAAATTGTTCAATATTATAAAAACTATTGTGCGGTACTAAGAAAAGTTATTAAAAAGTCCAGAAGCATGTGTATCATGTCTGAGATCAGTAACTCTGATAATAAAATTAAAGCAATTTGGAATATTATTGAAAGGGAAACAGGGCAACCAAGAGCACAGGAAGACTTTAGTGCAATAAAATTGAATGACAAGTGCACTAACAAACAATCAGAAATTGAAAATATTTTGAATAATCATTTTTTAAATGTTGTGGAGAAAATAGGATCTAGATCTTCACTAGAAGAGGCAAGGCTATTAATAGAAGAGGCCATACCTGCACAGTTTGAAACAGCTGTAATTCCACCAACCTCTCCCTCTGAAATCAGTAAAATAATAAACTCACTGAAAAGTAAAAGCTCTTACGGAATTGATGGCATTTCCAGCAAAGTACTTAAAGCTTGTTCCCCACAGATAAGTAGAAATCTCAGCCACGTATGTAATAGCTCTTTGGAGCAGGGTGTTTTCCCTGATAGACTGAAATATGCCATTGTAAAACCATTGCATAAAAAGGGGGATATGTCGGATGTCAACAACTACCGCCCAATCTCACTTCTGACAGCTCTATCAAAAATTTTTGAGAAAGTAATGTATTCAAGAGTAGCCTCCCATATTTGTAAAAATAAAGTACTAACAAAATGTCAGTTTGGTTTTCAGAAAGGCTTTTCAACAGAAAATGCTATATATGCTTTCACTGATCAAATATTAAATGCTCTGAATAACCGGACATCACCCATTGGTATTTTTTGTGATCTCTCAAAGGCCTTTGATTGTGTAAATCATGGAATTCTTTTAGATAAGCTAAATCATTATGGTTTGAGTGGGGCAGTGCACAAATGGTTTAATTCATACTTAACTGGAAGAATGCAGAAAGTTGAAATAAGTGGTTCGTGTAATGTTAAAACAGCTGATTCCTCAAACTGGGGTGCTATCAAGCACGGGGTCCCACAGGGTTCAGTCTTAGGTCCTTTACTGTTCTTGATATACATTAATGACTTACCATTCCACATTGATGAAGATGCAAAGTTAGTTCTTTTTGCTGATGATACAAGTATAGTAATAACATCCAAAAACCAAGAACTAAGTGATGTAATTGTAAATGATGTTTTTCACAAAATTATTAAGTGGTTCTCAGCAAACGGACTCTCTTTAAATTTTGATAAAACACAGTATATACAGTTCCGTACAGTAAATGGCAAAACTCCAGTAATAAATATAGAATTTGAACAGAAGTCTGTAGCTAAGGTAGAATTTTCAAAATTTTTAGGTGTGTCCATTGATGAGAGGTTAAACTGGAAGCAACACATTGATGGTCTGCTGAAACGTCTGAGTTCAGCTACGTATGCTATTAGGGTTATTGCAAATTTTGGTGATAAGAATCTCAGTAAATTAGCTTACTATGCCTACTTTCATTCACTGCTTTCGTATGGCATCATATTCTGGGGTAATTCATCGTTGAGTAGAAAAGTATTCATTGCACAAAAACGTGTAATCAGAATAATTGCTGGAGCCCACCCACGGTCATCCTGCAGACATCTATTTAAGGATCTAGGGATCCTCACAGTAACCTCACAGTATATATATTCCCTTATGAAATTTGTTGATAATAATCCAACCCAATTCAAAAGTAATAGCAGTGTGCATACCTATAACACCAGGAGAAAGGATGATCTTCACTATGCAGGGTTAAATCTGACTTTGGCACAGAAAGGGGTAAATTATGCTGCCACAAAAGTCTTTGGGCACCTACCAAACAGCATCAAAAGCCTGACAGATAGCCAACAAACATTTAAAAATAAATTAAAAGAATTTCTAGATGACAACTCCTTCTACTCATTGGCTGAATTTTTAGATATAAAGTAAGTAAAAAAAAAAAAAAAAACTTAATCATTAGTGTCATGCAATATTTTGTGTAATGTAATTTCTTGTACAGACATCTTTTATTAACCTGACACGTTCCACATCATTACGAAGTGTTGTATTCATGATCTATGGAACAAGTATTAATCTAATCTAATCTAATCTGATATTTAGTTTACAGAATACGTGAGGTCACATTATGTTGGTCATGGGTGTGTGCAGAGGAGTTCATAAAAAGTGGAATGTTGCCACCAGAGAACTGGTGAAAGTAAAGGAGCTTCAATTTGAGAGCAACAATAGTAAAGAACTAAACATAGATATTACAGTGATAATATTTTTCTTTTCTTCGCTGTATGTTGATGAGTGAGCCTAGCTATTTTATGATAAGGTGTGATTATTAATGATATGAGGTCAGACACTTAGATTTACATATGTTGAAGTTGAACTTTTCATATTCTTTAGTGGACAGTGGATATTTATTGCGACAGTACTAATGAGTAAGGTAATAATTTTAACCCTCCCACAGTGATGTAATTGTGATTTGGCGTAAACTACCCAGTTAACAAATGTGCCAGTCTGATTAACAAATTTTTTCATCTGCCCAATGAATGTTATTTTTTTTATTTTCATATCAGAATTAATTTATTGATGCTTTAATGACCTTCCTTTTAGTGGAGCTTGTTTGGTGAATATTGTATTACTGTATAAAATTTGTGTACTAAATATTTTCACATTTCTGATCTTTTATTTAATTTTTGTGTTTTTTGGGAATATTTTGTACTTTGCTATTAAATACATTCAAATACTTTATTGATTACTTTTTGAAGAATCTCATCTCATAACACTCTGTTTGTAAGTGGTGTTGTTGTGCTCATGTCAAAGAGGTGATGAGCAAGTGCTCCTTTAACTTGGAATCGTGATGACATTATGGAATCAGGGTCAATTCATCTTCTTGCCGTACTTCTTTTTTAATTGTTTTTTCATTCTGAGTGATTTTAGAAGCTATGTTTGAGTTTGAACATATGGGTACAAACACATTTTATGACTATCAATAAATTTGTCTTCTTAGGTGGAGTTGCCTATTGTACATTGTTTGTGTATTTCTTTGTAACATTAGGGAGACACTGTAATATACTTTTCTGTTTAGTAACTGACTATATTCACAGATTTCTGATTTGAGCCGGAGGTGGTAGAGAAGCAATGATTCTGTTTGTGTAAACTGAGTCAGTTCTTTTCACATCAGATGAAGGAATATTGTGTGCATTTAGCCATGGCCGGAAGGCACAGTATTATATTCTGTGCCATAGTTTTGACAACCAATACATGATTTATATGGTGGCTGGTATCTGCGGCCAGCAGGTTTCAAAAGTGAACTAGACCAATTGGAGTTTTCTGTATAGGGATCATTATTCTGTAGTTTGAAATAGATTGAGTAGCTGGGCCATCGGTTGGTGTAGGATGTGGGTTACCGCAGTAATGTTGTAGATTTTGTACCAGAAAAGTCTGGATGTGCCACAATAAAATGGCAGTAGCAGGCATCCCTTCAGGAGTCTGTGATTATTGTTAAGGTACTGTGTCCACAAATGTGAGAACCTACATATTTTCTAAGGATCTATGTATCCACCTATGATTGTCTCTTTTACCCTATTTACATGGTATTGTTATAATGTATGAAGAACATTGCTTGCTTGTATTATCTTCAATGACAAATGGTTTTAAAATAAGAAGATGTTTCATGAGTGTTGTAATATACTATACTAAATTATGTCCTATTGAACTGATTATCTATTCATGACTTGTTTGAGAACTAATTTTAATCTCAGTAAAGCACCTACAAGCCATTTATATTTTATAGATGTTACCATCTGCGGGTTCGTGGGTTAGAATAGGCCCGCGGTATGCCTGCCTGTCGTAAGAGGCGACTAAAAGGAGTCTCAAACTTTTCGACCTTATATGATAATCCCCTGTTGGGTTTGATCTCCATCTCTCAAAATTTTCCGAAGAGCGAGCCGATTGGGGAAGGGCGCCTTACTTGGTGCATTGTGTCCATCTTGCGATCAAACCTTTCGCCAGCTTATACACCGTTGAACTGCAGTCCTGTCCGCTCTCCATCTTTTGGGCATGACTCTGTTTCTGCGTGCAGATTACATCTTGCACTGTGCTTTGCCTCTTTCTGCACCAAAGGCGACCATGCACCATATGTTACCTAACATCCAGCACGGTAGCCAGTCCGTTGTGGTGGGGCCGCCATGTACCCTGTTGGTTGTAGCCCCCTAACAACACAGGGATCGCTCTACTGATGCCTGCGCCGTTAACTCCCCATGTATGCCTATCCTCCTGGGGTATCGAGACTCCCGGCAACGGCCATCCTGCCAGGTGGCTCTTGCCATGGCTGGGTGGCGCCCGAGGGGAGGGCCCTTTGTCGGAGTAGGTGGCATTAGGGCTGATGACCCTCAATGAAGCGTGGTACATCGTCTCTCGCTGGTGGCCAGCCGCCAGCAGTCTCTAAGCGTTCTCGGGCTCAGTTTAACGTTCAGAAGTACGATCCAAAAACGTTCCCCTCCTTGCCCACACCGTGGGAGGAACGTAAGTCTCAGGATGGCAGTAGCAGTTATTCGCCCCGCTTCTTAGTTTGTACGAGGGCTGATGGGAGTCTTTTCTCTCCACAAAGCCTCAGTTCTTCATCGAGCGTTTAGAGGACAAGTTTGGGGAGGTGAAGGGCTTGTCAAAAATGCGCTCTGGGTCAGTCCTGATACAAACGGCATCCTCTGCCCAGTCACTAAGGTTACTCGCTTGTGACAAGCTGGGGGATGTTGCCGTTACGATCACACCCCAAAAGAGTTTCAATATGGTCCAAGGAGTTATTTACCATAGGGATCTTCTTTTGCAGTCTGATGAAGAGCTGCGCGCCAATTTAGAGCACCGGGGTGTACATTTCGTCCGGCGCGTTCATCGGGGTCCGAAGGAAATTCAGATTGCTACCGGTGCTTTCATCTTGGCCTTCGAAGGGGATACATTACCGGAAAAGGTCAAGGTGATGCTCTACCGATGTGACGTTAAGCCCTATATCCCTCCCCCGATGCGGCGCTTTAAGTGCTGGAAGTTCGGCCATATGTCTTCTCGCAGCACTTCCAGCCTCACATAGCGAGATTGCGGACGCCCATCACATACCAATACTCCATGTGCCCCGCCTCCCATCTGTGTCAACTGTGGGGAGCACCATTCACCTTGCTCGCCAGACTGACGAATTTTCCAGAAAGAGCGTAAAATCATGGAATACAAGACCCTGGACCAACTAACCTATACTTAGGCCAAAAGAAAATACAACCGACTCCATCCTGTGAGAATGACATCTTCCTACACTGCTGCTACAACACCTGTGCTGGCCCCGTCTGTTTCTCCAATTGTGGCTGGATTGGTGAGTAGTACAACTCCTCCTGCCCCATCGCCAGTGGGGGGCTCTACCAACCGGGTTGCTCCTGCGCCACCTACCTCAGGAGCAAAAATATCCCACCCATCGGGGACGTCTGTCCCCACTTCTAAGCTGGAGAAGTGTCCAACTTCTTCGGCTTCTCACGCTCGCAAGGGGTCCCTTGGGTCCCGCCCTTCCCAGGTTTCCGCCAACGAGAAGGCTGACGACCGACAGTGGCGTAAGTGCCGGCAATCAGCTGGTCGTACGGCTTCACGATCCTCCTCCGTCCCGGAGACTGAATCGGTGAAGCCCTTCCAGTCGGTGCGACCCAAGGAACGGCGTGAGAAACCCAGGAAGAGCTCTCAGCCCAAGGAACTCGCGATGGCAGCCATCCCACCGCAACCTTCCAGCTCTGCGTCTGAGGATGCGGTGGAGATTCTGGCGTCCGCTGAGGACCTCGAACTCGCCGATCCATCAGACGCCATAGAAAGCACTATCACAGATGCTAAATCGGAGGCAGCAGGTGACCCAGCGGCGTAATCTCCCTTCCCAGTCCTGTCACGCCTTTCTCAGCCATGGACAACACCATCCTCCAGTGGAACTGCAGCGGTTTCTTCCACCATCTAGCTGAGCTCCGCCAACTTATCAGCCTTCACCCTTTCCTCTGCATTGCTCTGCAGGAAACTTGGTTTCCGGCAATGCGAACCCCCGCCCGTCTGTCCAATGGAGAGTGCATGACGACCTTTGTGGTAGTGACCACTTTCCGATCTTTCTGTCACTACCACAGCGTCAGTCTTCTGCGAGCCCTAGCAGATGGACTATGAATAAGGCTGACTGGGACTTGTTCTCCTCCACTGCCGCTATTGAGCCTCTCTCTAACGATGACATTGATGCAGTGATTCAATCGGTCACCACCGGCATCGTTACTGCTGCCGAATCTGCCATTCCCCGTTCATCTGGGTGCCCTCGGCGGCGGACTGTGCCTTGGTGGTCGCCTGAGATCGCTGAAGCGATTAAAGCTCGCCGGCGGGAGCTCCAGCGTTACAAGCGACATCCCTCAATCGAACACCTTATCGCCTTCAAACGGCTGCGTCCGCGAGCCCGCCACATTATCCGCCAACGCAAGCAGGAGTGCTGGAAGCGGTATGTGTCCACCATTGGCCTCCATGTCACTCCATTGCAGGTGTGGGCCAAGATTCGCCGCCTCTATGGCTATCGGACCCCTGTCAGCGTCCCTGCGCTCTCACTGAATGGAGTAATTTGTACTGACTCCGACGTCATTGCAAAACCGCTTGGCATAGCACTTTGCTCTGAATCCCGCTTCTGCCAACTACCCCTTGGGCTTCCGCTCCACTAAAGAGCGGATAGAACGTCGCAGTCTTTCTTTTCGCACCCACCATCCTGAATTGTATAATGTTCCATTCAGTGAGTGGGAATTCCGCAGTGCCCTCGCCGGTTGTCCTGATACCGCTCCTGGCCCAGATAGCATCCACTCTCAGATGCTGAAACACCTTTCAGTGGACTGCCAGCGACGCCTCCTCGACCTTTACAACCGCATTTTGGTCGAGGGTGAGTTTCGGTCGCAATGGCGGGAAAGTCTTTTTGTCCCCATTCTGAAACCGGGGAAGAACCCTTTGGAGGTGGACAGCTATCGTCCCATTAGCCTCACCAACGTTCTTAGCAAGTTGCTTGAACGGATGGAGAGCCGTCGCTTGAATTGGGTCCTGGAGTCTCGGGTGACCTTCCGACGCCGCTTTCATTCCATCCTGGCCACGTATTAGGGCTCTGGCGTTTTCTATACCGACGGTTCGAATGGTTGCTGGTCGTGTCGGTTATGCACTAACTCTAGGGGACCATTCTGAACAACGTTCGTTGCCGGCTGGCTGCAGTGTTTACACTGCTGAGCTGGTCGCCATCTTTCGTGCCCTAGAGTATATCCACTCCTGCTCCGGTGAGTCCTTCGTTATCTGTAGCGATTCCCTGAGCGGTTTACGAGCTCTCGACCAGTGTTTCCCTCGTTCTCGTCTGGTGATGGCTATCCAGGAGTCCCTGCATACTCTAGCCCGTTGCCGCAGATCTGTGGTCTTCGTTTGGACCCCGGGCCATGTTGGGATACCCGGAAATGAAACTGTTGACCGCCTGGCGAAAGAGGCCACTAGTGCACCATCTCTGGAGATTGGCCTCCCGGCGACTGATTTGCGGGCACTATTACGCCGCAAAGTTTCCGATTTATGGGACACTGATTGACGCAGCCTGCCAGTGCCAAACAAACTCCGCCGTACCAAGGAGACGACTACTGTGTGGCGGTCATCCATGCGAGCCAACCGCAGGGAATCAGTCGTCCTTTGTCTGCTCCGCATTGGCCACACCCGACTCACCCACAGTTATTTACTGTGTCGTTGTGGGGAGTCCTTGACGGTGGTCCGTATTCTGTTGGAGTGCGCCCTTTTAACTGTGCTCAGGCAAACTTTTGCGCTACCTGATACGCTCTCTGCGCTTTTATCTGACGACTCTTCCATAGTGGACATAGTCCTGCATTTTATTCGGGCAGGGGGATTTTATCGCTTAACGTAATTGTGTGAGTTTTTGTGTTGATTCTGGCCTCTGGCCTACGATTGGTCTGATTTTTTTTCACGTGTTTCTCGGTGGTTGGCTTTTCCCTTTTTGTTTGTATGGTCGGCCAACCACCGTCACACTCCGTGTGATTTTAGTTCGTCTTGTCTGGTCTTTGTCTACGTTTCTTTTGTTCTGTGTCGTCTGTCTTATCGTCTGTTGATCGTTTTTATTCTCTGTGGGTGTTTTTAGTATTTGGAAAAAGGGACCGATGACCGTAGCAGTCTGGTCCCTTTAACCCCAACAAACCAACCTTATAGATGTTATTCTCACCTACGAATATAGTGATGCTTGTTTAAACAAACACATGCAAATCTATGTTTATTTCTCATTATGTATTACATGTAATAGAATTGGGAGGAGTATGGTCATCAAGCAAACCTAAAGAACTGCACATGGAAAGAGGCCACACATGTAAGAAAAAGTCTAACAAATGGGTGTTTTGTAGGAATCTGTCATGCTTCATCTGATGGAGAACTTCTCGATGCTATGGAGGATGTTTAAGAGGAAAAGTACAACACAACAACAATGGCCCTAATGCTGACTGCATTTGCACTGACATGTTGCAAACAGGTTAGCCACCCGCAGTCACAGGTGGTTATAATGGACCAAGAGAAGTTGGTATCATGAGACTGTATGGAACCTTAAGCTCGTATTTTTCCAATAGGCTCCCATCATCTACAATTTAACCTCATCAAGTCTCTCTCCAACCCACCAAAATGTCATTTACAAGTTCACAACTAGATTTGGAGATATCTCTTACTGTAACTATTCTCCTAAAAAAGTAACCTCATAACCCCCATTCTATGTCACTGCCTTTAGTCTTAAAACAATTAAGTGAATGCTGGACAAAATAGTCATTTCACCTCGTTCTGTGGTTAAGTTTGAATAAAAATAATTGGTTGTCCATTATTCATGATACATACGGTGTTGGGACAAAAATACAACATGGTTATAAACTAACTTTATAATTAAACTTCCACTACTTGAGGCAGTGTAAGTGAAAAACTGTTTACCGGTTTGGTACGCAACTCCATAGAAGTGATGTTCAGACGGTTCGCTGCAGTTGTTAGGATAATTTGTGTCATGAATTGCTGTTAGGCGACAGTACTGGTAAAATGAGGAGGAGGAGATTAGTGTTTAACGTCCCGTCGACAACGAGGTCATTAGAGACGGAGCGCAAGCTCGGTTGAGGGAAGGATGGGGAAGGAAGTCGACCGTGCCCTTTCGAAGGAACCATCCCGGCATTTGCCAGAAGTGATCTAGGGAAATCACGGAAAACCTAAATCAGGATGGTTCGACGCGGGAATAAACCGTCGTCCTTCTGATTACGAGTCCAGTGTGGTAACCACTGCGCCACCTCGCTTGATCTCGGTAAAGTGACGTAGGGCAGAAACACAATCGTTGTTGTGTATTATAGCTGCAGGCAGTTAATGTGGATGTAGGCAAGATGTACAGGGCTTTACTCGTAAATCGGTTTTATCAAAACAACGGCAACAGTGCTGCTGCTAATCGCCAGTATCGATGGTCCTCTTTCCCCACTGCGGTTGAAGATCTTGATTCGGAAGTTCTAATGAACTGGCGATTTGGTTACGCCTCCTAAGAGGGGGTCGACGGCAATTGGACCATAAATTTTTGAAGACGTTTCCGTTATCGTGGCTGACAATTGAGGGTGTAACGTGCGATCTTCAAGTGGTGCACGAGCTCTGCCAATATGGCTGAATATTCCATGGTCCGCCGTTCCAAAAATGCTGCGAACAGTCTACATCTACATCTTCCTCCGCAAGTCACCTAAGGGTGTGTAGCAGAGGGTACTTCTGTTATCCTTTAACTGATAGGCCCAGCCCTGTTTCAATTGTGAATGGCGAGTGGGAGGAATGATTGTCGGTAAGCCTCTGTAGTGGCTCTAATTTCTCAAATTTTCTCGCCATGGCCACATTGTGCATTATTTGTGTGGGAGGAGGTAATATGTTGTCCAGCTCTTCCCGGACATTGCCCTCTCGCAATTTCAATAGTGAACCTCTCCGTGATGTCCAACGTCTCGCTTCTAACGGTTGCCAACTGAGTTAATTGAAAATCTAGATAACGCTCTCACGGGTACTAAACTATCCCGTGACGAAGCGTGCCGCTGTTCGTAGAATCTTCTGCATCTCTCTTACCAGTCCAACCTCGTAGGTATTCCATATTGATGAACAATACTCAAGAATCAGTCGAACAAGCGCCTTATAAGCTTCTTCCTATGTGGATCACTTTCAATTCCTTAAGAATCTTCCTAGTCTGGCATCTACTTTTTCTGCTATTTGTTTTATGTGATCATTCTACTTACAGTCGCCCTGGATATTTACTCCTAGAAATTTTACTGTGGAAACTGTTTCCAGTAGTTGTAGAGTAGTATCTTTCTGTTTCTATATATGCGCAATATGTTACATTCATTTACTACGACTGTGAAATGGATTCTCCACTGCGGTTCCAGGCAGTTGTGGATACAAATGCTCGTCACAGTGAGCAACGTTTGAAATCTGGAAACTCAATTAACAAATCTTACTCTCTTAAGCGAAAGTTAAAATTTGTTTCTTTGAATAGTTTTGCTCGTCATTTTTCTTCCGCATGTCCTCACAAATGTTTCCACAAAGGTTCATTGTCCTACCATCACTCGCTTTACACGGGAGCCCTTTCAAATAGCCGAATTATGATTATACCTACCCTGTACTGCAGGTCTGTTCACTGACGACTTTCACTTACAATCAAGTATATTTCCGCGTCTGGTGGATATCCGGGGATTATGGTTAAGAAATTGAATAAAAAAATGGATATATATTAATGAAGCATGGGGGAACATGAAAGAGAATCACTCTGAATCCATTGGAGAAAAATAAAAAGAACAAGCTTTATAAAATTCCATATCACACACACGTATCAAAGGGAACTGAAATGAAACTGCTGTTAGTCAGCATAAAACCGGCATTTATCATACCAAAAAATTCAGGCAGTTGGTTAAGGAACCGAGAAGTTTTCAAAAAGGACCCTTTCTCCTATCCTGGCGCGTATCATGTTGAGCGATTTGGAAGAGCAAATAATTGTATTGGTCGAACATGTAGGAATTTTCACACGCGATTCAAATTCCACAAAGGCCTCGTCAATTCCAAATCCTTTTGATAACACATCTTACCAACAACCTGTATCAGCTGCAGCAGGTGACTATCTTACTCATTGCAGAGAAAGGTCGCTTCTCCAATATCCTGGGAGAAATTGAAATCTTAAGACGTCTCTGAGGCATGCACGGCTCGAGTTTATCCCACTTTTGTTTGTCATCTTCTGTTACGGTACTACCGCCTCGTTTTCTTATTCCATTTACTGGCGTCACTAACTTCCTGCCTTATTTGCCCGTGAGTGGCAGCAGCAGCGTGTATCGATAAGTGCACTGTCGTACCATCTCTGGAGCGACCGATAGTATTTCCGGTTCGTCGTGTGTCTGGCAGTCAGTTGGGGACGGACCAGCAGTGCAGTCGGGACGCAGCAGCAGAGAAGTCGGGGGACGGAGCGCCGGTGAGACGCCGACAGCCAGTGCTCGCCGACCACTGGCGACACACATGGTCCGATGGGGGAAGATTGGAGTGGGACGACCGTTGGTTGGTCGTCTCATCGGCCGATGTATACTTGGTCCTTTCACCGTTTCCGCACCTGGGCAGTTGGTTAGTTGGCATGGAGCAGCGAGGAAATGTCGGCGCATAGTTTGGCGGGGGCTGTTGTGGTCTCTATGCAGTGTCAGAGTGCGTGGTCGTGCTCCCATTGCTACAAGGTTCGTGACTCACCGATACTGCACATGAAAGTTGAGTTATTCTACCAGCAAGTCACGTTCACATTGCGTCGTTTGGAGTTCGTTGTCGACTGTTGGGCTATTCCCACGAGCAACAATGTGTGTTTTCAAGTTGGCAAATTTTAGCCACCCTCCGGCGGAGTTTAGCTGTACTTGGTTACTTGAAGTACACGAGCGGAATCTTCTGCCTTGTGACCGTTAACGCTCCGTTTACCTGCCCTGGCTTTTGACGTAAATTAAGGCAGTGTATTTTCCTCATCGTGTTGTCGCCGTCCAGCATGGTGTGTAGTTTGACAGCTCAATGTATAATTGGTTGTGGGCGCCAATACCTTCTACGTTGTTCCATTGACCTCTCTGTTGTGTGCTGGTCATGTGAAGTGGAGGTTATCTTGCCGGTAGGTCCGTTGACTGGCTGTCGGTTTGTTTGTCGTTGGATCGAGAATGGTTGGTCCGACAGCCTGTCTTACCTAAGCGAGCGTTAGTGTTTGAATTCCAGGCGACCCTCGCAACTTCTGAGCGCCCTTGGGTGTACTGCCTTTTCTTGTTTGCTCATATTGTTTGTGCTGTTATGGCTTCGCCGATTTTTAAATTAAGGTTATTTGCCCTTAAGCCGTTAGATGGTTTTGGCCTTCAGCCTAATTTAACAACTGTTTAACGTAAAGCCTTTGACATTCTTAAAATTAATGTTATTGAGTCTTAAGTGTTGGGCCTTCTGTATAGTTTGAATTTAAGTTGTTTTGCTCTTAAAGTGTCAGATTCTTTGGGCCTTCAGCCTAATTAAGGAACTGTTGTAAGATAAGGTTTTGCCTTTTAAATATATGGTTTTGGCTGAGCTTTCAGCTGTTTTTAAATTAAAGTGGTCTTTTCCGTAAGGCATGTGATCGTATGGCGCATTCAACCGCTAATTAATTTCCAAAACTAACGCTGTGTTTTTATTTTTTTATTTTTCTTGGCTCTTGTAATGTTTGATCAAATAAGAGGCTGTATGTTTGAGTGTAACTGATAGCGGCTTAGTTTGGCCCCTTTCCTCAACTGAAACTACCTATCCTGTCCTGTTGATTTAGCATGGCGTATCAGTCTCCATTCCCACCCTCTCGATAACATTAATAAACCCATTGATTTGTATAAAAAGAAGTTTTAATTACTTATTATCTAGCCAGCTTAAGATATGTATGTAACACAATGTTTTTCCTTGAGATGTACAGTCTCTTTCCCCAGAATGTTGGAATGGTTGCGTCTCTTTTGTGTTGTTACTTCTACTTATCGGGTTTAAACTGTTGACCTGTTACATATGTGACTCTGACCACGCCTGCGTCATTGGTCTTGGCACACTCGGTACAAATTTCTAGCAAGTATTTACTTCACGTAGTGTTCCTGGTAGTCTTCCCGGTGAAATGTTTTTATTTATTTATTCATTTATTCACGGATCAATGTAATTTCACACACTATGTGTGTTTTTTCTCTTCTTCTCTTTATTGAACCTTATATTCTTATATGTTTTTTGATTTCGATAACTTTCGGTATCCGGTCGTGATGTCGTTTTCGGGATTTCTATGTCCTTGTTGCTTTTTTGACACGGAACTTTTGTCCATGCCAAAATTCTGAGTGAAGATGACCTTAATGGTTAAATGATTTTATTTGTAAGTAACATTCTGTTCTCTCTTATATTTTACATATTTTAACAGTATAGCTCCTTATACAGGGTGTTTCATAAATGACCGGTATATTTGAAACGGCAATACAAACTAAACGAGCAGCGATAAAATACACCGTTTGTTGCAATATGCTTGGGACAACAGTACATTTTCAGGCAGACAAACTTTCGAAATTACAGTAGTTACAATTGTCAACAACAGATGGCGCTGCGGTCTGGGAAACTCTATAGTACGATATTTTCCACATATCCACCATGCGTAGCAATAATATGGCGTCGTCTCTGAATGAAATTATCCGAAACCTTTGACAACGTGTCTGGCGGAATGGCTTCACATGCAGAGGAGATGTACTGCTTCAGCTGTTCAATTGTTTCTGGATTCTGGCGGTACACCTGGTCTTTCAAGTGTCCCCACAGAAAGAAATCACAGGGGTTCATGTCTGGCGAATAGGGAGGCCAATCCACGCCGCCTCATGTATGTTTCGGATAGACCAAAGCAATCACACGATCATCGAAATATTCATTCAGGAAATTAAAGACGTCGGCCTTGCGATGTGGCCGGGCACCATCTTGCATAACTCACGAGGTGTTCGCAGTGTCGTCTAAGGCAGTTTGTACCGCCACAAATTCACGAAGAATGTCCAGATAGCGTGATGCAGTAATCGTTTCGGTTCTGAAAAATGGGCCAATGATTTCTTTGGAAGAAATGGCGGCCCAGACCAGTACTTTTTGAGGATGCAGGGACGATGGGACTGCAACATGGGGTTTTTCGGTTCCCCATATGCGCCAGTTCTGTTTATGACGAATCCGTCCAGGTAAAAATAAGCTTCGTCAGTAAACCAAATGCTGCCCACATGCATATCGCCGTCATCAATCCTGTGCACTATATCGTTAGCGAATGTCTCTCGTGCAGCAATGGTAGCGGCGCTGAGGGGTTGCCGCGTTTGAATTTTGTATGGATAGAGGTGTATTTTGGACCGCAGCTGCAACACGGCGAACGCAAACCCGAGGCCGCTGTTGGATCACCTGCTGCACTAGCTGCGCGTTGCCTTCTGTGGTTGCCGTACGCGGTCGCCCTACCTTTCCAGCACGTTCATCCATCACGTTCCCAGTCCGTTGAAGTTTTTCAAACAGATCCTTTATTGTATCGCTTTTCGGTCCTTTGGTTACATTAAACCTCCGTTGAAAACTTCGTCTTGTTGCAACAACACTGTGTTCTAGGCGGTGGAATTTCGTCTGCTAAAGAACCCTTTCCTTGTGTTCTGTAGACCTAAATGGAATAGACTTGATAAATCGTTGACCTCTCCTATTGGTTAACGTAAAGATGAATACAAATTAGAATTGAAGTGGTCTGGGACGCAAACGTGATGTATTGTTGTTCTACTGTTCACGTCTGCTTATCCTCATGCAGTGCTTTAGCGGCACAGCCTTACTAGCCAATCAGGTTGATAGACACTGAGACTCGATTTCGGTAGGTTAACGTGTGTCCTAAGGTCTTCCTCTTCACATGGTCTGCCCTGGAAGGTGCTGACATTATACTACCTGTCGACTACGTGTAAAGTTCAGATTGTACATTGCGAAATACTTGAGATGGCCAGGACTGAGCTGCAAAGTCTACGATTACTGCTTTACTTTGGCCTAATTTCAAATTAAATCGTTTTTCTGCCGCTGCTGTGGGACACGATTTTGCAGTTGTGGTTGCAATTGGGTTTGCTTGATCATGTGAGAAGCAATATGCAATTTTCAGAGAGGCGTCCAAGAATATAGTAAATATTTCACGCGTTGGTACATAATTTCGTAGGGTTTTTGTTTTTCATGTTGGTATACCGGTTGCTATGGGTTTTTTTACCGCATGTAATTTTTTATTTTTTGCTCACAGCTGCTTTTTGAGTTTACATATTGTCATTTAGTCAGGTGAAGGTAGTGAGGGGAGCTGTCGACGCGAGAAAACGGAGTGCCAACTGGAGAAATCGGAACATTTCCATCATACTCTTCTGTTTCAGTTTGACAGAGGGGTGACAGCAGCGAATGTACCCGAAAAGAAATTTTGGTCTTATGTCAAAGTGGTAGGTGGATCAAAACAAAACGTCAAGACACCCTGCAACCAAAATCGTACTGAAACAGAAGATGACAGACTAAAGGCCGAAATACTAAATGTCTGTTTCCAAAGCTGTTTCACAGAGGAAGACTGCACTGTAGTTCCTTCTCTAGATTGCCGCACAGATGACAAAGTGGTAGATATTGAAATAGACGACAGAGGGATAAGGAAACAACTGAAATCGCTCAAAAGAGGAAAGGCCGCTGGACCGGATGGGATACCAGTTCGATTTTACACAGAGTACCCAAAGGAACTTGCCCCCCTTCTTGCAGCGGTGTACCGTAGGTCTCTAGAAGAGCGTAGCGTTCCGAAGGATTGGAAAAGAACACAGGTCATCCCCGTTTTCAAGAAGGGACGTCGAACAGATGTGCATAACTATAGACCTATAACTCTAACGTTTATCAGTTTTAGAATTTTGAAACACTTATTATGTTGGAGTATAATGACTTTTCTGGAGACTAGAAATCTACTCTGTAGTAATTAGCATGGGTTTCGATAAACACGATCGTGTGAAACCCAGCTCGCGCTATTCATCCACAAGACTCAGAGGCCATAGACACGGGTTCCCAGGTAAATACTGTGTTTCTTGACTTCCGCAAGGCGTTCGATACCGTTCCCCACAGTCGTTTAATGAACAAAGTAAGAGCCTATGGACTATCAGACCAATTCTGTGATTGGATTGAAGAGTTTCTAGATAACAGAACGCAGCATGTCATTCTCAATGGAGAGAAGTCTTCCAAAGTAAGACTGATTTCAGGTGTGATGCAGGGGAGTATCATAAGATCATTGCTACTCACAATATACAGAAATGACCTCGTGGATGACATCGGAAGTTCACTGAGGCATTTTGCGGATGATGCTGTGGTATATCGAAAGGTTGTAACAATATAAAATTGTTCTGAAATGCAGGAGTATCTGCAGCGAATTGACGCATGGTGCAGGGTATGGCATCTGAATCTCAATGTAGACAAGTGTAATGTGCTGCGAATACATAGAAAGAAAGATCCCTTGTCATTTGGCTACAATATAGCAGGTCAGCAACTGGAAGCAGTTCATTCCATAAATTATCTGGGAGTACGCAATAGGAGTGATTTAAAATGGAATGATCATGTAAAGTTTATCGTCGGTAAAGCAAATGCCAGACTCAGATTCATTGGAAGAATCCTAAGGAAATGCAATCCGGAAACAAAGGAAAGTAGGTCACAGTACGCTTGTTCGCCCACTGCTTGAGTACTGCTAGGCAGTGTGGGATCAGTATCAGATAGGGTTAATAGAAGCGATAGAGAAGATACAACGGAGAGCAGCGCGCTTCGTTACAGGATCATTTAGTAATCTCGAAAGCGTTACGGAGATGATAGATAAACTCCAGTGGAAAACTGTGCAGGAGAGACGCTCAGTAGCTCGGTACGGGCTTTTGTTAAAGCTTTGAGAACATACCTTCACCGAAGAGTAAAGCAGTATGTTGCTCCCTCCTACGTATATCACGCGAAGAGACCATGAGGATAAAATCAGAGAGATTGGAGCCCACACAGAAGAATACCGACAGTCCTTCTTTCCACGAACAATACGAGACTGGAATAGAAGGGAGAACCGATAGAGGTACTCAGGGTACCCTCCGCTACACACCGTCAGGTGGCTTACGGAGTATGGATTTAGATGTAGATGTAGAAAACAGTTTCAAAATGTGTGGGGTAATGCCACTGGAAAGACCATGCACAGAAAATAGGTTTCTCATTTAAAGGAAGATCGTTTGCCGGCCGGTGTGGCCATGCAGTTCTAGGCGCTTCAGCCTGGAACCTCACGACCGCTACGGTAGCAGATTCGAATCCTGCCTCGGGCATGGATGTGTGTGATGTCCTTAGGTTAGTTAGGTTTAATTAGTTCTAAGTTCTAGGGGACTGATGACCTCAGGTGTTAATTTCCATAGTGCTCAGAGCCATTTGAACAATTTTTTTTGGAAGATCGTTTTGACACTAGTGACTCTCCATGTTCAGGAAGACCTTCAGGGTTTGATGAACATCCCTTAAACGTATTAATCCACAGTGATCCACTCAGTGTACTCGAGAACTACTAGCGCGGTGAACTGTGATCATTTAACCATCGTGAGGCTTTCGGATGCACTGGGAAAGATAAAAAAAAAAAGGAGTATGGGTACCACATGCTTTAAGTTAAAATCACATGAATCAGGAAGTGACTGTATGTGTATCACCACTTGGTCCTCATCAATTCGCCCGTGACCAACACTGATAATTCCTATGCTGTAATGTTACTAGCGATGACATATACTGGCTTTTGGTAAAAGAAAGGAATGGCTAAGCCTAAAGAAAGCAGCAGCTTCCCGTGCAAAGACCTGCGCCCATAATGTTATACATCTCGTGGAACAGTGAAGGAGTGATGTACTACGAACTGCTTCCCCAACATGTAACCATCACATTTACAGCAACACCTGAGACGCACTCCAAGAGCAACGATCAGGAAGACTGCCTGAGGTTATGATACTCTTCGTCAACGCCCACCCGCATTGTCCTAGAAGCACTCCGTCTTTAGGACACAATTAGCAATTAGCAATGCGCAAACATACCTTCAGTAGTCTTGAGTTTCTCAAAAAATTAATTCAATAATATTAGTTCCTCTTATTATAATAGTTAGCTGATGTCTCTGTACATCCGTTTGTAATCTCTTGTAAATCATAGCTAGTGGCTGGCAGGCACACCGCTCAACCTCTCGCTTCAGACCTGCTACCAACTTGCTTCACTTCTCGCTTACTACTGACTTCCTACGAACGCTTAAGTGCCGTTTCTTCTGCCAACAATGATTTCTGGTGCAGACAATCGCTGCTACCGTTACAAAACGTATAAATGCGATGTCTTTCCCTCTCTTTTCTTAAAATGTATCCGTACGCGGTTTCTCCCGCCCTTTTAAAAATTATATCAACAATACTTTGGTGCAGATATTCCCTGCTACCACAATTATTTCCAATATGACAAATGTTAATTATTCCAACTTAATCCTATTAATAAAAAATATAAACATCTTTCATAAATTGTGGTTTGACAATAGACAACAGAAATATACACGTCTTACATAACCGTCCAATGACTTTCCTTAAAATTTTCCTACGTCGTTAAGTCATTTGGACCTGACGAAAGGAGAAAATTTGATTATAGAAATATGTGTAGTAATAAGTAAGTTAATGATAGAATATTTCTTTCGGCAAAGCACATACATAAACGGTCATAAGAATTTGTTTTCCAAAGTCTAACAAAGAGAATATTCAAAGGAGTATACATAAAAATATACAAATAATATGAGTCAGTATGTTGGAAGTGTACATCAGGTAGAAAACGTTATTTATATTTCTAATAGAAATGGATGGCATAAATTAGAACATAGTTTATGTTTAATTATAAATTGGCATCTATTAGTACCATATTCAAGGAAGGAAAGAAAAGGAATTGGATAGCATGGTCAAAGCACTGGCAACTGTCTGTGAACGTACTCAAAATTCCGTTTCTTTCCCTCACATAGCACAACACCAGGATTCGCCATGTGATTCCATCGTCTCTTTGATCTATAGTTTTAGTGTAACCAAACACTAAGTTACCCATCGAATTGCCTGAGTTGCCGCAGCTACATCAGGTACAAATTCCAACTCCAATTGTCCATTAATAGTGATGGTGTGCATCTTGGTATGCAAGCACCTATTGACGTACATCATGACTGTGGTGTGCATCTTGGTATGCCGACACCTCATAGAAAACATCTTAGATAGAATTAAACATGGTTCACTTTGTTTGTGCTCCGTAACCATGGGGATCCACAGGAATTAAGGTACAGGTATAATCATTTTGTCAAAAGGTTCACGGATGTGGTTGATACCGTCATTACCAAATTTTACATCATCTCTTTCCTCTGTGTTCATAAATTTATTTATTTTACGTTTAAAGGGACCAAATATTTCACCTTTTGTGACTGTAGATAAAGTTTATAGTTTCAAATAATTAAAAAAAAACACATTTTCCATCTGTATTGAATTAAGCCTACAACACATATTACGTTACGTAACAGTCAATAACATAAACCAATATTTCTAGAAGTGGAATTTAGTAGTACATTTAGGCATAAACATTTTAAATGAAATAGACAAGTGCCTTTATACAAACTATGTCACTTTCTGTGACTCTAAATAAATAATAATGTTGTGCTCATTTAAATAATTACCTAAAGACACTGTTATATTACTTCACAGATTGTGAATTCACAGTTTTTGAAATATGAAAGTACATTTTGACAAAATATGTCTCTGTATGTAATGTGGTCGTCGGTTACGAGTCATATTGTCAGGCGACTAGATATTTGTTTGAGTTGTGTAACACACATCGTCATTGTTATTTAAAAAAAAAAAAAACATTTGTATTTTACGTAGAGTGCGAATCGGTATGCTGACATTTGGTGTGATCTGTTTTTCCTATGTATGTATCTGTTGTAAAAGATATCATGTTCAATGCAGAAAAAAGTTTTCGAATAGCCAAGTACATATAGTAAGCAATTTAATGTGGTTTCTCCATCCGTAGTGCTGTGCTGCGCTGTGTCAACTGTTATCAAAATAAACCATTACTAAATTATTTTCCTTACATACTAAGATCTTCATTCTCCTCTCCTTTGTACCTCGTCTCATCTCTCTGCATATCGTATAATAAAATATTCATTATTAATAATCATCAGCGCACGGCATGGCTTCAATACCTTTCTCTATTACCTTTAACAAAATATTCATGGTTAATAATCGTCAGCGCACGGCATGACTGAAACATCTCTCTGCATCCGGAAAATCGCGTCAGCTCTCGGCATGACCTGTAAAGCACTTTCAATACTTACATTATAACTAAAACTACGTTTATTTTGGTGAACTATGACAACAATACTGCATGCACGGGTTAAAGAATACATCTAATTGCTACTACTGTATGAAAATTATTTGTACATGTTATACATTTACTTTTAAATTAGCCCTGTTAATTGCTTCACTTAGCTTACATAATGTGAAATAAATGTCCTGCGAGAACGCTTCTAAGACTGCTATTAATGTTCAGTGTATTTATCTGCGGTCGAATCGAGGTGACCTGTTGTGCACGTAGATAACCCATTAGTAGCTCACTGTATTCGGGCGTGCTGGAATGTGTCAAAAACCTCATTGTTATCCTTTGTCTATATGTATCCCTGTAAGAAGAATTTCTTTATGTTTAACATGTGATGGTTTACTCTCGATTTTTTTTGTTCTGAGTGTCTCAATGTGTACGACATTAGCATGCGGAATATTTCGAATTCTGTTTTCTGTTCTGCGTATAGAAGTTCAAATTTTTGGCATCGTTTCTTCCCTTTGTGTGACAGATAATGGGTACGACCTAGTACGTTATCGCCAATCTCGTACTTACGTAATCTACTTACCTGCTTCTGCTGTCTCTTCCGACGATCTGCAGCTCGTTTAATGTTCGCTAGTGCCATGTCTATTGTCTCACAATGACGAAGTCTACGCTTCTTTGGAAAAGTAATCATTTCAGTAAGTTTAGTCGGTGTATCTTTATTCGTCAGTATTACAGTTGGTGAGAGCATCGTTGACTCATTAGGTATTGCATTTATTACTTCCTGAAACTGTGAAATGTATTCGCCCTATGTTGTATGCTTTCAGTGGCAATAAATTCTACAAAGTTTCCCGATCTTTTTCATTATTCTTTCTGACGGGTTAGAAGAAATGTGATATCTTGATATGTAAATTGGTGTTATGTTATTACTTTCTAACATTTGTTTCCATATGTCTGACCTAAACAGCGATCCGTTATCTGAAATAACCCTCTGTACATGTCCTACTATTGATAGAAAATCTCTTGCAAATGCTCTTGAAACTGATCTAGCTGTTGCTTTCCTTAGTAGAGAAAAAGGTTACAGATTTGGATGTCAGTTCTAAGGCTACTAGAATATAACTATAATCTTTACTAGTTCTGGGGATTTTACCGAAAAACTCTACTCCTGCCATGTGTCTTAACTTACCCGGTATGATGGGATACCGTGGTGGAATATGTGATACTGTAGATGATTTAGCTTTTTGACATATCTTGCAGGATGCCATAACTTTGCGAATGTGTTTTTCCACATTGTTGAAGTGACAATTTTGTCGAAGAATTAGAAAGCATTTCCTAGCTCCGCAATATGCATAGCTTAGGTGCGTATACCATATCAGTTTGTTTCTGATCCCTTCTGGAATGTATAAAAGCCAAGTGTTGCCCTCTGGGTACGAGCGAATAAACAGAATATTTTGATGTATAGTGTAATTATGTCTGATTTTTGCGTTGCTCTTGTCTCGCCAAAGCGTTAAAATCTCTTTTAGTGTTTCATCTTTCTGCTGTTCTCTCTCTATGTCCTGTAATGCTGATGATATAAAGTTTTCGAAAGCTACTTGTTTGATATACATAATACTATCGTTCTTGTAGCAGAAGGTATTTTCTTTCTCTAGTCGTTTACGCTGAATAAATCTCGATAGTGTGTCGACAACAATATTCTTCGTGTCTGGAATGTGTACAATAGTAAAGTCGAACTCTTGTAGATATAATTTCCAACGGCTTAATCTATCATGCGTAAGTTTTGCTGATAATAAATACTGGATTGCTCGGTGATCGGTATATACTGTGGTGTGTCTTCCATATGATGGAATCTCTTAAATGCCCATACTTAGCGTCTCTAATTCCGTTACAGAATAATTGCTGCTGGAGGAAGTATCCTACTTGCAAACGCATTATGTTTAACGATTGTCTTACCTTCCTCCTCTACTTTCTGGAAAATATGTACTCCTAGTGTTGTAGTTGAACTATCTGTTGCAATGAAAAAGTTTTGTGTTGGGTCAGGATGAGATAACAAAGGTGCCCTTAGTAAAGCTTCTTTCAAATTCTCGAATTCAGCTTCAGCGGCTTCTTTCCATGAAGAAATTGTGTTTTTACTTGTGAGCTGGTATAGCGAGGGTGTGTCTAATGCTTTATAATAATGAATTATCTAAAATAATTAATGAGGCCTAAAAATCTCCGAAGTTCCTTCTTATTTGTTGGCACGTCGATATCTTTCAATGCTTGCAATTTGTCGGAGTCTGGTGCAATACCTGTTTGTGAAATGATATTGCCTAGAAATTTTATTGAGGCTTTTCCAAATTCAGATTTACGGAGGTTTATACTCACACCGTTTTGCTCGAATGTATTCAGTAATTGTTGTAGGGCGTGGTTGTGCTGTTTCCAGTTTTCTGCTGCGATTAGAATGTCATCTACATATGTAGTAATTTTGTTTTTAAGATCCTGTGGGAGAATTGTATTCATGCCTCGTATAAAGGCTGTAGACGAAATCGTTAGTCCAAACGGAAGTTTACAAAATTGGTAACATCCACCAAAGCAAAGGAATGCCGTATACTTTTGGCAATTTGGATGCAACTGGATTTGCCTAAATCCTGATTTGAGATCGAGGGTGGTATATATAGAGGGGCCATGAAACTTTTGCAGTATGTCTTCTAACGTCTGTGGTCGGTCAGTTATGATTATTTTATTAACCTCACATGAATCTAAAACTAAACGGAGTGATCCATCCTTCTTTTCAACGATGTGTAACGGATTTATATATTGGCTTGCTGCTGGTTCAATTACACCCTAATCAGTCATTGCTCGTAACTCTTTCTTAACTACTTCTGTGTATATATGCGGTATTGGATAATGTTTTGCTTTGAAAGTCTCGTGTAGTTTCACTTGATATTCGTACATAAATACTGTCATCGTTCCTGGAACATCGTTAAAAACTGTTTTATGTCGCACAAGAATATTTTCTAATTCTGTGCGTTCTGTGTCGACTTGCGCTATACTGTATCCAGTCTCACGTGTAATTGTGTCTAATACATTATACTTCTGTTCCTCTGCCATGTCGTTATTATGTGTATTCGTAATCGTTATCTTTAGAATCTGCAATAATCTCGATCCTATGCATATTTTGTTCTTCTGAGGATACTGTGTTTCGTAATCTCACTACCACTTCACTGTCTTCCTTCTGTAGTGTTAGGTATGACGATTTAAAGTCAATCTTTGCGTCGTACTGTACGTGAAAATTCATTCCTAATATTATACCAGTTGTTAATTTTGGAACTATCCAAAAATTGCTGTGGAAAGTTTGCCCTGCAAAAACAAACGTTAATTGTGTCTGTCTTTTGACTTCAATGTTTTTTCCTGGAAATGCTCCCTTAACTTTAGTTTTGTGTAACGGGAATACAGGATAATTATTATCGCTATTCCATCTGATAAATGTGTCTTCGTTAATTACGCACATTGGCGAGCCTGAATCAATTATTGCTAAAATATTTTGTGACTTTAAATTTATCTGGATTATTAGGTGGCATATAGTTTTCTGCATGATCGGTTTTTCTTGTAACAATGTGTCTCGCACACCGTCGAATGTAATGGCATTCTATATCCTTATTTTTTCTCTGTCCTTATCCATAGTTTCGTCATTTAGAGATTTATCACAGGCTACCTCTAGTCATAAATGTTCTGACATTTCATTTTCTGTTGGGGAGTGTTGTGTGTTTTCAATGAGCTGTACTGTTCTACCGTTTTGATTATTAGCGGTAGGTGGCAGATGAATCTTGTGTCTGGTACTTTCATACGCTAACTTGTTTGAATTTCTATGAAAATTATCATTGTAGAATGTCCTTTGCGGTCGGTGTTAGTTTTCTCTCCTCCTGTCGTCATAACTGTGGTTATACGGTGAGGCACGCGTGTTTCTCTGAAACGGCTGTGTCTTTGTTCGTTTTGTGTATTTTGCGTCTGACACATGTAATTGTTTGCACCTGTCGCCTTTTCATGGCGATGACTCATGTGAAAGTTTGACTGGTTCGGCATTTCTGTCGTATATGTTTCGTGTTATTTGGATGGCTTTGTTGTTGTCTTGAATCGTAATGTACATTGTTATTATACTACTGTTCATTGAATCCCTGTGTGTATTTTCGATTAAAGTTTTCATTTTTGCGGCGAAAGCGCGAAATCGTGTTTGCTCAAAATTATTGTTGTTTGTCTGGTTTGCGTTATGTCGTGAAAAGTTCTTATTAACAAACGCATAATCTACCTGGTGTACCTCTAGCATTTGCAGAATGTCTCTAAATGCGTACACGCTGTCCTTTTGCTGGCCTGTTAATAATGACACTTTCAATGCTCTGGGGAGTTTTGAAATACACTGCTGTATTAATGCGGATTGACTGTATGGCTCATTGAGGTATTGGTTTCGTTCAACCATATACTCGAAAAATTGTGTGATTGTTGGGAATGTAGAATTCTCGAAATTTGGTAGACTAATTAGCAGGTCTTTAATGATACTCTGTGTGGTATCTGATCAATATGCTGCTAGAAATGGTTCCTGAAATGCTTCTACTTAAAAACACTGTCTAGCAATTGGTCGTATTCTTCTCGTTGGTTCCCCTTCAAGAAAACTAATAATAAATTCTAGCATATGTTGAACTGGCCATGATGGTGGTAGTGCGGCATTGGATTGTGGGATCCAGTCCAGTGGTTGTATTTGCGTCCTGTCGTTTTTAAATGTTTTAAACTTTCTCACTGAAAGGAAATGCTTGTGGTCGAAACCGTCTTATCTTTCTGTGTAATTATTTTCGTAATGTGAATATGAATTTGTGTGTCTTTCTGCCTGGCTAAGATCTCTTACTCTCTGAAGTCTACCGACATTTTATGTCTTGTGCATCTGAGGCAAGTCGTAATGGTGTGTGTTCTGTTGGAATTGATTGTTTGCAGTTGTTTCTTGCGTGTCAGCTATCCTTTGCTATAAAGAATTGATTTTCGGATGTAACAAATTATTACGTGATCCTAGGTCTGCGATTGTTTGTTGCACATTTGTAATTTGCGTATCTTTACTATTAGAAATCTGTTGAACTGAGACTGGTGTAGTGTCATCTGATTTACTATCATTAATAGTATCTAACAGGTCTATTCTTGTAGTGAGTTCGTTGATCTTTTCTATCAATTCGTATCGTAATTTACGATTACTTTTGGTTACTTTCTTAAAATCTGCTTTCAAATTTTCTGAGTCTTGATTGATTTCTGTGTGTTCCATTTTGTCAGTTAGTGTCAGAACTACTTCTGTTGCTTTATCGCTAATATTCTGGATTTCAGAGTGTGAAAAAATTTTCGCCTCAGTTGTATGTGACTGGATATCTGTGAGCCTCTTTTGTATTTGAATTTTGTCTCCTTAACCATTTCGATTTCTTCCGAAAACGAGCGTATGTGATTGTCCACGTAAGATTTTCCCTGAGCAAAAACTTTCTTTTTGTCGTCCTGTCGCTGTTTATTATTTGTTTGTGATAGTTCTTTCGTTCTTTATTCTGCGATCGCACCAGTTTGCAGTGACGTATCAAACAGTTTTATGTGTGATTGTTAAACCGTTCATCAATGTGAGCGTTTTGTTTACAAAAGTTCTCTGTCATTGTTTCTCGTATGCTTACCGCGAATGCGTGTAATTCTTGGTTTGATTTTTGAGCGACTACTTGAATTTCTACTTTGATTTCGTGTTTTAGATTTTGATACATTTTGTCTAATTTCTGATCTGTGTGTGTGCGTTCTGCCTTGATTTCGTTTCTTAGGTCTGCTGATTCTTGTGCAATTCTGTTAAAGTTTTGATTCATGTCTTGTCTCATTTGTAGCAAATATTCCATTATTGAATCCGTTTCGTATTGACTTTGTAAGGTGACAGGCAAATCCAACCCCTTCCATGAAAACCCTGACATGATAAGCAAATCCAGTAGCATGTCACATAGCTCCAAATAAATCGTGAAATTAAATTAACCAAAGAAATACGAGTAACGAGTGAGCAAATGGAGTACCACAGACTAACACAATAATGTCTAAATGCATGTGATACCTTCCCACTGTGAGACAGACCCAGTTCTGAGGGGAGAAACGAGAATAGAAACCAAGAGCAGAACCGTGTTAAGCTGGAAGACTCTACGATAAGGGACAGACACCCACGTCGCCAGCTAACCGCTAGGATCACCAACCAGCACATGTTAAAAGCTAGAGCACTCCAGAAGAACGGTATAGATCTTACGATAACACAAAAAGAGCTACCCCAGCCGCAAGTTTTAGTATCAGACGTTTTCGCGTCTCCGTTATGTAAGGGCTACCCCCCCCCCCCCCCCTCGCGGCACATGTTAAAAGATAGAGCCCTCAAGAAGAACAGTATAGATCTTCCGATAACACTAAAAGGACCACACCGGCTGCAAGTTTTAGCGTGAGACTTTTTCGCGTCTCTGTTATGTTGCAAACTTTAAAAACATTGCCCCACCACGAAAAGTACAACGTTTCTCATTGGATAGACCCTGGCGACCCTGCCAGGTTGGTAAAGTACCATGATTGAAGGTCGACCACATGCCTAACTAGGTCAGAAAAATATCCCGTTAAAAATTTTTCGTAATAAAAAAAATTTGAAAGGTATAAATAGTTGAAAACAGTGGCTGCAGCGATAGATAGTGAGACATTCTAGCAGAGACAATAGCATAATTAAGTTATGAATTTTAAAAATTGTTCGAATTAAGTTTTCTACTCAATGCAAGCGCACGGGTGGTGGATACATCGTTGACGAGTTGGTTCTGACGCAACAAGTAAGTGAATTGATTGTCAGTCTTGGGTATAATAAGTGTCAAGTCGTGTGAACAAAAAGTTTATGAAACGCGTGAGATCGTATGAGCGCATGTTGACTCGCGCGTGAATTGCTTTTAAAAAAGAAAATAAGGGATTCGGAAAGATTAGCAATGGCAGATCGAGACCTTGACCGAATTGAGGTAGAGACCCAGCATGAAAATGGACAGAGAATAGAGGACAGTACAACATACGATGCAGTGTCGCAAGAAATAGGACAGATAACGCACAGTAACGAGGATAATGTACGTCAAGGCATAGAAAACGTAGGTCAGCATACGACAGAGGAGCAGGGAAGTAGAGAAACAGTCGATGAGGATTCTAACTTGCGTCTTGAATACGTAGAACCCATAGTACAAGTAATCAGAGCTCCCTCACCACAGAGTACAAGGAATGCGAGGTGAAAAGTGTCACAGCACAGTCGGTTGCGAACCAACACTTGGCCTAAAACACAGAGGATAGGATGTCGGAAGAAAACGCAATAGGACCCACCAATCTGGCAGAATTATTACAACAAATTACGTAAACCATGACAAAGCAAAATAAAGATATAGCGAACCAAATTCAAATTCAGAATGCAGATACCACGTGATAAATGCGTGCGATTAAAGAAAAAAAAGTTCAGTTACACCTAAGTCATATTGGAGACACGGCAAAAGAAACTCTAGAAGTGATTGGAAACTAAATAACAGGTCACAATCAATTGAGAACAGACATTGACAAGGTACAAGCGACCGTACAAACATTGCGTAATGACACTCAGGACGAGATCAAAACGTTACGTAACAACACCCAGGGAGAAGTCAAGAAACTAGAGAAACAGATAAACGAAATTACCAGACAAGCAGCAGGTACAGCGCGTGAAGTTGTTGAAAACAGTGTGTTACACAAACGTATCACAAAAGCAGCGCTGAAAAGATATGATAACCGCATAGTAAAAATAGAAGCGCAAACGAAGCGATAATTTCAGAAATTGCGAACAGAATTGTCGCAAACCATTGAAGAGCGTAGTGAACAGGCTCGAACAAGCACAGAGTCTGCAACCACATATGTATCTGTAACAGCACAGGAAAAACAAGCAATTAACGAAGATATTACGCATTTGCGATTCCAATCACAGGCGGAAAGTAACATATGTGAAATCAGACAGCCTGCACCGCAACAAACACGTTTCGAATTCTTGATGAACAAACGACAACACCAACACATGCTGAACCACAAAGGTATGTTTCAAGACAGTTTGGATCGTGCAATGAAGCAGCAAGGTTAGCCAGACAAGATACCGAACCAATACCTGACAATGGAAAGCCAGGTCGCGAAGAGTACAGTGCAATGCATTCACCTACACGTTCACAACCGATGGAAGAAAATTATTGCGTGCCACTCCAACGATACTACGCAAGGGTAGGCGAAAGTTACAGTGGACAATATCCTATGGATCTACTACAGCCGGAAAAAACGACGGGAGAAATGATCAGAAAGAAAAGTGGCGAAGAATCGCGATTTTCATATGGAATTACGACGAAGCACGACAACGATCATTTCCTCACAGTCAGAAAATTTCAATACTTTCGAGAAGGAAACTCATTACATCCACGAATTATTATTGTTCAATTCCGAGTAGAATTACCAGAACACTGGACGCTAGCACACAAATTAGACTTTATATGTGCCCACATGTCAGGAACAGTCGCAGAAACCATGCAGAATGTAGCAGCGACATGCCGATCGTACGAAGATTTCAGAGAGACGTTTCTCTCACGATATTGGTCCAGCGAAGCACAGAACAGAGTGAAGTACGAATTATTGCAGAACCCATATTTTGAAAATTCAGGAGAGAAGCGTCCCGCGAAATTTTTCGAATTAATGGCAAAGAAAAATCAATGCTTAGATGTTCCATACAGTGACGGAGAGTTGATTAAATTATGCGCGATAAAGCTACCATTGAAATACCAGCAATCATTAGTAGATCGCGGAGGCAATGACGTCGAAGCAATTAAAGGTATTCTAAGGGAACTAGAGTTCATATTTTCTGAAGATGACGCAAGAAAAAGACGAAGCGCACGAGAAAACGAAAGCAAAAAGCAGTGGAATCCACAAGACACAATACGAAGAAACAATAATTACAAACCGCGTGATAACTTCGCACCAAGAAACGACAATAGATTTCAACAAAGAACCGGTCGTGGATTTAGAAGAGAATATGGCAATAACTATAATTCACCCAGGAACGGCAACAACTATTACAGAGGGAATAACGACAACCGGAACGGGTACTGGATAACCAATAGACCGACAAATTATCAACAAAGAATCCACTATCAACTAGCGGAACAAGAAAAGAGAATACAGATAGAAGAGGTGGAGGTAAGTCCACCAAACCCCGATAAACGTTCGAATTGACAGCTAAGCGGCCATGCCAAAGAGAATGACGCACCGACCCAGCACAATTGCAGCATCTTAAACAGAGAAGTAAAAATCTTATCACCAGAAGAGAAGAAAGCAGAAACAAATCCGCAGGGACCAGATGAAAACAAAGACCAGAAAATAACAATATCGTGTTGGGACGAAATTATTGGAAGAGTACTGACGAGGAAGATGAATTACCAGAGGCATGCACAACGAATGTAGGAGGAAAGGACGAAGTAATTAGTATTGCAGAGCTATTTGGGATAGAAACCAGGGAAAATGAGGATAATGCGCAGTAAACAGAAGTTGAAAATAAGTTACGAGTGGGCACACAACCCAACGTATGTAATGAAGGAAGTTACGAAGCAATAATTAGAGCATTTAGATGGATTATGTGGAAGTAGCGACGATGAAGGAAAGGATAGACGAGGATGAGGAAAAAGTAGAGGATGTTGAAGAAAGCGTAAATGAAGGAAGAAATAAAGAAGAGTAAATAAAAGAGAGAGAAATAGCAGTCGAAGCTTATCCTACACAAATTTCGAATTCACAAGGGAAATTCCTAAAAAGACTCATGTATGATTCAGTGGAGGATTCGTTGATGCAAGAAGAAAAAGAACAGAACCAACCCTTTCAAATTCAACCAATTGTGAAGGCCATGGTAAATCATGTCACAGTCAATATTTTAATTGATAGCGGAAGTGAACTGACTGCGATCTCAGAAAATTTATTCATGCAGTGTAATGCCAATGAGGAATTGCCAGTTCTGAAAACACGTACGATTAAAGTATGAGGTCCTATTAGAAACAATGCTGCGGAAGTTACGTGGCAAACAAGGTTAACTCTTTCGTGTCAAGGTCAAAAGGTCGAAGCCAACTTCGTGATTATACCTAAACTAGCTGTAGATTTGATTATAGGTGCAGATTTTTTAAATGAGAGACGAGCGATAATAGATATGGGGAATGTCCCCCTTCTCTTTGAGCAGAAGCTAAAATTAGAAGAAATACAAGTTATAAACAAACAATTAAGAATGAAGCGAGCTAAAGAGGATGAAGAATTAGAATGGTATGCACAAAAGCGGAATCGCCTCAACTCATGTTAGAAGTCCATAAAGAAATCGACGAAAAATTTCAAGAAGTTCAAGGTATTTCGGAACACAGTACAAGAGAATTAGAGGGTATTTTACGAGATAAAGCAGAGGTATTTTTACCTAAGACTGGCAGTATTAAACACTTTCAGTACAAGTTTGAAGTAAAACAGCACAAACCATTTAGAGTGCCACCCTATACAATCCCATTAAGCTACAGCATGTAGCTATGTTAGATGACGATATTATTGAACCAGCTACCTCCACATATAACAGCCCGCTCCATTTTGTACAAAAACGAGATGGGAGCATCAGGTTAGTGCTTGATTTCAGACAGATCAACACAATCATAATCACTGAGACAGATCGCGCAGAATAATTAGAGGAATTGATACAAAACTTGCACGGTGCTAAGATATTTTCATCAACTGATTTACGAAGTAGTTTCTGGCAAATAGAATTGGCCCCAGAATGTAGAAAATTTACAGCATTTGTTGAATTCGGCAGATGTTACCAGTTTAAACGATTGCCATTTAGCTAAAACATATCATCAGCAGCGTTTATTAGGGTATTTAATACTATACTCAGTCCTGAAATTTTACAAAAAATTACTTGTTATGTTGATGATGTGATTATAGCAGAACCCTCTTGGGAACATCACAACGACACATTACACCAGTTTCTACAGATCATGAAAGAGCATGGGGTCACAGTAAATATAACAAAATCCAATTTGGAAGGCGAGAGGTCAAATTTCTAGGACACATAATTTCCGTGAAAGGGATAATGCCCAACCCAGAAAAACTAATGGCATTCAAAGAATTCTGTACTCCATATAATAAGAAAAGTCTCAGAGGATTTCTAGGTCTCACCGGATTCTATAAAAAATTCATTTGGATCGACTCTCACGCAACAACACGCCTATGGCATTGACTGGAAAGCACACGCCATGGATATGGGATCAACAAGCCAAAGTAAAAACGCACTAACAACAGCTCCGATTTTAGCACATCCTGATATAATACAACATTTTTGTATGGCCACTGATAGCGTGAAAACAGGTTTAGGAGTTGTTTTATTCCATGAATACGAAAAGGCAGGGTTAAGATCATATAGAACAATTGCATTTGCCAGTTGGGTACTCACAAAAAGCGAGAAAAACTATTCAGTCATGGAGCTGGAAGCATTGACCATTGTATGGGGCTTCCAACGTTTTCGATACTTCCTATTCGGAAGAAAAACAAAAGTATACACTGACCAGAAAGCATTACAATTTGTGTTATCCGCCAAACTAACTCATGGGAGGTTAGCCAAATGGATTTTAATACTACAAGAATTTGACTTCACTATTACACACATACCAGGACCAGCGAATGTATTAGCAGATGCCTTATCACGATGTGCACAGTGTGCATCCAATAAAATAGGTTTGGAAGCAGCAGAAGACCAGTTTACAATGTACTATATGAAACAAGTACCTTTCGAAAACTACATTACGACAGCATTGAAAAACATAGGCAAAGAACAAGACAAGGATCCCGAAATACTAGCAATCAAACACAAGTGGAGAAGTAAGGATTTTACAGACATTCGACAGCACTATCTCGTAAAACACAATGTTTTATTTTTTAAGACGAAATGTTGCAACGAATGAATGGTTAATTTATATCCCAGATGAACTACTTAATAAGTATATATTGTATAAACGTTTAAGTAATGGTCACTTTGGACCAAAGAAATGCTTTTAAAAAATAAAACAATCAAGCCATTTTCCTAATATGGAAAGACAAATTAGAACAGTATTAGTCAAATGCAAAAAATGTATCAGGGCTAAACACGTCACTTTCCAAACCAAACCACCTATAATTCCAATAATCCCTAAAAGATCAAAACAAATACCTGCCACAGATTTGATGGGGCTCCTCCCAAGCACAAAAAATGGATATATTTTTATATTTGTCGTTTTAGAACTTACTTATAGATATGTTACCTTGACACCATTAAAACGGGCAACGCATCTTACTATAAGTAAAACATTTAGACGAGATTTTCTCAGACAAGTAGGTCAGGTGGAACAAATAATTTCGTATAATGGCCCACAATACATATTAGTGCAATGGAACAACATGTTAAAATAACACAAAATAAAACCCATCTACATATCTAAGTACAAACATAGCGTAAATCCAGCAGAACGATTTATGAAGGACATAGGCACTTTATGCCGATTATATGCAGGCAAAAGACACAACACTTGGGATATATACCTTAAAGGTTTTAAAGAAGTAATAAATGAAATGCCACATAGCACTACACTACTACCTCCAGTTACTGTACTTAAAAATATTGAACCCCCAAACATAACCAGAGAAAAAGTTAGATTTCCTATTGTACCACGTAGACAGCACAAACAAGTCATAGCAACAGCACTCTCCAACATCAGAAAGGCAGCCATTAAAAGAAAAGATAGAGGAGATAGAACAGCAATTAAAAGAATATTGTCAGTAGGCCAGACAGTATTTGTAAAAACACACCATCTCCCCAGCAAACAGAAACACAAACTACATACGTTTTACGCTGCATACAAAGGACCTGTCATAATTAGCCGAATTGCTCATGATATTGCTGTGGAACTAATGAACCCAAATACAGGCAAAACCTTAGGACTTCACCATGTGAGCCATATCAAAAGTTTGAAGATTAATTTTATGACTGGTAAATAATCACCACAATATTTCAATATTATGTTGCAGATAAGATTGCCTGGAGACAGAAGAATGAAGAGAGAGGAAGGTGGGAAAAAGAAAGTAGTTTCAATAAAAACAAAAATAACACCAATAGTACCATAGATTTAGGTGAAGGGATAAAGTGTAGATACTCTAACAGCATTAAATACTAAAATGCTTTTAAGAAGGTGTAAAACAATGTAGGTACTAGACATATGTTGGATGATTATAAGTAAAACTTTTTGTAAGAACTATTGTAAGAAACTCCAGCAAGGACAAGATGCAATGACCCCCAAGTTGCAACGCGGGAAGTAACAAGAAAGGAAAGCACGTAATTAGGAAGACGTGATTCCTACAAGGCAGAAGCGTTGAGAGAAGGGAAAGAACAGCGAGACCAACAGAAGATCCATGTAGCTGAAGTGGCCAGTAAATAAATATGCTGCCAAGCTGAACCACATGGTGGCGGAACCCTGATGGGACACGGCAGGACACTGAACTCCAGAAGGGTCTCCAAACGCCCCGACCCAGCGGAGCGAACAAAAAACGGCCCAACGAGAAGACTGCATGGGCAAGCCACCACAGGCAAAATAAAAAAGTGTAAAAGTCACACTACTGCTATTAAACAGCATTCTGATGCACGAAACTGAAGAAAACTTTAACAAATTAAAAATGACATGCCCACACAATTTATCAAACTGTTACTAAGAGGAGAATTTCAAAGCGACTAGTTATCAATAAATATTTCCATATCCTGCCCAGAGAAGAACCAAAAAGCAAGTAAGAAGCTGAGAAAGAGTAGGAAGAATAGAAGTTGAAGATTCGCAAGATTGAGACCAAGAAAGAAGATGGGTGAAGAACAGACAACATACCTTCCACAAATCCCTATCCTATTGTAAACTATTCGTCTGCGATGTATTACAACGAAAAACGACCACTTTTAGCGACACATAACGACGAATTTCATACATACAAAGCCAGTAAACTACGAGATTCTGCTCTCACAGCTCCATTCTAGTATGGGACTCCACAAAGCAACACATACTTACAAAGCCAACAGTGAATGACGAACAAAGCTGTACATCAAATACTTGCCCACATCCATCTCGCTCAAGTTCATCACCTTCGTGCAAAAAACATTTGCCAACCTCATGCTTATACATTCATAGGATTATGTGAATGTGTGAAATCAAATAATGTGATGTAGGAATAGTGCAAAAGAAACGTGTTAAAAACTAAATAAGTTAAGCATACCAGACAGCTAATAAAATACAAAATTACCGTCATTGACTATGGACTTAAGTAAAAAAGAGACTATCGATAAAAGTAAGTCATTAGCTCTGAAAAGGACAGTATATGAAGAACAAAAGTGAGACTCCTCACTTTCGATGACAAACTTCTTAAAAAGCAAACTTCACAATTAAATAAAGGAAGAAAATAATTAAAAAATAATGATGATAATAGAATAAAATATTCTTCCCTTGTCAGTACAAACATATTTCTGATAATAATGTGGAAGAATATAAAAATATAAAAATATAAATTAGTAATACGAACTATAAATTAGTAATACGAACTAGCATAGAACAGAATAATGTGGCTGAACAGTAGGCAACAAAATTTAGATAACGGAATAATTTTTTACTGTCTTACACAACGATTCAATCATTGCCTAAGTTCAGTGCAAAAATTAAGTTTGAATGGTGGTGATATGTAAGTAGTCAGGTAAATCCAACACCTTCCATGGAAACTACGACATGATAAGTAAATCCAGTAGTCTGTCACATAGCTCCAATTAAATCATGACATTATATTAACTAAAGTAATAAGAGTAACGAGTGAGCAAACGGAATACCACAGACTAACACAAGAATGCCTAAATTGATGTCATACCTTCCCGCCATGAGCCAGACGCAGTTCCGAGGGGAAAAATGAGAAGCCGAGAGCAGAACCGTGTTAAGCTGGAAGGCCCTACGAGAAGGGACGGACACCCACGTCGCCAGCTAACCGCTTGGACCACCCCGCAGCCCATGTTAAAAGCTAGAGCCCTCCAGAAGAACAGTATATATCTTACGATATCACAAAAAGGGATACCCCAGCCGCAAGTTTTAGCGTCAGACTTTTTCGCGTCTCTCTTACATTGCCCGACCACGAAAGGTAAAACATTTCTCATTGGATAGACAGAATTTTTGTAGGTAGAGCTTAAGGTTAACATTGAGACCCTGATTGGTCAGATGAAAACACAGCTACATAGTTTTTTTAAACCAACTTCGGTAAATTGTAGTAAGGAGAAGTTAGGAGAGAATTGCTTCCAAGACAGTAAGGTGAGCGGAGCTGTGCTGCCCGCCACCCACTGACGAACACCGTCAAAGTAATGAATGTACACGTTGCCGCATAATAGCGCATAAAGCTTCACTCAGAACTGCAGAAGTCTCATCTGTTACACGCCCTATTTGCGTAATACTAGTGTCGATCGTCAATTAAAGCTCATGGTGTTCACATTGGCCACTTGACGTAAAAACCTGAAACTCGATGATTTTTCTGTTATATAGTTATTGAGAAGCCACATCAGCCACTGTAATTTACGACAAGTTAGATAAGTAATTAAAGATAATTGAGGGTCACAGTAGACCATTTCGATAGTTTTCTCTTTCGTGAAACTTAAACCTAGATTTTAGATGTGATATGGCATAGGTCATCCTTCGATCGATTGTAGAACTTGGAAACCCATTCAGGGAATATTCGTTCACATTTTTGTTGAACGCAGTCGGTTTTTATCATCCTGTATTAAAACATTTCCTTTTATCAATAGTGCAATTTATAAACAGAGTTTTGTGAGTAGAATAAAATTTCCAATGGTAAACTTAACTGTTTTTTCGACGTTATTTTACCAGCTAACCAAAAATAGGAAAGCCTTGAAAACCTTCCACTAAATTTAGTTAGTATTAAGATTATTTTACAGGGAGTTCAGTGGAGCTGACGCTGAAATCATTAAGTATTTGGTTATATCATCGCTAGTCTCACTGGACTCTACATGTCATGTGTGGTCTGGCGTCTCCTTACCAGCAACAGATCCCAGGTTCAAACTAGTCAATTCCCTAAAAAACACGCTCAGAGCGTCGTTGCGCGAAAGTGGTATAGAGACAGGAAATGGAACAAACAGACACCACGCAGAATTTTAGAACTTCTGTGTGTATTTGTATTTCTAGTCAAAGGTTGTACAACTGTGTTCGTTTGTACATCCTCAGACGATTGTAATCGTGTCACCTCTTCCGTGGTTTCGGAATTTTGGCAATAAAACTGTGGTACCTGTTACGCAGATTGTTTAGCTGTGTACCTTTTGAATCTGTTTCGGCACGTAATGGAGTCGCACTGTTTGACTGCATTTAGTGGTTTCGTTACTGAAACTATTATGTCTGCTAACCGTAATTTTTGACTGTGTAGCGTCTGTTTAATTAAAAACAAATTATTTTGCACTAAGGTCTCATTATCAGTTGGCATTAGTGAAGTTGATTGTTCGTCAAAAGAATCCATATAATTACTGCTCTCGAATGTCTGTTCTCCTAATGTTTCACTTCCGCGTTTTTCACACGTATTATTTGTGTCTATTCCTGAAAAGAATTTCTCGTCACTATTTTCTACACTTTTATCGCATTGAGAACGAGTAATTATTCTGTGGGTCATTGTCTATAATTAACAAACGAAACAAAATATATCACTGTTCAAAGCGGATTTAACACTGAACAAACACTTTTCAACGCAGAATCAATAGAGCAAACATAATTGCCGATGGGCTGTGCATTAAAGGCATACAGTTTAGTATAAGCGTTGCGCCACTTAACACTAGCTTATTCATTCAATTGTCAGTCAGTATATTCATTTTCACAGTAGATTCACTAAAGAATCTTACCGATTGGATGTCGCCAAGTGAAACTTTCCCGTCTCCTCTATACCTCTTTTGTTATGATAACCTTCCCCTTTACAATAAACTATGAAACCTTTCCTTACGATTTCTGTCTCTTGCTTGATAATAACAAATGAAACCTTCCCTTTGAAATTTATTCTCTTTTTTCAATCTTCGCATACAAATTTAATTGCTGCTTATTAAAAGTGATTTTCTGATTATTTCGACGAAACATGGAATGTGTCGTCGTTGAGACCCTCAGTCGTCATCTGCAATAACCCAAAACTATTCCTTACCTTTTTTACTGTTACTGGATCGCCATCTGACTGCTACATCGAACTGCGATATGAATATACTTACTCTATTTTACTATATTAGCTGCTGGTGGGCTATCATAATAAGTGGCTGTATTTATTACCAAAGTTGACCTTATTCTTTAATAGGAAAGCTGACGTTATTCTTTAATTAATTTGACTGAAGTTACGTAATTCATAGTTAAACTTTTTCTTGACAACAATAAAATTGTGCAAAGTTTTACTTTGGTGGTTTTTGGAATGGATTATAATTAGAAATGCAATATTGCTGGCTAAAGTTAATTATATTCTGAATGAAATGATTTTACAAACGTACAAATGGGACTTACTTTTGACAATAACCTTACAACTAGCAATGCGCAAATATACCTACAGTAGTCTTGAGTTTCTCAAAAAATTAATTCAATAATATTAGTTCCTCTTATTATAATAATTAGCTGATGTCTCTGTACATCCGCTTATAATCTCTTGTAAATCATAGCTAGGGGCTGGCAGGCACACAGCTCCTCTCAATCTCTCGCTTGAGTCCTGCTACCGACTCGCTTCACTTCTCGCTTACTACTGACTTCCTACGAACGCTTAAGTGCTGTTTCTCCTGCCAACAATGCTTTCTGGTGCAGACAATCCCCGCTATCATCAAAAAATGTATCAATGCGTGGTCTTTCCCGCTCTTTTCTTAAAATGTATCCGTACGTGGTTTCACCCGCCCTTTTTTAAATTATGTCAACAATACTTTGGTGCAGATATTCCCTGCTACCACAATTATTTTTAACAAGACAAGTATTAATTATTCCTACTTAATCCTATTAATAAAAATATAAACATCTTTCATAAATTGTGATTTGACAATAGACAATAGAAATATACACGTCTTACAACATATGCGGTGGTCGCATTAATGCGGCGTGACCGTGTAGTGGAAGATGTGAGAACAACGTATTTATAAGTAAGTGCCTCTGGCAGACATAGTGTACTCTCCTTATACATGCAATTTTCAGCCAGAACTGGTAATGGTGAATAGTGGAGAACTTCAAGACACCTGCTGCAGTAATCAGCAATTCAGTTGCCCATTTTCTTTTTGTTAGGAACTGGAACGTATAAAATGCTAAAAAACCATTTGTATGTTCCGTTGCGGTATGGATGCTTGCTATTACCTCACATTCCATTAATTACAGTTTTGTCGCGTCGTTCATTCACAGGTCAAATTTAATACATAGGGCAATAGTTTAAAGCCTTTACACCGGAGTAATAACTTAGAAAATTGAAATTTGTTGTAAGGTCATCGGTCCCTAAGCCTACACAGTACTTAGCCTAACTTTAACTAACTTACGGTAAGGACAACACACATACACCGAGCGAGGTGGCGCAGTGGTTAGCACACTGGACTTGCATTCGGGAGGACGACGGTTCAATCCCGTCTCCAGCCATCCTGATTTAGGTTTTCCGTGATTTCCCTAAATCGTTTCAGGCAAATGCCGGTATGGTTCCTTTGAAAGGGCAGGGCCGATTTCCTTCCCAATCCTTCCATAACCCGAGCTTGCGGTCCGTCTCTAATGACCTCGTTGTCGACGGGACGTTAAACACTAACCACCACGACCAACAACAACACACACACCTATTCCCGAGTGAGGCCTCGAACTTCCGACGGGGGGAGCCGCATGGACTATGACATGGCCCTCTTGACAGCGTGGCTACACCACGCTGTGGAATCATAGCTTGCTACGCACTCGGGTTAACTTACAACTGGCAGCAGCAACTTTCAGTTTCCTCTGCCTGATTTCTCCGACCTTATACTGCGTCTGGAGATACATTTATGTCTTCTTTATTATATAAAAAGATGGGTTGAAAAAAGATTAGTCTGAGAAATGTTCAGTTAGGTCGGTATATACACTGTTCAAAAGAATGATGGAAACACGTAATAAAAGTACGGTATAATAAATTTATTTTGATTCACGAAATACCTGTATACCTGCGGTCTTACTGCTTGGCTTGAGTTCTTCGTGTTCAGCGAAGAAAACAATTAAAATCATTCGCTGCCTAATGGCTGTGTTATGCATTACAGAGTCAGAAAACCCATCACAAGGAAATGAGTACCGGTGACTCAGTGCTTTCTAATCAGGTGCACAGATGTCAGTTTTCATTCGTGCATGTTGTAGTCAACCAGGCATAAACAGATCGACATTTTAATGCAGTAAAATTTGCGAGGGCGGTCCCTTTGATCTGAAAATGATGCACTTTGGTCGAGTTGCTGCAGATGCCCATACCTCTGCATGTGTTATACGTAGGTTGTGGACGCGTTGCAGGCAAACAGGTCAGTTTACGAGGCGAATTGATAAAGGCCGTTGGCGCAATACAGCTCCGGGTGAGGACCGATATCTGGCCACCTCTGTGTTGCGGATACCACCACAGCGGTGAAAGGGGGCCATTAGAGTCGATGCATCCGATCAGCCTGTAGTGAACAGGTTACGAGAAAGAACCGTACGACGCAGACGTCCTGTTGGAGTAAATCGTTTAACAGGACTACATCTTGCAGCTCGCCTTTACGATCAGCTGTTACCATGTTATCTGGCAACTTCATCACTTGCGAAACGTGTCATTCACGGACGAGTCCAGATGTCTTCTGACAAAAGGTGATGGCTGTGTTCTTGTGTGCGGAGACCAATGGTGAGTGGTACATGCAAATGTTGTCCTGGAAATCGACAGATTTTCACAGTTCTGTGGTGCTGTGAGGAGGCTTCATTGTTGACACCAGTCAGATCTTGTTGTTGTCCGTGGTCACCTCACCCCCAGACAGTAAATCGAACATATCCTGTTGGACCATTTGGTGGCAGCTGCACAAAGGAATTCCTTATAACGCTAGGGCCCAGGTAGTCGTCGTCAGCAGGGATGTCTTGCGAAGCCTCGGCAGTGAAGGACCGGCGGTGAGTTCCGGTCTAAACTACATGTTACATATGTGGGATACGGTTGACAGACGTGTTTCTGGTTGCCATGTTCCAACGCTGACTCAAAGAACTTTCATAGGCTCAAATTGAAGAATGTGAATAGATACCACAGGGTGACACCTGTAGACCTCTATGGAGCCTGCCACGTAGGTTTCACGCAGAGATAAACTCTCAGAGAGGTCATAAACATTAGTGATATTCTCCAACTCCAATGAAAAAAACCCAAGATGAGGGGATGAATGATTGATACCACTTTTTATTTCGACACCTGCGAGATATTTCTGTACATTTTATGTAAACGATATACGTCATAATGACGTTTTGTTCCTTAGTAAATTGTTGATAAATAAAGGTAAAATTTGGTGGTATATCAATCGCCAAGTTCCCTTAATTCTTTTGAGCAGTGTATGTATGTATGATATTACGATCGAAGCGATATTTGCGTTGGGCTAGAATTCAGAGAGCCCTTACGCTAGCCACCAATTCAGAGTAATCGTTTCCCCAAGGTACTCTCTACGAACTCAAGATACCTACTGGAAAATAATCACAGAGCCATATATTATCCACACGCTCATCTAACTAAACTCGTTAAAACATTCTTCCACGGGGGCTTTACGCATTAAATGCCAGGATACTGAAATACTACCCGGCAACGGTCAAGAAACGGTTTTATATCTCTATAATGCTTAAACTCTGAGCAAGAACTACAAGGTAGTTTCCGATTATACAAATAACAGTAAGAATATCGCAGAGCAAAATAGCTAACTCTTATTTCTTGAATATAGTTCTTACGTAATATCACAAAGGTTAGTAAGCCTCGACATGGAACTGAAATATCACCTGCCACGTCTCAAAGTTTTGAGCATTACTACGAGTTAACTGTTGGTAGAGGCTTGATAAGATAGCTAGAGTTGTGCTGCACAGGCGCTTAGAAAGTTTATTTAACGTCTTTCCTAGACCTACACTGATGAGCCAAAACGTTATGACCATCGGATTAACAGCGCGTTGGTCCGTCTTTGGAACGAAACATAGCACTGATCCTGCATATCAGGGATCCGGCAGTTTGTTGTTTAGGTCTGTGGGGGTACATGGCATTAGATGCTTACGCACAAGTCATGTAATTCGCGTAAGTAACAGTCCGCTGGTTTGGGTAGTCTGTGAAGGCACCCGATAGCGACACAGACGAGTTCCGTACGATTTACATCAGGCGAATCTGGTCTGACGTCACTGCAAATGCTCCACAAACCACTATAGCACTGATCTGGCTCCGAGAGACGGATTATCATACTGCTCAAAAATGACATTGCCGTCGGGAAAGTAATCAAGCATGAAGGGATACAGGTCATTCGCAGCTGTCACTGTGTCTTCGTATACTACCACAGGTCCTATGCCAGCGCAAGAGACTATCTCCGAACGCATAATACTGCTCCCACCAGCCTGCATCCATGGCGGGCTGCACGTTTGAATCCGCCGTTCATCTCCATGACGGTGTTTGTGAAGGCGACCATCGACCTAGCGTAGCAAAAATTTCATTTATCCGAAGGGACGAAACCTTTCTGTTGATCGACGGTCGAATCCCGGAAGTCGCTTGCCCACTGCGAAAAAAATTGACGATGTCGTTGGGTCAACATGTGAACACGTAGGGGTGGTCTGCTGCAAGGCTACATGTTCAACTATGTACGATGAGCGGTGTGCTCCGAAACACTTGAGCGTGCACCAGCAATGAGCCCTTTCGGCAGAGATGCCACAGCTCACCATCTATCCTACTTTACACAGCAGACAAGCCTCAGAAGGCCACCTACTGTGAAGAGCCGTGGACGTCCCACCATTTAGGTCTGGTGGTAGTTTCGCCGTCGTTCTATCTCTTTCCGAAAATGGTCACGACAATAACAAGTGAACGTTCGACCAGCTTCCCCGTTTTCGAGATACTCGTTCACAGGCTCTGCGTAATAATAATCTGCCCTTACCCAATCTAGCTTGTCTCAATGACTTTCCCCATTTGCAGCCCATATGTTCGCTAGGGTCCGTGTCTGCTCCGCATACATACTTTTGATGGCTCGTCACATGCCCGCAACGCCACCAACTCATCGGTGGGTAGTGGTCATAAAGTTTCGGCTCATAAGTGTAAATTTATCTTAAATGGCGTAAGAAAATCTGTTCCAACCATGGCATCCAGTAATAGTGACTCCAGTGGAGTGCGTGCTGCATGTTACCAATTTCAGAGCAATAATTCAATGTTAAGAGCGGTGCTCAAAGAGACTGCTGTGAGCTAGAAGGAACAGATAACTTTAAAGGATAACATTAAGAGCATGGTAAAGATCTTTCGTGGTTCAACAGCCGTGACAGAAAGGTAATACGAAAAGTAAATGAGGTGCAACACAGGTTAAAGCGACCTCAAAGCTTAGTCGACAAATAATTGCTGAATGACACTCGAACAGCGAGTAAGGAGAGCAATGCAACTTACGTCCTCGATTATGCGTGGAATACACTCCGATTTCTGGCTTCCCCGACAGTTTTTACATCTCCCTTAGGTACCCTGGTAGTTATTTCATTATATCTTAACACGTGTTTTTTCACTCTGTTCTTCCTTCATATCAGTGTTTCCGATATCGTCTTTTCCTCACCAACTATTAGCAGAATTTCTTCATTTCTTATCCTAATTTTTTTCTTTATACAGGGTGAATCGAAATTCGCACACTCGGGCTTTTTTTTAGAGACTCCTCACATGGCAACGATAAAAAAAATGTCTCTGCCAAACTTCGTCCAACGGGAAAAAGGACGTTGAACAGTGGAAATTTGGCAACACTGTAACCAAATGTAAAAAGTACATCTCTCAACACAAGTTACTTGTGCTGTACAAATGGTGCAGTGTATAGAGTTTTGGGTTAGTATGCAAGAGGTCGATGGTTCGATCCTGTGATGAGGCATATGTTTTTTATTTGGTAAATGTAGTTTGGGAGTAAGTATCTGTCATCTCAGCCGTGAACTGCGATTGTAGCGGGTACTGTAGAAAATATTTGCACTTACATACTACAGTTGTAGAAACGGAAGATTGGTCAGCTTTTAAAGAATGTCGTGGGTGTGAATTTATTTGCGCCACCTCATCTACTAGATGCGAAACCTGTTTTCTTTGTAACCTCCTTCAATGGTCCCACAGATTAGTACTAACTATTATTCTCGTTCAGGTCCATTACATTACGTTATGGCCTTACGTTACCAATAGGACTAGCAAAGTGCTTCGCAAATAATGCCAAAACTCCGTCACTGTTTATATGCGTTATCACCACGGTCCCACTAATTATGCCTTTCAGCACTGAGTCTGGTAACCGCATGCTGTTTAGAATGTATCTCAATCCATTATTATTGTTATTATTCTATCGATTGGATTGTTGACACATCACGTCTATTGCCATTAGGAAAACACTCTAATTAGGAACCGAACATTTTACAAATAGTAGCATTGGGATGAATCATGCAGATTAATATCTGTCAGAGTTTAATGTGCGTTACGTGGAACAGCGCGCAGGACTGACGGCGTGTTTATACTGTATGCGCTGCCCACCAGACAGGGAGTAGTTTCGAGCAGAGTAACGCTTTCGTGACAGACTCCAACGTACACGCGTACACGTATCGAAATTTCTCATCGTAAACCTCTAAACCAGTGTAGCAGACCCATGACATACACAAACGATGGATACTCGTATGTGGATATTCTTCTGGTCCTTTGTGCATCTGGTAACTGGGCTGGTGTTGCTGATCGTGAATATGCTGCTAGGTGTCCTCGTCGAAACCGTCCAGATAAAAATGTGTTCCATTGTCTGGAGCTGCACCTTTGGGAGTCAGGTTCTCTCCTTCCACCATCATGTGACAGAGGTCGTGCAGCGACTCGCCGTACTCCAGCTACTGAGGAAGCTGTTCTGGAGGTCATACACCACTAACCCCAGAAAAGTGCATGTAGCGTGGCAAGGCAGCTGCGTGTCTAGTGACACACTTTCGTTAACATGTTGCACGAGCATCGGCTGCACCGCTATCACTATGTTTTCACGCAATACCTGCATCCAGCAGATCGCCATCAGCGGATGCAATTCTGTGAATGGTTCCAACAGCAATAGGAAGCCAACGATGAGTTCGCGTACGCCGTAATATGGTGGGATGCAGCAGCATTCTCTCTTGAGGGTGTCTTCAATATGCGCAATGCCCACTATTGGTGAGAGGTTAACCTGCACACCTCCCGCGAACGCGCGACTGATGATATTAAGTTCTCTTTGGTATCAACGTCTGGGTTGGAATACTGGGCAACAGGTGTTTACGACCCCTACATGTTGCCTGACCGGTTGACTGCACAAAGTTATCATGTCTTCTTCTCACAGTATCTGCCTGATGTGCAGGAAGATGTTCCACCACATGTTAGGAAGAGAATATGTTTCCAACATGAAAGAGCAACACCACACTCTGGAATTAATGTGGGACAGTTGAAAAATGTTCAAATGTGTGTGAAATCTTATGGGGTTTAACTGCTAAGGTCATCAGTCCCTAAGCTTACACACTACTTAACCTAAATTATCCTAAGGACAAACACACACACCCATGCCCTAGGGAAGACTTGAACCTACGCCGGAACCAGCCGCACAGTCCATGACTGCAGCGCCTGAGACCGCTCGGCTAATCCCGCGCGGCTGTGCGACAGTAGTTGGACAGAACATTTCCAGGGAAATGGCTCTGATGTGGAGGTCCAATAGTGTGTCCACCGTGTTCACTTGACCTAAAGCCGTAGATATCTTCCTGCGGAGACACCTGAAGGAGAACGTGTACTCTACTCCGCTGTCGAATGTGGAAGAATTTTAGCGCGTGTTCACGCTGCTCATATTACGTTTAGTACAAATGATAAGTAGATGTTGTGTTATTGTACTGTGCTATCAACTTTAGCGCCTCGAAATTGATGTAGCTTTTGTAGTTAGTCTGTCCTGTGACAAGTCATTTGATCAATTGTCAGTTTCTTATTTGCCTAACCAGGTATTTGTGATGTTCAAGGTTACAAAATGTTTTAAACTTAATACGTGTCACCTAAGAAACGGTGTATATTACAGTATCAAATGCGAGAATGAAATTAGCATATAAAAAAAAGCTCTCCAACGTGACCTCCTTCATGCTAACCCAAGACCTTATACATTACACAAAGTGTAGAACACTACTGACACCTGCTGAGAGAGGTAGATACCACACATGTGGTTACAGTGTTGAAAGATTGCCACTATTTGACCTCCTTTTTCTGCCGGATGTACTCGATGGACGAAATTACCGGCATTACCGGCGAACTGAGCAAAATTGTTAATAGACAGGTGTTGTTGTCCTTCAGTATAAATGATGTACAGTTTACTCAAGGATGTCTTGTAATAAGTGACCTAAATGAGAATGTACTGTTGGGTATGGACTGGATATTAAAAGCTAATGCAGTATTTGATTGGGAAAAGAGTTTGTTTACCTTTATTGATCCTAAGACGAGAGTATGTTCCAGTACTGACATATCGGTTCAAAACTTTGCTGATAAGGGAATTGAAATTAGGGACGTTACATTTTCTAAAGACAGTGGTTATTGTGTAGAGGAAATTACTGAGGATTATGATGATGGAGAATATGGGGATATAGTTCAAGAAAAATTACGGGAATCAGATAATTTGAAACAAGAACAGAAGGTAGAGTTAGAAAGATTATTGTGGAATTACTGTGATGTTTTTGATGATAAACCTGGCAGAGTAAAGAATTATCAATGTAAACTCAGATTAAAACCACATGAGCCATTCTTTATAAAACCTTATAGTGTACCCATTGCAAAGAGAAAAGATGTAGAAAAGGAACTTCAAAAGATGGAAGAGTGGGGCATCATTGCGAGAAGTAAGAGCCAATACAATAATCCTTTGGCAGTGGTTGCAAAACGTGATGGCAGTGTCAGGCTTGTACTAGATTCAAGACACCTAAATAAGTATCTGGAAAGAGAGACCGATCATCCCGAGAATATAAACGAATTACTTCATAAATTTGAAAGAATGAAATACATGACCAGTTTAGATCTCACATCAGGATTTCACCAAGTAGAATTAGAAAATGATTCCAGAAAGTATACTGCCTTTTTGTATGGGGGAAGATGTTACCAGTATTGTGTGGTACCATTTGGGCTGAATGTCTCAGTAGCCGAATTCATTAGAGCACTTGACTTTGTTTTGGGAAAAGATCTTTTATCAAAATTAACTGTGTATGTAGATGACATTTTGATCACTGGAGAAACTTGGGAAGAACATGTTAATACTTTGAGGGAGGTTTGCAATAGATTAAGGAAAGGGGGAATGTCACTTAAATTATCTAAATGTAAGTTTGGTACGAAAAAATTGAAGTTTCTGGGTCACAGTATTTCTAAGGAAGGTATTTTGCTAGATCCTGAAAAACTCGAGGCAATTGCAAAATTCCCAATTCCAAAAACCAAGAAACAACTAAAGTAATTTTTCAGGATGTGCAGTTACTACAGAAAGTTCATTAGTACCCAAGCTCTAAATGCTCCAAGTCTTAACAGATTGCTGAAGAAAAACGCAATGTGGGTTTGGGATCAGGAATGTGAAGCTGCTTTTGAAGAAAAAAAAAACACAGTTATGTAACAGTCAAATTTTGTACCGTCCTGATTTAAGTTTACCTTTTTGCATTATGGCAGATAGTAGTGATTATGGCCTAGGTGCTCACCTTTTCCAAGAAGTAAATATAAATTGGAAAATAGAACACAGGTCTATTGCTTTTGCTAGTCGAACCTTGAAAAAAACATGAGAGGCAATACACTGTTACCGAGAAAGAGCTTTTGGCCATTTACTGGGCATTTTCTAAATTCATAAATTATTTATTGGGAAACCAGGTAGTTGTCTACACAGACCATCAGGCATTTATTTATATTCAAGAATGTAGGTTGCATCATGGAAGGATTACCAGGTGGGCACTCTTGTTACAACAATTTAATTACTCAATAAAATATCTTAGAGGACCCGATAATGTAGTTGCTGATGCTTTATCAAGACTACCTGTGGGGGGTGACTTTGAAGATGACAGTGGGGAATGTGAAAAATAATTCAAAATTATGTATTTAAGAGGGGTGGACAATGAACAAGAAATCAGAGACATTTGTAATGACATCCGACGGAATCAGAACCACGATGAGAACTGTAAACTGGTCAAATGTTATTTAGGGAAAAAGGGACATGAAAAAGTGGGAGATTATTACAAAATCTACAAGGGGATTCTATTCAAGAGAAACAGTGTAGATAGCGACGTATGGAAATTATGTTGGCCTGAACAGTACATCAATGTACTCATCAAGTACATTCATGAAAGTTTTGGTCATTGTGGGATTCAAAAGTGTATCCAGAAAATCGAAGAAAATGTGTACTTTAACAACATAGCCAGGAGGGTTAGAAAAATTTTGACGGGTTATGACAGGTGCCAAAGAGTAAAAGTATCCAACCAAACTTGTCGAGGATTGATGCAAAACATCTTACCAAAAGAACAAAACGAGTTAGTCGCTGTCGACTTCTATGAACCATTACCGAAGACCAGAGGAGGCTATTGCTACATTTTTGTTATGGTTGATGTTTTTTCAAAATTCATTAAGTTATACCCTCTTCGCAAGGCAAACATTAAGAACATTATTTCAAAAATCAGAGGAGACTATTTTGGCAGGGTTCGAAAACCTCAGAAAATCTTATCAGACAATGGGACTCAATTTACTTCTGGAGTATGGAAAGCTTTTGTTGAAGATGAAAATATAAGTCACATTCTTATTTCAGCTTATCATCTGTCAGGAAACCCTTCGGAGAGATACATGAGGGAAATTGGGCGATTCTTTAGAACCAACTGCAATACTGATCATGCTAGTTGGATTGACTATGTTGAGAAATTCGAAGATGTTGTGAACAGCCTACAGCATTCCTCAACAGGGTTTTCGCCTTATGAAATACAGTATAATAGCAAACCACCACATCCAATTAGTGATTTCATTGATTTTCCAGTCTGCAAACCATTAAGTACTCAAGAGAGAGAGGAAATAGTGAGAAAGACCATGAAATCTCAAGGTGATAAGAGGAAATGTAGACATGACAAAAGATTGAAGCCTACTCAATTTAAAATTGAAGACTTGGTCCTTGTTAAAACACAAGAGAAGTCTAAAGCCATCAGTGGTGAATTAAAAAAGTTTTTGACATATACATAGGACCTTTCAAGATTCAGGACAATCCTCATCCGAATGCTTACAGTCTAGTCTACCCAAATTCTGGCAGACTGTTTGGCCTACGAAACGTGACCGAACTGAAATTGTATAAAAAAATGTAAAAAAAGTATTTTAGATAATAGATGTTTATAGACTTTTATATGTAATCTTACCAGGATATTTTTGTATACTTTGTTATGTTGTATTTATCTGATTCCTCAGGGGAGCATACATTCTTTGTGTCTAAGTGTTTGGCGAGCACTAGGTCCCCTAGCTATGCAATTGTCATATTTCATTTTCGTATTCTGGCATTGCATCTTACACTTACTCTGTGATCCTGTATAATCAATTTTCTCCATCTGTCAGTCTATCCTCTCTTAGCTTTGAGAAATTATTTAGAGTAAATTTTCTTGAGTAATTAGACTTTAGAGAATTCAAATTTCTGTGTCCTTAAAAACCGGCCCACCGACTATTAAATGCTTTTGCTAATGTTTAACTGGGTTTGACCACTTTATGCTGTATATTCATAGCGGACTGTGCTATTGCAGCCTGTGATAGCCTGCAGTGTATATGGAAACCATACGGACTGTGAAGATGAGACTGAAACACAGTGTGTGGCATTGAGGTATACCGACCTTTAAGGAAGAAGATCACCGACCTTCAAGAAAGAAGATCACCGGTCTTCAAGAAAGAAGGCACTAAAGATACGTGTAAAACTTTTCTGTTTTGTAATGTAAGGACATCAACCCTTCCGCGTTTCACGTGGAAGTGCTGATGGGGGGGGGGGGGGGGTTGTGTAACATTACAGGACATATTGGGACATGTTGAAGTATTCGATGCTGTGGACTTTTGGGGGATGTCGATGCAGATGTGCAAGGTGTAAAGGGAAGCTTTGGTGATGTTTGAGTATTGTACTGTGTCAATATTAGGACATTTTGCACAGAAGGAACAGAGGTGGAATTGATGTAAGTATATATTAGTGTTGGTGACCTGTTTTCATTCAATTTTGTGGTTATGTTTAATTTTGTGAAGGAGCGACTCACTGTTTGCTGTGGCTCTGATTATTTGTATAAATTGTCAGTTTTGAGCTGAATTATTTCGTATAATATGGACAAGATGCTTTTAGGGACTCGCCAGCTAAAGAGAGGGTCTGTGCATGAACGTTTGGTGCACACTTCTGGAAGTTTCTATGGAGAAGTTCTGTATTGTGATCGCAAAAATGCGAAGGCTTGTGAAAACTGTTTCGTGGCCTAGTTTCGAAGGACGATTTGTATCAAGAAATATTGCTAAAAAGATTTATTTAAGTTTTTAAACACGATTTAAATCATTTTACATATAAATAGTTGTTCTAAATCACTCAAGAAATATCCAGAATCAAATGTCAAGATATTTCTGGAAACATCGGTAGAAATCTGGTGAAGGTTATCCAGAAGCTGGTAGAAAAATGTTATAAAATCTATTTGGAAATTATGCTTGTAAGAATTTATATGTACTGATCCTTTTACTTACTTTAATCTGTACTAAAATTCTGTAATGTCTAATTTAGTTTTAAGTCGTGAATTACTATCGTATTGTAAACAAAACATTGTCAAAGACTCTCATTGTTTGGAAAGATATTAATACACCTAGGAGTTGTCAATTGCCAGTTCGGAAATGCAGTGCGGTTAGCTCGGAGAGTCAGTTGTTGAGTCTGTGAAGTCTGTCAGTTCTGTTTGTAAATAAACGTCTGTAATGAAGAATTACTTGTTGTCGTCAATATGAACTCAAGACCTTTTGCACGAAGCAGACACCTCCTAATGCAACGTTTTAATTTGGTTGAGGAAGCTGGGATCGCTATAAGTGCAAACAAATTGAAATGGAACGTTTTAATTTGGTGTTGAGGAGCTGAGATGTTATAATTTGGTGGAGGAGCTGAAATGTTATAAGACCTACTATTTAATCAGTTGATTTGGTTTCACCACGTAACGCCTACTGTTTGCGTCCTCCTTCGTTGCTTAGCGATGTATCGCTTTTCGTTCTGACGCCGCAACTCTTCCTTCCCTATATCTTTACTACTTTTTATCTATATAAATGATTAGATATTGGTCTTTTAACAACTTTTTAATAACTGTGGAAGTATTACCGGCATGGGGTCCTACCTAATGCCTCACCCGCCTATACGTTTACCATGAACCTTTCAAGACTCGATCGATCTGTTTACAAAGAGAAAGCAGAATACCTCTTCCTTTGACGTTGTCCAACGACGACCTAGCAAGCTCGACGCCCTCGCGGCCCAGGCTCTTCCATGGCTCGCGGTAGTTTGCAGCACTCGTTTTACTCCTTGCTCACTTGTCGCTACGTCGAACTTTCGTGGTGATCGTTGGGCAATGTCTTCCACGTTATCTCCAACATAAATAAACTTTCTTCCCACAGTATTTCTGAAAACCCAAAAACAAACTTAAAGAACATAATAATAATAACTGTTCTTTCAATTATTGGTATCAGTCTTGATCGATTTAATGAGGGGTGGGACAGGGCTAAGCCTTGTGTCACCACAAGTGGTGGATTAATTGGTTTGATGAGGAGGACACCGAGTGGATACTATACACATAAAGTATTGGTTTACTTTACGACAACATGAAAAATATCAAGAAAAATAACAAATCGGAAGAAAAAAATTTTTCGACTGATATAATTACAAATTAACAATATTGTCGGATTTTTCCTTCACTTGTACTATGAACCTTCCCTTCTAGCCAAATATTATGATTATAGGTCAATACGACGTGCCCTAAATGTTTTGATGAGTGACTTCACGAATGTTAACATACGTGAAATAAATGGCAATAAATTTTGATTTAAAAGCTTACATTATAACACCGCCAAGGAACCTTAGTACGAGACATATGTTTCAAACTGATGCGTCAACCAATTCCTGAGTAAAACGGACCTTATCAGAAGGACAGACAGACAGTTGGCTAACAAACCACAAAAAATCATGTGATATAGTTACGAATTAGGAATTTTTCGACTTTTTTCCTTTAGTTGTACTTTGAAACCTTGCTTATTTCCAAATTTCTTGATTATAGATCAACGGGAAGTACTCAGCAGGTTTTGATGAGTGATATTTCTTTTGTAAATAAAAATGGTTCAAATGGCTCTAAGTACAATGGGATTTAACATATGAGGTCATCAGTCCCCTAGACTTAGAACTACTTAAACCTAACTAACCTAAGGAGATCACACGCATCCATGCCCGAAGTAGGGTTCGAACCTGCGACCATAGCAGTCGCGCGGTTCCGGACTGAAGCGCCTACACCCGCTCGGCCACCGCGACCGGCTTGTAAATAAAAAAACGCCTTCTCTTGCTGTGCTCTATTTTATTATCCAAAACTCGTTCTTCCTTTTTCCACTTTAAGGCATCTTCAGTGTGATCTATTAATGACACAATTACGATACACTTTTGTTTTGATATGTATTATTCGTAGATTATAAACCAGTTGACTTCTTACTTCTTATGTAAATAGGTGATTACTTCCGTTTCCTCCTGTGTTTAGTTGGCATCGGTGTTTCTCCTCGTCTGGTCACATGGAGGTAGCACTGCCGCTCTATTTACGAGACATAAGCATGCTTTTGTGTTTGGAACATATTTCCTCCCACTTTACATTTTGTTTGCACTTGTTTGATACACTGCAGTCTTCTGTCACCAATATTGATATAACACTAACTGCATAGCGACTTTGAGCCAACCCCTACATCAATCATCGATCTTCATCACGTCTTTCTGCATTCAGTTCATTCTTCGACGCTGCACACTTCCTACAGGCCACACCATCACCCTGCAGAAAGCCGTGTGAAGCTTATGAAGTTATAGATGAGACGTGGTACTTACGGAAAGGCAGATTTCGGTGTGGACGGGGCCTTACTCAGTTTACATTGGTTACCCAGTTTTTTTCTTAAATCACGTACACTTTATTTGAAATGAGTTGCATATAAGGATGACAATAAGGAACAATTATCAAATTTGACTGTTAAGACAATATCCAATTAAAAATTCTTTAGACACTTGCATTCACGGCTGAAGGTCTTGTTGACCTGCAATTCAAATTATTTTTCGGCTGAAGGCCCCAATAGTAATAACTGGAAATTTGACACCTGATGGCCTAGATAGCAATTTTTTACTAAAATATTGTTAAAAAAGGGACAGTCTTATTAAGATACAATATCTAATTAAAATTCTTAAGACAAATAGCATTTACGGGTGTAAGCCCTATTGACAGTCATCACCATCTGACCAAATGAAGAGAGAAGTGGGCCTCAGACAGTGCTCCAAGGATCGACCTGGGATAGTCGCTCAACTTCGTAAACGATGAGACAGGCATCTGATAGCTGTATTCACTTAAACGGGTGGCAACTCAAAATAGTGACAGTTTAAACGCAGACAAACACTCTTGCAAAATCTACCTAATGTCCGGTAACCAAAACAACGATGGAATAACTCAGGCAAGACGGAACCAGAGGACAGTACCGCGTCTTCAGAATCCGGTGTTCAGAACATCCAGAAGCATAAGGAACCACTACAACCAAAGTAATAAAAAAAAAATCCGGACCACAATTAAGGAGGCAGTCAAACTCTAAACATTCATGGTGGCGTCTGTTTGTTCTATATCGTGTCTCCCTACCACTTTCGCGCAACGACGCTCTGAGCGTGTTTTTTAGGGAATTGACTAGTTTGATCCTGGGACCTGTTGCTGTTAAGGAGACGCCAGACCACACATGACATATAGAATTCAGAAGAGTTCAGTGAGACTAGCAATGATATAACCAAATACTAAATGATCTCAGCGTCGGCTCCACTGCACTCCCTGTAAAAGAATCTTAATACTAACTAAATTTAGTGGAAAGGGTTCAAGGCTTTCCAATTTTTATTTAGCTGGTAAAATAACGTCGAAAAAGCAGTTTACCACTGGAAATTTTATTCTACTCTCAAAATATCGTTTATAAATTGCACTATTGATAAAAGAAAATGTTTTAATACAGGATGGTAAAAACCAACTGCGTTCAACAAAAATGTGAACGAATATTCCCTGAATGGGTTTCCAAGTTCTACAATCGATCGAAGGATGACCTATGCCATATCACATCTATAATCTAGGTTTAAGTTTCACGAAAGAGAAAACTATCAAAATGGTCTACTGTGACCCTCAATTATCTTTAATTACTTATCTAACTTGTCGAAAATTACAGTGGCTGATGTGGCTTCTCAATAACTATATGAAAGAAAAATCATCGCGTTTCAGATCTGTTCTTCAAGTGGCAAATGTGAACACTATGAGTTTTAATTAACGATCGACACTAGTATTACGCAAAAAGGAGGTGTAACAGATGAGACTTCTGGAGTTCTGAGTGAAGCCTTATGCGCTCAAAAATGCGGCATCGCGTGCGTTCATTACCTTGTCGGTGTTTAGGCAGCGTCAGGGCAGCGGCGGGCAGCAGAGCTCCGCTCACTTCGCCATCTCGGAAGCAACTCTTCTAACTTCTCCTTACCACAATTTACCGAAATTGGTTTTAAAAAGAACCATCTGGCTGTGTTTTCATCTGACCAACCAGGGTCTCAATGTTAACCTTAAGCTCCACCTACAAAGATTCTGTCTATCCAATGAGAAACGTTATACTTTTCGTGGTGGGGCAATGTTTTTAAAGTTTGCAACGTATCAGAGACGCGAAAAAGTCTCACGCTAAATCTTGCAGCTGGTGTGGTCCTTTTAGAGTTATCGTAAGATCTATACTGCTCTTCTGGAGGGCTTTATCTTTTAACATGGGCTGGAGGATGGTCCTAATGTAACAGGCACGCGAAAAAGTCTCACACTAAAACTTGCGGGTGGTAGTGGCCCTTTTTGTGTTATCGTAAGATCTATACTGTCTTTCTGGAGGGCTCTAGCTTTTAACATGGGCTGGGGGGTGGTCCTTGACGTAACCGTGACGCGAAAAAGTCTCACGCTAAAACGTGCGGGTGGTAGTCTTAGAGGAAGCCTGGCGAAGTGGGTGTCCAGTCCGTTCCTTATCGTAGGGCCTTCTAGCTTAACACGGTTCTGCTCTCGGCTTCTGTCCTCGTTTCTCCCCTCGGAACTGCGTCTGCCTCACGGTGCGAAGGTACGACATGCATTTAGCCATTCTTGTGTTAGTCTGTGGTATTCCATTTGCTCACTCGTTACACGTATTACTTTGGTTAATTTAATGTCACGATTTATTCGGAGCTATGTGACATACTATTAGATTTGCTTATTATGCCAGGGTTTTCATGGAAGGTGTTGCATTTGCCTGACACCTTACAAAACCACACGCCTTACTGGACAGCAGCGGAAAGGCGAGGAAAGGTACACTCCGCGAAAGTACGCTAACCTCCAACGCAGGTAACAGGGGCGTTAATGGCCACTAGGCAGATAAATATAGCTGGTTGAACTTCAATAATAAACACAAGGAATTCTGTGATTAAGAAGCGGAGGATTGCTAACTAATCTCGCCAAGTCCAAACACTCCATTCGTTGCTCTTCGTCTCAGCGACCCTGCGAGCAGCAACGCGCGAACAAACGACGTGATCTCAAAATAGTGGAGGTTTCACTACTGGGTTAATGTTCGCTCAACTCGAACGTCCTGGGTCCGGTGGACAAAGAGGTTGTGACCCTCACAACTGCAGCCCCTCGATCTCGCAGTGCCTGCGTGCTGCCAGTGGTCCTGTCATGTCCTCGCGCTGCCGGACCTCACTGCTGCTCTGTCTCAACCGATTTCCCGACTCATCCGACCCGAAAAACACTTCACGTCTTTCCAAAGACAGTGTCACGGTACTAGATATCAATAAACGCTGCTGCTGCCGCCCCTCGCGGACAGACAACGCTAGCAAACGTAGTGGGACAGTAAACACTATAACAAAACGCCACTACCCATATTACACGATGCCAACCTACCAACGGCACCAGGAGAGCTGCACATGGCTCAGTATGGCTCTGAGGACTGTGCGACGTAACTTCTGAGGTCATCAGTCGCCTACAACTTAGAACTAATTAAACCTAGCTAACCTAAGGACATGACACACATCCATGCCCGAGGCAGTGTGGGTCGGCGTATGGAATAATTGTTGAATGAAAAATGATGTGGAATGTCTTTCCCAACGATGCGCCATATGTGGGGCGGCGTATGGAATTCATTGTTATTGAAATGTTCCTATGATTTAATTAATGCTGTTGTTTGCCGTTCTCAACACTGGCTCTCTAACTACAATATTGGCTACCAGAAAGTTATTAGCAAAACGTGAAGCCTGTAATTAAAATTCCTAGTGCCCACTTCAACTGAGAAATACACGTATAGCTACAGCTCATAGCTCTGAGGAATTAGGAGATTGTCTGGGATTCATAATCAAAAACGATTCACTCTGAAAGGTTCACTATATTCTGAAAGTCACAGACCAAAAAGAATCCACACAATCCAACTACCAGAGCAGTTCAGAGTCTAATGCGCTGATGCAACTATAACTGTTCCAATTAAATGTTTAAGTTAATGCTGGCCATAATTTGATGATAATGTTCATCAAACGCCACGCTAAATAATGGTAGAATGTCTATCCCGCGGCGGCACGTGAAAATACGACATACGCGAACTGAAGACAGATCATTAAAGTCATCCTAGAATTAACACTTCACCCGAAAACGATTTCATGGTTATATGTATCCCGAGTAACTTATTACGGCATCCGAGGCTGTTTATAGCAATGATACCGACGCGGCGCGTCTCCCGGCACAGGTGGTGCGCAGATCAGCGTCTGGAGAGAACTGGGGCCTTATTTTCTTGGCGCAGCGTTTTTATATATAAAGCCGCGGTGCGGACGGCTAAGGAAACGCTCGATTAAATTCACTGTACCGACTAGCCGCTGGGCTAGTAATACACCACTTTAAGTTATTAAATAAATCATTGCTTCCTTTGCTGATGGCCAATGAAGCTTTCATCTTTTAAATGTGCAATCAGGTAAGTAATCATAATAAAAGTTTGACGTGGCTAAGTCCAATATTTTGGGCGAAATAATTAATTTAATTACACTACAGGCAGTAGACGAGCTCTGAACTTGCTCTTTGGAGATACGCTATCGCTATAGTTTTATAGTTATTCATTTGAAACTTTTCACATCTTTATTATTGTAGCTTATCTCCTTTCTAATTAAATTTAAACCTCCTAGCTTTATTTATTCACCAACTTAATATATCTTGCTTCCTTAATTTTCAAGACAAAAGCCAGAAAATCATGAATTTCAACTAAAATTTTAATTTATGAGATCCAGAATACTGTTTCTACAAAATTGTTATGCAAAAAGGAATCTAAATATAATTTTTTAAATTTGTAGCTCTTTTCTGTTGCACCAATGATTTTTACAGAAAAACGTCTAAATTTCGAAAGTGGTAAAAGTTATTGAACTGATATTCAACACATAATGATATAGTACTACTCCTGACATGCTAGCAACATTTCAGGTTCTTTATTTGATTTTTTAAGTATTACGCAACATTTATGACGTCAGAGCTAGTTACAGCGGACTGGCTGGCTCACAATGGAAAGACTGATGTGAATTTATATGGCGTGAGTAGTCTGCTTCCCTACAGCAGGGTTCGAACCTGCGACGGCAGCGGTCGCTCGTTCCCAGACTGTAGCGCCTAGAACCGCACGGCCACTCCGTCCGGCACATGGCTCAATAGACTGGCTCACTATATCCAATGTAAAAAGTGTTTGCCCGATTCAGTCTCTTTGTGTACTCCAGAAACGAATGTCGATTTTATCATAAAGTACTGTTTTCGATTTCATAGGAAGTCGTAAGTCCGATTACAAAGATGCTTTGATAACTGGTAAACTCGTACCTAGTTCACTAAACGACAGTTTGGAACTGAATGGAATGGCTTAGGGAAGTAGAGTAGCACGGTTTCAACGATATTGGCCTATAATTTTGTGCACTGTAGCTCGCCAATTAACAAGTCGCTTGATTAAAAAGCGCGGCTCCGAGGTATTGGTCACCTGACATCACGCCACTCTCTTCCACTTCAGCACCATGCCATGCATTTTAAAAGTTATCACAATAATAACTAGAGTTAGGTGGGTTATAGAATGGCCAGAGACCTCCAGATACAAAGGCAAAAACAGTGGAAATGTTTACCTGGAGCTGATTACTAACCACTGGAATGGATGATCGATGGTGCAGAAGACTCACTAGCCCCATAAGGCGCCATACTTTAAACCATAGTTTTCACATGGAGCATCTACATCGTATTGATTTGGTCACATTCCCATTGTGCGGTTGAGGTGATGTAGAGAATGTCAACTGCGGTACAGAACTGGGATTAAGCCACTGAGTATCAAGGTGGAAGTCCCTTACTTGTTGCAAGTGACGGCATTGTGGCAAAGAAACGGAAGCAAAGGGTTGGCCCTAACATTTGGCCCTAGCACGTGCACCGTAGCTTTATGCGCTGATAGACATCGATAATAACAAAACAGTGATGGAGAATGTCGGTTTTTGTTACATATCACATACCTTTAGTTGTTTACAAACTGAAATATCGACCAGAACAAATAAGGAACATACACTCGTCACGGGAGAATGAATGCATATGCAACAGATCAACGAATGATAGTGGTGGGTCTTTGGAAAGGAAAGGACCAGAAAAGTTTTCGTAGAGAAGACCGAATGGCTATGAAGTTGTGTTAACTGACTACTAATCCCGAAATTAAATTGGTGGTGGTGACTGAATTTGAAAGTTAGTGGATAAAGGGAAATAGAACCAAACACAACAGTATCATATCGAAAAGGTCACCGCTAGTTGACTGTTTAATTAATCTGAAACAACTCTTCTGTCCTCGTGTACAATTTTCGTACGTCGTTTGCTGCGAAATTTTAATTCATTTCGCGAGATAAGACATGTCGTGTTCGCAAGCGGACCCAGACGCTGGCTTGGCGCAGCCCATCTGCTCACAAATCGACTGCTCCTCTACAAGTCCAGACCTCGAATCTGCATGAGTCGCCTCTAGCTCACAGCACCGAACTGTTCCTCTCACCGCCACTAGCGACTAAAAGTCCTGGTGCTTTGCTCCCCTGCTCCTTCCGGGTGTGAGCCAACAAAAAATGCCATACTTGGACTATCTGAGATAGCGCACTTTTTTATAGTCTGAAAACTTAATTTTTATAATCTGAAATCGTTTTTTAGAAGACTGCGAGCGCCGACCTACCACAGCTCCTTGCTCGAAGAACACGTGAGCGCCGCCGTACGGCAAATCGCCGCTTCCAGTGATTGCAAGCGCCGATTTGTCAAAAACCGGTCCTGAAAAGCATTCTGCAGCTTCGTCATTTCAGTGTTCACATTCGAGGCGCTGATGCAACGGCGTCACGAGACAAAAGACTCGCCTGTGGAAGCAACCTGTGGCTACTTACAACAGTGATACGTCATCTAACAGCAAGGAGCGTTTCAGTAGCTGCGTGTTTCCTTCGGAGAAAGTTCCGTAGTCACATTCGCCACTAATGGAGTTCCCGGAACACAGTACACAAGCGCTTTCTTCCGCGAACGGAGCTAATCCTGTTACACAAACGCCCTCTGTCACAGTGAATGGGATAGAAGTAGCTGTTCCCAAGGACTCAGGCAGCCGGTCTTTACCCCATGTGCATGCATACAGCCGATGGCAACTCGAGTTGAGTAAAAACTGCAAGGGACACACTGCTAATTACCAGAATGATGAATTCAACACGCATTTTGGAATTCAAAGAAATTAAAGGGAAACCTATTACCAAGCCTTCCGATGGGCAGTACCGTTCATTTGCATTTACATTGTAAATTAAGCATCAGATAGATCTATCATATCAAAGAACTAAGTATACTGAACGAAAAAAATGAAACTGGAGGCCATTCACAGCGTTTCACAGAAACATCTCTTTAACCTGACCCAACAGATACCACATTACAAGTCGCTTACTACACGTTTCGTCACCATCGGTGTCTGTTTTCAACACGTCACCATATTGCTGTGCTTGAAAGACCTGGAAACGTATCACCTTTTACGCTCCTTTTTTTCAGAATAGGAGGTCAGCTCTCAATACGATTTGACTCCAGTTTCATGCTAATACGCATGTGAGGTGCTCTTCAATGTGTTAATCTTATGTGTATGGTGGTGACTGCGTGATGATGGCTGTAAAAGTCCTGCTCATAGGCCAAAATGAAAAATGAAAAATAATCGCGCTATTCGATGGCGTCCTATCAGTACGTAATGACCCTTTAGGGCCAGCATGCTATGCTTGGTCGAGGTGTGATAAAAAAATACGGTGAATAATTTTATTAGAAACAAAGTAACAAGCTTACATGGAATCTGATTTAATCTCCTTCAGATTGCAGTCCTTGGCTAATAATGCACTTATCCCAACATTGAATCCATGACTGTAAACATTTTTGGAAGGCGTCTTCTGAAAGCGTGTTCAGCTGCTATGTCGTGACCCACAATGTCGGGAATGGTGTCAAAACATTTATCTTTAAGCACCGATCAAAATTTTGCGGAGGAGCCAGAAGTCTTATGGTGCCAAATCTGGTGCATAAAGCGGATGTGGACAGACAGAAGTACATTTCCTACCAAAAACTCCGAATCAAGAGCGAGTCGTGGCACGGCGCATTTTCGTGATGAAGAAGGAAGCCGGTGGCCAATTTTTCTGTTTTATTTCCTCGCACATCGTTTATTGGTTCAAATGGCTCTGAGCCCTATGGGACTTAACTTCTGAGGTCATCAGTCGCCTAGAACTTAGAACTACTTAATTCTAACTAACCTAATGACTGCACACACATCCATGCCCGAGACAGGATTCGAACCTGCGACCCTAGCGGTCACGTGGTTCCAGACTGTAGGGCCTAGAACCGCTCGGCCACTCCAACCGGCTACATCGTTCAGCAAAGGTTTCAGTGCGCCCTTGTACTCCATCTACAGCTGTTTCATTTGGAACGAACTCTTACCGCACTATGCCATCAAAATCGAGAAGAACGATGAACACCACTTGCATATTTTATTTTGACTCACGTGACTCTTTTAATGCAAAGAAATTCACTACTGTTTCACAAGGAACTCTGAATTTTCGTTTTAGGAATATACCCATATAACCGGGTTGCATCTTTAAAATTCTTGTCATGAAATCCAGCTCTGAATGAAGGTGATCCTTCAACTCCGTCCCAACTGACAAACTCATGAATCTGGGAACAAACTTTGCACTTACTACTCTCATTTGCAAATAAATGGTTAAAATGCTATACACGGACCTATACGAGTTTCTAAGTTTTTCGGTGATCACTCGAATAGTTATTCACCTGTTTGAACGAACAAGTTATGCCAATTCTTCTACGTTTTCTTCTGCTTTTGTCGTTAATGGACAGCCGGAACGTTGCTCGTCTTTTAACGATTCATTTCCGATTTTAATCTACTCATACTACTTGTAAACACTCTTCAGAGCTACAGCATTATCACCACACGCCAATTACATTTCATCAGTTTATTTGGCACTTTTATGCAACTTAGAACCGATCTTAAACTTCACGAGTTGTTTCGAAATCCATCCTCACTGTAACGTCTCTAGACTCTGATTGACAAGTCAGAACGTGTTACAACTTGGCACTGCCTGTCTCATCAGATTAAGCCATCGGAAAAATTACAATAAATGGTTGTAACATCAGTAGGTGCTGTTGAAAAAATTCGTTTACAGCGCTTGATCACACCTCGTATGTAATGTATTCTGACATGCTATAAGAGCAACCAGCTTTGCTTAATGTGATGGGACAATTCAAATACGGCTGCTTTTGTTTTAACTTAGACGAGGAGGCACCCGAGGAATCAGAACCGCCTGCGCTGTGCCGAGACAAGAGGCCGGGCTGCAGCTAGCTCTGGCGTACGACGGTAAAGATGATGTCGGCGCAGATAAAGCCTCGGGCCCCGCTAACCCGGTTCATCAGGCCGCGTATACTTTATGCATGCTCCAGACTCCTTCCTGCTTTACGACCGCCCCTGCAGGAAATGAGCTCGCCGTAAAAGAAAGTCCGCCGGGCGCAGGCACACCGGCTGCCCGGCACATATCTCCGGATTCAGAGATGACGCACGTAGGAAACGAGAGCACACTTGCCGGACGAGGCCCTCCAATTATGATTCAAATTTTCTTTTCGCGTCATCCAGTACCTTGCAAGCAAGACGTTTCAATTAGTTCTCTGTTCCCTCCCAGTCTGTCTCTCGTACTTGTGTACAGTCCTGCTGTCTTTTGACAACAGAATCGAGAGGGAAGCAGGTCCTCCCAGCCGTCTCATTTCGCTTAATTTGAACTCATTCTTTCGCCTCAAGACAGTTACTTGTTTTCTTTTTACGACATTCTGGCTGAAATTTCTTGTGATACTCATCTGCAGAACGGCATTCCGTGAACAACCTACTACGCAAGCTAAATTCAGCTCTGGAATAAAGTTACAATAATGTACGTGGTCGTAATGAGCATTCTAATTATAATATTTTCTGTTATATGAGTCTGTGGGCGTTTGTGGTCATCTCGGATACTGAGAAATGAAGACTTGCAGTGTTAACACCAAGCAAATACACCGATTCGTCTTAATTAATGGTCTGCTACTTGTCATACGTTTCGTCATGGAGGATATTTCTTTCCCTCTGTCAAGAAATTTTCTCTAATTTCTATTATTTTTTATCGTGGTGTTGACACGCAGACATCTGAGAAGGCAATTACTTTGTGGTATGTGTAAAAATAAGTAATTATTACGAAGGGTGGAAGGAACAAGCAATACTAAGATACTGTTAACTTTTACACTTCAATTTGCCAGTAGTCTGTTTGTACCCTCTTTATGGGAACCAGAATTTCCTGGAGAGCGGGAGAACAGTACCAAGAGGAAGTGGGTGTGGGGGTGGGGGCTTTGCTTCTGCTGCGACACGTTTTCCAGTTTTCAGATGCTTAATACCCTCTGTCAGCATCTAATATTTAAGACAGTAAAACCAGAAATGCTGTATCTAATTGACTTAACACTGCCCAGTCTCTACCACAAAATCAATTTTAAAGTCTTTAATCCTCTTTCTCTACAAGAAGACATTTAATGCTTTAATGTAGCTTATGACAAGCAGAACAGACAATGCTGGATGTTATATATATATATATATATATATATATATATATATATATATATATATATATATATATAACTTTTCAATCTCTGGAAATACCGTATGAACGATAATTTGTTTAAATTGAATTTTGCACTCTGTTCACAAGCTATCTGTGGACTTCTTTTTACAGTAACATTACACTTTATTTACAGTTACTCGCCGACATAGTTCGGAATCCTGTTAAAGGATCGAAACGACTAACCAGCGTTATTTCGTTATGAATTAATGTTTAAATCTATACTTCTTGAGTGTTCATTGTACAGATAAAATATTGGGCCGTATTCGAATTAACATTTTTTGTAAAACTTCTTTCGAAACATTTTTATAAACACGTTTCGAACAGCCAGTCTTAGAAATACAACACAGAAACGCGAAAAAGGTGGAATATACTACGAGGGATGAATGAAAAGTAATGCCTCCACCTTCGTTAATTGGGTTTGGATGGGAATATTTTAATAAATCAAATGCAGAAGTAATGCTTAGAATGTGATATTTAATTAACAATATTCACTTTTCCACGTAATCACCAGCCAATTGGATACATTTCTGCCAACGATGAACAAGTTTTCTGAAGGCGTCTAGGAGGAAGTCGACAGTCTGTTTCCGTAACCACAGTCTCACAGTTCTCTCAATATCTTCGTTGGAAGCTTAATGATGTCCCCGCTGATCGTCTTTCATTATCGGGAACAGATGGAAGTCAGACGGTGCTAAATCTGGACTGTATGTAGGCTGCCGTACGGTGGCGAGATTCAGTCTCTGAGGTTCTGCTGTGGTGGCACGTGAAGAGTGTTGTTTGGAAGTGCCATGCTACAGGAAAACATTTCCCTTTTCCTTCCGGACACTTGTTGCTCTTCGTTTCAGAGTTAGGAGCATTGTGATGTAAAGCACTGACTTCATTGTCGTTCCACGATCAAGGAATTCAACATGAAAAACGTCATATGCGTCCCAGAAGACTGTAGCCATGATTTTTCCAACTGAGGGCTGCGATTTAAATTTCTTTTTCTGGAGCCAGTCTCCGTGTCGATATTCCATAGACAGGTTTCATCTCCGAGTCGTAATGGTGTACCCACGTTTCATTCACTGTCCAGTTGAATGGAGAAGGGCGCCACCTTCATTTTGGTAACACGAGAGGAGTTCCTGGCAAATTTCAAGTCTGTGCGCTTTCATTTCAGGAGGCAGCAACCAGGGTACCTATCGTGCACCGGTCTTCCGATAGCCAAGCAAAGCAATAGTGTGACCCACACGTTCTTGTGAAATGACGATTGTGCTTACTGTTTCTCTCTGAGTGATATGACGATCGTCCTGAGTCAATCTGTCAAAATTTTGCTTGTGACACTCAGTGGTTGCTGTCACAGGACGTCCAACTCTTGTTTGTCACTCATGTCAGATGTTCCCGCCTCAAAAACTTTAACTTAGTCGCCCAACGACGCACAGTGCCCTCATCAAGACAATCACCATATACTGCTTTCATTCTCTGATGAACGTCCTTTGGGATGACACCTTCTGCTGTCAAGAACTCAATGACTCAATGTTCCTTAAATCGCATTGATTGACCGTTGCCCAGGGTTCCATGCTTCACACCGTAACAACACACCGTTCAGTGCTAAGGCTTCCCGCCAACTGGTGGGGTAGAAAAGAGGTTACGTAACAAGCCAGTGCATGCCACATACCAATGCTGCCAACCGTTGAAGAGTTACTAAGGTGGAGGCATTGCTTTTCAGTCAACCCTCGTATTCAACCATTGAGAAGACTTTTGGTGGTGACGAGTACCTACAATACTCCAAATAAAACGAAATAGGAAATCCAAAAACTGTAAGTCTGCGGACAGTTAATTTTTGAGCGAAAGAAGACCATCATGAACAAATAAATGTTTTAGGAAACAATGCATTCCTTTAGTACATATCTAACAGGCTCCAAAATGAGGAATCCCCATTATAAAAGCCTCTTCGCCAGCAGCCTGGAGGGTACCCTGCCGGTTCAATGGACGCGTAACTTGCCATCGGCATACTGGCATTTATTGTTGATAGTGATCTTATCGAAATATTTGAGCGTCCAATGTGACGTCCGGCGTTTGGCGATGGTAAACGTATTCTACCTACGGAAGTTAGTCTTTAGTAACCCTGCTATCAGTCATTGTGTAGTAGTGTCAGGAGAAAGCAGTAAGAATTTTGAGTTGTTCTCGTGGAACAGCAATCGATATAAACTACGAGAATAATGCAGGTGATGAGTAAGGCAAGGGAAACGCAAGGAAATTAAGAATATTAATGTGCTCTAAGGATGAAGAGAGTGTGATGAGGAATCGTGCTGCTAAGAAATTGCTGAAGCGTATAAAGGTACAAAAATGGCAAAATGGTAATGAGGAATGGCAAAGGTCACATAAGAAGATTCTACTATTTTTTCCATGTTTTCATGGGAGTAAACTAGGATAACACTATCCATTGACTAATATCACAGCATAGTAACAACAGTGACGAGTGCGGATACAGGATAGATCAGTTATGACAGAAATCCTAGTGAAATAGCAACCGTATGTATGTAGTTAGCAAGTTGAGAACCATTTAAATTGACTATTACCGTCCCATACCACTGAACTGAAAATGTAATCAAACTATCTTTAAGGTGAAAGGGAGACATGAGGTGAGTATTAAGTACACAGACACAACTCCTAGGCCTCTCATGTTTTGCTGTACGGGAGCTCTCCTCCCAAATAAAATTAATTCTGATTGGCATTTATTAACTATTGGAATTTCAAGGGCCTTAAAAGTTGGTCGGAATGGGAGCTGCAGATTATATGGCACGGCGAAAGTAATGGATACGTTGCCACATGCTGACGCGTGAAGAACACGTCAGTTTAGCAATAGAGCGAAGGGTAAAAGTTATAGCAGAAGAGCGAGAGATGGTTTCAAATGGATATAGGTTGAAGGATACCGGTTCCAGTAGTTGTTCGAAATGGCTAGTACAGGACAAAGTATCATGAGGAACTGCGCTGAAACCTGTTTATGGTCTGATGGCTACAGTAACAACGACCAAAAACAGCCACAGATAAGGGATACAGTCTCTCGCCCTTACAGCTCAGCCTATAGGAACACACGAGGTAACAATGTTCAAAATTAAATAAAGGTACAGTAGTGAGGTTAAAATTCAGGGTATAAATACACACATCAAAAAGTTTTGCATCACCTCGGATCCGAGAGTTCCGGAACCTGTACAGAAAATAGGAATAGTGATGAACATAAACATCATTTCCGCCCCTTTTATTGCTCTTGAAAACCACACACTGCACGTTGTACCACCATATAGCGAGACCTTCAGCGGTGACGGTCCAGATTGCTGTACACACCAGTACCTCTAATACCCAGCAGCACATCCTCTTGCATTGATGCATGCCTGTATAGGTCGTGGCATACTATCCACAAGTTCATCAAAGAACTGTTCGTCCAGATTGTCCCACTCCTCAATGGCGATTCGGAGTAGATCCCTCAGAGTGGTTGGGGGGGGGGGGTCACGTCGTCCATAAACAGCATTTTTTTGTCTATCGCAGACCTGTTCGATAAGATTCACGTCTGGAGAACATGCTGGCCACTCTAGTCGACCGATGTCGTTACCCTGTAGGAAGCCATTCACAATATGTGCACGATGGGGGCGCGAATTGTCGTTCATGAAGACGAATGCCTCGCTGATATGCCGCCGATATAGTTGTATTATCGGTCGGAGGATGCCATTCACATGTCGTACAGCCGTTACGGCGCCTTCCATTACCACCAGCGGCGTACGTCGACAGCACATAATCCCACCCAAAAAACAAAAGGGAACCACCACCTTGCTGCACTCGCTGGACAGTGTACCTAAGGCTTTCAGCCTAACCGGGTTGTCTCCAAACAAGTCTCAGACGATTGTCTGGTTGAAGGCACATGCGATACTCATCGGTTAAGAGAACGTGATGCAAAATCTGAGCGATCTATTCGGCATGTTGTTGGACCCATCTCTAACGCACTGCATGGTGTCGTGGTTGCAAAGATGGACAGCGCCATGGACGTCGGGAGTGAAGTTGCGTATCATGTAGCCTATTGCGCACATGTTGAGTCATAACACGACTTCCTGGGACTGCACTAAAAGCGGTATTCAACATGGTGGAGTTGCTGTTAGTGTTCCTCAGAGTCGTGATGCGTAGGTAGTGGTCACCCACTGCAGTAGTAGCCCTTGGGCAGCCTGAGCGAGGTATGTCATCGTTCCTGTCTCTGTGTATATCTTCCATGTCCGAATAACATTGCTTTGGTTCACTCCGAGACGCCTGGTCACTCATTGACCGTCTAGGCATGGTTGAACTACAGAGAACGCGAGCCGTGTAGCTTCTCCCTGGTGGAATGACTGGAAGTGATCGGCTGTCGGACCCCCTCCGTCTAATTGCCGTCGCTCGAGCATGATTGTTGACATCTTTGTGCGGGGAGTAGTGACATCTCCAAACAGACAAACGGAATGTGTCTGTGATACAATATCCACAGTCAACGTCTATCTTCAGGAGTTCTGGGAACCGGGATTATGGAAAACTTCTTTGATGTGTGTATATCAATGGTAACATTCGCTGACGACATCGTTATCCTGAACGAAAAAGAGTAAGTATGCAAGCCCTGTTCATTGGAATGAACAGTGTGATGAGCACATGCTATGGACTGAGAGTAAGCAGATGTGACTCGAAAGTAATGGGGGTAGCAGAAATATGATTAGCGATGAACTTAAGAACAAAACTGGAGAGTACGAAGTAGATGGTGTTAAAGAATTCTTCTTTCTTAGAAGCAAAATTACAAGTGACGGGAGAAGTCAAGAGCGTGTAATAAGGTGAGTATCACAAATTATAGGGCATATCTCGCTAAAAGAAGTCTATCATCAAACAAGAGCTTCGTCTTGAGGAAGAATTTTCTTAGAATATACGACGGGAGCACTTCATCGTTTGGAACTGAAACAATGGTTGCAGGAAAACCGGAAAAGGAAAGAATAAAAGCTTTAGAGATGCGGTCTGGTAGAAGAGTGTTGAAGGATAAGTGCACTCTTAAGATAAGAAATATAATTATTTTGGGGAGAATCGATGAGGAAAGGAACATAAGGAAAACATTTTTTTAAGAAATTACAGGATAACAGGGTATGTTTTGAGACACCAGGGAATAATTTCCATGATACAGGGTGGAGTTGTTAAGGGAGAAATTTTTTTGGGAAGACAGAGATGTAATTTACATGTGTCAGCAAAAGTGTTGCATCAGCCCTAACATATCGTGCAGATGTGTTGCTATTGTGGCTGTTTCTGTACTAATCAGAAAGTAACTTCTTCCTTTGGCTGTAACTATACACTCAATTACCATGAGCACTACCTACCAGTAGAATGCCGTAGTCGAAAGAATAACAGCATTTCAGTTGAAAGTAAAGCACCACCAGTGTGTCAAATAAAATGATCTTCTGTTGTGAATGGTAGCGATTATTAGTCTACGCCCTATAACTGAGCAGTGGTGAAGTTCAGCTGCATCCATTACATATAAACTTCAAACAGTGGAAATCCTGGGTGGCATGTAAGAATATTTTGAAAAGGACTGTGACTACTCATCTTGTAGCACAGATTCTGAGTCGCAGATAGGCACAACAGAGAGACTATTACACAATAATCTTTCGGCCAACGAGGCATTTGTCAAAAGTAGATAATAGACACACAAACACACTCACGCAAACGCAACTACACACATGTGGTCATGTGTGTGTGAGTTGCCTTTTCGAGAATGTGTGTATGTATCTGTCGTCTATTTTTGACAGAGACCTCGTTGGCCGAAAGTTTATTATGTGACAGTCTCTCTGTGAATGCCGGACATTTGCCACGGCGGTCATTTGCCACGTCGGTCATTTGCCACACTTGCCCATTCACCAGATAGCTTGAGTAGCGATCCCTCAGTTAAGAGACGCCCTTCCTCGTACTTCTTCTGTCCCGACCTTCTTCTTCGACATCTTGGTGAAATATAGAGGTTCTTTTCCGAAATCGAAATATTTATAACTTTTGGGAAACGAAAGCAATACGGACGATTATGTCAGTATGTAATTAGTTCTGCCAAGTATAAATATAGATCCCTCTGTCTGTAGGGTAGCTTCCTTTCACGCTTACTGATTGCGATAGTAACAGTCGATCGCCATCGGAGCATCAAGAAAGGAACGATGTAAAGAGAATGGGAATGTACGCTAATCATTTTTTTTTTATCACTGCATTTGTGCCTACTTTAATTACTACAACTGCATGCCCAAAAGACAATAAGGAAAGAAGAAATGGGTATGTGAATGTTTGAAAATAAGAACGACATACTCCATATTAAATTACTCTCTTAAATGCGGTATCCCTTTCGGCGAAACATTAGTAAATAGTGTAGCAGGACAATGTTCAAAACATAACTGAAAATACGTTCACTAAATAGAGATAAGATCATCTATGATTGACATGTCATCTAAAGGCGGCGTACAATTTTAAAATTTTAGAAATAAGGAAATGAAGTAATACAGAATGAACTTAACGTACGTCGTTGTTCTACATTGTTTAACTCTGGTATTTACAGGGTCACAGAGAAAGCATCCTAGGTTTTGGATAAAAAGCCATAATTGTAATGGTCTGCACTACAACAGAAACAAGAAGAACAATTTAAGGAAAAATAATGTAATGTGTATTTCAGCTCACAAGCGACATTGAAGCAGATAGTTCCTGTGACTTGGTATGGGCAGAGGTTACGTTCGACAACCGGAATAAATTACTAACTGGCTCCTTTCACCGACTCCCGGTCTCAGACGAAACAGTTGCTGAACAGTTAAAAGAAAACTCATCACAAATAGGTACCCTACCCATACAATTATAGTTGGCAGTGACTTCAATTTACCTTCCGTATGTTGACAAAAATAAATTTTTAGACCCTATTGTAGGTAGAAAACGGCTTCCGTAATTAAATGCTTTTTAAAAATTGTATTCAACAATTAGTTCACGAGGCCATTCAAATTGTCAATGGTTACGAAAACACACTTGACCTCCTAGTATTATTATACAGGGAGTAGTGAACACACAGTTGTAATGAGGATCAATTCCGTAACAAAGAAATTCACCAAAACTAAACGTGAAATATATCTATTTATAAAACCAGCTAAACATTTGGTTGATGTCTTTCTAAGAGACAGTCTCCAATACTTCCAAACTATGTCAGTGAAGACCATATTATGTGGCTTAAGTCCCAAGAAATAGTATCAGCAGCACTCGAGAGATTCATACCAAACAAATTAATAAGAGACGGAACTGATCCACCATGGTACACAAAACAAGACAGAAAGCGGCTGCAGGAGCACCGAAAAAGTCACGTACAAATTAGACGAAAGCAAAATCTCCAAGATTGGCGAAGTTTGACTGAGGCACGAAATTTGTAGCGGCTTTCAGTACGAGATGCATTTAATAGTTTCCACAACGAAACTCTCTCTAGAAAGGTGCTGGTGAGGAGGAGGAGGAGGAGGAGGAGGAGGAGGAGGGGGGGTGGGAGAGACAAGGGACCCAACCCTTTGGAGCAGGTGAAATCGTGGAAAATGTCCAGCGTGGCAAATGTCCGCTCATCCTCTCTTTTGTGCCAATATGCGACTCAGCATCTACGCTATACAGTGAGTAACAACTACCGCTTTCTTGATGTAGGAACTTCACTTAGTAGTCATGGCGGATCGAATCAGTAAGATGACAGGTAAGCTGAATGGTAAGTATCATTTATCGCTCTAGTGACCTACGGTAGTCACTGCTAGAAGGGAAGATCTGTCACATAGTCTCTGTAGAACCACAAAGGCATTCAAACGTAACTCAGTCGGTTGAGTTACCTTTCCGTTGTTGAGGTGTGTTAGTTGCTTCTCCGTTCCGCAATAGCTTTTACATTTACATCCACATTTACATCATACTCCACAAGCCACCTCATGGTGTGGGGCGGAGGGTACTTTTGGTACCACTAACCATCCACTCTGCCCTTTTCCAGTCGCGAATGGCGAATGGAAGGAACTGTTGTTAAGTCCCTATATTGGAAAAAAATTCTCGAATTTTCTCGTCATGGTCATTATGTTACTTGTATATGGGACGGCGTAGGGGTTGGCTCACTGTTCCCGGAAAGTGCTCTGATACGACTTCTGCACCACTTCTTAGCAGCAGACACAATGGCTGCGTCAAAAGACTGAGACGGAGTGTAGTTTTACAATTATTTATTGAACTTCCTTTACAATCTCTCCCCCGTCGTCACTGCCCAGTCCTGCGGATCCCTCCGCCTGGCTGCTGCTGTGTAGATCCTCCATCAATGCGCGCAACGCGCGCCGCTGATCGCACTCGGGAGCCTCAGGCCACCAGTGCTCCGCTGAAGCCAGGATGCCCTGTGGTTGAGGTGAACTCGTCGCCGTGAGATCAGCTGCCGGCACCTGCTGCACCGGCGGCTGGGAAGCCATCAGTTGCGATGTCCGCGAGGTCCCGTCATGAACGGACCTCGCGCCGTGGGGCCGGTTTGCCGTGAAGTCCGGGCGTCAGTCCCCGGCGGCGCCTCTGACCGAGACGGCGCTGCGGCCGGTTCTGCTACAAGTTCTCGCTGTAGTTAGGCAGCCATGGTGCCGACCAAAGTCGAGCCGACCTCCAGAGTTGAAGTTAACATCTGGCGGCGAACGGATGACCCCTGAAAACTGGAACAGACAACTGGAATCGTCACCTACGAAGACTGAACACTCGGATGCGGATAATGTCCGTCCTCAGACCCTAAATGCTTCCTAATGGCTTCTCCCTGTTGCTACCTGCACTCCGCTATTTATATCCGGCAGGAGAACGTTTTTTATCCTAAGAGGTAGCTTTTTGTTATTACTATTGTAGTGTGTTGCAGTGTAACTTAGCATGCTGGCCTCACTTCCCCTTACTTAGCACCCTCCAGGCTTCGCTCGGCGCTTGGTCTGTGTGCGTCCTTGTGTCAGTCTGCTGGTAGACTGCTGCTGTCAGCAAGGCTATCTGTGTGCGCTTATTTCGCAACGCCTCGGTCGCCGACGTGCCTTTGTTTTGCTATTCTCCACAGCGTGAAGAAACGCTTACTACATGTGGCCGCAACACTGCCTCCTCCTAAAAATTAAATTTGTCCCCTAATTTACCCTATACGTTAACTCCAGTTCTATCCCATATTCTACTTCTTCCAGGTTGCCCTGACTCATGCCCTACTGGTAATCCATTCAACAAGAATCTCATGGAGCAGCCTTGCATTAACATACTGAATCCTTTTTGTTAATAGTACATATACCACACCGCTAAATACAATCAACACGGTAATAGTACTGGTTGAAATACCAATGGTCACTATGCTACGTTGCCGCCTGGTACTCCTCCACATGTCTTAATAATTGCTGCATTGAAATTTGTCCTTTCTCGGAATCTACTAGTTTATCTATCGTTTGCAGTTGTGTAGCATCCAAGGTGTTGTTAATATATGTCAAATTTTCTTCTGGAGCGCTGCTGAATGACGCATCTGGCCAGGATAACGTCAGATGAGTATCTGTAACCACGGTGACTCCGGTGACTGTCGCTGGTAAGCTGAACGATACCCTACTATTTCACAATTTGTTCTGTTGATTAGCAAACCACTGTCCCGCAACTCCGTCTCCGTGGTTGCTGTCCAATTCCCATTTTCATAACACTTGCCTGATATCCTTTCCGTACCGAATACTAAATAGAACCAATGCCTCCCAACTTGCTGAAAATGTGGCGTAGGCTTCACTATTACTCTCCGACACTCCGAAGCTTCTGCTTCTGCCCTAAATAACTGGATCTCACTCGACCCCTGGCCTGTGAAAACAACCCGTGATGCACAAATGGAAACTGACTCCGTTAGGCATCTACTCAACTCTAAACTTGACATAGTAGCATGAGTATCCCCCTCCTTAGAAATTAATAAAACCTCGAGAACTGTACGCCCTTCCCCATGCACTCCCATCTGACCGGATAAGGATGCACTGTGTAACAGTGATACTATCTCCCCACACTAGTTACTGGAAATCTAATCTTTATATACATCCTAACTAGATCCATTATTACCTTAATCCTAGACATACGATAAAAAAAAGTGACACACTCGCTTCAATTATCGGCACTTCGTGCTCTACCCCCTCTGGAAACTCTCGCTCTACCTGCTTCAGACTCCGTCTGAATTTTTCTGGTGACATCAACGCCACACTCACCTGCCCGTGCAATGCGTGATGTACTGTCTCTTGCAGTTCATCCATCCTCACTCGTGCATCACCAATGCTGTTAACCAGTCCCCACAGCAATTGCGTTTGTACGTGTTCCAGATCCGTATTCAATAATTTCTGTGTTTGTCCTATATATGCTCGTAACCCTGTCGTCATCCCACGCACCACGTGTGTTACATTCAACAACTCTGTACCTAATCCCCGTATCTCTATTGTGTGTGTGTATATCCACTAACTTCCCTATGCTTTCCTTCCTGTCACGAATAACTGTTAAAGAATTGTTCAGATCCTCAATATCGTGTCTATCCTCTGTTCCAAAAATTGTTTTCAGCAACTTGCCACCTGCATTCAACCAACCTCTCTTTACTCTCTTTCTCCTTCCTGGAATCATGCTCACGACTTGGCGCAGTTGTTCCCTTATTTCCTTACATGACCTATCCAAAGCCTCGTACTCTTCTTGCACGTCCTGTAATATTCCGTTCTTAGATGCAATCGTTTCCGCACTCGATACCACCTCCTGTAGCTGCCGCATCTCGTTCTTTACCTCCAGGACGCTGAGTGCCCGCCGAAGCGTCCACACGTGACTCGTGATGATCACATCCGGTTGTATCCCGAACAACACCCCACTTCGCAACGGCATATCCTGTACCTGGCCAGTTTGTGTCAGCTGCCAGAGGACTACGCCCCATTCTAACGACTTGTTCCCCATCCTGCGTCACCTACAGAATGGAGAGAGAAAAAAAAACTCCCATCACTACCCCTTAATACCAATAAAATAGCACTGGTACGTGCACAAGAATAATACACACATGATAATTACTGCTATCCACACATCCCTCGAACGCAACTTATATTTAATACCCGGTTTACTGTCTGCTTCTGGCGCTTCTTTTCGTTTTCTGCCAGAAGGAGGAGTACATATACACGGATCTACTACTCCCTGGAACGGCTTAACTCTACTAACGCGAACCACCGTTGTCGTGGTAGGTAATTGTAATTTTACATTGGCAGGTGGTGTCATTTCCACTACGTGGTACTGTCCCTGGGACTTGTTTGTGAACTTCTTGGTTCTCCCTTTTGGAACGTACGGATTAGCTAGGAGCACCCATTGGCCTACTCTGTACTGTGGCAACTTCCTCGTTGTAACTCCCATCCGTTCTTGTCGTTCCAACATTTTCGTGTTAGCTCGTCTCTCTGTCATACTTCCTTAATGGTTTTCGCAAATTGCCTTACATGCTCGCCCTCCGCTCCCAGCCTTGGACGAAGCATGTCAAAAGCTGATGACATCTTTCGCCCATACACCACTTCGTACGACGACAATCCTGTCGACGTATGTACCTTACTATTATATGCACTGGTTACAAATTGCAAGTACACATCCTAGTCATCCTAGTCGGTGTGTTGACTATTTACATAGTGACTCAACATCACCTGCTGCGCTCAATCTGTATCTCGGAACTTCCAATCCTTTCTTGCCCACGAGGTCCACACTCGCAACTGATACATTTGCTCCAGTATCCACTAAAACTCTTCGCCACTTATCTTTTATCCAAACCATCAAACTACAAGCCGGCGCTTCATGCACTCTCTGAGTACGTCATTTTACTGGGAATGCCTCACGACGGCAGGAACACTCCCTTTTTCGTTTAACAGCTTTTAACCTGCTGTATCATTAACGTGTTTCTTTGCTTTACACTGCCGTGCTTTATGCCCTATTTTCTGACAATTGAAACACTGCGGTTCCCGACATTGTCCCTAAAAATGACCTTGCTTCCCACAGCGGTAACACTCTTTCGAAGACGAAAAAATTTTCTTGTCATTGTGAGTTCTACTGGCGCTATGCACTTCTACATCTACATCTACATGACTACTCTGCAATTCACATTTAAGTGCTTGGCAGAGGGTTCATCGAACCACAATCATACTATCTCTCTACTATTCCACTCCCGAACAGCGAGCGGGGAAAACGAACACCTAAATCTTTCTGTTCGAGCTCTGATTTCTCTTATTTTATTTTGATGATCATTCCTACCTATGTAGGTTGGGCTCAACAAAATATTTTCGCATTCGGAAGAGAAAGTTGGTGACTGAAATTTCGTAAAAAGCTCTCGCCGCGACGAAAAACGTCTATGCTGTAATGACTTCCATCCCAACTCGTGTATCATATCTGCCACACTCTCTCCCCTATAACGCGATAATACAAAACGAGCTGCCCTTCTTTGCACCCTCTCGATGTCCTCCGTCAATCCCACCTGGTAAGGATCCCACACCGCGCAGCAATATTCTAACAGAGGACGAACGAGTGTAGTGTAAGCTGTCTCTTTAGTGGACTTGTTGCATCTTCTAAGTGTCCTGCCAATGAAACGCAACCTTTGGCTCGCCTTCCCGACAATATTATCTATGTGGTCCTTCCAACTGAAGTTGTTCGTAATTTTAACACCCAGGTACTTAGTTGAATTGACAGCCTTGAAAATTGTACTATTTATCGAGTAATCGAATTCCAACGGATTTCTTTTCGAACTCATGTGGATCATCTCACACTTTTCGTTATTTAGCGTCAACTGCCACCTGACACACCATACAGCAATCTTTTCTAAATCGCTTTGCAGCTGATACTGGTCTTCGGATGACCTTACTAGACGGCAAATTACAGCATCATCTGCGAACAACCTAAGAGAACTGCTCAGATTGTCACCCAGGTCATTTATATAGATCAGGAACAGTAGAGGTCCCAGGACGCTTCCCTGGGGAACACCTGATATCACTTCAGTTTTACTCGATGATTTTCCGTCTATTACTACGAACTGCGACCTTCCTGACAGGAAATCACGAATCCAGTCGCACAACTGAGACGATACCCCATAGCTCCGCAGCTTGATTAGAAGTCGCTTGTGAGGAACGGTGTCAAAAGCTTTCCGGAAATCTAGAAATACGGAATCAACTTGAGATCCCCTGTCGATAGCGGCCATTACTTCGTGCGAATAAAGAGCTAGCTGCGTTGCACAAGAGCGATGTTTTCTGAAGCCATGCTGATTACGTGTCAATAGATCGTTCCCTTCGAGGTGATTCATAATGTTTGAATACAGTATATGCTCCAAAACCCTACTGCAAACCGACGTCAATGATATAGGTCTGTAGTTAAATGGATTACTCCTACTACCCTTCTTGAACACTGGTGCTACCTGCGCAATTTTCCAATCTGTAGGTACAGATCTATCGGTGAGCGAGCGGTTGTATATGAGTGCTAAGTAGGGAGCTATAGTATCAGCGTAATCTGAAAGGATCCTAATCGGTATACAATCTGGACCTGAAGACTTGCCCGTATCAAGCGATTTGAGTTGCTTCGCAACCCCTAAGGTATCTACTTCTAAGAAACTCATGCTAGCAGATGTTCGTGTTTCAAATTCTGGAATATTCCATTCGTCTTCCCTGGTGAAGGAATTTCGGAAAACTGCGTTCAATAACTCCGCTTTAGCGGCACAGTCGTCGATAACAGTACCATCGGCACTGCGCAGCGAAGGTATTGACTGCGTCTTGCCGCTTGTGTACTTTACATACGACCAGAATTTCTTCGGATTTTCTACCAAATTTCGAGACAATGTTTCGTTGTGGAACCTATTAAAGGCATCTCGCATCGAAGTACGTGCCAAATTTCGCGCGTCTGTAAATTTTAGCCCATCTTCAGGATTTCGCGTTCTTCTGAACTTCGCATGCTTTTTCCGTTGCCTCTGCAACAGCGTTCGGACCTTTTTTGTGTACCACGGGGGATCCGTTCCATCTCTTACCAATTTATGAGGTATGAATATCTCAATTGCTGTTGCTACTATATCTTTGAATTTGAGCCACATCTCGTCTACATTCGCATAGTCAGTTCGGAAGGAATGGAAATTGTCTTTTAGGAAGGCTTCTAGTGGCACTTTATCCGCTTTTTTAAATAAAATTATTTTGCGTTTGTTTCTGATGGATTTGGAAGAAATGGTATTGAGCCTAGCTACAATGACCTTATGATCACTAATCCCAGTATCAGTCATGATGCTCTCTATCAGCTCTGGATTGTTTGTGGCCAAGAGGTCAAGTGTGTTTTCGCAACCATCCACAATTCGCGTGGGTTCGTGGACTAACTGCTCTAAATAATTTTCGGAGAATGCATTTAGGACAATCTCGGAAGACGTTTTCTGCCTACCACCGGTTTTGAACAAGTATTTTTGCCAACATACCGAGGGTAGGTTGAAGTCCCCACCAACTATAACCGTATGAGTGGGGTATTTATTTGCTACGAGACTCAAACTTTCTCTGAACTGTTCCGCAACTGTATCATCGGAGTCTGGGGATCGGTAGAAGGAGCCAATTATTAACTTAATTCGGCTGTTAAGTATAACCTCCACCCACACCAATTCGCACGGAGTATCTACTTCGACTTCACTACAAGATAAACCACTACTGACAGACACCAACACTCCACCACCAATTCTGCCTAATCTATCTTTCCTGAACACCGTCTGAGACTTCGTAAAAATTTCTGCAGAACTTATTTCAGGCTTTAGCCAGCTTTCTGTACCTATAACGATATCAGCTTCTGTGCTTTCTATTAGCGCTTGAAGCTCAGGGACTTTTCCAGCGCAACTACAACAGTTTACAACTATAATTCCGACTGTTCCTTGATCCAAGCACGTCCTGTAATTGCCAAGCACCCTTTGACATTGCAGCCCATCCCGCACTTTCCCGAGGCCTTCTAACCTAAAAAACCGCCCAGTCCATGCCACACAGCCTCCGCTACCCGTGTAGCCGCCAGCTGAGTGTAGTGAACTCCTGATCTATTCAGCGGAACCCGAAACCCCACCACCCTATGGCGCAAGTCAAGGAATCTGCAGCCAATACGGTCGCAAAACCGTCTGAGCCTCTGATTCAGACCCTCCACCCGGCTCTGCACCAAAGGTCCGCAGTCGGTTCTGTCAACGATGCTGCAGATGGTGAGCTCTGCCTTCATCTCGTAAGCAAGACCGGCAGCCTTCACCAAATCAGATAGCCGCTGGAATCCAGAGAGAATTTCCTCAGATCCAAAGCGACACACGTCATTAGTGCCGACATGTGCCACCACCTGCAGCTGGCTGCACCCTGTGCTCTTCATGGCATCCGGAAGGACCCTTTCCACATCAGGAATGACTCCTCCCGGAATGCACACGGAGTGCACACTGGATTTCTTCCCCTCCTTAGCCGCCATATCCCTAAGTGGCCCCATTACGCGCCTAACATTGGAGCTCCCAACTACCAGTAAGCCCACCCTCTGCGATTGCCCGGACCTTGAAGGCTGAGAATGATCCTCTGAAACAGGGCAGGCAGCTGCATCTGGCTCAGCCAGAGACAGTGCCTGAAACCGGTTTGTCAGACGCACCGGGGAGGCTTTCTGATCAGCCTCCGGGGACGCCTTTCGCTGCCTGCCACGCCTTGGAACGACCTCCCAATCAACCACAGGCGAGGGCTCAGCCCCACTGCGGGCAGCAACCGAGGCAACAACAGCGGCAGACCGGTCTGGGGACAGACGGGATGAGGTTGACATCCCCGTGATACCCGAGTCCGGCTCCCCACAGTGGTGCCCATTGGCAACAGCCTCAAGCTGCGCGACCGAAGTCAGCGCCGATTGCATCTGTGAGCGAAGGGATGCCAAGTCAGCCCTCATCCGAACACAGCAATCGCAGTCCCTGTCCATTCTAATTGATGTTTAACAACAGTTACTGAAACACGAGTCCGTGCCTAGATAACGCAAGCGGAACACACAAAGAATGTATCAACTAACCTGTACAAATGCCTAACGACTGCGATACAATCTGCTGAATTTACGATTACAGTAACTAAAACTCGAAATTGCACCTCCTATACGAAACTCACACGCAATTTAAATAAGAATCTACGAAGTAAACACTAAAGCGCGATGCTACAACTGTCAAATACTATAATACGCCCGAAATATATGAATTAAACAATGCAAGTACCCAAAAACACGCAAAGAAATTAATTAAACTATCTAACAAATAAGTAAGCTAGGGTTATACGACTTGCTGCAGCAGCTGCTTATCCAACGCTAGCTGCGTTGCACAAGAGCGATGTTTTCTGAAGCCATGCTGATTACGTGTCAATAGATCGTTCCCTTCGAGGTGATTCATAATGTTTGAATACAGTATATGCTCCAAAACCCTACTGCAAACCGACGTCAATGATATAGGTCTGTAGTTAAATGGATTACTCCTACTACCCTTCTTGAACACTGGTGCGACCTGCGCAATTTTCCAATCTGTAGGTACAAATCTATCGGTGAGCGAGCGGTTGTATATGAGTGCTAAGTAGGGAGCTATAGTATCAGCGTAATCTGAAAGGAACCTAATCGGTATACAATCTGGACCTGAAGACTTGCCCGTATCAAGCGATTTGAGTTGCTTCGCAACCCCTAAGGTATCTACTTCTAAGAAACTCATGCTAGCAGATGTTCGTGTTTCAAATTCTGGAATATTCCATTCGTCTTCCCTGGTGAAGGAATTTCGGAAAACTGCGTTCAATAACTCCGCTTTAGCGGCACAGTCGTCGATAACAGTACCATCGGCACTGCGCAGCGAAGGTATTGACTGCGTCTTGCCGCTTGTGTACTTTACATACGACCAGAATTTCTTCGGATTTTCTACCAAATTTCGAGACAATGTTTCGTTGTGGAACCTATTAAAGGCATCTCGCATCGAAGTACGTGCCAAATTTCGCGCGTCTGTAAATTTTAGCCCATCTTCAGGATTTCGCGTTCTTCTGAACTTCGCATGCTTTTTCCGTTGCCTCTGCAACAGCGTTCGGACCTTTTTTGTGTACCACGGGGGATCCGTTCCATCTCTTACCAATTTATGAGGTATGAATATCTCAATTGCTGTTGCTACTATATCTTTGAATTTGAGCCACATCTCGTCTACATTCGCATAGTCAGTTCGGAAGGAATGGAAATTGTCTTTTAGGAAGGCTTCTAGTGGCACTTTATCCGCTTTTTTAAATAAAATTATTTTGCGTTTGTTTCTGATGGATTTGGAAGAAATGGTATTGAGCCTAGCTACAATGACCTTATGATCACTAATCCCAGTATCAGTCATGATGCTCTCTATCAGCTCTGGATTGTTTGTGGCCAAGAGGTCAAGTGTGTTTTCGCAACCATCCACAATTCGCGTGGGTTCGTGGACTAACTGCTCTAAATAATTTTCGGAGAATGCATTTAGGACAATCTCGGAAGACGTTTTCTGCCTACCACCGGTTTTGAACAAGTATTTTTGCCAACATACCGAGGGTAGGTTGAAGTCCCCACCAACTATAACCGTATGAGTGGGGTATTTATTTGTTACGAGACTCAAACTTTCTCTGAACTGTTCCGCAACTGTATCATCGGAGTCTGGGGGTCGGTAGAAGGAGCCAATTATTAACTTAATTCGGCTTTTAAGTATAACCTCCACCCACACCAATTCGCACGGAGTATCTACTTCGACTTCACTACAAGATAAACCACTACTGACAGACACCAACACTCCACCACCAATTCTGCCTAATCTATCTTTCCTGAACACCGTCTGAGACTTCGTAAAAATTTCTGCAGAACTTATTTCAGGCTTTAGCCAGCTTTCTGTACCTATAACGATATCAGCTTCTGTGCTTTCTATTAGCGCTTGAAGCTCAGGGACTTTTCCAGCGCAAAAGTATAGCTAAGCGCAACGCTGCTGCTAAGTCACTTAGATTTTCCTTCCGTATCCGGCGTGAAAAATCCGGAGAGACCCCTCGCAAAAATGCGTCTACAGCTCTGTTCTCTGCTTCTTTCAATAGAACTTCATTTGCACTCGCATCTTGCGTTAACTCATACGTTTGCGCATTCGTTCTCCTAATTGTGTCTGAATATTCTTCTACCGTTTCACCTGTTTTTTGCATCATCCTCCCCCATTTTTCTCTAAAAAGTGTGGCACTGTTTTGTTTCCTAAACCTTTGCAATAATTCCTCAGCCAACTCTGTGAACGTAGTAGCATCCCTTAACCCTTCCTGGTTTGCTGCATAAGTCTTTGCATCACCTACTAACCATAACCTCGCCATTTGCAAACACATTCCATCTGACCAGCCACACAGTCTAGCTATACTACGTACATCACCAATGAAAACATTCACATCCTCTGAAGTTTTACCCGAGGATAAATGTGTTGTGGTTGGCAGGAGAGCCAACCGTGTTTTTCTAAAGGAGGCCGAAACGCACGCGCCCTAGCTCACGTAGGCTGGCGTGAGGTCTGGAACATGGCAAGGGAATTAGAATTGAGAAAAACGGACGTAGCTGGTGGAATACTTAACTTTAATCCATTAATGGAGAACGTCGCTCTTTATGATACATGATTCACAATATCAATAGTACGGATACTGGCGCGTTGTTAGGTCGTAGCAAATAACGTAGCTGAAGGCTATGCTAACTATCGTCTCGGCAAATGAGAGCGTAGAAGTCAGTGAACCATCGCTAGCAAAGTCGGCTGTACAACTGGGCGGGTGCTAGGAAGTCTCTCTAGACCTGCCGTGTGGCGGCGCTCTGTCTGCAATCACTGATAGTGGCGACACGCGGGTCCGACGTATACTACCGGACCGCGGCCGATTTAAAGGCTACCACCTAGCAAGTGTGGTGTCTGGTGGTGACACCACAAAAGGCATCAAATTAGCCGCTGAAAAATCTGCCACACCGGAAGAGACAGTAGCCTTGCATTCTACACTATCGCTTCCCCAGCCTGATCGAGTATTTTGCAACAATTGTTGCTCCATTCGCTGCATGTGGCGCTTTTGCAACTTATTTTCTTCAATTAGTTTCTTAACTTCCTCTGTCAATGCGACCATGGCGTCACTTGTCCCTGTTGCATGTGTCTCTCGCATTTTCCATGTGGTATACCTCACCTAACAAAAATAAAATGTATTACCCAGAAGAAAGTTAATTCCTAGCACGTCTAATGACAAGGCGTCTAGACTTACGACATTGCCCCGTTACATGACCATAGAAGCCACACACATCACAAGTGCTTGGTACAAATTAATCATAAGCAGCGACGTGACCTGATAATCCACACACCACACATTTAGATGGTACTAAGTTAAAGTGACTATCGTTCTCACGAAACTGCGGTAAGTCTACAGGGCTGCTAGGCCTTTCAAATGACACTCTCACATCCCTTAACGTTATCCTCGGCATGTCTAGCTACACAGAAAACCAAGAGAGCAGGCAGTTGCTGGGCTCATCCTATTCTGTGTTTCTCGGTTGCTCCGCACGGTGCTAGTCAAAGTCGTGGCGTGTGTGCGCCGGACACCACTTGTCACGACTTCAGCACCACTTGTTAGCAGCACACACAGTGGCTGCGCCTAAGACTGAGACGGCGTGGAGTTTTGCAATTATTTATTGAACTTTCTTTACAATTTCTCCCTCGTCGTCACTGCCCAGTCCTGCGGATCCCTCCGCCTGGCTGCTGCTGTGTAAATTCTCCGACAATGCGCACAACGCGCGCCGCTGATCGCACTCGGGAGCCTCAGGCCACCAGTGCTCCGCTGAAGCCAGGATGGCCTCTGGTTGGGATGAACTCGTCGCCTTGAGATCAGCTGCCGGCACCTGCTGCCCCGGCGGCTGGGAAGCCGTCAGTCGCGATGTCGGCGAGGTCCCGTCATGGACGGACCACGCGCCGAGGGGCCGGTTTGCCGTGAAGTCCGGGCGTCATTCCCCGGCGGCGCCTCTGACCAAGACGGCGCTGCGCCCAGTCCTCTGGAAGTTGTCGCTGTAGTTAGTCAACCATCGTTCCGACCGGACTTGTGTCCACCTCCTGAGCTGAATATAACATCTGGCGGCGAACGGATGACTCCTGCGAGCTGGAATAGACTTCCGCAATCGTTACCTACGAAGATTGAACATTCGGACATGGAGCACATCCGTCCTCTGATCCGAACTGCTTCCTAATGGCTTCTCCATGTTGAATTCCTGCACTCCGCTATTTATATCGGGCAGGAGGGCGTTTTTTTAACCTCGGTGGTAGCTTTTGTTATTACTCCCGCAGTGTGTTGTAGCATAACTTAGAGTGCAAGCCTCACTTCCCCTTACTCAGCACTCTCCAGGTTTCGCTCGGCGCTTGGTCTGTGTGCGTCCTTGTGTCAGTACGTTGGTAGACTGCTGCTGTCAGCAAGGCTTTCTGTGTGCGCTTATTTCGCAACGCCTCGGTCGCCTGCGTGCCTTTGTTTTGCCACTCTCCACTGCGTGAAGCAACGCTTACTACATGTGGCCGCTACAGCTCTCTCGAAATACCAGTACTACACCACTCCACGGTGCACAATGCCTCTCTTGCAACGGCAGCCAATGGAGTTTGTCTAGCACCTCTGTAGCGCTCTCGCGCCGACTAAACGGTCCCGTCACGAAACGTACCGCTCTGCCTTGGCCCTGTCCTCTTGTGCCCTTGTGTCAGTCCTACTTTCTAAGAATCCCTTATTGATGAGCAGTAATCAAGAATCGGCAGAACAAGCGCTTTATAAGCCACTTAATTCGAGGACGACTTACATTTCCCAAGATTCTTCGTATGGATATCTATCTGGCATCTGTTTTTCCTACTGTTGTTTACTGTGGCATTCCCCTTAATGTCACTCTGAATAGAAATTAGATATTTTACTTTATTTAGGATCTTACCCACTCATTGAGTGTAGGGTGTCTAAAGGATGCTGCGTTCTCGGTATGCTATAGAACAGTTCAAGAAAGTAACATTAGTAATATTTCTATAAAGCAGATTTGACAATACTTAACTTTGGAGTTACATCGGTGTCGCAAGTGACATGCAAATAGTAATAGTCTTCGCTATAGAGAAAGTCCAAGTAAGCTCTTGATGAGATCAGGACTAACAGTTCTGAGAGTGCCGTCCAGTAATGTTCGTATACCGAGCCGATCTGAATACTGACGTTCGGCCGAGGCTGGCAGGAGCCGCCCTTCTATTCACTTGCTGCAGGGGGTGCTCCTGGAGTGGATCGGTACTTGTCAACGGGCTATTGGCTGGCGCTTCCTCACCGCCTCGTCAGGTTTTCCGTTCTTCGCCTTCGTTCCGGCGCCTGCGGCTACGCCAGAACACTCCTCCACCCCTCCCCCCACCCGCCCCCACCCCAAACCGAAGGGCCGTCGTCGTGTATGCAGTGCGACCACGGCGGGGGATGCAGGAGTGTGGGCACAGCGTCGGGATGGAAGCTGTGGTTGCATGGGACGTCAAGCTTCCTGTCGTACCATGCCATCCTGCCTGTGCACTGGCGGAAATATCCCCCCGAAAAACGACCAGAAGGGTACGCGCCCACTCCTGGTGCTATGAACCAGATGAAGAAGGCGGTGACTGCTGCTGTGCGGTATGGTCTAGCTCCATCGGTAGGACGAGAGGAGGCAGAGGAGGCGAAGTCTCGTCTCATGGGGTGATCCCGCAGTGTCGTGATGTCACCCTCTGGAGGCTGCTGCGGCCGCTCTTTCCTCTGGACCCGTGAATCTGAAAGATCATCATGGTGATGATAGAGACGAAGTTGATTTCGATGGCGGCGCTGCAAACCAGCGGGACCTGAAAGAAGACACATGCAAGTGCCAAGTCGATGGATGACCGAGCCTCGCACCCACCGTCGGCTGTCGCTAAACCCCTGTAAAAGACAATCTCATGGGGCGCGAAGCGACACTTGCGGCCTTCCTTCGGCGCCAGAGGCTGAGAAGGGTGGAGCAGGTGGAGCAGTGTGCGATTTAGGCGGCCGTGAAGCAATTCAGTCTGTGATGGTTATCTCGTGGTTGCAAACAATATGAGGCGAGAAACAGTGGCAATGCTTGATCCCAGGAGTGTGCGTAGAGGAGTTTGGCCGTCTGCTGCTTGAATATTCTGACTAAACGTTCCGGCTTCGCTGTTTGACTGTGGATGGAATGGCGCGCTAGTTAGATGCTCTATGCCATTGCGTTTACAGAAAGTTCCAAATTCATTTGCCGTGAACTGAGGTCCGTTGTCTGACGCTATTATTTCAAGTAAACCACCGAGGCAAAATGCCGGTGACAACACCTGAATTGTGCTTCATGACGTTGTTCATTGGCACAGAAAAAGGGTACTTGCTGTACGAGTCAACCACAATCAACCAACGAGTGTTCCAAAAATGTCTTGCAAAGTCTATGTGCGCACATTGCCATAGCGATTGCGACTGAGGACAAGCAGAGAATTTTTGTGTCGGAGCGGACTAATTTTCTGCACATACGTGACACTGTGACTTCATGTGTTGTATTTGGGCGTCCATACCCTGCGCTAACTGTTTCGTACGAAAAGTCCCCTAGAGTTGTTGGTGAAGTAGCTACAACACTTCTTTTTGCAAAGATTTAGGGATCAACACATGTGACTAGCCACTGTCATTCTGGACAAGGATCACACATTTATGTACAGGAGGATATCCCGAAGTGCAAAGTATCGGCATACTACGGGGTTTTGTATGCAATAGAATGAGTGAGGCCAAGATGTGCGAATATAATTAGCAAAACGTTCAAATCAGAATCAGGTTCCGTGGCGTGTCCAATTTATATAGTTCAGCGGAAAAGACTGAAGCAAGTCCGAATCCTGACCATCCATGTGCCAACAAGATGCAGCAGAAGCGTCTAAGTCTTTAGCAGGACCAAACGGAAGACGTGAAAGCGCGTACGCATTATCATTTTGAGATGTCGGATAATACACAGTCTCGTACTGGTATTGAGGCAACAAAAAAGCCCATCTTTGCAATTTTTGGGCAGTTAAGTCGGATGAAACAAGGACTGAAAAGGCTTGTGATCCGTTACTAAGTAGAGTTTTCTGCCATATAAATAGTAGTGGAATCTGAGACACCATACACAACAGTCAAAGCCTCTTTCTCAATTTGTGAGTAGTTACACTGGGCTATGGACAACACTTTTGATGCGAAAGCAACAGGTCTGTCCCATTCTGTGATAAAGTACTGCACAGTATCCGTAAGAGGAAGCGTCAACTTAGAGTACAACTGGTTTGTCAGGATCAAAGTGAACTAAGCATCGATCACTGAGCAATGCATATTCAAGTTTTTGAAAAGCTACTTTCCATTCATCTGTCCAAGAAAGGATACACTCTAGCGACGCAAGGGAAGCAATGGAACTGCGATTTGTGTAGCTTTCGGTATGAACCGAATGTAATAGTTCATTTCCCCTAAAACTGACTGCAGTTCTGTATATTCCTAAGAACTAATAAGCCTCCTATGGCTAACAAATGCGGATGAAGAGAATGTACACCTTGACTCTTCATAACATGTGCAAGATACTGCAATTCTGATTTCAAAAAATCGCACTTGTCCATTCTAAACTTTAGTCCTGCATCACATAATACACGAAACAAGGCACAAAAATTTGCAATATGTTCTTCAGATGAACAATCTGTTACGCCAATATCGTCCAAATAGTTTGAACAGTTTGGCAATTGTGCAGTCAGCTGTTACAAAAACGTTGGAAAATGGAGGATGTGGAAGCAGTACCAAAAGGCAAACGCAAATATTTAAACGAGCCCAAATGAGTATTTACTGCAATCACTTTCTGGAATTATTCATCGAACGGTATTTCAAGATATGCATCGCGCATATCAGTTTTTGAAAAGTAGGATCCAGTGCCTAATCTATCCATAAGATCCTCTGGGCGTGGCAGTTTTTGGGTTGACTGTAGACTTTAAGTCGACACAGAGGCGAATGCTACCTGAAGATTTGGGGAGCAAAATAGTGGCCTTGTCTATTGACTAGCTGATACTTGCGCAATAAAACCGTTATTTTGCAATTCTTTAAGTTCAGCAGCCACTTTTTCCCTTAATGAAATATGAACAGTTCTGGCCCACGCAAATTTTCGGCTTAGCATTGTCTTTCAGAGCAATATGTGCAACAAAATTTTGGCCTTTGTCTAAACCTTCAGATAAAAGTTCTGGAAATTATTTTAGCAAGCTAGCTACACTGTCTTTTGCACTGAATGCAGACTCAACACCAAATATATTCTCATACTCGCATGAATATAGCAGTGTAAAATTCACTGTTCGCGTATGCGAGTTATACGTGGCAGGCAAAGTACATATTCAAAGAATGGGAATGTCTTGTCCATTATAAGCCGTCAGTGCTGTCATAGCTAGTTTTAGACAGGCTTGGTGAGCCTAACAGTACACATGTATGACAATTTATCAATATGACAGAGGCACCCATGTCCAACTTAAATTTCACATGTTTCCCACAAATAAGTAAATGAAAAAAAAGTTTGTTTGACTGGCGTATCACTGGCGAAACTGAACACTTGCTAGTTGCAGACTCGAAATACACTGCATTAATGACCTGAGCCTTGTGACTAGATTTTTGTGAGTGGGAGAAATTCTGAAGCCTGTTACATTGTAAACATACGGATTGTACATGTCCTTTCCAACCACGAGCGTAACACTGCGCTTGTCAGAAGGGGCAGTCTTGGCGTTTGTGCCGTTAATAACACCTAGGGCAAGACTTCATCCTGTTCGCCTGTGTAGCCGCCTGTTTACTGTTTAGCGACCTGCGTACGCAGCTTGGAAGGTTGTTTACTCGGCGTAGCTAGCGCACGCCGCGGGTGAGGGTTTTTTTTTTCCTAAATCTCATTTTGCTCGCTTTTGTTCGTTGGATATGCTCGGGGCGGACGTCGTAAGACATCCGTTTAAGTTCGCTGGTTGATCAATTAACCCTTTTTTTATTACAGAGGACCGCTAACCCTCTGACCGAACACGCTGAGCTACCGTGCCGGCAGTGAGGAATGGGGCGATTTCAACTAAGGGATTCAACCCAACAAAGAGCTCGCTGCACAAATGTATGAGCCGACATGGCACCAGAAACGTACTTATCTAGCATTCGCAATACATGCTGAAATGATGGATCGGACTGTTTCAATATCTGTTTTTTGAGTTTGACATCATGTACGTTGCACACGATCGCATCATGATTGCATCTGAATGTAAAGAACCACAAGCACATTTGAATTTGCGTATCCTTGTCGTACCTTGCAAATCGGTTACTCATTCGGATAAGTTTGTTGTGACAATTTTTTGCAATTGAAGTATAGATACCTACCTGTTACCACATTCACTTGTTGGTCATAATAGTTTGTTAGTGAGTCTATATCACTGTCATACACACGTGCACTCAGAGTGGCGTTGGGAAAGAGCTTTTGAATTAATCCGAACACTGCACTTCCTACCGTAGATAATAGACATGGAAGTTTCACAGTGAACCGAGGATTTATTTTCAAAGAATTTTCTTGATAATTTATTCTACTTACTAGCGATTCATCAAGAACATTAACACATTCAATCACACTATGTGAGCGTGGAATTAGTTGTCAGGGAGTAACTGATGAAAACATAAGCAAATTCCTTTTTAACAAAAGGTAATTTATTCACTTTAATGGTGCATAAAGCATTTTTAAAACAAACAGATTTAAAATTACAATCAGAAAGCACCCTCTGAATATCAAGTTACAATTTATTCAGATGCAGAAAGACACAAATTTTTGACTGTGCGAGCTTTCGGGCTGAGAACCTTGCCGCTCCATTTTGACACGGCCTTAGATACGACCTGCTCATAAAAACCTCTGAAAGACTACACAGGTGCAAATCTGCAACACACCGGATTACTTTAAACTAAAAGTTTTAACAATTCACACAAGCACAAAAACTATGCACCCCATAGAAAGGATGGAAATGGTACGAAACATTAAAATTAAAAACTTAACTTTGCCACCGAAGGTGCAACTTGATTTTAACTTCTAAGAATAGTCTTACGGTGGAAGGGTGGCAACGTTATATACTAAAATGACCATTTAAATAAAAACAAATGAAATGCAATCTTATATATAATTATACAAGGTTGGCCAAACAAGTTAACATGCTCTACAGTACACAGATACCACCTCTCAAGATGATAGGCAAGATCAAAATATATTTCAGGAATTAGGCCGTTACACTCCAAGCAATAAGTTCGTTAACATGCCGAATCCGTTAGACAAGACAGAGGCAGCTCCGAACGACAGACAGACACTGCCTAATAAATGCGGACGAGAGACAGAAAAGCAAACTGGGGACGAGAGACTGACCTAGAAAACAAGTAGGATTTAACATATCACCAATCACTTTACTTCTAATAAACTGCTATTTCTCGAGAATACCTGGCGCAGCAACCCCAAATCGCTCTCAGATGACCCAATTCTCCATGTGTCCAGGCAGCAGAAATTCTCGTGGTGTCATCCAGTTTGACAGGTGTTGGCATCTTTCTTTCCACTTGGTGAGTTGGGTAGAAGCAGCTGATCCTTCTGAGGACTGTGAAGTTGTTAGGAACGTCTTATGTATGCATAATATGTTACATTTATCTCCATGCATGGTCAACTGCCAGAGCCTGTATCATTCATCAATTCTCAGAAAGTCATTCCGCAAGCTGATCTCGTCTGCTGGCGTTGCTAATTTGTTATATACAACCACATCATTTTCAAACAGTTTTATGCAGCTTCCTGTCGCTTTCTATCAGATTTCCTTGGGGTACTCTGGAAATTACCTTTCCGTTTGTCGGGTTTGTTCCGTTAAGAGCGACATGTTGAGTTCTATTGGGAAGGAATTCTGGAATAGGGTCGCAAATCTGATGCGATACTCGAAAAGCTCACTAAACGGCAGTGCGGAACGGTGTCGAATGCCTTCCTGAAGACAAGGAACACGCCATCAACCTAAGCGCCGTTGTCTACCGAACTACTAATCTCAAAGACGTAAAGAGCGAGCTGAGTTTCGCAAGATCTCTGTTTGCAGAAGCCATGACGATTTTTATACAGATATTCCTTCTCCATAAACGTCATATTTATTGAGCGTAAGACATGTTACACAATTACGAAACATACTGGCATCAACGATATAGGTCTATAATTGCGTGCATCTGTCACACGGCCCTTTTTTTAAAACGGGAATGACCTTCGGTTTCTTCAGTATCCACCATTTCTGTGCTAATTCGATGGTTGAAACGAGTAACCATACATATATATTTCCCATGTGAAACTGTTTCAGAAGACCGAATTTCGGCCTTCACACTATGATCATCCTCGTTCTGTATTAGTACGGGCACTGAACCGTCGAATAAATCATTCCTATGCACTAACTGTGTCTGCATAAGACAAAAGCGTTAGATCATTTGGTGAAATATTATATTCGAACTTACTGACTGCTTCTCATGTTACTCTGCTTTAATCACAATACGGTACGGCTTCGTTTAGCTTTTTATCAAGTAGCACTGGATTTCGACTACTTTCAGGCAACTTACTAACAAGATTTTTCTCTGCCTCGTGATGACTGGGTGTTGTGTGATGTCCTTAGGTTAGTAAGGTTTCTGTAGGTCTAAGTTCTAGGGGACTGATGACCACAGATGTTAAGTCCCATAGTGCTCAGAGCCATTTGAACCATTTGAATCTAACAAAATTACTGAATCGCCGTGAGTGTTGTTCGCTGCCCCCAAACTTTCTTGGCATATATTCTACGATACGAGCACTTTTTCATCTATTACGGTGATGATGATGATGAGGTCCCGTACTCCTTGACAGAGCGTAAGGGACGATGCCTGAGACCGCACCGTCCTACTACGCAAGGTCGTAGCGGAGGTGGTTTGCCATTGCCTTCCTCCGACCCTAATGGAGATGAGCGATGATGACGATGATGATGACGACACAACAACAACCAGTCATCTCGAGGCAAGTGAAAATCCCTGATCCCGCCGGGAATCTACCCGGACACCGTGTTCGGGAAGCGAGAACGACGGTAACAATCTTCAATTCAGCAGCCCAAAAACGTGTGTAATAACGCGGTATCAGATGCTGAGAGACGGCATAATATGCAGTTTCGAGAAAATATATTGCATTCTGTGGAAGTGATGGTATTTATATTGTCAATCTACAACAGAAATCTCTTGTGTTGGCACTATGGGCTGCATTGTAGTGTTTTTCTCCCTGTCTCTGCAACTGTCCTTGCCGTGAGTAGCTCTTCTTCCTCCCTCCTTCCCTTTCATCTCTCTCTCTCTCTCTCTTTCTCTCTCTCTCTCTCTGACGACTCGACGCTGCGTATGCTTGTCTTCTGTTCGGAGAAAAGCGATACGCGTCACTGAGCGGTACCTTTATTTCTCACTAGCGGCCGTATCCCAGCCAACAGTCGACGGGAGGAGCGGAGAAGCTGTCGGACGAAAGGACAGCGACGGACGAGAACGGCGAGGAAGAGCTGGAGGATGGGCAAGCGGGAAGCGGGCAATATCCTCCCACCGCCCGGGCGCGGTTCACGCATCATCGGACCCTTTCAGGCGTGGCCTCCCTGCTCCGGTGGAGCAGGGCCCAGATCGGCCGCCCGTTTAAGATAACGCCGGTCGCTGGACTGCCGCGTGGGAAGGGGTGCGCAGCGGCTTCCAGTTCTGGAGCTAATAACGAGCACGAGCAGCCGAAACGAGGCTCCGAATCACACAAAAGCGGACACAACGGATCTGCCGTTGCGTGGTCCCACAGCGGCAGGATGTATGCTATGCGACTGACTGCCTGGCGAGTGGTATTCTATAACCGGAAACGAGTAATTGGCTCCGCAGTTAACTACAAGTCGGCGAAGACGGTGATGGTGAATGAGAGAGTCGTCAATACCCTAGCTGTTAACGTTAAAACAGACAAAACAGTTTCGTTTATCATGTGATTAAGTACGTCATAAAAACTACGCGTTTCCGAAGTCTTTAAAAACTTTCATAAGGCATAAAATACGGCACATAGTCAGACAGTTTTTAAATTGAATTCCATGTCCAACATTCAACTCTTTGTGTACATACATACAAACCGTTATTTTGTTTGTTACAGAGCCTAGTGACGTAACAACACCGGAATCGGATACCTTTTCTACACAACATATCCTCAAACTGGGAGAAACCCCAATGTGTCCTTTGATATCAGGAGGTACAGCCACCAAAAACAGTCCAGTCAGATTAAAAGGAAGGTGAGTGATGGCCGTAATATTGATGGTTTATTGATAGCAAAATAGATTTTCAATCACACAGTGATAATCTTCAGTGCTGGAAGTTAAAAATTTCACATAGCGATCATTGAATTAAAAAAAATAAAAATAAAAAAAGCACACACACACACACAAATACACCTCAGTATAAACCAGCTGTTGGAAAGAACACACCTGTGGTGTACAAATTAAACTCATAGGCACTGGTAATAAGTTATTACCAGTAACCAAAACTAGAAACGATCACAATAACTGAAGCCGCTGTTTACATTCACCTATACAGCAGACCTCGGTTTCACAGGGTCTTGGAACGCCCTCTATGTGGCGTGTGTCACGTGAAGACTTAACAATACTTTATTTGGCAAGAGATTACCACAAAATACCAAAGTACACTTGCAGATCTTTAATTGAATATTTCAATTTTAAAATTGTACATTAAAAAACGCATAGGAAGAAAAGTCAGAGATTAAGAAAATAGGGAGCGTTCGTGCTCTCCCTAGAACAGGCAGGCCACGAAATAATGCGGAGGCAATTGAAGCAGTGAGAGTGGCCTTTGTGAGAAGTCCCAAGTAGTCACCTCTCAGAGACGCACTTGACTTGCAAATTCCAAAGACATCAGGGGAGCGTATCCTACACAATCAACTCCTTCTCCATGCGCACGAAGTCCTGATCGTGCATTCCCTCTAGTAAGCGGATTACAATGCTCTTTATGAGTCTGCTGTTGCCATGCTGGTTGAAATTGAGGAAAATGATTACTATCGCCAACTTGTTCCTTTCTTAGATGACTTCACATATCATTTGAACAGTGTTATCAGCACAATACTAGCGTCTGATGGTCCGAGAATCCCCATACTGTGGCTGATGCAATCAGAGACAGCCCTGAGCTTAGCGTGTGTTTGCGGTCTTACGCACAATAAAATCTTAATACCTTTATATTTCATCTAAATTACAGTCACAGCCAATGCCTATCCTGACATGTTGCAGTTATTGTTGTGCCACAGATTCTGGACAACCAGGACTTAATTTTCATATAAACTGGTGCGGCATCTCATTGGAGATTAGAACTTTGTGCCCATTTGGATACAACATTCCGGGATGTTGGGTCCGGCATGGCGACCCTATCAACAGACCACCGCGTTAACCGTACATAACACCACTGAACTTTTTCCTTTAGGGTTATGTGAAGGACCAGCTTCAAAAAACAACAACGGCGACATAGCAGCATTACGGTGTAGAATTATGAAGTTGTAACTTCCATACCTCATGAAATGTTGACAACATATGGTGGAATTGGAAAATTGACTGGATATCTTCTGGGCAACGAAAAGAGTAAACGTGAAAATGCTTTAACTGCGCGCGCGCGCCTGTGTGTGTGTGTGTGTGTGTGTGTGTGTTCATGTGTACATAAAACCTGAATATGTAACCCGCACTGCAAGGTAAAAGATATGCGTCTGTATGTCACACTTTGTGCCATATGCGTGTTTGTCTTCAGGGAAAGATTGCTGGGACACCCTGTGTTTTCTGTACTAACATTCGTCACTAGCAACACGATTATATGCTAGGATATCCTGCTCGCTCAGAAACCATAATTTTCTGTCAAAAAGGTTCGTGGTAATTGATGGAAAGTCGTCTAAGGGAAGTCAAGATATGTGAACGATTCCCCTTCCTCTACAATTTTGAACCTATTATGAAAGAGGAGACAATATGGTCAGCCTTCTCATGTTCTCACTTTTGTCTTCTTTTAAAATTACGTTTTCGGTGGTATCCTATCTTCATGACTATACGCTTCGTTTCGTTTAATTAGGGATCATATTCCATCAACGGCACTGCCCGTTAGATGGCTACCGAGTTAGAAAAATGTCACTGACTAAATAAATAAGTGTATAGTGGCTTATAGTGCTACTCTTCCAATAAAATAGTAAAATGAGGATGTAATCAAAAGTCTGCAATGCATATCTGACGAGCAGAAATTATATGTAAACCCGTTTACTTATAATGAATAATACAAACTGGCGAAACAATATCCTTCCGGAGCCAAATGGAAGCTACTTGCCTAATAAAAACACAAGGTTCGAAGAAGGGGTCATTACATTCAAATTTGTTTACTTACACACTCGATAGATAAATTATGTCATTATGGTGTTTATTGTTTCATCCCAGGGCCAACTGCAACATACCAGCTCGACGACAGTATGCTTAAATCAGTGATACAGTAAAGCAGTTTTTTGTGTCTCCTGAAAACTTCACTTTTTTAGATATGACCCCTTCTTCATCTCACCAATTTGATTACGAATTGATTTAAAGAAGATATCTTCATATTGCCAACATTTACAATTGATCTTCAATAATATGAAGTGCCTTAAGATGTGTATGTATTAAAATTTATTAGGTTTATAAGGCCAAGCAAATCTTATTTCGACAATAACAAGTCATTTAGGCAGATCCGACATTTTTGAGATGTAAATGACGTTCTTAAACGTGAAATGTCTTTTTCGTTCCCTATATTATGCACTACACTTTTTTGATTGGTACATTTTATTAATTTTCATTTGAGATTAGCTATAAAGCCGATATAATGATTGTGTGGAATAAATACATACAAATCCGCAGTCAAATGGTAGACATCTCAAGACTGCACACGTCCGTCCTCTTCTGGAGTACTACTGGGCTGTAATGGCCATTTATCAGATAGGATTCAAGAGGTCGTAAAATTTCAAAATTGGTTAAAATTGGGAATTTGTGGTAAGGTCTTATGGGACAAAACTGCTGAGGTCATCGATCCCTAGACCTAAACACTATTTAATCTAACTTAAACTACCTTACGCTATGGAAGACACACACACCTATGTCCAAGGGAGGACTTGAACCTCTAACGGGGGGTGCCGCACGGAAATGAGACAAAGCGCCTACGACCATTACATAAATATTAAGTACGTCTTTATCACAGCTTTTTGGCCGCTAATAATTATAATCGTTAGGAATCTTTATTCACGCGCTAGGCCTATGGCCCATCAAAATATCAGAGAAAAAAGCTTTATACGATCGTGACAATTCGTCTCTATCGTACACACTGGCGCTCAGTCTTTTAACAAGCAGACTATATTAGCCTTGACACAACGGTGATAAAAATGTGTTTAGCTGAAGCGAGAACGGATAGTTTTCTAATATAGGGAAACAGACGGTGGAAATATACTGTACGTCAGTACCTAAATATGACACTAACACACATTAAGTGCTATCCTCCGGGAGGAATTTTGTATTTGACAGTGTGTTTGCCTAATGGATAGAGGGTATCGAACATGAATTTCGTTACTGAGGCAATGAATAGAAAGCTGAAATAATTTGAACATAAAGAACGTAGTAAACGCATACAAATGAAATAACAAACGGTCGCCAGCCTAATTAGGCGTAATAATTTGGAACATTAATCTCAAAGAATTTAAATATAATTTAGCAAAAGCGGGTTTCATCCTTCCTCTCTTTGTAAAGTGGAATAAACGCACAAAAATACCGGACGAGCTGACCAGTGGTAAGCAGTAGTTCTCATTTGCATAAATTAGCAATCACAGAAAGATAATTAGTACTTTATTCCTACTGATAATAATCACCACTTCAACCATTAACCAAATCAGCACTAAAAGGTTATCAGGGACCTCTCGAGACTAAATTAAGTATGACAAGGGTCCTGGTGTAACTAACACATACGCCACAAATGCAGATAAATAACCCTGTACAAACACTTTTTTTTACCCGATCTTATTTATGGAAGTACTTAAAATTTATTTCGCAAAACAATCTTTAGTTTAACTTTCCCATAACACAAAAGCATGTAGTAGGGGCCCGTAACTGTCAATTACTCTACCTTATACTATCGTGGATCTCTAACCCCACTTAAATTTATTTATGCTTTAATGCTTTAAAACAAGTTATTCAAATATTATGCTCAATCAGTTTCAGAACATAGTTCATGATACTAATGAATACAGTTTACTTTTCATAATAGACCAATATATGTGCCTTTCTCACTACCTGTGAAGCAGGTAACTTCTATAACATTTAAACATTTTAGCACTGAACTTTAGCACCTTTAGTGCAACAACAAACCATTATATTTTCAGAAACGGGACTGCCGGTTACCTGTACGTTAACGACAGGACCCAGCGTTGGTTTGTGATTAGGACAGTTTTTAAAGTGCAAACCCAGTTTTATGTAACCGGAATTATTATTGAAAAACACTCACATCAATATACTGGTTCATACTGTGATATGTATCTGAATTCCTGCAGTTGGTGGAGCAGTGCGCAATAGCGGTGGCAAGCACACGACGGCTAAGTGGTCTCATGCTCATGGAGTTGAGTGCTCTTTATAAATTCTTCCTGCCGACGTATTTCTTTCATTTCAGAGCCATTCCATGGTAATAAGAGCATCAGACGCCAGCCAAAACCACATCCGAGACAATTTCGACATAAATTGGCTTCCAAATGCCTCACTTGGCACCCGCATTGTTAACAGTACAACGTCTAGCCACTGACTGCGTGATGTGCTCTCTCCCTTGCCACCCAAATTGACCGCCAGATCCACCTTTTCCCACGCACCAAGCACCTTCCGTAGCGGAGAGGGTTCCCTATATCTTTTAAGTTACATCATACAACTTCCCTAACTATGCACCACTTGGTTACGTGATATTTCTCTTCTATAAACAGGCATATTGTTGATTATTTAAACACACTGTTAAGGTTTTTTTAAAAAAATATCCATCACAAACTTCCAATTTCCTCTGGCAATTCAAAGACATTAATCAGTAGAGACCAAACATTTCATAGTTATACACACAAAATTACACAGTATAAATTAGTTATAATCGATCTTGGTGTTGCAGACTGTCACGTATGCAATACGAGAGTTGGAGTGGCAATCACTAAAACAATGCTTTTATCTGTTGTGAATGACTTTCTGTTGGCCCCCATCAGCTCAAGGAGGAACGACTGTCTTGATAAGACAATAACAACGCGTACAGCTTAGGTGGTCATTTTTCGCCGGTGCTAATCCAGAGTGATATAGTGGAGAATTTCAAAGTGGTTGTGTGATTCCTCTACTAAACGACTTCCAGTTAATCATGTAGAGGTATAAGACAGTTTCCGCTGCGTTGTGAATTGTCCCTATCCCGTCATCAAGTGTTGCATCTACTTCTACATTCTGTAAACCACTGCGAAGCGCATGGCAGGGGACGCTTTCAACTGTACAACATATTTGGGTTTCTTCCCGTTCCTCTTGCGTATGTTGTGCGGGGAAAATAATTTCTTAAATGTCTCTACTTAAATTCGTTGTAACGAGTCCCGTAATTACTGCACAATTCCTACGATAGCGATGCGTGTGGGGCTTGTCGTATATTCCTAATATTCTTACTTGATACTGTTCCAACAACAGTTTGCGTCTGTCTTCAAACGACTGCACTTTTTTCGGTTTTTGTGGCGCTCTCCTGTGCATCAAACAAACCTGCGACTATTCTTGGTGCCCTTGTTTCCATAATTTCTATATCGTCTGTTGGTCCTATTTCGTACGGCTCCCATACATTAGTTATTCACCTAATCTGTGTTGTAGACTCGTTTCATTGCCCCGGCTTCACTACTAATGAATCAAAGTCAGGCACCAGCTACACTTACGACAGAGTTTACCTGATTGATACCCTTTCACAGCTCTACAGATTGCAACATTCTGATATTTGAGTTTATACACGTGGCGTGGCCTTGATGTAATAATCATAGGATATTACGTTTCTGCGTTTTGTGAACCGCACAATTTTGAACATTTTATACAAGTTTACCGATCTTTACGCCGATCTGACATCGTATCAAAGTCTTATTGAATATTTGTGCAGGTTATTTCACACAGTGCTGCACCATAAATAACTGCAGACTTGGCATCACGCCTGCGGTTATTAATGTCGCTCCAAGGTCATTAACATACATCATGAACAGCAAGAGTCCAAACACCTTTGCCTTGGGCTCTACAGCATTTTTCGATGATTTTCCATTCAAGATCTTTACAGAATGAATACCTCGATGTCTATGCTTATATAAATGTTTCATTCATTACGCACGCTGTTGTGAGGTTTACGACTGCTAATGAAAAGTAAAAGGCTTCACTTTCATCAAGCGGGAGGCACTCCTTACATAGAGATTGCTTCTGACAAACATTGGCGATACCTTCAATAAATAGCAGTAAAACGCCAGGCAGCCATGAGACTGTGTTGCGTCGGTATGTCTGCTACATTGTAAAGTGGAAAACACAATAACAAAATTTTAATTACATAACAACTAACGTAATGTTGTGGTATTGTGGCAACGATATTTTTGGTGGCAATGCTTTGCTCTATACGAGGTTAACAAAACTACATTACACATTAACCTGAAGATAATCTTACGTTGTGGTTGAAATATGTAAATATAAACGTAATTGGTACAGCACATATAACTTCGTCATCTTTCTGCTTTCTCTTAGCCTGCTCTTACCATCAGTGTAAGGTGTTTGATTGTTACGACACTCATCTTTTCCTCCATCTTCCTTGTTTTGTTCTCGTGCTAGGTTTATATCTTCGAATTTTGAGACGTAATCCTCGGCTGCTTGACATCTTATTTATTTGTTTATTATTCGCAACACTAGCTCCGTAGGACCAAATCGATGAGCTAATTCCAAGGTCATGGAACGTGTCAGTACACGAAATTGCAACACAGATAAAAAAAGTTTATGAACTCAAAACAGACAAGCCATAAGTTTAAGTGAATGAAATTTTGCCTTGTTTTCATGGATTTTATTTACTTTCTTAACTGCTATGAGACATCTTATTTCTGTTTTCTGAACTATATACCCTTGCTGTTTACAAACTGGTGAGGTAAGACGTTATAAACCCACTCAGGACTCAATGAAGTGTACGCGTGGTCTACGGGGCGAAAGCGTGGTGCCTCATCGTGTTCGTTAGAGAGCTAGCTGCTCTCTATAATAACAAGAAAAAGAGTGAGACGATCAACAACGAACTTCAGAGGATGTCATGTGACGTCTGCTACAACCAAATACAACGAACAATGAAGAACAAAATGAAAAGGAATCAAAAATTCCTTGGTTCCACATTCGAAACCAACCACCCCTCAAATTTGGATTAATAAGCAGCATTGGTGGCCGACGATCTCCGGCATAAGAAGTCAACCACATGCTGCCAACGACCTTGTCAAAGAGAGTGGAGGAGCAGACGGAGGTTCAGGGCTCTCTTTTGTCCTTGGGGAAGGAAACTGACCCTAAAGGCGGAAGAATCAGCAATGATCAACAGCATGAGGAAGCAAACTACTTCAATAAGGACACTTAACATGTATCTCCAGGACATACGGCCTGTAATAATTAAAAAAATGTCATGATGATATCTCCATTGCCGAAAGATTTCGGAATAGCCGCCCATTCAGATCTCGGGATCTGCGAAGGAGGAGGTGATCGTGAGAAAGAAGTCGGGACGTAGAAGGTCAGAAGCTTGAATGTGGGGACAATCTGAAAATGGAAATGCAAAAGCTCAACCTAGATGTAGCAGGGGTCAGTGAAGTGAAATGCACAGAAGAGAAGTATTTCTGGTCAGATGAGTATAGAGTAATATCAACAGCAGCAGAAATTGGTATAACAGGAGTTGCATTCGTTAAGAATAGAAAGGTAGGGGAAAGAGTGTGCTACAGTAAACAGTTCAGTGACAGTGTTGTTCTTATAAGAATCAACAGAAAACCAACACCGACATCGATAGTTCAGGTGTAAATGATGACGTCGCAAGCTGAAGATGAAGAGGTAGAGAAATTATATGAGGATATTGAAAGGGTAATACATTTCATAATGGAGATGAAAATCTAATAGTCATGGGGGACTGCAATGTAGTTCTAAGGGAAGGAGTAAAAGAAAAGGTTACAGGAGAATATGGGCTTGGGATAAGGAATAAGAGATTGGAAAGACTGAGTTCCGTAATAAATTTCAGTTAATAATAACGAATACTCTACTAAAGAATCACAAGAGCAGGCGGTATACCTGGAAAAGACTGGGTGATACGGGAAGATTGAAGTTAGACTACATTATGGTTGGACAGAGATTCCGAAATCAGATACTGGATTGTAAGGCGTACTGTAGTCGATACAGACTCAGATCACATTGTGGTAGTGTTGAAGGGTAGGCTGAAGTTCAGGAGAATAGTCAGGAAGAATCAATGCGGAAAAATGTTGGATACGGAAGTACTAAGGGCGGCGAGACATGCTTGAAATTCTCTAAGGTAATAGATACAGCAATACTGAATAGCTCAATAGGCAGTACGATTGGAAAGGGATTGAAATCTCTAAAAAAGGCACTCACAGAAGTTGGAGAGAAAATCATAGGTACTAAGAAGGTAACTGCAAAGGAACCACGGTTAACAGAAGAAATACTTCAGTTGATCGATGAAAAAAGGAAGTCCAAAAATATTAAGGAAAATTCAGGTATACAGAAATACAAGTCACTGAGAAATGAAAGAAACAGCAAGTGCAGGAATACTAAGGCAAAATGGCAGTATGAAGAACGTGAATAAATCGATAAAGAAATAACTGTCGAAAGGGATGACTCAGAATACAGGAAAGTCAAAACTACCTTTGGTGACCTTAAAAGAATGTTGGTAGCATTAATAATGCAACGGAAATTTTAGTGTTAAACGCAGAGAAGAGAGCGGATATGTGGAAAGAGTACATAGAAGGCCTCTATGAGGGGGAAGATTCGTGTGACGTGATAAAAGAAGAAACAGGATTCGATTTAGAAGAGATAGGGGATCCAGTAGTAGAATCAGAATTTAGGAGGAAGGCTTAAGGTCAAATAAGGCAGAAGGGATAGATAACATTTCATCAGAATTGTAAAGTTTTTAGGGAATGTGGTAACAAAACAACTGTTCAGGTTGGTGTGTAGAATGTATGAGAGTGGCGATATACCATCAGAGTTTCGGAAAAATATCATCCAAACAATCCCGAAAACTGCGAGAGCTGACAAGTGCGATAATTATCGCACATTCTACGTAACAGCTCATGCACCCCATTTGTTGACAAGAATAAAATACAGAAAAATGGAAAAGAAAACTGAGGATGTGCTAGATGACGGCCAGTTTGGCTGTAGAAAAGGTAAGGGCACAATGGAGGCAATTCTGACGCCGTTGATAATGGAAGCAAGACAAAAAACAAAAAAAAACAAAGCAAAAAATCAAGACTCGCTCATAGCATTTATAGTACAGGAAAAAGCCTTCGGCAATGTCAAATGGTGCAAGATGTTCGAAATTCTGAGAAAAATAAGTGTACGCTATAGAAAGAGGCAGATAATATACAGTATGTACAAGAGCCAAGAGGGAGTGATAGGAGTGCACGAACAAGAACGAAGTGCTCGGATTAAAAAGCTTGCAAAACAGGGATGTAGTCTTTCCCCCAACTGTTCGACCGGTACATCGAAGAAGGTTCAGGAGTGGAATTAAAACTCAAGGTGAAAGGATATCGAAGATACGATTCGTGAATGTACAGTCTTACAGAATATGGATTGAGAATAAACTGAAGAGAGACGAAAGCAATGAGAAATAGCAGAAACGAGAACGGCTAAAACTTAAAATCATGATTCATGATCACGAGGGAGATGAAGTTGAGAAATTCTGTTACCTAGGCAGCAAAATACATAGTGGCAGACGGAGCACAGAGGACAGCAAAAGCAGACTAGCACTGGAAAAAGGGGCAATCCTGGATAAAGGAAGTCTACAAAATATATCAAACATAGGCTTTGATTTGACGACGAAATTTCTGAGAATGTACGTCTGGAGCACAGCATTGTACGATCACAGCATTGTATGATAGTGAAACATGGACTGTGGGAAAACCAGAACAGAAGAGAATCGAAGCCTGATGTGCTGCTACAGGCGTATATTGAAAAAAAAAATTGTTCAAGTGGCTCTGAGCACTATGGGACTTAACATCTATGGTCATCAGTCCCCTAGAACTACTTAAACCTAACTAACCTAAGGACATCACACAACACCCAGCCATCACGAGGCAGAGAAAAATCCCTGACCCCGCCGGGAATCGAACCCGGGAACCCGGGCGTGGGAAGCGAGAACGCTACCGACGACCACGAGATGCGGGCAATATTGAAAATTAGGTGGACTCATGATGTAAGGAATGAGGAAGTTCTGCGCAGAATCGGAGAGGAAAGGAATGTATGGAAAATACTGACAAGGAGAGTCGACAATATGATTGAACATCCGTTACGGCATCAGGGAATGACTCACACGGTACTAGAGGGAGCTGTAGAGGACAAAAACTGTGGAGAAAGACAGTGATTGAAATACATCGAGCAAATAATTGAGGACGTGGGTTGCAAGTGCTACTCTGAGATGAAGAGGTTGGCACAGGAGAGGAATTCGTCGCGGCCGGTATCAAACCAGTCAGACTGATGACTCAAAAAAGAAAAAAAAGCATCGCTGGTGCGTGCTATGGATTCCACAAGTCATTGCTGGAAGTATGTGGAACAAAACTTATACGCACTGGTCATGGTGTTTTAGTATATTACGGGAGGATTATTTGTGGGCGCGGAGCTCGTGCCCGACGTCGTAGCATATGTGTTGCATCGGGTTCAGATCAAGCGAATCTGGGGCTCAAGACGTGAATTCGCTATCATGCCCTTAAAACCACTCTCTGTACATCAATTCTATGATGCCGGAAGATGCCATCGATTTAGTGGAAGATAAGATGCTTTAAGGGATGTAAGTGGTCCACAATAATGCTCACTTTGCCCGCAGGAGGCATAAGCTATCAAAAATCCCACGGAAGCGTAGGTGTTGTTGTTGTGGTCTTCAGTCCAGAGATTGGTTTGATGTAGCTCTCCATGCTGCTCTATCCTGTGCAAGCTTCTTCATCTCCCAGTACCTACTGCCACCTTCATCCTTCTGAATCTGTTTAGTGTACTCATCCCTTGATCTCCCTCTACGATTTTTACCCCCCACGCTGATCTCCAATACCAAATTGGTGATCCCTTGATGCCTCATAATATGCCCTGCCAACCGATCCCTTCTTCTAGTCAAGTTGTGCCACAAATTTCTCTTTTCTCCAATTCTATTTAAAACCACTTCATTAGTTATGTGATCTACCCATCTAATCTTCAGCATTCTTCTGTAGCACCACATTTCGAAAGCTTCTTTTCTCTTCTTGTCTAAACTATTTATCGTCCACGTTTCACTTCCGTACATGGCTACACTCCACACAAATACTTTCACAAACGACCTCCTGACATTTAAATCTATACCCGATGTTAACAAATTTCTCTTCTTCAGAAACGCTTTCCTTGCCATAGCCAGTCTACATTTTATATCCTCTCTACTTCGACCACCATCAGTTATTTTACTCCCCATATAGCAAAACACCTTTACTAGTTTAAGTGTCTCATTTCCTAATCTAATTCCCTCAGCATCATCCGACTTAATTCGACTACACTCCATTATCCTCGTTTTGCTTTTGTTGATGGTCATCTTATATCCGCCTTTCAAGACACTGTCCATTCCGTTCAACTGCTCTTCCAAGTCCTTTGCTGTCTCTGACAGAATTACAATGTCATCGGCGAACCTCAAAGTTTTTATTTCTTCTCCATGGATTTTAATACCTACTCAGTATTTTTGTTTTGTTTCCTTTACTAAGCGTACGAGAATATCCGCTATAACGCACTCCGTGCTCCCCCCTCCCCCCCTCACCCCACAGGCCTGTGTTCGTAGCGCTGTGAGAGTTTCGAGCAGCCTTTCTCTTTCATAATAGCGTAACCGATCACGATCATCAGCCTGATGTAACAGAAAACGTGATTCATCCACCCAGGCGGCACGTTTCCATTGAACCGCCGTCCACTCCCTACGATACAGTTCCAACTGCAACGGTAACTGATGTCTGATGTCGCTGATTTGAAGTGTGAAAAGGTAGGAGTAATTTGCTGCAGAGATCCATTTTCAGACGACGTATGGTTAACGGTTTCCCCGATATACTTGCGCCTGCACCAGCGTTGGACATCCTGCTTACAGATGGTGTATGCGTCCGAACTCTACACCTTGACGTCAGCTCGTAGTTACAGCATCGTTCAACCTCAGCTGTAGTAAGGGAAAGCCGACGAGATTTCCTTATCCGTCAGTGGGCCATAAAAAAACTGGCCTTAGTCAAAGTCACCTTTCTCAGTGGATTTCCCACTTATGGACCATATTATCATTAGAATAATTCCTAATTTACCCTCAGCCCTGCTTATATACTTTCCTTATCGAGTGGCCGAAAAGCTACCAGGGGGCGTGCTGTTTACCAATTATGAATGACTGTGGGAGGAGATCATCCGCAGACAGGATTTCAGGATTACTTCGAGACACCTAAAGTTACCGCTGGATATATTTCGTAATGTTAGGTGATTCACCCTGTATATACCTCCAAGACTGTCTTTTGTTCGTAGTTGCTACACGATGGTGGCAGAGAAATTTTCACACAATCATATTCGAAGACAGGTTGTCGAAATTTACCCAACAGGGCTTCGTATGAATTACGTCGTCATTCTTCCAAGGATTCCGATCTAAGATACACGAAAACTTCTGTTCGCGCTCTATCGACCTGTCATGATTCTAACTGCAAGTGTCTCAATTCGTCTCATGTGTAATTACTTGCATACGTGGTAATGATTATAAGCACTGGAACAATAGCGAATTCTAGAATAGGTTGCCGTAGTGTCTTACACTTGTTTACTTTTACAGGTGCCACAACACTTAAAGCACACGTTACGCCTCTACTGGCTTTACTTAATTTTGATTTTACGTTATCGACTCATTTAACATAGATTCTTAGCATTACCACTAAATACTTAAGTATTTGATGTGTCCCAAAAAGCAGCTAATATTGTAGTCTCACAGTATCGAACTACCAAGGGAAAATATTGGACGGAGCTTTGTATCACAAGCTGTAGTTCTTGCAGTATCTGAAGTATGTTTAAGGAAGATCCTTTAAAAGTTCGTTCTAACAGAGCGAGGTATTCAATAGGTGTGCAGCTACAACACGACTCCTAATTTATTTGGCGTCAACTGAAAGCAGAAGAATTTCCACCGTAAGAAACCTTTCTTGAGACATTTATTAATGAGAATACAAAATATTCCTTCATTTATTTTCCAAATTTGTTACCATTTAATGGAATGTTATTTGCTAAGTTCAGTGGACTTTCATGGAAGAGTAAACCTTTGTGGTTCCTTGTAATACAATAAGTCGATCTAAATAGGTATTCCGTATGGTACACGTTTCTATAACTATCTTCTGAAATACGCTATATCAGAACTCACTGCGACTCAAATGTATCGTGTCTTCAAGGGAACAAACCACAATGCCCGATATCATGTAAGTCTAGAGGCTTTCGTGGACAATGAATGTCAAATCGTCTGCTGTAGAGTTAAGCGTGAACACCATAAGGTTTTCAAGACCATCCCAGCAGTGCAGTCGAATCACCGATCGCTTAGAACTGTTGTGTAACGTGAATCAGCATAACGTCTTACCTTAAAAGACCATTATTTTCTATCGATGACACTCTAAGCCTAAAATCACTTGACAATGTGAATAAATACTACAGGACATTGCACGCTTGACGAATTGTAATTCAATTCCTTGTGAAAATAAACTAACTAGAGTAGAAAAACTTGCAAAAGCGTGAGGAAATAGGAAAGATTTTGGAACCCGCTACCGTTGTTCTGAGTACTGGACTCGTAAGACGGATGGAAACGAAAATGGACCCAAATACCACATTCATATTATGCATTAACAAGAACTGTAATAACACTGTGGTCTGTATTATACATTTCATCGTCTGTTTAAAAAAATTGCTTGTAAAGGTAACTAATAATAGCTTCGTTTAAAATATAGCGAAGTTGTATATCATAGTCTACTGCTAGTCTATTTAGTTAGCGTTACTTTTGTGAGCATTGCAGATTAAGATTTATGTACACTGTGGGAGCACTCAACATAATGTCTGTACCACTTTACTTTCTCATTATCTTCTTCTATAAAAATGTAATGAAAGACAAAGGAAAAAGTTTACAGTACCGTAATTAAGCGTAAATCATGTTAAAACCCTGCAGATCTTCATAACGGCAATGAATTATGAGTCTCGTAGTATATATTGGTCGATTTATGATAATTTTGGGAGAATAATAGCTCCATTAATCTGCAAGTGAGTGTTTAATCGAGTGTTCCACTTCGAAAGGTAATTGGAAAATTAATTATAGATGGGCCGTTAACGCAGGTCTCATCGGGGTCCGTCTGATTAAAGGGCAGTTTTGCGCTCTGATTACCAACCAACTGTTGGGCCATGAAATGGATTTGGGTGGGGGAAAGGGGACTGGGGGGGGGGGGGGGGGGGAGGGAGGGATGGAGTTGGCTACAATTCTCCCGCTGGGCCCTGCTGCAGCAATTGTGTTAGCAGCGGCTATGCCTTGCCCAGACTCGGAAACCAGTGGTGTAAAGCGGTAGCCTAGTTCTTATTATACCAAAACAGTTGCAATTCCCCATTCAGCACTTACAACGTCTCTACGGTTGAAGTAACTTTCTTTGAATAATTACACTTGAATCTCAACGAGTGTTGCAGAAGTACGTACGGGAAACACAGCCGGAGCCGTTCCAAACCGTTCTGTGTATAACATCAGTCATCTACCCCTTTGAATCTTTCGAGACGGCATACACGAATAAAACGTTCTCAGTCAGTGAACGCCTGACGACGATGGCGGAGATGGCCATCGAAAGCTCGAGGATTTATTCGAAATGACGCGCTGGAAAACGGAAAACGTTTTATTCGTCAGTCGTTTACTATCCTATTACCTGGAGATAAGTTTTGCCATGATCTCATACTGGAATGGCTGAAGTGGTTTCCTATTTACTTTTCTATACAAAGCATTTCGTACTGTCCCAAATATCGCTAAAAATTCATTTTTTGGCGACGATCGGGTTGATGGTAAAGACGACGTAGCAGTACAGTGCTAAGGCATTGTATTAAATCGTATCGCCTGCCCTTCTTTTGCAAATACGTCTGTTAAATGTTAAGTGAAACCAAAACCTTACTACACACATCAAAAAAGTTTTTCATCACCTCGGTTCCGAGAGCTCCGAAACCTGTATAGAAAACTGGAAAAGAGCTCGACATAAACATCATTTCCGCCCTTTTTGTTGCTAATGAACACCACACATTACATGTTGTACCACCATACAGCGAGAGCTTCGCAGGTGATGGTTCACATTGCTGCACACACCGGCACCTTTAATACCCAGAGCACGTCCTCTTGCATTGATTCATGCCTGTATTCGTCATGGTATACTATCCACAAGTTCATCAAGGCACTGTTGGTCCAGATTGTCCCACTCCTTAACGGCAATTCGGCGGAGATCCCTCAGAGTGGTAGGTGGGTCACGTCGTCCATAAACAGCTCTTTTCAATCCATCCCAGGCGTGTCCGATAATGTTCACGTCTGGAGAACATGCTGGCAACTCTGATCAAGCTATGTCGTTATCCTGTAGGAAGCCTTTCACAGGATGTGCACGATGGGGGCGCGAATTGTCGTCCACGAAGACTAATGCCTCGCCGATATGCCACCGATATAGTTGTATTCCATTCACGTGTCTTATAGACGTTTCGGCGCCTTCCGTGACCACCAGCGGCGTACGTCGACAGCACAAAACAGAAGGGAACCAGCACCTTGGTGCACTCGCTGGACAGTGTATGTAAGGCGTTCAGCCTAACCGGGTTGTCTCCAAACACGTCTGAGACGATTGTCTGGTGGAAGGCATATGCGACACTCATCGGTGAAGAGAACGTGATGCCAATTCTGAGCCGTCCATTCGGCATGTTGTTGGGCCCATCTGTACCGCGCTTCATGGTGTCGTGGTTGCATAGATGGGCCTCGCCATAGACGTCGGGTGTGGAGTAGCGCATCATACAGCCCACTGTGTACAGTTTGAATCGTAACGCGGCTTCCTGTGGCTGCACGAAAAGCATTATTCAAATGGTGGCGTTGCTGTCAGGTTTCCCCAGAGCCACAATCCGTAGGTAGCCCTTGGGCGGCCTGAGGGAGGCATGTCATAGATAGTTCCTGTCTCTCCGTATCTCCTCCATGTCCGAACAACATGACTTTCGTACGCTCCGAGACTCCTGGACACTTCCCTAGTTGAGAGCTCTTCCTGGCTCCCTCCGTCTGCTAGGCGCTGCTCATGTACGGTTGTTTACATCTTTGGGAGGATTTAGTGACATCTCTGAACAGTCAAATGGACTGTGTCTGTGATACAATATCCACAGTCAACGTCTGTCTTCAGGAGTTCTGGGAACCGGGATGATTCAAAACTTTTTTTGAGGTGTGTAAATGTGTACACAATTAAGTCGAGAACGGCAAGTAATCTCTTCAATGCAGTTGCACGTTGGGCTCGAACTCTTGCGAAAATTTGCAAAATGTTGCGAGTAATGAGGATAACGGGCAGTGGGGACCAAATCTGTACTGTGTGTGTAATTGAAGAATTTATGTCTGACGGAAGGCGTGCTGGGTCATCCGCGCTTTTATGTGCCCGGCAGAAGGTTCGTCGAACCACAATCATACTATCTCTCTACCATTCCACTCCGTAAAAGCGCTCGGGAAAAACGAACACCTAAAGCTTTCTGTTCGAGCTCTGATATCTCGTATTTTATTTTGATGATCATTCCTACCTTTGTAGGTTGGGCTCAACAAAATATTTTCGCATTCGGAAGAGAAAGTTGGTGACTGAAATTTCGTAAAAAGATCTCGCCGCGACGAAAAACGTCTTTGCTGTAATGACTTCCATCCCAATTCGCGTATCATATCTGCCACACTTTTTCCCCTATTACGTGATAATACAAAACGAGCTGCTATTTTTTGCACCCTTTCGATGTCCTCCGTCAATCCCACCTGGTAAGGATCCTACACCGCGTAGCAATATTCTAACAGAGGACGAACGAGTGTAGTGTAAGCTGTCTCTTTAGTGGACTTGTTGCATCTTCTAAGTGTTTTGATGAGAAAAAAAGTTAGATATGAAATATTTATTATGTAAAAAGATGAATGAATGGATGAAAAAGAAAATGGGGGAGAAAAATGGCTTTGTTTATGTTATTTACTCTTTCAGTACGAACTTTGTTGTAGAACCCCTTATTTAAGTGTGGTAATAAAAATTCATTTAGACAGAACTAAGCACATTTAAAATTACGTGAACCTTAGCAACCCTCTCATGCTGATAAATTTAAACTAACTGATTAATAACATTTATTTGAAACTTATTTAAATTAAATTTTTTTTCATATTTCAGCCTTGGCGCACATTTTCTAGATGCAGTGGATTTTTAAAATATTTACTAAATTCTTTCCCGGCGTTAACTATGGAACACAAGACTGTCTCTGTCTCCATAAAATTGTTAAATATTGCCAAGCCGACCTGAACGTTTAATTATCATTGACAAAACACACTTCACTATACGTTTAAGTTATTTGCTTTAGAAATGGAAAGAACCAACAGATTAACAACTTCACCGTTAATTATCCGCCTATGAATGCACAAATGTAAAACCAGTAATAAATTCAGTCAGCCTCAGGATTGTTGTAGAAGAAAAATATTTCGTAATTCAATGCCAATTTTACCTTCTCCCTATTTAAGGGTTTGGTTAATTTTACAGCGGAACAATTTTGTAAATGTGCCGCCGCTGCAAATCGTTCGGTCGCGGCACAGCCCAGCAACAGCAACGATAATCACTAAAAGTGCTGAAAATTCTTTAAAGAAAATATTATAGATGACATGGACAACCTAATTTACATTGGTAATACACAATTTTAATAAATTATAATGTATTTAGACCATAACAATAATTAAATAACACACCTGTACAATTTCTCCTCTAATGGCAGCTAAATATAGATACAGACAAACGAAGTCTACTCATTCATATAATGCTACGTCACAGGTTCCTCTCTCTCTCAGCTCTAGAGGAAGACGACCAAAAATGCACAATATGTAGTGCTTTATATATTATTGCTGATTGTGAATGTCTATTTGTAATCTTACATTATTTTCCTCTGTGTCTATATTTTACATTTTTTCATCGCAGATATTAGCGTATTTCGTAATTGCATTATGAGTATAGAAATATTACAATCGTAAATACATCGAGAATATTATTACAGAAAATATTACAACAATAACCAACGTCCTTTACACAAAATTAAATAGCATTTTTTGTTAAACAATTATAGTGCCTACGAATTGCTTCATAGCGGCGTACATAGTACAATTAAATGACCTTTCATTTTATTAATAGTGTGTGTGCTGCCAGGGAACGTTACAGTGTCCTGCCAATGAAACGCAACCTTTGGATCGCCTTCCCCACAATATTATCTACGTGGTCTTTCCAAATGAAGTTGTTCGTAATTTTAACACCCAGATACTTAGTTGAATTGACTGCCTTGAGAGTTGTACTATTTATCGAGTAATCCAATTCCAACGGATTTCTTTTGGAACTCATGTGGATCACCTCACACCTTTCGTTATTTAGCGTCAACTGCCACCTGCCACACCATACAGCAATCTTCTCTAAATCGCTTTGCAACTGATACTGGTCTTCGGACGACCTTACTAGACGGTAAATTACAGCATCATCTGCGAACAACCTAAGAGAACTGCTCAGATTGTCACCCATGTCATTTATATAGATCAGGAACAGCAGAGGTTCCAGGACGCTTCCCTGGGGAACACCTGATATCACTTCAGTTTTACTCGATGATTTGCCGTCTATTACTACGAACTGCGACCTTCCTGACAGGAAATCACGAATCCAATCGCACAAATGAGACGATACCCCATAGGCCCGCAGCTTGATTAGAAGTCACTTGTGAGGAACGGTGTCAAAAGCTTTCCGGAAATCTAGAAATACGGAATCAACTTGAGATCCCCTGTCGATAGCGGCCATTACTTCATGCGAATAAAGAGCTAGCTGCGTTGCACAAGAGCGATGTTTTCTGAAACCATGCTGATTACGTATCAATAGATCGTTTCCTTCGAGGTGATTCATAGTGTTTGAATACAGTATATGCTCCAAAACCCTACTGCAAACCGACGTCAATGATATAGGTCTGTAGTTAAATGGATTACTCCTACTACCCTTCTTGAACACTGGTGCGACCTGCGCAATTTTCCAATCTGTAGGTACAGATCTATCGGTGAGCGACCGGTTGTATATGCGTGCTAAGTAGGGAGCTATTGTATCAGCGTAATCTGAAAGGAACCTAATCGGTATACAATCTGGACCTGAAGACTTGCCCTTATCAAGCGATTTGAGTTGCTTCGCAACCCCTAATGTAACTAAGAAACTCATGATAGCAGCTGTTCGTGTTTCAAATTCTGGAATATTCCATTCGCCTTCCTTGGTGAAGGAATTTCGGAAAACTGCGTTCAATAACTCCGGTTTAGCGGCACAGTCGTCGGTAACAGTACCATCGGCACTGCGTAGCGAAGGTATTGACTGCGTCTTGCCGCTTGTGTACTTTACATACGACCTAACTAACCTAAGGACATCACACACATCCATGCCCGCGGCAGGACTCGAACCTGCGACCGTAGCGGTCGCTCGGCTCCAGACTGTAGCGCCCAGAACCGCAAGGCCACTCCGGCCGGCTCTTGGTGAAGAAACTACTGACAAAACTGCTACTAATGTGGAAATCTCTCGCTAGTAAGCCCTGCGCACGCTGTTAGTGATAGGGTAGTAACAATTGTCATGAAGAATGTGACACTGGGTCGTCTAGCGTAGCCTGTACTGGTGGGCCAACTGACTGGTACTGTGACGGCGGTCGCCTGTCACAGTATTAACCACCACATCTAGTGCTCGAATATTTCGGAAACGCCCTTCATGATTTGCTGCTTCCCCTACCTCAGACAAACGGCGAAACACTGTTGTAAGCAGTGAATGCGGAATTTGTTGTAGGCTGGGATACGTCTCCTGATACAACCTAACTGCACGCCGGCCGTCACCATTCTCCTTTCCGTAAGAAAACACTACGTAGGCAAGCCCTTTATTCGAATACGGAGCCATTGTGTACAACGGTACATCACAATCTACTACAAGGTGTGTCAGCAAGAGAAGTGAATCGAACATAACAATACCAATTAATGTGGTAGGACAGGGCGCTAGGTCATGGCGCTAGGTCATGGCGTATGAGAGCAGTACCACCCTCTCGGAGGAAACGATACATACTGTAACTGTGGCTGCATGACACAGTGCATATTAGACAGCAGTCTCTGTCACAAAACATGACTGAATAAATGGTCTCTAGCCTGCAAACCAAGCATTTCCTGACATATGTTCAGTAGACCTTTTTTGTTCCGTATCTCTTCATCGTTCAATCCCTGGAGATTGTACACGTTGGAAAAAGTCGCCCTGCACCGTAGTTCAGTGCTCTAATGTTTTCTTGATATCTTGTGTCAAATGACCTGCCAGTCATCCCAATCAATATTTTTTCACAATCTTTGCAACTGAACTGATAGCTACCAGATTGTTGGTATCTGCCTGGGTTTGATTTAATTTTTGGAATGTTCTTTCATATTTACTTGTTTATTTTGTAAGCACTGTTTATGCCTTGTTTTTTGAAGGTGTTATATATCGTAAGTGTGACTCTGCTATGGAAGTTGACTGTATGCCATGTTTGTAATAGTTATGTGCTGGTGTGGTTTGGTTTTATTATTTTTTTTTATTATTTCTGCTTGGCTTCTCGCCCACAGAATTTACAATAAGTTAAAACAACATATTGTTAACGAACTGTTTCTCGATCTCAAAACCAATTCAGACTGTATATCTTTCTTAACCTCAATAAATCGATATGCGTCTCGTAGAAAAAAACGCATTCACTTGTAGTTGTAAGGACAGAACGAACATACCTCAGGAAGTGACGATTTGATTCCTGTTACAAATAAAATGATTTGTAAAGCGGAATTTTACAAGCCCTTTCGATAGACCAGTCCCCCACAGTCAACTGTTTTATCGATGTGTAGTAACAGGGGCATTAAATGACGAATATTAACCGGCGGCTATCTCGTGTGCCGCCCGGAGCTGCTCTGACTGTTGCAGTTATACTGCAGCGCTCCTCTGTCGCTAGTGGAGAACTGGGTATTCTTCCTGCACTGATAAAACAAATACCTACTGATAAAACAAATTAGGCAGTAGACTAATTTGAAAACCATTCTTTGGGGTGGGTACGCAAAAGTCCTTTAAAAATATTTTTTTTTATATATGGGAAACAAACCGACGCTTTTCGTAGACGCTGGAAGTCACATGAAAGACATGATAATCGTCCGGTAATTAGACTGTGATTCCCTGTAGCTAGTAGTGTCAAAATACTGCATAATCATAAGTATCATCCACATCACGTGTCACTGAATCAAGAATTTCATGCCACCGATTTCCATTACCGGTAGTGTTTTGTGAATGTGCACGTCAACAAAAGCACCATTTTTACCGAGGTACTATTTTTCGATGAGCGTACACTCACAAACCATGGTAGCGTTAACCGGCATAACATGCATTACTCGAGTGTAGGCAATGCCCACTGATTACGGCAAGCTGACCGTCAGCGCCCTTGGTCGGTTAACGTATGGAGCGTCATCATGGAAAACAAATTCACTGGTCCGCATTTTATCGACGGCACGCTGAATGGACGCAAATATCGAACTTGTTTGGAAAAGGAACTACCGGTGCTACTACAGGATGTCGCCCTGGACATTAGTCAGCATAAATGCTTTCAGCGTGATGGTTGCACAGCACATTACGCAATTAACGCACGGGAAGTATTAGAGCGTGTCTGCACTCGGTGGTGGATTGTCAGAAGTGTCCGTATTAATTGCCCCGCTAGGTTTATGGATATGACGTCACCGGATTTCTTTCTGTGGGGATATTTAAAAGATAAGGTGTACCGGCGACTGCCGACAGGCCGTGAAGCTACGGTCGACAGCAGCAGAAGCGACTATGCTGAATTTTCACAGGTATGTTTGTGCCCTGTGTACGGCTATTTCAGCAGAGGACCACGAAATGTGTTGAAGTTAGCACCACTACGTTTGAGCGCTTCCTCTAACTACAAAAGTAGAGTAGCTTTCGCGTCCAACCACGGCCCCAGTGGAGCGTTCAGTAGTACGCTGTTCGATATTTAGGAGGAATACAACGTTGCGAATGTAGTTTAAAATTAGAAGCCATGAAATTCTAGCCTCTCCTGGACTTGCCGCCTGGAGGCGGGGTACCACCTAAGGACATCACAAACACCCATGACCGAGGCAGGACTCGAACCTGCGACCGCAGCGGTCGCGCGGTTCCAGACTCCGGCCGGCAGAGCATATTCCCATCCCAAGACTTTCGCCACGTTAGTTTAAATTAGTGAAGTTTCCGACAATATTAGTAGTAACCTCATAGTTTTTCCGACAATATTAGTAGTAACCACAGAGTTTTAACAGATATTCCAGTCACGTATGAAGTAGTACAGTCTAGGAACTGCTGGAAAAATTTGCCCTGAGATCCTGAAAGGGTTTCCAAGTCATACAATGGTTGAGAGGTTGCTTTAGATGTTCATAAATATGAAAGTGTCCACTGCACAACAGGTCAGGTGATTACAGTAACAATGAGTCCAACTGGAATCTGTAAAATCGTACTAGATGTAACGTTCTGTAGGTATATGAGCTGGAACGGTCGCATAGTCTCAGTCGTACGTTATAACAGTGGCAGATTTTGGTACATTGGTAGATTAACGAAATGCTCTCAGTCTGCAAAGCATATAGGCAGCAAAACACCCGTGATATCCATCCTAGGATATCGCTTAAGTGTGTGGCACCTGTAACGGTTAGGACTTACAGGGGATATCGAACTTATACAAATAGCAGCGGGTTTGTTTGACCCATGGGAGAACGTCACAGAGACGCTGAAAGAACTGAAATGGCAAAAGCTTGAAAACAGACGCTGGTTACTTAGTATGTTCCAAGAACAAACATTAAGCGAGGAATCTAGGAATATACTACAACCCTACCTGGCGCACCAGTAGGAATGGCAAAAGTGAGATTACACTAATTACAGCGCGCATTGAGGCGTCTAAGAATGGGAAATACCCTCTGCGACGCACGTCATGGTGGTGTTGCAGAGTATGGATGTAGATGCAGAGCGTTCAGAGCATTATACTACTGCACCACCGCAGGAATGGTTACTTTAAACATGAATAATTCATTATTGTTGCAACAAATAATGGCATGACATGTTTTTGTTTTTATTGAATTCATTAATGGCGACCAAACCGAATTGTAAATGCCCAAGCAGTAGCTGGAAATTTATGAACATGCGATCCCTCGGATTCCGTTGTGACAGTCGTTGTAAGCAACTATTACAGATAACAGCAATGTGGCGTCACGTACCGAACTCGTAAAAGTACTTACAAAGGGCAATGAATTAGTAATATTTTTTTCAAAATCAGTTTGACGTCAATGTGGTTACTCATCAATTCATTTGTTTTAATGCATTATATATGTACGTACGTCTGGCTACTATCGGTCCAGTTACGAGAAAGATCCACACCACTGCCCTCTTGTATCAAGAGATACTATTAACATTACCATTTTACAAAATAATGGTATCTGAATTACGACGAGTTAAGAACTTTGTCTACGTCACAGTCTAGCTGAATGGGTGCGAACGGAAACTCAGTAATACAATATGAAGCTTCCACGAGCCACAACTTGCTTCAGTTTCCATGACTATTATTACAATTGTAAATCAGTGTCGAGTAGTTATCAATTGTTGTAAAAAGAAATTAAGTACAATTGAATACATTAATTGATTATGAGAAAGGAAACGAAAAATGAATGGGAATTGAGCGGCTGGGGTTATAGGCGCTACAGTCTGGAACCGCGCGACCGCTAAAGTCGCAGATTTGAATCCTGCCTCGGCCATGGATGTGTGTGACGTCCTTAAGTTAGTTAGATTTAAGTATTTCTGAGTTCTAGGTGGCTGATGACCTGAGAAGTCCCTTAGTGCTCAGAGCCATTTGATACATTTTGAAGCATTAACGATGGATTTTTATTTCGAGTTCAACTAAGAGAATGAGTACAGTATTAGAGGCATTCGTGTAACACCTTTTACGTATGTCATATTATGAATAACCATCTTACACAAACTGAAAGTATCGTAATGACGAACTTGATTTGTAAGAAACGTAAAGGACCACGAATACACACACTGAGGTGACAAAAGTCATGGGATAGCGATGTGCACATGTACAGATAGCTGTAGTACAAAGTACACAGGATATAAAAGGGCAGTATATTGGCGGTGCCATCATTTGTGGTGATGTGATTCATTTGAAAGAGCTTCCGACGTGTTATGGCAGCACAACGTGTTTTAACAAACTCTGAACGCGGTATGGTAGTTGGAGTTAGGCGCATACAACATTCCATTTCGTAAACCGTTACGGAATTCAATACTCCGAAATCCACAGCTTCAAGACTGTGCTGAGAGAATCAAATTTCAGGCATTACCTCTCACCACAGACAATACTGAGACCGACGGCCTTCACTTAACGAACGAGAGCAGGGGCGTTTGAATAGAATTTTAAGTCCTACAAGACAAGCAAACCACTGAAGTCAATGTGGGATTTACTATAAAAGTAGCCGTTAGGACAGTATGGCGAAATTTGGCGTAACGGGCTATAGAGCTAGCAACTGATGCAAGTGCCTTTGCTGACAGCACGGCATCCCATGCAACGCTTGTCCTGGGCTAGTGACCATATTGCTTGGAACCTATACGACTGGGAAACCGTTGCCTGGTACGTTAAGTCCTGATTTCAGCTGGTACAAGGTAATGACAGTGTTCGAGTTTGGTGCAGACTCCATGAAGCCAGGTCCAAAATTACCAGCAAGGTACCGTGCCAACTGGCGATGGCTCCATGATTGTTTGGGCTGTGTTTGCGTGCAATGGACTGGGTTCCCTGGCCCAACTGAACCGACCACTGTCTGGAAATGGTTATGTTTCGTCATTTTGAGAGCGTCTGCAGCCATTCATTACCTTCACGTTTCCTAACAAAGAAACCATGTCACTGAGAAACTGTTGTTCGCGGTTGGTTTTGAATAACATTCTTGACAGAGTGAGTGATTTCGCCGTCCACACCGACTGATATGAATCTCATCGAATATTTATGGGACATGATCGAGAGGTGCACAAAATCCTGCACTTTAAATACTTTCGTAACGATGAGTGACTATAGAGGCATCATGGCTCAGTGTTTCTGCAGGTGACTTTCAAAGACTTGTTGAGTACGTGATATGTAGAATTGCAGAACTACGCGGGGCAAAAGAAGGCCCGATACGATGTTAGGAGGTATCTTATGACTTTGTCATCTTAGCGTAGAAAGAAAAATGAGGATGAGATAAAGAGTATATGGTAAGAGCACCACAGACGTGAGGCGTGGGTTATCTGAGGAAGAGATTAAAAGAGACTTTGATTTATTTAGATAAAATAAATAAATTCAGACTTCTGCTGCAACAAAACAAGTAATTTTCAACTTTATGAGAGGGTTCTGATAGAAGAAGGAAATGAAGAGGAGAAGCAACAGTTTATAATGAATGTAACTGCCGAACAACTACGTAGTTAAAACAGTTATACGCCCACAACAAACTTTACAGATATTGAGGAGACGCTAAAGGAATTGAGGATGTAGGCAATGAAGGTGATGTTGCTAGCTATTTGAAAAGTCAGTTGTGTAGGTTCGAAATTGTATCCAGGAAAGTTACAGGATATGGAAAGAAACCCGATTTTTTTAAAAATACACCGGATATCTTCAGGTTTCTGAGTTTAACTTAGCTGCTGCTATTCTATCCTGTCCCAACCTCTTCATTCCAGAGCAGTGCTTAACACACCAGGACCTCAATAATTTTTTTTATATTTCTTCCCATCAATTTTTCTATAATGTTTTCTCTCTACGGCTCCCCCAAGTATTGCAAGAGTTGCGTCTTGATGTTTAGCACACATGGTGGAATCCTGTCACTTGTTCTACGCAGTGTTTTCTATAAACTCTCCTTCTCGCCGAATCTGTGGAGAACTTCTTTATGTCTTATCTTAGCAATCATCATAATTTTCAGTATTCTCCTGTAACATTATATCTTAAATGATGGTTCCTTTGCATATTGCACTGTGTTATAACGCTACACGACCCCAAGAATCACGTTACTGTACACTTAACTGACTTAGGAATATCTAAGAAAGAGAGAGACGTAAAAACACTAGCAGAGAAGAAGCAAGAAGCGGAAGTGATAAAACACGAAATATGTAAAACGAATAATACCCACAAAGAGATTGGAGTCTATTACGGAAAATGAGAGCTTCAGCATACATTACTCGTTCAATCAAAAACTACAAAAGATTTCACAGAGTAAAAGATGAGTCAGCTGAGGGTTACAGCAAGAACAGAGGATGAAAAAGAACGGAAACAAGTTCTGATTACGAAATCTCTCTTCGACGAACGAGAATAAGGCTGAGGTTATGAAAGATGGGAAAATTGCAACAACGGAAAATGCCTTTCGGAAAAAAAGGACATGTTGCAGAGCAAAAACTCAGGCTTCTGTTGAGCTCTATGGATAATATTCAGTCTTGGATCGAGCCAGAGTGTATTGTAATTAGACTAGAAGTTGGTTGTGAACGATGTAGAGGATGAAACGGTAACAACTGCAGACATTTCTATTGGTGACTGAGGACGGTCTACCAAACAACATTACACCGGAATTTACATCATTTGCAGAGCAATAATTAAAGAAACAACAAGTCGTATGTTTTTAGGTTGGGTAGTACCTCCAAGTATATGTGGCAAGAACAAGACATTCATGCTTATTTCCCCTGAGCACCAGGTAAATTGTTGAACTGTACATATAAACTCAAAATGGTAAGTCTATACATAGAGGTGCAGTCCACCGAATAGTGCTGTTATGGCTATGCAGAAAACTCTAGGTTGTAAAGCCTGTGCCGTGTTTGTAGGAAGTCTGTTCGACGAAGGGAAAAAACAACCAACTCACTGACGCATGTTCATATTAAGGTAAAACACATAAAAATATTTACACTTATACCAATTACACATTGTGTATTCTACCATTGAACGACGACCCACCGTAAGTGACCTGAAATTCTGCAAACGGTTATGTTTAAAAGTTTCTTTGACATATCTGTTGTTTGCAGCAACAAAGAGAAGAGGAGATCTTGTATCTGATATCACTAATGTCGACAGTGGACTCTGAGATAACATTTCTTATTCTAATGCATTTCTAGCCCTGGCCTCATTGCCATTCAAATTTACCTCTTGGAGCTGCTAAAACGCTGCCGCTTTCGAGTTCCACACAAGCTCTCTCTGTGGATGAAAGACTAAGACTTGGGTTCATTAAAAATTTATTCAGGATTGGTGAATAAATAAGTTATCTTGTAATATTGTGAAACTGGAAAAACAGCTTACAAACCGAGAACTAGGACATGGGACGAAGTGAAATATGGGGTAAAGAAAAGTATACATCAGCGTAATCGTTATATTGTTTCATCGATTTGATGTTAATTTCTGCCAACAAAATGTGTGTGTGTGTGTGTTACATTGGCCCTATTGTTCAAAACATGAGGCTAAAGCATAATCAATCTCGATGAGTGGATGCTTTGTTCACGACTTAGCTTTTTACAACGTTCGCAGTGTCAAATATATGCCCCCCCCCCCCCCCCCCCCAGTAATCCAGTAGGTCGTAGAACGTTATTGTGTCACATAATGCCCACTATTATGTTTTAGCTCGTTTTAGTCGACTAGAGTAATTTTGTGAATTACTTTGATATGGGACGCACGCCGACTAATTTAAGAGATGTGATTAATACACTAAAGAGGTTCGTCAAGGTATATTACTTACACCGCGACACTCTGAGCTTCATGAAGTCTGAAATCAGTTTTTCTTCGATGTGACGATAATATGTAAATCCATTGACGTGTTTTAGACCTTGTGATATTCCACGTGGCTTACTGTACGCGATACATATACAATGAAGCACCAAAGAAACTGGTATAAACATGTGTATTCAAATACAGAGACGGCACTGCGGTCGGAAACGCCTATATAAGGCAACAAGTGTCTGGCGCAGATGTCAGATAGGGTATTGCTGCTGCAATGGCAGGTTATCGAGATTTAAGTGAGTTTGAGCGTGGTGTCTTAGTCGGCGCACAAGCGATGCGACAAAGCATCTCCGAGGTAGCGATGGAGTGGGGATTTTCCATGCGACCATTTCACTAGTGTACCGTGAATATCAGGAATCCGGTAAAACATCAAAGCTCCGACATCGCTGCGGCCGAAAAAAGATCCTACAAGATCGGGACAAATTGATTCTCAAGAGAATCTCTGAACGTGACAGAAGTGCAACCCTTCCACAAATTACTGTAGATTTCGATACTGGGCCATCAAGAAGTGTCAGCGTGCGAACCATTCAACGAAACCGTCGATCTGAGTTTTCAGAGCCGAATGCCCACTCGTCTGCAATTGATGACTTCACGACACAAAGGTTTACGCCTCGCCTGGGTCCGTCGACACCGACATTGGTCTGTTGATGACTGCAAACATGTTGCTTGGTCAGACGAGTCTCGTTTCTAATTCTATCGAGTGGATGGACGTGTACGGGTATCGAGAGTACCTCACGAATGCATGGATCCTGCATGTCTGCACGGGACTGTTCAACCAGTTGCAAGTTCTGTAATGGTTGAGGAGTGTGCAGTACAAGACCACTAATACGGTTAGATAGGACTCTGACAAGTGACAAGTGCCTAATCATCCTGTCTGATCACCTGCATCCATTAATGTCCATTGTGCATTCCGACGCACTTAGGCAATTACAGCAGGACGTTGCGACATCCCAACGTCCATAATTTCTACAGAGTGGCTCCAGGAACACTCTTGTGAGATTAAACACTTCCACTGCCCACCAATCTCCTCAGAGATGCTTTTCAGATGCAATGTGCTTTGCAACGTGTTGTTCAGAAGAGCCCTTCACCCCCTCGTACTTTTACGGATTTATGGACAGTCCTGAATGATTTTATGTATCAGTTCCCTCCAGCAGTACCTCAGACATAAGTTGAGTCCATACCACATCTGTTGCGACACTTCCACGTGCTCGCGGCGACGTATACGATGTTAGGCACGTGTAATAGTTTCTTTGGTTCTTCAGTGTATATGTTAACGATATTTGTTAGTTGATTAACAGTATCTGGAGATGGAAACATGGTGCCGAAGCCGATTATGTGAACATTACATATTTTTAATCCATCGTTACGTAATAAATTACTATACATACGTTTTTTAATGCTGCATACTTACATTTGTCTATATGCCAAATTAAAAATAATGTATACGGTTGTCGCTTCCATTGATTCATCTTTTTTGGCAAGGTACGGTGATATCAACCAGTGCAGATGATTGAGAGATTTCATTACACTATTTCTCATTGCACATCGCTCGGTCTTCAAGACGGTACGCGCTAAGGTATGATCGTTGTTACATTGTTCTCTGGATAAAGGGCCACACTGCATTACGAAACAGTCTAGAATTAAACTAACACTTGCAAGGGTCTACGTCAGAGTTTCGGTTACTAAATAAATACAGTTGAAATTGGATACAATAGGTTCAGGGTATACATCGTTTAGTTATGGAGGACGCTGGCTTGGATGCAGGGATTCTTGAGCAGCGAGCCTCTGAGTTTTTGCATAATCATTTATTTTGGTAAACAGACAATGTTATACTTTTCTTTGCATGCTCGAATAAATTCAAAACAACCCCTGCAAAGGGGTAACGAGATTAGGAAAGTAAGAAGTTAGACAAATCTTAAGAATTCACACGGGACTCTGTCCCCTAAGCAATTAAGGATCTCAACAGTTGACATAATTTATAATAAAAATACTCAACACATCAGACATGGAACCAGAAATGTCCTTAGCCACATTAAGTAAAATTCAATGATTTAATGTAAAAAGCTTCTTATGCGGCATTCAGTCACTTCTGATGAAGCACCAATTTGAAATTAACACGCTGTTGAATAGAATACTTTGAGCAATCGTGCGTGACACATGGTCAAGTTTTACTTCTGGTTATAAAATATGTACCGTCAGTTAACAGATGAAATATTAGCTCAAAACTCTGATAATTAACAGGATTAAAGAAGGACACAATACACAGGAATTATATCAATATTTATAAACACAATATTTTGCTGAAGTCAAGGCAAATGACCCCAGCTGTACAACTAATCATCCGGGTAGCACATGTTCAATATACTGATGTCTGCTCAGTCACATCTGGCCGAAGCACAATTTTTGATAATCATTTGTGTCGTCTGGCAGTATGTCACGCCGCTTGAGAAATTAATTAAATGCTTCACAAATACTAGAGAGCTTCTACAAGAAAGCGAATGGCTCGATTAATTTACAAGTAACAAAGAAGTTAATTACACGAGAGCTAATACTACCGTCCCGCCCAGCAGAACAAATGGCTGCAACTGACACTGCAGTTAAAAAAAAAAAAGGTTAAAAAATCACGACCACATGGGCCAACAGCTCAAAAAACAAATAGAACATAACTTAATGCTGACAAATCGCACTCTGGAATCTAAGTCTTCGCCGAATGCAACTTGCAGAAACGAACTTCTAACAGGAGTTCAAAATAACTGTCTGCCGTTCGTCACTCATACCCGTTAGAATAATCACCAAGTGAATCAAAGAATTCCGTAGTCTTGAAGGAACTGAATTTGCCGGCTGTGTCGGGTAAATTCTGTGTGTTAAGCAGAAGTCGAGACCGAGGGCGGAACTTCAGCTTTCAGTGAAGTGCTGCTTGCACATCTCGCAACATGGACGCACGTAGAAGTATTTGCACAGATAACCATTCAAAATTATTTTATGGCTGTTTTGGACAGGGGATGAAATGATATATGCTGAGTCAGCCGTTGTGGACGAGCGGTTCTAGGCGCTTCAGTGTAGAACCACGCTACGGTCGTAAATTCGTATCCTGCCTAGGGCAGGTATGTGTGTGATGTCCTTAGGTTAGTTATGCTTAAGTAGTTCTAAGTTCTAGGGGACTGATGACCTCAGAAGTTAAGTCCCATAGTGCTCAGGGCCATTTGAACCATTTCTTGATTTACGCTGTTTGGCTTTAATTTTATGTTAAAATTTACAAAATATAAATACTCGTCGTGCAAATTATTTTAGTACATCTTTATTGAGCGCCAGACTGTTGGTCATCGTTCTCTTCAGCATCTTTGTCTTCCTCTACAGTTTCGTCGCTGTCATTTTCATCTAGATGGTAGAGATGGAGTGCCTGCGACCATTAAACTGATTTTCACTTGTAAAAATCAGTAGCTTCCCTCATTATGTTTTGGTCTGCTATAGATTAAATGTTGATCTGAACATAGTAACAATCTGTGTAGTACACCGCCGTTAGAATCCACATGTGAAAATGTACAAGAAAAATTAATTTTCTATTGCCGTGTGTGCTTGTTCCAGGCTTCAGCAGCTTCTTCCGACAATTGGCCTACAGGTAGATTTTTTTAGACCTGACTTTGTCACCTTGCATTAGAACTTCGAGAAGAGTTGATGACGTAAGATACCAACCATACAAATAGGTGTACATTTTTGCAGTTTTAAGAGCAAAGGCTGTAAGTATCCTGTTTGTATGTTGGCAGCGCTATAGGCTGTGTTAATATCGCTGACAGCGCTCTGCGCCCTCGGCAACAGGTTCTGTGGTTGGACGGAATAACAGCGAGTGCATAGAGAAATGTATGGACATGATACCGTATTCTTAGTGGAGAGTCTGCGTTGGTAGGACATACATTGTAAAGTGTGATGAAATGGAGTGCTTACAACAAAATACGCAAGGAAATGTATAATGACGTATGTTCGATTGGTAATGTTTGGGCAGTGGAATTATTGACAACTATACAATTTTTGGAACTGGATGTCACAAGAATAACGTAAAATTTTCTAAATACGTTGTCTGCTCTTCAATAAAATATTTCTCTTGCTAACCATATCCCTAATAGTAGTTAGACTCTATAGTAGTTAGAATCTTTTTATTTAGCTGGCTGTTGTTGGTGCTTGCTGTAACTGCTGTAGTTCGTGTTTTGAAGATTTTATGTGCGTCAAGTGACTTATGAAAAAGAAAGGGTCTCCAGTATCAGCATTCGTGATTCAAGTGAGTTTAGGCAATTAACAAAATTGGAGGTAGCTTCATATTTCTTTAACTTCATATTTTTTGATTTGTATTATTGTTAGGATATCTTGCAATTCAGGACCACTCTTTAGTGTTTATTATTGGAAATCATGTTGTCGATGGACAGCAGTAAGATAGCATTGGGCTTGTATATTGTGGGTAATAAATGAGTAGGTTTGAGATGCCTTCGTCAGAGAAAATTCTGTATGTCAGTGTTTCATAGAAAAAAAAACAACTGAAGAATTAAATTCAAGGTATCAAATCTTCTCACTATCAATGAAGCTTTCCCTCGAAGTATCTCAGATCACGACATAAAACAGTTGTTTGATTAGCTGGACATTTTAAAATTTCTGCAAGTGTTTCTCCCACTAACGGAAATTTCTCAACAATTTTTCTTCCCTTTAAGTTGCTTCCAAATATCGTACAAGGCTCTTCTGTTCTCAAAGAATCTACAATGGAACAAACGGAAAATTGCTATGTTTCTAGTGTAACTACTTTAACATTTCACTTTCAATCAATAAAAAACAAAATGTTACTGTGCCAAACAGTTGCCTCGGTTTGAATTTCGTGGCTGTACAAAGAATATAGCTCGAGAAGCTCAACAGGTAACTAAGGCACTGAAATCTCGAGATTTTGAGGTAACAGACTCACCTATAGGAATAGTCTATAAATGTAAAATTCAACCAATAAAATAATAAGGGTATGGCGTAAGATAAAGTACATAGTGCTTATTTCCACACTCAATAGGTGTTTAATTTCAGGACATATATACAGCCACTTCAGTTGCACAAAATTTTGTCAATTGATCACGGTTTCGATTGCACTATGGGAATCGTCATCAGAATAAAAAGTTACGTGAAATACATGTAATCACACCATGACTTAAAATGTATGTGCACAAGTGATCTCGTCCAACAGAAATGTCATACGAATAAAAATCATGGTAAATTGACAAAATTTTGCGCAACCGAAGTGGCTTTAAATATGTACTGAAATTAAATAGCGTACGGTTGCTGGATCACAGTCAATAAAGTGTTTAAATTTTCAATAGGTGTTTTTATCGAACTGTGACCACAAAAGGGAGGTAAACAACAAACAAGAGTGCCAGGACCAACACCTGTAATTCCCATTGCGTATGGTTTCCGACTGAATTTGCAAGAGGTGGCATGATCGTAGAGGAAGTTTCGCTGCCGAAAGACGGCAAGTTATTGAACCTGAAGATCAATGCGTTAGAAGAGATTTTACAGTATTTTGGCTATATCGACTTTGACCGGTTTTAGAGCGCAAATACTTTTACGTTGGTTGGGTGGCCCAGCGACAACATGCCAACTTTCTGCTTTCTCTCTCTCTCTCTCTCTGTCTCTCTCTCTCTCTAGTGTATTGCATCGTCTATCTTCCGGTTGACGGCTAATCTAAAACTGCCAATCGGACCACCTGTCGGTCGTAAACCCCAGAACGTCAGACCAATAGCCGGTTTCCTCCACCTGGCCAACGCACGGAATGCTCACTTTTCACAACCAAGGCTTCTTTTCGCGCTTGCACGCTGTTTAGAAGTTCTCCCAAGCCGCGGCTGTGCCCTCTCGGCAAAGGGAGGACCAGGATCCCCCTATGCCTCAGCAGAATTCGATACAGTTACACTCCTGGAAATTGAAATAAGAACAACGTGAATTCATTGTCCCGGGAAGGGGAAACTGTATTGACACATTCCTGGGGTCAGATACATCACATGATCACACTGACAGAACCACAGGCACATAGACACAGTCAACAGAGCATGCACAATGTCGGCACAAGTACAGTGTACATCCACCTTTCGCAGCAATGCAGGCTGCTATTCTCCCATGGAGACGATCGTAGAGATTCTGGATGTAGTCCTGTGGAACGGCTTGCCATGCCATTTCCACCTGGCGCCTCAGTTGGACCAGCGTTCGTGCTGAACGTGCAGACCGCGTGAGACGACGCCTCATCCAGTCCCAAACATGCTCAATGGGGGACAGATCCGGAGATCTTACTGGCCAGGGTAGTTGACGTACACCTTCTAGAGCACGTTGGGTGGCAGGGGATACATGCGGACGTGCATTGTCCTGTTGGAACAGCAAGTTCCCTTGTCGGTTTAGGAATGGTAGAACGATGGGTTCGATGACGGTTTGGATGTACCGTGCACTATCACTGTCCCCTCGACGATCACCCGAGGTGTACGGCCAGTGTAGGAGATCGCTCCCCACAACATGATGCCGGGTGTTGGCCCTGTGTGCCTCGGTAGTATGCAGTCCAGATTGTGACGCTCATCTGCACGGCGCCAAACACGCATACGACCATCATTGGCACCAAGGCAGAAGCGACGCTCATCGCTGAAGACGACACGTCTCCCTCCATTCACGCCTGTCGCGACACCACTGGAGGCGGGCTGCACGATGTTGGGGCGTGAGCGGAAGACGGCCTAACGGTGTGTGGGACCGTAGCCCAGCTTCATGGAGACGGTTGCGAATGGTCCTCGCCGATACCCCAGGAGCAACAGTGTCCCTAATTTGCTGGGAAATGGCGGTGCGGTCCCCTACGGCACTGCGTATGATCCTACAGTCTTGGCGTGCATCCGTGCGTCGCTGCGGTCCGGTCCCAGGTCGACGGGCACGTGCACCTTCCGCCGACCACTGGCGACAACATCGATGTACTGTGGAGACCTCACGCCCCACGTGTTGAGCAATTCGGCGGTACGTCCACCCGGCCTCCCGCATGCGCACTATACGCCCTCGCTCAAAGTCCGTCAACTGCACATACGGTTCACGTCCACGCAGTCGCGGCATGCTACCAGTGTTAAAGACTGCGATGGAGCTCCGTAGGCCACGGCAAACTGGCTGACACTGACGGCGGCGGTGCACAAATGCTCCGCAGCTAGCGCCATTCGACGGCCAACACCGCGGTTCCTGTTGTGTCCGCTGTGCCGTGCGTGTGATCATTGTACAGCCCTCTCGCAGTGTCCGGAGCAAGTATTGTGGGTCTGACACACCGGTGTCAATGTGTTCTTTTTTCCATTTCCAGGAGTGTATATCAACAATGTGTATAAGAATGTAAGCAAAGAAGATCATAGTTTGAGTTTACAGTAGGCGGTGACACCATTGCGGCCGGAATACAACATTAGGTTTGAGGGAAGGCAGGGCAGGGGAGGAGCCGCGTCACCTTCCAATTATCTGTGTCAGTATTCACCTTAGGCGATGTAGTGGAACCACGGAAACCTTATTGGCAGGACGGGGATTTAATACGTTCTCCTCCTGAACGCGGGTCTAGTGCCTTGGCGCTGTCTGTAGAGAGAATGAGTAGGCTGACTAGACGTCCCGCTTTTATCGGAACAGTCCCGGTTTTCACGTGAATGTTCTGGTCTCCCGATACACAATTGTCCCAGTTTTTAATCGAGAAACAAAATGCGTGCAAAAACACTTCTCATTTAACTAAATATTTGAGAAAAACAAGTTTCTCAGATGGACAGCGTTGTAGAAATGCAGGATATTTACAATTTTCCTTCAGACTTTAACGCACTTTAGGATTTTAACACACTTAAAACTATACTCGATATTAACAAATCATTTTCAAGATGTGATATGATAAGCCAAAAAGTTTTGTTTCCTCATTAAAGCACATCTATGTGTGCAATCTTAAAGACATGGTTACGCTCTAGTCGGAATTCCATTTCTCTTCATGTACCATTCAAAATCTTCACGGTAACATGTTCAAATGCATTGTCTGTCTTCAAGTCCTGTAGGCGTCCAGTTCACCTATCAGGAACCTCTTCATTTCTAAATTGACGCACCTTCAGGGACAAGTTCGGTCGTGTCCCATCCTGCTAGAATGTGACATCAGGCTGCAGGTGTTCCAATTGTGACCACAAACTCTTGCACAATACCCAGGTAAACATCATTGCTGACGGCAGATTCCCTGAGAAAAAATGGACAAATGCAATTGACTTTGGGACTGTTTCTTTCCATTTCAAGTGTAACATGAGGATGCAGTGATCGCCGTATACAAGAGTCATGACGATACATGAAATGTTAGCTGAGCAGAGAAACGAATATTTTCCAAAAAGCCATTGTTTGCGTCAGTCTTGCATAACATATTCACTGAAATCTGTTCGCTCTGAGATTTGTCGGTAGACTGTAATGGCTGAAGTAGCTGTACCTTGAAGAGACGTTGCCGTAACCTCTTAAGCAAGACATTGTGCACTGTTGATCGTCTATTTCCAACTCTCTGGACACCGTACGCACCGTATTTGTCGGACGCCTTATAAACACCTGTCGTACCTTATCCACGCTGGCGTCTGAAATAAATGGGTGTCCCGCCGTTTTTTTTTTTTTATGGAGAACACTACCTGTTTCAGTGACTGACGATTGCCAAGCCCGAGTAAATGGTTCAGATGATAGTAGCCTCCCACGCCGTGTTTGGAAGCTTCGTTGCTCTTGAATATCGGCAGTGATCTGTAAGAATCAGGCCACGCTGAGGTTCCTCCTGTGGCGTCCACATTATAACAGGTCTTCAATTTTGCGACAAAATTGCGTCACCTAATTATGTCATCACATGTTAAAAGCCATTTCTTAATAGCTAAGTACTATGTAAATGACTAAAGATTGCAGAAAAAACACTGGAACACCAAAGAGACAGGTATAGGCATGCATATTCAACTACAGAGATATATATACAGGCAGAATAAGGCGCTGCGGTCGGCAACGCCTGTATGTGGCAAAAAGTGTCTGACGCAGTTGTTAGAATGGCTGCTGCTGCTACAATGGTAGGTTATCAAGATCAAAGTGAGTTTGAATGTGGTGTTACAGTCGGCACACGGGCGATTGGACACAGCATCACAGTGGTAGCTATGAAGGGATATTCCCGTATGACAATTTCACGAGTGTACCGCACTTATCAGGAACCCGGTAGAAAATCAAATCTCCGACATCGCTGAGACCGGAAGAAAGATCCTTCAAGAACGGGACCAACCAACGACGACTGAAGAGAATGGTTCCGCATGATAGAAGTGTAACCCTTCCGCAAACTGCTGCAGAATTCAGTGCTGGGCCATCAACAAGTGTCAGCGTGCGAACCATTCAACGAAACATCATCGGTATGGGCTTTCGGAGCCGAAGGCCCGTTCGTGTAGCTTGATAACTGCAAGACACAAAGCTTTACGCCTCACCTGGGCCCGTCAACACGGACATTTGACTTTGGGTGGCTAGCAACATGTTGTCTGGTCGGATGAGTCTCGTTTCAAATTGCATCGTGCGGATGGAATCCATGGACCCTCCAAGTCACCAGGGAACTGTTCAAACTACTGCAGGCTCTGTAATGATGTGAGGTTGTGTGAAGTCGGGGTGATATGGGACCCATGATACGTCTAGATACGACTCTGACGAGTGACAAGTGCATAAGCATCCTGTCTGATCACCTGCATCCATTCATTGCGCATTCCGACGGACTTGGGAAATTCCAGCAGGAAGCTGCAACATCCCAATGTTCATCATTTCTACAGAGTGTCTCCAGGAACACTCTTCTGAAATTAAACACTTCCGTTGGTCAACAGATTCCTGAGACATTACGGATTTATGGACAGTCCTGCTGAATTCAGATGCCTCCCGCACTACTTCAGCCATTAGTAGAGTCTATGCGTCGTCGTGTTGTGACACTTCTGCTTGAACACGGGGGCCCTACACGATATTAGGCAGATGAAACTGTTTGTTTGGCTATTCAGTGTATACCCAGTCCACTACGATGAAGTATGTAGCAGTTTTATTTTTTTATTTTTGAGAAAAAGAATTTAATTTATGTTTAATGTATCTAATTTTTCCTTTTAAATACACAAAATACTTGGAATGGCTTTTTCACAGGCTGCTTCGCCATAGCCCTATTATAAATTTCAAAATATCACAATAAATAGGGAGACAAGTGTAAGTGTAGTAACGATGTTAGGTATAAAGTATGAACACAAGTGCCAGAGTTTCTTCTCTTTTAAATCTAGTCAGCGTAGAGAATGAGTTGAAAGAAGAGTGTTATTAATGTACATAAGAGGCTAAGGTAATAGAAGTAGACAGTGGCTGGTACGTAATAGCTCCCATTCTTGAGTCAAATTTTTACCTATATTTTCATACAACTAGACATCGACCATTATGATATCACGAAAAATGGGAAATATTTGGAAGTGTGGAGGCATCCTTTTCATATTTCCTTCGGTTTTACGAAATTACACCAGTTATTAGCAGTTGTAAAGCTTTCCTCCCCGTTGTTTCTTAAATAATCAGGAAAATTAGTAGTTATTTTTAATTGTCAAATACCTCGATAATTTGTCTGTCCCAGGAAAAGAAACTATTTCTTTAACAACTGCTGTACAGAGAGAGATACGGAAAGCAGATTGTCTGCGGTATGACGCGAGCATGCTGCTGAATGTGTCTCGAGGGGAGAACAGAGTAACAGGAAGATATGCTATCGGTGCCTAACTGCCCCTTTGTGTCCAATTCACTTGCTGCGCCATTCACTCCAGCGGCTATCGATGGTCGTTGGCCGCGGGGCTGGAGACATTTCCACATAACTTCGACATACTATAAGTCGTATCCGATCCATCCAGTTGCGGAAAGTCTTGCGCGAGGTAAGGATAACTGCAGTTCTGATACTGGCTGAAGTAGCAAATACAGTGGCACAGAAGGTAGACGATTTGATGATTTAATTTGATTAATCCAGGGAGACAAGGAAATAGTGGCATGAGCCCTCTGTTGTTCGCTTTGAAATAGTTTATCGTGTGGTTTGGCCAGCTGTGATTCTAGCAAAGCCAACCGGCACATTTAAGAAGTAGTAGAAGAGGCTTTACTGGTTCCTTATTAGACACTATTTCCGTAGGCTCTCTCGACCGGAATATTCTGTGCCTTTTGGTCCTAGGACTTCACTTTGGAAGATTAGAAACGTTGCGCTTTCATCTTCCTCACCACACAGTCTACACTTACGGGTTTCTTACTCTATACCCATCTCGTGTAGTTGTTTCTTAAAGTTCCCAATGCTAGTCATGACCCTACCATACGTTTAACATGTTCCCTGCTCAAGTTCTGTATCATAGAACCTCTTTTGAAACAAGATTTCGACATAATTAGATTGCGACCTTTCTGCTTAGTCCTACATAGTTTTGATTCCATCACCACCTTAGTTATGGTTAGGACAGGTTAAGTACAATAAATGAAGTCGCCACGCCTACCCTTGCGTCTGTCAGATTGTTCGTTGACACTAATTTCTGAGTGACCAGGGGCCTAAAGCAGGTTTACCCTGTCGCTTTATCCTAGTCTTCCTAGGACTTAATTGCTTTCAGCAACGATCATTGATCTCACTGCATAGGTTGGCAGTGATTTCAGAGCTGCTTGTCTGTCTCAATTTAGATGCTATGCTGTGGTCCTTGTAGCAGCTACGAACTTTCTCATGCTTTCATACTGCCATAATGGATATTTCAACCTGGGATATTGCGACCAGTATCGATAAACTCCCTGTGGTCTAGGCTTTAATCAAAAAATTTCGGCCCCAGCACCTTCATCTCTTTTAGACCTGTCAGCAAACACAATATGTCTCCCTAACAAACTTGTGGTTCATTCTTCCATTGATCCCTTCTTCTAATTGTAACACTGAAAGATTTATTGGAGCAGCTGGAAGTTATTGTACGAAGACCGGGAATTTTCTTGACCATTGCCATATTTACTACTCTCACTGTATTGATTTGAGATTCTGAATATTCTAAGGGAACCCAGCTATTTCCAGTTTTAAACCAGTATGTCCTGTCGCTACCTCCATCGTAATCCAGAGGTTTAATGAAGGCATGTGCACCATGGTTCCAATCCTAGCAGCAGGTGTACTACTGATTCAGCCTATTATAGCTAAGCATAAGCACGCCAATGCCGCAAATTTCCAAGTCCTTTAGCACCCACGTTCTGCTCTACTTTATTCCATTATGTTGTAGCCCCATAAATTATCTTACGATTGACTTTTAGCGATATATAGTGAAACCTTCCCGTCTAATATTGGATGAACGTTTGCTTGCTGACTGAACGCTGCGTCTCTTAAAATCTTTTAACTGCTGCTCTGTCAAGACTACCTGCTGATTATTACGACGAAACATAAAATGTGTTGTCGCCGTGGCCCTCAGTCGTTACCTGAAATTATTAAGACTGATTCTTACCTTTAATTATTTATACTGGATCGCCATCTGACTGCTACAGCAAACTGTGGAATGAATATACTTACTTCTCTTTAACATAATTATAAGCTGCTGGTGGAGTTTCATAATACTTTGTGACTGGAATTCTTTAAGTTGAAGTTAATTTAGATTTGATAAAAGCTGAAGCTCAGTTTAGACTTTTCTTTTAAGATAACAATAAATTCCGTAAAGCATTTACGTGAATGATTTTGGGATAGAAAATTCTTAATGCATTTAATCTGGTAGAAGTTAACTATATTCTGAGAACGATCTTGACAAACAATTACAAGGGGTATAGTTCTTTACAAAAATTCTTAAAAAGTAGCGTTGCGCTACATACCTAATTTTCCATCAAAATTACATAACTATATTCTGAGAACGATCTTGACAAACAATTACAAGGGGCATAGTTCTTTACAAAAATTCTTAAAAACTAGCATTGCGCTACATATAGCGAGTGGCTGGCGAGCACACCGCTTCTTTCAAAGTGTTAATTCATACCTCGCTTACAGCGACCTCCTCTCATGTCTCGCTAGCTACGACTGCCTCGTCTCACATCTTACTCGCAACTGCTCGCTTCCAACGCTCAATGCTACAAAAGTGCGGTCTCGCCGCCAACAATGGTTTTTGGTGCAGACAATCCCTGCTACCATTACAGATGTATTACTGCGCGCTGTTTCCCGCTCTTTCTCAAAATGTATCTATGCGCGGTTTCCCGCTCTTTCTCAATAATACACAATGCAATTTAATTAACAAAACAATTTAAATAAGAAACAGTTCAGATAATTACATGCTAAAACAGTTTAAATACGCCTATTACATGATTACATATGCCGCTACTCGGCTTTCTTAAAATTTTACTACGTTGTTGAGTCATATGGACTCAACATAAGTATAAAATTTGATTATAGAAAATAGTTTGAACAAAGTGTATACACAAATGCTGTCATACGAAATGATTTGTCTATCTCTAATAAAGAGAATATGTAAATAGAAAGGGTTTTAGTAGGAATTGTACATCAAGTAAAATTTGGTTCCCTTAAATTTAACAACAAAAATAAGAGTAAATGTGAAAATCAATATACAGATCATATGAAGCAATTGAAAGTTTACATTATGAAACATTTAATTCAAATTGGCATCTCTTAGTACCACAATTAAGGAAGGTACAAAAGGAATTGGATAGCATGGTCAAAGCACTGGCAACTGTCTGTGAATGCACTCAAAAGTCTGTTCCTTTCCCTCACATAGCACAACACCAGGTTTCGCCATGTGGTTCCATCATCGGCTTGCTCCATAGTTTTAGTGTACCCAAACACTAAGTACGTCGTCGAATAGCCTGAGTTGCCGCAGCCACATCAGGATTAAGTTCCATCTCCAATGGTCCATTAAGGTTGGTGGTGTGCATCTTGGTATGCAAACACCTATTGTCGTACATCATACTGTGGTGTGTATCTAGGTATGCAGGCACCAATTGACATACATCGGGCTGTGGTGTGCATCTAGGTATGCAAACACCTCGTCGAGAACATCATTGGTTGAAGTCACGTGTTTCACAATTCACTGATTCTGTGCTCAATAACCATGGGGATGCACAGGAATTAAGGTACGGGTAAAATTGTTTTGGCAATGGGTTCACGGACATTGTTGGTACCATAATTTGACTACCAAATAATTTTCCCTATGACAAAATATGTTGTGTCGTAATTTGTAACAATATGTAGTTTTAATTTAAGAATTCTTCCAGAAAATTATTCCCATATATAAAAGACATAAAAGTTCCTACTTATTCAGTATTTGATAGTATACAGATTTGTTATAGACAAGTACATTATTACTTATTCTGTATTTACATATCTTAGTTTCTTACATCATTAATTATAAATTTTGTTGACAATGCATTTCTTGACTTACTGTCCTAAAATTTTATCTTCCATTTAGGGGTGTAGTCGTCAGTTATGAGTCGTCAAATGTCAGGTCATAATATACAATAAAATTACTGTCATAAAATTATTTAAAGTATTCTTTTGCAGCTGAAAATTAAGGTAAACATTATTCTGGTTAGACATTGTAATGTGTGGTCCCCATCCATAGTGTTGCATTGTGTCACATGCTAGCAAAATTATTTCTTAACATTATACATTTCTTATATACTAACATAACATACACATTCTTCTTCTGCATCTGTGTCAACTCTCTGCATAACCTGTTATAAACATTCAGCATTAATTAACGTCAGCGCACGGCATGACTTATTATAAAACATTCAGTATTAATTATCGTCAGTGCACGGCATGACTTCAATAAACATCTTCTGGTACTTCTCGTCCGCTCCTGGCATGACCTACAAAACACTTTATCATAATATTAACTGCTGCAAAATCACGTCAGCTCCCGGCATGACCTATAAAATTTCTGTAATGACAATTAGCGTCAGCTATCTGCGTGACCTAAAGATTCACATCCTTATTCTAACTAAAACTACGTTTCATTTTGATGACGTGTGACAACAATGCTGCATTCTGGAATAAAGAGTACATGTTAATGTTACCACTAAAATAATTGATTAATGAACGATCTATATTATCAGTTTAGCTATTGCAAAAATCGACATTTTCTTAAGTAATTATGTCACGTTATAAAAAAAATTTCTTTCATTTATGAGCTCTCAGTGCACAAATTCATACGTCGTGTCGTTGTCTGCATGTTCTCTTTAAGTTAGGAAATGTTTCTCGTGTTTTTATTTGTCTTGGCTGGCGTAGCATCATTAAGTACTGCTGTGTTCTTTAAGGTACGGTGAAATATTAGCGGCCCGCTGCGTGTCGCGGCTTTGTTTGTTACTGAAGCGCGCTGAAACTACCATTGTTGCATACTTACGTGTCACGCCGTCCTTTCGTCAGCTGAAATGCAAAAATTTAAGTCAAGAAATGTTTCACGTTGGATACATGATGATTCCCTAATGATTTCTTCTTACATAGCGTTTCCACATGCACTACATTAGCGTGTGGAATATTACGAACTCTGTAAAGGCCTGCATACAGAAGTTCGAATTTACGGCATCTGTGCTTACCTTTGTTGGAAAGAAAATGAGTGCGAATCAGTACTTTGTCGCCAATCTCGTACTTCTGTAGTCGACTTACCTGCTTCTGTTGTTTCTTCCGCTGATCTGCAGCTCTTTTAGTGTTTGCTAATGCTGTGTCTATTATTTCACAATGTCGAAGCCTACGCGTCTTAGGAAAAGTAATTAGTTCGGTAATTTTGTTCGGTGGGTCTTTATTTGTCAGTATTACGGTTGGTGATAGCATCGTAGATTCATTGGGTATTGCATTTATCACTTCTTGAAACTGTAAAATATATTTATCCCATGTTGTATGTCTTTTATGACAATAAATTCTGCATAACTTCCCAATCTCTTTCATTATTCTTTCTGATGGGTTGGAAGAACTGTGATATCTTGATATGTAAATAGGTGTTATGTTCTTACTTTCTAACATTTTCTTCCGTACGTCTGACCTAAACTGCGGACCGTTATCCGAAATAACCTTCTGTACACGTCCTACTACTGATAGAAAATCTCTTACAAACGCTCTTGATACTGTTCTTGCTGTTGCTTTCCTTAGTGGAGAAAATGTTACAAATTTGGATGTTAGTTCTACAGCTACAAAAATATAACTATAACCATTACTTGTTCTGGGGATTGGACCGAAAAGATCCACTGCTGCCATGTGTCTTAACTTAACCGGTATGATGGGATACAATGGTGGAATGTGTGACACTGTTGATGATTTAGCTTTTTGACATATCTTGCATGATGCTATTACTTTTCTTATGTGTTTTTCCATGTTATTAAAGTGGCAATTTTGTCGCAGAATCAGAAAGCATTTCCTCGCTCCGTAGTGTCCATAACTTAGATGTGTATACCATATCAGTTTATTTACGATCCCTTCCGGAATGCATAAAAGCCAATTATTACCGTCTCGGTATGATCGAATAAAGAGTATATTTTGATGTACAGTGTAATGAAGTCTGACTTTAGCGTTACTTCTGTCTTTCAAAAGCGTTACAATCTCTTTCAGTGTTTCATCTTTCTGCTGTTCTCTCTCTATATCCTGTAATGCTGCTGATATAAAGTTTTCGAAAGCTACTTGTTTAATATACATAATACTATGGTTGTTGTAGCAAAAGGTATTTTCTTTCTCCATGCGTTTATTGTGAATGGACCTCGACAATGCGTCGGCAACAGTATTCTGCGTGCCTGGAATGTGTATAATGGTAAAATCAAACTCTTGTAAGTATAATTTCCAGCGGCTTAATCTATCGTGCGTAAGTTTTGCTGACAATAAAAACTGGATTGCTCGGTGATCGGTATATATTGTTGTATGTCGGCCATATAGAAAATGACGGAATCGCTTAAAAGCGTAAATTACACATAGTGTCTCTAATTCTGTTACAGAATAATTGCGCTCTGCTGGAGAAAGTATCCTGCTTGCAAAAGCAATGTGTTTCACGACTGTCTTATCTTCTTCCTTTATTTCTTGGAAAATATGTACTCCTAGTGCTGTGGTTGAACTATCTGTTGCAACGGAAAAGTTTTGTGTTGGGTCACTGTGTGATAACAAAGGTGCTTTTAATAATGCTTCTTTCAAGTTCTCGAATTCAGCTTCAACGTCTTCATTCCATGACCAAAGTGTGTTTTTACTTGTAAGCTGGTATAGCAAGGGCGTGTCTAATGCTTTGTAGTGGATAAATTTTCTAAAATAATTGATAAGACCTAAAAAGCTCCGAAGTTCCTTTTTGTTTGTTGGCACGTCGATGTCTTTCAGTGCTTGCAATTTGTCAGGGTCTGGTGCGATACCTGTTTGTGAGATAATGTGCCCTAGAAATTTTATTGACGCTTTACCAAATTCAGATTTACACAAGTTTATAGTTATACCATTCTGCTCGAATGTATTCAGTAATTGTTGAAGAGTATGATTGTGTTGTTCCCAGTTTTCTGCTGCAATTAAAATGTCATCGACATATGTAGTAATTTTGTTTTTCAGATCTTGTGGTAGAATAGTATTCATGCCTCGTATAAAGGCGGCAGACGAAATCGTTAGTCCAAACGGAAGTTTACAAAATTGATAGCATTCCCCAAAACAAAGGAATGCCGTATATTTTCGGCAATTTGGGTGTAGTTGGATTTGCCAAAACCCTGATTTGAGGTCGAGTGTAGTATAAATGGAGGTGCCATGAAATTTTTGCAGTAACTCTTCTAACGTCTGTGGTCGGTCGGTTTCTGTAATGATTATTTTATTAACTTGACGTGAATCTAAAACTAAACGTAGTGATCCATCCTTCTTTTCAACAATGTGTAGTGGATTTATATATTGGCTGGCTGCTGGTTCTATTATTCCTTGATCGATCATTGCTCGTAATTCTTTCTTAACTGCTTCTGTGTGTATGTGTGGGATTGGATAATGCTTTGCTTTGAAAGTCTCGTGTGGTTTCACCTGAAATTCGTACATAAATCCTGTCATTGTTCCTGGAACATTGGCAAAACTGCTTTGTGTTGTACCAGAATATTTTCAAGTTCTGTGCGTTCTGCGTCGCATTTTGCTACACTATTGTCTACCTTGCGTGTAATTGTCTCGAACATATTGTACTCCTGTTCCTCTACCAAGTCATTATTAAGTGTGTTCGTGTATAATGCGATATAACAATCGTTATCTTGAGAATCAGTAATAATCTCGATCCTGTGCATATTTTGTTCTTCGGAGGATACTGTGTTTTGAAATCTTACGATCACTTCCCTGTTTTCTTTTTGTAGTGTGAGGTATGACGATTTGAAGTCAATCTTCGCATCGTACTGAACAAGAAAATTTATTCCTAATATCATGTCTGTTGTTAAATTCGGAACTATCCAACAATCACTGTGGAACGTTTCCCCTGCAAAAACAAGTGTTAATTGTGTCTGTCTTTTAACTTCAATGCCTTTTCCTGCAAAAGCTCCCTTGACCTTCGTTCTGTTTAAAGGAAATACTGGGTAATCATTATTGCTATTGCATCTGTTAAATGTGTCTTCGTTAATTACGCACATAGGTGAACCTGAATCAGTTATCGCTAAAATATTGTGCGACTGTAAATTTATCTCTATTATTCGGTGATATATTGTTTTCTGTAGGATTGGTTTTTCCTGTAACAATGTGTCTCTCACGTCGTCAAATGTAATGGCATTTTCGGTCGTTATGTTTTCTCTGTGTGATTTCATAGTATCGACATTAAGAGATTCATTGCAGGTTTTCTCTAGTCATAATTCTTCCGATATGTGATTTTCAGCTTGGGAGTTTGGTATGTGTTCTATCAACTGTACAGTTCTGCCGTTTTGATTATTAGCAGTGTCTGGTGGATGAAATCTGGTGTCTGGTACATTCATACGGTAACGCAGCTGTTGGGCCCTGTTGTAGTTTCCGTTAAAATTGTCATTGTGGAACGTCCTCGGCGGTCTGTGTTCGTTTTCTTTTCTCCTGTCGTTATAACTGTGACTGTACGGCAGCCCACCTGCACCCCGTAGAAACGTTTGTTTTTGTTCATTTTGCGGTCGACCCGCGTAATGGCCTTCCCCGGTCGCATTATCTGAGCGATGATTCATATGGAAATTTGACCTATTCGGTTGCGTGTTAAGTCTCGGATTCTGTTGCTGTCCTGAATATAAATTTACCGTGTCAGTATAATGTTTTTCATTACTCCTGTTTTCGTTGTCATTTTCGCTGCGAAAGCGTTTACTCGGATTGTTATTACCAAATCGTGTTTGTTCAAAAGTAGCTGAGTTTGTTTGTTTTCCGTTCTGTCGTGAAAAATTTTTGTTAACAAATGCGTAGTCTGCCTGGTGTGCTTCTAATAGTTGTAAGATGTCTCTAAAAGCGGATACATTGTCCTTTTGTTGCCCTGTCAGTAATGACACTTTCAAAGCTCTGGGCAGTTTTGAAATGCAAAGCTGTATTAATGCCGATTGACTGTATGGCTCGTTGAGGTACTGGTTCTGTTCCACCATGTACTCGAAAAATTGTGTGATTGTTGGAAAGGTAGAATTTTCAAAGTTTGGCAAACTAAGTAGCCGATCTTTGATGCTGTTTTGTGTAGTGTCAGACCAATATGCTGATAAAAATGCTTCCTCAAATGCTTCTACGGAAAAACATTGTCTACCAATTGGTCGCATTCGTCGTGCTGGTTCTCCTTCAAGAAAACTGACAATAAATTCTAACTTATGTTGTACTGGCCATGATGGTGGAAGTGCTCCCCTGAACTGTTGGATAAAATCCAACGGATGTATTTGCGCCCTGTCGTTTTTAAATGTTTTAAACTTTCTAACTGAAAGAAAATGTTTGTGATCAAAACTGTCATGTCTGTGTGTGTAAGTGTTGTCGTATTGTCTTGAATATGGATTCGGGTGTCTTTCTTTCTGGGTAAAATCTCTTACTCTCTGAAGTCTACCAACATTATATGTATTATGGATCTGAGGCATTTCGTAACGGTGTGTGTTCTGTTGAAAATGATTATGTGCGGCGGTTTCTTGTGCGTCCGCTATCTCTTGCTGTAGAGAATTTATTTGCTGATGCAATGAATCATTACGCGATTTTAGATCTGTGATAGTTTGTTGTATATTTGTCAATGGCGTGTTATTACTATTAGAGTTCTGTTGCACTGGGACTGGTGAAGTGTCGTCTGATCTCTCGTCATTGTTAGTATCTAAAAGATCTATTCTTGTAGTGAGTTCATTGATCTTTTCTGTCAGTTCGTTTCGTAATTTACGGTTGCTTTTGGTGACTTTCTTAAAATCTGCCTTTAAATTTTCTGTGTCATGGTTAATTTCTATGTGTTCTATTTTGTCCTCTGTTAATTTATCTTTAACATTCTGGATTTCAGTGTCTGTAGAAGTTTTCACATCGATTGTCTGTGTTTGGATTTCTGTAAGCCTGTCTTGTATTTGATTATTTGTTTCTTTGACCGTTTCGATTTCTTCCGAGATCGACTGTATGTGATTGTCTACATATGTTTTGCCCTGGGCAAACACTTTCTTTTTGTCGTCCTGACGCTGTTTAGTGATTGTTTGTAGTAATTCTTTTCGTTCATTATCCTGCGATCGCACCAGTTTACGGTGACGTATCAAACAGTTTTCTGTGTGATTGTTAAAACGTTCATCAATCTGAGCGTTTTGTTTAGCAGAGTTTTCTGTCATTGTTTCCCGTATACTAACTGCAAATGTTGCTTGGTTATCGGATATTTCTTGAATTTTGTCGCGTAATTCTTGTGTTGATTGTGAACATTTTTCAGCGACTGTTTGAATTTCTACTTTGATTTCGTGTTTTAGATTTTGGTACATGTTGTCTAATTTCTGATCTGTGTGTGCGTGTTCTGCCTTAATTTCGTTTTTTAGATCTTGTGACCTTTTTTCTAATTCTTGTGACCCTCTGTTAAAGTTTTGATTCATGTCTTGTCTCATTTGTAGCAAAAATGCCATTATTGGATCCGTTTCGCATTGACTTCTGTGTGTATTTGTATTCGTTGTTAAAGGCTGTAGATCTGTGTTCATTTGAACATCCTCAGATGATTGTGACTGCGTCACGTTTTCCGTAATTTCGGAATTTTGGTCATGAGAACTGTTGGATCTGCTACGCAGGTTGTGTAGCTGTGTACCGTTTGAATCTAAATCAGTGCTTAATGGAGTCTCTCTGTCTGACTGCATTGTAGTGGTTTCGTTACTGAAACTGTTATGTCTACTATGCGGAATTTGTGACTGTGTACCGTCTGTTGCATTTAATGCCAAATTATTTTGCACTACCGTTTCATTGTCTGTGGGCATTTCTGAAGTTACTTGTTCGTTAAACGCTTCCATATTGTTACAGTTATTAAATGTCTGTTCACCTAACGTTTCAGAATCAGGGTTTTCACACGTATTATTACTGCCTATTCCAGAAAAGAATCTCTCGTCAGTATTTTGTACAGTTTTATCAGTTTGAGAACGAGTAATTATTCTGCGGGACATTGTCTATAATCATCACACGCAACAAAATATATCACTGTTCAAAGCGGATTCAACACTGAACAAACACTTTTCAACGCCGAATCAATAAAGCAAACAGAATTGCCGATGACCTGTGAATAAAAGTTATACACTTTAGTATATGCGTTGCGCCACTTAACAGTAACTTATTCACACTATTATCAAAGTCAGTCTATTCATATCCACAGTAGATTCACTAAAATGTCGTACTGAATGGATATCGCCAAGTGAAACCTTCCCGTCTAATATTGGATGAACGTTTGCTTGCTGACTGAACGCTGCGTCTCTTAAAATCTTTTAACTGCTGCTCTGTCAAGACTACCTGCTGATTATTACGACGAAACATAAAATGTGTTGTCGCCGTGGCCCTCAGTCGTTACCTGAAATTATTAAGACTGATTCTTACCTTTAATTATTTATACTGGATCGCCATCTGACTGCTACAGCAAACTGTGGAATGAATATACTTACTTCTCTTTAACATAATTATAAGCTGCTGGTGGAGTTTCATAATACTTTGTGACTGGAATTCTTTAAGTTGAAGTTAATTTAGATTTGATAAAAGCTGAAGCTCAGTTTAGACTTTTCTTTTAAGATAACAATAAATTCCGTAAAGCATTTACGTGAATGATTTTGGGATAGAAAATTCTTAATGCATTTAATCTGGTAGAAGTTAACTATATTCTGAGAACGATCTTGACAAACAATTACAAGGGGTATAGTTCTTTACAAAAATTCTTAAAAAGTAGCGTTGCGCTACATACCTAATTTTCCATCAAAATTACATAACTATATTCTGAGAACGATCTTGACAAACAATTACAAGGGGCATAGTTCTTTACAAAAATTCTTAAAAACTAGCATTGCGCTACATATAGCGAGTGGCTGGAGAGCACACCGCTTCTTTCAAAGTGTTAATTCATACCTCGCTTACAGCGACCTCCTCTCATGTCTCGCTAGCTACGACTGCCTCGTCTCACATCTTACTCGCAACTGCTCGCTTCCAACGCTCAATGCTACAAAAGTGCGGTCTCGCCGCCAACAATGGTTTTTGGTGCAGACAATCCCTGCTACCATTACAGATGTATTACTGCGCGCTGTTTCCCGCTCTTTCTCAAAATGTATCTATGCGCGGTTTCCCGCTCTTTCTCAATAATACACAATGCAATTTAATTAACAAAACAATTTAAATAAGAAACAGTTCAGATAATTACATGCTAAAACAGTTTAAATACGCCTATTACATAATTACAATAGCCAGTACATACTCCAGGGGTTAAACACCAGTTCTTACCACAGGAGTTTCAGGTGTTCATGAGAGTACTTTTTGTCTTGCAATATATATTCTCCATGTAAGGAGTGCTTGACAGTTTAGTGTCCAGGGCTGTTCCTGGATACTTGTCTATCACATCTACTGGCAGAGTTTCATCAAGGAACTTTGGATTCCAGTACGTGCGTACTACATACAACAGTTTGCTTGACACTGACCCTGAGGTCCTGTTTTCTGAAAAGAGTTTTCCACAATTTCTAGTGCACATTGTGCCATTGTCCTAAGAGTGCTAGTAAATTTGCCAAGTATCGTCTGCTTATCTTTGCCAAAAGTTGCCTCTAGTATTTAAACTCATCATTCTGATACCACTAGCTTCCACAGTAGTGGAGACAGGATCCTCCTTGTGGACGCCTTCAGTTGGTGTTGATCAGCATTTACTTCTTCATCGCGGTGGCTTCTACCATTCTTGTCTTAATAGTCTTAATTCACCAGAAAATCGTGGTCTAGCATTATGATCCTCTGGATCCCTCACCATGGGATCGTTGTTCGTGTTGTAAAAGGTCCTTGCTGTCCAGGAAGACGCAGAGAGCTATTTCCTGAAAGTGTAGAGCCTTCTCCACCTTCCCAACAAGTTGAAGTACTGTTCGAAATGATTTACTTTTTTGATGTGCATATTGGTTTACATGTAGACAGACCTCAGTTGCCCTCTTCTCCCTAGCGTCTTTAGAAGAGAGGAGGACATACTGTTCGGTATCACATGTTTAGCCTTGGTGTATTCGATTCTCACAGGCTCTGGGAAGAAAACAACCCTCCTCTATGGAACAGGAATGTAAGGTTGAGCCAGATAGTAGGGGATTCTATCGTTAATTTATTTCGAAAGGTTAACTTCATTCTCTCATTACGGTCAAGCATTAGCCGGCAGCTTCGGCTGCTTGTAATTTTCTTATTCCATGGTCTGGCCACAGCAAGTCAGCACAGGAGTGGGCAATCTCGATCTCGCGCCTCCCGTATGTGCTGACGAGGTAATGCCGCCTAGACGATGCTGACCAGGTCACACTTCGGAACTTTCCATGTCGCCCCCAGGGGTTTCTCGGCTTCTGACCAATCAGGGCGGAGGAAGCCGCGTGGATGTGCTGCATGTACCCTGGCCCCCTTCGGCAAGACGCTCTCTCTGCTGCGCACCCTGTATCTGTGAACACCAACTGCCTCTCTCTGTTCTCCAGCGCTGTGGACTTTGTCTCTCTAGCCACCACTCCATTCGGACTTATCCGAATGGCAGACGCATATATTACTAACTTTGCCCAGGTTTGATGTGAACTATGCATCACCTTCCACAACGCTCTGGCTCACCCTCGCCTAGGTTTAGCTCATGTTATTTAAATGCATTTTCTGCCAATAAACGGCCTCGTCACAAAAATTGTCTAGATGATTTATTCCCGCTCACCGCCTTAGCCGCTCCGGCGATCCTGAACAGGAATGATACTTGCTGCTGAGCTGACACTGAACTGTCTGAATAGTGAAATACCCTCCTGCTTGTTGCAGTACTACTATCTGCTGCATATTTTTGAAATTAACACATTTTCTGGCAGATTTCCAGTTTTTTCCCTTTGATTACCTGTATACCCGTGTCTCTCAGACAGTGACTCCTGTCCTGTGTCATCTGCCAGCTTGCATTGAGGGAAGTGAATTTTGAAGAGCACATCTAACATCTCTCAGACTTTCCTTGTATGCTTACTATCTCCCTTCCTTAAAGTATGTCCTGGATTAATTGGTATTCTACTAAGGATGTTATGAACTGTAGCGCAAGTAGATGTGCCTTCCGCTTTCTCACAGTGTAGGCTACCTTCCAGAAAGATAGCTTCACTGGCTTGATCGCAAGATTCTACTTGACAAGGGCCTCCCAACATATTACCTGTTGTCCTTTCTTTCCTGCAAGGTTGAACGGTCTTCTTAGCTGCTTCCTTTGCATTTTGAAATTGTTTTTCACAAAGGTACATTTCTGTTTGTACTTGCTTGTTGGTTGAACAATTTACTAAGTTTGAGGTTGTGCTGGAAAATGTCAGTGCGTCTGCCTCTTTCTTCTAAATCAACTGTGTTCCTTGGCGAAGAACTGAGAGATATGAGTGAGTTTATGTCTTTCCTATACGAGTTACAGGTTTTTTAGCTTCCTGTAAGCCATGGCATGTTTCGTTTAACATTAATTTCATCCATAGAATTAATATACATGTCACGGTCTTTCGCAGCATGCCAGTGTTTGACAACCCATTAGAGTGGACTCGAAAGTTTTTTCAGTTATTTCTCCCCTTCTTCTATTCGTGCAGGTAGGTTCCCTACCCTTATTGAAGGTTTCCAGATACATTTATTGTAGAAATAGGAATAGGTACTCACTCCTACTGTTGGTTTCGCTGTATCCCCACATCAGGTTTTGGGCATTGGATTTACAACCAACCAGCTCCTCATTCTGCTGTGAGCAGCTACTTAATAGTCACTTCATTGCCTGGGAAGGAGGACTACTGTCCCCGTAAGGAAGAGAAGCTGAAGCCAATAAAATTTTCTCATACTTCCTTCTCTTTGTTGTTTAATTCTAAGATCATTGACTCCGTGGCAGAAAATATATCATTGGCATGAATGAATTCCCACTCTTAACAGAAATGCATGTTCTGGAGTTGTTTAGGTTTTACCACAGATCAGCTTTCCTCCATTTCCTCTAGGGTCTGAAACAACCCTCCTTTTATGTAGAGGGTGTCCCTGTATCAGGGCAACATAAGCCTCCTGTCTTCCCAAAAGTCGACTCAAGGCAGTAGTTGCACTTTACTGTGTTGCAGATTTATCGAACCCTAATACAGTTTCAGCTCCTTTTGTCACACTGTAGGCAGCTTCATCGAATTCCACTACAAGAGCTTGGCCGTTTGGTACAACCCTTCGGTTGATACCCTGCAACCCTTCGTCGAGATCTCCTGGTTCTACAACCTTATTTTCTCGAAAATAGTGTCTGGACGAGTATCCTTAAGAAGTTTGTTCCCTCATTGATACCTTTGCAGTCTTGAAGAGTTAAGCCTATTTCTTGGTCAGCAATTTCCTCTCTTACCATGAAGACATCTCAGGGATCATCTGCTTCACGCACTGAACTGTTCCTATTCCCTCAGAAACTAAGATAAGAGCACTCTTGTCCAGAGAGACCTACCAAATCTGGGTCTGTGACTTGTGCTCGCCTCCTTCCCCCCTCCCCTCTCCCCATATCTTCACTGAGAGAGCCATGTGAGAAAGCTCCGTCTACTGCCAGATAATGTTAATCAGAGGATGTCCCTGTTGGATAATCACCACCCTGAAAACCGAGGTTGTAGTACTATAGGTCTGTTCCCATCCCCCTGCCTCAGCTTTTTCTTGATCCGTTTACCCTGAGGAGTGGAAGTATTAGACTCCTTCCCTGTTCTCATGATCTTTGTTATAGAAAGGGTTTTTTTTGGTTGTCTCAAGACCTTTTAGTTGCCACCCGTGTTTACCTTCACTTTTTTTGTTTTTTGTTTTGTTTTTTGAGGAACTTCCTCCTCTGAGCCCAGACAAGTCCTTGATCTTGTGCTGGTCCACATCTAAAATCGGATATCTTATCGCTGTTTATAATACCAAGGCTCAAATAAAAGAACGAACCTTGGTCCTTATACATCCATTGACCCATTATTATTAGAAAAACTACGATTTAATACAACAGTGTTATTGCTAATAAGATTTCTATACTAGTTCGAAAGTTGCATAACAAAGAAATAAACACCTAAGGAATTGAGTGACTTTGAAGTTTCCTGCCATAATGTTCCTTTTATGATGGATTTCGCAAAAGGCAGGATGTTTCGTCTAATAAAAGAAAGCGCGAAGTACAGAATGAGATTTTCACTCTGCAGCGGGGTGTGCGATGATATGAAACTTCCTGGCAGATTAAAACTGTGTTTGGAAGGTAGGAGACGAGGTACTGGCTGAAGTGAAGCTGTGAGGACGGGGCGTAGGTCGTGCTTTGGTAGCTCAGATGGTAGAGCACTTGTGTACGAAAGTCAAAGGTCCCGAGTTTGAGTGTCGGTCCGGCACACAGTTTTAATCTGCCAGGAAGCTTCGAAGTGCGAAATACATATACACAAACTGCTCAAACTGTTGAAACAGATCATGTGATAGCAGTGGGAGCAGTGAAAGTAAAACGAGTGTGTGCAGGAATGGATGTCAGCACTGGGCTACTGAGGAAGTTGCCTTATTTCTGATATCTTCTAGCCGTGCGATGCGGCCTTCCAGACGGACTGGCTGAGTTTACAGCGACAGCGCTCGCCGATTCCTTTCGTAGCATTGCTTCGTAATTGTAAATAGGGTGAAAATGTCTTGTTCACGAAAAACAAAGTTTAGGCTTAGCTTTGAGAGGAATAATGTACGTCTATTTCCGTTCTCCTTTTGGAACTGGCTGGTACAGGTTGTAGAACTGAATGACGAGGTATTGTTCAAATGTGTTAGTGAAGTGTATCGGTGGTGAAGATAGTGAAAGAATCGTACGAAGTTCTAACATAATTGGTAAATTTAATTACGGTGATGGTTCATTAAGCACAGCAGCGATTGCTTATGCTGGTTTAGGCTTACAATCTCCCTGAATTTACAGTTTCCCATTTATAGTTCATGTGACTCAGTACGAGATACCCTGAAGATTTACTGCACTTCTACGATGTCAGGGAGAATACACGATCAGAGAAATGTTTTGTTGGTAAAGAAAATACAATAAGAGTGGCCAGAACAGATTTGGTCAAATATCTCCCGTTGTGTCTGTTTATCTGGAGACACACAGCCTGTGTAAAGTGCGAAAATCTGCCTCGTACGTGTTCAGTTTGCAACTCAACAGAGTGTATAAAGGATTCTTGTGATCGGGGGAAGGGCCCTGTACTACTTTCTGGTGACAAGAGTTCCCAGCAGGTAAGTATGTACGCAATCATCTTGTCCAGGCGTAGTGAAATTACTGATTTCCAAGCCAGTGAAGAGAATCAAGTGCAGTGAGTAGAAGACCCGAATAATGCAAAGGAAACTGATGAACTTGAAATAGCGAGCGCCTCAGAATCAGATATACCGAAAACTGATAAACTAAGTGTGGTTAGGCAGTGTCAATAAAATTTGGAAGAGCAGAAGAAAACAAAACTGAAAGTGAGTAGCGTGCAACAAACAGAGGAATAGTAGCTAGTAATCAACTAAGTGGACACGAAAGGCACCTTTGATCAAGAAATATGTGAGTCGTCAATGTCTGTGGAAAAGGTGTAGGAAATTATGGAAACCAAGAACGAGCAAGAAGTGCTTAATAGACTAATAAATTACAAATAATAAACTGGGGCAAACGCCGGTGCGACTTTAAATCAGTGTTGATACAACCGAAAGGTCGACTAACTGCTCACTACGCAGGATGACTCAGTAGCAGGCAACAAGTAACATCATAAAAAACGAGAGACAGGAAGACAGATGGAAAACTCAGAGACGGATACTTATACTCCTGATGTTAGTAAAACGAACCATTGCACCGAAAACAAAAACCGTGTTGGCGTATCAGGCAAAGTAGAATATTCTCTAGAGTACGAGGGCGTGGGACAAGTAAATGACATACAAAGTACTGATCCTGTGTAGATGAAACTCCCGACTTACAGCGCTCGTTTTCAACCTATCCCAAACACGCGATGATTAATAGAAAAGATCTACACCATTCAAACAATAATTGTACATAAATTAACGAGTAAATTAAAAATATAATTAAATGCTTAATTTCTTTATTTTTGTTGTCGTAACAGTCTTACAACGAGGAAATCCAAGTTACACGCTGCGAATCATACATAAATATCGCTAGGATGGTTGTTGCTGGACTGGCATTCTCCTGAGAAAAGAAATTCAGTTTTTGGAAATAGATCAGTTGGATTCAGGCTGTGAAATACCTAGAGACACTAATAGTGATTATGTATGTCCCTTCTTTGTCCGGTAACAAGAAAAGAAGACCCAAAACTTTTCAGACAGAAGTGGAATACACGTTGCTACAAAATTAACAGAAAATTGTCTGTGATTTCAACTGCATGCTAAATGTTATCACCATATAAACATCAACCTCTCGGCAGAACTAAAGATGCTCATTGAAAGCATTGTCTTCCGTGATACATATCAATCAACAAAATCATCAGTACCGACTTACAAGTGCGTAAGGCGTACATCAGCGAGCAGTTTAGATGGAAGATATTTATGTAATGGGATAATTAAATACGAATGTTATTGAGTGTCTGTTTCATTTGTCGGTTGTGCTTCGTTTTGCACACCTCACCCCTACGACAGATTTTCTATTAGCAGTGATTACGAGTTGCGTTCCGATAGAAACAGTTATCACTTTCGTGCTTTACATCACAGCATGAACAAGATTGTAGCCTAATGTAGTATTTCTGTATTGTTTACTGACCGTTTCAGTCGAGTAGCGAGCGTGACCTGTGATTTCCGTGTTACCCTTGTGTCTACTGGGCTGCGTACTGAATAATTCAGCATGGTCACCAGATACGTGCATTTGTTCATATTTCTCAATCAACGCCCAACGATGTTGTAAAGACAGGTTTGTGTGATTTAGCACTTTTTTTTATTTACTGTCGGAGGAATGCTTGATAAGCAAGTCGCCAATTAGCAAGTATGCATACGATTTGTTACATTGATTATTTTCACAATGTATTTCAAATTCTCTCGTCAGGATCTGTAAATGAGTAATATAGTCCTTACAAATCTGATTTGAGTTCTTGAAATATTGAAGAAAAAAATCTTTGTCTAGCGACAACAACGTGAACCTGCAGGTCAAAATACTCTGCACGAACCACTGAATACTACTATTAATTCAGCACAAACATCCACAGTATTAGAAAAGTTTCCCTGCTATGGTTCCTTAAAGAAAGCCATAGCACGGCACGATTGGTAAACACTCGCCCAACAGGGCGGCACTATAACAAAAATGTGGCTACACAATATGAAGTTACAAATAACATTTATTAAGTGTGTATTAGATAAAGGAACAAAACTTCAGCAACTTTGGTGTCTGGCGTTTGATGTCCTAAGCATAGTGCAGTGATACCTGAATAAGTTTGCTGTCTCTTAAAACTATAAACTAAACTCCGCACGAACAGGCCATAAAGGAGGCCCAAACGTAGCGACTGGCCGCCGTGTCATCCTCAAACCTCAGACGTCATTGGATGCCGATATGGAGGGGCATGTGGTCAGCACACCGCCCTCTCGGCCACATGTCAATTTACGAGACCAGAGCCGCTATTTCTGTCAAGTAGCTCCTCAGTTTGCCTCACAAGGGCTAAGTGCACCCCGCTTTCGAACAGCGCCCTCAACCGGATGGTCACCCATCCAAGTGCTAACCCAGCCCGTCTGTGCTTAATTTCGGTGATCTGATAGGAACCGGTGTTACCAATGCAGTTTGCGTTCCCTAGGAGGACCATAACGTTGTCACTATAACTTAAAGGGATGTTGCAGACACTCTGTTAATAATCCTAGTTCTCTGGCGAGTAGTCACAAGGTAGTCTTCCTGGTATTGTAGTAAGATGACGGCAGGCACAGAGATGAAGTAATTGCTGGTGCAGAAATGTGTTAATGTCTGTTTTGTGTCGTGTTTTGGTGCCTGTTGGTGAAAGAATTTCCATGTCTGCCAGTAAAAGCCGGAAACAATGCAGTCTGCAGTTAACAGCACTGACTATGGCGGCTGTTCACATTATTGCCAGATGTACACGACATGCTGGAGGAAGTGTTGGGGAATCAGGAAAACGTCCTAGTTTGTGAGCGTCATCTGGAGAATGCTACACGGAACGGAGAGATGCCACGCCTGACTTTGTGGTGGTGACCTCTCGCAGAAGCTGTAGGGTACCTCTTGCTTGACACACTATAGACTTCAGCATCTCAGTTTGGTTATTAACTCGTCAATTCATTTTCGCATATGAAATTTGCAAAGTAATTATTAGCTTTGATGAGCTAGAATTCTGTTATTCCGATACGTTATCTTCTGTATCTTCAGATGACTCACTAATAATCATCAACCTGATGTAATCACCAACCTACTTTAAATAGATCTCATAGATCGACAAAACAAACCACACAGAGTAAGACAGTGGAAATGTTCCCATTGTGCTCTGAACAAAGGACTCGTTCCCTTCATGCTCAACAGTGTAGCCAATCCTACAAAATTTATTTGCAGTATCTGGATGCAAACATTTTATTACCTGAAAGCAGATTCATAAACAGCAGTTAGATATGCAACAAGTTCAGAATGGCCTAAAATGGACTTGAGTCTCTAATGAACTTGTTAAGAAGATAGGAACGCAAAAACCTGTGACGCAGTGCACGATGACCTGTAGGATAGTGACACTCAGTACAAGGATTAGAAGTTTGCCACAATCATCGTAACTTCAAATGGCTCTAAGCACTATGGGACTTAATATCTGAGGTCATCAGTCCCCTAGACTTAGAACTACTTAAGCTTAACTAACCTAAGGACATCAAACACATCCATGACAGAGGCAGAATTCTAACCTGTTGCCGTAGCAGCAGAGCGGTTCCGGACTGAAGCGCCTAGAACCGCTCGGTCACAGTGGCCGGCTCATCGTAAGTACAGATAATGTGTGGTATGTAAGTAGGTGGAAGGGCACATTTGTTCCATTTTGTGATTGGCTACAGATCAATAAAACTGTTAAATCCTTAGGACATGCCTGAAATGAGGTGAATTGGAACGGCCACTTAAAAACTACTATAGAATACGCCGATGCCGTAATGAGATTCATTGTAACGATTCTAAGGATACATAGCTTATTCGCTGAAGCAATAGCTGACGAATCGTGCATTCGAGTGGTTTTGAACATTGACAGTTCCGCTTACTCTGGAACGCTTATAAATTGGGATCGACGAAGGAGATAGAGAAAAAGCAAAGGGGAAGGCCACATTTCGCCAGGAAAAGTTACGGTGGCTTACTCGTAGTTGCTCCACCCACTCAGCTTCGGATACTCGAGCAGGAGAGAAATCCGTTAATAGAGGAACCACAAGAACTTTCTCCCACGAAATGTCCTAAGCATTTTAGATGTACCTTAAAATAAGATGTAGACGCACAAATTTTGCAGTAAACCTTGATTCCAATCACAGGAATCCGGCTTAGTATTGCTGTTTTCCGAAGCGTTCAAGTAAGGTTATCAGCAATTAAGTTAGTTGCTATAACGTTATTCGAATCATCTTTTACATTAATACGCATTGATTTGTATTCATAATGAACAATAAATATACAGTCGTCTGAACGGAAGAATACTGACTGCTTTCAGGGTTTCTTTGCAACAGCTTACAAATTAAAGCTGCTGTTCTTTTGCTTAGATACCGGCGCCCTCTGGCGCGGACATTATTTTTCATCTTGGTCTTTTGCGACTTTACGCCGTTCTTATGTGCGACCCCTTCGTACGTGCAGCTCGCTGCTTCATCCTTTATAGCAACATTTATGACAGACGGAGTAATTTTTCAGTACCTCCCAAAGCGTGCTCCGGAATACAAGTCGCCTGGCACGTGCGCCCTGCATGTATAATGGCGTGGACGCTCTGTCTTTCTCTCCCCTTGTGTTTTCCTCGTCGTATTTTCGTTGTCTGCGCGATTCCGCTGTAGCGAATTTCGAGCCTGATGTCTGTAATGACTCATGTCCCTGTACCTCTATTACCAAACTTTAAACTACTGACAACCAGTACTTATAGTTTTTTTCTTCTGACGCCATTTCAACATACTAGAAACGAGAATCGAGGATGGAATACGAAATTTCTACTGAGAGTACTGTGCAGTGCTTCCCATTAAGTAATCTAGAAAAATATATCCAAAGGAAAACACTTCGGAGAAGACTCGAACTACGTAACACCTGTACGTGGTTTGAATGCATTGTTCATTGCCCTGATTAGTTTTTCAAAAGTAGTCAGGATGTAATGGCTGGCGAACCTGATTGGGTATAAGCACTGCGACTATTTTATGACGATTAAAAATTGAAAGGCGTCACCAATCTTTATTATTTTAAGGTATTTTATTAACATCGCTAACTTGGCGCTGTTATGGTATACATTTATTCAAGTTAATTGTCAACCTCCTCCTTCCCCCTCTCTCTGTCCATTTCACACTTCACCCCCTCAGCGTCGATGTCCTCTTCCCCCCTGTCACTGTCCATCTGCTCCTAACCTCACCCCCCCCCCCCCCAGACCATCTCCTCCTCTTTCGTCTCTCCATGTCCTCCCATCCTCTCCATCTACATCTCCATTTCCTCCTCTTACATTTCTTTGTACAATTCCTCCACCTATCTGTTTATTTCCTTCTCCACCGTCTCTCTGTCAACATCTTCCTACCTTGCATCGGTCCATCTCATTCCATTTCCTTTCCGTATGCTTCTTCTCCTCGCGCTCTCAGTTTTCCCTGTCCCCATACCTGTCCTCCTCCTCCTTTATAATGTCCATCTCCTGATTCCTGCCCACTGTCTGTCTTCCTCCTGCTTCTCCTTCTCGTACCACGTTGTCACGCTCATCTCAACAGGACGCTAGTGGTTTTCACTCCCACAGTATTTCTTTTCACATAGTAACTAATATGTGTTCCAAATTTGGTTGCCATCGTTCCAGGGGTTTAGTATCAACTTTTTCCCCGAGGTTTTGCCCGCGTACGCGCATGAGGAATGTATTTCACTTTGTTGTTGTGGTCTTGAGTCCTGAGACTGGTTTGATGCAGCTCTCCATGCTACTCTATCCTGTGCAAGCTTCTTCATCTCCCAGTACCTAATGCAACCTACATCCTTCTGAATCTGCTTAGTGTATTCACCTCTTGGTATCTCTCTACGATTTTTACCCTTCACGCTACCCTCCAATACTAAAATTGTGATCCCTCGATGTCTCTGAACATGTCCTACCAACCGATTCCTTCTTCAGTCAAGTTGTGCCACAAACTCCTCTTCTCCCCAATTCTGTTCAATACCTCCTCATTAGTCATGTGATCTACCCATCAAATTTTTGGCATTCATCTGTAGCACAATATTCCGAAAGCTTCTATTATCTTCTTGACCCAACTATTTATCGTCCGTGTTTCATATTCATTTCTCCTGATAACAACGTCCTCTTGAGTAGTCCCCGCCCGGAGATCCGAATGGAGGACTACTTTACTTCCGGAATATTTTACCCAAGAGGATGTCATCATCATTTAATCATGCAGTAAAGCTGCATGCCCTCTGGAAAAATTGCGGCTGTAGTTTCGCCTTGCTTTCAGCCGTTCGCAGTACCAGCAAAGTGAGGCCGTTTTGGTTAGTGTTACAAGGCCAGAGCAGTCAATCATCCAAACTGTTGCCCCTGAAACTACTTAAAAGGCTGCTGCCCCTCTTCAGGAACCACACGTTGGTCTGGCCTCTCAACAGATACCCCTCCGTTGTGGTTGCACCTGCGGTACGGCTACCTGTATCGCTGAGGCACGCAGGCCTCCCCACTAACGGCAAGGTCCATGGTTCATGGGGGTATTTCACTTTATCTGGCTTATTTAACACGTATCTGAGCATATAAGTATATCGACTGTAAGTCTAGCGAACTTCAGGCTGCAGTTTAATTTTCACACAGCTTAATGCTTACGACGTCATATCTCCTTAACTATGCGCTGTACAATGATAAAATTTTGCTTGTACATCGACTGGTATATGGGTGTGGCTACTGTCTGCAAGACGTGTGGTGAGTAGAGTTTGCAATAAAGAAGTAATAAATTAAAATGTCATGCATCATTCGGCAGTTCTTCATCCATGAAGCTTCTGTCCTGAACTGTGTATCGAACACTGGTATAATTTTACTGCTAAATTCATCTGTATATGTGTATTCTGTCTGAAAATTGTGTCGGGAGTACATCACGTAGTGAATAACTAATACACTAAAACGCCATCCCTGATGCGGTAGGTTTATTTCACGAACAGTGAAAATGTAGCAAGAGACACATTTTTTTTTCTTTCGTCATTTTATGGGCGTTCTTAGCCTGAGAAAGTTACATAAAGATTTTAAATTATGAGTAAAGTTTGTTGCTCTCAGTCTCAAATAGTGAATGACAGAAGTATGTCAATTCACGTGTCGTTGGTTAACTGCTGTTTCACACAAATCCCCACACCTCTGTTAAATCGGTGGTCCGTATCCCACAACGATGATTTCATGACAGTAAATGATATGTGTAACAAGTTTGGTTGAAATCGTAAGGTAGTTTAGGAGGAGTTGTGTAACATACATACATAAATACACCCATTTTCAAAATACGTACACCCGTTTTCAAAATACGTACGGAGTCTCTTGTGTAGCTGAATGTCGAGGAGCGTTGTACTGATAGAAATTTAGCAACGGCTGGTTGAATTTGACCCAGTGTCACTGAGCATAAGGTTTCGGTTAGCTACAGCTGGTCGTGAGCGTTGATGAGGTGCGGAGATGAGCTGTCATGTGTGTCATGGCGCACTGTTAATTCGTTACAGTTTTATCTTCTATTCTAAAACCACATGGTCAACATCATACCAAACTGAATCGAATTTGAGCTCGAATTAGGAAAAACGCTTGAGTGCTTCCAAGTTCAAATGAATGTAAACATGCACTGCTCAGGTAAAACATTAAGACACCTGCTGCCTCTTGTCCTCCACTGGAACGCGATTCTGCGAATAATGAAATCGAAAAGTCCTTGTTCTGGAGCTATGTGGCACAAGATGACGACGCACATGTCACAAATTCTCGTAAATTAACGGACGTTTCTTTGCAGAAACGAAACTGGCGGCCGATGGAATAGCAAACGTGTCCCATCGGGTTCAGAATAGCCGAATCGGAAGGTCAAGCAAGGGATAGATGTCAGGTCCCTGTCACGATCCTCAAACCACTGTAATGCGATTCCAGCCGTATCACAGGGACAGTTATCGTTCTGGAAGATTCCATCGATATTGGAGAAGACATCAAGCATGACGTCATTCAGTAATGTTTACGTAGTGCACATCTGTCATAATGCGTTAGACTTCCACGAAAAGTCTCATGGAAATCTAGATGAATGTGGTACAAAGCATAATATTGCGTCAGTGGCGCAGTGGATGTTTCGAGCCTCCGTCCACCTGGATGACGGTGTACGCGCACGTGACGAGCGAACTAGAGTAACAAGAAACGTCGTTCATCATACCCGGTGACACATTTCTACTGAACTACGGTCCTTTCCGATGATGCCGAACACACTGCCAGCAATATCGACCATGGCTTTGAGCAACATGCGCTGGGCACTATCAGTTAACGAGTGAGGTGGCGCAGAGGTTAGGACACTGCACTCGCATTCGGGAGGACGACATTTCAGATCTGCGCCCCGTCATATGGATTTAGTTATTTCGTGTTTTCCCTCAATCCTTCCTGGCAATTGCCGGGTATGTTCCTTTGAAAGGGCACGGTCAGAGCTTGTGTTCCGTCTCTAATGACCTATGTCGACTGGACGTTAAACCCTACTTCCTCAATTAGTTGACCACGCACGAGCATTGTTTTCTGTTGTAACATCTGACACTAATCACTCGCATCCTGCTATAGAGAGCGGGCGAGCCTCGGACATCGACTGTATATGTGCAGCATCCTGTCACGTATTGTAAGAAAATGAAACCCCTACAGCCGTCTTTATGATGTTATTTATTGTACGGCTACCAATAGCCACAACGCCCCTGACCTCCAGTCGAAAGGATGGACATACAAAAAGTGTCACGTATTAGTCGTTTCACCGTCCACCAACCAGCTTCGATGACAGCAGCACTCGAATAGACAATCGGCCTCCCAGTTTCGGGGATGCGCTCATTCCCATGCATCTGGTCGTAGCAGTCAACCCTCTGCCAAAGTCGCTTATGACATTGGACTTGCTGCCCTTTCTCTCTATCTCTATTTTTCAGTCATAAGTCTTCTGACTGCTTTGATGCTGCACGTCACGAATTCAACTCCTGTGACAATCTCGTCATCTCAAAGCAGCTCTTACCGAGCGAGGTGGCGCTATGGTTAGCTTACTGGACTCGCATTCGGGAGGACGACGGTTCAGACAAGCTCGCGGCCATCCTAATTTAGGTTTCCCATAATTATCCTAAATCGCTTGAGGCAAATGGCAGGGTGGTTTCTTTGAAAGAGCACAGTCTGTTTTTATTCGCCATCCTTCCCTCATCCGATGGGTCGGATGAGCCCGCTGTTTGGTTCAAATGGCTCTAAGCACTATTGGACTTAACATCTCAGGTCATCAGTCCCCTAGAACTTAGAACTACTTAAACCTAACTAACCTAAGGACATCACACACATCCATGCCCGAGGCAGGATTCGAACCTGCGACAGTAGCGATGGGGCGGTTCTAGACTGAAGCGCCTAGAACCGTTCGGCCACCAACGGCTAGCCCCGCTGTTTGGTCCCCTCCCCCAAACCAGCCAACCTACCAATCAAAGTAACCCTTGCAGCCTACGTCCTAAGTTATTTGGTGCTCTACAGCTTTTACCGTCTACGGCTCACTCTGGTACCATGTAAGATACTCCGTGAGGTCTTAACAGAAGTCCCGCTACGCTACCCATTCTTCTTGTTAGTGTTTTCCATATATTCATCCTGCCGCTGTGGCCGAGCGATTCTGGGCGCTTCAGTCCGGAACCACACTCGTGGTACGGTCGCAGGTTCGAATCATGCCTCGGGCATAGATGTGTGTGATGTCATTAGGCTAGTTAGGTTTAAGTAGTTGTTAGTTCTAGGGGACTGATGACATCAGATGTTAATTCCCGTAGTGCTCAGAGGCATTTGAACCGTTTAAGGTAGCAGCATTCCTTAACTCCATCTATTCTGTTATCACCAAATATGATGTTAAGGTCCTAGCTGTTCTCACTTTTACTGCTTTTAACTACTTTCGCCTGCCTTCTATTAACTCTCAAACCACATTGTGCACTCATTAGACTGTTCGTTCCGTTCGACAGGTCCTGTAATCCTTCTTCACTTCCACTGAGGATATAAACATCAGCGAATTATAATATCGAAGTTCTTTGACCATGAATTTTAGTCCCACACTTGAACTTTCGTCTTATTTCCGTCAAGGCTTCTTCATTTTGAAATGATTCCTGACTTGTCTCTGGTTCAATCCCGTCTCCAGCCATCCTGATTCAGGTTTTCCGTGATTTCGCTAAATCGTTTCAGGCAAATGCCGGGATGGTTACTTTGAAAGGGCACGGCCGATTTCCTTCCCAATCCTTCCCTAACCCGAGCTTGAGCTCCGTCTCTAATGACCTCGTTGTCGACGGGACGTTAAACACTAACCACCAGACTTGTATCTGCTCTATTTACATACAGTGTCACGTGCCTGCCAGGCTCCCAGATGGCGTAGAGTGTGAGATGGACGCATTTCAACGTGATTCGTCTCATCACTGTATTGTAACTAAGATGCTAGTTGGGTTCGTGTATTTATGTGTGTACTGTGAGCCTGTGTAGTAGTATGTGTGCACTCAGTTATGGAGCGCCATTTTGATACAATGTCGTTGTGAGCATCCAGTAAGAGACCCTAATACCACAACATAATTAATGGAATCTGCATATTATAGTCCCAATGGGTGAAGCCAGTAATACATCACGGTCAATCTGTGAGGGTAGTATGGAAGGATAAGTACAACTCGTGAAGTACACTACTGACCATTGAAATTGCTACACCAAGAACAGATGCAGATGATAAACGGGTATTCATTGGACAAATATATTATACTAGAACTGCCATGTGATTACATTTTCACGCAATTTGGCCATAATAACGGCCTTGATACGCCTGGGCATTGAGTCAAACAGAGCTTGGATGGCGTGTACAGGTACAGCTGCCCATGCAGCCTCAACACGATACCACAGTTCATCAAGAGTAGTTACTGGCGCATTGTACGATCCAGTTACTCGGCCACTATTGACCAGACGTTTTCAATTGGTGAGAGATCTGGAGAATGTGCTGGCCAGGGCAGCAATCGAACATTTTCTGTTACCAGAAAGGTCCGTACAGGAACTGCAACATGCTAAAATGTATGGTTTCCAGGGATCGAATGAAGGGTAGAGCCACGGGTCGTAACACTTCTGAAATGTAACGTCCACTGTTTACAGTGCCGTCAATGCGAACAAGAGGTGACCGAGACGTGTAACCAGTGGCACCCCATACCAACACGCCTGGTGATATGCGAGTATTGCGATGACGAATACACGGTTCCAATGTGCGTTCACCGCGATGTCGCCAAACACGGATTCGACCATCATGATGCTGTAAACAGAACATGGATTCATATGAAAATATGACGTTTTGCCATTCGTGCACCCAGGTTCGTCGTTGAGTACACCATCGCAGGCGCTCCTGTCTGTGATGCAGCGCCAAGGGTAACCGCAGCCATGGTCTCCGAGCTGATTGTCCATGCTACTGCAAATGTCGTCGAACTGTTCGTGCAGATAGTTGTTGCCTTGCAAACGTCCCCATCTGTTAACTCAGGGATCAAGACGTGGCAGCACGATCCTTTGCAGCCATGCGAATAAGATGCCTGTCATCTCGACTTCTAGTGTTACGAGGCCGTTGGGATCAAGCACGGCGTTCCGTATTACCCTCCTGAACCCACCGATTCCATATTCTGCCAACAGTCATTGGATCTCGACAAACGCCAGCAGCAATGTCGCGATACAATAAACCACAATCGCGATAGGCTACAATCCGACCTTTATCAAATCCGGAAACGTGATGGTACGCATTTCTCCTCCTTACACGAATCATCACAACAACGTTTCGACAGGCAGCGCCGGTCAACTGCTGTTGTTGTATGAGAGATCGGTTGTATGAGAGATCGGATGTCAGCAAGTTGTAGGTGTCGCCACCGGTGCCAACCTTGTGTGAATGGTCTGAAAAGCTAATCATTTGCATATCACAGCATCATCTTCCTGTCGGTTAAATTTTGCGTCTGTAGACCGTCAGCTTCGTGGTGTAGCAATGTTAATGGCCAGTAGTGTATACGACTCTGTGGCGTCTCCGGCAACGTATTCAAACCATGGATTTGGCGGGTCTGCTCACGTCCCCACTCCAGCTGCTTTTGATATTTAATTCTCTTTGATTGGATATCGTCATCAGCATTGTTTCGTAGGTTTGCCTCATTTGAGGAAGAGTGTGACGAGAAAGTTCACATTCTTTTCGATAGCCATCGCCAGAGATCACCTTAACTTAGTTGTTGGACTTTTTGTTGCTCGGACAATAGACGATAGTATTCAGTGATTAAAGGAAAATACCGAACTCAGCTGCATGAAGAGTATTTGACTCGAATACGAACTTACCGCTTTACAAAAGCGGTCGCCATAACCGCCTTCATGCATGACGCTCCCTTTTTGTCTGGAGGGCACCGTGGACAAGTTTGGGATGTCGCGGGATAGCCACGGTGTCTCCCGCATCCTCAACCACCGGGACTGACATCGGGAACGAAGAATGGGTAAATATAAAGAAGTGGGATTTTATTTTGTTTTTTATTCATTCATGTATTTACTCACACAACTTTTATTTTGAATTTATTTCTATTTTTGTTTTACCCCGAAAAGCAAAGTATGTCCTCTAAGAAAAGGAAAGAATATGAAATAAGGAAAGGAAACGTCTCCAGCGGTAAGACTGAGTCAATTAGCGAGGCAAGCCGCTTCGCACATCCGGCGCTGCCGGTATCGGGTACTTCTTCAGAGAATAATTAATTAGTTCCCCAGAGTGTGGTTCTTCATGTTCGAAGCGTTCGTCTCCGACTGGGGAGAATCCAGATACATAGAGGGTTACGGAAAGCTCTGTCTAGGTAATTTCAAAAGAACTTTCGATACTTAAAGTTGTGACAACTTTGACATGTGAAACGTCCCCTGAGAAAAATTATACATGACTGTGCTTAAACTGATACACAATATTTTTTTGGCGAAACGCAATCTGACTTTCAGTAATCCATACAAGAGAATGGCCCTGACTAAATTAACCTAAACGTTTCACAAATCACTTACCTCACCAAAAATCTTCGTTACTCGAACTACTGCAATACAGCGAGCGCCACTACTGAGAGCTAAAAAAAGATTCAAACTACGGAAGGCCCTAATTACTGATAGGCATAGTTAGCAAATGAAAGATTTTAATAGAGAACAAACATTGTATTTGGCTTCATAGTGTTCAAAAGTCATAATATACACTCCTGGAAATGGAAAAAAGAACACATTGACACCGGTGTGTCAGACCCACCATACTTGCTCCGGACACTGCGAGAGGGCTGTACAAGCAATGATCACACGCACGGCACAGCGGACGCACCAGGAACCGCGGTGTTGGCCGTCGAATGGCGCTAGCTGCGCAACATTTGTGCACCGCCGCCGTCAGTGTTTGCCAGTTTGCCGTGGCATACGGAGCTCCATCGCAGTCTTTAACACTGGTAGCATGCCGCGACAGCGTGGACGTGAACCGTATGTGCAGTTGACGGACTTTGAGCGAGGGCGTATAGTGGGCATGCGGGAGGCCGGGTGGACGTACCGCCGAATTGCTCAACACGTGGGGCGTGAGGTCTCCACAGTACATCGATGTTGTCGCCAGTGGTCGGTGGAAGGTGCACGTGCCCGTCGACCTGGGACTGGACCGCAGCGACGCACGGATGCACGCCAAGACCGTAGGATCCTACGCAGTGCCGTACGGGACCGCACCGCCACTTCCCAGCAAATTAGGGACACTGTTGCTCCTGGGGTATCAGCGAGGACCATTCGCAACCGTCTCCATGAAGCTGGGCTACGGTCCCGCATACCGTTAGGCCGTCTTCCGCTCACGCCCCAACATCGTGCAGCCCGCCTCCAGTGGTGTCGCGACAGGCGTGAATGGAGGGACGAATGGAGACGTGTTGTCTTCAGCGATGAGAGTCGCTTCTGCCTTGGTGCCAATGATGGTCGTATGCGTGTTTGGCGCCGTGCAGGTGAGCGCCACAATCGGGACTGCATACGACTGAGGCACACAGGGCCAACACCCGGCATCATGGTGTGGGGAGCGATCTCCTACACTGGCTGTATACCTCTGGTGATCGTCGAGGGGACACTGAATAGTGCACGGTACATCCAAACCGTCATCGAACCCATCGTTCTACCATTCCTAGACCGGCAAGGGAACTTGCTGTTCCAACAGGACAATGCACGTCCGCATGTATCCCGTGCCACCCAACGTGCTCTAGAAGGTGTAAGTCAACTACCCTGTCCAGCAAGATCTCCGGATCTGTCCCCCATTGAGCATGTTTGGGACTGGATGAAGCGTCGTCTCACGCGGTCTGCACGTCCAGCACGAACGCTGGTCCAACTGAGGCGCCAGGTGGAAATGGCATGGCAAGCCGTTCCACAGGACTACATCCAGCATCTCTACGATCGTCTCCATGGGAGAATAGCAGCCTGCATTGCTGCGAAAGTTGGATATACACTGTACTAGTGCCGACATTGTGCATGCTCTGTTGCCTGTGTCTAAGTGCCTGTGGTTCTGTCAGTGTGATCATGTGATGTATCTGACCCCAGGAAAGTGTCAATAAAGTTTCACCTTCCTGGGACAATGAATTCACGGTGTTCTTATTTCAATTTCCAGGAGTGTATATAGCATTTCATGACATCCAGTCTTACAAATTTCAAAACTCCGCCATTTCTCTCCCCACATCCACCACTGCTGGCGGCTCACCTGCAACTGCGCAACGCTACGCGCTGTTCACATCCAGCTGCCCAACACTACAATGGCAGACAATGCAAACTAGCCACCGACTGCACACAGCACAGTCAGCGATTTTCGTACAGAGCGCTATGTGGCGTTACCAATAAGAACCTAAACAGCCTACTTACACATGCCTTTCTTGCAAGTAATTCCGCAAGTCTCAAACATCCTTGATATCATTCCGAAGCAGGTAATGAACCACATGTCCTTTGATCGCGATACTGCATTGGTTTTAGAACGAGGAAAGTAGATACCGCCCGGGAAAAGGAGGGCCTGTGGAGCAGTATGTGCCGGTGTCACTCAAAGTAGGCCAGGAATTTGTCGTAGCAGCTGCTTGATGGCACCGTCTCTTCGCAGCAAAGACGATGTGCATTTGTGTCCGGAATTCCGCAGTTTGGTGAGACTGCAATGTTCATCCCGTGAAAACTTGATTGTGTCACCTGTTTGCAGTTGACCGTTATGTATCACGTGAACATCAGTGTCTATCAGGTCAGTCCTGATCGTTTACCACACGAACTTCCGTCGGACGAGTGGGTGTTTCGCCTCTATGACGTTCGGGGTCGACTCATTTGGACGATACAATAAACATTTTTGCCTTGCCATATGACGCGTTGCCGGCAGAGCGATGCAAACGTAGCAAAATTCGACGTATAAATGGCTTACGTGCTGGAATGGGCGGGGAAAACATTTCGTGTCGTCACCGGTGGTGCGAAAGAGGATTGCTTAAACTATCCCAAGAGGAGACCCGTCATGCTTTGTGGGCAAATCCTCCACAGCTTGTGTGTTCAGGAAGAGCGCCATCACCCTGTCTGTCATGGACATGAACGAGCCCAGTTCCCCCTCGATTAGAAACGAGAGCGAGCAATCCGTAATAGACTTCCAATAGTATGTCACTGGTAACGAAAAATCCGAAGGCTGCCAACAAAGTCGTGCGATTGGGCCTGGCATAGAAAAGCTCTGGCCACACGAGGGAGACAATAAACAAGGTAGGAGTTGACAAAGTGTGATTTTTGAATGATGTCCTAGGCCCGTAATCGTTAGTCCGTGATGAAATCCCAGATGTGTTGCAGATGGGCCGATAAATAAGGGCCACTGCGCGGTGTATGCGCCACTGAATTCGTTGCCTAGGCACTTCACTGTTTCATGGGAGGAGGTTGATACACCCAGCATGGAATTCCGCTAAGCTCACAGCGACCATTTTTTCCACATTAAGGACACCACCAAAGGCCGTTCCATACGTCCAGTGCGTTAGAGACATCATCACCATTCCGGAGCACAACCAACAGATCTTCGGCGTAGGCTGTACATCAAAACGTAATTCCACGGAACATCATGCCCTTAATTTGCTAGACGAAGGCCGCATAACAGAGGTTCAAGCAGCAGTGCGTAGTAGATTGTCGATAACGGGTAACCCTGCCGCACCGAGCGTGGGATAGTAATAGGGCGCCTGAGGCGGCCGTTGATCAGGTATTTGGTCGAGATGCGTGACCACGGTAATGAAGCACAAGGGATACCTTATTTTCTGGAGAGTGTATGCCAAGTATGATCGACTCGGTCGAAAGCCTGGCTGCAGTCCAGGGATGCCACAGCACCTAGTAATTTGTCCGTCTTCGCAAGTGTTATTATATCAGACTACCTACACAGAGCAGCTTAGGTATTATCTGATCCTCATAACGGCGCTCCTTCGTATGAGACGACGCTAGACAGCGTCCGATTGATTCGTGCCGCCAATTAAGAAGTAGTGAGGGGCGAGAATTCTGAATCCGTGTTCCGTATTTTCGTATTTGGATAAGGATGACCAACCCTTCAAGGAATGGACACCACGGGGATAGAAAATCTTGACAAAGGGATCGCTGATGCGGTGCATGAAGGTACGGGTACGTTCGATAAAGGTCCAAAGGGAAATCATCCGTGCCCTGTGATCTATGGGTCTCACAGCTACTGGTTTACTGATGGTATCAATGGCTTCGTCCTGAGTGAAGCTCGTCATCAAAACGTCACACGTGACGGGGGTTGACATACTATACATATGCTGTGTGACTTGCACTACCGCCAGTCGGTCGGGGTTTCGAGCCGAGCAAAGCGTGATGTAGTGTTCGCGAGAGACTGCACTGACCTCGCGCTGTGTGGAAATAGCTCAGCACGTCGTACGCATGAATAACATTGAACAGTGGTCGTTGGATTCGTTGGCGTCCTGTTCTAACATGATAAACGGGGGGGGGGGGGGGGGGGGGGGGGGAGTGTTCACCGTAACCCTACTAGGCGTCTGCGTGCGAACGACCTGTTCGCTCATGTGTGCCACAATCCGTCCTTTGGCCTGTTTACCGCTGCCTGTCTTTATTTTAAGGGCGGCATTGAAGTGCATTCACGTAAGAACCGTAAACAAGTCGACAGATCGCCTGTTCCATACGGAGGCGTCCCGACTGTACGCAATAAATTTACTCCGTATCGATTTGGTGCAAGAAAATCATCACTGGGATACGCTACTTTGTGGCAGATGCATGAATACAAGGCACCCTCGATGGAAAGTTTGCGGTAGTGGGAAGTCAGGTGAGCTCTGAAAGGCTTGCCGGGGATTCGGCTTCACCACGCCTGCTGGCGGTGGAGGGCGATAGAGCTTATGTAGGCGATGTAGTCCGTAAAGGCATTTGGTCACAGTCCTTCATCTCGCAAGGTAGGTATAAGGGGACGAGAGACATGTATCCTGTCTATACGACTGGATGAATAACTCGTTTAGCAGGTGAACTCGGCAATCTCCTGGATGGTTCCAAGAATCCACCAGTTTACGGTCCTGAACAAGAGCCCCTAGATCGGCACACGATGAATATAGAGGGAAATGGTCCTATGGCGCTAGGACGCTATTGAAGTCGCCACCGAGAACGATTTCGTCATGCCTGCCCTCAAAAAGTGGAGTGGAGCAACTTCTTGGTTCAAAAGTGGCACACGGTCTTGGGGACGTGTTGAACTAGTCGGAGCGTAGACATTGATAAGTTGTAACTCTAGCACTGTGAGTGCCATCCTTCTGGCCATGGGTAGGCATAACACGTGATCACCCTATAGACCCTCCTTGAGGAGTATCGCGACGCCGTAGCTGGTAGTTGAAACATGGGACGTAATCACATTATAACCACATATGTCGAGGAAGACTGCTGTACTGTCTAAATATCCTTCACGGAGAAACTTACAATCCTGATAAATGCTCAAGACATAGTTGTTAATGTACAGTAACAGCTAAAAATATTTCTAGAAATTAATCTGCCTTAGAATGCGCTTCAGGACTAAAAAATGATTTCTTATATATTAATGAACAATTGCAAACAACGTAAAAGAATTATGTTGAAATTACTTTAAAACCTTTTAACACGAAGAAGGAGTCTGGCGACATAGTGAATTCAACCATATTCCAAATGAAATTTCCACTTGTTAATTGCATAAAATACTGTTTATGACCGATTCCGCACCATAGTACAGCTCGAAACCTCGTGCGCGGATAAGAGAGGGCGACGGTTCAAACCCGCGTCCGACCATCCTGATTTAGGGTTTTGTTGTTACCCTAAATCGCTAAAGGAAAATGCCGAGATGGTTCCTTCGAAAGTGCACGGCCAGTTTGCTCAGACATTCCTAGCTAATCCGAGTTTATACTCCGTCTCTAATTACTTCGTTGTCGACGGGACGTTGAACACTAATCTCCACCTCCTCAAACTGAATAATAATGGCCGTACTCATCGAATATGATGTGTTGCATATCAGTGACAGACTGTATCCGATCACGTGAATGTTGCATAAAAGTGAAATATTGATATTCACAGTGATTTTTGTCACACGTGAAACAAGCAGCCACCATTTCCTCTGTTTGTTGAAAATTTAATTCCAGAAAATAAAACGATCATCTGGTAACGAACAAATTTCGTACTCGGTTGGCTGAAATAACGAATTAGGTTCACAGATACTACGACTGCCACGGTGAACTGACGTTGCACCTGCGTCACCGACGTAATTGATTTAATAAACCAGACGACCGAACAGAAATGTGAAAAACATGAGAAAATAATGATACAAATAGGACATACGTAATTTAGTAGCACCGCGTTGACGCTGTACAAAATAAAACACTTAGAGTGAAATGAAATTAATGCCTGGGCACGGTAGCCCATTATACGCAGCGTCACAATAACGATACACGAAAACAGCTGAGTTGTGGTCATACGATGGAAGGTTGCTTTTATATCATTTTAACACATAGCAGCATTCTGTTTCTGCATAGTGCTCTCCATCAAATTCCACTTATCTGTCAAAAGCCGCAGGAAAAGATATGAGTGTGTCTTGCAAGTGCAAAGGCACTCGCGGCCCACTCCGTTAACCAGAGAGGACAATATTTCAAAACAAAATCGGTGTAGTGAACGGTGTTAAGGAACGTGCAGGTGCTGTTTTTGAAATCCAGACATAAGCCGACAAATGCTTAAAGCGGAATGAATTTCGGCTGGATGAGCTATAAATTTAGCGGTATTAAGAAAATCCACGTCAGTCGTAAATAATACCGAGCACACGCTAGGAAACATCAGAAAATTTAGCTCGCTCAAGGAATGTGAGAACGTAGTAGACAAGGTTTCCAGAATTCCGGAAGATGCAAGATACAAAGACACCTGACATTTATGCGGAATTCGAACAGAACCGAAAATTGTGCCTATTATTGCCTCATAGTTCTGTAGATAAAAATATTCAATTTTCTTTCGTTCTTTTAAATTATCCCTGAAATTCGTACGGAATGGGCAAAAGGGAACTGTCCCTATTGTTGCCGCATCATTTCTGGATGAAAGATTGGACTTTCATTCGTTCTCTTAAAACAACAAGAACGTGACATAAATTATACACATCTTAAGCTCTGTCAGAGTTGTCTGCGCTTAATAACCAGATTTTATGCATACCACTCACACCCGTATCAACAGATTTATGGAGGTCTCTTTTACACTGTATAAAACGAAACGCTTTCTGTTCGAACAATGTCTCAGATGTTTATACAGAAGAACTGTATAAAATACCTAGAATGTACTACTCATTGACAATACATCTATGCTAATAAGCAGCAATTCTTACTAACATTCCGGGAGGTGATCACCGACTTAACATTGTGTTAGGTCTTTAATATCGAAGTCACTTTCACGAACTGTAAACAAAAGGATTTCATTGCACGTCCGTGTTGCGCCACTGTCATCCCGTGGTAACTTTACTTCCACCTCTTCCAACTGGTTTTAGACAGATACCTGCCACTATTGCAGCCAACAACATTGTCCTACACACTCAGAAATACTGTGGTTAGTTTAAGCAGCCATCAGGAAATCAGAGACTGTGGTTGGGCAAGAATCATATTTACTGTTTTCTTAAGACCATCGCCCTTAAGACTTGTCTGATGCTATCCGGATTCACTTCTTCTCCATCTCACTACTTCTCCACAAAACCACCTAAATTAATTGTTGGATATGTTCCAGTTTCTGACTTCTCTACAAGTTTCGCTCTCTATGGATCCTTTTCGCTCCACATAATTTTCCCTTGTTCTCATAACACATGTACTGTACTCACGACTCTATTTCTAATCCATGTTTTTCACATATTCCTTTCCTCGACGGATCTGAGGAGGAGCTCCTTATATATTAACTTGTCTGTACACTTGATTTTCAGTATCTTTCTGTAATCTCAAGCACTACGACTCTGTACTTTTCCGGTTTTTCCCACATCCCATGATTCATCTGCATACAGTGCTGTGCTACAGACTCTTCCACCACAGATTTTCGTCCTCAAATTAAGGACTGTGTTCGATACTAGTATGTTTATTTTGCCAAGTAATTCCCAGCTAGTGTGTATCTTCCATTCTCCTAATTTTAGGCATTATTTTCTTCGAAGGTAATAGAATTTCTTCACACTCTATCATCACTAGATTTTTTTCATGTTTACTGCTCATTTCACTTCAACTATGTCCGCAGCTCGTGGTCTTGTGGCTAGCTTTGCTACCTCTGGATCCCGGGATCCCGGGTTCGATTCCCGGCCGGGTTGGGGGATTTTCTCTGCTTGGGGACTGGGTGTTTGCGTTGTACTCATCATCATCATTATCATTCGTGATAGTGGCTAGATAGGACTGTGAACAATATTGACTGTGCAAAAATTGGTACTTTGTACGAGCGCTGATGACCGCGCAGTTGAGCGCCCCACAAACCAGACGTCATCATAACCAACATCATCATCAGCACTTCAACTGTGCTACACTATTTTAGTCTCAGTAGACAACCTTCGCCCTCTAGACTCTTCTTCCCATCCAGGTTGTGTAATGCTTAGTCATTTTAACTTTAACATTGGCAGTTATTTTCATTCATAACGTTTCATACTGATTTTAGTTCCACCCTCGAATTCCTTTTATTTTCCTTTTTACTTCTTCGCTGTGCAGGCTGAGCAGAAGCGAAGAAAGACTGCATCCGAGCTTCACACTCTTTAATCGAGTCACTTTTCTGTGTTATACCATCTCACCTAACGGACAATTAACGTCCATACTGCTGCTTCTTCTACTTAATACCAGCTGTGGTGTAATTTATGTGATATGGTACTGGATGTAAGACTATATTTTGAAGAATAAGATAACTGATGCTTGGAAATCTATAAAAACCACCGGGGGTTAGTTTTTGGACGCAAAGATGTGATGGGGATAGCTGTGGGAGATGAAAGGAAATGTCGATAAACTGCAAGGAAGTAAGAATCCCGAACGATCATTGACAGCATCGAAACTTCCTGGCAGATTAAAACTGTGTGCCCGACCGAGAATCGAACTCGGGACCTTTGCCTTTCGTGGGGAAGTGCTCTACCAGCTGAGCTACCGAAGCACGACTGACGCTCGGTACTCACAGCTTTTACTTCTGCCAGTATCTCGTCTCCTACATTCCAAACTTTACAGAAGCTCTTCTGCGAACCCTGCATGCCTTAGCCACAGCCTGAGGGATGTTTCCAGAATGATATTTTCACTCTGAGCGGAGTGATATCTCCGCAATATCCTTTCTTTCAGGAGTGCTAGTTCTGCAGGGTTCGCAGAAGAGCTTCTGTAAAGTTTGGAATGTAGGAGACGAGATACTGGCAGAAGTAAAAGCTGTGAGTACCGAGCGTCAGTCGTGCTTCGGTAGCTCAGCTGGTAGAGCACTTGCCCGCGAAAGGCAAGGGTGCCGAATTCGAGTCTCGGTCGGGCACACAGTTTTAATCTGCCAGGAAGTTTCATATCAGCGTACACTCCGCTGCAGAGTGAAAATCTCATTCTGGATTAACAGCATCAATTACTTGCATGATCAATGGCACAGAACTGATAAGTACTGGTGTCTCAAAATGCACAAAAGATAAAGGACTCAGCAACGAAAACACGCTGTATGCACAAGTAGGTACTTTATTATATTGGCCTAGTCTTATAGCACCCGATCGCCGTAGGCATACACATGAGTTTCGCTCACTCTTGGTTCGCGCCACCTAAATTGCAGTCACTCGGCAGTTGACATACTAGCGTGACTTGGAAAGATTGAATTTCTTTTTGCAAATCTATATGGATTACAGTGATCAATTCCCACTTGAGCCTCCATGTCTGACCTCTAAGCGGACTCCAAAGATGTGGACTATACAATGCTAGGTGCTCGTACCAGGAGAAATTACTCACCCTTTTTACAGGACACAAGCACTGGATACCACGATGTAGTAAAAAAGAACATAAAAAGTGCTCGGTTCACATGCCACCTAAAATGTGGTTAAAATTCCAAGGTTTCGATAACAGTATTCGCATCGTCGTCGAGGACTAAAAGCTGACTGGTTTTGTCCACGACGATAATGATGGAGGGCCTCTTCGAAACCTTGGAATTTTATTCGAATTTGACGCAGAAAGTTAACAGAGAACTTTTCGTGCAAAGACTCCATCGCTAAGAATTTTGCACCTACACCGGGAGAAAGGAACATCTGCAGATATCGCCTTTTGTGTGCAGTTAATCTTCCAGAGACGTCAACCACTTTTATATGTACTGCACAATGGTTTATTATCCATACACCTTTAAAATATTTATTATTGTCCTATCTGGGTCCGTATTAGCCGATTTTCCTTCAAACTTTGTTCGCTGCTGGTTCATCTTCAGTGGTCTGGTGCTCAGTCATTGAAACTAGCAAAAAAAAAAAAAAAAAAAAAAAGTTCAAATGGCTCTGAGCACTATGGGACCTAACATCTGTGGTCATCAGTCCCCTAGAACTCACAACTACTTAAATCTAACTAACCTAAGGACATCACACACATCCATGCCCGAGGCAGGATTCGAACCTGCGACCGTAGCAGTCGCGCGTTTCCTGACTGAGCGCCTAGAACCGCTAGACCACCGCGGCCGGCTGAAACTAGCAGTCAAGAGACGAGGGTAAGTATAGACCTTTTCCCAACACGGCTCTAAAATATAGCGTACTGAAATGTAGTAAAGCCCGTTTTCCATCCAAATTGAGGGCGTAAAAGTGACGCCATTAGGCCGGCCGCGGTGGTCGTGCGATTCTAGGCGCTGCAGTCCAAAACCGCGGGACTGCTACGGTCGCAGGTTCGAATCCTGCCTCGGGCATTGATGTTTGTGATGTCCTTAGGTTAGTTAGGTTTAAGTAGTTGTAAGTTCTAGGGGACTGATGACCTAAGATGTTAAGTCCCATCTTGCTCAGAGCCATTTTGAATCATTTGATGCCATTAGAGCATTAGTGACATTATGTTGCGATTGGTCAATGAGTAAGTGTCAGTCTTTCAGAACCTCATGACGTACCTAAGCTGTGAGCGCTGGCCTTGAATGGCTATATGAGGAGGAATTTCAATTAATCTTCAGAGAGACTATGGTTGTACCTGATTCGTGTCGTATAAAACTGATATTTCTTGTGAACATTGCACAATTATTTACCTCAAGCAGTCTAGTTTAGAGTGTTATTGGGCGCCAGCGGTGTCAAAATACACGAAGCGAATGATTAAATTGAACTTCCAATATATAGGCGTGGGCACTATATTTTAACAGTCTATCCATTGTTTAACCGAAAATTAATATGTGGTTAATAGAATTGTGAAGACTATTTGATTCTGAACTGTGCCATATCCTGGAGAAAGAAAGTAAGTTAGATGGAATGTTAGTATCTTGTGTGTGTGATACAAATGAAGTTTGAATATAAAACTTTTGCTTCAAATGTTGCTTCAATGATTTTAGTAACTACGCTCCCTCTACCTCACTTCCTTTCAACTATGGAGAGCTGAGTGTAGACCATTTTCAAATGACCTACGTAAGTAGTTAACAGGCCCTTGTCGCATTGTGAACAATATATTTAGTACAAAAACAAAAGCAAAAAATGTGTAGCCGTACGAATACCATCCCCCTCCCACCACCCCTCCTCACATGCACACACACACACACACACACACACACACACACACACACACATACACACACATGAAACGAAACCTTTGTTACATGGGAGATTGGACGAGAAATCCCATGAACAGTTTCTTGCCGCGCGGGATATGTCGAGCGGTCTGGGGCACTGCAGTCAGGGACTGTGCGGCTGCTCCCGGTGGAAGTTCGAGTCCTCCCTCGGGCATGGGTGTTTGTCCTTAGGATAATTTAGGGTAAGTAGTGTGTAAGCTTAGGGACTGATGACGGTAGCAGTTAAGTCCCAAAAGATTTCACACACATTTGGACATTTTTTTGAACAATCAGTTTCTAGATTCATTCTGGCTACATTCAGGACCTTCTATACTTTAAATTGTCTTCAAAGAAGACAGCAAATCTATGAGTCTATTCCTTTGTTGTAGCTACAGCATGTGAATGCTGCCTATAGCAAGATATTCACTCTCAAATAAAATTATTAGTGCAAAGAACTTCGTCAGAACACTTCTGTTATTCCGCCCTAGCTAAAATGAGCAAATAATTAAGATGATTATTTTTAGTTTGGCTTGAGCCACCGTTGTGATAAAGCTTTTGAATGATACTGAAGCCGTTTGACTGTAATAGCTTTTCTGTTATCCTTGTACAATCCGGATTTCGGCGTAGGACCATTTTCAATTACAAAAAACTTATTTCTATATCGAAGGACATTAGACTGGTATGAAACGCATATCTGGTCGTATAGTCCGTACCTATTATTAGTAAGAATAAGAACATCTCTAAAAGTCTGACTGAGATATATAATTTTATTTCTGACTCTGAAGTACAGCTCTTACGTGAAACTGCTAACCGACTATCAGGTACCCGCAGTACTGTCTGAACAATAACTGGAATAGGCAAAAATGAAAAATCTTCCCATTCATCTATGTCCATTCCAGTTGTTCAGACAATAGTGGGGAGCATACCTGTTGATTGGTTAGGCATTTCGTATAATAAATGGTTTAGTGTTCACAAATGAAAGTCTGCATCTTATTTCGGCTTTTTACAGATATTCTCGCATTTACTACTGATAGACCAGATTCGCTTTCCTGACAAGGACTTGTAGGTCATACCAACCTGATCCCTTTTGACATATAAATAAGTTTTGTACTTGAAAATGGCCCAAGGATGAAATCTGGATAGTACAACAATCAAATAAAAGTTATTACAATCAAATGGCTGTAGCAGCATTGGAAAAATTTAAGACTTACAGCTCTATAAATTCTATATATTGCTGCTACTGAATCGTACGGAGTAGGTATGGCTAACTGCTATTTTTCAGACTTCAAACGATTGATGGTCTTCGTATTGTATTTAAACATTCAACATTATTTTAAGTCTATTCTGAAGCATCGTGTTAAGTATACCAAAAACGTTTCAATTAAAGAGGCTGTCACTAGCGCCGAAGACGTATTCAGCACATATTAAGTATGTATCATGTAATTAAGACCTTTCTGTTTTCGTGTACAATTTCCTTGATCCCAGTTTATTCAAAACTTTTTCTTGTGCTGTTTCCGGATGGTGCTCGCGTGGGATGCTATGCTGTTCTCTCAGTGCTCGATAGAAGCATCACATGTCCTAACTGCTAGTAAGCCGGCCACCACGATCACCCCTTACTGCCTGGTTTACAGTTAAATGGCCAAACAACAAGAGTCATTTATTATTGAACCACATAAAGATCACAACAGTCGCTGTGATGGAAAAGTTCCTTTACAACGATGAGCCAAATTAAGTGACTTCCTGCTCAAAAGCGCGGTCCTCCTTTGCGGCGAAATACATCTGTAATTCTACGTAGCATGGATTTGACAAGTCCTTCATAGTGTTTCGGAGGTATGTGACAACAGATGTCTCTGCACAGGTCACGAGATTCCCAAAAACCTTGGGGCAATAGTTTAAGGATTGGGTTGGGCTGTTTGGGGGAAGAGACCAAACAGTGAGGTCATCGGCCTCATCGGATTAGGGAAGGATGGCGAAGGAAGTCGGCCGTACCCTTTCAAAGGAACCATCCCGGCATTTGCCTGGAGCGATTTAGAGAAATCACGGAAAACCTAAATCAGGATGGCTGGACACGGGATTGAACCGTCATGCGAGTCCAGTGGAAGGTTTATGGGAGCGGAGTTGGCACTCCATACCACCCCAGATGTATTTCATTAAGACCAGATCAGACGTATTTGGTGGATAAGATGTAGGCGTGAGTTCGATATCATGCTGATCAAACCTCTGTAGGGCGATTTCGGCCTTGTCATCCAGCTAAGGGATGCCAACGCTGTCAGGGAAAACATCAGGCGTGAAGAGGTGCAGGTGGTCCTCAACAATGCTAACGTAACCCACGGTTGTAACGGTGGGATTACTATCACAGGTCACAGAAAATCCCGCGCCAAAGTCCCCCAGTGTGCAGCTCTGCTCCAATAGGTCTGTGTAAGGTGGAGTGGTGTCTCGAGTAGCTATTCGCCTACATGACGGCGTATCCGGGCATGACCATCGACCTACTGTAACGAGAAACCTCGCGATACAATCGTGTTGCCGTTCCCAGTGGAGTTTTAGTCGACGGTGTAGTTGGGTCAACATGTGTACACGAAGGGATCGTCGTTGCGGAGACTCTCTTTAACAGTGTGCACTGAAATACTTGTACGTTGACCAAAATCGTAGTCTGCCGCACAGATAGCAACATATCCTGCTTTACAGATCGATTAGCTTCTCACATCTCGTCACCCATTCATGGTTTTACAGCCCTCCAAACGACATTCACGACAGTACTTCGTCAACAACCAAACTGTTTCGTCATTTCTCACATACTTGTTCCCAGGAGCCGGTTCACAGACAAAAGCTACATACTTGTTCCCAGGAGCCGGTTCACTGACAAAAGCAACTTTTGTAAAGTTGCTTTTGTCAGTGGATTTCCCATCCGTGGCTCGTATCATCGCTAGAATGATTCCCAATTAGTCTCCGCTCCGCTAATGAACTTTCCTCACCGCATAACATGTCCTTAACACCACCAGACGGCATTTAGACTCGCTGTTGGAGGTGGTCATATCTTGTATCATTAGTGTAAATGATTCTCACATTTCTTATATGTCTCTTATCCTCCAATCTTTCTAACTTACTTTAGATCCGCATTGAAAAGAATCGCATATTTCTTTTGAGCATGAATGCACTCCATTGACAGTGAAACGAATCTCCCTAATACCTATGACTGAAACTGTATATGGGAAATAAATGCAGAGAATATATATGTCTGTGTGTGTGTGTGTGTGTGTGTGTGTGTGTGTGTGTGTATCTTTGCGTTAGCTATCGAAGAGCAGCTTGGCTACTAAGACGTTGCGGTGGTATCCCATGCGTGTCAACTAATATATGCAGAAACTTTACCCAAATACAAAGAAAATAAATGTTAAACCCAACTAGACAGTGCCTGATGTCTTATAACTGGAGAAATTTTTGCGAATTTTCTTTCTCCTATGTTCGTCCCTCTTTCCTTCTCGCAACGACCGTTTGTGTAGCTATCACAATTCTCCAGGTTATATTTGCGCACCAGATATTCGACTCTAGTTTACAAAACCTATATCCTGTGTGTCGTAACATGATAGTTGGACATAATTTTATTTAGTCTGGACTGTAATGTGACACCTCATGGTTTCACAATCATGTAATAGTTTCCCAAACAATATGGTCGAATCCGACTACAAATGCATTTCAACGCACTGTACTAGAAAATCACGTTTCGCACAATGTAACGTATCGAGGAAAGCCAAGTAGTTTGAGACGAATTAGTAGTTTCAATTGGACAAGGATGACACCATCCTGGCAGTCATTTGCGGCAGCTATAGGGAAGCTTGTACATCAGGAATTTCCTATATGGGTTTCAATTCCGGTCCTTCAAACGTCAGATCATTGCGCAAGCTTGGATCAGTATTTTTGAACTGACGTTAATTTTTTGTTTAATTTGTAGATATCGACCACATTTAATTAGGAACACTTTTAAAAAAGCCATGGTATCTCGCATAGCTCAACAGTTACATAAGTAAGTATCAGCCAAATCATATTCTAATCTGAGTGCGGGTTTTCGGTTGTTTGTCTACGACCTTGGCGAATTTATTTAGGCTGTCTCCCACATCCTCGATGGAAAATGTCCGACTGCTTCACGATGTCCAGCCTAAAATGTAACTAAGATACAATTCAAACAGAAAATTCAAACTAAGATTAACACAAACCGCAGACAACGTACGTGGGTCCGTATCTCACTTAGGATTAACGAGGAAGGTACAATATCTGGACACAGAAGCGTAGGCAGAGAGAAGGTCGCTGTGGATGATTCTCCATAAAATAATAATAACTATACGACCAAGTCGAATGCACTTTTACATTTCGTCAACATATTGATCCTGTCGGGATGCTGTAGATCGTATCATCAAATAACGGTCTACCCTTTGCTGGCGGCACTATTTGAACGATAGATAGCGAGCAATTGAACACGACTCAGAAATTAAAGTGCTTATCTTTATCTGATACGAGGCTGATAGTGGAAGTAGACAGAGTCGATGCCTCTATCTCACCAACACCTGCGACTGGTTGATAACTAGCGTATTCATCACTAATCCTAAAATGAACTTTTCTGTCTTACTAGAAAGATTCTTTGATACGTTGCTTAAACTGCAACATGTTTCCATGTAACTCTTAATACTGATATTGGAGAAGAGAGGTTTAAGTGTATTCCTGCAGCAACAAGTATCTATTGGTAGGAAATTTGGGTTATGGTTATAGCTTTCATCTTATATCCAGGTGCAAACTTTATATTTAACCTAAAGCTTTTACCCTAATATTTTACTCCAAAGAGTAGAAGCATGTGTAATCGTAGTGTGGAAGGAGAGTCCATATTCGGATTAGTTTAGAATTTTGTATTGGGCCTTACTGCCAAAGGACATCTTCGGAAATTTTTGGTGGTATCCATAGCATTGAAGCTAGCTTTAATTTACTGCTATGACGTACTGAATAAGGACAAATAAGCAGACAGTAACCTTAGAAGACTTGCCGCTTTTAGTATCCACTTATACACCATAGGCTTTACAAGGGGGTCTATTACGCATATGAAGAAGCTCTAGTTGTCAATTCATCCTGTCCGTACGAAGAGAGATTTCATATTTCCTCCTTTAATTTGAAATTCAATCGCAGATTCTGACAAAAGGGGAAAGTAAGAGTCCAATACGTGATTTTGAAACTTAAAATGCAAATTTCCCCAACTGAATCGCATTTGCTTGGGATTCTAGACAGTTTCGAAAGTGTGGGAACAGTTGATGACATTGATGGAATGAATCTGTGGTACCCAGGAAGCTTATTGCTAAGGAAATGCCAACATGATTTAGACTGTTTACAGAAAAGAAAAGCCATGTGTTCAAATTTGTTACGTGAACACGCTAACACGGAAAACACCATATCTCACGGCGCCCTCGAGTTTGTGCCACAGAAATGATCAACTTCAGAACTTCAAGGTCAGCCTCTTCCCCATAGCTGAGAAACAGTGGTCAGAGATCAGTAAAACCTACCCTGAAAGTTTGGCTGAACTTGCTGTTTTACCAGAAATCCGCCTAGGTAGCGGAGACGTGTCCTCCAACCCAACATTACGTACTCTCTTGTCAACTAGGTGTTGATCATTCATGAAGACTGATGCAGACGTTTTGCACCATCTTAGCTTAGAGTGTGTGCTGACCTCCGTCACCCTGGAGTCCCGGGAGCTGATTCCAAACGTGACAACAGTTCAGTCGTGAGACGTAATGTTCTACTTGATTTTTGAAAGCGCTCTTTACAACTATTCTAGATTAGTCTTACACCTAAAGAATATATCCCCACACTATCTCTCAGTTGTTTAACACACCTTTTGTGCAGTCAGGAATTCAGAGGAGGTACAATGAACTTGTTCATTGATCACTTGTGTTATTCTTTATATTAATTCTATTAATTATTTTTCGTGTGGAGAACACGTTGTCTCCTTCAATAATTCGACGTTAGGATCGGTGGTTTTTCCACGCTATTAAGATTGCCTAGCATGTATTTGTCTTATTCAGTCACTGTTATTATTGTGGTCATAAGTCCGAATATTGGTTTGATGCAGCTCTCCATGGTACTCTGTCCTGTGCAACCATCTTTATCTCCAAATAACTACTGCGACTAAAATTAATCTGAATCTGCTTACTGCGTTGTTGTCTTGATCTCGCTCTACAAATTATTACCCCCAGCACTTTCCACCAATACTTAATTGGAGGTCGCTTGATGTCCTAGAACGTGTCCTATCAACCGACGCTTTCTTCTAGTCAGGTTCTTCCACAAATTTCTTTTCTCTCCATTTCTATTCCGTACCTTCTCATTAGTTGATCTACCCAACCAATTTTGTGCATTCTTCTCTAGCATCACATTTTAGTAGCTTTCAGTTACTTTTTGTCTAAACTGTTTATCGTTCATGTTGCACTTCCATACATGGCTACATTCCATACATGTAGTTTCAGAAAATACTTCCTAATACTTCAATCTACAGTATATTCGATGTTAACAAATTTCTGTTCTTGAGATAAGTTTTCTTTGTCATTGCCAACCTACTTTTTATATCTTCTGTACACAATGGTTTTGCTGCCTAAACTACAAAACCCATATACTATTTTAAGTGTCTATTTTCCCAATCTAACGCCCTCGGTATCATCTGATTCAGCCCGACTACATCCATTATACTTGTTTTGCTTTTGTTGTTTTTACTTTATATCCTCCCTTCAAGACACTGTCCATTGCGTTGAACTGCTGTTCCAAGTCCTTTGCTCTTTCTGATAAAATTTCGATGTCACGATCAAACCTCAAAGTTTTTATGTCCTCATCCCTAATTTTAAATCCTACTATTTATTTTCCTCTGTTTTCATTTACTACTTACTCACTGTACAGATTTTATGACATTAGGGATAGGCTACAGCACCGTCTCACTCCATTCTCAACCAGTGCTTCCATTTCATTCCCATAACTGCCGTCTGGATTCTGCACAATTTGTAAATAGCCTTTCGCTCCCTGTGTCCTACCACTGCAGCTTCCAGAATATCAAATCGAGTGTTCCAGTCTACAGTGTCAAGAGATTCCTCTACGTCTACAAAATCTGTAAACGTAAGTTTGCTTTTCGTTAACCTGTCTCCTAATAGAAGTCATCTCCGGTATCTCAACTCATCTTGTTAGAGGTCGGCCACTATCAATTCTACCATTCGTCTGTAAGGAATGCATGTTGGCATTTTGCCACCATGACTTACTGAACTGATAGTTGTGTATTCTCACACCTTCCGGTACCTGCTTTCTTTGAAATTGGAACTATTACATTCTTTCTGAAGTCTGAGGGTGTTTCGCCTGTCTCTTACCCCATGCACACCATGTGGACTAGTTTTTTCACGGCTGGCTCTCCCAAGGCTATCGGTAGTCATATGCTCCTGAAGCCTTCTTTCGACTTGGGTCTTTCAGTGCCGTGCAAAATCGTCTCGCAGTATTGTATCTCCCATCTCATTTAACCTACGTCCCCTTCCATCTCTATAATATTGTCTCATCTCCCTTGTATAGACCCTCTATAAGTTCTTTCCTAATTTCAGCTTCTAGTTCTTCGCATAGGATTGGGTTTCCATGATTGTTCTTCATATTCATACAGCTGCTTCTCTTTCCTCCATAGGCCTCTTTCATTTTGCAGCAGGCGGTATCTATCTTTTCCGTAGTGAAATATGCTCCTCAGTATTTCCATATATCCTCTAATCAAATTGCACTTATTGTGAGCCTCATCTTTTAGATATTTGTATTCCTTTCCTCTGCTTCATTGATAGCTTTTTTATATTTTCCCCTTCCTCCTGTGATATCTAAATATTTCTTACGCCTTGTCTTTTTGCCTATTTGATCCTCTGCTGCCACCACTATTTTATCCCTCAAAGTTACCTATTCGTTTTCTACTGTATTCCTTTTCCCTGTTCTCGTCAATCGTAGCCTAGTGCTTCCTCTCAAATGCTCAAAATCCTCTAATTATTTCAAATTATCTTTACTTCCCGCCTTTTTGCAGTTTATTTAGTTAAATTTATATTTCAGAATCAATAAAAAAATGACCATCAGTCACACTCGCGGCTGTGACTCTTGATGTTCGTTTTCAAGTAATAAAGAAACCGCACTCCTACGAGAGAAATGTTCTCAAAAATGGCATCAGCAATAAATTGTGGTCAGAACTCACAGTTTCCCCTGAATAAGTATTATAATTTACCTAGACAGTGTACAGAACTTATTTTTTTTTTTTTTTTTTTGCCTGTCTGCTCCTTGCATGTAGCGTTCCTCCAGTACCTAAATCTTCATACGCTTGTTGGTTGCAAAACCTGCTATACAATCCGACCGCTGATGTTGCCAGGATCAAGAAAAAACCAATACCTGCCCGTGTAAGTAAATCCTGATCTGAAGGTAGAGGGCGGAAGTAACGGTTAGAGCAGCAGCTTCGATTTTGAGCTTCATACCACCCATGGGATTCCCCCATTTCTATAAATATCATTTTAGTCGATCCTGGGTGGCTTGGGCCTCAGAGGTAAAGAATCGGACTGCAAAGCTAAAGGTCTTGGTTCCGATACCTCCAATCAATCCAAGCATTTTTATCTATCACTTCTTTTACATGTGGTGAAGTATGTTAATGTGGCAAATGCCGATCTGTATTGTTCGTAAGCCATGTAAAACTTTTGGTCCTCCTACAACTAACTGGGTAAGTCAGTTGGAAGGAGGATATCGGCTTATCACCTTCAAAAGGGCCATTCCTAGTAAAGCACTGTGGTGTTTAAAACATTCTTCCGATTGATGATTGCTTTACCTACTGAGTCGATCATATCTCCGCTTCATTTATTATACGCCACGTGAGTTACAGACAAATCCTTACACTAGTTACAGACCTGGAGAACGCATGTCAGGAGAAAACGAGGATTTCACTTAGAAGTTGAAACACTGAGCTGGCAACTTCCTGCTGATCGCAGGAGAAAGGATAGCCTTCTTCCAAATTTGCTGAATCGCCAGCAGACCCGAACAGTGATAGTAATAAAATATTTTTCCGCGTGATTCGACTTGCTTACGGGTGCCGACGGCTTCCATTCACTAAATTGGTTATCCGGAGAGAGAAAGAAACTTTCTGGCTACTTTTCACAGAATAATGGCTATGAGAGAGAGAGAGGGGGTAGTAGTAGTAGTAGTAGTAGTAGTAGTAGTAGTAGTAGTTGATAGACTTATCAGAAGGCTGGCAGGCGAGACTGCGTATGCTCTGGAGGTGCCAGATTCACCTTCACGCTCTGCCAGCGCAGGCGTCTACCTGCCGTGTTGGCACCGTCGACGTCACCCAGAACCTCGTCTCCATTGGTCCAACGATTTGCTAGGCGCCACAGCGTTCCGGCTCTAGAGTAACAACTGATGGGGACGCGCATCCTACCAACCCCACATCCACTGTACAGCCTCGTAATGCCGCAACGGCGACCATCGCTCGGCCGCCGGAAGACACACACGCTATCCATAGGCTTTAGAAGCAGCAAAGCCATGTATCTCTAAAGCCCTTCAGACACAATGCGACGAGTACTATAGATGGTTATATGCGCGGGCTCATAGTTTAAACACACAAGGAAAGTGACGAATAAGATGCAGCCAAATAACAAGGAGGCTTAATTTCAGCACGAGACTAGATGCAATTCAACAAGGGTAGACGAGGCAGTAGCGACAACTTCTGATAAAGTAGAAGCACAGAGATCTGCCTTCGAGTCACTCACTGACAAGGTGGGAAGAACTACTGTTGGCATTTGGAACACTTTGATCAGTCGCGTTTGACTGAAACCCCATTTGAGAAAATATAAGAATATTTAGAAAGGTTGATGTAAACTAACAAAACGAGGGACGATTAAGGGTTTTAAGTAAGAAGATAACAGAAAAAATATATACTGAGATAAGGAGTGCTACCTTGGGCTGACGGGTCTCAGAGCCTGGCGCGGTCACATCTCTGTGGGGAGTTTGGGGCAGCTGTTCACTTTGCCGGAGGGACCGACAAGGATGAGGAGAAACAGGCATGCACGGCTCACCAGCACCGCGAATGGCCGTTCCCGTTGTACATAATGCCTGTCTGCCGATTTTAATGTTAGCTGCGGAAAGTGACGGTTGGAAATGAGCTTTCATTTTCTCAATCCATGTGGGCGACAGCAGTTCCTTCAAGCACGAACAAGCAACATCCTAGTCAGGAAAGAAGGACGGAATTTCATCTAGTAGACTACCTTTTACCATGGCACACGTCTGCAGGGTGTTAGAAAATTGCCGTTATAAACTTCTAGGACTTATAGATGGGAGTGAATACATAATACACTCCTGGAAATGGAAAAAAGAACACATTGACACCGGTGTGTCAGACCCACCATACTTGCTCCGGACACTGCGAGAGGGCTGTACAAGCAATGATCACAAGCACGGCACAGCGGACACACCAGGAACCGCGGTGTTGGCCGTCGAATGGCGCTAGCTGCGCAGAATTTGTGCACCGCCGCCGTCAGTGTCAGCCAGTTTGCTGTGGCATACGGAGCTCCATCGCAGTCTTTAACACTGGTAGCATGCCGCGACAGCGTGGACGTGAACCGTATGTGCAGTTGACGGACTTTGAGCGAGGGCGTATAGTGGGCATGCGGGAGGCCGGGTGGACGTACCGCCGAATTGCTCAACACGTGAGGCGTGAGGTCTCCACAGTACATCGATGTTGTCGCCAGTGGTCGGCGGAAGGTGCACGTGCCCGTCGACCTGGGACCGGACCGCAGCGATGCACGGATGCACGCCAAGACCGTAGGATCCTACGCAGTGCCGTAGGGGACCGCACCGCAACTTCCCAACAAATTAGGGACACTGTTGCCCCTGGGGTATCGGCGAGGACCATTCGCAACCGTCTCCATGAAGCTGGGCTAAGGTCCCGCACACCGTTAGGCCGTCTTCCCCTCACGCCCCAACATCGTGCAGCCCGCCTCCACTGGTGTCGCGACAGGCGTGAATGGAGGGACGAATGGAGACGTGTCGTCTTCAGCGATTAGAGTCGCTTCTGCCTTGGTGCCAATGATGGTCGTATGCGTGTTTGGCGCCGTGGAGGTGAGCCCCACAATCGGGACTGCATACGACCGAGGCACACAGGGTCAACACCCGGCATCATGGTGTGGGGAGCGATCTCCTACACTGGCCGTACACGTCTGGTGATCGTCGAGGGGACACTGAACAGTGCACGCTACATCCAAACCGTCATCGAACCCATCGTTCTACCATTCCTAGACCGGCAAGGGAAATTGCTGTTCCAACAGGACAATGCACGTCCGCATGTATCCCGTGCCACCCAACGTGCTCTAGAAGGTGTAAGTCAACTACCCTGACCAGCAAGATCTCCGGATCTGTCCCCCATTGAACATGTTTGGGACTGGATGAAGCGTCGTCTCACGCGGTCTGCACGTCCAGCACGAACGTTGGTCCAACTGAGGCGCCAGATGGAAATGGCATGGCAAGCCGTTCCACAGGACTACATCCAGCATCTCTACGATCGTCTCCATGGGAGAATAGCAGCCTGCATTGCTGCGAAAGGTGGATATACACTGTACTAGTGCCGACATTGTGCATGCTCTGTTGCCTGTGGCTATGTGCCTGGTGTTCTGTCAGTGTGATCATGTGATGTAAGTGACCCCAGGAATGTGTCAATAAAGCTTCCCCTTCCTTGGACAATGAATTAACGGTGTTCTTATTTCAATTTCCAGGAGTGTATTACCACTCAAAAATTACGGTTTTCAAGTACAGCATACTGAGTTATTTCTTGTTTTGCAATAGTGTAAACACGTGATATTTAAGTGTTAAGACAAACAAATGTTCTTAAGTGACAATTAGATGTTTCATTATGTTTCCTTTCGAATTGTTACCTAATAACTGTACTATGTCACGGAAAATTCAATTCCTCGAGCAGATGTGGATGCGTTATACATTTGGATTGAAACCGTCGTAAATCGGAAAAATTGTTTCCGAAGTTTACCTGCTTACCTGGGTGATAACGTCCTTGCATCCCATGCAAGAAGGCCCGACCTCGATTGCCGGTCGGGTTGGAGATTTTCTCCGCTCGTGGAGTGGGTGTTGTGTTGTCCTCATCATCATTTCATCCTCCGCCTCGACGCTCAAGTAGCCCAATGTGGCGTCAAATGCAATAAACGTGCACTTGGCTGGCGAACTTGCCCGAATGGTTCCTCCCGGCCAGCGATTCCATATGCAAATTTGCGTTGTCCATTGTTTCTGGTCATAGGTTCCTATCGGCATATAATATGCTCACTTCTCTCTACAAGCTATATTAGTTTGTAACTGTCATGACCAGACACCAAGTATTTACTGTTGGTAATGAGGCTTTCATTTCCCGAACAAAGGTGAGCTACAGAGATTCCATAAAACATCTAACAGACGGAAGAAAAAAGAGAAGTACATTTCATCATATTAGTACTTCCACTTTATTGCCGTTTCATCCTAAACTCGCCGCCCCCCCACCCCAAAAAAAAAAAAAAAATCAGTGGAGAATGTGCAACCTCTCCCTCACTTATCGACCTAAATGACAGTTAAAATTAAACCGCGTGCACGTGATGGAAGTTTGAGAAAAGCAATCAATCGTCAACGAAGTTAATTTATCGGTAAAGAGGGAGGAAAGGGTTACATCTAAATAAAAGGAAAAATGCAAATGAAATTGGTGGAAATTAATTATGAGAAAAGGGTAAAATTAATAAAGAAAGTAAGTGTGCGGTCGTTACGTTAACAATTAATTGGCGTTAATTAGATAGTTGAGATTTGGGAAAATTACGGTAGCCAGTCCTATGGACAACTACTATAATAACTGAAAATGAAAGATTAATGCACATATAATTAGCACTAAAACCGTGGCAATTGAAGGTTGACACGTATTGTGTGAAAACTGAATGTTTGTCAGAAGTAATAAATTTTGCTACACTCAGACTTAATTTAGCAAAAGAATTAATAAAATTGGAAAATTGAAAGTTAATTTAGTGACTGAAATTAATAGTGAACTTCGTGTCTGGAGCACTACGAAATTCAATAAAATAAGGTTAGTCTTGGGCTACCTCAAAAATCATTTCAAAAGCTACTTGAATCTATGCAATTTAGAAATAATTTTAGAAATAATTAACAATAGTAAAATGTAGTACGTATCAAGCTGAGCTGCAGTCACAGGTAAGCTAAAATATGGTAACAAAACTCGCACTCGTAATTTTTGCTTGTGTAATCTATATATTGTAGCAAGCTATGAATACTTTAACTGAACTTTGAAATTGAAGCAGCGAAATGGAATGATATTACTTTAATGTTGGCGTTTGAATTTCAACGACACTCGGGTTCATTTCGGAAAAGGAATGGACCCTGCTATGTAATGCAATTGAGACAATGAGCAACAAAGGTTACTGCTAAGTTGCTGTAATTTTGTGATACAACAATTTTAAAAGCTGAGGTCTGCCATACAGTTTTAAAACTTTATGTGCTTCCAGTCTTCCTTGTCGGTTGATCGAAGGTTGGAAGTCGTCGATCGATGCGGTGGTGACAGTCACTCATTGTCGGCCGTCGCTGTTGCAGAAGCTGGATGTTGGCGCGCCTTCTTCTCGACACGGTCCCCTCCGCGACACCGTCTCAGAAACTATCAGAAAGTGAAGCGCAATTACATGCTGCCAAACCCCGAAAGCGCGGCAACTCGCGGGAGCTTCACACCACACACCTACACCACCGCCCTACTCCAGCCAGACTGTTCTGTCCGCGCTCCACGCAGCAGAGTTAACACTACCAAAGATCCTAAACACATTGGTTCTCCACACGACCTATCGATGTAGTCGTTCGATAGCATAGTTTTCCCTAGGTAACAAACAGCGTAAAAATATTAATAATATTTACAAAACAAACCAATTATACATTGACATAGCAAAACAATTACAATATATAAAGACACAGAAATGTCATATCTTCACATAACAAAAAAAGGAAAAAAATCATAGTACAATAGATGGAAATAGGAGGATACGCATTTCCGGCGTTACAAATGGGCTATCAGTGATAAAAACCTCATCTTCAGTGGTTTCAGTGTGAATGAAGAGAGGTTTACGTTTGACGAGTTGATAAAGAATCCTTGTGAGGAAAGGTGAACAGATGCAGGAGGGAATAGAGTGTGTGGCCACCAAGGATTTGGTGAGATCGGTAGAAATGTAATACAACATATATGTGTACCACTTTTCTATTGAAAAGGATAGCACACCTTAATGTTTTGTAGGTGGTGAAATAGGGAGATGGTAGTGGAGAGATGGAATCCCCAATTTAAAACACTCATTTCATTCACTGTAATGTGGGCTTCTTTTGGATGTTTAAGAGGGAGAGTTTCATCTAAATCTACATACATGCTCCGCAATCCACCATACGGTGCGTGGCGGAGGGTACCTCGTACCACAACTAGCATTTTCTCGCCCTGTTCCACTCCCAAAAAGAACGAGGGAAAAATGACTGCCTATATGCCTCTGTACGATCCCTAATCTCTCTTATCTTATCTTTGTGGTCTCTCCGCGAAATATAAGTTGTTGTTGTTGTTGTCTTCAGTCCTGAGACTGGTTTGATGCAGCTCTCCATGCTACTCTATCCTGTGCAAGCTGCTTCATCTCCCAGTACCTACTGCAACCTACATCCTTCTGAATCTGCTTGGTGTACTCATCTCTCGGTCTCCCTCTACGATTTTTACCCTCCACGCTGCCCTCCAATGCTAAATTTGTGATCCCTTGATGCCTCAAAACATGTCCTACCAACCGATCCCTTCTTCTAGTCAAGTTGTGCCACAAACTTCTCTTCTCCCTAATCCTATTCAATACCTCCTCATTAGTTACGTGATCTATCCACCTTATCTTCAGTATTCTTCTGTAGCACCACATTTCGAAAGCTTCTATTCTCTTCTTGTCCAAACTAGTTATCGTCCATGTTTCACTTCCATACATGGCTACACTCCAAACAAATACTTTCAGAAAGGACTTCCTGATACATAAATCTATATTCGATGTTAACAAATTTCTCTTCTTCAGAAACGCTTTCCTTGCCATTGCCAGTCTACATTTTATATCCTCTCTACTTCGACCATCATCAGTTATTTTACTTCCTAAATAGCAAAACTCCTTTACTACTTTAAGTGCCTCATTTCCTAATCTAATTCCCTCAGCATCACCCGATTTAATTTGACTACATTCCATTATCCTCGTTTTGCTTTTGTTAATGTTCATCTTATATCCTCCTTTCAAGACACTGTCCATTCCGTTCAACTGCTCTTCCAAGTCCTTTGCCGTCTCTGACAGAATTACAATGTCATCGGCGAACCTCAAAGTTTTTACTTCGTCTCCATGAATTTTAATACCTACTCCAAATTTTTCTTTTGTTTCCTTTACTGCTTGCTCAATATACAGATTGAATAACATCGGGGAGAGGCTACAACCCTGTCTCACTCCTTTCCCAACCACTGCTTCCCTTTCATGCCCCTCGACTCTTATTACTGCCATCTGGTTTCTGTACAAATTATAAATAGCCTTTCGCTCCCTGTATTTTACCCCTGCCACCTTTAGAATTTGAAAAAGAGTATTCCAGTCAACATTGTCAAAAGCTTTCTCTAAGTCTACAAATGCTAGAAACGTAGGTTTGCCTTTTCTTAATCTTTCTTCTAAGATAAGTCGTAAGGTCAGTATTGCCTCACGTGTTCCAACATTTCTACGGAATCCAAACTGATCTTCCCCGAGGTCTGCATCTATCAGTTTTTCCATTCGTCTGTAAAGAATTCGCGTTAGTATTTTGCAGCCGTGGCTTATTAAACTGATAGTTCGGTAATTTTCACATCTGTCAGCACCTGCTTTCTTTGGGATTGGAATTATTATATTCTTCTTGAAGTCTGAGGGTATTTCGCCTGTCTCATACATCTTGCTCACCAGCTGGTAGAGTTTTGTCATTACTGGCTCTCCCAAGGCCGTCAGTAGTTCTAATGGAATGTTGTCTACTCCGGGGGCCTTGTTTCGACTCAGGTCTTTCAGTGCTCTGTCAAACTCTTCACGCAGTATCGTATCTCCCATTTCGTCTTCATCTACATCCTCTTCTATTTCCATAATATTGTCCTCAAGTACATCGCTCTTGTATAAACCTTCTATATACTCCTTCCACCTTTTTGCCTTCCCTTCTTTGCTTAGAACTGGGCTGCCATCTGAGCTCTTGATATTCATACACGTGGTTCTCTTCTCTCCAAAGGTCTCTTTAATTTTACTGTAGGCAATATCTATCTTACCCCTAGTGAGATAAGCTTCTACATCCTTACATTTGTCCTCTAGCCATCCCTGTTTAGCCATTTTGCACTTCCTGTCGATCTCATTTTTGAGACGTTTGTATTCCTTTTTGCCTGCTTCATTTACTGCATTGTTATATTTTCTCCTTTCATCAATTAAATTCAATATTTCTTCTGTTACCCAAGGATTTCTAGCAGCCCTCGTCTTTGTACCTACTTTATCCTCTGCTGCCTTCACTACTACATCCCTCAGAGCTACCCATTCTTCTTCTACTGTATTTCTTTCCCCTATTCCTGTCAATTGTTCCCTTATGCTCTCTCTGAAACTCTGTACAACCTCTGGTTCTTTCAGTTTATCCAGGTCCCATCTCCTTAATTTCCCACATTTTTGCAGTTTCTTCAGTTTTAATCTACAGGTCATAACCAATATAAGTTAGCGGAAGTAAAATTTTACTGCAGTCAGCCTCAAATGCTGGTTCTCTAAATTTCCCCAGTAGCTATTCACGAAAAGAACGCCTCCTTTCCTCCAGAGACTCCCACCAAAGTTCCTGAAGCATGATCAAACCTACCACTAATAAATCTAGCACCCCCGCCTCAGAATTGCTTCTATGTCCTCCCTCGACCCGACCTGACAGGGATCCCAAACGCTCGAGTAGTACTCAAGAATAGGTTGTATTAGAGTTTTATAAGCGGTCTCCTTTACAGATGAACCGCATCTTCCCAAAATTCTACCAATGAACCGAAGACGACTGTCCGCCTTCCCCATAACTACCATTACAAGCTTGTCCCACTTCATATCGCTCTGCAGTGTTACGCCCAAATATTTAATCGATGTGACTGTGTCAAGCGCTACAACACTAATGGAGTATTCAAATATTACGGCATTCTTTTTCCTATTCATCTGCATTAATTTACATTTATCTATATTTAGAGTTAGCTGCCATTATTTACAACAATCACAAAAATCTGTCCAAGACATCTTGTATCCTGCTACAGTCACTCAACGACGACACCTTCCAGTACACCACAGCATCATCAGCAAACAGCCACACATTGCTATCCACCCTATCCAAAAGATAATTTATGTAGATAGAAAACAACAGCGGACCTACCACATTTCCCTGGGGCACTCCAGATAATACCCTCACCTCCGATGAACACTCACCATCGAGGAGAACGTACTGGGTTCTATTACTTAAGAAGTCTTCGAGCCACTCACATATTAAGGAACCAATCCTATACGCTCATACATTAGTTAGGAGTCTGCACAGGGTCATCGAGCTTTACAGAAGGAATATGGCATTCGTCTGATATTCTTCATCCATGGTTCGCAAGATATCATGTGAAAAGAAGGCGAGTTGAGTTTCGCAGGAGCGATGCTTTCTAAAGCCGTGCTGATGCATGGACAGCAACTTCTCTATCTCAAGGACTTTCATTACATTCGAACTGAGAATATATCCGAGAAACCTGCCAATCAAATGTTAATATGAAGTGTTTTCTCTGTTTAAGTCAGATTTTATTTGCTGTTGCATACTCCAAAAGGAGTTATTTTGGATTCTCTTGTATGAACAGAGTATTTCTTGAAGTTCTGTGATTTCCAGCGTGTAAAAAGGAATTCTTGCAGTCAATCTTGTAAGTATTTGAGAACAATGTGTTCTGAACATTTGTGGACGTTTTCAGATATCTCTCTGGTGTATATCGCTATCACATTACTGATACCGACAACCAACGATGGCACCTATAACCTAGCTCACATATTTAGTGTCCTACATCAATTTGTGACTTACTTAATAACGTACGTTTGTGTTATCACACCACCATTGCTATTGGGCACATTGGGCATAGCAGTCTGTGAGGGCGCTGCGGTAGCTGTCTGCATCCCACTTCTAGCTGTTGCAGGTTTGTACAGTGGCTGCCAACTCCAAAGAGACTGTTGCGGCTGCGGCGGCGCGGCGTGGCGCTGCGCGTAATATCGGGCGCAGTTGGCGGCCGTGATTGCAGCGCGGCGTCCATTAGCCAGCGCAAACAACGCACCGGCCTCGGCCCGTATTTGCATACCTTTCGGCGCACCCGCCGGCAGGCCGTGTGATCGAGCGGCGCGCTGCCAGAAAACAAGCAAATAATGGTGGCGACAGGGCGCCGCGCCGCGCCGCGCCGCTCAGCAAGAGCAGCGCCCTCGTGCGTGTGTCCCTCACACGTCTCGCGTGCTAATGCAAATTGCGGATATGACAACGCTGGTAATACTGAACTTACGTTGAGAAGTCTCATTGTACCGCCCACCAACACGTTCACAGACGTACTCTGTGGTTTCTGCTAAACAGGGTGTACATAATGGACCCGAATTCCACAGAAAAGTTTCGTAAGATATTTTCTGAGTACCTTGGCATAAAGGAACCGCGGTTTCTGGTGACTCGGAACAGAGATAATTGCGGAATGGTTCAAATGGCCATAAGCACTATGGGAATCTCAAGTTGATTCCGTATTTCTAGATTTCAGGAAAGCCTTTGACGCCGTTCCTCACAAGGGACTTCTAATCAAGTTGCGGGCCTATGGGGTATCGTCTCAGTTGTGCGACTGGATTCGTGATTTCCTGTCAGGTCGCAGTTCGTAGTAATAGATGGCAAATCATCCAGTAAAACTGAAGTGATACCAGGTGTTCCCCCGGGAAGCGTCCTGGGACCTCTGCTGCTCCTGATCTGTATAAATGACCTGGGTGACAATCTGAGCAGTTCTCTTAGGTTGTTCGCAAATTATGCTGTAATTTACCGTCTACTAAGGTCATCCGAAGACCAGTATCAGTTGCAAAGCGATTTGGAAGAGATGGCTGTATGGTGTGGTAGGTGGCAGTTGACGCTTAATTACGAAAAGTGTGAGGTGATCCACATGAGTTCCAAAAGAAATCCGTTGAAATTCGATTACTCGATAAATAGTACAATTCTCAAGGCTGTCAACTGAAATAAGTACCTGGGTGTTAAAATTACGAACAACTTCAGTTGGAAAAACCACATGTATAATACTGTGGGGAAGGCGAGCCAAAGGTTGCGTTTCATTGGCAGGACACTTAGAAAATGCAACAAATCCACTAAAGAGACAGTTTACACTACACTCGTTCGTCCTCTGTTAGAATATTGCTGCGCAGTGTGGGATCCTTACCAGGTGGGATTGACGGAGAACATCGAAAGGGTCCAAAAAAGGGCACCTCTTTTTGTTTTATAACGTAATAGGGGAGAGAGTGTGGCAGATATGATACGCGAGTTGGGATGGAAGTCATTATAGCAAAGACGTTTTTCGTCGCGGCGAGATCTATTTACGAAATTTCGGTCACCCACTTTCTCTTCCGAATGCGAAAATATTTTGTTGAGCCCGACCTACATAGGTAGGAATGATCATCAAAATAAAATAAGAGAAATCAGAGCTCGAACAGAAAGGTTTAGGAGTTCGTTTCTCCCGCGCGCTCTTCGGGAGTGGAATGGTAGAGAGATAGTATGATTGTGGTTCGATGAACTCTCTGCGAAGCACTTAACTGTGAATTGCAGAGTAGTCATGTAGATGTAGAACATCTGAGGTCATCAGTCTCCTAGACTTAGATCTACTTAAACCTGACTAACGTGATACGTGTTGCAACCGGACACAATAGGAAGGACGAGGCCCCTTTGTTTTTTCTTTTATCACTCGTTTATTACATCAGAGAAATACACATTTTGAGACAAAATTTAACTACATGAAGTATGACTCCCAGTAAAGGTTAACATAAGCACCGACAAATCTTAGTCGTCTTAAGGGTTTCTGCTGGCAACAAATTTTAAGGAGGCAATGTAAGGTTTATATCAGTTTAGCTCAGACACGTAGCTAGTGATTCAATCACAACACAGGCACTTTAACAATTTCGGAAACAAATAAATAGCGTAAATTAGTACTCAGAGTAACCAAATGATCGACAGCCTTGCCATTGATTAAGTAGTAGGCCATTTGGAACGAATTAGCAACACCCAGCAACTAGGGGAGTTAATACCAAAATTCTTTAAATGGATAGAATTGGAAGGAGAATCAGCGTTGGCAGTATTTTTTTGCTTTATTATCCGCAAAATCGATTTTCGGTCACTTAGTGACCATCCTCAGTGCTGTAATATACAATTAAAATTGGTAGGCACTGCTATCAACAAGCTTCGCGTGATACCAGTGCCTACCAACTTTAATTGTATATTACAGCACTGAGGATGGTCACTAAGTGACCGAAAATCGATTTTGCGGATAATAAAGCACAAAAAAAAAAAAAAAAATACGGCCAATGCTGATTCTCCTTCAAATTCTATCCAAAATTTGTCGTGGTGCACAGAACACTCCATGGAGTCGCCAATCAAGTCTTTAAATGTCTTGCTCCCCATTAAATAAACAAACTTACAGTAATTAAATGAATAACAAATCAAACACATTGCGCTCCACTCAAACTCTTCAGTGGAAGCCAAGCCAAAATGAAGATTTCATTAACTGACTCATCTCTGTTTTCCCAGACACACATGGGGCAAAGTTACACAAGACAAGATTGTGTAGGGAGCACATCGGCAAAACCGGTAGTGAAGCTAACTCGTGCCACCGAAAATTAAGGTACTGGACCGGGACACAAGGTGGTATACAATGAGGTTGCCTTAGTGCTATACAGCGCTCCAAAATATTAATTCAAATGGCCAATTCAAAATTAAGTACACATAAACCAGCATTACTTAATGAGGAGTGACACCAGGTCGCTCTCAGGGATTACAACACTTTATTGAAAAGATGAATGCCGGAGGCGGCAGTAACATCAAACACCTTCTCCGAGTTTTAACCAGGAGTCACTTCCCGCTATACAAGTAAACATTTAACCAAACACAAGGAAGGAACCCCAAAGAGAAAATTCCAATAAAACCCAGAAAAAAATAAATGACAAGGAACCCCAACTATTTAAATTTAAAAGAATTAGCTCTCCCCACAGGCAGTTTAAATGCAAGGTCCACACTTAAGAGGCCACCAAAATTTGTTACAAAAAGTCTTATACCTTTACTCCTTTTCTTTAAAAGAAACACAACTCTGCTTAACTTCTGCCAGACGTCCGGTATGACTCGTGTAGGATTCACCAGGCAGAAACCCAAGCTAGGCGGTCGCAAGGCACGGCGAGCAAAATCAGGAGAGCAGACGGCAGGCAGCCAACACATATCCATCATCCTGAACCGGCAGACCGCGTACAACCAACTCCACATATACGTGGTTGCTTACCACCTCGTACCTCGCAGCGTCTCAGCAGGTAGCCCGAGCAAACGTCAACTACCACTCGCCCCGCGAAAGCGGAAAACAACAAGGCAGACCAAGATAAGAAACATCGAAGGATCGATAATGGTCATCCAAGAGACTGGCGCGCCAATAACGAGCGACACGGCTCATAAGCTAAGGCCATCACACACAGCCATGGCCAAGGCAGGATTCGAACCTGCTACCGTAGAAGCAGCGCGATTCCAGATTGAAGCGCCTAAGACCGCTCGGCTACAGCGGCCGGTAGAGTAAGTACACTTCATTTGATTTCGTACCTACATTTTTCTGTCGTATCTGTATTGACTCAGAATATTTGCACAAGCACATGTCTGTTACTTCCGAGAGTCTTGTTTGGAAAAACACTTGTTCCATCCACTCACGCTTGGGGACAGGAGAAAGTGTGCATACCTCTCGGCATCGAGTACTGACTTCCTGATACAGATTCTTTATGCTCTATACTTTCAGCTGATACTTTTATCGGTATCAGTACTTTATAGCAGGTATCGTATCGAATGATCATAGTAATGATACACATTTTTAGTGCAATACAGGATGTTTCAAAATGAGTACACGGATTTTAGTGCCTGATAGTATTTATTACATTCAACTTATAATTTTAAATAACCTTCGAATGAAAGAGAAACTCAAACAGATTTGTTTGTATATCTGCGCGCAAAGAGAACAGCATGGAACGACCAAGAATGAATGAAAAACATCTTGAATGAGTGAGGTTCTATCACGCGTAGTCCAAGAGATCAGTTCGTCCTTGTCGGTCGCAGTTGTTACAAGCTCTAAACCCTACATTCTATGGTTTACGTGCTAGCTTCGCAAACGAAATTTTGCTACATGAGATGGAGATTTTCTGAATCGTGTCGTCTTCAGTGCTGAGTCGACATTTCACCAGAATAGAAATGTGAGCAAATCTAATGTGTGTATCTGGGGGTAAGCGAATCCCCACTAGATGGTACAGTTGCAACGAGACTCCTCTCGACTTTTTCGGTGAAGCAACTGTAACTGGGGTTTCTCAGCAACTAAATGGTGCGCTATCTCTCTGGCATAATTCAGCACTCGACTGGTTAAACGTCGTTGTACCCGACCGCTGGATTGGCCGCAAGGCGTTGTATGAAAGACCTAGTTTTATATGACTTTCATGTTCACACACGATCTGTCCCCATGCAATTTTTGCCTTTGAGGTTTCATAAATTATGTTGAGTAGACAGGGTGTTACAGAAACGTACGACCAAACCTTCAGGGAACATTCCTCACACACAAAGAAAGAAAAAATGTTATGTGGACATGTGTCCGGAAACGCTTACTTTCCATGTTAGAACTCATTTTATTACTTCTCTTCAAATCACATTAATCATAGAATGGAAACACACAGCAACAGCACATACCAGCGTGACTTTAAACACTATGTTACAGGAAATGTTCAAAATGTCCTCCGTTAGCGAGGATAAATGCATTCACCCTCCGTCGCATGGAATCCCTGATGAGCTGATGCAGCCCTGGAGAGTGGCGTATTGCATCACAGGCGTCCACAACACGAGCACGAAGAGTCTCTACATTTGGTACCGGGGTTGCGTAGAAAAGAGCTTTCAAATGCCCCCATAAATGAAAGTCAAGAGGATTGTGGTCAGGTGAGTGTGGAGGCCATGGAATTGGTCCGCCGTAGTGGCGGCGGTCACCGAATCTGTTGTTGAGAAGCGTACGAACACTTCGACTGAAATGAACTGAAATGTGCAGAAGCTCCTTCGTACATGAACCACATGTTGTTGAAGACGTGATTGCACAATTGCGTGCGGATTCTCCTCAGTCCACACATGTTGATTGTGAAAATTTACAATTTGACCACGTTGGAATGAAGCCTCATCCGTAAAGAGAACATTTGCACTGAAATAAGGATTGACACATTGTTGGATGAACCATTCGCAGAAGTGTACCCGTGGAGGCCAATCAGCTGCTGAAAGTTCCTGCACACACTGCACATGGTACGGAAACAACTGGTTCTCCCGTAGCACTCTCCATGCAGTGACGTGGTCAACGGTACCTTGTACAGCAGCAACTTCTCTGACGCTGACATTAGGGTTATCGTCAACTGCACGAAGAATTGCCTCGTCCATTGCAGGTGTCCTCGTCGTTCTAGGTCTTCCCCAGTCGCGAGTCATAGGCTGTAATGTTCCGTGCTCCCTAAGACGCCGATCAATTGCTCCGAACTTCTTCCTGTCGGAACACTGGAAATCTGTCTCGATACAAACGTACCTCGCCGCGGCTATTGCCCTGTGCTAATCCATACATCAAATGGGCATCTGCCAACTCCGCATTTGTAAACATTGCACTGACTGCAAAACCACGTTCGTGATGAACACTAACTTGTTGATGCTACGTACTGATGTGCTTGATGCTAGTACTGTAGAGCAATGAGTTGCATGTCAACACAAACACCGAAGTCAACACTACCTTCCTTCAATTGGGCCAACTGGCCGTGAATCGAGGAAGTACGGTACATGCTGACGAAACTAAAATGAGCTCTAACACGGAAACTAAGCGTTTCCGGACACATGTCCACATAACATCTTTTCTTTATTTGTGTGTGAGGAATGTTTCCTGAAAGTTTGGCCGTACCATTTTGTAACACCCTGTATGTCTCCGCTATAAGGTGATCTATCCGACTTCAGAAACAGCACTGTTGCAGCAATTACTATAGACACAGTGATAAAGGTCTTGGAAAAACTCTCCTATCGGCTCGATGTGCGACGATGGTGCTCGCATTGAACGCATTTAAGAAAAACAGTTGTAGTTGCTCTTTCATTTGTTGTATTATTTATAATTGTGAGTTAAACGTAATAAATGCTAAAAGCCTTAATATAATATCCCTTTTGAAACACCCTGTATTATGAGAAGAACAGATTGCCACTGACCATATACTGCAAATTTTGAACCGTACACAGACGCAACAAACAAGTAGGCTTTCTTTTGAATCAGAAAACATACAAACATTCACATAAACGCAAGTCACACGCACATGACCACTGTCTGTGGCTACTGAAAAACTTGCACGGGTGACTAAGTTCTATCATTTTCAGCAGTCTAACGCGCGACGTCAACTGGCCAACAAGTGGAAGACCGGCGTGCGTACTATAGACAGAGTAAGTGAAAAATACGTTTGAGATGCTTCACCAAACTCGACTTCGTTTTGTTCGTTCAGCTGGAATTCCATTATTTTCATAACAGAACATAAATGTTTGATTTTATATTGTTGCCTACAACAGCTAAAGTGCAAGGTTTACTGTATCAGCAGAGAGAATGGTGCTTACCAGAAACGAAACGTCGTATTACTTTGATAACCTAAATAATAATGAGGCGCAAAATCTGTTTAACAGATCTGAAGCCTTTGGGAAACATTACAAGAATGCAAATAAATAAATAAAAATAATAAAGCTACCCCAGTAACAAGGTAATGTGCATCATGTACCAAGATAACTAGAGAGAGCCTATAGCGTTACGTATTTGTTACATGACGTCAAGGATGCAAGAACGGAGCAGATAATAAGAAAAAGAACTATATTTACCGTAGTCGAGTCACTGCCACGATAAGCTTGACTAACCAGAGGAATACACTTTAACCAGCTGTTCAATATCGCATTTTAGCGTGTTATACATGCTGGCACAATTACAAAACCCATATAAGGTTTGCACATTTTCTAGTTTATTTATTGAACTCAGTCGCGTGACAATCGCTCGTTTAACTATCATGGACGCGGGAAACACTTATTAGGGACGCCAGGATATGTTTTTGCGATCTGATATTCTCCCCGCGTATTTCTAACTTGTTGAAATCTTGGCTGTCATCATTGGTCGCGTCATAAGTTCACGATACTTCGCCAAACACACATGTCATCTTCAAATGGTTCCTGCTGAATGCTGTCCCGCTCGTGTGGGCATCCGACATACGTAGGACCTTGCCCTTACAACCCTTCTTTCGTGAGATTCGAAATGCAATCTGCGGTCTCCAGGCTATCTCTGTCGGCTGCCGATCTCACTATACAAAATCGCTTTGCTTTTTCTCGGCTAAGTGCAAGTTTCCATGCCTGACTGAGGTGCAAGACGCTATCTGTGAATTACACAGCACAAATTTCAATGGCCTATTTAATCACACAAACCGAGAAGGAGAAGGCTGCCTCAATACTTTTGTCATCCATAATATATGGCAAGTGTATATACTATAGTAGGGCACGGCTGATCTAGTGACCTTGTCTAGACGTTAACTGAAGTGGTTAGCATATCTGTTCCTTTGAGCCTGAATACGACTGTTATTTGACTAATATTGTAAGCTACCCACCTATCCTTTACTTCTAATAGTATCATTAATCATATAAAATGTGATTAGGTAAAAATCTGAAGTTAATTACAACAGCATCTACATACGTATATCGTGAGCCACTGTATTGTATGTGACGAAGGTACTCTGTACCACTACTTATCGTTTCGTTTCCTGCTCCTCGCCCTGATATTGCGTGAGACACTATCTATATGCCTCCGTATAAGCCCCAGTTTCTCACGTCAGTCTCACATTCAGTCTCAAATGCCGGTTCACTAAAATTTCGCAATAGTTTTCATGAAAAGAATTAAATCGTCACTGCAGCCATTTCAATTTCAATTCCCGAATTATCTCTCTAACACTTCCGCATTGTTCGAATATACCGGTAACAAATCTTGCACCCCGCCTCTGAAAGGCTTAGATGTATTTCTGGTGTCGGTCCTAGACACTAGAACAGAGCCGGCCGCAGAGGCCGAGCGGCTCTAGACGCTTCAGTCTGGAACCGCGCGACCGCTACAGCCGCTGGTTCGTCTCCTGCCTCGGACATCGATGTGTGTGATGTCCTTAGGTTAGTTAGGTTTAAGTAGTTCTAAGTTCTAGGGAACTGATGACCTCCGCTGTGAAGTCCCATAGCGCTCAGGGCCACTAGAACAGAATTCAAGAATAGGTCTCTAGTGTCTACATGTTGTATCCTTTACAGATGAATCACACTTTCCTAAAGCGTTCCCCCCCCCCCCCCAAAAAAAAACAACAAAAAACCTACCACAATCCTCACATGCTCGTTCCATTTCATATAAACTGTAGAGCCAATGAAACTGGTATAGCCATGCATATTCAAATACAGAACTAGGTAAACAGGCAAAATACAGCGCTGCGGTCGGCTACACCTATCTAAGACAACAAGCGTCTGGGGCAGTTGTTACACTTGTTACTCCTACTACAATGGAGCGATGAAGTGGAGTTTCTGCCGTAGGACTGAGCCGTAGTAAATAAATAAATAAATAAAATAAATGAAAAATAAAAATTAAAAAAAAACAAAAATTGCTGTTTTGAAGAGCGCGCCGCAGCGTGTTGTGTGAAGCAATCACCCCCCCCCCCCCCCCCCCCCGTTTCCGGTGGTGGCGCCGCTGTGGCAATCGCAGCTTTGGTGTCTATCGTTTGGATCAAACATTAAGCCAGAAAATGAGAGTCTTGCCACTCCACTCAGTAACAGAACTCAGCTAGTGGTCTATTTTGAACTATTTTGGTACTTCTAGGAGACCAGCATGTCGGGCGTCTCGGACACAAACTGACGAACAGCCGCGTGCCAGGCGTCTGTTGGTGTGCATACTCAGACGCTTACAACACCACCCATTGGCCAAATTTTTGTTAAATTTTTTTGTTCCATGATATTTCCCGCTGTGTCTGTAACACATTGGATAAATTTTGTCGTACTGAGCAGTAGTTCTCTTTCCACAGGTTTTTGAAAATGAAACGTTGATTGTGGAAACAGTGTAAAGTGACTGCTAAAGCTGCGGTATTTTCACGTCGTCATCGGCAAAGTTAGACCTGCAATTTAGTGAAGCTGAGAACAGTGACTGCTATTTATTGGAGAGGATTATGTAATGAGTAAGGGACAGTATCCTGATTCCAAGAAGGACAAGTGTCCCTTCACTCCCCCAGCCGGATTTCGTTTGTGGACGCTTCTGATGGCTAGTGCAGCGAACCACAACGTTACTGGAACATAAAAAAGACTTGCACATTAGAATAACTAAGATTACATGCGCATTATTTCGTGTGTTTATTGTGAAAAACTATGTGTTAAATGTTAACTTTGCGGTACAATGGATTAATATAAGTAAACTGGTTCGCAGTTGGTACTAAGACAAATGTAAGTATGTAGAGGCTTGTCTCACATGGGGTAAGATAGATACTGCCTACAGGAAAATTAAAGAGACCTTTGGAGAAAAGAGAACCACTTGTATGAATATCAAGAGCTCATATGGAAACCCAGTTCTAAGCAAAGAAGGGAAAGCAGAAAGGTGGAAGGAGTACATAGAGGGACTATACAAGGGCGACGAACTTGAGGACAAAATTATGGAATTGGAAGAGGATGTAGATGAAGACGAAATGGGAGATATGATACTGCGTGAAGAGCTTGACTGAGCACTGAAAGACCTGAATCGAAACAAGGACCCGGGAGTAGACAAAGTTCCATTAGAACCACTCACAGCCTAGGGAGGGCCAATCCTGCCAACACTCTACCATCTGGTGAGCAAGATATATGAGACAGGCGAAATACCCTCAGACTTCAAGAAGAATATAATACTTCCTATCCCAAAGAAAGCAGGTGCTGACAGATGTGAAAATTACCGAACAATCAGTTTAATAAGTCACGGATGCAAAATACTAACACGTATTCTCTACAGACCAATGGAAAAACTGGTAGAAGCTGACCTCGGGTAAGATCAGTTTGGACTCCGTAGAAATATTGGAACACGTGAGGCAATAATGACCCTTAGACTTATCTTAGAAGCTAGATTAAGGAAAGGCAAACCTACGTTTCTAGCATTTGTAGACTTAGAAAAAGTTTTTGTGATAGTTGACTGGAATACTCTCTTACAAATTCTGAAGGTGGCAGGGGTAGCGAAAGGCTATTTACAATTTGTACAGAAAGCAGATGGCAGTTATAAGAGTCGAGGGACACAAAAGGGAATCAAAGGTTGGGAAGGGAGTGAGACAGGGTTGTAGACTCTCCCCGATGTTATTCAATCTGTATATTGAGCAAGCAGTAAAGGAAGCAAAAGAAAAATTCGGAGTAGGTATTAAATTCCATGGTGAAGAAATGAAAACTTTGAGGTTCGCCGATGACATTGTAATTCTGTCAGAGACAGCAAAGGACTTGGAAAAGCAGTTGAACGGAATGGATAGTGTCTTGAAAGGAGGATATAAGATGAACATCAACAAAAGCAAAACGAGGATAATGGAATGTAGTCGAATTAAGTCGAGTGATGCTGAGGGAATTAGATTAGGAAATGAGACACTTAAAGTAGGTAAGGAGTTTTGCTATTTGGGGAGCAAAATAACTGATGATGGTCGAAGTAGACAGGATATAAAATGTAGACTGGCAATGGGAAGGAAAGCGTTTCCGAAGAAGAGAAATTTGTAAACATCGAGGATAGATTTAAGTGTCAGGAAGTCGTTTCTGAAAGTATTTGTATGGATTGTGGCCATGTATGGGCGTGAAACATGGTCGATACATAGTTTGGACAATAGGGGAATAGAAGCTTTTGAAATGTGGTGCTACAGAAGAATGCTGAAGATTAGATGGGTAGATCACATAACTAATGAAGCGGTATTGAATAGGATTGGGGAGAGGAGAAATTTGTGGTACAACTTGACAAGAAGAAGGGTTTGGTTGGTAGGACATGTTCTGAGACGTCAAGAGATCACCAAGTTAGTATTGGAGGGCAGCGTGGAGGGTAAAAATCGTAAGACCAAGAGATGAATACACTAAGCAGATTCAGAAGGATGTAGGTTGCAGTAGTTACTGGGAGATGAAGAAGCTTGCGCAGGATAGAGTAGCAAGGAGTGCTGCATCAAACCAGTCTCAGGACAGAAGACCACAGTAACAACAACAACAACAACAGCAACAACAACAAGAAAAAATTGCTCTGAGCACTATGGGACTCAACTGCTGTGGTCATCAGTCCCCTAGAACTTATAACCACTTAAACCTAACTAACCTAAGGACATCACACACATCCATGCCCGAGGCAGGATTCGAACCTGCGACCGTAGCAGTCGCACGGTTCTGGACTGCGCTCCTAGAACCGCGACAACAACAATAACAACTAAATGAGCGTACAGTTTGTCATAGACTTTATTAACATAAGTACTTCAAATAACGTTCGATTATCTGAGGAGTACGATAGTTCTATCTAGACGAAACAGCAGAAATGTTGTTGCACTGAAGAACTATTGACATTATTTAATGAAAGCGAATATGCTAGTGAAGAGAGCACTCGCACCGAGAAGCAGTATTGCATTTGCATGGACTTTTCGTATTTAGGGTGCTTCATTCTTCCATAACACGATTTTCAAGTTCCATACGAGCCGAGGAAGTGCCCTACGTATCAGTCATGGCGTTCCATGCGTGCTGTGCGGGACTACGCTCCGGGGGCTATGTACGCAATCGCATTCGCGTGATGTCTTCTCCGTCAAGTGTCTCAGGAACGCGAGTACTATGGTGAGAATGGGCGGTCCAATACATGAACCTCTAATCAGGGCCCAATGAAACGAGAAAATTCGAACATACTCTTTCTCTATAGGAGTGCCTTGGTCCTTGCACTGATTTCTGGCGTTACTAAAACCAGGACGTTATGCTCACCTTAAAGTATTTTTCCGTTGAAGTAAAACGCGCCTTCACCAACTTTGATTCCATACGGAACCACTATGCACAGCGACGGTATATTATCATAAGGAAGGGTAGAAATACAACAACAGTAGCTATCCCACTGAATAATAAAATTAAAAAGAAAATGGGATGGCAACTATTGCTGTATTCCCAATTCTTCCTTAGAAATTGCGGCTTTTTCTCTGTTCACCAGCTGCTTTCAAGAACTACTCGTTACATTGACATGTGGATCTTTCTAGAACATCGTATACTATTGCCACCTCCACCAACATGCTTAAAGCTACACGTAAAAATGGCGAGTCAGCCAGAGGAGTACACTTCAACGGTTTCAGCAGCTCTCCCTAAGGCCTGTTCTTTTTCGTAAGTAGGCTATGTGCCGATAATACGGAGCGACTATCAAAAAGACTTTTTTGATGGAAGAGTCCCTTTTCTTGTTTTTTAAGTGCTGTACGCTAATACGAGAATAGTAGATCACATAATGAGCACATTTTGTACCGTCATATCTTAATCTTTTAAAGCATGCATTGTCAGTGTTTTTAATTATGCAATCAACAATTAAGTTGAAACTTCACTTCCAGTGCCTGAACTGGTTGGTTCAGTGTTTATATAATTCGCTACAACGAACTCTGATTCGTCTTCTTTCTATGCAATAACCTTGTGAATCTGAAAAAAATAAATTCTATTAGCATCTCTAGAAATCACGTTGAACCTAATGAGGGGATAAAATTATTTTGGGTGTCAGGATGCGCCGTTATAAAACGCTAAAGCAAATAAACTCCTGAAGTTTTGACCGATTTCCTACAGTCATCTTCAGAGCAGTTACGACTACAAGGCTGTTTTGATAGAGCTGCCTCATTTATTTGGTTAACTGTTTTGAAGAGATTATCAAATCGATAGAAACTTCCGGAATTTAGTGGCCTTAGTGATTTATAATGACGCGAGCTAGCACCCACGAACTTATACTGATGAAAGAGGTTTTGAAAGCTTTATTTAGAGACGTAATATCAGTCAATTACTTCTAAGAGAAGATTTTCTGTCTATCAGAAGAAGTGCTGAAAGAACGTGACTGTCTTAAAAAGGGTGGCTATGGTATAATTAAGAGAGGTTGTTACTGGGGTCTTACCCAACGAAGAGAACACCTGTATTTCAGTATTAACCAGTAATTTGGAAAACTTCGAAGAGTTACACTGTCAGATGAAGGTAGAATTGTACTTTCTAAACTATCACCTCCATTTTTCTCCAAAACTACTGAAGACTTCACTGAGAAATAAAGTGAGTGCTCTCATCCAGGTATCAAAATCATGGAATGATAGTATCATGTCAGCTGGAATACACAAGTGATTGCAGACTCTTATTGATCACAACATCGAGACACACATCCTAGAATTTTTAAAAGAAAAAGCTACTTCAGCTGATTTAAGGAGAAGAGCAGAAGGTAATATAAGAAAAATAATACGTAATCCCTATGTTATTAAGTGGTAATTTCATGGTTATACTTAAATAAATCCGTTGTTCACACTGAAAACTTAATTTTTTTCCAACTGCATTATGACAAAAAACATGTGATTGAAAAAAAAACTTTGTTATGGGTTCTGGATTAAAGAAACGCATACGTTTCTATCTGATTTTACCAGCTTTCTTCCGTTGTTACTCAATATTTTCTGCCTTCATGGCACATATTTAAGGATGTTACTCGCCTCAACCTTCCAAACAATTTTTTTATTTGAGTCATCGGTCTTCTGACTGACTTGATGAGGCTCGCCGTGGATTCAGAGTTGCACTTGCAACCTACGTCCTCAATTAATCGCTGGGTGTCTTCCAATCTCTGTTTTCCTTAACAGTTTTTACTTTATGCAGCTCTCTCCAGTACCATGGAAGTTATTCACTGATCTCTTAACTGATGTCTTACCATTCTGTCCCTTCTTTCTGTTAGTATTTTCTTAATGTTCTCCATATATTCCATTCCTCGCCAATTCTCCGGAGAACCTCCTCATTTCTAACTGTATCAATCCCCCTAATTTTCAACATTCGTCTGTAACACCACATCTCAAATGTTTCGATTCTCTTTTTTTCTGTTTTTCCCACACCCTGTGCTTCATTACCACACAATGCTGTACTTAAAACCAATTTTAATAGAAATTTCTGCCTCAAATTAAGCCCTATTTTTGATACTAGTAGACTTCTCTTGGGCAGGAATGTCTTTTTGCCATTTCTAGTCTGACCTTGATATTATCCTCCTTGCTCCTACCATCGTTAGTTATTTTGCTGTATAGGTAGCAGAAATCCTTAACACTCCTGATAATTTTTTCGATGTTCTCAATTCTGCTGCTTCTCGTTACTTTCACCTTTCTTTGATTTACTCTCAGTCCATATTCTTTACTCATGAGATTGTTTATTCCATCCAACATAACTTACATTTCTTCTTCACTTCCACTGAGGGTAGCTATTTCATCAGCTAGTCTTGTCGTTGATATCTTTCACCTGAATTTTAATTCCACTACTGAACCTTACCTTTATTTCCTTAATTGCTTCTTCGGTATATAGATTGAGCAGTAAGGGTAAAAGACTACATTAATACCATACATTCTTTTTTTTAATCCGAGCACTTCGGTCTTCGTCTTCAGATCTTATTATTCGCTCTTGATTCTCCTGCGTAGTACATATTACCTGTCTTACTCTTCAGATTAGGTAACTTTTCTGAGAATTTCGAAGATCTTGAGGCATTTTACATTCTCGTGATCTTTTAGCAGGTCGATAAATCGTAAGAACGTGTTTTGACTTTTTTTCGGTATTGATCAACCACAATGTCAGAATATCCTCTCTGGTGCCTTTACTATTCGTAAAGCCATGCTGATCGTTATCTTTCCATTTTCTTTTCCATTCTTCTGTATATTATTGTGATTATAAACTTGGATCCATTAGCTGTTAAGCTGATTATGCGATAATTCTTGGTGGCATATCTTACATTTATTCATCACTTCTACTGAGTTGGCCCTTGCTGTCTTCAAAATTGTGTGGATGATGTTTTCCCGGAAGTCAGATGGTATATCCTCAGACCCATACATTCTACACACCAACGTGAATATTCGTTTTATTGTCACTTCTCCCAATGATTTCAGAAATTTTGATGAAATGTTGTCTTCCCCTTCTGCCTTATTTAACCGTAAGTCTTCCAATGTTCTTTTAAATACTGATTCTAGTGCTGGATCCACTGTCTCTTCTTATCGACCCCTCTCTCTTCTCATATTACGTCATTAGACAAGTCTCTCCCCTTCTTGTACTCCCTTTCTTGTACTATCTCCATCTAACAGTGGAATTCCCACGGAACTATTAGCGTTATCACCGTTTCTTTTAATTTCACAGAAGGTTCTGTTTACTTTTCTGCATGTTGAGTCAGTCCATCCGTCAGTCATTCCACTTCTGATTTCTTCACATTCTTCCTGCAGTTATTTTATCTTAGCTTCCTTATGCACTTCTTTACTTCATTCGTAAGTGACTTGTATTTCTGTATTCCAGAATTTCTCTGAACATTTTTGTACTTCCTATTGTCATCGATCAGTTGAAGTATATCTTCCATTACCCTTGGTACTTTCGCAATCGCCTTATTTGTATCAATGTTTTTCTTTCCAAATTCAGTGATTGCCCTGTTTAGAGACGTTCATTCCTCTTCAACTGAACTGCTTACTGAGATATTCCTTACCGCAGTATCATGAGTCTCAGAGAACCTCTAGCGAGTCTTCTCATTCCTTAGTACATTCCTGTATCACACTTCTTTGCGCATATCTCTTAAACTTCAGCCTACTCTTTATCATTACTAAATTGTAATCTAAGTGTATTTCTGTTCCTGCTTAGGCCACCTGATTTCAGAATCTTTGCCTAACAATGATGTAACCTAATTGAAATCTTCCTGTACGTCCAGTTCTTTTCCTAGCATACCTCCTCTTCTTGGACTCTAGAATAGATTAATCGCTATTACTAGCTGAAATTTGCTGCAGAACACAATTAGCCTTCCTGATCTTCCATTCCTAGTACCAAGGCCACATTCTCCCGTAACCTTTTTTTCTACTCTTTCCCCTACAACCGCACCCCAATCTCCAGTGTCTTGACTCTCATCTCCCTTTATGTACTGAATTACCCTTCAATTTTCTCATATACTTCCTATATCTCTTCATCTTGTACTTATGAAATCGATATGTATATCTGAACTATTGTTGTTGGTATTCGTTTGCTGTCGATTTAAATGAGAACAGCCCTAACTCTGAACTGTTCACAGTAAAACACTCTCTGCCCTTCCTATTCTTAATGAATCCCACTCCCGTTATATCATTTTTTGCCGATTTGATATTTTTCTACACACATCTGACCAGAGATTCTTGTCTTTCCATTTCACTTCACGGATCCGACTATATGTAGACTGAGCCATAGCATTTCCATTTTATGATTATGTACTACGCTCCGACTCGTAGAACATTACTCGTTCATTCGTCATTAGATCTTTTTCTCAAGGTCACCTCCCCATTGGTAGACCCCTGCTGGAGATGCGAATGGAGAACTATTCCAGAATCTTTTAAGGATGAAGAGATCATCACGACACTTTTTCATGACAGGTCACATGCCCCGTTGATAATCATTATGTGTCTTAAATCCATTGATTTCCACTGTCTTCTGCATACTCACGCGATTAGAAGCATTTTCCCATCGCAAGGGCAAGAGAATACCCTGAACCTTTGTTCGCTCCTCCGCTCTCTTTCAAGAGGCCGTTGGCAGAATGAGGGTGGCTTCTTACCCAGGAAGTCTTCGGCCGGCATTGCCGATGATTTTTATTCAAAATTTAAGTGGTGGAGGGGTTCGAACCCGGTACTAAGAACGGTTTGATGAGTAAGCAAAGATGCTACCTCTCTTTCTTATCTGGGGGCAAGAAAATGGATTCAACAATAGGAAGGAAAATTATTACCAACAGTTTGCCTAAGAAAATCACACACAGTTACACATAATTAGTCGATCAGAAAGTTCATAAGTACCTTGTCGTTGAGTGGGCGTACATTTCGCTATCGGCTCTGTTTGGTTTGGGTAGATTCAGATATTTTTTAAGCTTCTCAATTCTTAGACGTTCTAGCTGCGAGGCAGATTATTAAAGGTGCCCCCTAAGAAATTGGAGCGCCGGTTACGTGTTAGGGCCTAGTGTCGTTCGTTAATTACAAGATTCTAGCACGAACTTATTGCAGAATCAAAAAGATAACGCATCATGGGCCACATATTCAGTTCATACCGTAAATTTTGGTGTTGGGGTAGGAAATCCCTTACGGGAATAAAGGCGTGTGGCTGTCGAACTGAGTGTGTGTTTGGCGAGTAAGAAACGCCAAAATAAGCCGCGGAAGCGTCGATACGTGGGACCCTGGACTGTAATGGAACTGGTTGTCGTCTGTGTACTTCACTCGACAATGGGTGCAAAGGGTCCAATCGGTTAGATGGATGCGGGCAGTCAGTGCGGGTTAACTTGTTTGTCATACGCTATTATATACTACGCTGACTGTATATCTGATCTAGAAAGCGTGCGTGAACCGCTTTCCGAATGTGACGCCACACATACTGGGGATACTTCATTTCGAAAGGGTTGGACGGGCGGGATAGTTGTAAGACTTTGTAAAATGTTTTCGCCTGGTACAAACGTGTAAGTGCTAAAGACCGGTAGACTAGCTGAAGTCCGGGGAAAATCGTCGGATGTGATAAAAGGGGGATGGAATGGTCGATACCAAAACTGGGAGACTGGGGCAAAGTCTTGGAATAGGAGTGAGGCTCTGCCGGTAACGATGCCCGAATTTGGTTGGGAGATGATGTACAGTGCCGTGACTGGTTGGCATGTGTATTAGTCTTTCCCCACAACAGTCCTTTAGCAGTGCAAGGGAGTCGTATTCCACTTCGAATAACATGTCTGAGCTTGTTAAAGACACCAATATCATCAACAAAAGTCGGGCCAGGAGATTTGAGACCCGCAGTACCTGAGCCACATGTGGTATACGGGAGGGATGATAGATATTCACATAATGGATAATGTCGAGGGCTCGTAGCTAGTGGTCTGGAAGTTCGTTGTGATTGTCTGTAGCAAACGACTATCGTTGGTAGCCTCTGAGCGACGGAGATCGGATGCGAATTCATTGACAAGACATCGATCAAAGGCGGCAACGCTAAGGGGGGCGACACTTCCCTCCGGTAAGCCCTCATCAATGGGTAATACTTTGGTTTTGGACACGTTGGGACGGTTGCCGTATGCTTCGCCATAAGTAGCCACGTATGTCAGGGCTGCTCGAGGACTAGGTCATCTGTATAAGCCATGCAACGGAAACGATGCCCGTGCAACGTCATACCTTTAGAACATTGGCGCAGTCCCTGGGGCAGGGTTCCAAAGCGAAAGCATATAAAATCGTGGAAAGTGGACAGCATTGCTAGACTGCTAGACACATCGTGCTACGACCAGGGACGACGCGGCTCATAAGGAGCAAAGCTATTGACAATACCGCCGGGGAAACCCATATGCTGAAGAACTGTCTGCAAATAGGAGTGGTAAACACGGCCTGGCTAAATTCCAGTGATGCCAAGGTACCAGGAAGATGTTGGTGACGAGCAAATGCTGTCATGTCTCGGTAACGGTAAAGAGTCATACAGCCACTGTTGTAGCCTCCTGGGCAATTCTGGTTAGAGGATGTGATGTAACGTGCAACTTCTTGAATCGCGATGGCAGCAGCTGTGTAAATATTTTCATATCGCTGTTGAGCACGGTGATTAGTCGATCATCGTGGATCCTCAATCGCCCGTGCAGCTGGTGAACGCGGATAATGAGGCCACCGAGGAAGTCGTAAGGCACCACTGTCACTGGTAACGTGGTCGTCCATGTGGAAGCCAACAAAGAGTTAAACTTTTGCAATACTCGATGGGGATGACGTCGAGTGCGGGGGATCTGTTATCAGATCCCGTTTTGACAGCATCGAGTACTTCATCTTCCCCCACGGTTGCACATAACTGGTAGTTACATTGTCCTAGGTTTCTACACCTACAAGAGGTGTCTTCATCAGAATGTAATTTTACTCATCATCATCATCAGTTATCTGCTATATTATCAGGTCCTTTGCCTCTCCATTTTCTATGATCCATTGCTTCCTTCTTGTCAACCAGTATCTGGAACCTTTTCCTTCCTCGCTTCCTTTTCCCTTCTACATAGACTTCTAAAACTGTTTTTATCAGTCCGTCATTCTTTCTTAATATATGCCCAATCCAATTTCTTTTTCTTCTCTTTATTACTTCTAGTAACTGTCTTTTCTCTCCCACTCTACTCAGTACCTCTTCATTTTTTACTCTGTCCATCCAACTTATTCTTTCCATCTTCCGCCATGTCCAGATCTCAAAAGCCTCCAGCCTTTCTCTGTCTTTATTCCTCATAGTCAACGATTCAGCGCCATATAGAAGAACACTCCATACAAGACATTTAATGAGTCTCTTTCTGAGTTCTCTGTCCAAACCGCTGCAGAACATTCTCCTTTTCTTATAAAACGCCTCTTTTGACATTGCTATCCTTGTTTTAATTTCTGTGGTGCACTTATAGTCGGTGTCTATCCTGCTTCGAAGATACTTAAAATTTTGCACCTGTTCTAGTATTTCTCCATTCAGCATAAATTTTATTTCCTTATTTCCTCCTAGTGCCAATACGTTTCTTTTATTTGTGTTAATTTCCATTCCATATTTTTTTCTGTTAGTTGCAATGGTGTCCACCAAATCCTGCAATTCTTTTTCCCCTGTGGCTAGAAGGACCATGTCATCAGCAAATCTCAAACACCCTACTCTTCTTCCTCCAATTTCTACTCCTTTGTCATCTAATGAGCATTGGTCAATCATATTTTCCAAGCAGAGGCTGAAAAGAGTAGGCGATAAACATCATCCTTGTCTTACTCCTTTTCCTAGTCTGATCCAGTCTGTACTTTCTCCTCTCACTTTCACTGAAACTTTTTGATTAACATATAATGAGTTTATAAGTCTTCTGGTTTTCCAGTCTACTCTGTTTTTCCTCATTATAATCGCCAGCTTTTACTAAATAGTGAAATTACGATGCTAAAAAGCAATGGTCAGAATTTTTTAACAATGTAATTTTACGATTTAGCAAAATTTCACTCTGATGAAGGCACCCCTAGTAGGTGTCGAAACCTAGCTCAATGTACCTACCAGTTATGTGCGATCAGTTGGTTGTATAATCCTATGTTCAAACTAGTATACGGTTGCTGAGTAACAGCCATGTTCAAATCTGTAAAACTTGACTGTGTTCACGTATTCCAGGATTCCATGCGCTACCTCAAATGGGAGAGAGATGGTATTAAGTCGTGCGAACCCTGAGATCAGTTCCGTGGAATGCGTTGCAGCTGTATACCTTCTGGCGAAATGGTTGTGGAGAGCACCACCGATAATTTGTTGGGTCTCATTCTGGTGGCATTCTGCATCAATGATGAGTTAGATCAGAGCCCTGTGTCGTTGTCTTTACTGGAGGAACTGGTACATCGCAGGATGTTCTTGAGGTTGTTGTTGTTGCTGTGGTCTTCAGTCTTGAGACTAGTGTGATGCAGCTCTCCATGCTACTCTGTCCTGTGCAAGCTTCTTCATCTCCCAGTACCTACTGCAGCCTACATCCTTCTGAATCTGCTTAGTGTATTCATCTCTAGATCTCCCTCCACGATTTTTACCGTCCACGCTGCGCTCCAGTACTAAATTGGTGATCCCTTGATGCCTCAGAACATGTCCTATCAACAGATACCTTCTTCTAGTCAAGTTGTGACAAAAAATCCTCTTCTCCCCAATTCTATTCAATACCCCCTCATTAGTTATGTGATCTACCCATCTAAACTTCAGCATTCTTCTATAGCACCACATTTTGACAGCTTCTATTCTCTTTTTGTCTAAACTATTTATCGTCCATGTTTCACTTCCATACATGGCTACACTCCATACAAATACTTTCAGAAACGACTTCCTGACACTTAAATTAATACTCGATGTTAACAAATATCTCTTCTTCAGAAACGCTTTCCTTGCCATTGCCAGTGTCTGCTTCGACCATCATCAGTTATTTTGCTCCCCGAATAGCAAAACTCCTTCACTACTTTAAGTGTCTCATTTCTTAATCTAATTCCCTCAGCATCACCCGATTTAATTCGACTACATTCCATTATCCTCGTTTTGCTTTTGTTGATGTTCATCTTATACCCTCCTTTCAAGACACGGTCCATTCCGTTCAACTGCTTTTAAAAGTCCTTTGCTGTCTCTGACAGAATTACAATGTCATCGGCGAACCTCAAAGTTTTTATTTCTTCTCCATGGATTTTAATGCCTCCTCCGAACTCTTCTTCTGTTTCCTTTACTGCTTGCTCAATATACAGATTGAATAGCATCGGGGAGAGGCTACAACCCTGTCTGACTCCCTTCCCAACCACTGCTTCCCTTTCATGTCCCTCGACTCTTATAATTGCAATCCGATCTATACAAATTGTAAATAGCCCTTCGCTCCCTGTATTTTACCCCTGCCACCTTCAGAATTTGAAAGAGAGTATTCCAGTCAACATTTTCAAAAGCTTTCTCTAAGTCTACAAATGCTAGAAACTTAGGTTTGCCTTTCCTTAATCTTTCTTGAGGTATGCCATTAGAAATTCGAGATCGGACTAAAGTTCCTCCCCAGTGACGGCGCATGATCTAGGAAATCCGCACCTTCGTTCAATGTGCCATCGTTGGCAGGTCTGGTTGGATATGCCTCGTCTCATAGTCACAGATGAGTAATAGAAGTGAAAGGTATAAGGTATTAGTTCGCTATACTTTGACATCTTTCCCACAGCTCATCAAAGTTTCACAGAGAGTAGGGTTTTCACAGGACATCCATCTTCGTCGGATCGTGTTCTTGCGCATTCGGAGCGACCTCTGTTTCCTAATGTTCCGAATCGGAATATGGTCGCCCATCGTCCGATAGTGTGCCCGTCTGCATAAAGACAGAAGTCGACACAACATGTACTTTGACGTTGATTGCTCGAACAGGGTCTCCCGTCACGGTCCTGAGATTGTATGGTCCTCGTGCGAGCACTGCAGTGCTCGTCTATGGGACTGAGGTCATCAGTCCCGTAGAACTTAGAACTACTTAAACCTAACTAACCTATGGACATGACACACAGCCATGGCCGAGGCAGGATTCGAACCTGCGACAGTAGCGGTCGCACGGTTCTGGACTGCGCTCCTAGAACCGCGGCTCCAGACTGTAGCGCCCAGAACCGCTCGGCCACTCCGGCCGGCAGTGTTCGTCTAGTCGCCATGTTTCGCTGCGTTGTGTGGCATTGTCGAGGCTTCAGGCTTATCCTGGAATGGTGTGGCAGGGTGCTCTGCTACCATTGCGTAGGTGATGCGTAGGTACTTGAGCGTCGATGCTGGGGTCACTTCATCCAGCGGTGTCTGTATCAAACGTCGGTGTAAACGTTCGGACCGGACATGTCCTTACTGGCCACATCCTGCACACGTCGTGGCTCGTCATAACACATGGCGATGGTCCCTACACAGCCAATCATCAAGTACGGTGGAAAGTGTTTCATCAGCTCAATTTTCATCTGCAGGAAGCCATTTAACATGAGGTAGGTCGTAAATCTCTGCCACTTCTCAGCGAGGTCACCCGAGACGTGGACATATAGTACTTCAAACGGGAGATCAGACACCTTCAAAGTCCGGAGAGAGATTCCCCCCCCCCCATGGATCAGAAGATTCCAGGTTCGTATCCTGCCAGGGTTGCCATATTAAACGTCCCCTTAGAAAAATTGTGCAGGATTGTGCTTAAACTGACACACAATATTTTTAGCGTAACACAATCTGACTTTCAAAAATCCCTACAAAAGAATGGCCCTGACTAACATTAACCTAAACGTTTCACAAATCACTTACCTCACAAAAATCTCCGTTACTCAAGCTACTGCAATACAGTGAGCGCCACTACTGCCAGCTAAATAAAAGATTCAAACTACCGAAGGCACTAACTACTGATAGGCATAGTTAGCAAATGAAAGATTTTAATACAGAACAAACCGTGTATTTACCTTAATAGTCAGAATATATATATATATATATATATATATATATATATATATATATATATATATATATATATATATATCTCAGTTCATGACATCAATTCTTACAAATTTCAAAACTCCGCCATCTCTCTCCCCACGTCCACCACTGCTGGCGGCTCACCTCCAACTGCGCAACTCTACGCGCTATTAGCATCCAGCTGCCGCTGCCCAACACTACAATGGCGAGTATTACAACAATGCCAACCAGCCACAGACTGCACATGGCACAGCCAGTGATTTTCATACAGAGCGCTATGTGGCGGCGGCGTTACCAGTAAAAAACCTAAACAGCCTACTTACAGTATACATTAGAATTTCCTGGACAATGAAACTTATTGCAAGATTTCGGAGCAGACTTTTCACGCAGAAATGAAGTAGGAGATTTTTGAAGACCTGGACGCCGCACGAAAGAAGACATGTTACATGGTAAAGGATGAACTCTCATCTACGCAATTTCCGTCTGTCAGCTACGTTTTCTTATTCTCTGTTCTTTTTCAATAATTTTTGTAGTGGAAATTGGTTTAACTTTTACTCAGAAACGCCACAAGGACCACCCCAACAATAGCTTTTCCGAAGCACGAAGTCCGATAGCTTTTCTGTAATACGAAGTCCGATTTGCCTTTCATTCTTTCCCTTTTTCACGGTAATTTAAAATCCCCTTTTATTCACCATTTCTTCCCACATTTTCAACATTTTCTTTTCTTTTCTTCTCTTTTTCTTTTTTATTAACTACTACAAGGGCACGTGTAACCTTGTGAAACACTCTGTAGCTGCTTTTTCTGACGGCGTAGACAGAGTGGCGAATCACCTGTTCTACCTTCAGCTGGCAGGCCTGTGAAGGAGGGATGTGTCTGAACACTATCCGGCTACCTCCCTTCCTTCACGTTTATCCTCACACATCTCGACTCACCCTCACACGGTTACGTCCCCAGAATATAATTTATCGGTCAGTATAGCTACATTGCACTGCCGGGTGGTACATAATTTAATATTTGTTTTTAGCTAACTTCACTTAAATATACACATTAATTTTATACCGTTAGAAGTTTTAACAAGACGTAATTTTTCCATTTCCTGAACGAAGAACCTAATAGTTCTAGAGAAAATATGGATAGGATCTTATTTTTATAGGTAATGCAATAGTTTAATTTTGTACTGAGAAACAGTTTCGCTAGAAGCTGCAGCTTTCGAATTATGCGAGAAATCATAAACAATATAACCTTTAAACCCACCCCCTCACTCGTGTTATTTGTCCTAGAATATTCCTCAAGTTTGTGGGACCCGTACCTAATAGGAGTAACAGGGGATATAGAACCTGTACAGAGAAGTGTAGCGCACATGTTCACAGACTTATTTGAACCGTGGGAGAATGTCACAGAGATGCTGGAGAAATTGAACTGGCAGGGTCTTGAAGACAACAATCCTGGGTACTCTACTTATAAGATTTTAAGAACCGGCTTTAAATGATGACTCTAAGAAATACTACAAGCCCTTACAGAGCGCTTCCGAAGGGATCGAGAGGATAGGATTAGATTAATTTTAGCACGTATTGGGGAATTTAATAAATCAATTCTTTTCAATTTCCATACGTGAATGGAACTGGCAAAAACTCAAATAACTGATACGGCAGTATGTATCTTCCGTCATACACTTTAAAGAGGTTTGCAGAGCACAGATGTAGATGCAGGCTTAGGTGTAGATGCTGTTATAGCGTGTGTAAACTGCTTTTCAACATTCTTTACCTTCGGCATCACGGAAAGGCAACGGTATAATTCTTAGAACGCTTTCTGAACCTGGATGACTCGATTTCATTTACCACCAGGAATTAATTTGGTGGCTGTGGTGAACTTTGACCAGCTGCCTAAATTACCTACAATCAAGATAACTCATATGAAAACATTAATAAGGTGTTACATCATCTGCATGACAAAATAAAAAGATGGCATGAAGGCTGTAACATATTTCAGTAAACGTCGTTAAAATTTAAAACTGTAGTAACTGATGACAACTGTAAAAACGGATTTTCGTTTACACGCTGCGAGTGACTTAGCCTTAGTGCCCGTCTTGAAGTCATATAAAGAAGAAGCCATATGCATTAGCTGTAGCTGTTCAGGCACACAGAATAGAGCACGTGTGTGTCTAGTTGGCGTCGATGATTCCGAATACTATTATATAAAAGTCATTATAAGGAACTAAAGCGTTCACTTGCTGTAGATGTCAGATACCGCCACTTCAATAATCGTGCATTCAACATGCGATTAAACCTAACATTTACGCGATCATAATGGGCTATATCCTCTTACTCAGGTCATGCAAAGTTTTCGATGATACGCAACCAAAATATAATCCACAAAGCGCTTTATACCCAGAAACGCTAAAGCTAGCACTAAGTTCTGTAAATAATAGTCGAGATTCGAATTCCAATTTGGGTCAAAGTTTAAACGTTTTGAACGAATTTCGCGTAGCAAGTACCTCCAGATGCGTGAGAGTACAGAGTGGATACACGGTAGTATTTCCGGCACCTGAGATACCCCCTTTCTAGTCACCAAAATTTACCTACATGGTACTTAAAATAATGGTGTGTGATTTTAAACTTGTCTGACAATCGATTGTGACTACGTGGAATGGCTCCAGAGTTAAAAATTTACTGGCAATGTTATAATCGTGTCATAACAATGTTGTTGTACCAAGAACCGACGGAAGATTCTGTTAACATGACAATGTTATAATTCATTACCTCACATAATTTGCTGCAAGTGTGCTAAAATTACATACACTGAGGGGAAAAGAATGAAAGATCAAAAACACAATTAATCAATGTACAATAATGAAATATTTTTCTTTAGGTAGTATATTAAAGTGACTAACGTTGCAAGTTCACAGGTTAATGTAAGGCACTCCAACTGTCAAATACTGGTACATTCGTATCCTAATTAACTGCCAGAATGTTAGATGCAAGCAGGCAAATGAACACGAATTCGGTTGTACAGATTCTGGATGTCAGTTTGTGGGGTGGAGTTCCATGTCTGTTCCACTTGGTCGGTCAATACAGGGACGATTAATACTGTTTGTGGATGACGCAGTAGTTGTCGTCCGATGTCCCATCTGTTCTGGCGTTCGTGCAGGTCAAGGTAACATTTGGACACTCTGTTAAGCATATTATGTTATAATAGTGGTATGCGGACGAGCGTTAACCTCTTGGAAAACACTTACTGTGAAGCTGTTCATGAATGGTATCAAAACAGGTCGAATCACTTTACTGACGTTCAAATTCCCAGTCAGGGTGTGTGGGATAACCATGAGAGGGCTCCTGCTCTCATACGAAATCGCATCCCAGGCGATAAATCCAGGTGTAAGTCCAGTTTGTCTAGCACGCAAACAGGTTGGTTGTTGGACAGGAGGTTGCCTCCTTTTAACCAACACACGGTTGTCAATGGCACGTAGGCAGATCGAGCTTCCAACGGAAAGAACAACAGATCAGCATCCTCCCCTCGAATGACCTCTCGCCTGTAATCACTGGTGTCGCAATTGGCGACGGTTATGGATTCATTGGAACGCATGCTAGACAGTATCTGGCGAGGAGCTGACCTTGAAGTGAACGATTTGTAACATTTCGTTGTGTCATTGTAGTGCCAACTGCTGCTCAGCTTACTGCTGCAGATTCAGTACGACGCGCCGTAGCTATAATATTGCCACGGTATTTTTCCCTCTCGTTAATGCCACGTGGCCGTCAAGAGCCCGGTCTTCTTGCGACAGCACATTCTCGTGACCACTGCTGCGAACTATAGACTGCAGTGGTTGCATGCCTGCCAACCCTTGTACAATATAGCAAAAGGAAAATCCAGCTGTTAGTTCTGTTACACGACCTCGTTCAGACTCAGTGAGTTGGTGATAAAGCGTTTTTATCGCCTTAAAATCTTTAACATCAGCTCACCAAATCCACTCTCAAAGCTAACTAACGCCCACGACCGTTACAGCGTGTATTTAAATCAGATTTGATTTTCAACCCGATAGTGACGCTACTAGAGAAAGACGCGAAAGTGAAACAGGCATCACCTTTCAGATGCAGGAACACCACTACCAGCTTTCGTTTATGTCGCACAACTGTTTCCTGGTGTTGCGATATTTTTCCGTCAGTGTATTTCTGACTGACGGCGTGCGTAATCGTGGAAGGTCACAGGTCATATGTTAACAAAAAATGTTCACTCTGCCACGTAGTGTGCCCTGGACTGAATCTTCGTAACTAATTAAAAATTTGTTATTGGTGATCCTCGTTACAGCGTGATATTGCTCCCAGAATTTCAAATGGGTAGCTTAATCAATTAGAGCAATAGTCTAGAAATACACTGATGCTTGTTCCAGCTTCAGTCAGTCCCAGAGTTTCAATGCATCAGGGAAATTATCAGAATTATTCCACGGTAATTTATTTCAAAAGAAAGTTTCAAACCAATAATTCGCTTAAGCAACAGTGTTCCTCGAGTCTCATGAATATTTGGAACTGTGAGTGAGACGATAAAAATACTTAGATGATTTGTAAACCAAAAGTAATAGGCGTAGTTACCGATCAGTTCAACTGACAATGTATTTGTAACTAATAACAGTATCAAATTCATTAATTTAAAAATACGTGTTGATTAGCACTATGCTGTATACAGATTCGAAGTTTTAAACTTTGAATTAAGTGTCACATTAATGCAACGGTTCCTCTACCGTGAACGAACCTGAGACATTATTTTCGTGTGACCTTAAACGTTTACACAGCTCACAATATTCACTTCACGGAGTACACAATCCTGTTTCACCACAGCATGACTATGAAAGGCTTATTTCAATAACGGTACAAGTCCTTTACCTCCACTTTTCTGCCTATAATAATTCTGAAATTAATGATGCAAACGAACAGAATGAAAGGTTCATCTCCAGCAAGAGGCAATATGCTTGAATATTTCTGGTATCTCAACTGCAGATTCTTCAGCGCCCATTTAACTTTAGGACTCTGAATCCCAAAATGAACAAAATTGGATTTGTACCACTATTGAAATATATGTTAAACACATATTAAACAAAGTTAATGCATTTCGGCTAGCAGAAGGTGCAGTGAAAAAAAAAAAAAAAGAATCGCCTTTTTCTCGCCGCAGACGGAACACCCACATTAATATCATGTTTTACAAAACAAGCACGATGTCGTCTGTAATCAATTTGAATGGCTGCAGTATGCGATGGTACCTAACGGTTGCTGCTAGTGTAGTTTCTCTTTCAAACAGCATCCCATACGAGAAAAGCAGTTGCCTCTTTACCTGCGGTTACACGTACCTTAGATACTAAGCTATACGCGACACTCTTTAAAAAGAATAGCTCAATGAGGTCATAGATGCGCACGTCTGCTTCCACGCCACACACAGGAAACACGCTCACGGAAAGGAGTAAAATTACATTGAAACTGGTACGAGAATGGTAACAAAATCGCCAAACTAAATAGCCGTCAAAGATACGTGAAAACTAAGTCTATTTCGTAACCACAATCCACGAAATATTCACCAGCTCAAACAGTACAAAGTGATGAAAGACTAATTAACACACGCAATATGATGAATATAAACGCATACTCTGTCCATCCTTACTTCCGTTTAAAAAGTGGGAAAAATTATAATCGTAGTCTGGAGCACAGTCAGGACTTCAGAAGTTAAATTAAGGTATCGGCCGATTACTGTCCTAAATCATTCAGCTACACGTTAGAATACTACTTGTTAACAAAGACAGATCTGTTTCCTGCAAGAACAAACATAAAATTGAAACTTCCTGGCAGATTAAAACTGTGTGCCCGACCGAGACCTTTGCCTTTCGCGGGCAAGTGCTCTACCAACTGAGCTACCGAAGCACGACTCACGACCGGTACTCATAGCTTTACTTCTGCCAGTATCCGTCTCCTACCTTCAAACTTTACAGAGGCTCTTCTGTGAAGTAAAGATGTGAGTAACGGTCGTCAGTCGTGCTTCGGTAGCTCACTTGGTACAGCACTTGCCCGCGAAAAGCAAAGGTCCCGTGTTCGAGTCTCGGTCGGGCACACAGTTTTAATCTGCCAGGAAGTTTCATATCAGCGCACACTCCGCTGCAGAGTGAAAATCTCATTCTGGAAACATCCCCCAGGCTGTGGCTAAGCCATGTCTCCACAGTATCCATTCTTTCAGGAGTGCTAGTTCTGCATGTTTCGCAGAAGAGCTTCTGTAAAGTTTGGAAGGTAGGAGACGGATACTGGCAGAAGTAAAGCTGTGAGTACCGGTCGAGAGTCGTGCTTCGGTAGTTCAGTTTGTAGAGCACTTGCCCGCGAAAGGCAAAGGTCTCGAGTCTCGGTCGGGCACACAGTTTTAATCTGCCAGGAAGTTTCATATCAGCGCACACTCCGCTGCAGAGTGAAAATCTCATTCTGGAAACATTCCCCAGGCTGTGGCTAAGCCATGTCTCCACAGTATCCTTTCTTTCAGGAGTGCTAGTTCTGCATGTTTCGCAGAAGAGCTTCTGTAAAGTTTGGAAGGTAAGAGACGGATACTGGCAGAAGTAAAGCTGTGAGTACCGGTCGTGAGTCGTGCTTCGGTAGTTCAGTTTGTAGAGCACTTGCCCGCGAAAGGCAAAGGTCTCGAGTCTCGGTCGGGCACACAGTTTTAATCTGCCAGGAAGTTTCATATCAGCGCACACTCCGCTGCAGAGTGAAAATCTCATTCTGGAAACATCCCCCAGGCTGTGGCTAAGCCATGTCTCCACAGTATCCTTTCTTTCAGGAGTGCTAGTTCTGCATGTTTCGCAGAAGAGCTTCTGTAAAGTTTGGAAAGTAGGAGACGGATACTGGCAGAAGTAAAGCTGTGAGTACCGGTCGTGAGTCGTGCCTCGGTAGCTCAGTTGGTAGAGCACTTGCCCGCGAAAGGCAAAGGTCCCGAGTTCGAGTCTAAATCGGGCACACAGTTTTAATCTGCCTGGGAGTTTCATATCAACGCACACTCCGCTGCAGAGCGAAAATCTCATTCTGGAAACATCCCCCAGGCTGTGGCTAAGCCATGTCTCCACAGTATCCTTTCTTTCAGGAGTGCTAGTACTGCATGTTTCGCAGAAGAGCTTCTGTAAAGTTTGGAAGGTAGGAGACGGATACTGGCAGAAGTAAAGCAGTGAGTACCGGTCGTGAGTCGTGCTTCGGTAGCTTAGTTGGTAGAGCACTTGCCCGCGAAAGGCAAAGGTCCCGAGTTCGAGTCTCGGTCGGGGACACAGTTTTAATCTGCCAGGAAGTTTCATATCAGCGCACATTCCGCTGCAGAGCGAAAATCTCATTCTGGAAACATCCCCCAGGCTGTGGCTAAGCCATGTCTCCACAGTATCCTTTCTTTCAGGAGTGCTAGTTCTGCATGTTTCGCAGAAGAGCTTCTGTAAAGTTTGGAAGGTAGGAGACGGATACTGGCAGAAGTAAAGCTGTGAGTACCAGTCGTGAGTCGTGCTTCGGTAGCTCAGTTGGTAGAGCACTTGCCCGCGAAAGGCAAAGGTCTCGAGTCTCGGTCGGGCACACAGTTTTAATCTGCCAGGAAGTTTCATATCAGCGCACACTCCGCTGCAGAGTGAAAATCTCATTCTGGAAACATCCCCCAGGCTGTTGCTAAGCCATGTCTCCACAGTATCCTTTCTTTCAGGAGTGCTAGTTCTGCATGTTTCGCAGAAGAGCTTCTGTAAAATTTGGAAGGTAGGGGACGGATACTGGCAGAAGTACAGCTGTGAGTACCGGTCGTGAGTCGTGCTTCGGTAGCTCAGTTGGTGTATTCTCGCTTCGCGCGTCGGTCGACTAGGTCGTGCTCTTAGTTCCGCCTCTACCGTAGCGCAGCGTGTTTTCCTCCTGTCAGTTTAGTGCCGTGTTGGTCTCCGTGCGCGTCGCATCGCTGGTTGTCGGCTGGTGTTTGGTGTTCGTGCGGCCCTTCCTGTCGCGGCGTCGTCTCTCGCCGTGATGTCCACCATGGTTCCCACGAAAGTTCCGCGTACAGGTACAGTCAGTTTTACCTTTGACAAATCCACGCGTCACGTCCAGCCCGGTTCTTTGGAGATACATGACTGGTTAGTCGATACAGTTAAGGTCACTACTGATCAGGTGCATACCGCATATTTCGACAGCGAATTATATGTGTTTTTTGTTAAGTTTCTTGACCCGCTCCAGGTTGATAGGCTACTTTCTCGTCATGGTTCTCAGGTACCCTTTACGCACCGTGATGGTTCCACTAGTATGGTTCTCTTGGCAAATGCAGAAGTGGTATATACGAATGTTCGGGTATTTAACCTTCCGCCCGAGGTTGACGACTCTTTTCTGAAGTCCGTTTTGCTTCCTTATGGGGACGTACGCCATATTCGAAAGGAACGCTGGTCTGCTCAGCACCGCTTACAGGTATATAGTGGTATTCGGTCGGTGGAAATGGTGGTCAAAAAACCTATTCCTTCTCACCTACAGGTATGTGGTTATAGGGTCCATATCACGTACAGTGGCCAGGAAGGAACATGTTATTATTGTAATGAAACTGGTCATTTCCGTACTAATTGTCCGCGGCGTGTGGTGGTATTAAAACCTACATACGAACAGCGTAAAAAATTGACTTTAGCTGATCTTCTCCCGCAAGGATCTCGGACTGAATCGCTCACTGTTACTGAGGGACGCAGTGATCCGTTACCCGACAACGGCCGTGATTTTCCCCCGTTGTCCTTGAGTAGGGATGTTGCTGCCCATAATTCCGATGTTCCCGCGCTGATTTCTCACAACAAGCGTCGGCGAACACAGGATGATGCGGCTGATGAATCTTTCTTATTGGCTCGCCCTTCCGATGGGCCTCCGGTAAAGGACTCTCTTTCTCAGTCGGAAATCGTGGATGAGGAAGCCACAGGTGCTATCACGCCTTTGCAGAAGCTCCCTGACACCTTATCTGACGTTGTTCCTGCTACCGCGGCAGCCTCTTCGGAGACGCCAGTGACGGAACCTGCTTCTGGTTGCCACGTGTCTTCTCCGGTGCTCTCTGACACTTCTCCTATTGACTCTGTTTCGCATCCCCCTTCTGGAATTTCTGTCGCCCCCTCTGGGTCACAGCCTCCTCCCATCAAACAACTGATTGATTCTCCAGAGCCAGTGGATCCCGTTGTTATTCACCAACTGTCCCACCGTGAACCCATGTCTGCGGACGAGTGGGATGTAGAGGCCTCTCTCTCGCAATCTGACACGGAATGTCTACATGATGCTCCTACGCAGCCGAACGCTGCAGCGTCGGCATCGCGGAGCCGCAGTCGAATCCGTAAACAGCCACGGAGAGCCGCGTCACGGCCGAAGAAAAAGCAGTGGGAAGATGAGGGTTCTGTTTCGTAGTTTTTCTCTCTGTGGTTCAGCGCTTGTTTCTGGTATGATTACTTGTATGCTGCTCCGTCAGCTGACGGCTCTCTACCGATCTTTGTTTTTCTTTGTAGGTTGAAGTTCCATGCAAGCATATACATTTCTTACTCTGAATATTAACAGAATATGTTCTGAGCTTCGGCTCGCCGCTTTGCGACAGTTTATCTATCAGTCTGGGGCAGATGTTGTTTTTTTACAGGAAGTCCTATTCGACCAGTTTTCCATTCCTGGGTTCTCGACGTTTTTTAATGTCGCTTCCGAACTTTCTACGGGCACTGCCTTGTTTTATAGAGAAGGCATTCCGTTGATGAATTTCGAAGTACTTGACAGTGGAAGGGGGATCGGGTGCACGTTTTATGATCTCAGTTTACTCCTTCTTTATGCCCCTTCTGGTTCGGGTTGTACTACCGCACGCTCGAGTTTCTATAAAGAAGAAGTCATTTACCTGCTTCGTAAATCCCCGACAAAGATAATTTTAGGTGGGGACTTCAATTGTGTTCTACGGCCGGTAGATCAGTCTCCTAATTTTAATTTCAGTAAAGAACTCGACGACCTTGTGCGCTCCTTGCACCTGCGTGACGTATGGGTTTCTCGCTATCCTACACTTGTGCGACATACCTACTTTACTCCCACGTCTAGCAGTCGCCTCGATCGCTTTTACCTTTCCGATTCCTTGTGTGGGCAACTTCTGGCTGTTGATGTGATACCAGCCTGTTTTACTGATCATTGCGCTGTAGCCGTTACGTTTAATTACGAGCGACAACCGGTAAAATTGTTTCGTCCTCCTTGGATGCTCAATATCGCGTATTTGCAAGATACCTCCCTTGGTATCGTCCTGGAGGACATTTGGACACGTTGTTCTCGTACTATGGACCGGTACCCGTCTATCGTGGCATGGTGGACACTGTATGCAAAACCTCACATCCGTAGGGCTCTCATACGTTTTGGGGCTGCGAAGGTGGCAGAAGATCGACGAACGCAAGAATTTTACTATTCTGTCTTACGTCAACTGTACGATAGTGCTACGCATGCTCCCCTCCGGGTTACTGATATACAGCGCATCAAAGCCAAATTGCTGCAGCTCAAACGCATTCAAATGGAGGGCCTGCGGACGAGGTCTCAACCACGTTCCCTTCTACAAGAGGAACTGACGTCACTCTACCATCTAGTCCGTTTACGGTCGCGCCGGAAACGTGGGTGCCTTGCCTCCCTCACAACCGCTGACGGCCGCGTGTTCACCTCTCACCGTGACATTTCTGACTTCGTTTACACCTATTTTACTGATCTGTACGATACTCATGTCCCGGCGGAAACCTCTCTTGACGACTTTACCTCCTTGCTGCCTCGCGTCGTCACTCCTCAATTAAACGACGCCTTTCTGCGTCCCTTTCAGAAGGATGACATATATGATGTTGTTGCAGGATCGCAGTCCCGCAAGTCGCCTGGATTAGATGGTATTCCTAAGGAGTTCTATGTTCAATTTTGGCCGCTCATTGGTGACACCTTAACGTCAATGGTAAATGAAGTGATGCGGGGAGTCTCACTTCCTGCTCCTTTTCAGGAAGGCAGAATGGTCCTCCTCCCGAAATCCACAGGTCGACCTGCAATTGACTCCCTCCGTCCTATTACTCTCCTTAGCTTTGATTATAAACTTGTCGCTCGAGCAATTAATATCCGTCTCTCTAAGCTGCTCGATACCATTATTGCCGCCCACCAAAGCTGTGTGCCTGGACGCACGATACTGACTTCCGTTCTCGAATGTCGCGATGTAATCTCGGTGGCGGCTGCCGCTAATATCCCAGGGGCTTTGCTTTTTCTTGATTTCCAAAAAGCGTTCGATCGCGTCAGCCATGATTTTTTATCGAGAGTGCTCACCGCTGTCGGCTTTAATAATGATGCTCGACAAGTCTTAACTAATCTTTTTACCGGTATCAGTGTCTCGGTGATTGTGAACGGTCACCCTACCCCCCGGATATCGATCAGACGGGGGTTACCCCAGGGAAGCCCCTTATCCATGTCACTTTTTGTTCTATCCTTAGAGCCCTTACTTCGCCATCTCACCATGCACTTACGTGGCTGGAATATATTGGGGGAAATTTTTGCAGTCCGTGCATACGCCGATGACGTCATGGTTTTAGTACGACATGCCGAGGATATACCGCGGCTTAAGGATACCTTGGATTCATTTTGTGGTCTTGCTGGTGCTCGCATTAATGATCGCAAATGCACGTTCCTGCCGTTGAGAGGCTTTGATCATGTCGTCATTCCTTGGGCGACGGTTGTCGATCGCCATAAGACCTTGGGGATCATAGTGGATCGTAATCCGATCAAAATGGCGGCACTAAATTGGCGTGAGGTTACGAGTCGTGTTCACGGGGCGATCCTTGAACATGACCGCCGTTCCCTTAGCCTCCTTCACAAGGCACGGGTTTTAGAGACCTATGTCTTCAGTAAAATATACTACGTTGCGCAGGTCTTCCCGCTTCCCGCGATGATGGCCCGCAGGCTGAAACAGCTGTCTAGTCGATTTCTGTGGCGCCGCCATGTCTTCCGTGTCCGATATGAAGTTGTGGCCAGGCCTCGGAAGCTTGGAGGATTGGGTCTTTCAGATATCAAAGTGAAGACGTCCATCTTATTTGCCCGCCGCAATGTTTTAACCTGTACGCGGGCTCCGCATTCAGTCACCTCTCGTTTACTTTCCCGCCTCCGGCCGGCCAGTCTGACCCCTCCTGTTGATGTTGGACGGATTAATCCTAAATTGCGGCACATTCGTGAATACTTTGTACTTGTCGGTATTCTGGGTGCTGATATACTTTCTATGACGCATATAACTACCAACATGCTACAAATCCGTTGGGGTACAGCATGTTTCCCTTCTTCTGTTGAACTTGCTTCCCCGTCAACGTCATGGAAAACGGTCTGGTCTCATCTTAGTCTTCCCATTTTGCCGATGGAGATTGTTTCAACGTGGTATAAGGTCATTTACCGTTTGATACCTACTGGTGATCGTCTTTTTCGTATTGGCCTTCGTCCGACTGATCAGTGTGAGGAATGTCATCAAACTGACACCTTACTTCACAGGCTAGTTGCTTGCGGACGGGATCATTGGCTCTGGGTCCGCCGTCAATTAGCTTTTCTTACTAGAGGGCCTGAAACCGCATTCCCAGACGACATCTTCTTACATCCGGACATCTCTTATTTTCCTCAGACGAAAACGAACACGATTGTTTGGCTCTTGGGTTACTATGTCCATTACGTCATTGAAGGCGGTAATGACCCAGATCCCCGCGTATTTCACCATTATTTGTCAACTGCGCATTGGAAATGGCAGCGGTTACCACAATACCGAACGCTTTTTGCGAGTATGCTTTTTCTTGTGTTTAACCGTCAAGGGGTTGGTTAAGTTCCCCTGTGATTCCTGTTTCTTCCCTGAGCTCGAGTCCCCTCCCTTGTTGTATTTTTTCGTAATTTTTTTTTTCTCTCTCTCTCTTTTGCATGTATATATATACACCCAAAATTCATACGGGTGGGGTAACGGGTTGGTCTTCCCCTTCAGAAGAAATGTTTTATTTGTGTTTCACCTAATTTGTTGATTTTCTTTTTGCAGCTAATATTAAATGATGATTTGACTATGGTTGTCTGAATTCTCATGAAATATACCAAGTCAATCTGATAATAAAAAAAAAAAAAGTTGGTAGAGCACTTGCCCGCGAAAGGCAAAAGTCCCGAGATCGAGTCTCGCTCGGGGACACAGTTTTAATCTGCCAGGAAGTTTCATATCAGCGCACACTCCGCTGCAGAGCGAAAATCTCATTCTGGAAACATCCCCCAGGCTGTGGCTAAGCCATGTCTCCACAGTATCCTTTCTTTCAAGAGTGCTAGTTCTGCATGTTTCGCAGAAGAGCTACTGTAAAGTTTGGAAGGTAGGAGACGGATACTGGCAGAAGTAAAGCTTTGTGTACCGGTCGTGAGTCGTGCTTCGGTAGTTCAGTTGGTAGAGCACTTGCCCGCGAAAGGCAAAGGTCTCGAGTCTCGGTCGGGCACACAGTTTTAATATGCCAGGAAGTTTCATATCAGCGCACACTCCGCTGCAGAGTGGAAATCTCATTCTGGAAACATCCCCCAGGCTGTGGCAAAGCCATGTCTCCACAGTATCCTTTCTTTCAGGAGTGCTAGTTCTGCATGTTTCGCAGAAGAGCTTCTGTAAAGTTTGGAAGGTAGGAGACGGATACTGGCAGAAGTAAAGCAGTGAGTACCGGTCGTGAGTCGTGCTTCGGTAGCTCAGTTGGTAGAGCACTTGCCCGCGAACGGCAAAGGTCCCGAGTTCGAGTCTCGGTCGGGGACACAGTTTTAATCTGCCAGGAAGTTTCATATCAGCGCACATTCCGCTGCAGAGCGAAAATCTCATTCTGGAAACATCCCCCAGGCTGTGGCTAAGCCATGTCTCCCCAGTATCCATTCTTTCAGGAGTGCTAGTTCTGCATGTTTCGCAGAAGAGCTTCTGTAAAATTTGGAAGTTAGGAGACGGATACTGGCAGAAGTAAAGCTGTGAGTACCGGTCGTGAGTCGTGCTTCGGTAGTTCAGTTGGTAGAGCACTTGCCCGCGAACGGCAAAGGTCTCGAGTCTCGGTCGGGCACACAGTTTTAATCTGCCAGGAAGTTTCATATCAGCGCACACTCCGCTGCAGAGTGAAAATCTCATTCTGGAAACATCCCCCAGGCTGTGGCTAAGCCATGTCTCCACAGTATCCTTTCTTTCAGGAGTGCTAGTTCTGCATGTTTCGCAGAAGAGCTTCTGTAAAGTTTGGAAGGTAGGAGACGGATACTGGCAGAAGTAAAGCTGTGAGTACCGGTCGTGAGTCGTGCTTCGGTAGCTCAGTTGGTAGAGCACTTGCCCGCGAAAGGCAAAGGTCCCGAGATCGAGTCTCGGTCGGGGACACAGTTTTAATCTGCCAGGAAGTTTCATATCAGCGCACACTCCGCTGCAGAGTGAATATCTCATTCTGGAAACATAAAATTGTTCTCAAACTTTAAATCCTCATAGTGGCAATTCACCACACAGAATCAATCACACACTCGGTCAATTATCAGCCAGTACCACAGGCACGTCTGCCTTCTTCCAGTACGAACATCCGATTCTCTTCAATTGCTCCCTAGGTCTCTACATACAGAAGGTCCCAGTCTTGACTTGACCCCTGTGGTGTTAAGATACTATCTGCCTTTCCATCGACGGAAGGCCATCCTCACCAAAAGTACGTTGTTCTTAAGTTCTACAGACATGATTTGATTCGACGAGTCCTGGTCTGAACTAATACGTGACAACAATATTTAAATAAAGAAACGTCACAAATATTAGGTGTCAGATCATTCACTACAATAAGTATAGGTTTCTGCATAAATAAATAAGCTACCATTATTGTGCATGTGCACTCACATTAAATGACAACAGACATTCGTCAACTTATGCATTCTTGACAGAAGTATATTCTGGTTCCCTTTTAAATAACGGTTTCTGCTAAGATATGCGAGGACCACTCTTAAATTTTAACAGTTTTTTACTTCTACTTCCAATCAACATTTAAATAAGGTTCTTGTCAAAACGGTAAACTATTCATTAAGTGACTACACGTGTATGACAACATGTGAGGTATCCATGCTATATTCATTTGCTGTGTAAATGTGGGAAAAACGATGTTCTGCAAACATTTGCATGATAAAAAGGACACAAAAGAATTCATAAGTTGGTAAATAAAATAGATAAGGATAAGTGGCTTTCTGTGTTTTGTCACTAATGCACATTGCTATCATCTGAGATATCATGTGTTAAAATTAAAAGAAGCGTTTGAAAGTCGTTGATTGAGAGGTTCATTATGAAAATCCTCAGTCACTGTGAATTGTTAACTTCCGCTATTTTGAAGATATTGGATATATTGTTGTGTCATCGAATGCACCTTATTTTTATGAGATCAAAAATGTATACAGATGTGATTTAAGTAATATAGATTCCCAAAGAGTTGTAAGAAACCATCTTTTAGTTTGTCTAATATACCATCACTTTTGGTGCGTCTCCTGCACAAAGGCCAACAGCCGTCGAAGTACCCTGCTTCCAGATTCTTCGCATATCTGGCAAAGCTGCTCGTCTTTGTACCTGGACTTGCTGCATCGGTGACTTAGCTGGGCTGGACCTGCCGCGGCGCGCCCTGAGCCCTGGGACAGCTAGCGTTCAGCCATACATCAGCTTAACCTCCCCTCAAACCACCTCCATGTGGCCAAGTCTAATGCTACGTGCACGTAGCATTAGATAAGATTAGATTAGGTTAGATTACTGCTAGTTCCATAGAACATGAATACGACACTTCGTAATGATGTGGAACGAGCCAGGTTAATAAAAGGTGTCTATACAAGATATTACATTATACAAAATATTACATGACACTCGATTTTTTTTTTTTTTTTTTTTTTTTTTTTTGGTGGAGGTTGGGAAATTACCCACTTACTATATCCAAAAATTCATTTAATGAGCAGAAGGAGTTGCCATTAAGAAATTCTTTTAATTTCCTTTTAAATGCTATATGGCTGTCTGTCAGACTTTTAATGCTATTAGGTAAGTGACCAAAGACTTTTGTGGCAGCGCAATTTACTCCCTTCTGAGCCAAAGATTTAACCTTGAGTAGTAAAGATCATCCTTTCTCCTAGTGTTGTAGCCACGTACACTGCTATTACTTTTGAATTTGTTCGGATTGTTAATAACAAATTTCATAAGTGAATATATGTATATATTGTGAGGCTACAGTGCAGATTTCTATTTCTTTAAATAAGTGTCTGCAGGATGATCTTGGATGAGCTCCAACAATTATTCTGATTACACGCTGTTGTGTAATGAACACTCTTTTACGCAGTGATGAGTTACCCCAGAATATGATGCCATACGAAAGCAGAGATGGAAAACAGGCGTGGTAAGCTAATTTACTCACATGTATATCGCCAAAATTTGCAATGACGCTAACAGCATAATTAGCTGAACTCAAACGTTTCAGCACATTCTCAGTGTGTTTTTCCCAGTTCAACCCCTCAGCAATGCATACACCTAGAAATTTTAAAATATTCTACCGTAACTACCGATTTGTGATCGAAGTCTATACTTATTAATGGGATCATTGCATTTACTGTGTGGGACTGTATATACAGTGTTTTGTCAAAGTTTAATGAGAGCCCCTTTCCAGAGAACTTAATGATTTTTTGAAAAACATCGTTGACAATGTCACCAGTAACTCTTGTCTGTCGGGTGTAATAGCTATACTTGTATCATCGGCAAAAAGTACCAGCTTTGCATCTTCGTGAATATAGAATGACAAGTCATTAATATATATTAAGAACAGCAGAGGACCCAAGACCGAACCTTGCGGCACCCCATTATTAATTGTTCCCCAGCATGTGCTGGTGCTGAAATATGATTTACACTGTCATGAGTGTAGCACATTGTAATTACACTGTGCTACTTCAGCTTTCCTGTACATTTTTGTTCATTAATTTGTAGTAAAGCGTGAGCGTAGTGGACATAATACTCATACTGCATTTGCAAAGTCTTACAAGGATTGGATAAAATCGCGGCAACACCACGAAACATGCTTCACCATGACTGCAGAATCTAGAAAAGCTTGCAGGTAATGCTGCTGTATTTATATTACGTACATATGTGCAAGTGTCAGCCTTGATCAGAACAGTGATCGGTCTATTAGTGCATGTATTACGTCAGAACTACGAGGATTCGAACATGGGAAAATTGCTGGAGCTCGTATGGTGGATGCTTCAATAAGCAAGGCAGACGAAGCGTTTGGTATTACACGAGGCACCATATCACTGATTTATACGACTCACAGGGCAAGCGGAGAAACATGATTCGCTAAGCCACATCGCACACGAAAGTTGTGTTGATCGATCGTGAAAAATGGTCAGAACTGTGAGGGAAACGAAACTAGTCAGCAGCAAAACGACATGAAGGGATCTCGTAAAGCAGGAATTGCAGGATGAGGCGTAATTCCAAAACCACTTATTAGAGGTAAAAACGCCTGTAGCAAGAAAACGTTCTGATGGAAGAAAATCAGAGATAAGTGCTGTTTCACACTTGTTTCAATTTCTGGCCTAGTTTACTTACTAAGTGTGATGAACTGGGCAGACATATCGAACAATTTCATGAGCAGCATGGTTACTCCCAAGGTCGAATTACTGCCAAGGATTATTTGACCGGTTAGGCTGAGCAGTTCCTGCGCATAGTACGTTTGTTTCCCAATGGAGATGCTGTTTTCAAGACGTCAGGATCCCTGTTCACACAGTTCGCATCGACCAGGACTGGTTTTGTGATCAAGAGGATGAGTTGTTGCATCTCCCCTAGCTATCGCACAAGTTGACATGACCTGTATATTGATTTGAAGACGTCACGTTGGCACCAGATTTCACCACAGTTCTGCTCAAAGCCACCGTAGACGTGTCATTTGATATGAAAGTCGACGCAGCTCCTCTTACCTACATTACACCACTTCTTTTCACGCCTCTGCGATGGAGGCCACAAAGGAGATGCCATGACTAAATCACGCGGTTTTCTTATGAGCGGCCAAGGAAATCATTAAGTCTCACCGCCGCTCAGAATCTAAACGAAAAGGTCTCAGGAGTTGGCGTAAAGGGCGTTAGTGAAACCATCCCTTTCCCTTGCACTATGATTCCCACATATTATTCGGCCGAAAACTACAGTCAGCAACATGGCGAAGTTCTTCACAACTTTAGACACACCTGACGCCGTCGGGCGCTTCAGCTCTTCTCGATGGACATCAAAGGATTGACATCAGTTATGATCTCATCCTTCTAGAGTGCAGTGCTACCGCGGCTTTATCAGTGGTGCACATGTAAAACAACTACAGATCTTTCAAAACCATTTGACTAAATCTGAACGCAGTGCTAGTGGTGTTGATATGAAGCAGAGGAATGGCAACGATAAATAAACCAAACTTCGCATTACGTGTATAACAACTGGTGCTGAAGTCGACCAATAGAATTTTGCGGAGTGCGAAAGACGTGGCAGATGAAATATTAATGTTTCTGCAAGATGAGTCAGTAGAATGTGCGGTGTGATATACGCTTTACTGTGCAGACAATGTACATGAAGAGTACAGTTATGACGATATGTGCTTACGGCCAGAAGATAAGTGATCCTCATAGCAAGTGTCGACTGAAAGACCACGAAAACACAGATCTTCCTCCAGAATTCTCTACTTTCAACACCTTTACTCGGAGGAGACGAATAAATTCTTTTGCCAATGTGATGGACGCGAATATCGGCAAAACCCTCGGTGGCACCAGTCTACATTTTTTGAATATTTTAAGAAGCTGCAAAACAATCCTAGGCGCCTGTAGGGAGGAACTGGCGTAGCAGATGTTTCACGTGGAGCTACCTGCCGGCATTTCAGCTTATTCGCAAGTTTTCTCCGTAAAGGCACATTCTTACAAACTGCAGTGAAAGTGGGCGGGTATAGAACAGGATTTTGCAGAATTGGGGTCTCTTACTAGAGGGATACTTTGCTGTTTTCCTCTCGCATTTTTCACGGTCACACACTTATCTGATCACACCACAGGAGAGTTTGAAGCAACAACACTGAAAACGTACAAGGACCCTTTACTGCTTCGGAACACATTAAAATTTCGTCGAATGGTTTTAAACGGTCCTTAGTGGTTTCAGCCGATGCACCAGAGCAAAAATGGCGGTCGCGTTGCACTAAAGATGGGTGTGATAAAGCTTTCAATGGAGATGTAACCCAGAAATTTCCATACAGAAGAGCTGTAACGTCCTAGGGTGTCAGCAGTGTCAAACGTTGTCCAGAACATCTTCCTGTTTCTCATTTCTCTGTCGTTTGCAACCACTAAATGTGAAGGAACCAAGGTCCCTGCAAAGGGATGGTTTGATTGGCGCCGTTATTGCTAACTCCTGAGGTATTGTTACGATTCTGAGCGGTGATATCTGAAATGATTTCCTTGACCACCCATAATAAAACTGGTTGATTTCAACGCTAGGCGACGCGGTTTTAAGCACCATTACAGAGGCATCATAGTAAGGGGTGAAATGTGAATAACTGGAGGTGTCATAGCCTTCTCATAGTGTGGCACGTCCACACAGGTTCTGGGATGAATTGTGGTGATATTTGGTATTAATTTGACGTCATTGAAACACTTTACACGTCCCATGAACTTGTGAACTCTGGTCTTTCCTTCATATGTGTCAAGAGTTTGCACTCTGAAGCGTCGTCGAGCAAGAGGGTGACGTCGCAGTCCACCACCCTTTTGCATCACTACAGAGGAAGGTTGTAGGCACCTTTGAGGGAAATTTCAAAGTTATGCGTTGGAATGGGAGACCATTACAGCGTTCTTAATAAGTTATCTTTTAATTCTGTTCCCCCGTGTACATGTTTGGAGACAGTAGAGTATCAGTTTGGAGCTGTTCTGTCTAGGTGCCAATTAGTGTAACAAAATTCAGTTCCCTTAGATTACGCATTGTCTGAAACCGCAGCTTTGTAACAAAAAGTGTTCTCAAGAGATTGCTTAAACTAAGTATGTTGGAGAGGAGTGTTACTTGTATTGTTGTTTCAAGAGAAACTTCTGATGTAAATTATAGCGTAATACCTTAAACTGCGGTATTAAAGACACTTATACAAAATTAGTGCTTTGTATACAAATATGCGTCCGTATTTCCACAAACTTTACGACATGTAGTATACCGTAAGTAAGATGCTGTCAAGTCAGTGAGTGAAGCACTAGTGTAACGATTGAATTCACGACATCCAGAGGATTATGGCTCCATACGACATCTTCGTTTATTTGGAGACATGCGTATGGGGCCTGAAGTTGGCATTGTGAAATGCTGAAACTGGTAGCCTTCAAAAGAAAAGAAAATAATATCTTAAGTTACACGGCTCTAGATGAATTTCGTTGACATTGACAATATTGTTAATAGGTGCCAGTTCAATGTGTGACATTATTGTCACATGTGGCTATGCTATATGCATTCATTTTCTGCCATCAATTACTAGTTACTTTAACTTAAGTGAGCACATTTGTTAGGAGGAAGGCTTGGTGTTTTTCTCACTGGAAGAGGTTTTCTCTTATTGTGGTCTTTGGGTCCACTTTGTCTGCAGGAGGCAGGCAGTCAGTCAGTCTCGCAATGGCGGAGGTCCACTGGGAGCAGTACAGCTTTTGCAGAAGTAGGGCTGTGGTTTGATTCGTGCGTCTGTCGGCTGGGCCAGTGTCTCTGATAGAACTGACCACAAGGTACCAGGCTGCCACTATGGAGCACGACATTTTTGCCAAGTCCAAAGAGAAGACACTGAGATGCCACTCGACGAGTTGGAGGAAGGCCTGTTGGCGATGGCAGTCGAATTTAGTCACCCCACAACCACATTTGGTGTAAAGAATCCGATCAGTCGATGGGAAACAGCTCCATCCCGGTACCTGCTCATTATCTGTTAATGTGCGCTTTGTATGAAAGGGGTTTGTGCAGCGTTGCCCTATTTTCCATGAAATTACCGATATTCGCGTCCATCACATTGGCAACAGAATTTATTCGTCTCCTCAGAGTAAAGGTGTTGAAAATAGAGAATTCTGGAGGGAGATCTGTGTTTTCGTGGTCATTCAGTCGCCACTTGCTATGAGGATCACTTATCTCCTGGCCGTAGTTTGGTGCTGTTGGGCGCATGTTTTGCTACTGAGGTAATGCGGTAGCACAATCCTTATTGTGAGCATATCATTAGTTCCTTAATTTGCCAAGCACCTTGTGTTGTAAATCTTATTGTAGTTAGTGGTTTCGTGCTGTTTCTTTGAGTTGGATTTCACAGCTGCCCAGATGACCGATCTTCTTTGCCTTCCTGCATGCAGTCTTCCACACCTAATGACGAATAACCACATTGCTCGCTTAATTTTGTAACTAAATTTTAGTTTCATAAAGCTTCGTTTTCTAGTAGTTTTGAGATTTTTTGTGACGTTAGGGCAAATAAATATCTATTAATCTCAGCCTTAATTGTCAACGAACCCTGTGAGTGTGAGACGACAGAAGGCCAGTGATGTTCACGGCATTCAACGACCCATATATATCTACCATGCAACTAAAATATTGGCAGAAGGGTGTGGAACTGAAGGTATCTAATGGTGAGCTGATCATGGGACTACAGAGCTTAGTTGAACTGTTTAGTCGACGAATAGCTCACAACAGTGCTGCAGTGGTAGTGGTGTTGATACGAAGCAGAGGAATGGCAACGATAAATAAACCAAACTTCGCATTACGTGTATAACAACTGGTGCTGAAGTAGACCAATAGAATTTTGCGGAGTGAGAAAGATGTGGCAGATGAAATATTAATGTTTCTGCAAGATGAGTCAGTAGAATGTGCGGTGTGATATACGCTTGACTGTGCAGACAATGTACATGAAGAGTGCAGTCATGACGATATATGCTTAAAAACTGACAGTAATATTAAAACAGTTGTCGAGGCATGTAATTCATTATCCCTGTCGGGCAGAAAGGTGCAAATGTTGTATCCAGTGAAACTTAGCAAAGAATAGCTCTTATTCAAGGAGCTGGTGCTAAACATATTTACATACAAGCTAGGTCGTCACCAGCACAGAAAAAATTACGAACAGGTTTCGAGTAAATTAGTAGCAGTATGGCCGTGTAGTGCATAAGAAAAACTATGGATAATGAAGGGAGGGCAAGGCATACTTGTTACAGTGATTTCAAGGATGCTTGATACCGTTGACAAGTTCTGCATGACAGTGTACTACGTTATTCAGATCAAAATGCGCGCGGCATACATTACAGTGACTTCAAGGGAAGCAACGGATGGTTGCATAACTTCAACCAGTGCTACAGAACTGGAAGATGTAAGTTAACTAAATTTCAAACAAAGCGTCTATTTATCGTTGCGCAATGAGCCGCGGAATTGGGCCCAAAACTTGTAGATAAGATAAACAGATTCATTCCATCCTTCAGCAAGGATTTTAGTTTCATCCGACCAGTCGGTATCAGAAGAGGAAAAGCATATGAAAGGAACTGTGGAAATTATAGGTACTTGTGGCGACTGTTAATCTGGACAGTGATTTGCTGGAACGTTATTTATTGCGCTGCAAGAAGTTGGTGATCTGCCCCCTACGGCTATTTTTCGTGTATGTGGTCTTGCAAGGGAAGCAGGGAATATTTACATGACGGCAAGCAAAAGTGGGAAAGTGGGCACTGCTTTTGTGCATTAGGTGGTAAAAATAGCTTCTCTTTGCTTGATTCCTTGTCATAGTGTACAAGTCGTACTCCTGTAAAGCTAGCTGTCACTCCTGACATTTGTGTGACATTGCAAATCATACCACCAGAAACATTCAGACAAATTCAACTTCTGGATGTTTGTTTTTCTGTGACTGTAAAATATACTATTGCACAGTATGCCGCTAAGCGTTAGACGATAGCCACTTTTACTATAAACTCCAAAACAGACTGTTTCGTATTCGGTTGCATGGCATACCATTCCATCAGTTCTCATCACCCCGTTACGCCATTATTATTCTATATGCATTCTTTAAGCGTGGATAAGTAGCTCAACGTCCTATACGGTTTCTATTGCCAAGGAGTTCACTTTCGGTCTTGATGGTGCGAACGTTTCTTATACTGTGGCCCGCCATTTTTCGTTCGGTGTTCATGGTACAAGTTAATGGTTTGTTTTGAACTTGTTTTGAATGTCGACGGTGTCAGGTTTGTGAAGCGTAATACATTCATCCCATTGGAGATTGATCACTGCGTCTCCCGTATACTCATTTTCTGTCTCCCTCCTGCTGCACATGATGAGCCATTAGCAGAAAACATTCTACCTGTCATAATTCTTAGCAGGACACTTTCATGTTTGGCTTAGTAAACTCCGAACGTGCGAACTCGTACTCAAATGGTTCTTAGTTAGTTACTAAGATACGTTACATTGTCCTAAAGTTTTTCCATGCTTAGGGGACCCAGTAACTATAAATACAAAGTAATGCACATGTAAGATTGATTTTCTCATTGTGATGGCCTTATTGTGGAGAAGAGCAAATCCAAAAGATCAGTTATGATAAGAATTCAGAGAAAGGAACGAGCAATTCAGTCGTTCGTCTTGTACCATCAAAGATTGGTTTTATAACGAGCATTCATTGATGCTCTTCGATACTAATCCAAACCAGTGATTCAACTTAGAAATGGTTTAGATGACATAAGCGCATGTCTTCAATATGCATATTCGCTAACAAAATTCAGTACGAACATCTTGAGAAGCTAGTATACTCAAAGAAAAAATTGTCTTTATTACTCATTAATGAGTGCTCAGGAAGGAGTTCTTTATGTAGCCACAAAAATCTTTGATCAATCTATCAAAGACATAAAATAGCTGACAAGTGGGATATAAAGTTTTGAATATACTCTGACGCTATTTGTCTGAATAAATTATATCATTACATAGATGAATATGTAACTAAACGTTGGTAACATGTTTACAGATAGTATCGACAAGCTTGATATTTTCGATTTCAAATTGTGTTCATTTGTAGTAAGAGTGGTGGTAAAGAATAATTCGCTGACTTTTTATTAAACTTAAGTCAGCGTGTTATTTTGTAAATGACGAGCATGCAGTCAGGCTCATAAGCAAATTACGAATGTACAGTTTGTAACCTGACTCATTACAAATGTATAGACTGAATAGTGCAAATATCTATGGAGATTATATCTAAGTAAGAAATATCTAAATCATCACTGTCCCGTAACTTATGGGAACCATCAGCTTTTAATGCCAATCATATTGACGAGTTTTGTTAGTGGATCGAAAGCGGAGATTATGCATCCTGTCCTTTCCATTGACGTAAAAGCTAGACTTATTCGTAAATAAAGGACAAAAAAACAGTCTTGTACATCTTGTTTTATGAACGATATACACACACTTCTATTCTTCAGTTTTATTGCCTTCTGAAAGGAAATACTTCAGCTTAATCATTTGTCATCTTCAGATCACCTTTAAAGGTCGGTTAAACTTATAATCCGATTGTGGTCTACTGGATATACTTTCGTTGGTCTTGGATATCCTTTGACAAGAACAGCTTTCGATACTAGTAGCTGACTTCGAACTTACGAACATATCCAGGAATCACTCCATGGTGATGTGGGTTACTGATTAGCGAAGGTATCGATTCAGTTCAGATGTAAACTGTGATCTTAATGGATCACAGTCATTCCCACAATTGTAATTACAATTATATCTTACTGAGACAGAAGAATTCACTTCAAGAAATAGAAGAAAAAAGAAATTTACCGTTTGGTACATGAAGCAGAACATTCCAGTCACTATGCGCTCGTTAAGCACTTCAAAATATCTCTATTAGATTGCCATTACTGCTTCTATTAACCAAAAGTCATCTACACAGAACGTGCCTTTTCACAGGCCTTTTAATATAAATTTTAAATATCAAGAATCGTTCGGCATTCGGTAAATACCGGAAGTCAACTGATTCCAAAAACGGCAAAAAATTTGTTAATCCGAGATCTGTACTGGCGGCCTAGTCACAAAATTTGAAACTACGTAGTCCGTTTATTTCTCAGCTCTTGCGGAAGTTTCTCTCTTTGCTCGATAGAACAGTATGCAGCGTAGGTAACAAAGTTGATCAAACGCAGAAGTAGCTTTCTATAAACCTTGAGGGGAAAACTGATATAGATCGATTCAGAGTTATCGTCTCCGTCCGATGTAGTCTTCCACCACTGAATAAAGAATGAGGCTATCGGGAGCTTTTCCTTCAAACGCTATGAAAAAGAATGGAAAGAAAGTGGTCAATTTATAAACAAGGCTTTCTTATTTCGATGCGTTCCATCAGTGAACTTACTCAGACGGGAAGAACAACGATATGCGTAAGGTAACGAGGAAGTGGGGAACACTTCGTGGTTGGTATATGGAACAAACAAATGTTCTGAGCACTGAAATTCCTCTTGAGCGAGTTAAAAAATGACAGGCTAGTCATAGAGCATATCAGATCCCAATCATTTCCTTTCCTATTTCACTGGAAGAGAGATTCGAAATTTGAGTTTCAAACACGGAGAACAAACGGCTATAATTATGTACGTAAAACACAGGATAAAGTAGAGTTTCATTTTTTTATTTTTGAAACATGGTAGAAGTTAGAAGTGTGTGTTAATGGGAGAATCGTTTTAAAATTTGCTGCATAAAGCCGAATGTAAATAGTCGGATTGAGTTAATTTTTTGTTTTTGCTTTTGCTGCCATTAACAAAAACTACCTGGTTAAAATCGTGCACGTGTACTAACTCCTTTTGAGCTGATCCCAAAAGCTGTATTGACAACTATTTGTGTTAGATGACAATTGTGTGCTTGCTTCTTTGTCTATCATGTGTCGTTTTGTAGTTCGATTACGTCCTCCATTTGTTTAGCACTATGTTAATCAGTTCATAAGTGCCCTGTTCGCTCTGTAGAAAGTGTAATACTCTTTTACCATCACTGTAAGTCCTTCCTCTGTACCACACCATTTATTTTCAAATGAACTAGGCCTGCTCAATTTATTTTCAAAGTTGTTCTGAACCTAAATTTTCAAGTTGTCTCCTAAAGGGCATATTGTAGAACTTCCTTCTTAGACCTAGGTTAATTATCAAAACGAATAGCACCAATAGTTAAAGAAATTTGTTGCTTTACATTTCATTGCTTCGTTCAGTTTGTATATTTTGTCTAGGAAATGGTGAAAGTCGTAAACTTTATTTGCACATTATTTACAGTTTAAAGTATTAACTTATTTCCATCGTCAGTTACTGAAATTTTCAGTCCTTACATTACTTCTTCTCGATTCCAGAGTATCGAGTGGTCGTTTGCTTGAGCATGAGGACCAATAGTATGCGACGCTTGACTCATAGTATCTGCTCCCCTTTTATTTTATTTTTTTCATTTTCGATGCTTTTCTTTCGCTCCCTTCGAAGACTCTCTCGCACAAAAGTTAGACAAGACCCGATTAATGACAGTCTTGCTTTAAAGTCTGTTATAATGATTACTCTTACCGCGTTGTTAGCTAATTTCTTGATCTACACGCTGCTCAAACGCGTAAGGACTCCTTCCATCTTTAAAATCAGCGTGGGGATATATGAAAAGTGACTACTCTTACTTATTTAGGCAATTCGTGAGAGCGTATTCTTTATTTTAATAAGTATTTGCGCGAAAATCCTGGAACTGTCCTGCCCATCACCTAGTCTGCGTTTTGTGTTTACAAAATAACAACGCATGTTACTAAGAAATTACAACTATTACAAAGGAACTGCGTTTCCTTAGTAAACCTACGTACAAAGAATTCTTTAATTTTTCGCCATGCTTTACAATTCTTTTTTCAGAACTCGACGAACCTGTTCGGTTACTACTATACTTAGGAGTACCTCTTGCATCACACATTCTTTGCATGTCTCCAACTTCATAGTTTCATCCCTTGTAACTTCTCGAGATCCGTTACTAAATAAGTTTTTGTTTTAGAGATACTTGAATATGTATTTTCTTCACCTATTGTCATTTGTGATGTAGAGTTGTTATAAAAACTTTGTGTAAAAGTGTACCTACAATTTATCTCCTAATTTTTCTCTCCAGAACTTCTTGTTTGTTTAATCAATAATACAGGCCAGTCATTCACTTGCGCAGAAACACACTAGATTTAGTTTTGCATGTAATGCATTCTATTACAGCAACATTGTAATTTAAAAACTTTTAGTTATTTCAGACGCGTTGTGATCAAAAACTATCTTGAATTTTTTTTAATTTTGCTGGCTTTGTACATTTCGTTTTAATTTATTTTATTTTGTCGGTACACATTTTCCTGATATATGTTTTCATTTTCAGCTGTTTTGATTATTTTGTTTACTGTTGAAAGCCGAAAAAGTTATACGTGTTTTCCAGTGTCCGGGGAATTCTTACTTTCGAAGAAGACGGGTCAACTAATTTGAACAAAATTTTGTTTGAAAAATGGAGTTAAGTGCAGCACCGCATACGAAATGTTTACTGTGACTTCTGGCGAATCTGCTATGAGTAAGACAAGAGTTTACAAATGGTATAAAGGTTTCAAAGAGGGTCGAGAAGACGTAGAAGACAACGATCGCCCTGGACGATCTAGCACATCAGTTACTGATGATAGTGTGGGAGAAGTAAAGAAAAGTATCTGGAAAATCGCAGAATTGACACCAGAAAAGTTGTTGATAATGTCTGTATATCCTTTGGCTCATGCCAAGAAATTTTTTTTATGACATTTGTTTCGAAAATGTTGAAATTCGACCAAAACTACGTCGCTTAGACATCGCTCGGGAATTGCTCAATGAAATGCATAACGATCCGAAACTCTTAAAGAAGGCCATAACAGGTGACCATCGTCTGAGTGGAAACTGCCGAGCCTAGACAGAAATAAAAATTGCCAAGTTTGATCACATGTGCAGGTACTGTTCACTATCTTTATCGATGTGGGAAAGAGCATCACGAGTTCCTGCGCTGTAGTCTTACGGTCAATAACGAATACTATCTGGAAGTTATGCCTCGTTTTCGTCAAGCAGTCCGAAGAAAATGACCTGAACTGTGGCAAAATCACTCTTGAAAATGCATCACTACAACCCTCTCGCTCACACAACAATGCTTGGTAGTGATTTTTTGACATAAAACAAAGTTATTATGCTGCTTCGGCAACCATATTCACCAGTCATGGTCCCTTGCGACTACTCTTTATATCCGAGGCCGAAGAGAACCATGAAATGAAGTCATTTTGCCACCCCCGATGAGGTAAAATCAGAATCGCTAGATGAGGTGAAAACCACAACGAGAATTGAGTACCAGAATGCTTCCAAGATTGGAAAAAGCTCTGGCACAAGTGTGTTGTATCTGAGACGGCTACTTTGAAGGGGATAAAGTTGATGTTGATGAATAAACATAGATTGTTTACGAAAAACAAATCCGAGATTACTACTTAGGATGAATTTTTATTCTGCAGCGGAGAGACTGATAACTTAGCTGAGCATATATCAGGCTAATGTGCGACTCCCGATCTGGTGAACAATTTTGATACACCAAGAATATTCAGTCGGAGAGTATATGAGAGCAACCACATCATGAAATTATAGACGTGTTTTCTGTGAATATTAGCCAGAGAGAATGGAATGAATTCGGCATATAATTACCAATGGGATGCCCCTAAAGAGATTTCCTGTGAGAATCTTCTACCCAAGTCCTTCGTTAACGATGTCACATAAACTGTTAAGTCAACCCTCCACCTTCAGCAACACTGAAGTCTACCAAAGTCTCTGGGGGTGTTGGACAACTGAATGATCCTGCAGGTAGCTGGATTCTGTCCACATGTCTATGGGGTATAATTAACCCTTCCTATTAGCCCCCTAACAATCTTGACAGGCTCTATGTGAGCAACAGACACAACTAATTAAGTTCAGATTTATAAATATCAATAAATAATGTATCTGGAATGCAACCTATCAAGTAATTGCAGGTGAATCCATAAAAGTATCGTCTTTGAACAAATCATATGATTCATTCCATAAATCAACTTTTTATTAATCAACGGAATGTTAACCCTATAAAGGTCATTAATCATTGCAGTCATTTTGCACAGTCAAAGTTCAGCCAGATTTAGGGCCACTAAAATGTAACATCCGTATGGAGTTACCTAAAATTTGGTAATGTATGATAAAATACTCAAGTGTCAGAACTTTTCTTGAATTGAATCTAAGAGAGTATTAGACACCCATGTGTAAGGGTTGCAGAAAAAGTGGCTCATGTGCTGCTCACCAACTCACCAATTTCAGCATAATCTTTACCATTGAAGGGCAGTTGTGTTGCTGGGTATATGGAAACTGTGGTGTATGTCTTGCGTGTTACCTACAATCGGGTCATCTGCTGTGTATGAAAGAGGATAGACCCAGCCAAATCAAAGTTTCTAAGTTGGTACTAAGATTTCCTTCTCCGGTTAGAGACAGGACACTCATTCACAATGTTTTCTTGTTGAAAATCACTCTGTCACTTTGCTGAGGTAGGTAGTACGCAGCACATGTGGTCCCAGGTTCGGCGAATTCCTAAGGGGCCTAAAATCAACCGGAATCATCAACGAACATTTTATGTCTAGCAAAAGTTGTTCCTCTAGACTTTTAATACAAAGACTGCGAATTAATCTCTATATAGAGACTATAAGATGACGAGTTTTCTCGGCAACTTACAAAACAGTAAGTGAAAGAAATATTTACTTACATGGTTTAGTTATGACTTAGTTTACTTATTTTCCTGAGAATTGTAGCAACGAGCTATGGTTACTGAAACTGAACATTATTTTCTTCCATTGCATAGTTGATGTACATAAATTAACTATCTGAAAATCGGTTTAAATCAAATTTCTGTCAATTGTAGTTAGAGAGCAAAAATTTTTTGGTGTAGATGTAACGAGCTGTGCATAATCGGTTGAGTTCAGATGGATGCTCTGGTGTCTATTTTCCCGAATGTGCAACCTACTGTTCCTTCTAAACGATATGTAGACAAGATGTAAAATTCCTTGTATGACGGAGGACAGACTTCCTCTATGTGCTGGTTTATGTGATGTTCTGTTGGATTCTAGAATGTACCTTACACTGTCGTATACGAGGCAAGTCGGGATGCATAAACAGACGAGGTTCCCAAATGACATTTCAGACAAAATGACTGAGTAGAAACAGTACAAGGACATCGAAGGGAGATCTACAATTAACAATAACCTACATAAAAGCTAAAAACGGACCTTATAAAGTTGCAATAAGACGTGATGCTCTCTACGCTGAAGAACGCCCCTCATTACTCAAGGTGCGATAATCTGAGGAATATATGAAAAGAGAAGAAAGAAATCCCTCGAAAAATTGTAGAGACGAAAACAGATGAAAATGTGTAAATAATGTAAAGGGCAACAAAGAACTCGACAGAGAAACTTCGAAATACATCTCAGAAAATAAGAGCCGCTTTCTACGAATATATAAAAAGAACAGGAATCGAGGAATGCAGACCAATTAACAAATATTCCAAAATCTCAACTACAAAAGGATGGAGAAAAGTCGGATCATTGAAACTCATAATTTCATAGATGAATAGAACGTTTATGAAAAATACCTTCAAAACACAAAAATAAGCCTCAGAACCAATATCAATAGTGTTGTGGGTTTACAAGAGAAAGAAAAAAAGAAATAGTAGAATACTCTCCACAGAGAAACGGAGGAACTAGAGAAGTGAACAAATGTAAAAACTGGGAAGAAAGAAACTAGAAATATCACGGCTAAAATCATATACAGCAGTTTCACCTGGTCTGTAACTGGTTGAATTCGACTGAAAAGAAGTCAGCGTACGTAGAGAGTACAACCCAGGGGCGCAGCTGCTATACCGCCCAGAGACTCGTCAAAAAACTTGAAAGACACTGATTTTTCCCCGATGCCTCTTAGTGTCCAGAACGTGATAGGCTACCTCCATTCACATGAGAGCCATTCGCTCTTCTTGCTTAATGACATTTGTCTTTTCTTTAAAGAATAAAGTGCTCAGTCACTCACGTATCATAATGATCAACACGCTGACCATTTTGACATTTCACATGGTCATATTTTCAACAATGCTTGACTTAACAATTAACAGTGGACTAAAATAAAGAACATTTTACCAGCAGGAACGATTAGTCATTAAGTTTTGATTGACTGTGATGTGACCCTGTGTTAACGTGCTTTCAAGGTTAATAATAAATAATAATGTTTTAAAAATATATGTGATTAAAACTTACGTAGCTTGTCAAGGTTTTATTACAAACACGTTGGCGTTAATTCTTATTGATCGTCAAATTACGAGTGGGCTCTCAGGCTATTATTTGTCCCTGTGGTTATTATATGACACATCAGTTACTGGTACCATTGCGAGGCTGGAAAAGACATCGGAGTTATATGTCCGTACTACCTGATGAACATCTGCTATCCGCTGTAGAGGTCAACCTAGCGCTGTCTCCAGGTGACACGAAGCTGCCTCTTCTTTAACCATCCTATGAACTCTACCTGGCTCCCTCCCAGCGCCGCCCCTTCCGTCTCGTCACACAAGGGCTTTATCTGTCTTGCATCTCCCATGTTACTTTACACCGGTAACTGTCAGGGACGCGCTATACCACATCAGATGCCCAAATATGGATTTATAATGACCATCGTACTGTAATGTACTTACGGCCTTCATTGTCAGGTATTACGGGGGACGTTCATTGTCGCTCGGGAAGAGACGTCAGTTGGAAAACGGCTTGCTGAAAAGTGAGAGGTTCTTAACACTATCCGTTCACCATTAGCATAAAGTGCAAAGAAAAAAATTAATGAAATCATGGTACACAGAAAAGTAGACGTTACTGGACTTTTGTTTTGGTCTGGGCATGTCAGAGATCGATCATGTGCTCTGGAAACGAAATGGAAAACAGCTGAATGACACATACATTCGTTTAAATTTCGAACCGACGTCTCGCGCTCATGATTTCGGTGACATGTTTCTCAAGTTCATCAGCCAGCTTCTAATGTCTTCTTCGACCAGTTTCATTGTGCGGATCTGTGCGACGAGCCTTGAATTTTCTGCACCGCTGTCTCACAACACCAGCACTAACAAACTCATCCCCATACAAACGTCACTTTCGAACAATGAGTGTCGGTCAAATTGACTTTTTGTGCTTCCAAGAAGCGAAAGACATATAGCATCTCATAAATGGCGGGACACGGAGAACATCGTTCATTTTGTTGCTTACACACTGACGAAGGGAGCTGACTCGCGCAACGACACCAAAGTCTCCTTTCAGCACCATGTAAGCACCTCGAAGCCTCAAGCATTTGTTTATTTTCAGTAACCAATCAGACGTTGATTTATGAAATCCGGTGAGATGTAAACCTGACTCAACTAATTAAATATATAAATTCGCATCTCTTGCAGTGCACGATGTTCCGTCTAAATTTTCGTTGTTTGCATGAAGAAAATCCAGAATTAAACAAACCATACTGAAAACGACGTCCAAAAATTATGATGAGTGCTACTGCAGCTCCTATTAATGAAAGAGATTGAAGCAGTTCAGAGGCGGACTGCTAGATTTGTTACCGGTAGGTTCGAATAACGCGCATGTATTACGGAGACGGTTTAGGAACTCAAACGGGAAGACCTGGTGGCAAAGGCGTCGATCTTTTCGAGGAACACTACTGAGGAAATTTAGAAAGCCGACAGCTGAAGCAGACTGCAAAACGCTTCTAACGCAGCCAACATACATTTGGCGTAAGGACCACGAAAATAAGTTACGAGGAACCAGTGCACCTAGGCTCAAAGGCATATAAGAAACGAAATGACTAGTAATGGTACGACGTGTCCCCGCCACGCACTATACCGTGGCTTGCGGAGTATGTACAGTCATGCTCGTAATTAAGGATAATGCTGTTACTTGGTGAAACAACACTCTGGTGGGCGGTTTGCGGGTTTAAATCACGTTGGGGTATGACCATGCGGTGCATTTGTCCTGCAGTCGTCACACGGTGGCGGTGGCAGCAGTCCACATACGCAAAGGTGTGTAGGTGCATGTCAGAGTACGGTGCAGCGAGTAAGTGTGCAGACGTTTTCAGACGTGCTAATGGTGACTATGTGTTGAAAATGGCTCAAAGAACACATATTGATGACGTTATGAGTGGTAGAATATTAGGGCGACTGGAGGCTAGTCAAACACAGTAAGTCGTAGCACGGGCCTTCCGTGTGTGTCAAAGTGTGATCTCAAGACTACCTGCAGCAGACAGGAAAAGTGTCCAGGCACTGCAGTACGGGACGTCCACAGTGTAAAACTCCACAAGAAGACCAATATCTCACCACCAGTGTCAGCAGAAGACATTACCACAGCCACTGGAAAAGTTGTCTCCAGACACACAGTTTACAGACGACTGAGCAGACATGGTTTATTCGCCCAGAGACCTGATAGGTGCATTCCACTGAACCCTGGTCACAGGAGACCGTGTAAAGTCTGGTGTCAAGAACACAGAACATGGTCACTGGAACAGTGTGTAACCTCCTCCTCACTTATCGACCTTAATGGCAGTGAAAAATTAAACCGCGTGCACCTAATGGTGGGAAAAGTAATCGTCACCGAAGTTAATTTGTCAGTAAAGAGGGAGGACAGGGATACATCTAAATCGAAGGAAAAATGCAAATGAAATTGGTCGAAATTAATTTTGAGAAAACGGTAAAATTAATTAAGAAAGTAAATGTGCGGTCGTTACGTTAACAATTAATTGACGTTAATCAGATATTTGAGATGTAGGGAAAATTACGGTCGCCAGTCCTATGGACAACTACTATAATAACTGAAAATGAAAGATTAATGCACAAATAATTAACACTAAAAGCGTGGCCACTGAAGGTTCACACGTGTTGTGTGAAAGCTGAATGTTTGTCAGAAGTAATAAATTTCACTACACTCTGACTTAATTTGGCAAAGGAATTAATAAAACCGGAAAATTGAAAGTTAATTTAGTGACTGAAATTAATAGTCAACTTTGTTTCTGAAGCACATCGAAATTCAGTAAAATACGGTTAGTCTTGGGCTACCTCAACAATCATTTCAAAAGCTACTTGACTCTACGCAATTTAGAAATAATTTTAGAAATAATTGACAATAGTAAAATTTAGTACGTACGAAGCTGAGCTGCAGTCACAGGTAAGCTAAAATATGCTAACAGAACTCGCACTCTTAATTTGTGCTTGTGTAATCTAAATATTGTAGCCAGCTATGAATACCTTAACTGAACTTTGAAATTAAAGCAGTGAAATCGAATGATATTACTTTAATACTGGCGTTTAAATTTCAACGACGCTCGGGTTCATTCCGGAAAAGGAAGGGACCCTGCTTGGTAATGCAATTGGGACAATGAGCAACAAAGGTTCATGCTATGTTGCTGTAATTTAGTGAGAAAAATTTGCAGTTTGAAAAGCTGAGGTCTGCCATACAGTTCTACAACTTTACGTGCTTCCAGTCTTCCTTGTTGGTTGATTGGAGCTTTGAAGTCGTCGATCGAGGAGGTGGCGACAGTCACTCATTGTCTGCTGTCGCTGTTGCAGAAGCTGGATTTTGGTGCACCTTCTTCTCAACACGGTCACCAGGCGAAACGGGCTCTTGATGTGCGCCAGCTAATGCTTCCCGTCCGCGACAACGTGTCAGAAACTATCATAGCAAGTCGAGCACAATTACATGCTCCCAAACCCAGAAAGCACGGCAACTCGCGGGAGCGTCACACAACACAGCAGCTCCACCACCCTACTCCAGCCAGACTACCCTCTGCCCGCGCTCCACGCGGCGGAGCCAATACTACCAAAGATCCTAACACTTTGGTTCTCCACACGACCTATCGATGTAATCGATACAAATAGTATTTACAAAACAAACCAATTGTACATCATACACAAATAGTAAAACAATTACAATATATAAAGACACATAAATGTCATATCCTCAGATAACAAAATAAGGAAAAAACTTATAGTACAATTGATGGAAATAGGAGGATATGCATTTCCGGCGTTACAAGTGGTCCCACGTCATGTTCACGGACGAGGGCAGTATGTCCGCCTTCTCAAGGGTGCAGTGGGTCTCATCTCCCTCCAGATGGATGATAACACACGACTTCACAGAGCTGCCATCTTGAAGGAGTACCTTGAAATAGTAGATACAGGTGAATTTAGTGGCCTGCCTGTTCGCCAGACCTAAGCCCCATCGATACTCTCGGTCGACGTATCAGTGCACGTCTTCAAACCCCTACGACACTTCAGGAGCTGTGACAGGCATAACTGCAAGAATGGGACGCTAAACCCGAGCAGCTGCTCGACCACCAGATCCAGAGTGTGCCAACCAATTGTGTAGGCTGTGTACGTGTGCATGGTGATCATATCGCTTATTGATGTCGGGGTACATGTGCAGGAACCAGTCACATTTTGTAGCACATGTGTTTCGGGACGGTTTTCTTAACTTATCACCAATATTGTGGACCTACAGATCTGTGTCGTGTGTGTTCCCTATGTGTCTATGCTTTTAGAGCCAGTTTTGTGTAGTGCCACGTTGTGTGGCACCACAATCTGCAAAAAATGATTCTGAGCACTTTGAGACTTAAAATCTGTGGTCATCAGGCCCCTAGAACTTAGAACTACTTAAAAGTAACTAACCTAAGGACATCACGCACACCCATGCCCTAGGCAGGATTTGAACCTGCGACCTAGCGGTCGCGCGGTTCCAGACTGTAGCGCCTAGAACCGCTCGGCCACAATGTGCATATAGAAACTGGATATAGTAAGGTTGGCATGATTGCCAAATAAACAGCAACCACATTTACACATTTTTCTCCCCAGAAATTACTGAACAGAGACCACTCACTATGCCCCTCTAAAGCAAAATAAATGATAACTTAACTATTTTAGTATGAAAGGGGCACAACGTTAAACCTGTTGATCTTCCAAATCTTCCAATTTGTACTTGTGAGCTCCACAATTTCCGGGGCCGTCGCCATATTAAAAAAAAACTAAACAGGTGGTTATTGTCTTTAATTATCTTTGGGAAAACCAGTGATCTTGAAATGAAGGAGGGGTTGACGATGTAAGCTCATAAGCAGGCCGAAGGTTTCGTACTCCGTTTATATCAACGGCTACGGCTATGCCGTAAAATACAGTATGTAAGTCAGTTTGTTTTCACAGCCGATGTCAGTTTCCATTACATTCCTCCTGATTGTAGATCACCTCACGTTGTTAAAATGGTATTACATATCCTGGAGAAGATGTTGGTGCATCACTTTCACGCATGAGGTGGTCTCCATCACAGAAAAAATTCATGAAAATGTAAACGGGATCAGCTTCAGTGATCAGTCACTGAATATTATGTATTTGATAGGTCTTGTCTCTAATAATCCCATCGTAGATTGCTCGTTAAACGTCAATTGTCCTTCCCTCTTTTTTTCAGAATCCGATACACGCAAATGTGCAAATGGATCTGTGGTGTCGAAAATGCCCGACGCTATGCCAATGCCCTCCATCGCCGGCAGAGTGTTATTCTCAGAAGACGCCCGATCCATGCCCCAAGACGCCATCGCCCGCAAACTCTGCGGGGAGGATGTTTACCCGCCTGGAAAACACGCCACTTGGGCAGCGAGCGAGACCTCTGTTTACGAACGGTCTGGCTTGTTTGCATTTCTGGCAAGAACGGGACGGTGGTGTGGGGCAGGCGTCGCAGTAGATCCGACGCCCACGCGGGAAGCCGGAAGGCCTGCTCCCGAAACTTAATGCAAAGTGCTTGGGCAGAAGCCTGAGACGAGCTGTGGACACTATGGGCAGCAAGAGGCAGAGGGTACCAGTCGCTAATTTAAGTGTCTGCGTGTAAGAGTGTTTTCTACAAAACTTCCTAACCATAGTATCTTACTTTCCATTATCATTACCCACTTTGTTTCAAGAGATACGCATCATAATAGCCTCGATCTGGAAAACGAAAGGAAGCCGCAGTCACAGACGAGGATGAAATGTTGTGACTAGAAATGCTGATACTTAAGCCCAGGTGCAACCACATAGTATCTGGCACTTGTACCAGGCGAGATCTTCAATACCGAGCTGTAATATGGGGCGGAACAGCCACCAACCAAGTTGCGCTGCTCCCATGTCTACACAACAAGGCATTCAGGCTTGCTCTGGCCCAGCGAAGGTGCTTCTCCACAAGAGAGCATCATGTGATTGAAATTACTTTGCTGCAAACAGGATTTCGACAGACTGCGTTAGTTTTGTACCTTGGCACAGCAGTCTGAGAACCGACTTAAGGCCAATCTAGGCTCCCAAGTGTCAGACGTCCTGCTGTCCGCCTAAAATCGTGCAGCAAGAACTGTCAAAGAACAATATTGACGAGTGAGATGACACACAGCAAAACCCATCCCGACAGCCGACACGTTAAAAGGCAGATTCCGGAATGTGGAGGTGCACCGGCCTCTAAACGGACCACCCCGGTGGATTACCGACAAGAGCCTGTGTGCCGGACAACCTGGAGGCTCACATCCGTGGTCCTCAGTCACAGCTCAGTTACCCGACTTGGAAACGTTTAGAAAAAATTCTCTCAGTTTCACACGAATAACTCTGTATACAGACAGTTGGTGTACATGTACCAGTCCCGGAGCCAGGGGTGTATTTGTTGACGGAGTGGCAACAGAAGGGAATCTGGCCACATCTCAAATCAACCATACCATATGATGACTCTCAGTCGATGCTGGACATGTGCACAAATAAAAGAAGGAGAAGATATAGCAAGCGACTAAGACATATATAAATAATGAAAAGTAGTGAAAAGAGCAGGAAAAGCAAATATTGCTTAAACTACAGTTGAAAAGGGCGGAAAGTCTTCAGTATCATGAGCGATGGTACCTCGTCAGAGAGATATAGGAAACACATTCGCAATTTTGAATATGAACCCGGTTTTCCTGCTTTATGCAAATGGCCGCCTTCATCGCTTCAGTTGTCCGTGCACGAATCACGCCGAGACGCAAACCTACATTTTTTTGTCGTTTATGTGTCAAAACCTGCACTCGTACTTTGTGTGTATTCCAGTCGAGGAAGAACATTTTTATTGAGGGCACGTGGCCTGGTATAGGCGAATAAATACGAAATAGCAGTGCCTGTGTTATTGCATCAGACTACTTAATGACATAGGTACTGCTATTTCGTACCGTCGTCATACAGAGCCGCACCCAAGCGGTGGGTGTACGTAACGAGAGGATGTAACACGTGTCTGGCTGGATTCCCTGTCAGAGCAGATGCGTGCTAATCACTAGGTGGTTCGAATCAATCGTGTGATCCGATATCGGCTGTCGAAAAACATTGGCCACATCGAATATTACGCTTTCATTTCCTTTGGTAATTTACTCATTCACAGAGAATTATCAACAGCCGCATCGACATGTAAGTAACTTTATCAGTGTTTCCATCTCAAATGTCTCTCCGCAATGTTAGAACCCTATTCTAAAAGTACCTCCATAGCCGGTGCTAGGCTCCGAAACTGTCACATTTTACTCTTATCCAGCTACAGGAATTGTAAGTACCATTTTCAATCAATACATGGTTTGAATCTTATTTGTCTCTGTTCCATTTCTATCCCTAGGAGATACAGACCTATTATATTGTCTTTACAGGTTATTGACTGATAGCCAGAGGTACGTAACAACGACCTGTATTGATGAACCTACCTGTTAACGTGGCAACAAAGAGAACTTATCAGATATAGTTAAGAGCAGTTCGGTGTTACACGTGCCCTTTCATGTCTGGAAGTATGCTGACATATTCATAGTTATATAACATCTACTATTGCTCGGTCTTTAGTTAACCAGTACAACTGGAAGAGCACTGTATGCACGTGTCACGTATCATCTATCTGCTAACACGTGAGGTATAAATAATGCTACCTCTTGTGAAACCTACATCATTCTTTCGGCCTCTGTCAGAACAAAGTGTTCAGGTTATACAGAAAGAAGGAGGAAATATGAAGACAAAGTGACCGAAAAACGAAAATTCGATTATTCGGGGACATGAAACGTAGCGTCGACATTTACCAACACCAGAAAATTGACGCGGTACACAGTGTTCCCAAAACGAAAAGTTTTCACGTTTTTCTTTATTTCACGTCTTTGTTACTACTCTGAATATACGAGAGGCGTACTGGAAGTAAAGCAATGCATTTTTCCCCTCGGCCACATACAACTGAAAAATTTTGAATTTGTTGTAGAACATCGTAGAATATTCTCACTTAAGCCCCCACGGTTTCGTGAAGTTCTGACAGATGGTGGATCTATACTTAGCCTTCAAAACGGCTTCTATAACGGAAGTGCCTTCCAAAAAGAGAGCTGAGATTAAGTTTCTTTTGGCGGAAACGCAGACAACACAGATACTTATAGACGCCTGCAAAACGTCTACGGAAGCCTTGGATTAAAATTTTATTACTTCCCCTCCTTATTTTACATTATGTAATACACATCAACAGAAATAATGTGACCGTTTAAATAGCTATTTCTCTTCTCAAGATTATTGTTATTTACATTAATGCATTATATTATTGTCGTTTAATATCTCTCCTTTTCTTACAATGCCTGATTCATCAACTTGGCTCTTTACAATTCTTTTTACTTATTTTATTGTCCAGGTCGTTAATTTACATTGTCGTATATCGGATACTTTCCATTATATTTCTAAGTAGGATGTTTAGGTTTTTTTTATTGGTAACGCCGCCGCCACGTAGCGCTCTGTATGAAAATCACTGGCTTTGCCATGTGCAGTCTGACTGGTTTTCATTGTTGTCTCCCATTGTAGTGTTGGGCAGCGGCAGCTGGAGGCTAACAGCGCGTAGCGTTGCGCAGTTGGAGGTGAGCCACCAGCAGTGGTGGACGTGGGGAGAGAGATGGCGGAGTTTTGAAATTTGTAAGAATTGGTGTCACGACCTGATATATATATATATATATATATATATATATATATATATATATAATGATTATTAAGGTAAATACATTGTTTGTTCTCTATTAAAATCTTTCATTTGCTAACTGTGCCTATCAGTAGTTAGTGACTTCCGTAGTTTGAATCTTTTAGTTAGCTGGCAGTAGTGGCGCTCGCTGTATTGCAGTAGTTCGAGTAACGAAGATTTTTGTGAGGTAAGTGATTTGTGAAACATACAGGTTAATGTCAGTGAGGGCCATTCTTTCGTAGGGATTTTTGAAAGTCAGATTGCGTTGCGCTAAAAATCTATTGTGTGTCAGTTTAATCACAGCCTTGTACAATTGTTCTAAGGGGACGTTTCATATTATATTATTAATATATTCATATAATATATATAATATTTTATTATATTATTTTACTGTATATTCCATTATATTATTATTGCATTAGACTTACCTTCATATCGTAAAGGTGAGTAACCTTCGTGAGCTACGACCATCGTATGGCTCAATTAATAGACGGATTAGTTTACTACTAAAGTTATATCTGTGTTGGCAGTTACTTTTCATTTTCGTTGCATTTATTCAAAGCTGTTTTTAATATATTTCCCTTCTCATTAATCTCCGTTTCTTAAATACCCACATTGCTGTCCCTGTTTGCTAAATTCCTACATCGTAACTGACCTACCGCCTTACAGCAAGTAAACGCGTTAAGGCACTTTCTTTAAACGTGAGGGAAATATACGAGTATATAAAGCTGCTTTCGACTTCCATTTACGTCAGCGTTCTGACCGCATTACACGTAAGATCTCGACTGAAGGGTCATCTCAATGATCTCATTCATATTTTCTTACGTCAGCCTTTTGACACCTTTACGGAAATTTCTGGTATGAGGGTCACGCTACTTCCTCCCATCTTCCTCAAATAATAACAAAACCGCTTATGCTTGACTCTATATGGCACAGGTAAATCACATTGTCTGAAACACAGTCAACACCACCTCAAGGTATAGCTTTACGTGGAATTCGTTTCAACAGAGTTCAAAAGATATTGGATTTTACAATTTTTCACGCTAAGAATTCGTATACTTCGCTACTACTCCTTAATTTCAGATTTTACAACCTATATTTACTAATATCTTTCCATCTTGTCCCAAAGCTGCAATATTTCAAGAATAATCTTAAATATACTAATGAAAACTTCCCTATCATAGATGCTATGTCACAAATCAGGTCCATCAAAACCAGTGACTACTTATACTTTGAGTATACTTACCTAGTAATAGCTTATGTACTTAGTTGAAGACATATAATTCTTATGGATTATGGATAGAAAAGAAGAAAGAATTAAACAAGAAAGAGAAAATAAGTTTTCACTAAGCTGGAATTACACAATACACAAATTGTGCATCTGTCAAAAACTGCCAGATTCCCAACAGGCTCTATTAACAGGACGCTGTACTCAATTGATAGAATGGTAAGAAGATGGCATGAAACGTTAAGACTTCTTTCAGCTGGGGCTATACAGTACAGCAAACTGTGTAACCGCCAAAGAGTGGGTGGTTACCTGCATATCTTTTTTCAGTCATCATACTGGCTTAAGGCAGCCCAGCACGAATTACTCTGTTCATCTGAGAGTAGCACTTGCAACCTGCGTACTCAATTATTTGCTGTATATATTCAGATCTCTCTCTTCCTCTACTGTTTCTACATTTTACAGCTCCTTCTAGTACCTTGGAAGGCATTCCCCAATCTTACCTGAAGTCCTACAATCCTATCCCATTTTATTGTGAGTTTTTTCCATAAAATCCTTTCCTCGCCATTCTCTACCTTACCAGTCCATCTGATTTTCATCTTCCTTTTTTCCTACAGTCCATGTTTCACTACCATACAATTCTGTGCTCCAAATATACTTGCACAGGAATTTCTTCCTTAAATTGGAGTCAATGTTTGATACTAGTAGACTTGCCTTGGCCAGGAATGTCCTTTTTGCCAGTGATAATTTGCTTTTTATGTCCTTCTTGAGCCCTCTGTCCTAGGTTACTTTGCTGCGTAGTTTGCAGTGTTCCTTAATTTCACCTACTTCGTGATCACCAAACCTGATGTTGAGTTTTCACCGTTCTCGACTCTGCTACTTCTTATTTCTTTCGTCTTTCTCCAGTTTACTCTCAATCCATATTCTGTACTCATTAAACTGTGCATTACATTCAGCAGAAACTTATTGCCATCATTGCTTCTTCGATGTATACATTAAGCAGAAGGGCCGAAAAACTTCATTCCTGTTTTACATTCTTCCTAATCCGGACACTCCGATCTTGTTCTTTCACTCTTATAGTTTCTTCATGGCTCTTATTGTATATTACTCGTCTTTCCTTACAGCTTTGACCTAATATTTCTCAGAATTTCGAACATATTACGCTATTTTACATTGTCGAACGGATTTTCCAGGTCTAGAAATCCTATGAACAAGTCTTGTTTTGTCTTCAGTCTTGTTTACATCATAAACCGCATCGTCAGAACTGCCTCTCTGGTCCCTCTACCTTTCCTAAGACCATACTTTTGTTATCTAACAGATCCTCAGTTTCCTTTTCTATTCTTATGTATGTTATTCTTATTAAGAAATTGGATACGTGGACTCTTCAGCTGATTGTGTGGTAATTCTTTCACTTGTCGGCTCTCGCGATCATCGGGATTTTGTGGATGATGTTTTCCCGAATGTCAGAGTCAAACGTTCTACGCATGAACGTGAATAGTCGTTTTGTTACCGCTTCCCAATGATTTTAGATATTCTGATGGAATGTTTTCTATCCCTGGTATCTTATTCGATCTTACGTCCTCAGACGTCATTTAAATTCTGATTATAATCCAGGATTCCCTATCTCCTCTAAATCCTGTTTCATCTTCCATCACGTCATGACGCAAATCTCCCCCCAATAGGGGCCTTCAATGCACACTCTCCACGTTTCTGCTCTCTCATCTGAATTTGACAGTGTAGTTCCTATTGCAATCTTAAAGTTGCCACCCTTGCCTTTAATTACAACTAAGGTTGCTATCACAATTTCCTATGCTGAGTCACTCCTTCAAACAGAAGTTTCTTTTTGATTTCTTCCCATTTTTCATCCAGCCATTTCACCTTAAGTTCCACGCACTTATTGTTTACACTCTATGCCCTCCTTTCCTGTTTATAACGAATCCTACACTCGTTATACCATTTTCTGCTGCAGTTGATGTTACCCTATACTAATTTTACCAGAAATCCTAGTCTTCTTTACATTTCACTTCACTGACCTCCAGTGTATGTAGATTGAGCCTTTATTTCCTTTTCTATATTTTCTAGCTTCCCTAGCTTGTTCAAACGTTTGACGTTTTACACCTCGATCCGTGGAACCTTATCCTTTTGTTGGTATTCTTCTTTCCTTCAAAAATTAGGCAAAATTGCCTGTTACCGTCCAATAGTGCCTTCTTCTCTGCCACTTACAATTTATAGCCTTTAAGGGGAGTCTGTCATCCTGTATTCTTTCTAGGTGTTCGTTAAACTTTGTCCTGTTCTCTACAATTTTATTATTTAGAATAAAAAATTTAATTCTTCTCTTATGACTTGATTCCTCTGACATCTATTGTGCAGGCCTTAACTCGTCTCACAGGAATTTCACTTATTGTGCTTTCCTTGCTTTTTCATAAAGAACCATGTCACACTTCCATAAAGCTGCGTGGGACAGCAAGTGTTTTATAGAATTATTTTCATAGTATTTGCTAGTATTGTTTTTAAGGTTTGTTTTAATTGTTCCACATGTCCGTACAAATTTCTTAAGTTTAATTTCTATATCTCTCTGTAACCAGCTGTTGCCTCACATTCTGTATAGCTGAAGTGTTTTACTTGCTCTAAAATCTTTTGATCTTCTACTTTGTGTTCTCCCCCGGTGAATGCCAGTGACGTAATTTTTTTCTGTTGATATCTTCATGACAGATTTCGGACTTATGTGTTTCAATAAGTGAATTCCTTTCTGAAGGTCGACTTCTTTACCTACTAGGATCACTTCATCGTCAGCATATAGTAAGTAGTTTAAAAATGTCCCCCTATCTAGGTATATACCTTTTTGAAATTACATTTTTCATATATGCATTATTTTACGTATGTAAAAGTTAAAGTTCAGGAGATACAGCAGCCTCGTCGTACACCTCTGTTGCTTGGTATGTCATTAGTCGCTTTTCCTTTGAGATCTACTGTGATAGTCGTGCTCTGATAAAAACTGCTGATCGCATTATTATGTTCTCTGTGTTTTTGTTTTACCTGTTGTAATATAAGAACTGCATCTATCGTAGCGCGTCCTTTCCTAAAAGCAATTTATTCTGCCTGCAGCCCTATCTCCGTTATGTTTTTAAGTATGGTGTTTGAAATCTTAGCATTACTTGTATTCTGAGTCTAGTAAACTTATTCCTCAGTAGCTATTGAATAGGATTTTGTAAAAACTGAAGTCACTCTACCAACCTTACACTCTTAAAGGATATTCTTGCTCTTCCAACATTCGTTTAAGAGATGTCGCAGTCGTAAATGTGGCACCATTCTGCCACATTTTAGCAGTTCAGCATTAATACTATCTCTTCCAGTAGCTTTTCTGCTCTTAAGTGATGTTAAGGCAAATTTTATTTCTTCAGATTATATTTCAGCAAATCCCATGTCATCTACGGTTTGAATTTCAGTTTCTTGTGTTGTATTGTCTTAACCATAAATATTTGTAATAATTTACCTGCTGTTCTCCTTCAATATTATTTATTTGTATCTTCTTATGCTGTGCTTAAAGTTATTAAAACTTTATAGACCATTTGCTATGTCATGTAAACGTCATTCTTGATGTTAGAGATAAATGTATCCCAATGTTCTTGGTGTGCCTTTCTTACTACACATTTAGCAAAATATCTTCTCTCCTTATAGGAATCGATCATTTCAGCTTTGGAGTTGCTTCATAATTTTATATATTCACCCTGTTTTTCTCTAACAGCTTTTGATATAGACATATTCCAAATTTTTAGGCTCTTTGTTTTCCTTATTTTTTTCTCCTTACCGGGAGTGTCTTCTGCTACTGTATATATCAGATTCTTTAGATATTGCCTTTCTTCTTCCATATTGTATTTAGCTTAAAAGTTTGCTAGCTCTTTATTTAATTTCCTTTGGTAAAGATGTTTGAGGCTGTTCTCTTCAAGCATGTATACTCTGATCTTGTTGGTTATTTATTTGTTTTGTCATTTTCTCCCTTTTTCCGAAAATATCTATTCTGGGGATTAGCAGAAAATGATGTAATCCTATATCTTGTCCTCTACGAAATCTTATATCCCTTACTTGATCCGCTAGCTTATCACTTACAAAATGTTTTTAATTACGGATCTAAGACCTCTGCCGGCGCAAGTATACTTACGCGTATCTATTTTATGAAAACGTATTTTGTCACTTTTATATCGTGGTTAGTGAGAAAGTCTCTGGTATTTTTCCATTTTCATCACATACCGCTGCCCAAAAAGGTTTTATAATATTCATTACTGGGATATTTCCTATTCCGGCATTGAAAGCATTTATTATAATAATCTGATTAGTGGTACTGTATTTACTCAGAGTCTTCTGTAGCTCTTCATAGAATTTTGTATCCTTGTGAATTTTTCATTCTTCCGGTGCATGTACACTTGGAAGGGTGGCATTGCTTCTTCTCAGTTTCGCTCTGGCTGTAAGTATTCTTTCGCTTATGTATACTGTATATGCAGTCTTTGCTCTCTTTCTCCCACCTCTCACGCTGGAGTAAAGGCAAACCTTTACTTGCTCTTTCTTTTAGTTAATCTCCGCTATAGAACTTAATGTAATAGTCTACATCCTACTTATGTCGCATTTTCATTTTAGTTTCTCTGATCTCCACAGTATTGATATTCAAGTCTTTTAATATCTTTGCTAGTTCTATCTCTAATTGGGAAATTTCTCTGTTATTCCACGTTGCTACTTTCATATATCCAAGGATCCATTTTCGTTTGTCCTTTTTCAAAGCTTTGTCATTGACCTTTGAAGCCATCCCGGTTCCGAGGCTCCTTAGGATACTAGGAGTAGCGTGTGTTTCCCGAGAATCAGTTACCAACCATCAGCTGCATCTCTGTTCTAGGAGGACCAGGATTCTCTTGGGGGTTATCTCCCGTAACTGACATGTTCTGGTTATTTATAGGCTCCAGAAAACTCGCCTTCCATCCCCTCCCCTTGACTACATAACGTGTAGAAGCCTTAGACAAGTAAGAGGAAATAGTGTCAGCCTTAGCTAAGGGCCCATGCGGCTGGCATTCGCACCCTCCCAAGAAGGGAAGCCCCTCATGGTCACTTCCCCTTCGGCGGTCCACTCCTGGGGATCCAGAAGAGGGACTAGTCTGCTATCTTTTGTGAATGGAGGAACATCATGACTCTTTAGCAGTTACAGGTGACTTTTCCTGCGGATAAAAACTGTCTTTAACGCAGAGGTTTGCATTTCCTTCTGCATCCTCTACCGTCATTGCTGGTTCTTCCGCCTAAAAAGCGGAAGTTTCCCACCTCATGGGCAAGAGAGTGTCCTGAACCTCTGCCCACCCCTCTGTCGTTTTCCTACGGATTCTAATTACTACTGTCTACAAATCTCTTCACCTACCAGTATTTCAGAGTCTCTTCGGGTTCTCTGGATAGTCAAATCTGTAAGCTCTCTCATTTGGTTTATCCGTTATTTTAGCTGATCCTTGGTATACATTCATAAACTTCTAATTTTCCATCTGATATGCCTTATTTTTCATCACTGTAATGAGCATCTCCCACACTTAAACAATCTGCGCTTTCTATGAAAGCCATTGTAATTACATCTGAGAAAGTTATCACTATATGGTCCTGGTCAAAGTGAATCTTTCCTTGATACTTTTGTAGGTAACCAGTGCCTTTTCTAACTTGTTGGCCAATTTCAAATCAAACAAAACATTCGACGAGTTATTCTCCTCCCATTTGCTGCACTTCCGCTAAACGTTTTAAGGAATGGCGTTCTTTGGTATCGTTGCTAATTAAGTCATCTTCATTTTTCTTTACTTGTTCTGACAAAATAGCACAGCTCACATGTCCCTCAACCACATTATACTTCCTAAACCCTTCACCTTGTAACTACTCCTGCAGGAAACTTATGCAGTACTGAATCAACTCCCTCCAAAGTAATTTAGGCCAGCAGATTTCCGTCACTATCCTAAACGTAAGCAATTACTTCAGCATCGTTAATAGTTGTTACAAACGAACTAGTTGGCTCTTCCTTATTATTTGGAATATTTTCTTCTTCAAGATTATGCCACATTTACAGTGTGTCGAAAACACTGTCTATTACACAATTAGTACAGTTGAACAAATTATCAGTACTGTTAGTTCCTAATGAAACATATCCCTGTCTTCAGTTTGTATGCGTTGCTTGCTACTTTTGTCTGTTTGACAATTACTGCCTCTATTATTGTCTCTGGCAGGTGGGCGCCAGTCTCCTCATGCATGCAAAATTGTTCCACTCATGTGGCCTATTACTTCCATTAATTACATTTTAAGATAGGAAATTGTTCTACCTAATTACATTTTTCATCTGCTTGTTTTCGTGTACTTCTGAAAACGATGTGTGTCGGGGTACCTCCCCTTATCCTATCTTGCCTATGATACTTAGAGATCATATGTCGAACATTTAAAGTCCTTACGTTCGCGTTTCCACGCTCATCATTTCTGTTATTTATATTCCTAGAAGAGCCTATTCGTAGGAGAGCCTATTAATACCATTCATTTTCTCCTTATTAGAAGCCTCTCTCTCTACCCATTCTCAGTATTCAGTGAAACTGTCCGCATTATCCTTCAGTGTAGAAATAATAGTTTTGTGCCAGTACCATGGCAGTTTACCATCTAATTCAATGGTTATCCTTCCCTGTTTCATCTTTTGGGCCAAATGTAGCAGACGAAAAAACCCATTTCATAGGGTTGTACTTTGTACTGCTGCAAAGGTCTTTTAATAGATAGTTTTGTCTATTATGTGACCAGTTCTGATTCAAGAAGGCACCAAGTCTTTTAATCACATCATGAAATCAGCTGACCAACGCAAAACCTCTCCGACAAATGACTTATAATGAGATAGATTTTCTCGTTTTCAGATCACCCATCCACGAAGGTACACGGTTGCCCTCTGCTTTCAGTGCCAGTGGTGGCAACAACATAGTGCTGTCTTCTTTCCTGTCGTCACGTTCAAAGTCACCATAGATAGCTTTCACTGTCTAGGCTTCAAACTCAAGCACATAATATCAGTGTTCCTGCCGTTTCTTTCGCCGGATCCTGCCTCATTAAGTTTCGGTTCGATGTCCTGTTTCTGCCAACTCAGTCCACTTTCTATACCGATTAATTTGTTGAAATGTGTTTCAATAACTGACTCTCACTATCGCCTCGACTGTAGTACGAAAGTCTTCGTATACCAGGACCCCCACTTCTCTTGGTATTCCGGGTTCTTCATAGAAAACGGTCTGCGACTTGGTTATTCGGCAGCCAGACTTGACTGACCACACGTAAGGAATCCTCATTATCTAACCGTTGTACACCTGATATTTCACTAACATCGCACACATCTACCAACAGAACACAGATTATATACATGAAAGTTCCGTCATTTAACTGTAGAGATGGTCAATTCTATTGTACAATCACAACTCGGCCTTTGGCTATTTTTGAAGTAACTGTTTCTTCCAGGGAGACGAACGTGCAGGGAGGTGGCGGACTATGGGTACCCTAGATTTGGAGGACAAGGTTCTGCAGGCTGTTGAGAAGAACCCTAATACAAGCTCCAGGAAAGTGGTCCGCCAACACAGTGTAGCCCATGATCACTAAAACGTGTTTGAAATATTATGTGATGTGGTTGGTTTCTGTGAGGTTTTGGTATAGCCGTGCTGCCTCTGAACATTTTCATATGCATAGCCTACACAAACAGCATCTCGGCTTGTTCCCAACATGAAAATCGCTACTTACAGTGTGCTGCGTCAATCACATAGCCTGTAACACACAATGAAGACACGACATAACACACAAGGAAGATACGGCACGTGGTCAGAGGAGTTTTCATTCGTCGGCGCCATCAACAGTGGAAAAAAAAAATCAAATGGCTCTAAGCACTATAGGACTTAACATCTGAGGTCATCAGTCCCCTAGACTTCTTAGAACTACTTAAACCTAACTAATCTAAGGACATCACACACATCCATGCCCGAGGCAGGATTCGAACCTGCAGCCGTAGCAGCAGCGCGGTTTCAGACTGAAGCGCCTAGAAACGCTCGGCCACAGCGGCCGTCTCGACCGTAACAACGATGTATTTCAGTACACATTTCCATAGGAGCTATATTCCTCCATTTCGATTTAGGAATCCGTCCCTGCAGTTAGTCGGTTTAATTAATGTTCACCCTGTATAGTTCATTTGACTCAGTATATAGATATTCACAAACTGTCTTGTAGAAATAATAGAAACATACACCACACCACTGAGTAACTGTGCCATAAGAAAAATGGCAAAGTCACTTAATGAAGAAATATGTAAGATGTGTATGTACTATTTCTTCCAGAAAGTTTGCTAATATATTCTCATTTATGTACAGTGACACCTGCATCAGAGAAGCTGATTCTTATTGACGTCTGAAAAAACTAGAAGCGACCTAGATGACGCTAAAATAAGTAATTTGACATAAGACACACGGGGTCAAGCGTCTTGAAATATCCCAAAAATGGATGCTAAATGTTGAACACGTGACGTCACCAGCTAACGTACCTCGATGCAAGTACCGCAGTTGGGTTTGGGCGTGAAGTGATGATTGAGTGCTGCAGTACTTGCGTTCGAGCAATCGGTGCAAATTTCGAACGCCTTTTGTAAATGTGATCTGTTCGTAAACGTCGAAGCTACAAAATTATTGTCCTCGCTGTAACCAAGTAAAAGCTGTCCTTTTTTGTGTTTGTTTCCTTTTTCCCTTCTGTTTTTTGTTTACAGATATTATTTAGCAAAGAAAGATTAGCTCATTTACTGGTAACTACGTAATTCGGAATCTTATATTTGATACGCAGTTCAGTAGATTTTTGTTGTACTGTAATTTGCAATAAACAAGCGGATGCCATGAAGGCGGTAAATAAAACAATAAATGTTTCCTCGGAGTGAGCATATAATTGTCTGATGAAATGAAAAAAATACTGTCTGCCAGATGCAAGACCCGAAAGCTGAGTCCCACCCTCTGGAGTCGCCTCCGTGGGCCCGTAGACACACCGAGGGGAAGACTTGTGTTGGGACGACCAGGTGCGTCAGACCTATAGGTTGATTTGATGCACGTGCGGCAAGAGACGTCATCTTGTAGTCCAACATTCGTGTCCACTTCTGGGGTTTTTCCTCGACTTTCGCAACCCCATGTGACTTACATGAAATTACTTGTTTCAGCATAACCTACGTCGCTTAGGAGGTTTTTAAACGCTAACAAGAGTCATCTTGTACAACGTAGATTAATATATGGCAACGATGGCTCCATTTACAGAAGTATGATCTTGCTTAACATTGTGGTGCTTGAAAATGGCCAAATCCCGAAATCATGTTTGTACAACTAGATAAGCGATCGTCACAGACAAATGGCGGAACTTTCATCTCACTAGAATTAAACTGGTTTGGGTTGAGTTGTTTTGGGGGAAGAGACAAAACAGCGAGGTCATCGGTCTCATCGTCTTAAGGAAGGAAGTCGGCCGTGCACTTTCAAAGGAACCATACCAGCATTTGCCTGGAGCGATTTAGGAAAATCACGGAAAACCTAAATCAGGATGGCCGTACGCGGGATTGAAACGTCGTCCTCCCGAATGCGAGTCCAGTGTGTTACCACTGCGCCACCTCGGTCGGTCGATACTGGATGGGGTACATAAAAGCTGCCTGGACAAATGGATACTTTGGATGTAAATGTCTACACATCAGTCGGTGTCAGTGCGGGTGGAGCAGTGAAAATGGGACGTTGGTGCCTACAGTGGAGCAGTGAGTGTTCATTATGAGAAGTTACGTCACAACAAATTCATGGAAACGGTGTGGTCAGTTTTGTTGTTGAGAAGTGTAATGGTGTCAAAGTGCCATCAAAGAGTGCCTTGCAATGCCTACTCCGAAAATCGCAGACGAGATTTATTGTGAATAACTCATAAAGTAATCGGAAACTAGCTTACACTCCGGAAAATGTGGCTGCAGTTTACCAGGAAATGTTTCAGAGTTCTACTAAATCAACCCGACCCTTTCGCAAGAGACCAGCGTATTACGTCGATCATGTGGACGAGTACTCCACTTGGATTTGCACGTGCATCCCTACCGAATGCCAACTGTTCATGCATTAAAACCAACAGGAGCTCCTCAGTGCCTCCTGTTTTGTGAGCGGCTTTTCGCTGAGCCGGAACTTGCGTTTGCTCACTACGTCTGATGAAGCCTGGTTTCACCTGAACTCACAGGATCTGGACAGCGGAGAATCGGCATAACTTCCATGAAACGCATTGCATAACCAGAATGTTGCATTTCGGTGTCCAACGTTCCCACGCCGCATTATTGGTCTCATCTTCTTTCATCACGCGCTGGCTTCAGCGTGTTACATTGCCAACATTTTGAACTTGTTTGTGGCAACATTAACGGAGTTACTCCCAAGAGGAAGGAGTAACTGCCCATACAGCCGGCCGAACCTTGGAGTACATTTACACAAACTTCATGCCTGACAGATTTAGCAGCGGTCAGTCTGTACGCGGCCATAGCTTCCCACTCACCTGATTTGTCAGTGTGCGATTAGATTTTTGTGGGGAGCCCTCATGTCTAAGGTGTATCGCATCACCCCTCATTGTCTTCAAGAACTGCAGCAGAACGTTTCGGATGAGACTGTAACAGTAATTTGTTGAGTTATTCCCTGCTTGGGGACCTCTAGGATGGATGAGTCAGAGTGAGACTGTAACAATCCCAGCAGTCCAGCTTCGATCCGCCTTAGAAACTTGCTGACCAGCGTCCAAAAGCGCCAAGAGGTGAATGCTGGTCACTTTCAACAATTGATACAGCCAGGTTAATCCTGTATTTCCTCTCCTCTAGTGTATTACTTTGTACTCTGGAAATCTGTTCTTCGAACCACTTTTATTTGCCCCATCCTGTCTGAGTGTGGACCCAAACAATCCTAAGATTGTCACAAGATGGGCTTTTAAATCGTTATTTTACTTCAAATTGAGAAAATAAATTACTGCACGACGATAAACTTTATTATTCGACTACGTCTTTCTTTCCTTTTTCCTCTAAGCCTGTGCTAGGCTTCAGAGGGACGAAGACTTCAATTCCTTCCGGGAAGGCAGAGTGTACCTGCCAAAGGACCATTAATCGTGCACGTTTATTTCTTCACGCTGACACTTATAGTTCCACGACTCACCTGCTACTGTATCTCGTGACATTAGGATAAGGCAAGATGGCGTAGATTACCTCTAACACAGTCCCGTTTACTTACATGTACATTGAACTAGCAAACCATACGTCCTCTTGTGCTTGGGGGCTGGTGTGTGACGTTGGCCACACTACACGCAGCCCAGTGTACAGGCGAACGCAATCTGCTGCTCGCTGCTGACAGATATTACCAAGCAGGCAGCCTACGCAGTGCGCCCGAGTTCAATACGAGCCCGCTGCCCCGAAATGCGCTGCGTGTGGCCGGCGCACAGGCGCCTCGGCTGTTTGCAGGGGTGGCTGTAGCCCACTGATAGGCGCCTTCGTAATTGTGCGGTCAGCTGGCGTCTGCAGCCGGCCAGATAACGGCCGCCGCCGAGGACACGCCGCTGCGGTCGCCGTCCCACGCACAGCCAGAGCGACTCCGGTAATGAAACACGCACGGCATTCCCACTCATCACCCAGAGTGCTAACTAAGATATCTCCACGACCATCAAACTTAATTCTGTCAGTGCTAACTTATGTTACTTAGAAACTATTAAAGCATTTGTAATTGCATATTACGTTCTCTCGCTGTTTCTTTGCTTAAAAATGCGCTTACTTTTTATGGTTTTTCATGCTACGCAGTAGTAAGCTGACTCAGAGCACTATGGGACTTAACTTCTGAGGTCATCAGTCCCCTAGAACTTAAAACTACTTAAACCTAACTAACCTAAGGACATCACACACATCCATACCCAAGGCAGGATTCGAATCTGCTACCGCAGCGGTCGCGCGGTTTCAGACTGTAGCGCCTAGAACTGCTCGGCCACTGTAGTATGCTGGCAAGCTAAAATTTTAAAACGCGGTAAAAAAGCACAGATTTATAAATTAAAAATTTCAAACTTTTGACCTTTGTGGGTGATGCATTGTCAGTGGATAGCAAGGAGTGTCAGTAGATGCAAGAATGTCAGTAGCTGGTGAAGAATGGAATTGCGTATTTGTAAAGATCGTGGCTTCTATCCCGATGATGGCTTTTATGGGATGATGAGATATACAGTGGGGAATAATGAATATGCGGTAAACGTATTTTTGGTAGTTGGGATGGAACAAAAGTAGATGTTGATAATTATTGACTTGATGGTGTAGGGAGATGTATTCGTCTTGTAGATGCAGAGAGCTCTAAAGTGAAAACTGGGGAGTAGTACAGGATGATACATGATTGCCATGCTGGCCATAGAAGTAGAAAATTCACAAGAGGAAATGAAGGTAGGAGAAAATGTCACGTCTGCGATAGCGGCCACCAATATGACGGCAGGTTAAAAGATGCAGAGTGGGAGAGAAAGTATTTTCCAATAAGGAAATGATCATGAGAGTAGCCCAAGCCTGTCTCTCCTTGACCGGCTGAAAGTCATCACATTATGTTTACTTATTATTTCGTGTAACTGTTATTTACGTTCTTCTTACTGGGGAAAGACACGTAGCGGTCAAGATGAAACTATTCAGCCATTTACACGGTACACAACGTAAACGATCATTATTTATTAACAGGTGACCGATGGCAGAATTAGTAGTGCAGGATACATAAATTGGGTCAGCACGAAAGTTGGAAATAGTGCAGTTGTTGCCGTAATGTGGAAGCGCAGAGATTTATATGATGTCCAAAGTGGCGTGAACAATGGCCTTCGGGCCAAGGGTAACAGCATTAACGAAACGGCTGAGTCTGTAAACAGATCACGGGCTGTCATGGATAAAGAACACCCTGCATGACAAAATGGCTATGTCCAAAACTGGAGCCGAGGCAGCCGCTGTGCAACACAGGCCATAGATGACAGGGCTGAACGACGGCGGCGGAAATGCTAATAGATTTTCAGCTGCTGGGTCCCTAACTGGCCAGTGTCTCCTGAACGATCATTCTACAAACATTGCTGCGTATGGTGCTCCGTAGGCGCCTGGTTCATGCACTTAGGCTGATTTCTGTTCATTGGCGACGAAGGCCGGAAATAGCGCCCCAGTGTCGCAACTGTACATCCACGGAATGTGGACAAGTGGCGTCTCCAGACGAATCACATTTTATGCTCTCTGGTGATGGTGGCCTTAGATGTGCATGGCGTGAAACATCTGAAAGCAAAAACCCTGCAACAATCGTCGGAAGGGTCCCGGCTGGAGGAGGAGCGTTATCACATCAGAAATGTTTTCATGACAAATGTTTACTTTTGCTCGGCACGATGGCATCTACCAGCAGGACAGTGCACTGTGGAAAGAGGACAAGGATGAGTTCACCATACTCCACTGGCCACTAAATTCCCCGGATTTAAACCCAATTGGGGATCTGTGGGATCACCTCGATCGGCTGTTCGTGAAATGGATCCTCAATCGAGAAATCTGTCGGTACCGTCCAGAATCTCACTGTCTCTGCAAATGCTGCGAAAGGTGGTCATTCAGGCTTTTGACAGGTGGTCACAAAAATGTGAGTGGGCAGTGTATTTCTTTACGTGAAACAGAGATGCTCCCTATGCGCCCTCGTTTCATATTATGCTCATCCGTGAGCCAAATGCGAGTCGTTTGTTTCCTCAGTGAGTCTCAATCGCTGGCCAATTTGCCTGACAGCGAGGTGTGTCTATGCACGGCAACATGCGGCAACTCTTGTCTGCTCTCGAACCCTTGATCTGTAAATTTCAGTCAATCGCACAACAACTAGCACTCCAGTTTGACTTTTTTCTGAACGCTGTCTGCTGCTTCTTCGTGCCCTGGGTTTAAGTTAGACAACTGTCTTAAGTGTACCGTCATGGGTGCATTCAACATGCTGCCTCAAAGGATTTGGTGATATTGGTGCTTGCTTCGAACATTCGTGTTTCATTTCTTTGCTGGAATTTTGTGTGTGGCTGTAGCTATGCTAAGTAAAACTAATTTCTCATGTCGCTTTTTCCGTTCAATTTTCTGAATGAGCTTAAGAGTTTTTCGTGATTATACTTGCGCATTCGAAAAACCAGTATACTGTTATAATAAATCAATCCATGGATACAAGTTACTCACTACATCACTCTCTCTTTCTCTCTCTGTCTGTATGTCTCTCTCTCTCTCTCTCTCTCTCTCTCTCTCTCTCTCTCTCTCTCTCTCTCTCTCTCTCTGACACACACACACACACACACACACACACACACACACACACACACAAAACACAACATAATAAGAGTCTGCATTGTAAAGCTATTTTGAAGATATCTTGCGTTGCGTTAAAGATTTACGACGTTGAATATCGTGGTTCGGGTATGTTGCTTTATTCGCCTGTCGGAGGTATTTTATTATGTATAGATTAACCATTTGGATAACTATAACGCTTACTCAGTACTTCTGCCTTTCACGAATTGACTATTTTACGTACTTCAGAAATGGTTCAAAAGGGTCTGAGCACTATGGGACTTAACTTCTGAGGTCACCAGTCCTTTAGAACTTAGAAATACGTAAACCTAACCAACCTAAGGACATCACACACATCCATGCCCGAGGCAGGATTCGAACCTGCGACCGTAGCAGTCGCGCGTTTCCAGACTGTAGCGCCTAGAACCTCTAGGCCACTCCGGCCGGCTTACATACTTCCTTCTGTCTATGTGTCCAACCTCATGTCCCTTGCTTGAATTTATTTATTTCGGATTCAATTCATAGAAATGGGTCACATTCACCAAAAGCATATTATTTTCATGGGCATCAGCATTTAATTATTCAGCGCTTTTGCTGTCGTTTTTCTTACAGTATTCGCAGTATTGTTGGTACGTCTACTTAATGCATTTATCCGAGGAGTGCAGTTAAAGAGTTATCACCGAAATCCACCACGTAAGTTAATACATAATTATCAGATTTCTCATTCATTTCAGGCTACAGACGATAAGTACATTTTTACGTACACGTGATGAACATGTAAAGCAGGAATTACTTCAAGATGACAGTTACTGTCATAATTTCAGTCCCTTCTTACGTTTTCAAAAGTTCTGTCTCATCCGATAAGTTATAATTTAAGTCAGAATGCGTTTCCAGAGAACATTTATTAACAATTTTGTAGTAAATTTCAGAGCAAGGCATTTTCAAAATTACTCATAAGCATACAGCATTAAATTTTTAAGATGTGGTAGGTTTTCAGACATAATGTAAAACAATTTAAGATTTAAAAATTCATGATGATAATTATGGATAGGTGGTGCTTATGCCAGACACAATCTACACTCCTGGAAATAGAAAAAACAACACATTGACACCGGTGTGTCAGACCCACCATACTTGCTCCGGACACTGCGAGAGGGCTGTACAAGCAATGATCACACACACGGCACAGCGGACACACCAGGAACCGGGGTGTTGGCCGTCGAATGGCGCTAGCTGCGCAGCATTTGTGCACCGCCGCCGTCAGTGTCAGCCAGTTTGCCGTGGCATACGGAGCTCCGTCGCAGTCTTTAACAGTGGTAGCATGCCGCGACAGCGTGGACGTGAACCGTATGTGCAGTTGACGGACTTTGAGCGAGGGCGTATAGTGGGCATGCGGGAGGCCGGGTGGACGTACCGCCGAATTGCTCAACACGTGGGGCGTCAGGTCTCCACAGTACATCGATGTTGTCGCCAGTGGTCGGCGGGAGGTGCACGTGCCCGTCGACCTGGGACCGGACCGCAGCGACGCACGGATGCACGCCAAGACCGTAGGTTCCTACGCAGTGCCGTAGGGGACCGCACCGCCACTTCCCAGCAAATTAGGGACACTGTTGCTCCTGGGGTATCGGCGAGGACCATTCGCAACCGTCTCCATGAAGCTGGGCTACGGTCCCGCACACCGTTAGGCCGTCTTCCGCTCACGCCCCAACATCGTGCAGCCCGCCTCCAGTGGTGTCGCGACAGGCGTGAATGGAGGGACGAATGGAGACGTGTCGTCTTCAGCGATGAGAGTCGCTTCTGCCTTGGTGCCAATGATGGTAGTATGCGTGTTTGGCGCCGTGCAGGTGAGCGCCACAATCAGGGCTGCATACGACCGAGGCACACAGGGCCAACACCTGGCATCATGGTGTGAGGAGCGATCTCCTACACTGGCCGTACACCTCTGGTGATCGTCGAGGGGACACTGAATAGTGCACGGTACATCCAAACCGTCATCGAACCCATCGTTCTACCATTCCTAGACCGGCAAGGGAACTTGCTGATCCAACAGGACAATGCACGTCCGCATGTATCCCGTGCCACCTAACGTGCTCTAGAAGGTGTAAGTCAACTACCCTGGCCAGCAAGATATCCGGATCTGTCCCCCATTGATCATGTTTGGGACTGGATGAAGCGTCGTCTCACGCGGTCTGCACGTCCAGCACGAACGCTGGTCCAACTGAGGCGCCAGGTGGAAATGGCATGGCAAGCCGTTCCACAGGACTACATCCAGCATCTCTACGATCGTCTCCATGGGAGAATAGCAGCCTGCATTGCTGCGAAAGGTGGATATACACTGTACTAGTGCCGACATTGTGCATGCTCTGTTGCCTGTGTCTATGTGCCTGTGGTTCTGTCAGTGTGATCATGTGATGTATCTGACCCCAGGAATGTGTCAATAAAGTTTCCCCTTCCTGGGACAAAGAATTCACGGTGTTCTTATTTCAATTTCCAGGAGTGTATTTATTGTGAAGGTGACATCATTGAGGCTTCTGTTGACAGTGGGTAGGGATTGTAACTACTGGACAGGGTGTTTTACTAATAATGACTGAATGGCTGTGTAGGAAGAAAATGATAAATAGATAAGTAAATAAATGCTTCCGCCTGAGAGGTAGCAAACATTCAGAATTTGCACTTAATAAGTTTGGAAAATCTTGATACAAATCATTTATCGACGCAGTGCGTTACTTTTTCATCAGAACATAGCTGTATTATAAAATGGAAGAATTACAACATGAAATACCACAAAACTATTATGTGCATATTGTTCAATAATTGCGTCAATACTTATAAGTATAAATATGAGCCACACAGCTACATAGAAGTGAGCAAATTAGGTACCAAAAAATGCTCATACATATATGAAACCTAGTGTCAAACCGAACGAACACAGAGAGCAGTAGCGGTGAGGAAAACAACTGCCATCAGCAGACTACTTTGGTAACTAAAACAGTACGTAATTGGTTATCGAAAAATGTAACCAACAGGAGATCTTACATTCAACATTGATTATGAACTGTACAGCATGAGGAGTCATGGAGGTACTGTTTTTAAAAATTTATGTAATTCATGAATTTAAAATAAATAATATAAAAAAGTACATATGTCTTGTGGAATGTTAGCTGCCACAGTTGTTAAGCGAAGAGCAAGCGTTACTTAAGATTTAATTTATAATAACGTATAAGATATGAAGTACAGAAATAATGTGATTTATGTTCATAAGTCCGCAGCTCGTGGTCTCGCGGTAGCGTTCTCGCTTCCCGAGCACGGGGTCCCGGGTTCGATTCCCGGCGGGGTCAGGGATTTTTCACCTGCCTCGTGATGACTGGGTGTTTGTGTCGTCTTCATCATCATCATCAATCATCCCCATTACGGTCGGAGGAAGGCAATGGCAAACCACCTCCACTAGGACCTTGCCTAGTATGGCGGCGCGGGTCTCCCGCGTCGCTCCCCTACGCTCGGTAAACGGAGTATGGGACTCATCATCATCATCAAGTGATAACGATGTGAGCGAAGAACGTCACATAGGCTCACAGAAATTACAAAGTGGGCATAAAAACAAAATAGTTTAACAACCAGTTACAGTGTAGGAAAGAGTAATATACCTGGGAATTTTTCATGTACATTGTTATTTTTCACACATCTTTTGTAACTTCCAGCCATGCTATAATAACATAGTTAACATGATTCTATGCTGAACCCAACTGCAGGAAAAGTTGAGTATCAGATACCAGCGTAATAAGGAATGCCATGGCAACATGAAAGAACATGCATGTCACCTCATCCATAAAATAGGTAATAAATTAATGTTAACAACAGAAGTGATGACTGAATGGTCATAAGATTGCGCCTAAGTAAAATGAAAATACGAACTGAGAGTATCATAATTGCAGTACCAACGACGGCGCACTTAGGTACAGTGCAAGATGAACAAGTCCACTTCTAGTACACCGGCCTAACGTCGATTTGTAGAGGATTGCAACAGGTCAAAATTTTATAGGGTGTTTTCAATTAGCAAACATTAAATCACACAGTCACAAAAAGTAATAAAACGGGTAATGTCGAATCAAATCGACGAAAATTAGGACTTCACATGAAAAAATTGGTGTTTGCAATGTTAATTGGCAAAAAGAAAAGTCAAAAGAAACGGGCAGCCAAAGCTAATTTCGAAATAGAATGTAATTAAAGATAACTGATATTCGGGTAATTAGAAAAAGGCCTAACCCCGCAGTGTAATAATGCGCTGATTGGGAAGGAGCATACAGACTCACAGCAAAGAGTAAACCAACTTCAGTCGCCGCTTAGTGAGACGAAAAGAAACAAGGAGGCGTCTCCAACCGTGGGTGTGCAAATGACATTCAACAAGAAGCAGCATTCGTATCGAACTAGACAAAAGTTACACGAAATTGACACTCAGGCGTTATTAGTCACGTACACTCTCTCAAAGTCTCGTTGAAAAAAAATATAGAAAAAAGCCCTCCAACAGGACCACTCTCGTTCTTTCAGTAATCAATGTTGTTGACATACTCGATGTCTATAAATTTCAAATACCTCAAGGATATTCAAATACTGTCGTCAGGAACGACACTTAAATCCACTGCAATTGGAAGCATACCAAGTTTTTCCTGTATCGAATGTTGTCCTCACAACGTAGAATTGTTATCATAGATGTGCCCTCTACTTCGATTCGGAAGAATCTCTGCTTGTCTTACTAGTGCAAAAGCTCTTATTGCCCCAACTTTCTATCTTAGACACTTCAGATTCAAAAAACGTATTGCGTTGCTTCTGCCTTACATCGTGTCTCAAATACGTGAATCTCATCCCATGCATACTGAAGGAATCATCAGACTTACCTCTTTTTAACGCGACAGCAATCTTTCCTCAGTGAGCACCATTCTAAGTAAATACTACATGTTTACCCTCTTCTTTCTGAGCGACAACATTTTTTATCACTTCCACATTTAAACAACTTACGCATGCTCTTCGCCTTGTACCCATTAGCCTTCCTGGCTGATATATATACTATGTGATCAAAAGTATCCGGACTCCTGGCTCAAAACGACTTATAAGTTCGTGACACCCTCATCGTAATGCTGAAATGGAATATTATGCTGGCCCACCCTTAGCTTTCATGTCAGCTTCCACTCTCGCAGGCATGCATTCAATCAGGTGTTGGAAGTTTTCTTGGGGAAAGGCCGCCCATTCTTCACGGAGTGCTGCACTGAGAAGAGGTATCGATGTCAGTTGGTGAGGCCTGGCCCAAAGTCGGAGTTCCAAGACATTCCAGAAGTGTTCTCTAAGACTCAGGTCAGGATTCTGTGCAGGCCAGCCCATTACAGGGATGTTATTGTCGTGTAACCACCACACGTTGTGCATTATGAACAGGTGCTCGATCGTTTTTAAAGATGCAATCGCCATCCCCGAATTTCTCTTCAACAATGGGAAGCAAGAAGGTTCTTAAAACATCAATGTAGGCTTGTTCTGTGATAGTACCACTCAAAACAACAAGGGGTGCAAGACCCCTCCATGAGAAACACTATCACACCTTAACACCACAGCCTCCGAATTTTACTGTTGTCACTACACACGATGGCAGATGACTTTCATCTGGCATTCACCATACCCACACCCTGCCATCGGATCGCAAAATTGTGTACCGCGATTCATTACTTCACACAACATTTTTCCAGTGTTCAATGGTCCAATGCTTACGCCCTTTACACCAACCAAGGGGTCGTTTGTCATTTAACTGCGTAATGTGCGGCTTATGAGCAGCCGCCACACGATGAAGTCCAAGTTTTCCCATCTCCTGCCTAACTGTCAAAGTACTTGCAGTGGATCCTGATTCACTTTGGAAATCCAGTATGATGGTCTTAGTAGATGTCTGCATTACACCACATTACGACCCTCTTCAACTGTCGGCAGTCTCTATCAGTCAACAAACGAGGTCGGCCTGTAAGGTCTTGTTCTGTAAGTTTCCCATTAATTTTCCACTTCACTATCACATCGGAAACAGGGGACCTAGGGATGTTGAGAAGTGTGGAAATCTCGCTCAGAGATGTATGGCACAAGTAACATCCAAACACCTGACCACGTTCGAAGTCGGTGAGTTCTACGGATCGCCCCATTCTGCCCTCTCACGATATCTAATGAGAACACAGGTCGCTGACAAGGAGTACCTTGAATAAGGTGGCAGCACCATGCACATAATATGAGAAACGTATTTTTTTTAAGGGTGTGCGTATACTTTTGATCACATAGTGTACCTTCATCAGTCTGTGTATCATAACAGGAAAATATGCCCTTCTGTAGGTCATAGGAATTAATGAGTCACAGTTAATGGTGAGATCGGTGTACGTTGGTATATGAAGAACTTCGAAAACCAGGTTTATCCATTGCCCAATAATCATGATGTCTAAATAATTTATGGACAAATTCTACACCAGTTGTACAGTAACCCGAATGATAGCATACCTAAGATTATAATCTCATTGTCACCACCTTCATATAAGATTAATATTTCAACAACATAAAACTGGTACAACAAAAGTTAAAATCTAAAAACAGAATTGGAAGTGAAAACTTCACACTTCAAATTATTAACAAAAATTTGTGGCAAAATAGACTGTGAGGAAGTACGCATTACAAGACCTGATGGCGGTTATAGCACCCCCAAATATAGAGTCCCTAATGAAATCCCTTTTGACGGCAAAAAAATAATAATTAGTTATCCCGACCTTGGCGGTAGCTACTGGCAACAAAATATTAACGCTATCGAAAGTTTGACCAACAGAAATACTAGGGAACTAACAACCTCTATTCCACGGAAAAAACTAAATGAGAGACTATCAGATGATCACTTAATCTACGAATCATGAAACTCTACTTAAAGAATTCAAAACATATGCCATACGAAGGTTAAAACTCAGACGAGATAAAGTTATCAGAGATAACATTTATCCAAGAAGTGAGTTATAGCTGCATAGAGCTGTAAATTCGCTGCGACTACAATGAAATACTAATTCGCTCTCTTGTAGACGTCGCGATAGAAGCACGATTATTGACCGATGTTTGATTGTTTCAAACCAATCTGGAATTTTAAAGTTTTTCGAGTATCGTCTTGAGTATTAGTCAAAGTTCTGCAGGAAGGTGATAGATTTACCGTTTAGGCAGACAACGGAACAGATTTTATACTCGAGGGAAATGTAACTCGTGTGATACTTAGTCAATTCTGCAACTTAGTCGTTTTGATTGTATTTTGTATTGTCACGAATATTGAAGGGCACAGCTATGTACCAGACGCTGACATAAACTCTACAAATAGACTTGGGTAGGAAACATATACACGCAATCATGAAGAATTCACAGGTACGCCCTGTTGACCGAAGCTGTAGTCAATGTCAGAATTGCTGATGTAAATCGTAGCTTCAGTTCCTTGAATGACAGATCAGTATGCTTTTCAGTGCAGTGGTTAAAAAATTCAGAAGTTCAATAAACTCAGATACAACTTTAAAACTTGTCGGAAGGACAGACTCAGCATACAGGGAAGTCAAAACAACCTTCGGTGTCATTAAAAGCAAAGGTGGAAACATTAAGAGTGCAACGGGAATTCCCCTGTTAACTGCAGAGGAGAGAGCGGATAGGTGGAAAGAATGTATTGAAAGCCTCTATGAGGGTGGGGAGGGGAAGGGGGGGGGGGGAGATTTGTCTGATGTGATAGAAGAAGAAACAGGCGTCGATTTAGAAGAGATAAGAGATCCAGAGTTAGAATCAGAATTTAAAAGAGCTTTGGAGGACTTAAGATAAAATAAGGCTGAAGGGATGAACAACATTCTGTCAGGATTTCTAAAATCATTGGGGAAAGTGACAACAAAGCGACTATTTACGTTGCTTTGTAGAATTTATGAGTCTGTCGACATACCTTCTGACTTTCGAAGGGCATCATCCTCATAATTCCTAAGACGGGAAGAGCTGACAAGTGCAAGAATTATGGCACAATAAGTTTAACAGCTCATGGATCCAAGTTGCTTACAAGAATAATATACAGAAGAATGGGAAGGAAAATTGAGGATGCGCTAGATGACGATCAGTTAGGCTTTATGAAAGGTAAAGGCACGAGATAGGCAATTCTGAAGTTGCGGTTAATAATGGAAGTAAGAGTAAAGAGAAATCAAGACACGTTCATAGGATTTGTCGACCTGGAAAAAGCGTTAGACAATATAAAATCGTGCAAGATGTTCGAAATTCTTATAAAAGTAGGGTTAAGCTATAGGGAGAGACGGGTCATATACAAAATGTATAACAGCCAAGAGGAAGAGTGGGCGACCAAGAACGAAGCGCTCGTATTAAAAAGGGTGTAAGACAAGGCTGTAGCGTTTTACCCCTATTGTTCAGTCCGAGCATCGAAGAAGCAATGATAGAAATAAAAGAGAAGTTGAGGAGTGGAATTAAAATAGAAGGGGAAAGGATATCAATCATACTATTCCCTTAGGACATTGCTGTCTTCAGTGAAAGGGAAGCAGAATTACATGATCTGCTGAGTGGAATGAACTGTCTAATGAGTATAGAGTTTGGATTGAGAGTAAACTGAAGAAAGACAAAGTTAATGAGAAGTAGTAGAAATGAGAACAGCGAGAAACTTAATGATTGGTGATCACGAAGTAGATAAAGTTAAAGAATTCTGCTGCCTAGGCAGTAAAATAACTAGTGACGGAGGGAGCAAGGAGGACATCAAAAGCAGACGATTATGGGGAAAAGGGCATTCCAGGTCAAGAGGTGTATACCAATATCAAAAATCGACCTTAATTTGAGGAATGAATTTGTGAAAATGTACGTCTGGAGTACAGCATTGTATGGTAATGAAACATGGACTGTGGGAAAACCGGAACAGAAGAGAATCGAACCATTTGAAATGTAGTGCTACAGACGAATGTTGAAAATGTAGTGGACTGATAAGGTAAGGAATGAGGAGGCTCTGCGCAGAATCGGAGAGTAAAGGAACATTAGGAAAACACTGATAAGGACAAGTGACAGAATGACAGGAATCTGGTAAGACGTGAGGGACTGACTTCCATGGTGCTAGAGGGAGATGTAAAGGGCAAAAAACTGTAGACGACGGTTGGAATACGTCCATCAAATAATTGAGGATGTAGGTTGCAAGTGCTACTTTGAGATGAAGAGGTTAGCACAGGAGAGCAAATCATGGCGGGCCGCATCAAACCAGTCAGAATGATAAAAAAAAAAAAATCAGGGCTTTATTGCAGTTTTAAGAAAGGGAAAACCTCGCTGACAAACGAAAGCTGAATGAAAAAATGAGCCTAAAGAGAAGAGTGAGAGAGGAGTTTAGTGGCCTTCAAGGTAAAGTTTTGTCAAATGTTTTGAGTAAATATTCTAAGAGGTTTAGTCTTACGTAAAATTAGTAATCGGTTCGGAACCCCTTAATCATTCACCAAGCGACTATTCTGGCACCAAAAGTTAACACAACAGAGTCACCGCGGACTTCTAGTACTCAGCCAAACACAATTGATACCATCAAATGTGTACCGGCTGAAGATGGCGTTGACGCAAATAGTAGCCAAATTAATATTAAATCTTAAGTACAGTTGGAGGAGTTTCATTTCTAAGAAAAATTATACCAGCTGATGTCAAACTATCATCCAATTTAAATATGCATGTAGGTAGGAAGATAACACAGAGTAGGTCGAAATAATGAATTCGATTTTTAAAAAAATATAATATCGCCGAAAATCCTAAACCGGTCCCTCTCTTCAATCATCGTTAGAACATCGAAATGGCAGGTACTGAGATAAACGATCACGCAATAGAGGAACAACCGCAATAATATACAAGAGGACTTGCTCCCCTTCTAGCAACATTTTATTGTAGCTCGCTGGAGCAACTAAAGGAATCTAGCAACTGCAAAAAAGCGCAGCTCATTCCCATTATCAAGAAGGAACACATGCACATAATTATCGGCCCATATCATCGACGTCAGTCTGTTTCAGAGTTATGGAATATGTTATATGCTGAAGAATGATGACGTTTTTTAAGGTGAAGGAAATTCTCCACTGTAAAAATCAATCTGGATTCACCAAACAAAGATCTTGCGACACTCAGCTCTGTCTGTTCCTCCATGACCTCCAGACCGTTGTAGACAAAGGCGCTTAGCTCGGTGCCGTATGCTTGCACATACTGGGACTCCATCATCAAAGCCGGCCGCGGTAGTCTCGCGGTTCTAGGCGCACAGTCCGGAACCGTGCGACTGCTACGGTCGCAGGTTCGAATCCTGCCTCGGGCATGGATGTGTGTGATGTCCTTAGGTTAGTTAGGTTTAAGTAGTTCTAAGTTCTAGGGGACTAATGACCACAGCAGTTGAGTCCCATAGTGCTCAGAGCCATTTGAACCATCCATCATCAAAGAGGCGGTCGAAATACGTATAAGCAGTGACCTAATAAAGAGACACGGGGTTTCACCTGAGCAAAGCCTGGGAGCCACCCTTGGCGGCACTAATTAATCGTCAGCCGCAGATCAGCAACTGCACCAAAGCAGATGGGAAAACTAAGCGCAGATGCTTAAATCGTGACCAACATCTCGCGCGCGCGAACGGGGTCCGTCGCTGCCGTCCGCATTTTCCCTCGCCGCGGCGCGCTTCCGCCAACCGCGACCCGTTTCTCCAGCAGAGGGCTCTGGTATTCAACACGGTCTACGATTGTTCTTTGATGCCCCCGCTGGCACCTGCGCTGTTCTAGATAGCCAACTTATAAATTGGCGAGCTTCGCAGCGACGCGACAGTAGCACCTGAAAATGGCGGGCAGTTGCCTCGCTGAAATATTGCGCTGTTTTTACAGTATTATCCAGCGTAATTCCCGGGCACCTATCAAGCAGATGCAGCGCCGGGAAATCCTCAAACGCCACAGATGTAAACGTAATTTCAGGTACCCAAATTTAGTGTGATAAGTCCGTCTCTGTTTACAAAGTATATAAATGATCTAGTAGAAAACATCGTAAGATCTAGAAAACTGTTCGCATGGTGCGGTTGTCCATGAGAAAGTCGCAACGCTAGAAGACAGTACTGATTTTCAGAATGAACTGCAGAGGACTGATGACTGGTGCAAGACTTCGGTAGTTGAATCTGAACGTAAATCAATGTAACATGTTGTGCATGCAAAGCAAAAGAAATCCACTATTCCACAACTGCACTACTGACGAAAAATTGCAGGAAACATTATCTGCCGCAACATGTCTAGGAATAATTACCGAGAGCGCCCTTAAGTGGAATGACCACATGAAACAAACAGTAGGAAAGGATGGAAAGGAACAGAGCAAACACATAGCAGTTTTATTAATATTGACTATCGAAATTTTAACTATAAATAGCTATCCTCAGTGCTAAAATACAAGTAAATTGCAGAATCACAATTAATTTAGATGAAACATTAGGTAAAATACTACGTTATTCATCAGCAGTTATTCATTCTAGTCAACATAAAATTTGAGTGCGTTACAATCCAAAAAATTTCACTACAATTTACCGTACGAGTTTACTGGTGTTTAGGTAGAAACAAGCAGAGGTTGTTTTTCTAACAAGTACAGTAGCCTTAATTTTGTAATATAAGTAACGACCTCTATAACAGAAAAATAACTTTGCCAGTTTTATTCCGATATAGTCTTTTAAAAGTCGTTTTCTATAAATAAAGTCATCAAGTATCCAGAATGAGATTTTCACTCTCCAGCGGAGTGTGCGTTGATATGAAACTTCGTGGCAGATTGAAACTGTGTGCCCGACCGAGACTCGAACTCGGGACCTTTGCCTTCCGCGGGCAAGTGCTCTACCAACTGAGCTACCGAAACACGACTCACGTCCGGTCCTCACAGCTTTACTTCTGCCAGTATCCGTCTCCTACCTTCCAAACTTTACAGAAGCTCTTCTGCGAACCTTGCAGAACTAGCACTCCTGAAAGAAAGTAAAGCAGTGAGGACCGGACGTGAGTCGTGCACTTGCCCGCGAAAGGCAAAGGTCCCGAGTTTGAGTCTCGGTCGGACACACAGTTTTAATCTGCCAGGAAGTTTCATATCAGCGCACACTCCGCTGCAGAGTGAAAATCTCATTCTGGAAACATCCCCCAGGCTGTGGCTAAGCCATGTCTCCACAGTATCCTTTCTTTCAGGAGTGCTAGTTCTGCAAGTTTCGCAGAAGAGCTTCTGTAAAGTTTGGAACGTAGGAGACGGATACTGGCAGAAGTAAAGCTGTGAGGACCGGACGTGAGTCGTGTTTCGGTAGCTCAGTTGGTAGAGCACTTGCCCGCGAAAGGCAAAGGTCCCGAGTTCGAGTATCGATCGGGCACACAGTTTTAATCTGCCAGGAAGTTTCAAAGTCATCAAGTATATTTGCAAAAAAAAAAGTTCAAATATGTGTGAAATCTTATCGGACTTAACTGCTAAGGTCATCAGTCCCTAAGCTTACACACTACTTAACCTAAATTATCATAAGGACAAACACACACCCATGCCTGAGGGAGGCGCCGGGAACAGCTGCACATTCCATGACTGCAGCGCCCTAGACCGTTCGGCTAATCACGCGCGGCATATTTGCATGTCACTTTCAAATACATCAATAATTACGACTTACAATGTGTCACTAATATATGAACCGACACATTGTAAGTGTCTGTTCATGTTTTGGTACTGTAAGTCTGGATTTCTTGATGTATTTAAAAGTGACATGGAATATGCTTGCTGATTACAAGTTGCAAATTGAGGCTGATGTACTCCTTGTAAACAGCAGCCTAAGTTTCCTTCTGCCTGTATACCAGTAAAGCCATATGGTGACATGTACTTCAAGTTTGTCGGATTGTAGATCACTCAAATAGTATGTTGACTTGAGTGGGTCATTGCTATTGGAAAGGTAGAGTTTTGTAACTTGTTCTAACAAAAATAGTTCTGATTCCGTATTTTTTCCATTCTTGCACAGAAGTTTGCATTTGTGAATGAACTCTGGATGTGCTAGAATTGTAAAAAGCCGATGGGACTGCGACTGTTGCTATGTAGGTATCCCTCCTTGTAACAGTCCACGGTCGTTGTTCACAACGGTTTCTTATGTTATCTTAGTTGGTTAGTTGTGTTAAAAGCAGATGCCAGATTGAGATTCATAGGATGAATCTTAAGGAAATGTAACTGATCCACAAAGGAATTGATTTATAAGGATTCTTGAGTATTGTTCATTAATCTTTGACCCTTTCCAGGTAGGATGGACAAAAGAGATAGAGAACATCCTGCGACGAGTAGCGCTTTCCATCACGGGGTAGTCTAGTCGGCGCGAGAGCGTTACAGTGGCAGACGTTACAAGAGAGGCGTTGTGCATTACAACTACTGAAATTTTGAAAGGGAACTTTCTGGTAAGAACTGGAAAACTTATTACTTCCTCCCACGTAAAGCTCACGAAAAACAACGACGAGAGTGCCACCGACAATTATTCTTTCCAAGTACAACTCACGAGTGCAACAGGGACGATGAGATTCGTTAGTGGTGCCAGAAGCACCCTACGTTAGTGGTACCAGATGCACCCTACGCTACACACTGTTAGTTGAGTTGCGGAGCATGATGCAGGTGTAGATGCAGGTGCCACAGGGACTTGTGAGGAGGTAGGTGGAGGAGGATAGGATGTGGGGCGATAGGCGGGACAGGGTACGAGGGGGCAGACGCTAGAGGGTCAAGATGTTATGCATCAGCTGGAAATAAAAACAAAGGTGGTATGGTAGATTAGGGAAGAGATTTGAATTTTTCCCAATTATTTGCACGAGGCCATACCTGCCTAACATCTATCGTCATGGATTTAGTTGAGTTGGACTTTAAATATGTAAAGTCAGATTGCAAGAGTATAAGTTATAGAAACAAATATAACTCCAAACGAAACATTAATAATGCCTCACCAGCATGCACAATTGCGTGGTAATTTTGGTGGTAATTTTATCAACTGTTGCATATACCGAGGTCCAAGGTTTCATATCGAATGTCTACATTCTCTTTTACACTGGTAATGGAGAGCACGCCATGGCAGTGTAAAAAATTATAATAATAATTATTTAATTATTTCCTGGATAACTGCAAGCATATAAAAGTCCAAGACAAACATTATTAAGGAAATCCTGATATTTTAATTAATGAAGCTGATTGCGGGCCTTTTTAACTACCTGTCCTTCGACATCAACTTTCGAGGCATATTTAATTAAATATTCTGTAATTCTGGTAGTGTTTATTTTAAGCAGATTTTTGTGAGTTAATTAAATTCATAAAAAACTAATTAGTTCATTGAGCTAGAAGGAAGTGAGAGAATGAAGCTTTAGGACCAGAATGTGACAAAATATACTTTTTTTGTTTGATATTACTTAACGTACTTTGAGATATGAAATAGCGTCTTTGCCGACCCAGATTTTAAATGAAGTAAGATCTTCTCTTGAGACAAAAGTCGACTAACAAGACTAGATTGCGGTAGATAGTTTGAGTTTAGTGGAAGGATATTAAGCTACAAATTTATTAATGCAATGAATAAAAATACAAACCAATTTCTTAAAACTCAGGACAGTCTGAGCAGGTACTCTCCAAAATCAAGTGAATTAATTTCCAAACACACAACTGTTCGTCGGTATTGCATAACTCTCAGAGATGACTGAATGATATGTATTTATTTATTTATTTTGAGAACGACGTTCGGCTAAAGGAAGTTTGATAGACGCCTAGCACAGAGGTCTAATCTGATCACAAGTCTATAAAATTATTCTGGTTTTTCCACATTACAAGTTTCAAAAACATGTTGTAAACAGCTAACACATCATTGACATGAGCCATCCACTATCATATGATTGTGTGCGGATAACTGGAAGACTAATGGTGCCAAACAAGCAGAGTAACCTAACAATGCTAAATTCCAGGTATGATACGAGTGGGAGTTGTAGCGCCAAGCAATTTCTCATTTAAAGTGCTGATGGTGAACGCTTTTAGGGAGATAGACACTCTCAGTAGAGGCACTCATTCTACCTAGACCTCTTTAGCTGGACCCACAATACTGACAACAGATATATCTAGCTGTCCTGTAACATATGTTGGTCAGCCAGAACAGTATGACCACCTACCTAACAGCCATTATGTCCCCCTTTGTGTCGGATAACAGTGGCGACGAGTCATCGTAACAATGAGGCCTTGGTAGATTGCTGGAGTGAGTGGGTACCACATCTGCACACACAAGTTACGTAATTCCCGTAAGTTCCTGGGAGGGGAGCGATAAGCTCTGACGCCACGTTCTCACACATCCAAAATGTGTTGTATCGGGTACCGATATGGCGGGTTGTGGGGCCGGTACAAAAATTGTAAACCGCCACCGTGTTCCTCGAAATATTCCATCACATTCCTGGCCGTGTAACATGGCGCATTGTCTTGTGGAAAGATGTCATTGCCGTCTAGAAACGTGGTGATCATGAAGGGGTGAACGTGGTCTGCAAGAAATATTTGGACGTCGTTGTGCCTTGCACGAGTTTCTCTAGGAACATGGATGCCCACTTGCATGTTCCACAGTACACAATGTGGTTGCTGCCAGCTTATCACCTTCTCATGGTACGGGTGTGAAGGAGCTGTTGCCCCGGAAGACGACGGACTCGCGACCTTCCATCATCATGATGGCGAAGGTATGGGGATTCATCAGACCAAGCAAAGCTCTGCCACTGCGCCAACGACCAGTGCCGATGGTCACGTGCCAATTTCAATCGTGGTTGACACACGTGTACTCTGCGCAGGATTAAAGTCCGATGTTAGTTCCGCCACAGTTTCTGCCCTGTTTTAAAAGTCTGCCCAGCCTACAAAATTCGACATCTGTAGTGAGGGATGGCTGCCCAAACCCACGATGTCTGGACATTGTTTCACCATAGTTTCGCCGTGTGTTGAAGACGCTCACCACAGCACTCCTCGAACCCTAGACAATTTGTGAAGCTTCTGAAATGCTCGTTCCGAGCCTCTGGTCCTTTAAAATCTGCCCTCGGTAAAACTCAGATTAATTGCGCGCCTTTCCCATTCTGCACATGGACAGCATGCTCATTGATATTACATGCACCGTGCGTGTGCCTGACTATCGATCAAACCTCGCCAGGCGACGCCGCTATCGCCTGGAGGGGTTCATATCGACAGTATGTCGGTGCTCATAATTTTCTGGCTGATCAGTGTATGAACCACTAATTAACAATTTGCATCTACAACACAGATAGACACTGGAAATACAATTGAAAAAGGCGAACGCTACGTATTAAGCACTAAATTTCAAAACAAATAAGAAATTTTAATTTTGCTTAGTCAAACAGCTTGAGCACCACTAGGTTTGTCCCATACTTCATAGGAACGTAACTTGAGTGTGATAATTTACGGCACTCGGGAATGAAAATATTTACACGTTTCGATGGAAACCAGAATGGCGAGTTAAAGTAACCACTGTGCAACACAATATATTCATTCAGACAGTAATCGGATGCTCACCATAATTTATTGTGGATTGGATCGTATGTTGCGAAATTCTCGACCAAGGGTTGCTATCAAGTAAGTCTTTTGACGAGTTCGCAAGGAATCAGGGACCAACGGATACTATTCATCAGACGCCCCTGCACCCAGTTCTTGAAGTTGGCAGACAGCAACTCAGCACCACAGAGGACACAGGCTTCAAACAACGAGAACTAGTCTGGTTCCGTGCATCGCGCAGAGGTAGCTTTGTCGACGAGCAATCCTCACGGCCCCAGCCGACACTCAATCCCACCGACGCTCTGTGAGCAAAAACGCAACTTTTAGCTGCGGGCCACGGATGTTGTCGGCCACGACGTCACTGCGTTTACGGGAGCCGCGGTCAAACACACCGTTGAACCACCCGTCACTTCCAGAGCACCTCCAGACCGCTACAACGCATAAGTGCCCGGCCCACATACCTGCCCTCTGCAGGCGACAAACCGCTCTAGAAGCTATTGTGGCCAGAGAGGCTGATAACGAGCGGCAACTACCGATGTAAAAACGTGCCAGAAAGGCACAAAGAAAATATGGTAAGTGTGTAGGTCAGTAGGTGAATTGTAATTACCGGAGTACGAGTTCAATCGTCTCGTTTTTGATCCTCAGTCTGAACTGGGATATTTTTCTGGCTCTTATTACCTCTTTGGAAGACATTTTTTAATGTGGAGAATGTGTGCTTGCACACACGGGTTGCACTACTGCGAACGTCATTGTGAATAATTGTATTCCAGTCACTCTTTCGTGGAAGATGATCATCACTGTCAAGTGGGAGACTTGTGTGCACTGCGATCCATATTATATGGCACACAATTTTCCCCAGATGGACGTGGCAGTGTAACACCTAAAATGCAGGATCCATGGCACCTGCTACCAACATATAACTTTTTTTATGAATTGTATGTAAATATTTGTGACTTAGATGCTTTCTTTTAATAAGTAAGGACATTGCTTCACTGTGTGTGTAAATGTATGTAGAAGTCTGTTGACACCTCATTGTACACTACTGGCCACTAAAACTGCCACACCAAGAAGAAATGCAGATGATAAACATGTACTCATTGGACAAATATATTATACTAGAACTGACATGCGATTACATTTTCACGCAATTTGGGTGCATAGATCCTGAGAAATCAGTACCCAGAACAACCACCTCTGGCCGTAATAACGACCTTTATACGCCTGGTCATTGAGTCAAACAGAGCTTAGATGGCGTGTACAGGTACAGCTGCCCATGCAGCTTCATACGATACCACAGTTCATCAAGAGTAGTGACTGGCATATTGTGACGAGCCAGTTGCTCGGCCACCATTGACCAGACGTTTTCTATTGGTGAGAGATCTGGAGAATGTGCTAGCCAGGGCAGCAGTCGAACATTTTCTTTATCTTGGAAGGCCCGTACAGGACCTGCAACATTCGGTCGTGCATTATCCTACTGAAATGTAGGGTTTCGCAGGAATCGAATGAAGGGTAGAGCCACGGGTAGTAACACATCTGAAATGTAACTTCCACTGTTCAAAGTGCCGCCAGTGCGAACAAGAGGTGACCGATAAGTGTAACCAATGGCACCCCATACCATCACGCCGGGTGATACGCCAGTATGACGATGACGAATACACGCTTCCAGTGTGTGTTCACCGCAATGACGCCGAACATGGATGCGACCATCATGATGCTGTAAACAGAACCTGGATTCATCCGAGAAAATGACGTTTTGCCGTTCGGGCACCCTGGTTTCTTCGTTGAGTACACCATCGCAGGCGCACCTGTATGTGATGCAGCGTCAAGGGTAACCGCAGCCATGGTCTCCAAGCTAATAGTCCATGCTCCTGCAAACGTCGTCGAACTGTTCCTGCTGATGGTTGTCGTCTTGCAAACGTCCCCATCTGTTAACTCAGGGGTCGGTGGCTGCACGATCCGTTACAGTCATGCGGATAAGGTGCCTGTCACCTCGACTGCTAGTGATACCAGGCCGTTGGGATCCAGCACGGCGTTCCGTATTACCCTCGTGAACAAACCGATTCCATATTCTGGTAACAGTCATTGGATCTCAACCAACGCGAGCAGCAATGTCGCGATACGATAAACCACAATCGCGATGGGCTATAATCCGACCTTTATCAGAGTCGGAAACGGGATGGTACGCATTTCTCCTCCTTACACGAGGCATCACAACAACGTTTCACCAAGCAACGCCGGTCAACTGCTGTTTGTGTGTGAGAAATCGGTTGGAAACTTTCCTCATGTCAGCACGTTGTAGCTGTTGCTACCGGCGCCAGCCTTGTGTGAATACTCTGAGAAGTTAATCATTTGCATATCAGAGCATCTTCTTCTTGTCGGTTAAATTTCTCGTCGGTAGCACGTCATCTTCGTGGTGTAGCAATTTTAGTGTCCAGTAGTGTATTTATCTGTGTCTTTCTGTGAAACTTATGAACACTGGTAAAAAGCCAGAGCAATTGTTATTTGCATCGACTAGCAACGATAATAGCAGTGCTTGTGTGTTGTAAAATCATTGGGTAGGGAGGTGTTGGGCGGAGCGCGTGGAGAGATCGAGACGTGTTCCAGCGCTTGTAGCGTGCGGAAATGTGGTGTTAACGCTGCCGCAGTAGACTCTACCATTTGGGCTCCGTCATGTACAAGCGCCGGCCAGATGTCTAGTAGCAGGAGTAAAGACAGTGGACGGGTGGAAGAGGCTGCATTCATTACGATTACCCGTTCCTGTAATTAGCCGTGCTCCACAAGATGCTGCCGCCTTCAACAACAGCAGCAGTTCCAGCAACACAGATTCGTCGTCGGCTCCGAGTTCCGTCGTATGCACAGCAGTGAAGTAAGACTGTCCATTGTATTAACGGCTAACCCAGCAGCAGAAGTGAATGAGAATTGATAGATAAAATTTATTTAAATAATAATGAGTTAAACTCAGCGCGATTGTGCCCTGATTGTTACCAAGCAGGGTCCTTGTTCCTTTTATTCCTTATATGCAAACCGAGTGTCATAAGAAACAAACAGAATAGTTACAGCCAGTTTATTAATGAATATTTTCACTTTTAAGAATTTTAGCCTCAGTCTACTTTCAAGTAACTGTTGTACAACAGAGGCTTCAGTATATGAGTGAAGTAAAGCAATTTCATTTTTCAAGTTTGAGAATCAGTCACTGGAAAAAATTCTAATCTAAAGAAATGCAAAAATTAAGAGTGTGGAAATTTTATTTATTTCACGTATAGTAGGAGCATATGACTGTTTGTTTGGTTTGGTACGTATTCTATTATTTATTTCTGTTCAAGTCAGTAAAAAAGGCTCAGTTGTTCAGACGATAATTTGAAATCCAGTTTGCAAAATAAGTAACTGCAAAGTAAAAGTGCCTGTTTGTTTTCTAAATTTCTTTGATGACGTTTCGTTGAGATCACTGAAAGTCATAGTTCACCTAACGAAGTTCAATACAAACATAAAGTTTAATTGCATATTTTTTATCATTACTCGATTGCTTTTTCAAAATTTTATGACAGACATAAGAGGGGCTCCTCAGTTTTCTTTATCATTACATACTCACTTAAAATTAGCATCAAAGAATGTGACAACCTTCAGTTAGTGTTTAATAATACATGTTTTTCTTTCTCGTCATCTTGTACAGGATTTTGGATGTAAATTACCCTAGTGGGCTGGCGACCATTAATTATATCCATTTCGTTCATTAGTGTAAATTTGGTATTCTTGATCAGTGACACCCCTTTTCTGTCCAGTGTTTTTCGTGAGTGAATGCACAAAATAACTTTCATTTTTCTAAATTATAACTCTGTTCGGCTTAATTACTTTTTATTTAAGTAGACTTTTGCATTAGAAGGGTCTGTTGTACACTTTCCTTCTTCTTACCTGTATTATTTCTTCAGGAAAGATAGCCTTATCCATTTAGCAAAAATCCATTACGCATTCAAGCGATCCACGGTCATATTTTATATCGCAAGCAGTATAAACCGATTACTAAGGGAGATGATACAAGAGAACTCCCTTCATCCAGTCTAGTTTTGACATTGCACTGACGCAGTGATTTTGGAGTGGCATTGTCCAACAAAGTGTCCTGCACATATTATCTAATTATTGCTGCATTTGTCTAGACCCGTCATGTAGTATTAAAAAGTAATGTTTATTTACGACATAAGTAAAACTCAGCTTAAGAAGGTCTAGTAAAATAGTAAGTGTACGTAAATTATCGCTACGAAAAGTTTAGACAACTAAGGCATGCAGGAATATAATAATATGAGTTAACATGCTGAAGATCTACCAAAGCTCCCTTGTCTTGTAAACAGATTACTGCTGAAGAGGTGTATCAGATTAAATTTTTTAAGAGATTTAGCAATAAAATTTTGTAAAATCTCTATTAACATTTCGTGCTGCATTCCTCTTTGTTGTTATTTAGATAGGAAGTAAGGCAAGGGCTTTGCACTGACCCTGCTTAGCACCGTTGTTTAAATAGACTGACTCGTTACAGATTTCTTGAGTTATGTCGAACATCACTGTTCACGAAAATTTTCTTTGTGTATCGGAAATGCTCTGATATTAGTTTGGTGTAGGATTAAATCTACGTTTATATTGATTCTGTTTCGTGGCATTTTAGCGTTTAGTTGCTTACTCTAACCCGCGGCCAGTATGACAAATAGCTGCGCGGGATTAGCCGAGCGCTCTCAGCGGCTGCCGTCATGGACTGTGCAACTATTCCCGGCGGAGGTTCGAGTCCTCCCTCTGGCATGGTTGTGTGTGTTTCTCCTTAGGATAATTTAGGTTAAGTAGTGTGTAAGCTTAGGGACTGATGACCTTAGCAGTTAACTCCCATAACATTTAATACACTTTTTTTTTTTTTGGAGTACGACAAATAACGATTGGCTTATTATCCGTTACGACACTGCTCAGCAGAAATGTCTTATTTCGTTAGACGTGACGACGCCTCTACACATCTACTTCAGCACAGTTTCATGTTTTCATTTTACGATGACTATTGTCCAGTTGGCGGAATACATGTTCGCCACAATTGACAAGCAGTTTTCAGAATTTGCACATTCAGTGAAACTGAATTAGAGGACAGACATTCCATATCAATAAGCGGGTTAACTAGTGTACGTAGGCCCTACTGCATCAGCAGTAGGGAAGTCTCGTGTTTGGGACCGAAACTGTCTCGATGATTATTGCATGAACACCACTGTATACGGTGCCATTAACAAGTAACAATAAATACTGAACCTATATTAATAATCGTTTACTTTCAACGTGTAATCATTTCTTTGTCGGTGGCATCGAGGATGACGTCGTTTATATCTGCTGTAAATGACAAGGCAATTTTTAGAAAAACAGACCATAAATAACTTAGATGTCTTTTGGAAATAAAGGTAGTTCCAGAAATAATTTTGTCCTGATATGTTTTGTAAGTATGTCCACCATTACAACGTGCCGCTTACTGGTGCTGAAGATGTTTAAAACCAGCTGCGTTAAAGATAGGAGAGGATCTCTCTCGCAACGAAATTGTAAAGATGAGCTGATGCCAGTTATACAATGCCTGATGAAAGAAGAGGGAAGCATCCAACAGACATGATAGTATGTAGGTGTAACTTCGTAGAGGTAGACATGACCAACAAGTATGTAACTGAGTAGAGTGGCAATTCTCTGTGATGGTGGTGGTGGTTAGTGTTTAACGTCCCGTCGACAACGAGGTCATTAGAGACGGAGCGCAAGCTCGGGTTAGGGTAGGATTGGGAAGGAAATCGGCCGTGCCCTTTCAAAGGAACCATCCCGGCATTTGCCTGAAACGATTTAGGGATATCACGGAAAACCTAAATCAGGATGGCTGGAGACGGAATTGAACCGTCGTGCTCCCGAATGCGAGTCCAGTGTGCTAACCACTGCGCCACCTCGCTCGGTAATTCTCTTTGACAGGTAGAACAGTCATCAGAGTTCATTGGTGTTGTTTGGGTTTAGTGTTGTTACCAAAACTTCTGTGAAAAGAAGGGTGTGTGAACTGTTTCAGATGTTGAATGGTCACTATGAAGGACACGGAGATGCAGCGAACTTATGTGAAAAAGCGTTTCACAGAACGTGATAGGTGTTTCATTGTGGGTCGCCATTTCACCAGCTGATCGAATCGTGCAATATGCAGATCTTTGCATCATTGAGATTGGAGTAGGACTGCTGATATTTTTAAAAATATACGGTATCCGATATATTGATATTTAAAAAGAAAGCATTATCGTCTCTTGAAGTATCACAAAAAGTAACGATGTGTCAATATATCGACGAGAAATTATCGATATGGCGGTTTATAAAATATCGACTGCATGTTGAAAATATACCGCCGATTTTAGAGCTGCATACGTAGATATTGATTTATTATTAGATATCCTGTACATCAACAAGCTAGCTGGTTGCCTATCCCCGTCAGAGGAAGAACTGAAATGAAAACGATGCACATTCATGCTTCGCTATAACCACTTTCCTAACAATAGTAACTGGATGTAAGTGGCACAATAAAATGTGTCCGATGAGTTGTCGTTCGGTTTCGCCACATATCGGAATGTGTGGAACGATTCCCTGATTTTTAATTTCTAACAACGCAAGCGAACTAGCAAGTATAGTGTCAAAATTGGCTGGCGGAGCTAAACGTTGCAGTTTCTGTAGGTAGAGGCGAGCGACGATTACGTCAGCATTTCCCCTCTCACATCTCCGTCCACCGCAAATGCTAATCTTGTCATTCAGATTTTGTTCATCATTTTCAGCAACTGTTTTTGAAGAATGCCGATGTGAAGAAACAGCACACTAGTTGAGTTAAAAATTGTATCCTAAAGTAACTAGTTTACTTTTCTTCAGATGGGATATCTTGTTATTCCATTCGCACCACGACCCCTCCCCCCCCCCCCCCCCCCCCTCTGCAATATGACTTCTCCATTCGTGCTCAAAAAGTATTAAGACCCTTTCATGCAGTGAAAGTTAAAGTACGTTCTACTAAGATTTCAAAAGAATAACTTTAAATATTTACAGAAAGTTGTGGAAAAATATATTGTAAAGTAAAAATACCGTCACTCGAAATTATCATTTTGATATCGATATATCGAGGGGGAAGAAATCTCCTTTTCAGATCGACATAGTTTGGGGAAGTATCGTGATATCGATATATCAACATTTTATCAACAGCCCTAGATGGTACAGAGGCCCCTGTTAGACTGCATGAGAACTTTAGAGCACTACAGGGGCAGATCGCCTTATTGTGCACCAAGCACATCGTAACCTCCTCTGAGATGCGCCTTCCATCCGATGGCGAACACTGGACGCCCTGTATCATTGTGTCAAAGCCATACCACAACATTAGTCAGACACTAGGTGCAGGTGGAACAGGAAATTACTGTCCCTCACGCAGGCTGCCTTTAACACCACAATACAGTGCTAATGAACGGCGTTGCATTGGGTTCAGCTGTGAATAGCGGTTGTCCACTGCTGAGGGATGACTATTGCCAGCTAATATGAAGGCGACCTGAGGAGAAGTCCCTTTCAGTGTTTCTAAGAGGCGCTGCGGTGATACGCCTAGCGTGGAATAAAAAATGTTCTTGGAAACGGAACAATAGCAATTTGCAGGCCAATATAGTTCTACAAAACAGTGCTCAAGCAAGAGAATAAAAAACTGCCTTCAGCACGTGAAACAGAATTCAGTGGAACAGAATTCGTGAAATAGAATTAAAATCAAATTTTTCCCAGTACGCAGAATCGGGCAGCTACAATAATAATTACAATATTTGACCCTTGGCTACAAACAGAAGAAGAAGATAAACAAGGTTTCTGTAATTACCACATGACATCAGGACTAATATCATACCAAATCAAGGTCACGAACACAGCTAAACATTGTTCTATCGCTGCTCCTCTCACAAACTTTTTTTTTTTTTTTTTTTTTTTTTTTTTTTTTTTTTTTTTTTTTTTGTCAGTCTAGTGACTGGTTTGATGCGGCCCGCCATGAATTTCTTTTCTGTGCTAACCTCTTCATCTCAGAGTAGCACTTGCAACCTACGTCTTCAATTATTTGCTTGACGTATTCCAATCTCTGTCTTCCTCTACAGTTTTTGCCCTCTACAGCTCCCTCTAGTACCATGGAAGTCATTCCCTCATGTCTTAGCAGGTGTCCTATCATCCTGTCCCTTCTCCTCATCAGTGTTTTCCACATATTCCTTTCCTCTCCGATTTTGCGTAGAACCTCATCATTCCTTACCTTACCAGTCCATCTAATTTTCAACATTCGTCTATAGCACAACATCTCAAATGCTTCGATTCTATTCTGTTCCGGTTTTCCCACAGTCCATGTTTCCTACCATACAATGATGTACTCCAGACGTACATCCTCAGAAATTTCTTCCTCAAATTAAGTCTGGTATTTGATATTAGTAGACTTCTCTTGGCCAGAAATGCCTTTTTTGCCATAGCGAGTCTGCTTTTGATGTCTTCCTTGATCCGTCCGTCATTGGTTATTTTACTGCCTAGGTAGCAGAATTCCTTAACTTCATTGACTTCGTGACCATCAATCCAGATGTTAAGTTTCTCGTTGTTCTCATTTCTACTACTTCTCATTACCTTCGTCTTTCTCCGATTTACTCTCAAACCATACTGTGTACTCATTAGACTGTTCATTCCGTTCAGCAGATCATTTAAGTCTTCTTCACTTTCACTCAGGATAGCAATGTAATCAGCGAATCGTATCATTGATATCCTTTCACCTTGTGTTTTAATTCCACTCCTGAACCTTTCTTTTATTTCCATCTTTGCTTCCTCCATGTACATATTGAAGAGTAGGGGCGAAAGGCTACAGCCTTGTCTTGCTCCCTTCTTAATACGAGCACTTCGTTCTTGATCGTCGACTCTTATTATTCCCTCTTGGTTGTTGTACATATTGTATATGACCCGTCTCTCCCTATAGCTTACCCCTACTTATTTCGGTATCTCGAACAGCTTGCACCATTTTATATTGTCGAACGCTTTTTCCAGGTCGACAAATCCTATGAACGTGTCTTGATTTTTCTTTAGTCTTGCTTCCATTATTAGCCGTAATATCAGAATAGCCTCACTTGTGCCTTTACCTTTCCTAAAGCCAAACTGATCGTCATCTAGCACATTCTCAATTTTCTTTTCCATTCCTCTGTATATTATTCTTGTAAGCAGCTTCGATGCATGAGCTGTTAAGCTGATTGTGCGATAATTCTCGCACTTGTCAGCTCTTGCCGTATTCGGAATTGTGTGGATGATGCTTTTCCGAAAGTCAGATGGTATGTCGCCAGACTCATATATTCTACACACCAACGTGAATAGTCGTTTTGTTGCCACTTCCCCTAATGATTTTAGAAATTCAGATGGAATGTTATCTATCCCTTCTGTCTCATTTGACCGTAAGTATTCCAAAGCTCTTTTAAATTCCGATTCTAATACTGGATCCCCTATCTCTTCTAAATCGACTCCTGTTTCTTCTTCTATCACATCAGACAAATCTTCACTCTCATAGAGGCTTTCAATGTATTCTTTCCACCTATCTGCTCTCTCCTCTGCATTTAACAGTGGAATTCCCGTTGCACTCTTAATGTTACCACCGTTGCTTCTAATGTCACTAACTAATGTCACTAACTATACCCTACGACAAAGCATTGTCAACAGTCTATAAGACTACCTAGGCATCTTTCTCATCACAATATTCTGTGCATTCCAATGAATCGTTCTCAAACAGCATAATAACAAGGTAAATTTCCTTGCATCAATGCCATAAACCAATTCTGCTGGGCTCATTCTATAACCACCTCACACTGAGTGCGCTTAGTTCACAACCCAGCTTTCGTCCTTACATAAGACATTCGCACACCCAGCGTGCTTTCACACAACTAGCATAACGCTTCACACTATGACCACGGACATTCCACGTGGAATATTACTTGTCAACCAATACACTCAGTGCACCGCTTGTGCTCTATACTTACAATAGATTGGATCACTTTATCACCAAGAAGCAGCCGTCAGCCACTAAAGCACGTAGGTAATGCTGCTCTTGAAATGTAGAAGTCCATTTCAGAGATCACCATCGTCTGGTCTGTAAAAGACAACAAATTCTCCATTGGGTAGTTAGTGTCCACACATTGGTCATATCCCGCGCTGACCGTTAGCAGTGTCACCTAGAGAGTTCCTTGGCATTTTTAGGTTGTAGAAGTTGGACGTTCACCCACTGACTTTACTTGCCTGCTACTGTTCCACCTCTGCTCCAGCAGTGCTTGTGGGAATCTGTTGCATATGTGGCCTCCACCCTGCTCCCTCCCTCCCCCTCTCGTTGCTCCAGGGAGACAAGACGCAACAGTGACTATGTGGCTGCAGGCAAGACTAACGTGCCACTTGACATGGCACATTGTTATAGTGGTTGAGAGCACTCTGTCGAAACGACGGTACGTTGCGGTCATCATACATTCTCATGTGTCACCTCTCATACAACAGTATTGTGGTGCTATGCACTTCCGCGCATGACACATACTTCTGGCTGACGTCGAGTTACTCTAGTGGCCAGCAAGATCCCCTGGTCTGTTTCCCAGAGAACATATGTAGGACCAGTTCGAATGTGAACTCCAAAAGAATGCCAGCACCCAGGAGTCAAAGCACCAGCTGAGAGATACTTTGCCTCAGAAGAGCATACAATGGCTTGGTTACACTCTGCCCAACAGAATGAATACATGCATCATGGTGCAATGCCATACTAATAAGTGGGTTCATATTGCCAGATCTATGTATATCTGACTCGAATTTGTAGTTGCTGAAATAATGCAGGGTGATTCAAAAAGAATACCACAACTTTAGGAATTTAAAACTCTGCAACGACAAAAGGCAGAGCTAAGCACTATCTGTCGGCGAATTAAGGGAGCTATAAAGTTTCATTTAGTTGTACATTTGTTCGCCTGAGGCGCTGTTCACTAGGCGTCAGCGTCAGTTGATGCTAAGATGGCGACCGCTCAACAGAAAGCTTTTTGTGTTATTGAGTACGGCAGAAGTGAATCGACGACAGTTGTTCAGAGTACATTTCGAACGAAGTATGGTGTTAAACCTGCTGATAGGTGGTGTATTAAACGTTGGTATAAACAGTTTACAGAGAATGGGTGTTTGTGCAAAGGGAAAAGTTCTGGACGGCCGAGAACGAATGATGAAAATGTAGCACGCATCCAGCAAGCATTTGTTCGCAGCCCAGGAAAATCGACTCGCCGAGCTAGTAGAGAGCTGCAAATTCCACAATCAACTGTATGGAGAGTCCTACGAAAAAGGTTAGTTACAAAACCTTAGTGTCTGAAATTGGTTCAAGCTCTGTCTGCAGCTGATAAGATTAAAAGAATCGATTTCTGTGATTTTATCCTTGCTCAAATTGAAACAGATGAATCTTTCGTTTCAAAGATTGTGTTTAGTGATGAAGCAACTTTCCACACTAACGGGAAAGTCAGCCGTCACAATGTCTGTATATGGGGCACTGAGAATCTGCGGGAAATAACTCAGTATGAACGTGACTCGCCTAAGGTGAACGTTTTCTGTGCCATTTCAGCCAATAAAGTTTTTGGTCCCTTTTTCTTCGAAGGTGCTACTGTAACTGGACTACAGTATCTGGAGATGTTAGAGAATTGGCTGTTCCCTCAGCTAGAACAAGAAGCACAACAATTCATATTTCAGCAGGATGGAGCGCCACCACATTGGCACTTATCTGTCCGTAACTACCTGAACGTCAACTACCCGAGGCGATGGATCGGCCGCCAGGCAGCCCGTGACAGAGCACTTCATCACAGGCCTCCAAGAAGCACTGATCTTACCCCCTGCGATTTTTTCTTATGGGGGTATGTTAAGGATATGGTGTTTCGGCCACCTCTCCCAGCAAGCATTGATAATTTGAAACGAGAAATAACAGCAGCTATCCAAACTGTTACGCCTGATATGCTACAGAGAGTGTGGAACGAGTTGGAGTATCGGGTTGATATTGCTCTAGTGTCTGGAGGGGGCCATATTTAACATCTGTGAACTTGTTTTTGAGTGAAAAAAACCTTTTTAAATACTCTTTGTTATGATGTATAACAGAAGATTATATTATGTTTCTTTCATTAAATACACATTTTTAAAGTTGTGGTATTCTTTTTGAATCACCCTGTATAATGGAATCTCTCAACGTGAAAAGTTTCATTCCGTTTCCTCGAACCCTTCTGCGTTCTTCACGACGCTTGTCAGGTAGCGTATTTGTTTCCTTTAGTAATGAACAACTACTCAGTCTCTTCAATAGTTTTGTATCATCTCGCAGTATTCAGACTTCGGTATGATATTTTTCTCATTTAAGTTTTATAGTCTTTTATTTCGTTAATGATTCAACATATGAAAGTGATCCTTTGGCAGATGATAGTGCGCACAGGAGAACACTGTTTTATTTTATGTTTACTACTGAGCTCTTGTATGAATTGGGACATTGAAACAAGTATGTTTCCTTAAGGGTCTTAAAGCATTTAGTAGTTTCACAACTAAACTCTCTCTCGAACTGTACAAAAAACCTCAGAGACATTCTGGTCACAGGTAAAGTACGCAAGCAGCAAGACGAAATCAATACCTTCACTGCGTGAGAACAAAGGTACTGATGATAATGCCACTAAAGCGGAATTACCAAACACGATTTTCATAAATTCCTTCACAAAAAAAGAAAACGAAGTAAATGTGTCAGCATGCAAACCAAAAACAACTGCCAACTAGGATTCCGAAAATATAGTTCTTGAGAACCACAGCTAGCTGCTTACTCTCATGAGGTATTTAGTGGTGTCGACGGGGGACTCCAAATTCATTCCACAGTTTTGGATTTCCAGAAGGATTTTGACACCGTTCCTCATAAGCATGTCTACGGAGTGCCGCATCAGTTGTATGATTGGATCGGTGATTTCCTGCCAGAAAGGTCACAGTTTGCGATAACTGATGGAAACTCATCTACTAAAACAGAAGTAACATCCGACGTTCCCCAGGAGAGTGTTGTAGGCCATCTGCTGTTCCTGCTCTACGTAAACGATCTACGAGACTGTCTGAGAAGCCGTCTTAGACTGTTTACAGATAATGCTGTAATTTACCGTCTCTTGAAGTCACCAGATGATATAAACCAATTGCAAAATGATTTAGACAGGTCACGTGTTTGGAATAAAGTGGCAATTGACTCTAAATAATGAAAACTTTAAAGCCGTCTTAATGAGTACTAACAGTAATCCGCTGAATTTCGGTTACAGTACAAGTAACAAAAATCGAAAGGCTGTAAATTCATCTAAATACTTAGGAATTACTATTACGGATAAATTGGAACGATCACATAGGTAATGATTCGGAAAAACAAACCGAAGACTGCGATTTATTGGCAGAATAGTGAGAAAACGTAACAGGTCTACCAAAAAGACTGCTTTCACTACGCTTGTCCGCCTTCTGCAGTACAGCTGTGTGGTGTATGACCTACATCAGATGATGTTGACAGAGGACTTCGAAAAAGTTCAGAGTGGGGCAGCTCGTTTGGTAGTAACGCTACACAAGGGAGTGAGTGCCTCGGATGTGGTACACGAATTGAGTGACAGGCACTAAAACAAAGCCGTTTTTCGCTGCGGTATGATCTTCTCACGGAATTTCAGTCGCCAACGTTCTCGTCAGAATGCGAAATGATCATTATAGTAAAAAGAGAGAAGTCAGATCACGCACAGAAAGATTTAAGTGCTTGTTTCCCGCGCGTGGTTCGAGAGTGGAACGACAGAGAAGTAGCTTGAAGGTGTTTTGATGAACCCCCTAATAGGCAACTGTGAACTGCAGAGGAATCACGCAGATGTAGACTTAAACCGATCACGTTTATAGGGGCAAACGAAATATCATGAAAAGGAGATTACAAAAATACGACGTTTGTTAATGCTGGCTTTGAAACATAAAAATCCGAAAAACGTGCTCAAACTGCAAGATAAAGCGATCGCCATTGGCTATGGCCGCCAGGTGGAGTTCTCGTGCCACCCTTTTTAATAACTTACGCCTATTTTCATGCTCCATTCAACGACTGAGCTTGTATTATGCGGGGCCACCGTGGAGGTGCTCTTAACTTGAACACAAGAAAGTTTCAACGTTAGCGTTAATACGCGTTTTATCACTGCATTCGTCTTTTCATAAGATTTAAATGCTGTTAAAACGTTATGCCGCTTCTACTGATGTAAGAATGAATGGGGTTAAACGAGGCGCTGAGGACCATAAGAACGTACAGCACAACGTCATGTGCGTAATCCTGGCACCTGTCGATCTTATGGGGATCCAGCCTTATCACTGTTGTGCCTTTGTACTGGCGTATATGAACGTTTGTGAAAACCTGTATTACTCATTTCTCTTAATTCACTTCCATATGGGCACAATTTTAGTTGTTGAAGGGACGCTCACTGGCTGCACTAACACCCTTTTTTTCATAAAAGTGGAAGCTGTTTGAGGAATTTCTCGTCACAACAACCCGTTTGTTGATTTCATCATTCAAGACTGTAAAATGGACGCTGACAATTTTTAAACCTTGAAGAGTGTTACAGCCTTAACTGCCAAATCAAAAATTGATTTTCATGTACATTACAGAACTTTTAAAATGACGGTTTCAACAGGTTATTATGGGCATATTCTTTATTGGAGTCGAGGGTGGCCACTAGTTTCTTAAATTCACGTCGAAGGAGACCGTAATTGATAATTTTCACGTATCTTTGGAAAATATAGTTCCCAAATACGTAGGTGGAAGGCAAACATCAACTTCGAACAGAATGTTGTTGGTGTGGTCTTCAGTTCAGAGACCGGTTTGATGTAGCTCTCCATGCTTCTCTAGCCTGTGAAAGCTTCTTCGTCTCCGAGTAACTACTATAACCTACATCCTTCTGAATCCTCTTAGTGTATTCATCTCTAGGTCTCCCTCCAATACTAAATTGGTGGTCCCTCGACGCCTCAGAATGTGTCCTACCAGTCGATCCTTTCTTATAGTCAAGTTGTGCCACAAATTCCTCTTCTTCCCAATTCTTTTCAGCACTTTCTCATTAGTTACATCATCTACCTATCTAATCTTCCGCATTCTTCTGTAGCACCACATTTCGAAAGCTTCTATACTCTCCTTGTCTATTTATTGTCCAGGTTTCACTTCCATGCATGGCTACACACCATACAAATTCTTTCGGAAACGAATTCCTGATAATCATGTAAACGAAGTTAACAAATTTCTCTTCTTCAGATTTGCTTTCCCTGCCATACCCAGTCTACATTTTACATCCGATCACATTCGACCATCATCATTTATTTTTCTTCCCAAATAGCAAAACTCCTTTATTACTTTAGTATCTCGTTTCCTAATCTATTTCCCTCAGCGTCGCCTGATTTAATTCAACTACATTCCATTATCCTCGTTTTGCTTTTATTGATGTCCATCTTATATCCTCCTTTCAACACTCCGTCCATTCTGTTCAACTGCTCTTCCAGGTCTTTTGCTGTCTCTGACAGAATTACAATGTGGTCGGCAAACCTCAAAATTCTATTTATTCTTAGTAAATTTTAATTTCTACTCCAGATTTTTCTTTTGTTTCCTGTACTGTTTGCTCAATATACATATTGAATAACATCGGGGATAGGCTACAATCCAGTCTCACTCCCTTCCCAACCAATGCTTCCCTTTCTTGCCCCTCGTCTCTTATAACTGCCATCTCGTTTCTGTACAAATTATAAATACCATTTCACTCCCTGTATTTTACCCCTGCCACCTACAGAATTTCAAACAGAGTATTCTAGTCAATATTATCAAAACCTTTCTCTAAGTCTACAAATGCTAAAAATGTAGGTTTACCTTTCTTTAATTTATCTTCTAAGATAAGTCGATGGTTCAGCATTGTCTTACGTGTTCTAATATTTCTGCAGAATCCAATCAGATCTTCCCCAAGGTCAGCTTCTACCAGTTTTTCCAAACGTCTGTAAAGAATATGTGTTAGTATTTTACAGCAGTGACTTATTAAACTGATCGTTTGGTAATTTCCACGCCGGTCAGCATCTACTTCCTTTGGGATTGGAGTTACTTTATTTTTTGAAGCCATTTTGACTATTTTTAGACCGTGATTGTCTCAAGAAATACGTAAAGATTTTTAACTACCGCTAACAGTCACAAAATTTGTTAACTCATGTATTATTTATTTATTGTGCGACAGTTTCGAGGGAATACCTCATCATCAAGCCATATGGCATTACTAAATCAGTTTCACAATAAGGTCATACAGAAGATAAACAGTCTTTTCATAAAAGTTGTGGTAATCCTGTGGAAGATGAGAAAATCTAGTAAGAGGTGATGTCACTCGTTGTGATGAGCTGAGGTGTTTCCATTTCTGTCCCTCTCTTGGCTTTCTTGATCACTGTTCACAAATTTTCACAAACGTACCATTAACTTAGAAACACCATCACAAAAACAAATCTGTAGTGCAGTGGTCGAGTGGCGGTCAAAATACAGCTGGTTTAGATCTGACTATCGATCTGTTGATCTTTGTGGTGTCATTATGTTTACATGTCTTCTACACGTCTTGTTATCGTATCACAGATGTAGGTTGTCGAAATACATTCAAAATTGAGCACCAATTACAATATTATTGTACAAACGATGATATAACAACTATTTATTTTACATATTTCTAAGCTATTGTTGGGGTTAGAGTCAAAAGTGTAATGTTATGCATCTTTTATTCTGAGAGAACTGTAGAGAAAGTTGAAATGAAATGTGAAGTTTTGAAATCTGTCATTTCATTCAGGATCTCCTTATTCCCCACGAAGCAATGGATGAATATTTACATTGCTTCCAAGATGTTCATTTTCCAGCTGTTTTATAAATTATGTAGTACTTTGACATCTGTGGCTATTATAACACTCTGTCCTGTTTCATTTATATGCTTCGCTATAGCTGATTTTTTCGGTTTGCCAAGTCTGAAGCAGTCAATATATTCCTTAAAGCGGGTTTTAAAATTTGTTCCCCTTTTGCCAACGTAATATTTGTTGCAAAGACAGCATGTAATTTTATAAATTCCTGATTTGTTCAGTTTCTCTGTGTGTTGTTAGATGTCATGTATTATTTCCTTCTTTAAGTTGTTGTTGGTGGTAAAGGTGATCCTGATGTCTGATTTTGAAAACAGCTTTGCTCTTTTGTCTAATATGACACCTTAATAAGGCAACGTTATACATGTGGGTTTTTGAATGTTTAATGAAGAAGCTGTGTCACACTGCTCGTTTTCATTTTTAGTTGTGTGTTGTGATAGTGTGTCTATTTCATGCTCATGATAGCCATTGTTATGTGCAGTGTATTTGATAGTGTTAATTTCTGTCTCATCAACGGCAGCATGAAGTGGGAATTTCTGTGCTCTGTTTAAGAAGGATCTGAATGCAGCTTGTTTGTGTGAATTGGGATGTGTGGAAGATTTGTTAATGACTGTGTCTGTGTATGTTGGTTTTCTGTCTACACTGATAATTAGTGTTTGGTGTGTGTTTGTTATTCTCATGCCTATAAAATTAATTTTGATATCTTTCTCATGTTTTATGGCGAACTTTATGTTGTTGTGCAAATTATTGAACCTGTTTAATACAGTTTCTATTGATTCATTTTTTCCACTGTGTATCATCAACATATCTGCAGTAGTGTACAATTTTCTGGGTTATTATGTCTTTGTTGTTGAGAAGTTTATTTTCATGGTCGTTAATGAAAATTTCTGCAATGATTCCACTCAGAGGAGTTCCCATTCTAGGCCTACATATTGTTTGTACATTTTACCATTAAATGTGAAACAGTTGTGTGAATGAACAAGCTCTAGCAAATGATTTATTCAACTACTTCAGCTGTGCGCATAGGCTGGCCTTTTAATAGACTATATTTGATTTTATCTATTGATTCTTCGATGGGTATGCTGCTATATAGGTTTATTATGTCAAGGGAGATGAGCTTTGAAGGGGATGGTGTATGATGATCCTTAATGCTCTGAATAGCTTGGTAGCTATTTTTCAGTGAAAAAGTTATAAATTTATGTTGTTTTTGTAAAACTGAATGCAGCTTACGCATTACGTTGTAGCCTGGATGATTAATAACATTCACTACTGATCTGGTAGGGATATTAGGTTTATGGATCTTTGGCTGGCCTCGTAATTTTTGAGGTGTTAGGTTCATAATTATTAATCTCTGTGTTTCTTACCTTGTTAATAAGAAGCATGTTTTGTTCAACTGTTTCTTTAGTATACTATTGAATTTCTGTGTAATGTCATGAGAGATTTCTTGCATATGACTATTCTGATAGAACTCAGCTGATTTATTTGTATATTCGTAAGCACAAAGTGACTCGACAGATGTCGCCCTATAAATAAATATCACATTAGTTAACAAATTGGATGACTGTTAGTGATAGTTAAATCCCTTTCATACTGTATTGTTATTGAAGTCTGCGGGTATTTCGCCCATCTCATAAATCTCGCTCACCAGATGGCTGGCTCTCCCAAGGCTATCAGTAGTTCTAATGGAATGTTGTCTACTGCCAAGGCCTTGTTTCAGATTAGGTCTTTCAGTGCTGTGTCAAATTTTTCACGCATTATCATATCTCTCATTTCATCTTCATCTACATCCTCTTCCATTTCCATAATATTGCCCTCACTTGCATCGCCCATGTACAGACCCTCTATATGCTCCTTCCACCTTTTTGTTTTCCCTTCTTTACTTAGGGCTGGTTTTCCATCGAAGCTCATGATATCCATATACAGGTGGTACTCTTTTCTCCAAAGGTCTCTTTAATTTTCTTGTAGGCAGTATCTATCCTACCGCTAGTAAGATATGCCTCTATACTATTACATTTGACTGTTCAGCCATTTTGCACTTCCTGTAAATCTCATTTTTGAGACTTTTGTACTCCTTTTCGCCTGCTTCATTTACTGCATTTTTATATTTTCTCCTTCCTCATTTAAATTAAATATCTATTCTGTTACTGAAGGATTTCTATTACCCCTTGTCTTGTAACCTACTTGATCCTCTGCTCCCTTCAATATTTAATCTCTCAAAGCTACCCATTCATCTTCTAATGTATTTCTTTCCCCTATTCTTCTTAATCGTTCCCTAATGCTCTCTCTGAAACTCTCTACAACCTCAGGTTCTTTCAGGTTGTCCAGCTCACATCTCCTTAAATTCATACCTTTTTGCAGTTTCCATAGTTTTAATGTACAGCTTATAACCAACAAATTATGGTCAGAATCCGCATCTGCCCCTGGAAACATCTTACAATTTAAAACCTGATTCCTAATTCTCTTTTTATCTGAAACCTTCCAGTGTCTCCAGGTCTCTTCCATGTGTACAACCCTGTTTCATGATTCTTAAACAAAGTGTTTGCTATGATTAAGTTATGCTCTGTTCAGATTTCTACGAGGCGGCTTCCTCTTTCATTCCTTACTCCTAATTCGTATTCACTACTAATTTTCCTTCACTTTCATTTCCTACTATCTAATTCCGGTCCCATATGACTATTAAATTTTCGTCTCTCTTAACTATGTGAATAATTTCTTTTATCGCATCATACATTTCTTCACTCTCTTCTTCGTCTGCGGAGTTAGTTGCCATATAAACTTGTACTACTGGGGTAGGCGTGGACCTTGTGTCAAGCTTGGCTACAATAATGGATCCACTACGCTATTTTTAGTAGCTTATCTGCACTCCTATCTTTCTATTCATTATTACACCTACTCCTGCATTACCCTCGTTAGATTTTGTATTTACAAACGTTGTGTTCACCTGACTAGAAGACTTGTTCATCCAGCCACCAAACTTCACTAATTCTCACTATATCTACCATTTCCCTTTTTAAATTTTTTAACATACCTGCCCGATTAGGCGATCTGACATTCCACACTCTGATCCATAGAACGCCAGTTTTCTTTCTGCTGATAACGACGTCCTCTTGAGTAGTCCCTGTCCGGAGATCCGAGTGGGGGACAATTTTACCTCCGGAATATTTCACCCAAGAAGGCGCCATCGTCATTCAGCTATACAGTACAGCTGCACGCCCTCGGGAAAAAATTACAGCTGTAGTTTCCCCTTGTTTTCAGCCGTTCGCAGTACCAGCAAAGCAAGGCAATTTTAGGTAATGCTACAACGCCAGATCCATCATCCAGACTGTTGCCCCTGAAACTACTGCAAAGGCTGCTGCCATTCCTCAGGAACCACACGTTTGTCTGAACTCTCAACAGATACCCCTCCATTATGGCTGCAGCTATGGTACCGCTATCTGTATCGCTGAGGCACGGAAGCCTCCCCACCAACGACGGGATCCATTGTTAGTAAAACCATTAGACCATATTTGAAGGATACAGATTTAACAAAACTTCCAGAATTCGTGCTTGAGGTGAACAGACAGTTTTATCTGAATCTTAAGTCAGAGCATATGCGCAATGAAAATAAAGATAACGAGGACCATGAGGTGTTGGAATAGGCTATAATTGGGCATGTGGTACATATACTATCTGTTCTTTGTGTTCCCTTTATGCTCTGAGTGTAGTTTCACTTTCATTTAAAACCATAGAATGGTCAAAAAGACATAGTTTGCACTTTGCTATTACGTAAGTTTTGTGAATTAACAGAAAAACTAATAATCCTAAATATTAACTTCACTACTGGCCATTAAAATTGCTACACCACGAAGATGACGTGCTACAGACTCGAAATTTAACCGACAGGATTAAGATCCTGTGATATGCAAATGATTAGCTTTTCAGGGCATTCACACTAGGTTGGCGCCGGTGGCGACAGCTACAACGTGATGACATGAGGAAAGTTTCCAACCGATTTCTCATACACAAACAGCAGTTGACCGGCGTTGCTTGGTGGAACGTTGTTGTGATGCTTCGTGCAAAGAGGAGAAACGCGTACCTTCACGTTTCCGACTTTGGTAAAGGTCGCATTGGAGCCTATAGCGACTGCAGTTTATCGTATTGCGACATTGCTGCCCGCGTTGGTCGAGATCCATTGACTGTTAGCAGAATATGGAATGGGTGGGTTCAGAAGGGCAAAAAGGAACGCCGTGCTGGATCCCAACGGCCTCGTATCACTAGCAGTCGAGATGACAGGCATCTTATCCGCATGTCTGTAACGGATCGTGCAGCCACGACTCGATCCGTAAGTCAACAGATGGGAACGTTTGCAAGACAACAACCATCTGCACGAACAGTTCGACAATTTTTGCAGCAGCATGGGCTATCAGCTCGGAGATCATGGCTGCGGTTACCTTTGACGCTGCATCACAGACAGGAGCGCCTGCGATGTTGTAATCAACGGAAAACCTGGGTGCACGAATGGAAAAACGTCATTTTTTCGAATGAATCCAGGCTCTTTTTGAAGCAATATAATCAGTGTTTGGCCACACTGCGGTGAACGCACATTGGAAGCATGTATTCGTCATCGCCATAGAGACGTATCACCCTGCGTGATGGTATGGAGTGCCATTGGTTACACGTCTCGGTCACCTCTTGATCGCACTGACGGCACTATGAACAGTGGACGTTAGATTTCGGATGTGTTAGGATCCGTGTCTCTACCCTTCATTCGATCCCTGCGAAACCCTACATTTCAGTAGGATAATGCACGACCGCATTTTGCAGGTCATGTACGGGCCTTTTTAGACACAGCAAATGTTCGACTGCTGCCCTGGCCAGCACAATCTCCAGATCTCTCACCAATTGAAAACGTCTGGACGATGGTGGCCGATCAACTGGCTCGTCACAATATGCCAGTCACTACTCTTGATGAACTGTGGTATCGTGTTGAAGCGTGGGTAGCTGTACCTGTACACGCCATCGAAGCTCTGTTTGACTCAATGCCCAGGCGTATCAAGTCCGTTATTACGGCCAGAGGTGGTTGTTCCTGGTGCTGACTTCTCAGGATTGCGTGAAAATGTAATGTCAGTTCTAGTATAATATATTTGTCCAATGAATACCCGTTTATCATCTGCATTTCTTCTTGGTGTAGCATTTTTAACTGCCAGTAGTGTAAAACTACGTAACAGACAATACATTATTTTTCTTGTAAGAAACATAGCGTTTTGGGAACTGGTTGAAAAACAAGTCAGGCCTATGAGACTGCTGGTATGCCTACAAATATGATTTAAACGAACATCTGTTTTTCTCAAAACGTTGTGTGTGTGCTTTGAGCCTTAATGGTTCTCAGTACCTCAAACATAATGCAGAATTAAGCTTCCTTTTGCACTGTATCATTTACCGAAAGTATCATTTCACTATCTTGCATCGTTCATGAAACTACTCTGTAGGAATCAGCATGGGTTTCGAAAAAGACGGTCGTTTGAAACCCAGCGCGCGCTATTCGTCCACGAGACTCAGAGGCCCATAGACACGGGTTCACAGGTAGATGCCGTGTTTCTTGACTTCGGCAAGGCGTTTGATACAGTTCCCCACAGTCGTTTAATGAACAAAGTAAGAGCATATGTACTACCATACCAATTGTGTGATTGGATTGAAGAGTTCCTAGATTACAGAACGCAGCATGTCATTCTCAATGGAGAGAAGTCTTCCGAAGTAAGAGTGATTTCAGGTGTGCTGCAGGGGAGTGTCATAAGACCGTTGCTATTCACAATATACATAAATGACCTTGTGGATGACATCGGAAGTTCACTGAGGCTTTTTGCAGATGATGCTGTGGTGTATCGAGAGGTTGCAACAATGGAAAATTGTACTGAAATGCAGGAGGATCTGCAGCGAATGGACACATGGTGCAGGGAATGGAAATTGAATCTCAATGTAGACAAGCGTAATGTGCTGCGAATACATAGAGAGATAGATCCTTATCATTTAGCTACAAAATACCAGGTCAGCAACTGGAAGCAGTTAATTCCATATATTATCTGGGAGTACGTATTAGGAGTGATTTAAAATGGAATGATCGAATAAAGTTGATCGTCGGTGAAGCAGATGTCAGACTGCGATTCATTGGAAGAATCTTAAGGAAATGCGATCCGAAAACAAAGGAAGTAGGGTACAGTACACTAGTTCGCCCACTGCTTGAATACTGCTCAGCAGTGTGGGGTCCGTGCCAGATAGGGTTCATAGAAGAAATAGAGAAGATCCAACGGAGAACAGCGCGCTTCGTTACAGGATCATTTAGTAATCGCGAAAGCGTTACGGAGATGATAGATAAACTCCAGTGGAAGACTCTGCAGGAGAGACGCTCAGTAGCTCGGTACGGGCTTTTGTTAAAGTTTCGAGAACATACCTTCACCGAAGAGTCAAGCAGTATATTGCTCCCTCCTACGAATATCTCGCGAAGAGACCATGAGGATAAAATCGGAGAGATTAGAGCGCACACAGAAGCATGCCGACAATCCTTCTTTCCGCGAACAATACGAGACTGGAATAGAAGGGAGAACCGACAGATGTACCCAAGGTACCCTCCGCCACACACCATCAGGTGGCTTGCTGAGTATGGATGTAGATGTAGAAAGTTACGTTTTATGCAATATACGATCAACAAATGGCTTTTATGCTTCGTTAGACAGTTTTATTTTGCGATGGTTACGCTACAGTCTGTACCACTTGGTTATTGCTGCTGACCTGTCTAAAGCGCGTCCTTGAAGCCCATAGGGAATATATAAGGGGACTGCTGAGAAGACACACGTCCCACCAGATAACCCATTTGGAAGCTGCGACGCCAGCTTTTTGCAGCACGATGTGGGAGGAGTGGCTCATTTCCGCCAACGCCGCTAATGACGCAAGAAAGCCGCACAGTATTCCGCACATAAACTGTGCGCGCCGCTGCCCGGCAAAACACGCGTGGTGAGAATTCTGGCAAGAATTCCACCCCACCCACCATTTCCCCACGGCTGCCGGGTCCGCGGTTACTTAGCGGTGGAGCCATCGTAACCCGATGGAGGGGGGAATTTACTGCACCCCAGGCGTACGGCCGGAATGTTTTGCAGCACGCACTTCGCCAGATACGGCGATAGCGTGCGAGAGTCGACGCAGCGTTCCTGGGAGAGAGAGAGAGTTTCTCTGCGTTCTGCTCTTTGCACGTCGAGTCCAAGTGCGGATGACTGCAAATCGAAATCAGTCCTACTAGGCAGACCGGGAGAACGACTTTGTTCTACATGCAACAGATGATACTATTTGTTACACTAAATGTCGCCCACTGTTTATAAAGTACTGAAAACGTCTAAATATTGCTAACTGGTTCTTCGCCAGGAAGAACTTTTGCATAGACCATGCACTTTTTTGTGGCTGCGAGCTTCCTATTAGACAAAGCAGTGCTTATCAATCTTGAATTTTCACTGCGTGCCACTCCGTCTGAAGAGACATAAACATTAATTGAATCTGGCCCTGTATTCCACCACAAAGAGACCGCGCTACAGCAAGTTGGCTATGGTTCAAATGGCTCTGAGCACTGTGAGACTTAACTTCTGAGGTCATCAGTCCCCTAGAACTTAGAACTACTTAAACCTAACTAACCTAAGGACATCACACACATCCATGCCCGAGGCAGGATTCGAATCTGCGACCGTAGTGGTCGTGCGGTTCCATATTGTAGCGCCTAGAACCGCTCGGCCACTCCAGCCGGCTATGGGACTTCAGTTCGACGAATTAGGAAATCATGAAATGTTCTCTAGTATCCCTCTCCGGCTGGGTAAACAAGGCTAATGACCACAGGAGGTAGAATAGCGCTCTGATACGTACTTTGGAGAAAGGTTAAGGAACGAAGTTGATTCCAAATTGACATTTATTCATAAAATTGAATATACTCCTCAACAGCTGTAAACATTTAAGGCGCATAAAATCGTAACAATGTGTTCCCGTAAAGTTGTCATTGTACTATCCATCATTATTCAGCGAGAATTAGGTTAACTAAGAAACACGTTATGGATCGTGAGACCTGAGCTTCTCCTGGCGTAAACTATGTTCAAAGTACTTACGGGCATTCAGCCAGGTTGAATTTTCGACAACTGCCGATATTTCGGCGGATGCACCCTCCGCCATTCTCAAGGCTTAACTGCGGAGGGTGCATCCGCCGAAATATCGGCAGTTGTCGAAAATTCAACCTGGCTGAACGCCCGTAAGTACTACGAACACGTTATTGATCCTCATGTGCTCACGTACAAGGATCCGTAAACTCAATGAATAACCTAAGGCAAAATTCGTCATTTTCTAATCGTGAAAACTGGCGTGTGACTTGCAGTGAAACGGGCCCTAAAGTTAATCGTGGTGAGGCTACATCGGATGAATTATGTCTGTTAAAGAACAAAATCAGTCTATTTTCATTGTAGTTAAACGATGACAAAGTTACCACGCGCGAAAACCCCACAACGCATCCACTAAATAACTTTAAAAATCGTATAAGATTCCTAAAACTAAAGTCTTAACGAACTGTCATCCAAAATTACCTACCAAGCGTGCTGCAGCGGTACAACATACCAAACCCCAGCGCAACGAGAAACAATCTCTCCAAATAATTCAACCAACCTCGCCTCTTTGTCCAGAGACAGAAATAAAATTGGTAAACAAGAAAGTCCCCTCGAATTTACCAGTGTAATGCGTTTGTAGCTGCACCGACATGCATACCATCCACTAACCGACCATGTTCAGGAAAGGTGGTTAAATGTCCTTGGGGTGCTGAATATCAAACTTAATAAAACTGAAGATAAACACCAATCACAACAGTTCAGAGCGTGATCTTCATCGTGGCATGATAAAAATATGAGAAAACACGGGCAGAGAGCCGGGTAGAGTGGCCGAGCGGTTATAAGCGCTACAGTCTGGAACCGCGCGACCGCTACGGTCGCAGGTTCGAAACCTGCCACGGGCATGTATATGTGTGATATCCTTCGGTTAGTTAGGTTTAAGTAGTTCTAAGATCTAGGGATCTGGTGACCTCAGAAGTTAAGTTCCATAGTGCTCAGGAACATTTGAACGGATAGAGAAAAGACAATCTGCAGAACTACAAAATCTCACTAAAAGTGGATAGACTCCAATCTTTCAACACCACGTACCTGTAAGTAGAATTTATTCGAGATATGAATAAAACTTTCTACTGTGAGCGTCAAATGAGTAACATGTAACACAATAAAGTCACGCTTTTAATAATTAGGGGTCTCAGGTGACTTCGGAGCAGATGATCTGAGTTGTGTGAGGGAAAGTGCCCATTTCTCTGTTCTACACGACATATGTAACTTGAAAGTAAATAATACTGTTGTTTGGCGATTAGAGTAGTCTGAAACCACGAGTAGTGGCCAAAAGTCATGGGAAGGCTCTCACTCTGACAATAATAATGTCTCGCTCCTCTGAAACCCCTGAAAACTATAGTAACGCTTCCAGTCATGGACGCTACGATCTGTTGCAATCCTTTCGGAGAGAGTTTGATCCAAACGTCTTGTCAGCTTATACAGGTACTGACAGAATTCCACAAATGTGTAATTCGTTTAAGATCGGGTGATTGGGGCGCCAAGCCGTAGAATGGCCATCAAAATACTGCCGTACAAACAGAGATGACAAATCGCCCTTTTACTATAGATACACATATTTCCATCAGGGTACTCTAATGCAAAAAGGGTTGGAGGTAATACACAAGAACGTTTACGTGACTTACATCTCCTAATCATCCTTGTAGTCAACAAATGGGCTTACTTGTAACCGACTGAACGCAGTCGAGACGGTGAAGACGGACGAGTAACGTGAAGCACAACCTTGAAAGAGAGATGACTTACAAACGAAAGGGAGAAGCGGACCTCCTGCTTCAGATTCTACGAATAACCTCTGCCTTTTCATCTTTATCTTTCCCACCTTCCTTTTACTTCTAACACAAAAGCAGAAGCCTGTAGTCTGTCAACCAACTCTGTCAACTAAGCATGTGTATCTCATCTCTTAATTTGTGGCTGTCAGTATTCCTTTCTTTTTGTGTGTTTAAGTGGGAACATGTGACATGTCGATTGAAGATGACCTTATCTCATTCAGATGAAAGCTCTGTATTGGCAGAAAGTACATTGATGTTTTTAACGGTGTCTGTAACAATGTTGTTTTTAACGATGCCTGTACGATCGTAGTTGTTAGTGAAATCACAACTTCCGGAGACAAAAAGAAAGTAAACGAAGGCGATTCATAGAGTCAAACACTTACTTGAACCTAATTTCGGCGAAGAAATTGTCAGAAAACCGCTGCTAAGGAAAGTAGCTTGAGAAAAAGCTCATTAAGAAAGCGGATAAGAAAAGAAGTGGAAAGGAATCAATTGCTATAAATGTGTGGGAGAAGAAGCTCTACAATCCACGGATGGGAATCTCACAATGAAGCAGATTTCAGGTAAGTTAAAACGTAAACGGGTGTATTGCTAACATATATTTTGACATGGATTAAACAGATTACAGACACTCTGCATAGTTAAAATGAAATGGTTTTCGTTCTCCAAATTATAAATTTGAGGAGCAGTGACTCTGTGTTTACACCATCATCAGCAGAGCACTTGAAGATATTTAGTGAGATTTATTTCCAGTTTCTGTCTGGAAAACGAAACTGATAACGGCTAACTTTTGAAAATAATAGCGGAATTCTGTTTTCTGCAAGAAAACCAAAATTTCTCCATATTACTTTATCATAACCAATATCATCATTAATGTTGTTATTAGTATTAGTAGTGGTATTCTATCACTAAAGGTTGGCGAGCGTTCTGTTGTTTATTGCATTAGTTGTGTTTTGTTGCAGAAATATTACAGTTTAAAGAGTTTACAAGCAACGCGCCATTTATATACTTTTTTTTGTCATCAGTCTTCTGACTGGTTTGATGCGGCCCGCCATGAATTGCTCTGCTACGCTAACCTCTTCATTTCAGAGTAGCACTTGCAAACCACACCCTCAATTGTTTGCTGGATGTATTCCAATCTTCCTCTACAGTTTTTGCCCTCTACAGCTCCCTCTAGTACCATGGAAGTCATTCCCTCAAGTGTTAACAGACTGCTATGATTCTCTCCCTTCTCCTTGTCAGTGTTTTCCGAATATTTCTTTTCTCTCCGATTCTGCGTAAAACCGCCTCATGCCTTACCTTATCAGTCCACCAAATTTTCAAAATTCGTCTGTTGCACTACATCTCAAATCCTTCGATTCTCTTCTGTTCCGATTTTCTCACAGTCTATGTTTCACTATCATACAATGCTGTACTCCAGACGTACATTCTCACAAATTTCTTACTCAAATTAAGGCCGATATTTGATATTAGTAGACTTCTCTCGATCAGGAATGACCTTTTTGCCATTGTTAGTCTTCTTTTTATGTCCTCCTTTCTTCGTCCGTCATTGGTTATTTTACTGCCTAGGTAACAGAATTCCTTAACTTTATCTACTTCTTCACCATCAATCCTCATATTAAGTTTCTCCCTGCTATCATTTCCACTAATCATTACCTTCGTCTTTCTTCGATTTACTTTCAATCCAAACTCTGTACTCATTACACCGTTCATTTCGTTCAGCAGATCATGTAATTCTTCTTCACTTTCGCTGAAGATAGCAATATTATCAGCGAATCGTATCACTGATACCTTGAATTTTAATGCAAATCCTGTACCTTTCTTTTACTTCCATCATTACGTCCTCGTTGAACACTAAGGGCGAAAGGCTACATCATTGTCTTACACCCTTTTTGATACGAGCACTTCGTTCTTGCTCGTTAACTATTATTATACCTTTTGGCTGTTATACATATTCTATATGACCTGTCTCTACCTATAGTTTACCCCAACGTTTTCGAGAATTTCGACCATGTTGCACCATTTTACATTGTCGAATGCTTTTTCCAGGACGACAAATCCTATGAACGTGTCTTGATTTGACTTTAGTCTTGCTTCAGTTATTAATAACAAGTCTCGCACTTGTCACTTCTTGCCGTCTTCGGAATTGTGTAGATGACGCTTTTCCGAAAGCTAGATGGTACGTCGCCAGACTCATACATTTTACACACCAACGTGGATGGTCGTTTTGTTGCCACTTCCACCAATGATTTTAGACATTATGGTGGAACGTTATCTATCCATTCTGGTTGGTCGATCTTAAGTCCTTCAAAGCTCTCTTAAATTCTTGACTCCAATACTGGATACCCTATCTCTTCTAATTCGACTCCTGTTTCTTCTTCTATCACGTCAGACAAATATTCTCCTTCAATGTATTCTTTCCACCTATCCGCTCTCTCCTCTGCATTTAACAGAGGAATTCCCGTTGCTCTCTTAATGTTAATGTCACCGAAGGTTGGTTTGACTTTCCTGTATGCTGAGTCTGTTCTTCCGACCATTACTTGTTTTTCGATGTATTCACGTTTTTCCAGCAGCCATTTCGTCTTAGCTTGCATCCACTTCCTATTTACTTCATACCTCAGCGACTTGTGTTTCTGTATTCCCGAGTTTCCCGGAGCATTTCTGTACTTCCTCCTTTCATGGATCAATGAAAATATTTCTTCTGTTACCCATGGTTACTTCGCAGTTACCTTCTTTGTACCTTTGTTTTTCTTTCCCAACTTTTGTGAAGGCCCTTTTTCTAGACGTCCATTCCTCTTCAACTGTACTTAGTGCTGAGCTATTCCTTATTGCCGTATCTGTAGCCTTAAAGAACTTCAACCGTATATCGGCATTCCTTAGTACTTCCGTATCCCACTTCTTTGCGTATTGATTCTTCGTGACTAATGTCTTAAACTTCAGCCTCCTCTTCACTACTCCTGTATTGTGATCTGAGTATATATCTGCTCCTGGGTACACCTTACAATCCGGTATCTGATTTCAGAATCTCTGTCTGACCATGATGTAATCTAACTGATATCTTCCCGTGTCACCCGGCTTTTTCCAAGTATTCCTTCTCCTCTTGTGATTCTTGAACAGAGTATTCGCTGTTACTAGCTGAAACTTGTTAAAGAACTCTTTCTCCTCTCTCAATCCTTGTCCCAATCCCATATTCTCCTGTAACCTCTTTTCTACTCCTTTCCCTACTACTGCCTTCCAGTACCCCCTTTACGTACTGTATTACTCTTTCAATATCCTCATACACTTTCTCTATCTCTCATCTTTAGGTTGTGGCTTCAGCATGTACACCTGAACTACCATTGCCGGTGTTGGTGTGTTCTACATTCTGACAACCCTTTATCTGAACTTTCACTGACCCCTACTATATCTAGATTGAGCCTTTGCATTTTTCTTTTAATATTTCCTCGTTTCCGTACCACGTTCGAGCTTCTGACATTCCACGCCCGGACTCGTAGATCGTTATCCTTTCGTTTATTATTTAATATTTTTCTCATCGGTAATCTCCCCCTTGGCAGTCGTTCCCCCTCTCCCCACTCCCCCGGAGATCCGAATGGGAGACTACTCCGGAATCTTTTGTCGATGGAGAGATCATCACGTCACTTCTTCAATTACAGGTCACATGTCCTGTGGATACAAGTTACGTTGATGCAGTGGTTTCCATTGCCTTCTGCGACCTCATGTCGTTGATAATGGTTATTCTTCTTCCTTTAGTGGCAGTTTCCCACCCTATGACAAGAGAGTGTCCTGTATCTCTGTCCGCTCCTCCGCCCTCTTTAACAGGGCTGCTGGCAGATTGATGGTGTCTCCTTATGCCCGAAGTCTTCGGCCGCCAGTGCTGACTATTAACCAAAATTTAAGCATCAGCGGGATTCGAACGTGGGACAGAAAATGTTTTGATTATGAATCAAAGTCGCTTCCCCCCTCCCCCCCCCCCCCCCCCAATAGACCACGGGTTTGGTAGGTATTTATTATGCTGCATTATACTGCATACGTTGAGAGAAATTGGTCGCTGATACTGGAAATTATATGAGCTTACTCTGGTTAGAGTTAAGTTAGACAGCCAGAATTTTGTAGCCGCTTGTGAAGGAAAGTTTCCGATATTGTCTTCGTAAAATACATTTTGATATAAACGGAAACGCGTGTTATCTTCCCTCAAAATAGCTCTGAGCACTATGGGACTTAACATCTGTGGTCATCAGTCCCCTAGAAATCAGAACTAATTAAACCTAACTAACCTAAGGACATCACACACATCCATGCCCGAGGCAGGATTCGAAACTGCGACCGTAGCAGTCGCGCGGTTCCGGACTGAGCGCCTGAACCGCTAGACCACCGCGGCCGGCATGTTCCATCACTCTATACATGTCTGGCTTGCATGTGTCTAACATTGGACAGATGTTATAGCGTCGTCCTGCTACATCATGCTTCTCGTCTTGAGCCAAGTTCACCCGACAGACGCCGGCCGTTGTGACGATCGCAGGTTCGAAACCTGCCTCGGGTACGGATTTGTGTGATGTCCTTAGGTTAGTTAGGTTTAAGTAGCTTTAAGTCTAGGGAACTGATGACGTCAGATGTTAAGTCCCATAGTGCGTAGAGTCATCTGAACCATTTTTGAACATGGCAGACCACCACCTTTCAAGAAAGAATTTTGCCGGGAACAGATGAGACGAAGGTGCTCAGTACCACAGAATTAAACAGTCTGGTTCTGCTGGAGCAATTGAAATTGATTAGAATGCAAATGAAAAAGAAGCTGTTATTAGAAACTTCCGTAAAGCAAAGATAAACAACGAAAAAAATGCACAAGAGGAGGAAAACGAATATAGGCCGTGTCACCAACAACTTGCTGCAAACGATCAGCAGTTTTGTACGTTTTTATGAACAAACTAATTCAAATAGTACATGTTGTATTAGAGCTGCAATTTGTTACATTTTCCACGTCCTCTCTTATGAATTTCAGTCTCAGTTACAGCGTCCTCTTCATTATTGCCATCCTCATGGAAATTCTGCGCAGTGTGTTAACATTATGCACTACACAACAGCGAGCTACAATTATCGGAACGTTGGATAAGGCACATACTACAAAGGAGAAAATCGCATATTCAGCTGACCGAAAGAACGTTCGATCACCTCTTCTTTTTTTAAAGTCTTTTTGAAGGATCTGTGGGTCACGTCTTCTGGCTTACGATAGGGTGTCATCACTCAGAGCTCTAGGCCAAGGCATTCAGCTCCAAGAGGACAGTGTTTTCAGTTCACGTAAAACTTCCCGGATACTTGAAGTTCATGTACTGAAGAAGGTCAGTTAGCCTCAAAGCTAGTAAACTGTTCCCTCACACTTCTTGTAGCCAGCACACTTATATTACAGATGCCCTTCCTATTGGTACATTCGTCACCACACTGCATAGTTACGCCAGTAGCTCATGGAAATTGACTGTAGCCTAACAACTCGTTTTTTGTCACAATCACATCGTGTGGGGACGACATAAATTTGATCCACAAGACAACTTTTTAAAGTTACCTCTTTAGAAAAACTACTCACTGATTTAATCATTGAAGTTTCATGAGACACCATTTGTTCTGCTATGGCGCGTTGTAATCCTGTATCAGTTACATACCGAGAAACAATCTTCCGTTCTGAGGATGCTGTCCACCTCTTCTTTCCTCTGTGTCTTGTGGCGAACAATTGTAAATCCTTTAACATTTTCTTCGTGGAGACGATATATAGAGTTTTATAAAGATCACCATGGGGACATCGACGTGGTCTGTAACTTTTTTTCTGGGGTATGTATGCTGCTAACCGTGCCACATCTGCATTCTGAAAATGTGAGTCTACTACTGATCATATTAGAAGCTATCTCTTGCAGAATGAAGTCAGAGATTCTCCTCATTCATATGATTAATCTAATGCAAAGCCACAGCTAAAGCTGAGGAAAAAGTTTCTTTCCCCATTTTGTCCCCACATGCTAGCGCTCTTGCTTCATATTTTATTTATAAATTCCGAAGCTTAATCTTCGAATTTTGAGGAAAACCTTTTCTTCACTTCAGTCATACGGCAGCATAATTGAGTCACCTCCTGCAAGGACACAATGTAGTTGATAGATAATTCTCTCATGCACCCGTCAACTCGATGTAACTGAAATCGGGATTTACCGGACCGTGCCACACATTTTCACGGTTTCGTGGTAATGTGACGATGTACACTGGTCCATGGCAGATGCTGAGCGATGTAGCGAATTGTTACGAAAGAAACGCTAGTTCAGCGAAAGCTTACTCAGTGCATTTGCCTTGGCACGTTCCTGTAAAAAACTGGTTGCTGAAGTTCCATATTCAGAACGATGGTGATGTAATAGCGATCTGGCCATTTACCTCCACGCACGGTACCATTTTTCAGTTACTTGCAAGGGAACAATCACAAGTGTCGATAAACGATGTTGATGAAACGTGTTGGGTGTTTAGAGGGGACAAAATAGTGCAATACGTATTCCTTTAGTGCCCAGTGTCGCTTTTCAGGGGTAAAAACACCCCGAAAAGTAATATGAAAATTTAAGTTAAGGGAAAAAGCTCTGAACCGATGATCAAGAATTATATATAAACTTACATAAAAAAAATTTTCATATAAAAGTTATCAATTTTCAGGAAAACAGCATAATACATTTTTTTAAAATTTTTTAAAGGTACCCCACCACCATTAATTAATTCTTTAAAATGAAAACTTTTCTTACAACCCACAAATTAAAGAACCTTCAAGCCTCTTGCAGGCATGCGCAACAGAGCTGGATCTTGAATTACCTATTTTGGAAGATAAGCTGTACACATCTCGTAATATTTACATCATACTTAATTAATATACTTAAGCATTGATTTCTGTTCTAATTATATATTTAGCTATATCTGTCGTATGTTTGAAATTGTTATTTTACGTTTTACATCGCTGTTTTTCTTACCGATTTACATACTAAAATTTTTTTTACAGCAAAGAATCAGTATCTCATTATTATGATAGAAAGTGATTACAGTAATGATAATCTGTAAGGAAATACTGGAAACATGACGCTCTTTTTTACATCATGCACAAAAATAACAGAAATTTCTTCACATCGCATACACGATGGTCAATGCGCTATAAAACAAAAGTAAGCAGCATTTCAAATCGCTACGGGTGATCCTCTAAATATCCTAATTACAATCCTGGAAATGGAAAAAAGAACACATTGACACCGGTGTGTCAGACCAACCATACTTGCTCCGGACACTGCGAGAGGGCTGTACAAGCAATGATCACACGCAGGGCACAGCGGACACACCAGGAACCGCGTTGTTGGCCGTCGAATGGCGCTACCTGCGCAGCATTTGTGCACCGCCGCCATCAGTGTCAGCCAGTTTGCCGTGGCATACGGAGCTCCATCGGAGTCTTTAACACTGGTAGCATGCCGCGACAGCGTGGACGTGAACCGTATGTGCAGTTGACGGACTTTGAGCGAGGGCGTATAGTGGGCATGCGGGAGGCCGGGTGGACGTACCGCCGAATTGCTCAACACGTGGGGCGTGAGGTCTCTACAGTACATCGATGTTGTCGCCAGTGGTCGGCGGAAGGTGCACGTGCCCGTCGACCTGGTACCGGACCGCAGCGACGCACGGATGCGCGCCAAGATCGTAGGATCCTACGCAGTGCAGTAGGGGACCGCACCGCCACTTCCCAGCAAATTAGGGACACTGTTGCTCCTGGGGTATCGGCGAGGACCATTCGCAACCGTCTCCAAGAAGCTGGGCTACGGTCCCGCACACCGTTAGGCCGTCTTCAACTCACGCCCAATCGTGCAGCCCGCCTCCAGTGGTGTCGCCACAGGCGTGAATGGAGGGACGAATGGAGACGTGTCGTCTTCAGCGATGAGAGTCGCTTGTGCCTTGGTGCCAATGATGGTCGTATGGGTGTTTGGCGCCGTGCAGGTGAGCGCCACAATCAGGACTGCATGCGACCGAGGCACACAGGGCTAACACCCGGCATCATGGTGTGGGGAGCGATCTCCTACACTGGCCGTACACCTCTGGTGATCGTCGAGGGGACACTGAATAGTGTACATCCAAACCGTCATCGAACCCATCGTTCTACCATTGCTAGACCGGCAAGGGAACTTGCTGTTCCAACAGGACAATGCACGTCCGCTTGTATCCCGTGCCACCCAACGTGCTCTAGAAGGTGTAAGTCAACTACCCTGGCCAGCAAGATCTCCGGATCTGTCCCCCATTGAGCATGTTTGTGACTGGATGAAGCGTCGTCTCACGCGGTCTGCACGTCCAGCACGAACGCTGGTCCAACTGAGGCGCCAGGTGGAAATGGCATGGCAAGCCGTTCCACAGGACTACATCCAGCATCTCTACGATCGTCTCCATGGGAGAATAGCAGCCTGCATTGCTGCGAAATGAGGATATACACTGTACTAGTGCCGATATTGTGCATGCTCTGTTGCCTGTGTGTATGTGCCTGTGGTTCTGTCAGTGTGATCATGTGATGTATCTGACCCCAGGAATGTGTCAATAAAGTTTCCCCTTCCTGGGACAAAGAATTCACGGTGTTCTTATTTCAATTTCCAGGAGTGTAGTATCGAGCATTTTTCAGTCCATTGGCAAGCCTTGGCGAAGATATCTCAAATGGCTCTGAGCACTATGGAACTTAACATCTGAGGTCATCAGTCCCCTAGAACTTAGAACTACTTAAATGTAGCTAACCTAAGGACATCACACACATCCATGCCCGAGGCAGGATTCGAAATCGCGGTCGCGCGATTCCAGACTGAAGCGCCTATAGCCGCTCAGCAACACCGGCCGGCCTTGGCGAAGAGAACTGATTATTATTAGTGACTGATATTTAATTGTTTCTCATGTTGACATTGACTTAATCATTCAACAGAACTGGATTTGAAAATCGAAAGACGTGTAGGTTCCACCGTTGTACCTGTGCTATCGAGACCTTTGGCATCATCAAGTTTGTTGTCTTCGTGTACGGCGCTAAAATCATTTTTTACTTTAACTTTTTTCGCACTGAGCACCCACTTTTTCACAGTTTTAAAAGCAAATGGTGGTGAGTTTGAACTGGGAATCCGAGAATCTCCTTCTGAAGCCCCAAATGTCTCTGTGACAGCATCGAAATCCGTTAAAGTAACGTCTGACTAGGTCGGAAGATATTGGGAAACTGTTTCCTCCCCCGGTGAGGCAGAAATATCCGAACTGTTGTTTTATTCTTGCTGTGGTCTATGTGAAATGGCCGTTTAGAGCATTGTATCTGATGAAAAGGAGCTTGTCCATGTGGTGATTGCAAAGGCCTCGACGGTAGAGGTACCTAAAATGCCAAATTAACTATTTACACTATTACACTATTTTGCCTTCTCTACACATCTGCCAAGACTGTATATTAACACTTTGGAATGTTCTCCTGATAGATATCGAAGATCCATTCTAAACACATCTGACAAAGGAAACGCAGAATCCTGTGTACTCTTCAACATGCTGTGAGAATCACCCTTGCCCCTATTAACATCCCACGTTAAAAGTCGGCTAACCCGCAGCGTGCTACTATGTTCACTGCACACTTTCCTGCAACACATTGTTCAGACGCCGCGTCAACACATGCAGCATTGGTAGCATCCGGCCGTAACAGTCGCGAGCTATACACGACACGTCTTGAAATACGTATATCATTCTAATGCTTTTCATCAGTCCGTTTGATTGCGAAAAGGGAAACAGTTTATTCCCCAAAATTATGAAGCTATGTCTTAATATGTTGCTTTACCTCCAAACAGTTCTAACCATTAACAGTCGGGGAATTCTCTAGTAGCCGCCACTAAAATGCCGCAATGAAAATATAAATGTATCCATTTCATTCCTTTTATTAGTGTGCAGGGAAAAGCTATTCACCCATTTAATAAGATCCGTTAAGAGATGAATTCAACATAAACATTGCCTAACGGTCAGCAATTTAACTAGACTTCACACTTAAGGACATACAAATTCATTTCTGTAAAATATTATGTGTTATTCGATGATGTTTTCGAGAACATATAAGAATACAAAAAGAGAGCTTGATGAGAGAAACAACTGAAAACAATAAGTGTTTGAAAAAGATAAAACATTAACTCATGTTTGGCGAGCAATATGTTTTATCAGTTAAGATGCCAGGAGGTTGCTGTCGGCAGTGATGTAATTTTCGTATTCCTTTAACGGCTAAAGACTGATGTGCTGCTGTGTTTCTACATCTATAGCCAGCCGTCCTGCCTATGGTACAACAAGACACCACCAAATACAAAAATAGGTAATGTTACGTACTAACATCGCATGGCCCTAACAGAGAGAAATTTTCTCTACAGGGCTCAGTGATCCAGTAGGAACGAACCAACTAATTATATTGGAAGCTTCGCTGTATGTTTTCCGTATGAAGATGAACACTGCACCTGTGCTACCCAGTACAGGGGAGCCAGGGTCCACAGACCCACTGACAACTAAATCTACCCAAAGGATACACTTCGATTTTAATCGGTATTGTATATGTTGTAGTTATTATTATTATTATTATTGTTTTTATATGATTCTAAACCCATACAATAAGAATATATTTATCTGAGAAAAACTTATTAAACAACCCAACAACATGACAATTAGCACTGAAGTCGACATATATCGGGAGCGCATACAGTAATGTAGAGATATTTCTAGCTTATCCTTGACAAACGCATCACTGGAATATCAGTTCATCATATACTGCATGACTGAATTTGGTATTAATTATGCTTTAGGTTTTATTATCAGTTAAATGTCGAAATGAAAAACGTAATATTAGAGAGAGGGGGATGGGAGAGGGTGGAGATGATTTCGAAAAAATTACTTTTTCGACAAATCTGGAAGCACTGTTCTAAAGTACATTAGGAACTATAGAACTGTTATTTGATCTGCTACCGTCTCAATGGTATTCGTTTACAAATATAAAACTCAGTTTTTGTCAAAGGGTTCTTTCACACCATTAACGGTGGTATGGGCACGTATAAAAAACAACATGTCTCTTATTCTGCTGTACACTACAACGTAGTGTACAAGTACACCCCTTTCGTAGATTTACTTGTGAGGAAAATGTGCTTCGAGTTGCAGGAGTGAAAAATTGAATACCTAACTTTTGAGAGAATACGGTTGTTTACTGTGTACGAGATATATCGTGATTGTCAGCCCATACTACACATGACATCGCTTTTTATCAGGTGTTTTGGTATATCACAAGCCGTTTCTGTATAAATCATGGTTTCCCAAACTTTCAATCGCTCATACGACAAAAACATATGTATTCTGAGGCTAAAGCTACAATGTTATAAACCTTAAAAATTCACTGGTCTGCTACATTGAGAAAACTGGAATCGATAGCCCTCTGTAGCTCTCTGTTTTACAGGTATCGCGGGTATAATTGGTGGGTTACCTCAGAGGATTGCGTGGTGCTGACGGAAAGCAGCAATGCCGTTGCGGCCTGCGTCAATGTGAGGGGTGGAAATTTTCCTGTTTGACTTTCGGCGCTGACTACACACGGACGTACGCGCTTCGTACCCAACATGTGAAACGGGGAAAATTACTCACACAAGTGCAGTGAATGCACATTTCCGAGACAGTCACATTCATGTGTCGCACTTACTTCTGTTTACTTAGGCAACGAATTTAGTAGACAGAATATGCAGATGACACGAAACTTCAGCACAAACCTAGCATCTCTGCGTCATTTCTGCCTTTGTAGGAACACATGTCTTGTGCGTATTTTGGCTGACTGCGTTGTGTAGGAAGGGAGTAACCCGTTCTCTCTAGGGCGAACCAATTCCCACGAAATTGGTTAAGACGACGAACACGATTTCACAACCTGTCGGACGTCATGATGCTCTTATTAGCGTAGGGGCCAGGAATTATCGTTAAAATATATAACCGCGTTCACATTCTGACTGCTTTCACAATACTGAAGTGCACGTTCATAGGCACTAATGCGGACGAAATAAGAATGTTAAAGTGAATACAAGTCAAAGTTTACTTTTTATAGCGAGGAACTGACTTTAATTAAATGCATTATGCAGTACTGATTCAGTCCTATTTACAAGTGCTTTATACGAGTTTAAACGTAAATTTTGATTTTTTATTATGTCTGAATGAATTCTGCTTTGCTTCCCTCTCAGTAAATCAACACACTTTTTAATTAATTTTTTTTCAAGAAATTCCCTCCCGACCCTTTAGCATTATCACACTCACCCTAGGGAGGCACACCCTATAAGTTGGTAATCGCTGCGTGCTTCAGCATAGTAGTAAATGGAGGGTAATGGAGGGAAACGTGAGAGAGGCTGAGGAATAGAAGGAAGGCACACTTTATCTCACGTAGAGCGGCTTTCGTCACAACGCTTTCGTTATCGACAGAAAACTAATCGACGACAGAGGTTACGTCGCACCTACTGATCCGGGTCAAGTAAAATCGATAGTACACTGAAAAATAACTTCATCTACCTACATCTACATCTACATCCACACTCCGCAAGCCACCTGATGGTGTGTGGCGGAGGGTACCTTCAGTACATCTATCGGTTCTCTCTTCTATTCCAGTCTCGTATTGTTCGTTGAAAGAAAGATTGTCGGTATGCCTCTGTGTGGGCTCTAATCTCTCTGATTTTATCCTCATGGTCTCTTCGCGAGATGTACGAATGAGGGAGAAATATACTGCTTGACTCCTCGATGAAGGTATGTTCTCGAAACAGTGAATACAACTCAAAGTTCACTTCTTCTAGCGGGGAACTGACTTTAATTAAATGCATTGCGCAGAACTGATTCAGTTCTTTTTAGAAGTGCTTTATATAAGTTTAAACTTGTCGGAACATATGCCTTAATTTTTTTGGAAAACGAAAATGTAGTGAGGTAAACACTCTTACATGTTTGCCTTTGAGCACACCTAACTTATACGTCTAAAATCGTCGAAATTATTTCTACAAAATCGTTAACCCCAAGGACAATCAAATTCGGGGGAAAAATAAGCGGCTTCAAAATTTTCGTTTAAGGCAGGAATGCTCATATGTAAAAGCTCCGTAGCTGAGCGATATCCTAGTATAACGATTATTATCCTACGGAAATACAACGGGAGCGTCGCGTGCCGAACTGGGCAATAAAGATAACTCTTGAGGGAATGCCCCTGGAGAATCTTGTCTTACTTAATGTGTCATCAACATTTCTGAAATGAGGACATTTGAAAAAAAAAGTTAGAAGAACAAGTTTTTAAGCCATTATTGTGAAATAAGTTAGAGCACCTCACTAAAGTCTTATAAGAAGAAGCAAGGTAGAAACTATCGCATTCTGTACTGTACGTTACTGGCTGTCCCTGAGGAATTCACAAGTGTCTTAACAAGGACAAACATTTGGTTAACGACGGTGCCCTTCATATTTTAAGAAGAATAGATGCATTTTAATGTAGGAATGGAATAAATCTCTTTTTCTTTCAAAAATAGAAAAAAATGTTGTAAAAGAATTTGAGGAGTTCATTTAAGCACACTTTAACTGCCAGTTACAACTTCCACTATTTAAATATTTGTCTCGAACCTAATAAAATAGAGAGCTGCGTTAAGGGATACGGTATCACGTTTTGTAAGTATCACGTTGCACGACCATAGGTTCGTTAAATGGTGAAAATGATAAAGAGCACAATAAATGAAATATTATGCGTTTAAAGTTTTGTTAGTTTTGAAAAGCCCGTGTGGCCGAGCGGTTCTTGTCGCTTCAGTCTGGTGCCGCGCGACCGCTACGGTCGCAGGTTCGAATCCTTCCTCAGGCATGGATGTGTGTGGTGTCCTTAGGTTAGTTCGGTTTAGTAATTCTAAGTTCTAGGGGACTGATGACCTCAGATGTTAAGTCCCATAGTACTCAGAACCAATTGAGCCATTTGGAAAAATTCCAGGTAAGAAACAAGACAAATAACTAATAGATAAAAAATTCGAGCTCTAATTTACACACTCAACAACAGTTATGTATCTACCTTTTATTTCGAAATTCATGGCAACGAAAACAAAAATTGGCTATGAGTCATGCATATGTAACAACTTGCACAGTGAAACTTCCTGGCAGATTAAAACTGTGTGCTCTACCGAGACTCGAACTCGGGACCTTTGCCTTTCGCGGGCAAGTGCTCGACCAACTGAGCTACCGAAGCACGACTCACGCCCGGTACTCACAGCTTTACTTCTGCCAGTACCTCGTCTCCTACCTTCTAAACTTTACAGAAGCTCTCCTGCGAGACATACAGAACTAGCACTCCTGAAAGAAAGGATATTGCGGAGACATGGCTTAGCCACAGCCTGGGGGATGTTTCCAGAATGAGATTTTCACTCTGCAGCGGAGTGTGCGCTGATATGAAACTTGCCGAGTGTCCAGATCACTAAAATTGCGTTAGACTAAGAAAATGTCGCCTGTTTCCCATAGAAGATTTTTCACAGCACTACCGAACAACGTCTCCACGTTCGCATGAACGCTTGAAATTAAGTGGCTTTCCATCGATTAAACAGTCAAGCCAGCCCAGGCACGTATTGTACCACTCTAGAATGACGATTCTGTGTAAGTATGGCTCAGTGTGAGGTCGTTGTTCGCATCCTGAGAAAGCTGTTTTCCATCGACTCAGAACATATCTGAGGAACAGACACGCCTCTCTGTTTTGGTGATCCTACTACGCTGGGGGTAGGTGTTATTGAAAACAGCATGTTTTACATTAAAGTTATCCTCCATCAAGTTGAAACAATCAGCAGAACTTTGGCGATACGACCCTACTATTGACTTCAGAAACTCCTCCTTTTACCGTACAGTACTGAGATTATCCCTAACAACAACGACAAATATTCGGTGGCCCCATGTAACATCACTCGGCCACCACCTGGCTGCTAACGTGGGACATAGTGTTGGAGACGTTCGTTAGTATAGAGCTGTCTCCAGACGTGTGAACTGTGACTTTCGTCCGTATACAGCATCTTACGCCAGCGCTGGTGTGTCCATCTCATTTCTTGCCCATCTGTAATAGACTGCATGGTATTGGGGGGTTCGTAATGGTCGTCAGGAATGAATGTTAGCTTAGTGTACTAGTCTTCTAACAGTCTGATTCGATAGATGATGTCCTGTAACAACTTCAAACGCCGAATTGAGTTCTAGAGCGCTCAGCCCAAGGGTCCCTGCACTCGAAAGTCGGAGATTTTGATCGTACTGTGCATCTTTCGGACGTGGACGGTCTATGCGGTGTAGATCCTCAACGCTTTACGGCAACTGGTACAGATTCCGCTTCCGCATCACGTCACTATGACTGCGGTGCATACGTCGAGCAAATTCCCTGATTGACAAGCCTTTTGAGTGTAACGTGATGGAACGAACCCGACCATTGCTCGCGATTGTCCTTCGTGGCATCATACTCTTTTCATTCCATTGTTCCACAACGTCACTAGTAAGTCGCTACTGGTGCATTATTTGCAGCTGAAATGCTGAAATACATTCTAATGCAGCATTATATCCATACATAGATCTCAACGTAGCTGTTTGTATGTTTACAAACAATGTTGGGGGTGAATTTCTGGTAGGTGCAGGAAGAGTCACAATAATGACACATCTGCACTAAGTGTCTGGGTGACGCAGTACTTTTGCTGATGTGTGTATATACGTCTGGACCCTAAAAGTGGGATCGATCAGTTGGAATAGCGTAAATGACGTGTTCATGGTAATTTTAATACAGTACGTGATTACCATCTGTTGTTCATACAACAAGATCGTGAGGATCCGCTCAGAATTATTCAGATTGCCCCCATACTGACGTTGGAAGATATTTCATGTGATGTTTTGTAACAAACATAATGATTTAATTTTGCTGCAGTCATTAAGTTCCAAAAAATCTGTTTCATGTCCTTCCAGACGAGTAAAAAGAGGTGTGGTCGATCATGATGGTTACATCCATCACTACAGTTCTTGTATACATTTAGTTTCAATATACACTCCTGGAAATGGAAAAAAGAACACATTGACACCGGTGTGTCAGACCCACCATACTTGCTCCGGACACTGCGAGAGGGCTGTACAAGCAATGATCACACGCACGGCACAGCGGCCACACCAGGAACCGTGGTGTTCGCCGTCGAATGGCGCTAGCTGCGCAGCATTTGTGCACCGCCGCCGTCAGTGTCAGCCAGTTTGCCGTGGCATACGGAGCTCCATCGCAGTCTTTAACACTGGTAGCATGCCGCGACAGCGTGAACGTGAAACGTATGTGCAGTTGACGGACTTTGAGCGAGGGCGTATAGTGGGCATGCGGGAGGCCGGGTGGACGTACGGCCGAATTGCTCAACACGTGGGGCGTGAGGTCTCCACAGTACATCGATGTTGTCGCCAGTGGTCGGCGGAAGGTGCACGTGCCCGTCGACCTGAGACCGGACCGCAGCGACGCACGGATGCACGCCAAGACCGTAGGATCCTACGCAGTGCCGTAGGGGACCGCACCGCCACTTCCCAGCAAATTAGGGACACTGTTGCTCCTGGGGTATCGGCGAGGACCATTCGCAACCGTCTCCATGAAGCTGGGCTACGGTCCCGCACACCGTTAGGCCGTCTTCCGCTCACGCCCCAACACCGTGCAGCCCGCCTCCAGTGGTGTCGCGACAGGCGTGAATGGAGGGACGAATGGAGACGTGTCGTCTTCAGCGATGAGAGTCACTTCTGCCTTGGTGCCAATGATGGTCGTATGCGTGTTTGGCGCCGTGTAGGTGAGCGCCACAATCAGGTCTGCATACGACCGAGGCACACAGGGCCAACACCCGGCATCATGGTGTGGGGAGCGATCTCCTATACTGGCCGTACACCTCTGGTGATCGTCGAGGGGACACTGAATAGTGCACGGTACATCCAAACCGTCATCGAACCCATCGTTCTACCATTCCTAGACCGGCAAGGGAACTTGCTGTTCCAACAGGACAATGCACGTTCGCATGTATCCCGTGCCACCCAATGTGCTCTAGAAGGTGTAAGTCAACTACCCTGGCCAGCAAGATCTCCGGATCTGTCCCCCATTGAGCATGTTTGGGACTGGATGAAGCGTCGTCTCACGCGGTCTGCACGTCCAGCACGAACGCTGGTCCAACTGAGGCGCCAGGTGGAAATGGCATGGCAAGCCGTTCCACAGGACTACATCCAGCATCTCTACGATCGTCTCCATGGGAGAATAGCAGCCTGCATTGCTGCGAAAGGTGGATATACACTGTACTAGTGCCGACATTGTGAATGCTCTGTTGCCTGTGTCTATGTGCCTGTGGTTCTGTCAGTGTTATCATGTGATGTATCTGACCCCAGGAAAGTGTCAATAAAGTTTCCCCTTCCTAGGACAATGAATTCACAGTGTTCTTATTTCAATTTCCAGGAGTGTATTTCTAGATGTGTGGGATATGGGGCGTATTGTTTACGGATGCTAAGGCCGTTTATCTGCTACAGCTAATGTAACCATTGGATCAGTGTGTTGCCCAACGGAAACGATGTATGTCAGGTAAGGAAGAAAGGAATTTTTCTGCTAGCGCGCTACTATTTTTAGCCCTTCACCTGTTTCCCTACTATGTGACGAGTTTAATCTTTAACAATAGACTCAGTCCCAATTCAGGAGCTGTTAGCAATAGGTAAGGACTTCAAGTGCGCCGAAAGACTTGAACGAGGTTTGCTACAAAAGAAACGAGACTCGTGATGCAAATGTAAGTCTTTAGCCAAGTAATAGGATCAATTAATAGGGAGTGCTTTCAAATTAGGACTCTGCGGAGACAACATCCATACACATCCGATTCTCTCTAGAGGCTATGCTGGATCGTGCTTCTCGGCAGAACGTAAGAGCGCTACTGTACCAACCACTCGTCCTCTGCTATAGATTTTAATAACATTCGATACAGTCTTAAAAAGAATACATCGAGCGCCGATATCACAGCAACAATTGTAGTGCAAGTGAGTTCTTTTCCTGAGTGACAGAGTGGCATTAAACTCACTTACTTCGTCAAAAGTCCGCCTTACTCAAAATCTGACAATGATAGCTACACATAGTCTTATCTTTTAGGATAAGCTGCATACAGACGGTAAGTTGTACTACGCTAAGTACTTTTAGATAAATAACTAATAGATGGAAGTGAATATTTCTGATTTAAGACGTCTTCAATGAACATTTCGTGTGCCGCACGTGCTTGTAAATTACGCAAACGAAAGGGCCGCTGACTTGTAAACCAGTATCCGTCATCTGTGATGTGATTATGCTGCATCATTCTCCATGAGCTTACAGCAGGTGTCGCTGTACGAAGCTCCAGTAGAACCTGAAGAAGAACTGACTAGTGAGGTCCAACCCGCCTGTCTCATTCTACGATAGAAAACGTGGGTATTTGTTTGAGAGAGTGCGGCAAAATTTGATGTGGCGACGTAATGTATACGTACAGAATGGAACAGTTTTCGTGAGTTTAAGATACAAGTTCTGCATGTCAATTAAAACAAAATATATTAATTTTCAACTATGAATTCTACATCTCAAACTAATTAATTTGAATATTCTGTCGCCTTAAACGTTAAGAAATGGAAGAGCGAGAAAGGCGACTTAAAGGACATCGTAAGACATAATTCAATAAAACGTTATGGCAAACCGAAAATTACCTTATTTAGGTGAGGGTGTAAAAGGATAGAATAGTATTCATGTAATAAAATCAAGGACAACTATAAATACCATAAAAACTGGAAAAATTTCGGTATCCGTGGAATAAGTAGACCGAATGCTATTACAACTTAGACTGCTACATCATTTTAACATGTCTTCGAAGCAAGTTAAAATATGTCAAGTTTGGGAAAAGGCGAAAGCAATAGCACTAAACAGCGAAGGTAACAAAACTATTTCCAAAGATTACTGAAGTACACCACCTGACGCAACTTACGAGCTATACGCCGGAACTACACACAACAGGCGAAGTAATAACGGGGTGTTTTCTTACTGAATAGTAAACCGAACTTAAAAACAGACATTCCACTACCGAATCTTTACAATACCTATTGAAATATAATGAGCATTTAACCAAGAAACGCATGTATAGGTTTCGAAAATATCTGCAACGAAGACTGTGCAGTACGATGTTTGATTGTGTTCTAAGAGAAGAAAACTATTAAATACACTCCTGGAAATTGAAATAAGAATACCGTGAATTCATTGTCCCAGGAAGGGGAAACTTTATTGACACATTCCTGGGGTCAGATACATCACATGATCACACTGACAGAACCACAGGCACATAGACACAGGCAACAGAGCATGCACAATGTCGGCACTAGTACAGTGTATATCCTCATTTCGCAGCAATGCAGGCTGCTATTCTCCCATGGAGACGATCGTAGAGATGCTGGATGTAGTCCTGTGGAACGGCTTGCCATGCCATTTCCACCTGGCGCCTCAGTTGGACCAGCGTTCGTGCTGGACGTGCAGACCGCGTGAGACGACGCTTCATCCAGTCCCAAACATGCTCAATGGGGGACAGATCCGGAGATCTTGCTGGCCAGGGTAGTTGACTTACACCTTCTAGAGCACGTTGGGTGGCACGGGATACATGCGGACGTGCATTGTCCTGTTGGAACAGCAAGTTCCCTTGCCGGTCTAGGAATGGTAGAACGATGGGTTCGATGACGGTTTGGATGTACCGTACACTATTCAGTGTCCCCTCGACGATCACCAGAGGTGTACGGCCAGTGTAGGAGATCGCTCCCCACACCATGATGCCGGGTGTTGGCCCTGTGTGCCTCGGTCGTATGCAGTCCTGATTGTGGCGCTCACCTGCACGGCGCCAAACACGCATACGACCATCATTGGCACCAAGGCACAAGCGACTCTCATCGCTGAAGACGACACGTCTCCATTCGTCCCTCCATTCACGCCTGTCGCGACACCACTGGAGGCGGGCTGCACGATGGGGCGTGAGCGGAAGACGGCCTAACGGTGTGCGGGACCGTAGCCCAGCTTCTTGGAGACGGTTGCGAATGGTCCTCGCCGATACCCCAGGAGCAACAGTGTCCCTAATTTGCTGGGAAGTGGCGGTGCGGTCCCCTACGGCACTGCGTAGGATCCTACGATCTTGGCGTGCATCCGTGCGTCTCTGCGGTCCGGTCTCAGGTCGACGGGCACGTGCACCTTCCGCCGACCACTGGCGACAACATCGATGTACTGTGGAGACCTCACGCCCCACGTGTTGAGCAATTCGGCCGTACGTCCACCCGGCCTCCCGCATGCACACTATACGCCCTCGCTCAAAGTCCGTCAACTGCACATACTGTTCACGTCCACGCTGTCGCGGCATGTTACCAGTGTTAAAGACTGCGATGGAGCTCCGTATGCCACGGCAAACTGGCTGACACTGACGGCGGCGGTGCACAAATGCTGCGCAGCTAGCGCCATTCCACGGCCAACACCGCGGTTCCTGGTGTGTCCGCTGTGCCGTGCGTGTGATCATTGCTTGTACAGCCCTCTCGCAGTGTCCGGAGCAAGTATGGTGGGTCTGATACACCGGTGTCAATGTGTTCTTTTTTCCATTTCCAGGAGTGTATATTGAGCTATAGGCCGAAAAATTTTCACCTTATCAACCATTCAAAACTCCTATGAACACATTTAATTTGAGTTGGATTAGGCAGATAACGCCCAATTACAGGCTCAAAATACAAAGGAGAAACAAGGATGAAACTCAGTTCATAACCTATTTCTTATTTACAACAACGACGCTAATCTTCGTTGAAGTTTAAATAATTGCGTACCGCAGGATGATCTGTCAGTGTTATCAGTTCTTCAATCTGCTTACACCAATTTTAGGAACGAACATGGCCTGTAATTACGTGTTCAAGATTTTTTAAAGAATATTACGAACCTATCCTGAAAATTTCGATGCAAAAATATAACCATGTACGTTATTGTAAATATCCAACTCGGCCGAAAGTCTTCGTTAATAATGATATAACATAAGAAGCCAGATACTTCAGCTACCTACATTGCGACACAGCATGCAATTATGATCAGGACATACCACGAAATTGCATAGGCTAAACAGTAATTGTGAAGCAATCAGCCGAAATCCAAAAAATAAAATTCTGAAACACGTGAGTCCATAACCATGTCGCTCTACCACAAAATTCAGTGGAAGTGATTTATAGGAATCAAACAAGAAGCAAGGAAAGTATACAACTTAGCACGTATACGAGGAAGAAGTGTCAATGAATTTAAAAGAGAAACGTAGTTATCAGAAACTAACTCAACACACGTAGCGAGAAAGAGGAGATAGCTAGACAGAATACACTTTCACTACACTCTAATACACTTTCAATAACTGTACTTTTGTCTTGACCACACTTTTATTTTTCTTCAACCATACGCGTTTCGACTTTCCTTCATTTGCAAAAGCAGTGTTGCATCAGTCATAGAAAAAGTTTATACATTGTACCTCATGGTCTAGAATGTTGACATGATTAAAAAACTAAACTCTGTCCCAACAGGTCTTGGAAGCCCCAACTGTACCGACCAGCCGCCGTGTCATCCTAAGCCCACTGGCTGGATACGGACATGAAGGGGTATGTGGTAAGCACACAGCTCTCTCGGCCGTATGGCCGCTACTTCTCAATCAAGTATCTCCTCAGTTTGCTCTCACAAGGGCTGAGTACGTGTCACTTGCCAACAGCGCTCGGCACACCGGATGGCCACCCACAGAAGGATTAGCCCAGCTAGAGAGCGCTTCGGTGATCTGACGGGAACCGGTGTTACCACTGCGACAAGGCCGTTAGCCAGTGTTGACATGATACAATGTATACAATATTTTTACGTGACTAACATAGCATTGTATTTGAAAATTCGAAACGCGTAAGGCTGATGAAAAGTAAAGTGAGGTCAAGACGAAAGTAAAGTTACTAAAAGTCTATCCATCTGGCCGCATCATCTCACAGCATTTTTATGCAAATTGCAGGTCTAATGTTTACCAGGGAAAATGTATAAACATCAACAAAATTGAGTCCGTGGATGATCGAAAGTATATGGGAATCATAAACCGCAGTAAATGGCTTAAGAAGGCAAGTGAAGAAGAGGAAACGAGTTAAGGACGCACTGCATATTGTTTCATTACAGTCTGGATAATTTGAAAGAGAAATGGGAATCGCAAGTACTGGAACCATACGAATTAGGTTTTTAATCGTTTTGTAAATAAGACCGCTTTTTCCTGCTGCCACCTAATTTATTGATCCCAGGTGCGTTTCCACTTTTTCTTGTTCTAAGGCATCATCAGTAGTGTCTATAACGATACAGTATTGTTAGTGTTAGGTCATTAAACAGTTCACGTAACAAATGTTTCGGTGCTTGCTGCGGAGTATGGCCACGCATACAATCTTGTTAAGTCTTATTAACTTATTACACAGATTTTATGGCGCATAGCATGCGAGCTTAATCATTTGCTTTCACAGATGTATACGAGGTGCATCTGAAAACCAATTTAATTTCTGATACAGCCTCTGAAACGTCAAAACGGTTTTTCAGTCTTGAGCTGAGTAGTTTGGCCAAACGGAGAATAATACATTAAGTTTTCACCGAGAGAGTCATGTAGACTCTTTAGAAAGCTAATTAATATTTGGTTCCCATGAGCAAAACAGGATCTATGACAATTTTTTTACTTCACTTGTCTATCTTAGCGTGTATTGTTGGGACGAAATGTCTGTGTAGGTGTTCTTAAATAATAAGGAATGTTTCAGCAGACTAATCTCTTTATTTCAATACCGTAACATCAATATCATAGCATGATAACTAAATGTTGATGGTTTATTATTCGTTTAGTAGCACATTAGTAGACCAGACGGTGAGTTTTTGTGAGAGGAATCAACCAACCTGGACACGCTTTGCACAGCGGCCATTGTGGTCATCTCATTAAGATAATTATCATATACACTTATTACACAGAACCTCCATCTTTAATCTTAACGAAGTCCTATCTGTCAGCGGGAATAGAGACTCGCCTGCTTATAATTTTAAAAATTCACCGTCGTAAAATTTTCAATGACGCCAGTTAATTCTAAAATAAATGTGTTAATATTTTTGGTTACGAAGAGAGCGGGAGAGAGAGAGAGAGAGAGAGAGAGAGAGAGAGAGAGAGAGAGAGAGAAATATTAAAAATGGTAGTACTGTTGCGGAAGGCTCAGTACAGTTGCTACTGAATCAGTCCGATAGTAGATATTTTTTAAGATAAAAGTTTCTTCCTAATTCCTTCTCTACTCAAATCCCACGTCTTCTAAATAAATTATGACCTAAAATCGGAAATAGCTAAGACTATCTCTCTGTAGAATCTCATCGTGGGCCGATAAACTTTCGTTCTAATTGAATTTGCAGTCGCAGCTGACATTAGATGCAGTATCATCGTGTTCTAGACGTTATCAGTGAGAGGGCGGATCTGTTAGTCGCTGTAACCAGGAAAATTAATAAAAACTGTAGAGATGATATTCACTAAACAGGAAAAATTTTCAGAGATATTATTTTGTTGGACAAGCTTATCCCTTTGATGTTGTAGTTATGGAAAGCTAATTGGCTGTTTGCAGTCTGAACTGTTTAGAGTTCCTTCGCAAACAGTATATGTCCTGAAAGATGTAAGGATGTTGTCTTGGTCACGTATGCCTTTCAGTGTTACACTCCGGCAAGTGATGTTCACGTCAACTTTGCTTTATTCATATTCACTCCTACCTATTTCTCTAAATCATGAGAGTCGTCGAGCACTGCAATGAAAAACCAGGGGAAATCTAGCCAATAACGCCTTTCTTTCAGCACTCCTTCCAACAGACAGTACCTTGCGCTTTTAGCTGACACATGCGCTTTTAGCTGACACTTTGGAAAAGACTTTGGTCCACCGTGCTACAGTCTCCATGGAATTATCGCTTGCTGCTCCTCTGACGCGGTGATAAGCAAGTACACTTTGTGTCGTCTTTGTTCACCGTCCGGAAGATGAAAACGTTCACATTCACTGGATTCCCAGGAGTACCCATGACACACTACTAACGCATCAACTCTTATGTCGAGGCCGGATGCACCATAAATCTTTCCCAGGCCTACGACACTCCTTTAGTTCTTGCCATGAACTGTGCTGAAAGATATCAAACTGATTTTTCTACAATTTTCAATAGCAGTATGACAGTCGGAAAAATGTGGCACATACCGGTTTAATTGTTTCTAATATACTCGTATCACAATGCATTACTTTACTACCTTGTGTATGTCTCAGCACAACTTCCTTTCAGAATGTGTGTTTATAAACAGAAATTTCCTTTTTATACGATACTTACATAATTTTGTATTTTCTTAGAACTCAGAAGGTTTAGAAATATAAGATAAATTTTAATTTAATGCGAGTGTACGCCATCGAGAATTTTAATCTCGGATATTATATTTACAGCGACAGACATCGTGAGATACGTCCGAACTTAGTGTCGGAACTCCTTTTGGCCGGCATAGTGCACCAGCTCGAAGTGTCATGGACTCAACAAGTCGCTGGAGCTCCCATGCTGCCTATATAGCCCTCCATAATTATGAAAGTGTTGCCGGTGCAGGATTTTTTGCACGAAGTGTCCTCTTGACTACGTCCCATAAATGATCGATGAGATTCATGTCGGGCGATCTGGATGGGCAAATCACTTCGTCGACTTGTCTAGAAGGTTCTTCAAATATATATATATATATATATATATATATATATATATATATATATATATATATATATATATATATATATTCTGTCCTAAATTAAGGCAACAAACTGCTATTTCCTCATCCTGTGTCTAATTCACTTCACAATTATACAAACTGTCAACCAGATGCCCGTACGATAGTGTTCAGCACCAGATGGCATTCCAGCCAATAGACAATCGTGACAATGATGACGTCAGGGTGCTATGGAACGAGTAGTGTTTGCTGGGTACCCCACATTCACAATTCCTGTGTATGAGGTGCAGTAAGGCACAGAGAAGACGCCTACCAGTATCTCTGTGGTGGAGGTTCAAATGGTTCAAATGGCTCTGAGCACTATGGGACTTAACAGCTGTGGTCATCAGTCCCCTAGAACTTAGAACTACTTAAACCTAACTAACCTAAGGACATCACACACATCCATCTGTGGTGGAGGGCCAGAGAAAGAAAGGAAGCAGGACAGCCACAAAGTGATGTGGCCCGATGACTTGATGTGAATCGTTCTGTTGTTTCTCGGATGGGCGACAGTGTATACAGACCGAAAGTGTATTCCAAAGACCAGGGCAGAGGCCACGACGTGTGACTTCAGAAGAGAGAACTGTTATTTGGCACGACAGTACTGCCTTAGCTCTGCATTGCAACTGCATTCACTGAACCAGTTGTTTCGAGGCAAACGGTGCGCTGAATGGTTCGGCATAGTGGTCTTTATTGTGGGATACGTGTCACTTGTCTACCTCTGAAGCGTCTTTCCAGAAGGGAACGTCTGGAGTGGAATCATCTACATGCCACCTGGGCGGTAGAATATTGGGCCAATGTTGAATTGACAGGTGAGTCCCGGTTTAGTCTGGATAGTGACTCTCAACGGATCCGTATCTGGAGGGAACGTAGGACATGATGTCGGGACCTAAACATGATAGAAAGGTACCGAAATCCAGCAGGTTCCCTAATAGTGTGGACAGGGTTATGCTGAACACACGAACACTTCTTATGAAACTGTGTGGGTGAATCGGCGAATTTTAACTGCTGTCAGTTATCGTGACGAGATCCTGGGACCTCATCTGTTGTTGTTGCGAGGTGCTGTAGGCACAGACTTCATTTTGATGGACGATAATGCTCGACTTCATAGTGTGTGTGTGTGTGTGTGTGTATGTGTGTGTGTGTGTGTGTGTGTGTGTGTGTGTGCGTATGCGAATTCCTAAGGAACCAAACTGCTGAGGTCATCGGTCCGTAGACTTATAAACCACTTAAACTAACTTACTCTAACAACAACACACACACCCATACCCGAGGGAGGACTCGAACTTCCGCAGCAGATTACAGATGGTTGATATTTTCTTGGAAATGGAAAATACTGCACACATGGCGTGGCTTCTTCTCTCTCTCAATTTGAATCTCATAGGGCATGTTTGGGATGCACTAGTGAGATGGCTGTCATCACGTCACCACCCACCAACAACTCTCCAAAAATGCGAGCAGCTCTGTAGGAAGAGTGGGCATTATTGCCTCAACATGAGACTGATGCCATAATTCACTGCATGACCCATCACTGTCAAGCCTGTATTGCTGTCAGAGGTGTTCAAACCCCATTTGTCGCAATGTGTGTGTGCTAATCCCTTAAGTTGGAGAAAAAGAACTGGAAAATTATTGTGTACTGTTATGTACGTTGCAGTCGTTTACGTTCTGTATTCTTTACTTTGTTTCTGTTACTGTCACCCTTGTAGTAGGGTGATGGGGTTGCCACTCCACCTTTCATTAAAATTAATATTAAAATTAATTAAATAATCAATTACTCACCCCCATCACCGCCCATCCCCGCCGACCTTTGCCCACCCTCGCCCACCCCCGTCCCCGACCACGTCTACCCCCACCCCCGGATGATGTCACAAGTTTTTCTCAGACTGCCCGTGGGCCCCAGCCCCCTTCCTCCCCCCCCCCCCCTCCCCACCCTCACCGTCCACCAACCTACCAACCTACACTATTGGTGGCAATTTTGAATTTTGGAAGGAATTTCGAATTTCGGTGGGAATATCTTTATTCAAGGACTGTGCTCACATCCCCCCCCCCCCCCCCCCCAGGAATTGGCGGAAAAAAGGAGTTGGTGGCACCATTTCAGGGACTTGAACCCTGGTCCTCCTCAATGGAAAATCCAAGTGCAGCCCCCTAACACCATTACACCACCAGAGGTGCTTGGAATTGACGGGAAATTAAAAATGGTGGTGCCTATCCTGGGACTCGAAGCCTGGTCCTCGTGGACGGGGAGACCAAGTGAACCCCTCAACACATGAAAACTGTCCACATGAAAACTGTCCAGATGCGGGACGGGAAGGTTACGTTAGTGTACTTCATATTTTGGTCGGGAAGCTGGTGCAAAGATCGACCCTAATTACGTAATTAATCGTAGAGATTGGGCCTAATTATACATCCATATCCGTAGCGCTACACAATGGCGGCATAAAATCGCAACACTACGCAAAAACTGACAATGCCACACAACCGGTGTTATCATGCTGGGCAAAAATTTTGCAATACTTCTAGAAACTAGTGACAGACACAGTCAAACTTTACCCTACACCTACAACTGGGTGGAAAAAAGTGGTGGTGTAAGGTACTATCTTTATTCTTATTGGTGGGTAATACGTTCAACTGACAAGATCCTTTTGGTGGACAGAGAGAAGTTTTAAAAGTCTGTTACCTGTAAGCACACAGTATCTATCGTTGTTTGACCTCAGAGTTCGCATACAGTAGCGTACTCAAAAGCCACCATACAGCTCAAGTAATCGAAAAGAATATACGCTATCACAACTGATGGAAAAAAATGAGTCACACTTCTAATTGCATTCGGAAATGTCGTGAAGAAAATAAGAACTCGTAATGAACAGGTCATAATGCGGTAAATGTACTGGGAAAAATCGTCATACTAAAAGGCTGCAAAGCGGGTGGTAATTTAAAGTGCATTCTTTTCGATGTCCATACTACCGAAAACCAAGGCTCTCTCACTTCCCCTCACTCCTACTCTCTCCATCTCCCCCCCCTCTGCCTCCCTCCATTCATTCATCTACGGGAGGACACATGCTTCTTCAAATGAACAGCTGCTCTGCCCACTGCCACGCGTCATGGGCAGATTGCTGTCCGCAAGTTGCTGTTTTCCGCCGACACTTCTATGGCGTCAGGCCTCATCAGGCCCTCGGTGGTCCATCGCGATACATGGTAAGCCTTGAGGCGATGGTCCTAGATTACACAAAATGTAAATTTAGTAGCTTAACTCCGCCCATCAAAAGAACGGTCCAGATGGGCCACAGCAAACGGTCTTCCACCATCTGGCCACCGCCTTAAGGCGACGCTCCAACGCCGACACAGCAACGTGTATAGTCAAATAAACAATAGGAGATAAAATGGTGGCTTCATCAAGTGAAACTTGTACATCTAAAGTATAGAAACACAGTCGCCCCGACGGAGACTACGCAGGCCCCCAACGCCTCAAATAGGCTGCTAGTCCTGAGATGGAAAACACTTTTCTTTGATGTCAATGCAGCTTTAAACCAGTATGCATTAAAAAATGAAAAATACAGTTGCGACGATAATAAATGTCCTCTTTCCACGAAATTTAATTTTATGAACAAAAACGGTATAATTTGTACGTTCAACTGCAGGGTACAATTCGCATTACATTATTTTGTGATGCCCAACGTAGTGCACCGCTACCGATCACAAATGATCGGCAGAGACATGTCCATGATGTGCAAAATCAGCAAAAAACTTCGACTATTTTGCTGCGCAAATTATTGATGGCCGCAGAATGTTTTCGTTATCTCGAAAACGTCATCGGGGTAAACAAAAGGCTAGAATAAACACCCAAAAGAAAAATAGTCTACTCACCTAAAAAAAAAAGCATTTTGCATCACCTCAGTTCCTGGAGTTCCGTAACCTGTACTGAAAATTGGAATAGAGATCAACACAAACATCCTTTCCACCCTTTTTATTGCTCATGAAAACCACACATTGCATGTTGCACCACCCTACAGGGAGACCTTCAAATGTGGTGGTTCAGATTGCTGTGCACACTGTTACCTCTAATACCCAGTAGCACGTCCCTTTGCATTGGTGAAATTCGTGTATTCGTCGTGGCATAGTAACCACAAGTTCATCAAGGAACTGTTGTTCCAGACTGTGCCACTCCTCAACGGCGATTCAGTATTTATATCTCAGAGATGTTTGTGGGTCATGTCGTCCATAAACAGCCCTTTTCAGTATATCCCAGGCAGGTTCGATATGATTCATGTCTGGAGAACATGCTGGCCACTCTAGTCGAACGATGTCATTATGCTGAAGGAAGTAATTCAGATATGCATCATTGGGACTCGAATTGTCGTCCATGAAGGCGATTGCGCCAATACGCTGCCCATATGGTTGCACTATCGGTCGGAGGATGGCATTCACGTATCGTACAGCCTTTACAGCATCTTCCATGACTACCAGGGGCGTACGTAGATCCCACATAGCGCCACCCCAAAACATCTGGGAACCTCCACCTTGCTGAACTCGCTGACAATGTGTCTAAGGCATTCAGCCTGACCGGGTTGCTTCCAAACACGTCTCCGGCGAATGTCTGGATGAAGGTATATGTGGCACTCATCGGCGAAGAGAACATGACGCTAGTCCTGAGCGGCCCATTCAGATGTTTGTTGGGCCATTGTGTACCGCGCTACATGGTGTCATGGTTGCAAAGATGGACCTGGCCGTCGATGTCAGGAGTTAAGTTGAAGAATATTGCGCACAGTTTGAGTCTTAATACGATGACCTGTGGCTGCATAAAACGCTTTATTCATCATAGTGTCGTTGTTGTTAGGGTTCCTCCGAGCCATAATGCTTAGGTAGCGGTCATCGACAGCAGTATTAGCCATTGGGCGGCCTAAGCGAGGTATGTCATCTACAGCTCCTGTCTCTCAGTATCTCCTCCATATCCGAACAACGGCGCTTAGGTTCACTCGAAGACGCCTGGACACTTCCCTTGTTGAGAGCCCTTCCTAGCACAAAGTAACAATGCGGACGCAATGGTATTGACCGCCCAGGCATGGTTGAACTACAGACAACACGAGCCGTGTATCTCCATCCTGGTGGAGTGACTGGAACTGATCGGCTGTCGGATCCACTCTGTCTAATATGCGCTGCTCAGGCATGGTGATTTATATGTTTGAGCGGATTTAGTGAGATCTACAAATAGTCAAAGGTACTATGTCTATTATATAATATCCACAGTCAACGTTTATATTCAGGAGTTCCGGGAACCAGGGTGGGCAAAACTTTTTTTGATGTGTGTATATTAAGCAATTTCTTACAGTTTGTTGAACAAATGACACGACATTAGATAGTCTCTCGCGTTCAGTGTCTGTAAATAGTGTCATGGACGTGTGTATTACAAATATTTCAAGCACTCTTTCACGCCATTGGCTCACATTTCGGAAGAAAAACACATTGGTTGTATGTTTGACAACAACAAGCTTTAATTGAAGAGAACGTAGGTGTTTTGTACACTACGACAGGACGCCTTCTACCAGTGCAATGCTATATCATACAAGAGTTAAAGAAATAAATCGTGAGAGTCTGTCTCGCCCTGTGTAGGTGGGAGATTGAAATTTCGTAACAAACATCATCACAACAAAATACAAAGAAACATCTGACAAATATCATTCCGTGGTGCCCTAGCCATGATCATCACACACCAAGTGGCATGTCGCATCAGTTTGATAGGTTAAGTAATTAAATTGATCATGAGAGTCAACTTGCATGGCGAGTAACCTTTTTCCTTTCAGTAGTCGGATTACACACACCAGGTAGGCCAGATGGGACACATGGAGGGAAAACGATGTTCCTTTAGAGAAACACCACTGATAACTGAGATTTGAAGGACTGGAGAGGCATATTGCAGCCCACACCATACGTTTCGCGCAAGGGCTTCGCTATTAAAAAGCACGACTGTCGCGACAGTGTTTCCGTCACAATGCATAAAAAGCGGACTTGAGTCTACTGGAACACACACCAGTTGCTGATAGCGTTACGCTGTCGGGCAGAAATGCTATCAGCTATTTGGAATCAAGTCTATCCATTTTACCACATAATTGCGTTGTATCCTGCAGAGACGTCTTTTAATGATTACAGGCACTGGTGAACCATATTCGTGCTACTCTTATATCTCGAAACAAGTCACCTTTTTTGAACCTGTCTGCTAAGTATCCCTTACAGAAAAAATTCCAGTGCAACTTTTTAGACAGTCCCTCTGCATCTTAGTTGTGATCGAACTCGCTCCCACAGACCGGTGTAAAATTTCGTCACCTGTACTGTAAGATGACCAAATACAACAGACTATGAATCACACGAGAGGATTACTGTATTTTTCGTCATAAGCAGTTTAATACGTTGTTTATTCGGGTGTAACACACCCAATCAGTGTACACCATGAGACACTTCGTTGTTTCTACCGTGACTTTGAGATTCGGGTCAGCTGCTGCTAAACTGACAATAACACGTTTAGATCTTCTGGCTCTCACAGAATCCTAAATATTGCACGGCATAAGCTGTACACCCACACAACACAGTCCGGTAGAAATAAAACACACAGGCGATGTTTCTCATTGACAAAAGTGTGGAAAATATTGCTTCTCATGGAAACTGGAAGAGTATGCGGTATTGTATAGCGTTTCCAAACATCAATTCGAAGGTGATGACCTTTACAGTTAGTCTCAACTTTCCCATAGACAGGGTAGCGGATGTCTCGATGCTCCATATCGAAAATCATTGTTGCTTCATTTTTCAGACATGTACATAATTTCTGTTCCATTATTGACCATTGCCGGAAGGTTCTGTTCACAACACACGTGGGGTAATACAAATAAAGAAGTACTGTAATCTGACTGGTGAAAAAAAAAAACGCTTGGAGGGCATCGCAGCATATGGAAATAAGAGCTATCTGTAACAATGAGGACCGCTACCAAACACCTGTATGGAGATGATGACCTCTGCATTTAATCCCATGTTCTTCAGCGACAAGTAGCAGTTATCTGATATTCCGCCAAGGCTCCCTTCATCTCAGCTGAATGGTATCAGTCAATCATTATGCAGCATACCAAGTGGACGGTCAAGGTTAGAAAGAGACCGTTGATATAGAAAGAATTATGTAATACACACCACAGTTGATAGAGAGATCAATTTTGCTCAGAAGTCGGAGAGAGCTGTACCTACCAAATTCTGCAGCCCATGTAGAAACAGAATGGGCCGAGTTAATGCTATAGGGCCATGTTTTGACCACTTAGTGGAAGTGGGAACATGTCATAGTTCCCCCACCCGTGTTTAATGTGCAAGGTCAGCGCCAAACGAAGCCTGCTCCTGCAATACGATGGAGTATAAAAGACAGTACGAACAGAAACGGTGGCGTTTGTTATTGGGAAAATTAGGAAGACACAAGCATACATCAAACATAGCAAAGGTGATGCAACTGTAGAGTATGCCGTTGTAGATGACTGGTTGCATTCGAGTACAGTGCTATACTTTGTCGCTATCCAGAAAAATAGTGCATTTGCGCTAGGTATTGGCAGCTGTACTACATTTACAAGCAATTTTAGAACACTGAACTAGAGGTGATGTCGTGATCGCATGGATAGATGTGACGGAAAATACGTATTAATTGAGGGAAAATACGTCGAAATGTGGAGAAATTGAGGGAGTAATTGCATGTCCTCTGATTGGTGCAGAACAATTCTTGTACATGGAAACTAGTATACAATGGCAAGAGGAATATGTGAAAACATTGAGATGGAAGCACCATGAACTGGCGAAACAATGTTTTAGTTTTCGTCGAGGCAACATTCTACTGTTTATCTACTGAGGTAATTGTGACATTCGCGAGTTGATTGCTGTCTTCGATGCTTTCCTGGAAACAAGATAACCATCTGCCTCTAAACTTACTTGCAGATGCGATAAAGGATGTCAGAGAGTGGATGGAGTGATCGCTTGAGATGGAGCTGTAACGAGGTACGATTAAATGGTAGACAGACGATGCATTCTGGAGACAGACAGAGATGGCGCTGTAGGTCACTAGACCATTTTTCGGTTGTTCTGGCGGGATGCATCGTTTGTGTGACATAACCTACGTTCGACTCGCATACAGCTGCTGGTTCTCTGTGTGACTTCGAGCACTGTCCGCCTGCGATCTTTAACAGCAAACCTCTCCGTCATCAGACGACTTAAATCGTGTTTCGACAAATACCTCAAAACTAACAAAGATTTATGCGCCGTACTCTATCCGCTGCCGCATCTTGGGAATAAAATCGAGTCTTCATTTTCATAACTGCAGTGATTCTAGGGTAGTGACCAGTGTTTCTGACTACAGTCCCAGTGTATACATCTGCTTGACAGATTTCCTGTTTAAGGAGTCAGTGGCGGCATGTCGTATAATTTCACACGTCAAACACCTCTGCTATGCATTTGTCCCTTTCTTTGTAAGAGGAATTCTCCATTACTAACGATCAAATGGCTCTGAGCACTATGGGACTTAACTGCTGAGGTCATCAGTCCCCTAGAACTTATAACTACATAAACCTAACTAACCTAAGGACATCACACACGTCTATGCCCGAGGCAGGATTTGAACCGGCGATCGTAGCGGTCGCGCGGTTCCAGACTGTTACGCCTAGAACCACTCGGCCACTCAGGCCGGCTACTAACGATCATTTTATATAGTGCTGACGCGACACATAGCATAATTTCTTAACCGTGATATGAATAGTGGGGGCGTTACACCTCTGGAAAGCTATATTGTACATGTAACACAATAAATCGATGTTTTAAGGAGGCAGTTTTTCATTTTACAGTTTATCACCATAGATTATCGCAGAGAAACCTGAAACGAGAATGCATGTCATGCGCTGGAAAAATGTTTCTAGCATTGGGATAGTAACATCTTTGCATTCCATGAGGCATGGACCATGCCGCTGGTGGGGAGGCTTGCGTGCCTCAACGATACAGATAGCCGTACAGTAGGTGAAACACAACGGAGGAGTATCTGTTGAGAGGCCAGACACAAGTGTGGTTGCTGAAGAGGGGCAGCACCCTATTCAATAGTTGCAGGAGCAACAGTCTCGATAATTGACCGATCTGGCCTTGTAACACTAACCAAAAGGACCATGCTGTTCTGGAACTGCGAACGGCTGGAAGCAAGGGAAAACTGCATCCGTAATTTTTACCGAGGGCAAGCAGCTTACTGTATGATGAAGTAATGATGGCGTCCTCTTGGGTAAAATATTCCGGAGGTAAAATAGTCCCCCATTCGGATTTCCCGGGGTGGGGGGGGGGGGGGGGTCTACTCAGGAGGACGTCGTTATCAGGAGAAAGAAAACTGGCGTTATACGGATCTGAGTGGGGAATGTCAGATCCCTCAATAGGGCAGGTAGGTTAGAAAATTTAAAAAGGGAAATGGATAGGTTAAAGTTAGATATAGTGGGAATTAGTGAAGTTCGGTGGCAGGAGGAACAAGGCTTTTGGTCAGGTGAATACAGAGTTATAAATACAAAATCAAATAGAGGTAATGCAGGAGTAGGTTTAATAATGAATAAAAAATAGGAGAACAGTTAAGCTACTAACAGCGTAGTGAACGCATTATTGTGGCCAAGATAGATGCGAAGCCTACGCCTACTACAGTAGTTCAAGTTTATATGCCAACTAGCTCTGCAGATGACTGATTTGCAATTGATGAAATATATGACGAGATAAAAAAATTATTCAGGAAGTGAAGGGAGACGAAAATTTAATAGTCATGGGTGACTGGAATTCGAGAGTAGAAAAAGGGAGAGAATGATACATAGTAGGTGAATATGGATTGGGGTTAAGAAATGAAAGAGTAAGCCGCCTGGTAGAATTCTGTGCAGAACATAACTTAATCATAGCTAACACTTGGTTCAAGAATCATGAAAGAAGGTTGTATACATGGAAGAACCCCGGAGACACTAAAAGGTATCAGCTAGATTATATAATTGTAAGACAGTGATTTAGGAACCAGGTTTTAAATTGTAATACATTTCCAGCGGCAGATATGGACTCTAACCACAATCTGTTGGTTATGAACTATAGATGAAAACAGAAGAAACTGCAAAAAGGTGGGAATTGAAGGAGATGGGACCTGGATAAACTGAAAGAACCGGAGGTTGTACAGAGTTTCAGGATGACCATAAGGGAACCATTCACAAGAATGGGGGAAAGAAATACAGTATAAGAAGAATCAGTAGCTTTGAGGGATGAAATAGTTAAGGCAGCAGAGGATAAAATAGGTAAAAAGACGAGGGCTACTAGAAACCCTTGGATAACAGAAGAAATATTGAATTTAATTTATGAAGGGAGAAATTATAAAATTGCAGTAAATGAAGCAGGCAAAAAGGAATACAAACGTTTCAAAAATGACATCGACAGGAAGTGCAAAATTGCTAAGAAGGGATGGCTAGAGGACAAATGTAAGATTGTAGAGGCTTATCTCACTAGGGGTAAGATAGATACTGCCTACAGGAAAATTAAAGAGACCTTTGGAGAAAAGAGAACCACTTGTATGAATATCAAGATCTCAGATGGATACCGAGTTGTAAGCAAAGAAGGGAAAGCAGAAAAGTGGAAGGAGTATATAGAGGGTCTATACAAGGGCGATGTACTTGAGGACAATATTATGGAAATGGAAGAGGATGTAGATGAAGATAAAATGGGAGATATGATACTACGTGAAGAGTTTGACTGAGCACTGAAGGGCCTGAATCGAAACAAGGACCCGGGAGTAGTCAACATTCCATTAGAACTACTGACAGCCTTGGGAGAGCCAGTCCTGCAAAACTCTACCATCACGTGAGCAAGATGTATGAGACAGGCGAAATACCCTCAGACTTCAAGAAGAATATAATAATTCCAATCCCAAAGAAAGCAGCTGTTGACATATGTGAAAATTACCGAACTATCAGTTTAATAAGTCACAGCTGAAAAATACTAACGCGAATTCTTTACAGGCGAATGGAACAACTGGTAGATGCCGACCTCGGGGAAGATCAGTTTGGATTCCGTAGAAAAGTTGGAACACGTGACGCAATACTGACCCTACGACTATCTTAGAAGCTAGATTAAGGAAAGTTAAACCTATTTTTTAGCATTTGTAGACTTAGAGACAGCTTTTGACAATGTTGATTGGAATACGGTCTTTCGAATTCTGAAGGTGGCAGGGGAAAAATACAGGAAGTGAAAGGCTGTTTTTTAATTTGTACAGAAAGCAGATGGCAGTTATACGAGTGGTAGGGAAGGGAGTTAGACAGGGTTGTAGCCTATCCCCGATGTTATGCAATTTGTATATTGAGCAAGCAATAATGGAAACAAGAGAAAAGATCGGAGTAGGTATTAAAATCTATGGAGAAGAAATAAAAACTTTGAGGTTCGCTTATGACATTGTAATTCTTTCAGAGATAGAAAGGCACTTGGAAGAGCAGTTGAACGGAATGGACAGTGCCTTGAAAAGAGGGTATAAGATGAACAACAACAAAAGCAAAACGAGGATAATGGAATGTAGTCGAATTAAGTCGGGTGATGCTGAGGGAAGAGGATAATGGAAGGCAGTCGAATTAAGCCGGGTAATGCTGAGGGAATTAGATTAGGAAATGAGACACTTAAAGTAGTAAAGGAGTTTTGCTATTTGGGGAGCAAAATAACTGATGATGATCGAAGTAGAGAGGATATACAATGTGGACTGGCAATGGCAAGGAAAGCGTTTCTGAAGAAGAAAAATTTGTTAACCTCGAGTACAGATTTAAATGTCAGGAAATCGTTTCTGAAAATATTTGTATGGAGTGTAGCCATGTATGGAAGTGAAACGTGGATGATAAATACTTTAGACAAAAAGAGAATAGAAGCTTTCGAAATGTGGTGCTACTGAAAAATGCTGAAGATTAGATGGGTAGATCACATAAGTAATGAGGAGGTATTGAATAGAATTGGGGAGAAGAGGAGCTTGTGGCACAACTTGACTAGAAGAAGGGATCGGTTGGTAGGACATGTTCTGAGGCTTCGAGGGATCACCAATTTTGTATTGGAGTGCAGTGGGGAGTGTAAAAATCGTAGAGGGAGACCAAGAGATGAATACATTAAGCAGATTCAGAAGAATGTAGTCTGCAGTAGGCACTGGGAGATGAAGAAGCTTGCACAGGATAGAGTAGCATGGAGAGCTGCATCAAACCAGTCTCAGGACTGAAGACCACAAAAACAACACAATAGGTTGGACAACACAACTATCTAACATTATGCGTGTTTTAAGTGCAGAACCTTGTATCCATAGTAGTGCTTGTGTTTATGTTCTTTCTTACCAGGACACTCTTCGTAATGACCCCATACACTAGAACACTACTTTAGAAAGTGCATTTGATTTACGTAAAACGCGGCAATCTCCATCCGTCTGGAGCTCGATCATGCATAAAACCATCTGTTTCTTGTTGTTATATCATCACAACAGATTCATACCTACTATACACTGATAAGGAATGCCAAATTCCTCAACATTCAGGCTTCTGGAGAAATTTTGTGCTGTTGGATGGGTGCAGGACATCAGGTACAGCCTTAGTTCACACAGTTCCTACACGAAACATGGAATATAGCGGTCTACTTCAGCTGCACGGAGCGTTGGTCAAAGACCATGTGAGGAGCTGTTTTGGTCTCTAACTTTATCCTAAGAATGCGAGAATGCCCTGTGACTCTCGTACACAAGGAGGAAGATCGGAAATTATGCACTATAATGGAAGTGTTAGAGATATGTAGGTCGCTGTATGGTACACTTTGGTGTGTTTGTTCTAAAATTAACAATGAATGAACGTACCGCACAGTCATCTATTTACATTCGCGATGGTACTCGCATAGTAGAGTAGGGGCAGTTTAGCGATGATACAGAAACTGGTACATATGTTGTTACGTCACTGGTCGGTGTTGAAATTGCGATAACATTGCTAAAAATGATCGTACTATCACATATGATCTTGTTATTACAGTACATCTACGGTGTCTTTTCCATTGCAACAGTTCACTGGTACAATGTTGATTACCACATAATGACTGACTGAGATCGCTTGTTTGAGAATGAAAAAGAGTCTTGGTGGAGGAGGCAATACCTTCCAGGAATGGTTAACACCAAAACAGTGATCGGGTGGATGGCAGCAATATGAGGAATCAATCGAACGGAACATAGTGCCATCAGCTATCCCATCACTGTGAATTATAAATTTAAATGTAGAGATCGTCCATCTTCTTTAAACAGCAGTTTGCCTCAGAATTCTTCCTGTTTCTTTATGTTTTGACTGCCTTTTATTTCAATCACTCAGCGTGTGGGCGTGTACTGGGATCCGCAGCACCAACATGATTTACACCATTTTATGTCTAGTTTTCTGGCTGAACCAATGGACCAAAACGTGTTAAGTCAGTTTAGAATTTGACACAGACGTCGAAGTCGTGACGAAAAAGAAAGTGTGGTAGTGCAAAAAAGCGTTTTGCAACAAAAAACAGTGTATCAAACAACCAAACGGGGACCCTCTCCTGCGACTGATAACCTGTGGGATATGGTTCTCGTAAATACACGCAATGAAACTTTACAGTGATCTGTGCAAGAGACGTCAATCACTGGCCACCTGCTCCAGTGCATAAACACCTGTATATTTAATAGGATAGCCGCATATGCTCGATGCGTGCACATAGACAGTTTCGTTTTCAGTATATCAGAAGGGAGAGATACGGGAAAAATTTGTCAGATGAAGTTAGTGGAGAATTTATAGTTCATAATTTTTCTGTGTTGGATGGTACAAAATAATGATGATCCAATGGAATGGTGACAGATGTGAATGGATCCTTCAGAGAGATGAGTATGCTTCAGATTGCAGTACCTGTATGGTGTTGAGTCTTCCTAATTTTCCCCGCCGGTCGGAGTGGCCGAGAGGTTCTAGGCGCTACAGTCTGGAGCCGCGTGACCGCTGCGGTCGCAGGTTCGAATCCTGCCTCGGGCATGGGTGTGTTGATGTCATTAGGTTAGTTACGTTTAAGTAGTTGTAAGTTCTAGGGAACTGATGACGTCAGACGTTAAGTCCCATAGTGCTCAGAGACATTTGAACCATTTTTTCCCTAATTTTCCCGATAAGAAACACCATCGTAACTGTTCGTACTGTCTTTTATACTTCGTCATGTTGCAGGAGCAGGCGGCATTTGGTGTTGACCTTGCACATCTTAAATGGGTGGCCGAGCTACGGCAGTTCCATAACATTAATTCAGCTCACTATGTTTCTACATATGTAATGATTGATTGACAGAGCTCGGATGAGATGGAGGGGGCCATGGCGGAGAACTGGATATCTGTTACTTGTCGCTGTGGAACATGGGATTTAATGTAGGGGGCATCATCTCCATACAGTTTTTAGGTAGCGTTCTTCAGTGTTACTGGCAGGTCCTATTTCCATATGCTGCGAGGCCCCAAACTTGTTTTTATTTTTATTCACCAACAACGTGGCGGTAGATCTTCATTTGTACTACCCCACGTGTATTGTGAACAGTTCCTTCTGGCGGTGGTCAACACTGGAACAGTAATCACGTACATGGCTGCAAAATGAAGCAACAGTTCTTTTCAAAATGAAACACCGAGACATCCACTAACCCGTCGATGGGGAAGATGAGATTAATGGTACTGGTCATCATCTTCGAATTGATGTTGGAATCACTCTACAAACCGCAAACTCTTCCAGGTTCCATATGTTGCAAAATGTTCCACATTTTTGTCAATGAGAAACATCAGCCATGTGTTTTACTTCTACCAGACTGTCTTGTGGTAGGTGCATAGCTTATGCCGTGCAATGTGCAATGTTCAGGATTCTGCGCGAGCCAGAGGATCTAAATGGGTTAATGTTGGATTAGTAGCATGTGTCGCAAGCTTTATTAATGTTTACCAACCTTCCACATATAAAATATTTAGAATATGAAAATTTATCTCCAGATCGTTTCTAGGAGAACAAAATCTGCTACAAATCGCCCATGATTATGACTGTTCATATACATAATAATACAAACTGTATTGTAAATATTTAGTGTGTTACTTTTTTTCATCTAGGGAAAAATCACATCTGTGGGTGTCGCGAAGGTAAGAAACAGACTTTGGTATTCCCCAAACGAAGAAAGATTGAGAAATGTCTTAGAAACAAATAGCCAATGATGGTACCCATTGCGGAGAGAAAACGTGATAATTAAGTCAGAATAGCGTACAGGACGTCGAATGGAGCAAGTTTTTCACGCAAGCACAGGCTGAAGGGGCACCTTTGTGACCTATGGCCAGAAACGAGAGACAATCAGAGACGAGCGTGCTAAAGTTTGTCCTGTAGGTGTATGTGTTGGGTATGTCTAGCAGTGCGATTTCGTCCCGCTAAGCTTCAGCTGTGTTCACAGTGATGGTGGGGACCGGGAATTTCGAGCATTTCCTGCACAAATGTGCTTTGAGAAAAATAAGGTAACCTTTTTCGCTTTTGTTTACATTAACTGTTGTACTACACTTGTTAGAATAACAGCCTGTGCAGTGGCAAAAATTTAAATCCACTGAAGAAAAAAAATCAAAACACCAGAAAATACGATTGTAGTTAAAGTAGCGTAATGAAATTTTTGAAATACATTTGTGTAAGTAACATATTTAAGTGATTAACATTGCGACATCACAGGTTAACATGAGCACGAGGTAACCCATTGAAAAAATGAAATGGTGGTACATTGATAACCTTTGTAACTGCCAGACTGTTCAACGAAAACATGCAAAAGTGCATGCATTGTGTCGTATAGCTGCCGGGTGTCAGTTACTGGGATGGAGGTCGAGCAGGCCAAAGAAACACGTCGACGATCTGTAGAGTAGGTTAGATTGCAACACCGGTACGTGGGTGAGCGTTATCCTGTTGGAAAACACCCCCTGGAATGCTGTTCATGAATGGCAGCCCAGGAGGTTGGATCGCCAAATTGACGTCCAAATTTGCAGACGTGGTACGTTGGGTAACCATGAGAGTGCTCCTGTTGTCAAACGAAAATGCACCCCAGACCATAGTTCCAGGTTTAGATCCAGTTTTTAGCACTCGGGCTGTTGAATTGCAGGCCCTCAATTGGACTCTTCCTAACCAACACACGACTATAGCTCGAATCGAGGCACTACCAGCTTTCATCACAAAACACAACAGACTTGCTACTTGCCCTCCAGGGAGCTCTCGTTTGACACCACTGAGGTCGAAAATGGAGGTGGTTAGGGGACAGTAGAATGCAAGTTGCAGGGCATCTGGCTCGGAGCTGTCCTTGAAGTAACTGATTTGTAACAGCAGATTGTTGAGTCACTGCGGTGTCAACTGCTGGTCAAATTGCTGCTGCAGATGCTATACGATGCGCCAGTGCCGTATAACGAACACGATCATCTTCTCTCTCGTAGTGTCACGCGTCCGTCCGAAGCTCGGGCTCCTTGCGAGCGTACAGTCCCGTGACCATAGACACCAGCAAGCATGTACAGTTGCCGTATTCTTTACAAGTCTTTCTGCAGTATCGCAGAATGAACATCTAGATTCTAGTAGCCATATTACACGACCTAGTTCAAGCTCGATGATGAGTTAACAATAGCGTCTTTGTCGCTTCGCTAATATTAAGTTACCACGTCCAGTCTCGACGGCAAATAATGCTAACTACCGTTATAGCTCGCAGCACAAGCAAATCTGATTTTCATCCATATAGTGGCACTTCATTTTCATCTTTCAGAAGCAGAAGCACCTCCACCAACGTTCGTTTATGTCACACAACTCCTTCCTGGTGCCGTGATTTTTTTTCCGTCAGTGAATATTGCCTTTAGGTTTCATTGTTGTTAACAGTGTACATTATGGTACCATATGTTGAGTATCTACATCTACATTATACTCCGTAAGCCACCTAATAGTGTGTAGCGGAGGATACTTTCGGTAACACCATCTGATCCCTCCGACCCTGTTCTACTCACGAATAGTGCGTGGGAAGAATGGTTGTCGGTAAACCTCTGTATTAGCTCTAATTTCTCGAATTATCTCCTCGTGGTCAATACGTGAGTTGTTTGTGGGGAAGTAATATGTAGTTCGACTCCCCCTGAAAAGTGCTGTCCCAAAATTTCAATAGTAAATCTCTCCGTGATGCACAACGACTCTCTTGTGACGCCTGTCAGTTGAGTTTGTTTATGAATCTGAGTCTGGTGCCTGCTTTTCCCACATTCTGTTTTATGTGCTCAATCCACTTAAGGTAGCTCTGGATAGTTACGCCTAGATATTTTACGGAAGACACTGTCTCCAGCTGTTTGTCGTCAATAGTGTAGCTGTTCAGTTGTGGATTATTTTCCTAAGTATGGGCCATTTGTTACATTTACATTAAACTGCCTGAGCCTGCACCATTCATCAATTCTCTGCAGGTCCTTCTACAAATTCCTACTATCTCCTGGCGTTGCTACTTTGGGATAGACAACTGCATCATCTGCGAATAGCATTAAAGGTCATCCGACTCTTTCTACTAGATCATTTACATATACATTGTAAACAGCAATGGTCCTATCACACTTACCTATGGTACTTCAGATGTTACCTTTACATCTGTCGAGTTTGTTACGATAAGAGTTCTATGTGCATGGAAGTCTTGAATCCATTCGCAAGTCTGCTCCGATACTCCATAAACTCGTATTTTTTCACTAAACAGCAGTGCGGAACGGTGTCAAATGCCTTACTGAAATCAACGAATGCGGCATCAACCTGAGCGCCTTTCTTCACTGCGCTGTGGACCTCGTGGAGGAGTTTCGCAGGCTCTCTGTTTGCGGAATCCATGTTGACTGTTATAGACGCGACGTTCATTTTCCAAAAACGTCATAATTCTTGAGCTTAAAACATGTTCCATAATTCTACAACAGTTTGACGTCAACAGTATAGGTCTATAATTGTGTGGATCTGTCATACTGCCTTTCTTAAAAACGGTAATGACCTGCACTTTTCTCCAGTCGTAAGGTACCTCTCGTTGCTCAAGCGATCTACGATAAATTACTGATGGAAGGGGAAAAATTTCTTTCGCATAATCTTTATAGAACTTATAGGTATCTTATCTGGTCCTGACGGCTTTCCACTACTAAGCAATTGCAGCTACTTTTCAATTCCGTGATCGGTTATCTCAGTATCTGCCATTTCGACGTTGGTACGAAGATTGAAAGGAGGGGCAGTGTTAACGATCTTCCGCGGTGAAACAACTTCAAAAGTTATCTCTGTTATCTTCCCATTCGGTGCCGGCGTGGTCGCTGAGAGAATGAATAGGGTTTTTTCTCTGGTCTGATGATGTCTCACTTTCAAAATCATTGAATGCTTCTCTCATTGATCTCCGTACGCTGATTTTCGCTTCGTTCAGCTTTTGTTTGTCAGCCACGTTTTTACTTTTCTTGAATCTTAGATGAAGTTCGCTATGTTTACGTAACGCTTTTCTAACACGGCTATTAAACCATGGTGGATCTTTCCCATCCCTTAAAACCTCACTCGAAACATTGTCTAGGGCATATTGAACGATGTCTTTGAAGTTTTTCCACTTGTTCTCCTCATCTTCGTCCTCGTCACCGGATATTTGATGCTGACTGCTGAGAAATTCAGAAATTTGTATCCTATCACCATCGCTGAGCAAATATATCTTCGTACCTTTGCTGACATTCCTTGAAGGAGCCGTCGTCATAGGTGCTGTCACAGCCTTTTTGTGGTGCTGTTTCTGCAGTACAGTTTATTACCCTAACAAATTAATAGAACTACTCGACTATTGACATAGCTGATTTAATAGTCAAGTTTTTACAATAAAAACAGAGAATTCGCGTTTAATGAAATTTAAAATTCGGTAATCTATGTCTGCTCAGATGAAACCATTACTTTCGACTAATTTACTCGTACTTACATTACAAACATGAACTCTGCAAAGTCAGTTTAATTTCACTTCTAACAAGAAATACAAATATGGTAATTAATGAAGCATCAAATAAATATTTTACTGCCCAAACAACAACATCGACAATATTATTATTTTCAGTCCTGCTGATTCCGCACTCGACGCTGACTGGCTGTCATTTTAAGGCCGTAGTCCCACGTCTGCGCATTTAGAGTCAATGGTTTTTTCGAGAATTTTTTTCGATTCTACGCCACTTACGCTGTTAATATTTTGTTATCAATTTCTTTTTTTGTAGAAAATACATTCAAAATTAGAAAATTGCCACAGCTTGGAAGGAAACCCCTGTGGCAGCAAATGAATGAGAGAACATACAAGTGATATGCTCGTAGGTCCAACAGGGAGCACTCTCCTGTGATTGTAGGCCGACCCATCAGAGAGATGTAGAACCTAATGGATAAAGTCTGTGAAGGCTGGCATGCGTCACTGACGTCAGTCCTTTGCACTCCGTAAAGCACACGAAGGGGTGTCCGTGTTCTTTTATTTAAATCGCCACGTCACAGACAGTTGTACCAGTCTCTGTGTAAACAACGAGGCCACTGAGCAACAATCAGGGTATACATTAAAACAAAAAGTGCAGTTTCATTCAGGTATAGTTGCATTCAGGTATAGTAGAAGCCAACCTCGGGGAAGATCAGTTTGGATTCCATAGAAATGTTGGAACACGTGAGGAAATACTGACCTTACGACATATCTTAGAAGAAAGATTAAGGAAAGGCAAACCTACATTTCTAGCATTTGTAGACTTAGAGAGAGCTTTTGAAAATGTTGACTAGAATACTCTCTTTCAAATTCTGAAAGTGTCAGGGGTAAAATATAGGGAGGGAAAGGCTATTTACAATTTGTACAGAAAGTCGAGGGGCATGATAGGGAAGCAGTGGTTGGGAAGGGAGTGAGACATGGTTGTAGCCTATCCCCGATGTTATTCAATCTGTATATTGAGCAAGCAGTAAAGGAACATTGTAATTCCATCAGAGACAGAAAAGGACTTGGAAGAGCAGTTGAACGGAATGGACAGTGTCTTGAAAGGAGGATATAAGATGAACATCAACAAAAGCAAAACGAGGATTATGGAATGTAGTTGCATTAAGTCGGGTGATGCTGAGGGAATTAGATTAGGAAATGAGACACTTAAAGTAGTAAAGGAGTTTTGCTATTTGGGGAGCAAAATAACTGATAATGGTCGGAGTAGAGAAGATATAAAATGTAGACTGGCAATGGCAAGGAAAGGGTTTCTGGAGAAGAAAAATTTGTTAACATGGAGTATAGGTTTAAATGTCAGGAAGTCGTTTCTGAAAATATTTGTATGGAGTGTAGCCATGTATGGAAGTGAAACGTGGACGATAAATAGTTTACACAAGAAGAGAATAGAAGCTTTCGAAATGTGGTGCTACAGAAGAATGCTGAAGATTAGATGGGTAGATCACATAACTAATGAGGAGATACTGAATAGAACTGGGGAGAAGAGGAGCTTGTGGCACAACGTGACTGGAAGAAGGGATCGGTTGGTAGGACATGTTCTGAGACATCGAGGGATCACCAATTTAGTATTAGAGGGCAGCGTGGAGGGTAAAAATCGTAGAGGGAGACCAAGAGGTGAATACACTAAGCAGATTCAGAAGGATGTGGGTTGCAGTATGTACTCTGAGATGAAGAAGCTTGCACAGGATAGGGATGGACGGAGAGCTGCATCAAACCAGTCTCAGGACTTAAGACCACAACAACAACAACAACATAGTTGCACTAGCATTATAATACAAGAGTTTTCATTATGAGATATTTTTTTAAACTCCGCAGGGTGAACGGTTTCCACCGTCATTTCACTCGAATTGCTTGCCAATGAATCAGTGTCATTATCGAAATCATTGTCGTAAAAATTTTTGACACTTTCCTTTTCACTTGGAAATTACAATAATATCAATACAATCTCTTCCTCAGAGCCGGCCGTTTTGGCCGAGCGGTTCTAGGCACTTCAGTCAGGAACCGCGCGACTGTTACGGTCGCAGGTTCGAATCCTGCCTCGGGCATGAATGTGAGTGATGTCCTTAGGCTAGTTAGGTTTAAGTAGTTCTAGGGGATTGATGACCTCAGATATTAATTCCTATAGTGCTCAGAGCCATTTTAACCATCTTCCTCAGAAAGGACTGTGCGTGAAGAACTAGTATGTTAGAGCTACCTAAATTGATGTTGAATGAGGCTCGACATCAGAACGGCTGACCAAATTCGCAATGGAGAGCCCCACCCGTCGTTGGAGTAGAAAGGATTAAATGGTGCAATGTCAGACGGTACCTCAGAGTAAACGGTGCAGAATTATCGCAGTCAGGGCACTGAGGTCATCTTAGCTTTGGTCTGTTTTCTTTGAAACAGTATTCGATTACACTTGTAAGGCACGGTGCCGAACAGTGTCTTCCACTAACAGTGCCTTCCGTTTAGGCTTTATGGTACTGTAATTCATTTTGTAATGTAGATCGGTCATTAAGGAAGTAGCTTTGACGATATATTCTTAACTGCCGTCTTTATTGCGCCTCACACGTCTCGATTAGCTAGTACGCTAGTAATTCCATTATATTTGCTGCAGGACGATAACTGTTTTATTATCATTTTCAATACGGGCGTTCCTGCTTTATTGCAGTCCTAAGCAGATAAACACAAACCCTTCTTCCCCTCTCCTCTGTTGATTATTTTTTGTACTTTACAGCTGATATAGGTCCTTGTAAATAGGACTACTCCGTTTATTTCTTTCGGCATCGTTGTTTGCGGCGTCGTTAAACCAATTACTGGGCACGAAGACTGTATGAATCACGCGTAAATACGAACCAATGCGATGACCACGCCGGTGTTAGTAGCCATGGTACATCTATCATGTGTTCGGTAGGCGGATGTTTTTCTTATGTAGATAGGGAACTGGTGTGTATGAACAATCGGTTACACGACCCGCATCTCACTCCAGCCATCTCATATGAGCTGCTTATTTCTGTGCTGTCCCTGGAATGCGTAGACAAATCTGCAAAGTGTTTCTTTAGGCTGTAGTTTGTAGCTTTCTCTTTTCTCCATTTGTCACACTGCGACTTGTTTAGAAATGCAATCAGGCACATTAATGGAAGGGGGAAGTCGAAATTTTATAACCAGGGTTATTCCACATTTAACAAAGAAAATGTATCGTGCGCCTCACTCATCACAGAAACGTGTCTGCAAAAAACAAAAACTCAGTTTACTTTTAATTGCTTCGATAATTTATTACCTGCAATTAATTTCAGTTAAAGAGGGCACTTCAACTGACATGTGACAACAGAGCCAAGATAAATATATTCCGACTGTCAGCAATTTGTCGGAAATGTTTATTTTGTGACTACGTTGTGCCCAGACGGCCATTCGCTGTGATCGAGAATAAAATGAGTTAAATGTGTTTCCGCCTTCTATTGTTGTGATAATTATTACATAAATGTTCAAATCGAGCATTATTAATTTCACCGCAGATGTTTCGTGTTCGATGGACAATGTGTGGCACTTTCTCCTTGTAATTCCTTGTAATTCCTTCACCAGGGAAGACGAATGGAATATTCCAGAATTTGAAACACGAACATCTGCTAGCATGAATTTCTTAGAAGTAGATACCTTAGGGGTTGCGAAGCAACTCAAATCGCTTAATACGGGCAAGTCTTCAGGTCCAGATTGTATACCGATTAGGTTCCTTTCAGATTACGCTGATACTATAGCTCCCTACTTAGCTCTCATATACAACCGCTCGCTCACCGATAGATCTGTACCTACAGATTGGAAAATTGCGCAGGTCGCACCAGTGTTCAAGAAGCGTAGTAGGAGTAATCCATTTAACTACAGACCTATATCATTGACGTCGGTTTGCAGTAGGGTTTTGGAGCATATACTGTATTCAAACATTATGAATCACCTCGAAGGGAACGATCTATTGACACGTAATCAGCATGGCTTCAGAAAACATCGCTCTTGTGCAACGCAGCTAGCTCTTTATTCGCACGAAGTAATGGCCGCTATCTACAGGGGATCTCAAGTTGATTCCGTATTTCTAGATTTCCGGAAAGCTTTTGACACCGTTCCTCACAAGCGACTTCTAATCTAGCTGCGGAGCTATGGGGTATCGTCTCAGTTGTGCGACTGGATTCGTGATTTTCTGTCAGGAAGGTCGCAGTTCGTAGTAATAGACGGCAAATCATCGAGTAAAACTGAAGTGATATCAGGTGTTCCCCAGGGAAGCGTCCTGGGACCTATACTGTTCCTGATTTATATAAATGACCTGGGTGACAATCTGAGCAGTTCTCTTAGACTGTTCGCAGATGATGCTGTAATTTACCGTCTAGTAAGGTCATCCGAAGACCAGTATCAGCTGCAAAGCGATTTAGAAAAGATTGCTGTATGGTGTGTCAGATGGCAGTTGACGCTAAATAACGAAAAGTGTGAGATGATCCACATGAGTTCCAAAAGAAATCCGTTGGAATTCGATTACTCGATAAATAGTACAATTCTCAAGGCTGTCAATTCAACTAAGTACCTGGGTGTTAAAATTACGAACAACTTCAGTTGGAAGGACCACATAGATAATATTGTCGGAAAGGCGAGCCAAAGGTTGCGTTTCATTGGCAGGACACTTAGCAGATGCAACAAGTCCACTAAAGAGACAGCTTACACTACACTCGTTCGTCCTCTGTTAGAATATTGCTGCGCGGTGTGGGATCCTTACCAGGTGGGATTGACGGAGGACATCGAAAGGGTGCAAAAAAGGGCAGCTCGTTTTGTATTATCGCGTTATAGGGGAGAGAGTGTGGCAGATATGATACACGAGTTGGGATGGAAGTCATTACAGCATAGACGTTTTCCGTCGCGGCGAGACCTTTTTACGAAATTTCAGTCACCAACTTTCTCTTCCGAATGCGAAAATATTTTGTTGAGCCCAACCTACATAGGTAGGAATGATCATCAAAATAAAATAAGAGAAATCAGAGCTCGAACAGAAAGGTTTAGGTGTTCGTTTTTCCCTCTCGCTGTTCGGGAGTGGAATAGTAGAGAGATAGTATGATTGTGGTTCGATGAACCCTCTGCCAAGCACTTAAATGTGAATTGCAGAGTAGTCATGTAGATGTAGATGTAGATGTACGGCTGCATCAAGAACACATACAACTAATTCCACCTCTGATTCTACAGTGGTAGAATACACGTCACTTTTTTCGGAGCCCAGGAAGGAATTCTAACTAAGTGAGGGCCATCAATGTACAGGTCTTCCTAATCTATCGACATATTCCTGAAAATGCTACTGCAACTTCGCATGCAGGGTACTTTAAAAAAAAATGGTTCAAATGGCTCTGAGCACTATGGGACTCAACTGATGTGGTCATTAGTCCCCTAGAACTTAGAACTACTTAAACCTAACTAACCTAAGGACATCACACACATCCATGCCCGAGGCAGGATTCGAACCTGCGACCGTAGCAGTCGCACGGTTCCGGACTCCGGCGCCTAGAACCCCGAGACCACCGCGGCCGGCGGTACTTTTTAACTTAACACAATTTTATACTTCGTAAACGTCGTATCGTACGAAATAATGTTCTACATGAAAAGCTAATATTTGTAAAGGAGACATCTCTGTGCTAAAACCGGTCACCTAAACACCCCTCCCACGTGCGAGGGGTTATGAGAGTCTTTCCGAAAGGGAACCACTGATTTATTGTATATTCTGACTCGACAACAAAAAAATACGTACTGTTTACTTAAAACATTATTTCAGTTACTGGTAGATGGTTCTGTAATCGACCAATAATAACAATGTCGTTTTTGCAGTGAAGATCCAACGCGTTTGATTCTAAATGTCATTTATGTTGTAAACTTAAATTTTTTTTTACTAACAGTTGATAGTATGTTCAAACGTTACTTGACTGCTGCAAATGTGACTGTACATAGAAATAATATGATTAGTCATTGACATTTCCGGCAAATAAGATGCTTGTATGGTACCATAACATTTTCTTCCGTGCGCGGTTGTTTGTGGTGAGTCCACAGACCATCGGAACGCTTGATTTGTGTGGCCCCCTCCGAGACCCGCCATCAAGGTGACTGATTTAGGTGTGTGTTTCCCCTAAATCCCGTGACTTTCGCGCTGGCCGCTATGGGGCTACCGGCGAGATACAAACCACAACCACTGTAAGAAGATAAAATGTCCATGCACTAGTTGTGACAGGCACACCTGCCATGAATATTAACCGAAATCGAGCACCTCAATAGTGAGAGGGAAGTCAACTCACAGGTGTTAAGCATCCTATTGGTAAGAGTAAAGAGGAATCACTGAATTCTAACACCCCCAATAGGTGAGAGGCAAGGAGACTAACTAAAATGAAGCATCCCGATAGAAACAGAAAAGTATTACATCCACGTCGTTGATCCTGCACCACGCTAAATATAGTTTCTAACGTGACATTTAAACGGTTATCGATATTGTAAAGTACAATCAAATTTGCAGACACTGGAGTAAATTTCAAAAGTATATACCAACCGTTCGAACACAAAGGTCTTCATTTTCATCGCAAATGAAATACAGAATCAAATATGTCGATTCTTAATTGCAAAAACACGCACACTTTATATTTTTCGATTACAGCGCCATCTGCCACGAATGTAAAAAAATACTTTGATTAAATCATACATATTTTTTGTCATAGAATGCGAATATGCAAATCTCGATATATTACGTTGATTCCGTCCACGCAGGAGGGGTGGTTAGGACGTGGCCAGTTGTAGCACAGCGTTATTTATCTTACTGCGACTAGTTAGTTTTTACATAGGCCGACTAAGAATATTTAGATCATTATTCGACAATTTACTATTGGACATAACGTACTGTTACAACAACTAACAGTTTACCGGTGTGTGTTCCCCTTATTGATACCGACCTTCCTAGCAGTACTGCGACCTTGGAGGCCAACCACATTTCCTTGACCTATTGAACTCACCTGACCTGAACTCTATTGCAGTTACCAGTACGCTGCACTCCGACATGTGAATTTTGCCTAATTAACTTTTCCACTAGAGCCCGCTTAAGGATTTGAACCAGACTTACAATTAAAGAGAAACTAATTGTGGTAAACATTCTCTCCTCAAGCGGTTGTGCATTTGTATCTAAACCAAAGCGAAGTCAAAGATGGCGCTTATCAGAACTCCTGGAATATGCTCAACCACTATTGCCCCGATGTCAGAAACACAAGACCATTCACGAAACTTCACTCGTGTAAGAATTTATGTTAAGTAAATGCCACAACACAATCTATCTCGCAGAGAAGCTTTTTATACTTTTCCATACGAGACTCTCCGCAACTTTTCAGGATAACTTTGAAGGCTGGAAATAATTGGAGATTTTCCAGGCGACAGATTCCACTAAATTACAAGTCACCGCCAAACCGATCAGTTTACCAACTATCAACTCTGCTTTCAAATATATTTTACTGACCTAGTGACAAACTCTGAACAATACTTTAATATATATTCAGAATTCTCTAGTGTCGCCCACAATACTTGAGCGGCCCTCGATACTTGAGAGGCTAACAGCTAACCAGTACATCTCACTAAACCTACCATCGTGCTCATGAGTGATATGTCGCACCTTACAACACATGCATAAAGTTCGCTGACAGTGCGATTTTACTGGCACAACGTACAGCAGAGTTCGAGCCTTAGCAAAGCGTATGGTGGAATCACAATAGAGCGACGTTTGGCGCGGGACTGTTTGGTCCAACCTCTGACCCGCGTCTTGGCTAACAATGATGTGCCGCTCCGCTGCTCCTGATTCTTGATGACAGTGATGTCAGACACTACAGTTTACCAACTATTAACTCTGCTTCTAAATATATTATTCCATATGGTTTATTGACCTAGAGACAAACTCTGAACAGTACTTTAATAAATATTCAGAAATTTTTAGTGTTGCCCACAATAACATCTACCGTAATTTTTTCCTTGGGCTGGGCCCGCTGGTGGACTCGTACACGGGAACCACAACGAAGCGATATCAAACCTTGGAAACTAAAACTTATTTTGGTTTCTTTTTAAGTATTCCTGCACCGGTAGCTCCACTTTCCATAACCCGCTCGTTTAGCCGCCATGCTAACTGGCAATATTTGGGGCAGCCAGCCTCACCCTCCCTCACACGCGCAATCAGAGGTCCTCAGACGGCAGTCGCCGCAAAGTAAATCCTGATAGGCTAGCTGAATAAAAACTAAAATACGCTACAATAGTTATGCTGATTTCACAATTTCAGTGATGATTAAATACTGAATCAATTAACTTATTTCTGAAAAATGACTATTCTTAAAAAAAAAAGTGTGTGAAATCTTATGGGACTTAACTGCTAAGGTCATCAGTCCCTAAGCTTACGCACTACTTAACCGAAATTATCCTAAGGACAAACACACACACACACCCACGCTCGAGGAAGGACTCGAACATCCGCCGGGATCAGCGGCACAGTTCATGACTGCTGCGCTCAGACCGCTCGGCTAATCCCGCGCGGAACCTTTCCTTCATTTACTATGCATAATTGTTTGAGTCATCTATATCAACTGAAACATCCGTAGCGTTATTGCAACACACTGCCATATCTTAACCAATTACGTATTACTCGTGGTTAGTCCTCACTCTTTAATGCATTTTCAACACCTAGTTGCTTAAAGGAATGTATCTGATTTTCATTCTGTTGTAATAACTTGCATTGAAATTTTGAACATATTGTATTATTAACTTGAGCTTATGCTGTGTTATCACAGCACACTGTCACATCCCAAACAATACTTCGCATTTTAAGTGGACACTCAGTATGCGTTTTCAAAAATTAATTGCTGAAAAGAATGTATTTGCTTGTCGCTCTGTTATAATAGCTGACATTGAATATTTTTACACTCTGAATCTCTATAAGTCTATTCAAACAACTTCTGTAATTATTACTCATATGTGAAATGAGAACAAGAAGCTTTTCACGCCATATTCAACAACTATTACGCATACCCCTGGAATATGGGTAAATCGTGTTTTGAATAGCAACGTTATTGAATCTGTTCAGCAGCTTATTTATTTTACTTCAAAGTGCATGTCACGTTTCGTGTTTTGCATCGAGTCTCTGCTGTGTCGACTGAATGTACAAAAACATGAACAATATTACTTTATTTAAATACGGAGAACAGGACTAATCAACTTACAGACAGACTCTCCTTGTAACGTTCCCTGGCAGCACACACACTATTAATAAAATGAAATGACATTTAATTGTACGATGTACGGCGATATGAAGCAATTCTTATGCACTGTAATTGTTTAACAAAAAATGTTATTTAATTTTGTGTAAAGGACGTTGGTTATTATTGTAATATTTTCTGTAATAATATTCTCGATGTATTTACGATTGTAATATTTCTATACTCATAATCTAATTACGAGATATGTTAATATCTGAGATGAAAAAATGTAAAATATAGCCACAGATGAAAATAATGTTGTAAGATTACAAAGAGATATTCAAAATCAGCAGTAGTATAAAAAGCGCTACATAATGTGTATTCTTTGTCGTCTTCCTCTAGAGCTGAGAGAGAGAGGAACCTGTGACGTGGAATTATATGAATGAGTAGACTTCGTTTGTCTGTATCTATCCTTAGCCGCCATTAGAGGAGAAATCATCAAGGTGTGTAATTTTGAGTATTTTTATGGTATAAATACATTATAATTTATCAAAGTTGTGTATTACTAATGTAAATTACCTTGCCCATGTCATCTATAATATTTCTTTAAAGAATTTTCAGCACTTTTAGCGATTATCGTTGATGTTGCTGGGCTGTGCCGCGACCCAACGATTTGCAGCGGCGGCACATTAAAAAAATTGTTCCACCATAAAATTAACCAAACCCGTAAATCGGGAGCAGGTAAAATTAGCAGTGAGTTACGAAATATTTTTCTTTTACAGCGATCCTGAGGCTGACTGAATTTATTACTGGTTTTACACTTGTGCATTCATAGGCGGATAATTAACGTTGAAGTTGTTAATCTGTTGGTTCTTTGCATTTCTAAAGAAAATAACGTAAACGTATAGTGAAGTGTCAATGATAATTAAACGTTCAGGTCGGCTTGGCAATATTTAACAATTTTATGCTAACAGAGACAGTCTTGTGTTCCATAGCTAACGCCGGGAAAGAATTCAGTAAATTTTTAAAAAAATCCACTGCATCTAGAAAATGTGTGCCAAGGCCGAAATACGTAAAAAAAATAATTTAAATAAGTTTCAAATAAATGTTATTAATCAGTTAGTTTAAATTTATCAGCATTTTAAAAGTGCTTAATCCTGTCTAAATGATTTTTTATTACCACACGTAAATAAAGGGTTCTGCAACAAAGTTCGTACTGAAAGAGTAAATAACATAAATATTTAAAGTCATTTCTCGCCCATTTTCATTTTCATCCATTTTCATTTTTTACATAATAAAAATACTTCCTTTATTTTTTTTTACATCAAATCCTCCACAAACTGAAGAACGATTTATGATCCAATAGGCCCACAGCCATGCAGGTATCTTCTAGAGACATTACGTAACAAGATCCAGAATACTGCAGTCTGCAATAGAGAATGGATGGACATAAACAACTATGCAGAGGCACATCGATTGCAAAGATCATACACACATTCCAGAATGATAACATCAGAACACCGTAACAACTGTAAACGTGTAGCATCTTAACTGTCACTACTGTTGCTCTATAAAATCTGACGCAAAACGTTAAATTATCAAAATTACAAGAAATGAAGATTAACAACAGAAGAAAACCGCAGAACAATTTAAGCATAAAAGTCTTAAATCAATACCATGTTATAAAATAGAGTGACAGCAACCACTGAAGATATATGCACGTAAGTACCAAAGTGGTACATTCGAAAATGCTATTAGCCAACATTGTAATAATATAAAAAGTATCATGTAACTTTCATAAATGCTCTGAACACGGCAATCTAGCTGAAACGGATACAATAAATACATCATTAAAATACTAAAGGAGCAATTTGATTTTATTACCTAATTCAAAATAATTATAAATTCATGTAAGACACTGCTGAGAACCTCAATAATTCGCAGGGTCAAAACAGCCACGTACCAAATACTCATGTTTCTCAAGCGCAAGGCGATACTAACCCAACAGTGTCAACGTACCAGAAATTCTACAATTATTAGGCGACAGCAGTAATTTTTTTTGGAAAAATTTATGAATGTGGACAAAGGAATTATACTAGCAAGGTGTTGCTGAGGAATGACTGTGGAAAACGTGACTCATATTAAAGTTCTGATTACTTCTTTCATTAATAATTTATAAAATCGGTAATCTAATTTAGCGGTCGTTTGAAAGATTAGATACGTCACAACGATCCAGAGAAAGGAGAGAACTGTCTTCCCGATTTGTTGTTAAATACAATATTTAAGAAATTTCCGAAAACAGCGGAGAAATTTTTTCAAATGTTTTGGACCATTTGATCAAGACAGGGGATATTTGAATAATTCGATATAAAAATGGCACGAAGCCATCTAACAAAGTTACTCCCAATCCACTCTGTTTCCCTTTCTTTGTGTGTGTCCATTAATCTCTGAATGCAGATCCACCCCGCACCTCTTACAGACAGGGTGACATCTGTTACGACTCCTCGGTAACGTTGGCACTGGGGCGCGGTGCAGGATATGATTTCCTACGGCACTCCTGTAGGACTGAAGTTATAAAAAGGAACAATCTGATTGTATTCTCGGTCTCTTGCAACTCGAGGCATACGTGCACATCACGTACGTTCTGTCGACGTCACTCTATCACCGAAGATTCTTCTAGACAGCGAAACTTTCGTAGAAAAGAAAATCTAGCCAGGTCGGTATCCGTCCGTGTGTGGCACGTTGCCTCGACGCCCGTTTTAGAAAGCACCATTTTGGTATGGTTAATTCACAGCGGCACGTATCTCCATGCTAGTGTACTGAACATCTTAATGAAATAGATTTCTTGATGATGCAACAGAGTCTGTGGACAGTTTATTTTTTATTGTGCTAAAGATCGTTTAATTTAGCTAGATACTTACTCTAGTTTCCGATAAGGCATTATGGACTTGTATTAGTCAGCGGCACCCACTGCAAAACGACAGTCAACACATTTCTATAATGGACTGCAATTAGCGCATCCGTCTGTATGGCCGAAGAAAAATGTTGTGTCGTGTTAGAGACTGAAATATTTTTCATTTCTGTCACTTTAAAAAGTTTGTAAATTTGGCTGTTCTGTTGTTCAAATTTCTTATCGCCTCTCGCATCCGAAGTGCGTGAAAGTTCTGCTGACACTAATTTCAACTCGTCGCGTAACTGTGTTGCGTTTTCTGAACATTGTTTAGGAACTGCACTAATTTCATCTCTAAGTAATTTCGTGGTGTCTGTATGGGTACTACATGTTTCTTGTGCAACGGATCTAATTTCTTCATTACGATGCCTAGCACTAACCATAACTTCTTCACGTAATTGTTCTTTAGCTTCGGCTGTAATCTGTTCAGTTGGCTGTTCAATAGAGGTGTCAACTTTTCCATTAATTTGTATTAAGTTCTCCTTAGTTTGTTTGATCGACCTGTCATATTTTTCATTCAACTGTTTGAGATTTTCATTGAGTTGTTTGTGGGATTCATTAATTTGTAGCAATACTGCCATAACTTGATCCAGCCAAAATTAGCGACTCTATTCACTGTACTGTGTGATGGTGCATCTGCATTTGTCACGTATTGTGTAAGCATATGGTCATTGTCTGATTCACAAAAAGGTTTGCTAATTGAATGTTCACTGTTGGTCATTACATCGGAATCAAAAAAATCTGACATATTTTGACTACAATGTTCATTTCCGTTAGAAACATTTATCTGTTCACAGTGTAAATTTTGCAAATCAGGTGTGTCAAACTCGGCAGCGTTCATTGTAACGGAACGTGCCGCGTCATCAATTGCCGTTAAATTAAGTTTGGATATAACTGAATGTGTTTGTTCATTATCTGGAATAAAATCATTACTAGTGATCGGCACGCACTGATTATCTGTAATTAGAGGATTATCACTATTACACTGACTGTCGCTAGTATTATCGGTCAAATTATTCGAGTCAGCTTTTTCACTCATCGCACATCGCGATGTACTGTTAGCAGTTTTGCGCTGCATTTTCACAAATCAAAGTTAAGCACAAAATGAAACAAAGACAAAGCAAAAATGGAACAAATACAATTACAACAAAGAGCAAAAAATTGCCGATGATCTGCGAAAGAAAGAGTGACAAATTAGTAAATGCGTTGCGCCAGATGGAAACTACAGTACATTTAAGTAAATAAGAGCAGATATATAACTGACTACCTCTCAGAAATTAAAAAAAAAAGTACGATCCTGGCTGGTTGTCGACAAGTATAACCTCCCCACAAAATAAATTCCGTAACCTCCCAACAGAAAAAAACAATAATTAATTACATCATTCACATTCAGCGTGACCAAATCACCCAACAGTGAAATTTGGAAACCTACCAATAATACAATGTGACTAATCTCACAATAAATAAATGTCGCTCAATTATAACCTTTCAATAATGACTGTAAATTGAAATTGGTAAATTTTAGACGTCAGCAGTGCTGAGTCATGGCCCTGAAAGATCATTCTGAATAAATAGAAAATTCTTACCTCAATAAGGTCGCCGGATAACGCATATATATCTGCTCCTATTAGAAATTTTTCTGGAACAGCCGAGTGCAATGCTGCCCGATGGATTTGTCACGTATGAAAAGAAACAACTGATTTTTCCTTTCAATAATCGGGATGACCAAGGATTGGAGAAATTAGTAAATTCTTTAAATTGATATGAATGGTTGTCAAAAGTTACTTTTTATGAGAAAGATTGTTACTAAGAGATTTTTAAAACATATACATGGGCCTTGATATAACAATACTACATATGAGCGAGTCTGCTTTTACCTTATCCTACAACGCTCAGGCTCCGCCATCGGTCCACCACGACCGGCCCAGCCCACACGATACACCAGAGAGCTAGCAACTACTTACTTCTACTGCTACACAGTTCCTACTGCAGTGAACACTGCCCTTTGGTCTGAGATTCTCTTATACCTTACATATCGAAGGCAGCGCGTGAGCAATCCCTCGAAATTACAAGTGGTCAAGTGCGCTAGCAATGAATTTCTTAATCATGGACTTCTTACAACTCTTATAGCAGAAGCGTACCGTAGACCTCTGGAGGAGCGAAGTGTTCCTAATGACAGGGAAAAACCGCAGGTCATTCCCGTTCTCAAAAAACAGGACGTTGAGCAGACGCACAAAACTGCAAGTCTTTACCTCTTATGTCTATATGTTGTAGAATCATGGAACATCTTTTTAACTCTCGTGTTATGACATTTTTGAGAGCGAAAATCACCTGCGTGGGAATCAACAGGGGTTCCTGAAACAACGACCGTGTGAAACACATCTCGCAGTACTCGTCGACCAGACACAGAAAGCATTAGACACGGACCACCAGATGGATGCCGTATTCCATCACTTCCAGAACGCGTTGGATACAGTTCTTCACTGTAGTCATATGAAAAAAATGCAAGACTAAGAAGTCTGCGTGACTGGTTTGAAGAGGCTGTAGAAAATGGAACGCAGCATGTCATTCTCAACGGAAAGAACTCCGGGCGTGCCCGAACGGAAAGACCTAGGAGATAACTTTGGAAGCTACGTCTGGCGTTTCACGGATGTTGCTGTTGTTTACAGAGAACTCTTAGCGCTAGAAAATTATAGTGAAATTCGGGAAGATCTTCTGTGGATCTACGCGTGATGCAAAGAGTGGCAACTGACCTTGGAGACATAAATAAGTAACGTATTCTGAATAAATAGGTAGAAAGACCCTTTACTGTGCACACGATATCAGAACGATCCCTGGAAACACGTCATTAAAATGGAAATATGAGCAGAGAGCGATTTGAAATGTAATGACTACATAAAATTAATCACCGGCATGGCAAACGCCAAACTGATATTCATTGGAAGAATTCTCAGGAAATGCCCGTAAACTATCAGCAAAAGAAGTAGGTTACAAGACACTCATTCGACTAACGTTTGAATACTGCTCATGATTGTGAGACCCGTGCGAGACAGGATTTATGGAGGAAACTGGGAAGGGCCCCGTGTTCGCATATTTCTTTACTGGGGTTTATTTATAATGTGCGAAAGCTTTAAGAAGATGCTGAGCCAACTTCAGTGGCAGAACACGCAAGAGAGAAGCGTTCTGTATAATGGCGTGGTTTACTGTTACATTTCCGACAGCGTACATTATTAGAAGAGTCAGCCAATATATTTGCTTCCTCCTATGTTTACGTCGTGGGAAGACCGTGATGTAACTAGAGAGGTTCAAGCCCACACAGAGGCTTACCAGACGTCGTTCTTCCCGTGGAACATACGCGACTGCAAAAGCGAAATGAGCAAGTCATACTGGTAAATAAAGTAGTTCTCCGGAGGGTGGTTTGCGGAGTGTACATAGATGTAGATGAAGGTGTGGCGATTTTCAAATATGTTTTTCGATGTCGGGAGTAACGAGAGATTAAAAGCCACTTCTTGTTGCGTAATACCAGGATTGTGTTCCAGTTTCAAGACTCATTTCTTGTATATCAACACAGTATTTCAGACATACAATAATTGTACCACATATAGGTTCAAATTCGTGTTCCCGTATGACGATACGTATATTATCAAGAAACCTCTATTTGAAATTGACCATAGGCTGAAAATGGATTGAAACGTAGAATAAATGTTGAAGTAAACGTTTAATTTGAGTGCAGTAAAGCAAACAGTTCAGAAAATACGTAGATGATGAAGCTTCAAATACGAGAAAACTGGTAAGCAAATTTAGGGTTATAATTTATGGAGCCATAATATAGACAACGATGACCTCCTTTCGTAATCTAACAAAAAAACAGTCTACATAGCAAAAATGTTTATTTTTACTTGTAACCGGTTTCAGTCATAGAAAGACCATAATCAGACCATGTTAAATGTGTTCGTATTCTCCTTACAGTTCACGAAACACGAAACATAAGAGTCAGATGGACGTGGTACCAAAATTTTGACCGCAAAACATACACTCTCGTTTCCAGATTTAAAAAAATCCGTGTACATCGCCTATCTGTGATGTACGCGGCGTTCTTTAGTGATGTGTTTCAGTGGTAGTGCGAAACGTTCGCTGCCGTCTACCGGAAGACTGACGCCTGCCCGCGCCAACTGTTGAGCCTGCCACTCACCCTACCCGTCAGCCACTGCCGCGCGCCGGGTTGTCTATCGATCCGGCTTTCGAAATCCGATGAGCCAGTCGGCCGCTCGCCGCTGTGCTGCGCCGCGCCTGCCGCGACGGTCTTCGGCCCGGAATCAGCAAACGCGATTTGCCGCGGACTGAGCGCCCGAAATTGCCTCTAGCCCACTGCGGCGGCTCTTCTGAATTGACTAAAGGGCTTCTATGGAAATTAGCTCCTACCGGACCGCCGGGCTGCAGAAAGCTTGCCCACGTGTTATCGTAGTGCAGTCCACTCTGATCCAAAATTCTCTCGCCGGATTCACTTCGCTAGAAATTCATACGAGACGCGGGAGGCAATGGCTTCGAGTATAAAGATTCAGCTACAGAAGCAAATCCATGTCCATCACTTCATCCAAATACAGACGCAATTACAAAACGTCTCCATTTCGACAAGAACAGTGTTGTTATTCGAGCGCGAAATACCACAAAGTTATCGGTATGACAGAATTATATTGCCTTATTTTCATTGCAGTCAGGCCATGAAACCATGTATTCCATATACTGTGATAACACAACCATCTCACTCCATATGTGGGACTACTATCCATCAAATACAATTTCAGTTTGTGTCCTAGGAGAGGAAAGATTTAACCGGGACTCAGCAACAAAGACGGTTAGAACGGAAATATATCTTGTACGGGGAAAGACTTACTGGATTCCAGAGGAACGTAGAAAAATGCGAAACAATAATAATCCCGCGACTTAGGTGATATATAAAAAAAGCAACACCAAATAGTTATCATTTCAATCCAGAAGCGTGCTGCTGGTTTTATTACTGGTTGGCTTGATGAACACACAAGTGTTGCGCAGATGTTTCGTGAACTCAGTTGGGAATTAGTGGGGGGAAGAAGAAGTTCATCTCGCGAAACAGTATGAAAATTTAGAGACCATGGCCAAGCTTATAACTGCGGAAAAGATATGCTGCCTGAGATACTATGCTAAGTGGACAAGCACACAGACAGACAGACTGTATCATCGCCAGTTACTGCAAGAAGGTAATTAATTCCACTTCTTGGCGTAGGCTTGGTATAATGCCATTACACCCTCAAATCAAATACTTCCACATCTGAAGTGTCCTACGATGCTCGTCAAGTGCAGCAATGGTATCTTCACGTCTAAAATACACACAGGATGATTTCAATATGAGGGAACGTTACTTATTTAACAGAATGAAATTACTTCACTTACTTTTTTTACAAGATATTCAGTAGTGCTTCAACTGAGCAAATACTGTTTTCGGCGGGGTGAAGATAATGCATCATGTTCTACACCGGGAAATGTAATCGTTGTTATTAACGTCCTGTTACTGATTCTTGTTTTCATTTTAATTAGATATGCTAGAGTTTACGTACAAAATGAAAATTTGATGAATGTTGCAATAATTTACAATCGGAACTACGGCTCCAGAAGCCTCTATAACAATCCACAGACTGTATTTACTATAATCAGCTACTAAATCGCATCTAAATATAATAAAAATATGTGATTAAAACACATAAACACAACCTAGACAAAAGGGAAACGAACTGCATAAACATAGTTTAGGGAGAAGAGAAGAAGTTGTTTTGAAGTTAATTTTATATCGATGTAGGACTTAAACTACGCATTTTTGTAGCGGCACTGGCCAAGCTTGTGCAATCTTTACATTCATCACAATGTAGTCATACATGGTGCTGGAAAATGATGGAACCATACCGAAAGGCTATGTGCAACAAGAGGAAGATGAAAAGTTAACAATTCGAAAATAAAATATTATCAGTTTAAATACAATTAGTTATCATGATAAGTGATGATTTTGAGTACTAAACACATACAAGTTTGTTGATATTCGTATACAAGTATAGTTACAGGTCTCTGATTGTGAATGATAATTCAAATTTTTCACCTAAATGAAATTGTTATGTTCCTAGAAATGTGCACGTATTCGAGAACAAAGCACTTGAGTCACTACTGTCATAATTTAAAAAGTAATAATACAGTGGATCCAAAAGTGCTACTACGGAAAAGATTTAATGGTTAAGCAGGAATTGTTGATGACCAAAGTTTCATAGTAGTACCAAACTATGCAAGTATAATAGACGTTAAAAATAATATTTCCATATCTAAACTGTATAGCTGACACTTTCTCCAGTAGCTTATACCTTCATATCACCAGTACATGACACTCACAGTATGTACAGAACACTGTCTGATGTCAAAAGGCTGACATCCACTGCAATGTGGGAACAGTCTTGACTTGAGAAGTACCAACTTGGTGATTAATCACTTTTGCTTGTTACAACAACTCACAACTTGCTTAGTCGGTGCCATGATTAAACTTTCTTACATCTGCACGTGTGAACTAATCCGCACCCCCTGTAGCTGCATATACAGAATACTATTTAAGATCCACTAGCTGACACCCACTGGTACATACTACCTGAGTTCCGAATGCATGTTTTTTTGGAACAGTCTTTATCGCCGAGTTGCCTGCTTAGTGCATTATTTTTTTTCATGTTTCCAACTGTAACTTGACATGAGTGAAACACCAGGAAATAAGAGTCTTAAGCACTGAAGTACATCAGCTGCTTCAAACTGAGGGAGCTATCGAAAACGTGATGGCCATAGTAAGTGCTAGTAGCTGTACAGAGTTCCCACAACATGAGATATAAAAGATCTGGAAGATATCTATTTTGAAGGCAGGTGGGTCCATCCTGTAAACTGGTTGAAGATGTGAAGCTTGGTTATTTAAACAGATCTTGGAGAGTGAAAAGAACGTATCCCTATTAGTATACGTCAGCTCATAGAAAATATCCAGAGTTTAAGCTGGATACTACATTTAAAGATAGGAAACCTTACAACAACTGGACGGAATTGTTTTTGCATAGATACTTAGAAATTTCACAAGGAATTCCGGAGGAAATGATAATAATCATAATACAGTTCAGATGTACAAATACTTTATTTGAATTTGTACTGGTGTTACACGAAGTGTAGCCAAAACACGAATTAATTGCACGCTTCCAGTAGCTAGCGGTACTTCAGAGTGCTTATTTGTTTCTGAGCTTGCCTTCTTAGAAAAGTATTTTAGCCAAATGAATTTTCGAAACTCATAGCTAGAAAAAATTAGCTGACGTCTACGTGCTCATTTAGTGTGTTATTTTCTTACCATATACGCTTAGGAATGAAAATACTATTGGAGCTCTTAACCCTCACAATACCCAAGTGGGGGAGGGGAGGCGAGTGGCACTTTGTGCTCACCTTTTCAAAATATTTTAATTTAGTCAACTGGTTCATCCTTTAAAATTTTGAAAAGTATATTTTGCCTTTAATGACTTCTTCTATTATATTACATAAATATTTTAAAATTTTACAGTCAAATTTAGCCTAAAATTTATGTCTTAGCAATATATGTAACATTCCGCCCATGAGTGTCATATAGACCTATTAAATTTTCAGGTTAAGATCCTTACTTACTGTGGGTGACTTTTTTAAGAGCATGTTGTATGTAATAGTAAAAAAAACTAAGGAAATCTTTCATTTTCAATAGTTTGTTTTATATTTCCGTAAGGTGACTTCTTCTCTGTAGTACACATTATTGAGAGTGGATTGATGTTGTTTATAGTGTGCTAAAGGATATATCTGTGTCCAGACAGGTACTAACACATTTTTACATATTCAAAAAATGTATTATTATTGTAAGTGAACAACAATTAACGAATATCGTATTTTTGCAATTCTTTTTAGGATGGGCATAATACAGCCTCACCTCACAAGGTAATCGCGTTGTAGAAAATGCTTTGGTATCTTTTAAGCACCAATTTTGACTGATGTGCGTGTGTATATTTAAAATGACACTTGACATTAACAGCGCATTTTTTTAAGTTGATGTTCAAATTTTGCTAACGTTTTAGACGTGGGAAAGCACTGCGAAACTTGAAAAGTATCGTAATACATTTTTAGAGTTGGGTAATATTTCGTTTAAATGAAATAACATCGTTCCACTTGTAATCAACTTTATATTTTTTGTATTGCTCTCGTATGGTCACAGTAATTTTAGACTTGGAAACAGCATTGTGACGAAATTATCATAGAGCAATTTAGATGAGGAAAGTAATTAATTTGGGCTTCTACTGTGCCTTACAGCACAGAAATCGATCGTTTACTAGTGCTACTTAACCTGTAAGTTCGTGGTGTGAACATTGTGTCCTTGTGTGTGTGTGTGTGTGTGTGTGTGTGTGTGTGTGTGTGTGTGTGTGTGTGTGTATGAGTGTTTTGCTTATGTATTTTAGATGTGAAAATCCTGTAAGATAAGTGTTTTGGATAAATCTCCTTGGACACGGCACATAATAAATTTACATCAACTAGATCATTCTGAGCACAGCCAAGAGGTTGCTGCTGGGATTCACTGTGATTTCAAGTCATTTTATGGCATTCAGTGTCATATAAAACGCTATGCTGTGACTGCCTGTTTCATTTAACACTGCAGGAGGAAGATAGTGTGAATATGAGATCGGTGATGGAGGCAGTCAAGAGGCAGGGGAAAATTAAATAATGATGATGATTAGATTTAAAATGGATACGTTATAGAATGATGGTGTCATTACACCAGTATTTGAACAGCCAACACAAGCTCTTATATTTGAGATGAGTAGTATAACAAAATTCAATTTAAGAGCAAGGTGAGCCAGAAGCACCTTGCTGTTCTACTACAACTGCCACCTATTAGTAAAATGCAGTTAATGTGTACTCTTGACGTCTAAAACACGATCGTAGACACTCCCAGATCGCTATTTCCATATCTAAATTCTCTGCAACATTTATCAAAATACGTGAAGATATTGTTATTTCGATCGTAGACCTACTGTAGGCAATGTTTAATTGTACAAAGATTAAACTTTCACCCTGAAGCTTTTATAAATTTTTCAGTAATGTTTCACCTCGCCAAACACTATGGTGGTGGGGCCAGCAAAAGACAACGTTTCATATTTTATAAGAGAAAAATGTAATTTATGTTAATGTTTGGCAAATACACGTCTTTATTGCACGTGAGGCGTATGTTTATCTAATGACGTAATATTTTTTCTAACACCCTAACGCAACCGACAGTGCTAAAAATTATACATTTATTCGGGATAGTTAATGCGTTGTATGAAATAAAAGTATATATGCAGAATATACGAAATATGACACACAACATTGTCAAAGTAGTGATGGACAAGATCCCACTGAGAGAGGAAAGTTCGATATCTTGGAAATACTAAATTTGCACAAAAATAAATTCAATTACCAAATACGTAAAGTCTCGAGTGCGGAGGGATGTGTAAGAGAATCCTCTGAAAGATTCAGTGTGGAATACTGAACTACTGAAGGCCGTTAAGGATGTGGACACTGCGATAAGAAACACTAGAGTAGGCAGCTCAGTTGAAAAAGAATGGATATATCTAAAAACGGCAAACACAAATATTGAACCGTTGGGCCTTTGATTTATCTCTAGCGCTACGCGTGTGTCAGTAATTAGTCTTAGCTTGCTTTGCCGTGGCGCGATTGGCCACGTGAAGTTTAAAAGGAGCTGGCCACGACTGGCTTGTAGGTCGGTTTCAGTCAGGTTGGAGGGAGTTACGAGAACGTTAGAGAGAGGGAAGTACTCATGTGTAACGAGCTTGGTACGGCTACGGCGGTAGCAGCAGGCAGCTATCCCTAGAGCAGTGTGGTGTCTCTGCTGGTTTCGCGTGACGCGGAGAAGTCACAACTGAGAGTGGGCGTAGCAGAACTGGGGTTGCCAGCGTCCGCAGTGAAAGCCGTGGCTGTCCGTGGGTGGTGAGGCCTGGATGTGGTTGCGTTCTGTCCTGTGCAATCACATTGTATCTCCAACCGTCGCGCTGCTGTTACAGACGGCGTCCATTTTAGTGAAGGAGCCGTTTCACGTTCGGTCCTCCGAAACACAAAGTTGCTATCAGTTATTTTTATGATGGAGACCGTTAACTGTTGTGATTCCACTGCTTTACTTTTTTACCTTAGCAGTGCCCAAGTTCTGTTCTTCCTACACTGCTATGCATATTTAAATCAGTTCGTTGTCCCTGTAAAATACACTCCTGGAAATGGAAAAAAGAACACATTGACACCGGTGTGTCAGACCCACCATACTTGCTCCGGACACTGCCAGAGGGCTGTACAAGCAATGATCACACGCACGCCACAGCGGACACACCAGGAACCGCGGTGTTGGCCGTCGAATGGCGCTAGCTGCGCAGCATTTGTGCACCGCCGCCGTCAGTTGTCAGCCAGTTTGCCGTGGCATACGGAGCTCCATCGGAGTCTTTAACACTGATAGCATGCCGCGACAGCGTGGACGTGAACCGTATGTGCAGTTGACGGACTTTGAGCGAGACGTGAACCGTATGTGCAGTTGACGGACTTTGAGCGAGGGCGTATAGTGGGCATGCGGGAGGCTGGGTGGACGTTCCGCCAAATTGCTCAACACGTGGGGCGTGAGGTCTCCACTGTACATCGATGTTGTCGTCAGTGGTCGGCGGAAGGTGCACGTGCCCGTCGACCTGGGACCGGACCGCAGCGACGCACGGGTGCACGCCAAGACCGTAGGATCCTACGCAGTGCCGTAGGGGACCATACCGCCACTTCCCAGCAAATTAGGGACACTGTTGCTCCTGGGGTATCGGCGAGGACCATTCGCAACCGTCTCCATGAAGCTGGGCTACAGTCCCGCGCACCGTTAGGCCGTCTTCCGCTCACGCCCCAACATCGTGCAGCCCGCTTCCAGTGGTGTCGCGACAGGCGTGAATGGAGGGACGAATGGAGACGTGTCGTCTTCAGCGATGAGAGTCGCTTCTGTCTTGGTGCCAATGATGGTCGTATGCGTGTATGGCGCCGTGCAGGTGAGCGCCAAAATCAAGACTGCATACGACCGAGGCACACAGGGCCAACACCCGGCATCATGGAGTAGGGAGCGATCTCCTACACTGGCTGTAAACCTCTGGTGATCGTCGAGGGGACACTGAATAGGGCACGGTACATCCAAACCGTCATCGAACCAATCGCTCTACCATTCCTAGACCGGCAAGGGAACTTGCTGTTCCAACAGGACAATGAACGTCCGCATGTATCCCGTGCCACCCAACGTGCTCTAGAAGGTGTAAGTCAACTACCCAGGCCAGCAAGATCACCGGATCTGTCCCCCATTGAGCATGTTTGGGACTGGATGAATGGTTGTCTCACGCGGTCTGCACGTCCAGCACGAACGCTTGTCCAACTGAGGCGCCAGGTGGGAATGGCATGGCAAGCCGTTCCACAGGACTACATCCAGATCTCTACGATCGTCTCCATGGGAGAATAGCAGCCTGCATTGCTGCGAAAGGTGGATATACACTGTACTAGTGCCGACATTGTGCATGCTCTGTTGCCTGTGTCTATGTGCCTGTGGTTTTGTCAGTGTGATCATGTGATGTATCTGACCCCAGGAATGTGTCAATAAAGTTTCCTCTTCCTGGGACAATGAATTCATGGTGTTCTTATTTCAATTTCCAGGAGTGTAAGATCTTTACGGTCGTGCCCGGCACATACCAGTGACTGAATTGCATTCATTTTGCAAGGTGTCTTTATCAACATTGTGAATTTCAAATCCTTCTCCTGAACGTTACTGGTATTCGGTGTCGGTTAAGCCTCCTAATTGCCCAGTGCTGCTATAGCTTGTGTTGTGTACTTAAATATTAATGTGCTGTTAGTCTGCACTGCAGTTATTTAAAAAGGTATTTTAGATCCGACTGGTCATAATCAGTTTTTACGTTCATGTCTGAAAGCTGGTCTGTATGAGCCACAGTGTGAGTTAAGTGGTATTTACCGAAGTAATTGATTTCTCAGATCGGTTGATTCAGTGTTTGCTATCTTAAATTAGTGCTGCGGAAAAAGCTATAGGCTTCAAGAGCCACAGCACTTGTCTATAAATTTATTAATTTTTCCATATGTTGTACAGTGCAAATTGTTTGTCTGTGTCACGTCTCACAACAGTGGCATAGTGCAACAACATAACGTTTACGAGAAAGTGGTACCTTTAAAAAAATTTTAGTTCTAAAACATTTTGTTTTTAAGTTAGAGGATGTAGAGGGTACTGATTCAATTGGACCCAATAAGCCGCAGCATAGACAAACTGAAATTGCTATTTGAAGGATTATGTTTTTTCTATTTCTTTCCGAAATAAGTTTGTTCAGATAACGCAAAATTGTGTCTCACTTAAAGTCCCCGTGACAAGGAACTGGTTGTATCCTTCTGTGTGTCCGCAGCTCGTGGTCGTGCGGTAGCGTTCTCGCTTCCCGCGCCCGAGTTCCCGGGTTCGATTCCCGGCGTGGTCAGGGATTTTCTCATCCTCGTGATGACCGGGTGTTGTGTGATGTCCTTAGGTTAGTTAGGTTTATGTAGTTCTAAGTTCTAGGGGACTGATGACCATAGATGTTAATTCCCATAGTGCTCAGAGCCATTTGAAGCATTTTGTATCCTCGTAATGCTTCTTTTCTTATGAATCTGAATTTTAAGATTAATGGGGATACAATTTTTCTTAAGGATTTACGTTTTTCGTTATTGTAGGTGTTATATGTCACAGGGCAATTGTCGCTGACTCCAATGTATAAATCTCACGTTTTGTCAGTTCTAGTTCTTTTTTTAATGTGACATTTTATTTAAATGAAGTTTTCTGGCAAAGAATTGGTTGACTAGTCTTCAACATCTATGCTAATATCACTGTGCCATGCTGTTATGCTATTATGTTGAGGTAAATGAAGGAAGTAAAAAGGGTATTGTTTTCCTGTTTCCTTAAATAGGTTTGATCCTTCTACTCCTGCAGCCATGTGCTCTGCAAGCACCTATCATTAGTAGCTGAGTGTGGTTGTGATTTCGCTGGGGTAAGGATACAAATTACACACTCGTGGTTCAAAAATGGCTCTGAGCACTATGGGACTTAACTTCTGAGGTCATCAGTCCCCTAGAACTTAGAACTAATTAAACCTAACTAACCTAAGGACTTCACACACATCCATGCTCGAGGCAGGATTCGAACCTGCGACCGACACACTCGTGGTATCATAGCGTTTAGTACAGTTATGCTAGTGTGCTGCTTGTTTGAAATTTCGATACGAATGTCATGCTGTTGTGGTTGTTGTGTTTCAGCATCGATTTCCCAGAAGTCACTAGTGTGGCAAGCCACGGGAAACGGCGCGTGCAGTATGAGCTGCATATTCGTGAACAAAACGTGGAGGGCAGCATAACTGAACTTTGCGACAACCGTGTGCAGCTTTCTTAGCCGCAGTAAACATTTCCATGGAGTCAGTGAGTGACGTGAATAACGATGTTGAAGTCTGCAAGAGTTCACTGGATGAGCTTCAGAATGATGTATCAGGATTTGAGATAGCCTGCCGTACTCGAAGGCAGCTTTCCCGAGTACAGGCCATTTTGGACCACGTCGCTAATACAGTTCCTGACATACGCAGTGGTTGTAAAGACCCTTGACAGTAGTCCTAAATACAACGGTTACAGGGTATATTATTCCTAAGTTGACGAGTTGAGGAACAGAGTGTCGAGATTAATAGAAGTGAGAGCAGACGTTAACTAAGTATTAGTCCGTTCGGTAACTTACCGAATCTATAGATGCCATTGTTAAAGGAGTGCCACGTTAGTTCGTAGATAGCACTAATCAGTTGACTGAATTGTTCCGGCTGTTGGTTAGGTTACATGAACAGGCTAATGTGTTAAGGTTGATCGTAGGATGATTTTAAAATTAACTCATCCATCTGGGTTGAATTATTGTGGAATCGTTGGCAGATACTTTGTGGGATTTCCACAGGGCACTGTTAAGTAAATGCGTGGGTATTCGAGAAAGGAAAGATTTGATAGACCATCAAGTATACAGGGTGCAAGGCAAGGGTGAATCTTTGGCTCACTTCTTTAATGAAATATTCCTCGGCATACTGGCGTTGTGTGCTGAGATCTCTGAAGAACATTCATCGGGTAACATGTTAGAGTGTTTTGCCGATTTAGAGAAGCTTTTCGTTGGAATGGAGTATATTTGTTGTTACAGTGATCGTAAACGGTGTGAACTGAATCTGAACAATGACCTGGGCTTAGGGAATAACGTGAAGTCGGAGATAGTCAGTCACGGCCTGCTACTAGGGCTGGCTGCTACTGTTGCGGCAAGCCTGGACATTTCACCCAAGAGTGTCCATACCTAGAAGTGAGCGAACGAAGAGATGATGCCAGAAGCAAGGGTGCGACTTCCCTCTCTACCATATTGTTGTAGGGTACGCGCCTTGGATGGTGGAAAGCTACCCTACTCATGTACGATGTTAGGGACTGAACTGGTGTGTGATCTGATGGATTCCGGGACTAACGGATCTCATCTGGAATATGACTGGTGCAAATGTTGTCAGTAATTTTCCAATTTTCCAGAAATAAATAGAAATAGCAAGGCGTATGTGGCAGCGAATGAGTAAAGCCTTAATGTAGTTGGTTATTTGCGTTTCAGATTGAGCATCCAGGATTTTTAGTGCCTGCATGCCTGTTTGGAAGTTAAAAATGTAGCTGTGAAGCTTATTCTGGGTTGTGATTTCTTTTAGTTTACCCAGTGCTTGGTAGATTAGGCTGGTGGTCGTTTTCATTTTAAATTTAGGACAGAGAAGAATTTGGAATTTTCTGTGGCATTGATTTGAGAGTTTATAAAGTGAGTGCCCAGCAGGCAGAGATTGATCATAGTCACGTAGCGGAAGTCCGAACCACACATTTAATGGCAGTGTTAGATAAATTCCCGGAACTGTTAACTGACAGGTTGGGAGTAACTAACAATAAAATACCAGATCCAGCTCATTGATCAGCACTCCCTACAAGTTGTCACCTCGTAAGATGCAACAATTGCTTAAAATCATCGGCTGGTTGCTTGACGAAGGAGTCATTCCTCCTTGTGTCTCACCCAATGCTGCGCCTACATTGCTCGTTCCCAGGCGTTTAGACCTGTTGTTGATGACAGGGTGTTAAATCACAAGGTCGTCCTTAAGTCTGTCTCACTACCGGAATTACACCCCACTTTAGCGCCGTTTGCGGGAGCTAAGATTTTCACGGTCTTGGGTTCAAACCAGACATACTATCAGATACTTCTAGCAGAAAAGTCTAAGCCTGTAACAGCCTTCTGTAACGAGTACAAAGTATTTGAATTTAATATGATCCCCTTTGTGTTAGCCACAGCACGCCCAATGGATTCAGTCCTGGGAGATTTTAAGTTGAAGTTCGTCTATAAGTATCTTAATCATTCAGTCGTTTACAGCACCAGTTTTGCACAGCAAATTGACTACGTCCGCGATGTCTTCGGGAGTCTAGCGGAAACAGGTGTTACTGGTCCAGGAAGAAATATCCTTAGTGCTGTATACAGTGTCGTTGTATCGCTATCGATCACAGTAGGACATAGATTATTCATTCATTTCTGGTTCCTCAAGACTTTCGAAAGTTCATACCGAATTTCGCGCTGAATGCAGCTCCTATTAAGCAACTAAGTTCGAAGGGTAAAATTTTTGTATTTTGGTGAGTTGCAACAAGCTTCCTTTGAGTTGTTAAAACTGGTCATGAACACGGCACCACTGTTAGGGATCACTGATTTCAATTGCCCATTTATTGTTCAAACAGATATTTCCAATGTCGTGGTCGCAGGTGTTTTATTAGATGAGCGGGATGGGGGAGAAAGCCTTTAGCATACACCTTGCAGCCGAAACTAAATATCCTCTGTATCACTTGGAAGCGTTGACCATGATGTTTAGACTATACAAATTTACGCTACATAAATATAAGTTGTATTTGGAACATCGCTGGTTTCACTACGACAGCTAGGACCTGTTGGCTTGCACAAGCAAGAGTGCGCGAGGAGTACTGTTGGCAGTGAGGATCTTGGCATTCGAGTTCTGTGTTTACCACAGTAAATGGGGCAGAACCAATTCACCGACGCATCTAGCCGTATTTTCCAGGAAGACGAGGAGGTTGGTAACGTGTCTGAGGGTAACATCCAGTGTTTATGCAACATGGGAGTGCTGACCGAGATTCCATCCCTTTTTTCTACTCTCAATTGTAGCAGCAACGAGACGCCGAACATTAGCCCGGTTATAATAAGATGATAACTCGATGAATTATACCAATATATGCCCTGGAAGGGAGGTACTTTTGCTTCCTGTCCAAAAAGCGTGAGAAATCCAAGTTATGTGTACCACAGAACCTAATTCCCGGTGTAATTAGGTATTTACATCTGCCTTCGGATGGCGGGCATCTGGAGTTACATAAATCACGGTTGAAAGTGTGGGTGAAGTTAACCTGGAGACTGGGACGTTCGGAGGCTTGTCGCTGAGCACAGGGATAGCAAGGCAGTCAAACCTGACACAGGTACTACGAGGGATGTCCCGCAATTTACCTTTGAGTTCCAACTCACAGACAAACTTTATATCGATTACCTGGGTCCATTGTCCTGTACCGAGAGGGCATATCGCTTCTCCTTGGTCGTGGTTGAGGCCTTCACTAGATTTCTCTGGTTAATACGTAGCAGTGACACCACTGTCATTATTAACATCCATCACCTTCAGAAAATATTCGCTAACTTTGAACGAACAAAGACCATAGTCAGTGACAAAGCCAATACGTTCACATCTAAAGAATTCCCTCCATTCTGCTTTAACCATGGGGTAGTGCATACAACTATGACGGCTTACTATCTGCAGCCGTTTTTGTGGGAAGAATAAATCGTAGCCTGAAGTCAGCCCTCATTGCTTACTATTCAGTATCTCAGATTCGATAGGAGACGTTGAATTGGCTGTCTTTTGCCTTCAATAACGCTCATCACGAAGCCCATAAAACCATTCTCAGTCGCTCTGGAACGTGCTATTTGCGTCCAATAATATGACAGAAAGCAGCAGGGCCACAATTACCGAACATACACAGTTTGTCTTAAACAGTATTAATTAGGTAGCACAATTTAAATACCATGAAACAGATAAATTTCTCAAGCTAACCGGAGCACTCTAAAATTTTTAATTAAAACCCTGTTGAATTCTGCGTAATAAATGCATAAAATATTAAGAAAATTTCTGTTGGTGTAAATGCTTAACACAATCAAAACTTGCCAAACTCTGAACAAACAAGACTATCCTGTACAATTTGTCTTTTGCAGTGTAAGTTCATACCAAGGTATAAAATTAAGACATAACATAAGACACACAAATAACAACTTCTAAAACTTAAACGCTCGGCAACTATGACACCGGACACAAGAACTTCTGACTAAGGAATAATCCAGTTGATACAAGGTAGGCACAGGTAGGCACTAGTTAAATAACAAACAACTGATAAAAAACAGCGCCTCAGCGTCTAAACATTCCCTGAGAACATACACACATGAAACCCCTCTTCATAAAAATAGAACTTCACAATCGGTATACAAGGTACAAATATGATATAAATGGCTTATAAGGGCATACAGAATAAATAAGGCGGAGCCCCAGCAACCTGAGTGGGCACAAATTAAGAGTACCCAGTTTTACAAACTTAAATTCATATTTAGAGTGAAAGAGGTATTCGCCAAGGAGGCGGAGGAACGCGCTACAAAGTTTAACGACCCGGCAAAGCCAGGAACCAAGAGAACAATAATATTCAACTTAAGGTCGAGATCGAGACAGAAGGCCAGCAACGTGGAGCCCGGTCTAACGAAACACCGTCGTCAAGGCCCGGTGCCACGTCCCACCGAACCGGTCGAAATACACTTCGCTCCGCACAACTGAAACATAATCAATTACAACAGCACACTTGCAATCACACACTCATGTTACATAAAAGAATAAAACATAACATCAAAACCCAAAACCGGGAAGCTCGCCAAAAAGCTTCTTTTAAACTCAACAATTAAGAATTCATATATATATATATATATATATATATATATGGAAATGTCACGTGGCTAGGCCCTCCCGTCGAATAGACTTGTCGGCTGCTACCAGTCTTTTGAGTTGACACCACTTCGACGACTAGCCTGTCAATAGGGGATGAAATGTTGATGATGACATCGCAACACCGAGTCCCTGAACGGAAAAAGTCTCCGACCCAGCCGGGAATAGAACGCAGTTCTCTTGGCATAACTGTCCGTCGCGCTGACCACTGATATATCTTTTTTTTTTAATCTCACTTGATCGTTATAGTTCGTTGCAAATGTTGGTGAAGGACGACCCCTGTCACCCGTTGAAGTTCGTTATTGATCCATTAAGTCAGGTTTTTTTTATTATTATAGTGGGCAGCTAACCGTCTGATCGATCAACCTGAGCTACCGTGCCGGGGTATCGGAGCGGACTCTATAAAAAAAGCAGACAATTGCGCCTGTTTAAATCAAAGAGCACCATAGGCCCAGGCGAACGGTTAATTCCAGGCGACACTGCGGCAAGTTCTTCTTCTCAACATAACCGTGTGGTGAGAAAAACCAAACACCACACCTCGTGCCGGAAAACAAAACCTTTCCGCCTTCTCTGGCCTCAGCGCTCTAGTAATAACATGAGCAATGAGCAAGCGCACCAAATAAGGGCCAACCTCCCGACCGTGCTGTACTCGCAACCGACGAATCACACAGTGAGAGCTGCTGCCTCGACGTTGCAGACCTAAATAGACGAACTCGCAATGAACAACTGACTCCAGGCCAGCCAAAGCGAAATCAGTGGCAAAGATGACACAACAGGATAGGGGTACCCGGGCCACCGCGCGAAGTATCATTCTCCTTTACATTAAATTCTCCTTTTGATCAAATTCCCTTACCTATGATCGCTCAATGATCTGATATCTGAAAGGGTGCAACCAGAGGAGATTAAGAGAAATGGGGGCCAGATGGAAAGAATATCAACTTGGTACATCGTCGGGGGAGTGCCGGCTACTACGAACTTAGGCATTCCGTGTCAGTTAGTCTAGAAGATGCAGTTTTCCTGAAATATTTCTGGGGTCAAAGACAAGGCATTCATGGTATAACTAGGAAATTGTAGCCCAAGTATGTAGAACTCTTTTTAGTAATTAAGATACTTAAGAGGGGCTCACCAGTCAACTTCTAGCTGAGGGATGTCAAAACAGGAGGAACGAATAGGCCAGACATGAGCCAGATGAAACTGCGGTACCAACGCCAGACATCCTCCAGCCGAGTGTCGAATCTTTGCCCTAGCTTGCTTTCCCGTGGCGCGATTGGACACATGCAGTTTAAAAGGAGGGAGCTAAGACCAACTCACAGGTCTGTTTTCAGCGAGGTTAGAAAAAATGCAAATGGTTCTAAGTGCTATGGGACTTAGCATCTGAGGTCATCAGTCCCCTAGACTTAGAACTACTTAAACCTAAGAACATCACACGCATCCATGCCCGAGGTAGGATTAGTACCTGCGACCGCTGCAGCCTCGTGGTTTCAGACTGAAGCGCCTAGAACCGCTCGGCCACTGCGGCTGGCTCAGAGAGGCTACAATAAGTTATGAGCGCTTTGTGGTTGCGGCACAGTTTCTCGCGCCACGCGAGTACTGCGGAAGGTGTGAGGCGGGGAGCGGGAAGGCCGTCCTGCCATATGATCACTTCGGCATGGTGCATATGGGCAGCGGAAATATTGCCCATCCGGAAAACCAGCCTTACGGTATACTGTATTTTATCGTTACTGACTAGTGTTTCGTTTCTCGTTTTTCGCCCGTAAAGCGCACCATCTCTTTCTCGTTAGTACATAACAATTTTCAGTTCCATATATCTGTATACTGTTTTGTTTTGTTTATTCTTTTGTCAAGAAGAATGTACAGTTTAATAACTGGTAAGCCATTAGCCACCGGAATTACATCTTCGGCTTCCACATTGTTTCCAGATCATATGAAGGGACAGACAATTCATCGTGAGGGTAGTGAATAAGGAAGTAAGGAATATTATATAATCACTTGATTTAGAAGCAAGGCAGGAAAGCAAAACAAGGTTATCTACTTGCTGCCTGTTATGCTGACGTATGTCTACGATCTGTTGCAAAATGTCGAGAAGGTGTAATTTCCACAGATATGAGCCGTTTGTGCTTCTGGTAAAAAGCGTCCAAGATATGGAGTACATAAGTTTCATTATCGTTACTTGTGTATACATGTATTAAGACACATCATACAATGTACCTGTGGACATCAGATTTCCACTGCAAGCTATAAACAGTCGAAAATCAGTCACAAATAACCATGTTTTAATTGGCTCGCCCTGATGAGAAAAAGCGTTTCAATTGTTGGATGCACATTATCAGCATTAATAAACTAATTATACAACAGGCTACAAGAATTTAAAAAAATGGTCGATGTTCTTACGAAAGTAGAAATATCCTGAAAGAGTGTGGTGATTTAATATATTTAATTTATAGAAATATACTGCTGACAAACGTAGATCTACTTTCATGCCAAATGTTTTTCGAACTCCTGCTCACAAGGCACACATGGCTAATTTGTGCATTCCCGTCACCCGCATTTTCCTCCGCTGCTGACAATACACTGACCATTGTGTTGTGCGACCGGTCAGTTGTTTATTTTTCTCAGTAACAACTATTTTATTTGCATTCACACATTGTCAGTTTGGCAAGCTGTACGTGAGTAACCAGCATCTGGCATGTGCTTATTAGTCCGCCTGAAGGAACGCTCACCATTATTTTAATACTGCTCAGATCAAGAGAAGGAATAACGTAAGTTTCCATTCCAGTCGCTCAGTGTTAAAAATACAATTGGTTACGAGGATTCAACCAAAATTCCCACAGAATTGGCAATTATTTCTGTGTGAGTTGTTAACCTTTTTCATTCAAAGCAGCATCACCATTTATGCATAACTGCCACATTTCTCTTGTTACATGTTTAATTGTACTTCCTTTGTCACAACGCAGTGTAATTTGCACAAACTCATCTCACAGTAGCTATTGCGACAGAACTCTGAAACACAGTGCCAAATTAAACAAGTCTTTGGCAATCACAGATATCAATAGCTTACGAGAAACCTCATAGTGTCGGTTCGCAGTAACACAAGAGAAGAAATTTCATGTTTATTATATACTACGAAACTCTTGTTCCGCTAGCTGTCGATAACTATTAAAAAATTAGTCACTCTACTGAAAAAAATAAAAAGGCAAGTATATATCGCCATAGACAGCAACATTCCGTGTAAATAATAGATTTCAGCTATGAGTCGTCCTTTGGAATATTTATTGGCAGATCTAGATTTCGGCTAGCAACTAGCCATTCTCAATGCTAAGAATACACCAGGTACATAGTTAGATGACGTCATAAAAAAGATGCATTTAATGGCATAACTTTCCGAATTTTGCGTGGCGTCTTACTAAAATGTGCATACTACATTAAGTACGACCATTAGCGAGATGATGAGCACTTCGCCGCGAAGCTGACATATAACGCTACAAGCAAAGTACAAATGAAATATCCATACCGAATATTTTCTTCAAAATCGTTTGAGAAATATTACAGAGGGCGCGCTCTTCGTTTCTGTCAGCGTAGAGCGTCGTCAACCGGCGCGTGCAAATACGTGTTCGCATCTCAATATGCGTTGGACCCGCGCGACATGTGCGGAACGTGGGCGTAACGCTGCAGTGTCGTGTCGTGTCTCATGTGCTATACGCGTCTCAATTTGCGCTTAGCGTTAGAAGCCAGTACTCCCGCGCGCCGTGCGTGGTACGGCTACAGCGGTCGCAGCGAACAGTTATCCCCGGAGCACTGCAGGTCCCTGTTGATTTGGTGTGACGCAGAGGAGTGACGCCTATGATTGAGTCAGCACGGTTAGGCCTGTTCGCGTAAAAGAAGAGAGATTGTCAGCGTTCGCAGTGGAAGCAGTTGCTGTTCATGGGCGGTTAGGCCTGGGTATGGCTGTGTCCTGCCCTGTGGCATCAAGCAGCGTCTCCAAACATGCTGCTCTCACAGATAGCGTCCATTCCAGCAGGTGAGCTGTATACTGTGCTCCGGAATACCAAACTGTTGACAGTTATTTTTCCGTTGGAAACCGTACCGTGCTGAGATTGCACTACTTTAATTTCTGGTCCAGCAGTGTCCAAGTTTAGCCTCTCCTGTACTGTAATGCATGTTTAAATCAGTTTACTCTGCTTTATAATGAGTTTTTCATGGTCGTGTCAGGTATGTATCATTTAAAATGATTTAGAGTGAAACCAGTGAAAAACGCTAAGCTCCTGTAGATCTGTTAGTGATTCTTCAACGACATTCAGTCTGCTAGGTGCCACTATCAAAACTAAAAATTTCAAATCTTTCTGCTGTACTCAATTGGTATTCGCTATTACTTAGGTTAGTTAAGCCTATTAATTGCAGTGCTGCTGTAAACTGCACTGTGGTTATCTAAAAGGTAATGGTAGAAACCGACTAGTCATAATTAATTTTATGTCCTTCTCTGAAAGTTGCTCTACATGACCCACTGTGCGAGCTGTGTGATATTTACCGAAATAATTGATTCCTGTAATCTTTTAGCTCACTGTTTCCTATCTTAAATTAGTGCTGCCTAAGAGGCTCACAGCTTCACATGTGTCACAGCCCTTGCTATAAATTTGTTGATATTTTTCTCATTGTTGTAGAGTAAACCAGGTTTTACTTTGTCACATCCAAGGCTACCTTGGGTGCTGCCACCATTGGGCACAGTCAGTGATGGCTACACTCTCTCAAGTGTGTTGCAGTACAACACAATGTTGATGAGAAAGCACATTCTTTTTTTGAAAAAAAACTTTTTAAATTATAAATCATGTTATTTTAAGTAAGAGGGTATAGAGGGTACTGAGTCTACTGGGCCCATCAGGCTGCAGAATAGATCTATTAAAATTGCTGTTTGAAGGATTTTTTATTTCCTTTTCCATTTTCCTCTAAAATAATAATATTGGTTGCTACCCACCATATATCGGAGATGCTGAGTCACGATAGGCACAGCGAAAAGACTCACGCAATTACAGCTTTCGGCTATTAAGGCCTTTGTCAGCAATAGACACACACACACACTTGCGCGCTCGCGCGCGCACGCACACACACACGCGCAAACGCTACTTGCACACATGTCTCCAGTCTCAGACGACTGAAACCACACTGCGAGCAGCTGCACCAGTGCATGACGGAAATGGCCACTGGGTGGGGGTAAGGAGGAGGCAAGGGTAGGGAGAGTATGGTGGGGGTGGTGGACAGCGAAGTGCTGCAGTTTAGACAGAGGGCAGGAGAGAGGGTGGTGACTGGAGGGGGTAAGCAGCGGAAAGGAGACAAACAAAAAGAAATGAAAAGACTGAGTCTGGCGGTGAAGTGACGGGTGTATAGTGCTGGAATGGGACCAGGGAAGGGACTGAATGGGTGAGGACAGTGATTAACGAAGGTTGAGGCCAGGAGGGTTATGGGAACGTAGGCTGTATTGCCGGGAAAGTTTCCACCTGCGTGATTCAGAGAAGCTGGTGTTGGTGGTTAGGATCCATGTGGCACAGGCTGTGAAGCAGTAATTGAGATGAGAGATATCATGTTTTGCAGCGTGCTCAGCAACAGGGTGGTCCACTTGTTTACTGGCCACAGCTTGTCAGTAGCCTTGCATGCAGACAGACAGCTTGTTGGTTGTCATGTCTACATCGAATGCAGCACAGTGGTTTTGTTGTGCCCATCACGACTCAGCATCTCTGCTGTAATGTGAGTAGCAACTTTCCTTCGTGAATATTATTATATTCAAACCTGGATTTTCCAGTGTTTGATTCCTCTAAGTTCTTTGTATCCTTGTGATGACTAATTTTTTATCAAACTGCGATATTTGACTCTGAATTTTAAATTCAGTTGAGATATAATTTTTCTTAAGGATTAACGCTTTTCATTAACATGGGTATTATATGTCACTGGATAACTGCCAGTGACTCCAATCTATAAATGCAACATATTGTCAGATCTAGTTCTTTTTTTGTTGTTACATTTTATTTAAATGAAGTTACTGGCTAAGAATTAGTTGCTGTAGCCTTAAATATCTGTGCTAATACCAATGAGCTATGCTATTATGCTATTACGTTGAGGTAAAATAAAGGAACTGCCATACTGGAATCTAAATTTTAAATTCAACTGAGATATAGTTTCACTAACCACGCCTAAGAGTGATTTTGTTTTACATGGAGACATTCTATTTTTCTTAAGAATTTTCGCTCTTATTTGTGCGTGTTATTTTTCATTGGCTAATCTTAGTGGCTCCAACCTGTAAATGCAACATACTGTTTATTTTAATTTTTCATTTTATTGTTACATCTTAATTAAATAACTTTCACTGATATTGTAGTCATTGTGGTCTTCATTATCTATGGTGACAACAGTGTGCCTTGCTATTACTCTATTATGATGAGGTAACCAAAGGAAGTAAGGAAGGGTACCGTTTTGTTGTATCCTTTAATGGGTCTGGCTCTTCCACTCCTGCAGCGATGTGCTCTGCAAGCATCTGTCAGGTACAAGGGAAGTAATTACGAAGAAATCTTGGATAGAAGATGAAATAGTTCAGGTGATTGATGAAAGAAGGAAGTACCAAAATACTCGGGGAAAGACGGAAGCACAGTAATATAAATCACGTAGAAATTAAATAAATAGGTAATGCTGGGAAGCCAAGGGAAACTGCAGCAGGAGAGATGTGAAGAAATCGAAAAATAAATGATATTCGGGAAGACTGATCCGACGTATAGAAAAGTCAGAGCAACCTTCAATTAAATTAAATCATCGGATGTTAGATTAAATGTGCATTGGGAATTTCGATGTTAAACACAGAAGAGGAAGTGTGTATGTGAAAAGACTACGTCGTATTAGATAGAAGACTTGTCCTATGACTTATCAGAATACGAAATTAGAGTTAATAAGGATAACATACACAGTCCACTGCTAGAGTTGGAATTCAAAACAGCTCAGAAAGACTTAAAATCAAACTAGGCATAAGGAGTGGATTTCATTCTATCGGAATTTGTGAAATCATTGGTTGAAGGGGCACGCAAACGACTATATAAGTTGGTGTGTTGAATCTATGAGACTAGTGACGAACCATCAGACTTTGCAAAAATATCATCCACGCAATTTCGAGGATAGCAGGGCACATAAGTGCAAAAAATATCGCACTATGATCTAAAGAGCTCATGTGTCTCAAGTGCTGACACTCAAAGACAAAAAGAACATCAATAAAGAATTACCTACATGGGGCGAGGATCGGTAGATGCGATGTTCATTTGCAGACAAGCAAATGAATACGATTCCTAGAAAGTTAGATTATTTATTCGGGAGAAAGAACTTCACAACCTGAGCAACTCATTAAACGTTTGGAATTTTTTGAGAGATATGTTGGATAGCTTCCTGAGAGTGATACTGTCAAGTTCTGTCCATTTTCCGAGTTAGATCGTCAAAATCTCGAGATGGTCTTAGGGCCCTACCCATAATGCTCCAAGCGTTCTCAGTTGGGGAGACCATGGCGATCTTGCACGCAAAAGTAGGGTTTGACAAACCGGAAGACAAACAGTAGAAATTGTCGACGTGTGCAGGCAGGCAACATCTTTCTGGGATCCTGCTATGATATGAAATGGCATCCTAGACCATTACTCCTGGTTGTCAGGTAGTATGACAATAGAGTCGGGTTGGTATCACACCACTTCCTGGGTCATCTCCTAACTTTGCTAGGTCATCGAGGCACAGTTCGAAACAACACTTCCCATAGAAGATAAGTCTACTCCCATCAATGAAATTCGAGACTCAGGTTCTCAACTCACTAATTATGAAGAGTAGGCTGAATTTTAAGAGACAAGAATGAATGTACAAATAATGGGATACAGAAGTACGAGGCAACGAAGAGATACGCTTGAAGCTGTCTGAAGTCAAGTACGCTGAAATAATGCATAGTTCGCTAGGTGGTTCAGTTGAAGATGAATGTACATCTCCAACAAGGATAACCATAGAGATGGGAAAGAAGAGGAAGGTAACTTCGAAGAAACCATGGGAAACAGAAGAGATACTTCAACTGGTCAATAAAAGAAAGGAAGTGCAAAAATAATCAGGGACAGTAAAGAGTACACATTTGTTACATAAATAAACAGAAATTGCAAGCGAGCTAAGGTGAAATGACTGCATGAAAAATATGAAGAACTCAATGACAGCAGAATAAGAGTCAATTATGAAGATGTGGGGCATCCAGTATTAGAATCTGAATTGGAAAGAGATGTAGGTGACTTAATATCAAATAATGCAGAAGATATGAATAACACTCCATCACAATTTCTAAAACACTGGGGAAACTAGGAAAAAAGACGATTCACGCCCTTTGTGAGTAGAAAGTTTGGATATACCATCAGACTTACGAAAAAAAATCATCCACGTAATTCACAAAATAACAAGAGCCGACAAGTGCGAAAATTATCGCACAATAGCTTAACACATTCAGCAAAATTGCTGACAAGAATAATGTACAATAAAATGAAAACGAAAAAATAAGGATCTGTTTGATGACGATCAGTTTGTGTTTAGGAAAGACACAGGCACCAGAGAGGCAGTTCATACTTTTGGGCCGATAATGAAAACAAGGCTCAAGAAAAATGGAGGCGCGTTCACATGGTTTGTTGACCTGGAAAAAGTGTTCGATAGTGTAAAAAGCTGCAGGATATTTGATATTCAGAGAAATAGTTGGAGTAAGGTGTAGGAAAAAATTAGTAATACACAATATGTACAAGAAGCAAGAGGAAATAAGGGAAGATCAGGAACAAAGTGCTGAGATTAAAAACCGTGTAGGACAAGGATGTAGTACTTCGTTCCTACTGTTCAATCTATACATCGAGCAATCAACGACGGAAATAAAAGAAAGATTGAAATTCGTGGCGACAGGATATAAATGATAAGATTCACTGATGTTATTGCTATCCTCGGTGAAAGTGAGGAAGGATTACAAAATGTGTTGAATCGAATGAACAATCTAATGAATACAGAATATTGATTGAGAGTAAATCGAAGGAAGACGAACGTAAGAGAATTAGCAAATGTAACAATGGCGAGAAACTTAACGTCAGAATTCGGAATGACGAAGTAGATGAAGTTTAGGAATTCTGCTTCCTAGGGAGCAAAATTAACCAATGACAGACGGAGCTAAGAGGACATCAAAAGCAGACTATCACTGGCCAAAAGGGAATTCCTGGCGAAGAAAGGTATCTTAATTGGTAAGAGATATGTCTATGATTGTATTGTATGGCTGTGAAACATGGACTTTTGGGACACCTTACCAGATGAGAACAAAAGCATTTGAGATGAGATGCTGTAGAAGAATGGTGACAATTAGATAGACTGGAGAAGAAACAATACATGGAAAACACTGACAAGAAGAAGGGACAGGATGATAACATATCTGTTAAAATCACAGTGGTAACATCGTTGATATTAGAGGGAGCTGTAGAGGGTAACGAGTGTAAAGGAAGATAAAAAGAGTTGACTACATCCAGAAATAATTGAGGACACAGGTTTCAACTGCTACTCTGATAGTCGGGTAATATGTAGAAGAACCAAGACGGAACTAGACTGTAGGACCAAGAATGAATTGCTTAAATTACAGCGCGAGCCCTGTTCATGAACAAAGGCTGTGCATCAGTAGCATGTAGTGTATTTTGAGAATTTGTGTCTCACAGGAGGAATACTAGGGCAGTCTATGTGCTTGTGGTGACCACTGTGTCAAGATGGTGTTGTGTGCAGCACATCAGCCAAGAAAACAGGGGACTTGGATTCCGATCCTGTAATGGCACAAATTCTCAACTTGCTGCATCAACACATATCACTGCCCACTGGCAGTTAATGCCCCTATTTCCTACGCTTCAGGATCAAAATGGCGCCTGCTCATCGGATATATCTGAAAGAACAGACAGCACATATATTTTACATACATATATAAAATAATAAGTACATATAACTAGTGAGACTATTAAACCTGCTTAAAACTAGTAACCATTATGTTAATGGGTATAATTAAAGATTGGCCTCAAAAATTACAAATGAAATGGATACACCATAACTCAACAATAAGTTTAATGAAACTAGTCAGCCAAATTATTGCTAAAATAATAATTTTATCAAACAAATTATAAAAAAAACTAACCTAGCAGATAGTAACAAAATATCTTCTCTAACTCCCAACGCAGCCTTGGAAAACTGTTAACAGGAGTTAAATGAAAACCTCGAACAGTCAGAACAACTATGTGCTGTGGGTTAAACACCATTCAGTGTGACCATGCGCAGAATGATAATTATGGTCATATCATTAACTTAGGTTAAACACTTTACTATTGTCGTATACCACTTCTAATTTAACCAAGGCTAAGTACAACGGCTTTCTATAAGTTCCACGCAGAATAACTGCAAAAGAAGATGAAATCCTTTCTTGTCTATAAAGCAGGGTGGATACCTCCGAATCACGACCAGACCACGGTAATTCCAAACCGCGACTCCACTCCTGAAATCGTCTGACCATTCGACCACTATTCAGATTCACAGCAGTCCTTCCACACTACAAGGTCTGCTGACTCACAACATACGGCTGAGCATGCAATTATGCTCTGCCAGACTTACTCAAATAGTCAGTTACAGAAAATAAATAAACTGAAGGTGTGAAAAAGGACAAAGCCTTTTCAGCTTGCAGGTGTCATAACGCTAGCACTGAGGCCGAAAGTTTAGCTATGTTAATTAAGCGTTGTTCAGCACTTGGGCATCAGCTATACCTATTAACCTTTTTATTACAATCAGACCTTACTGCAACCCATAACAGAAATTCAAAGCAAATTATGCTTCGTGGTAGCATGCCCACCAGTTCTAACCTTTTTGTGAATGGATGTAAATGGTGGCCGAGTCGTAATTCATAAAATTAGATACACCACTAACCGCTTTGTGTGGCAATCTGCAGACATACCAGCGAAAACTTACAACGAAAGCACCATTCTATAACAGACTGAACTGGCCTGTAGCTTTGTACAGTATGACAGCCAGTTGACGACTCGTTTAAAAAAATGTATTTGAAAGGCCATTAAGATTTTTACAAGTTTTCTCCAGAGCAACTTGCATTGTCCCTACATTACACAAGTTGCCTGCCTTTCAAAACCGAGGCCGTTCTGACCAGTTAAAGCAGCACCTTGAGCACTCTGCTTAAGCTGCTAGCTAATCCACGCCATCGGTGCCAACAGTGTGCATGGGATATAGTAGGTCACGTATGCGGACGCTTCGCTCTCATGTGACCCAGACCTCGAGTAGAACACACGTCTTTCTTGCGAGGCAGAGCCTCCAGCTGTGCGTACCATGAACAGCCACCAACATACACTCATGCTCATAAATTAAGGATAATGCTGATATACTGAAAAAACACGCTCTGTTGGGCGGTTTGCGGGTTTAAATCACCTCAGGGTATGACCATGCGGTGCATTTGACCTGCGGTCGTCACACTGTGGCGCTGGCAGCAGTCCACATACGCAGAGGTGTGTTAGTGCATATCAGAGTACGGTGCAGCGACGTTTCCAGACGAGTTAATGGTGACTGTGCGGGGCTCAAAGAATACATATTGATGACGTTATGAGGGGTACAATACTATGGCCACTGAAGACTAGTCAAACAGAACAGGTCGTACCGCAGGCCCACAGTGTGCCACAAAGTGTGATCTCAAGATAATGGAAATGATTCCAGCAGACAAGAAACGTGTCCAGGTGCTACAGTGCGGAATGTGAACAGATTAAAACGCCACAAGAAGACTGATATCTCACCAAAAGCGCCCGCAGACGGCCACGGATTACTGCAGGTAGCCTTGCTCGGGACCTTACCACAGTCACAGGAACAGTTGTCTCCAGACACGCAGTCTACAGACGGCTGGAAAAACATGGTCTATTCGCCAAGACATTTGCAAGGTGCATTCCACTGACCCTGGTCACAGGAGAGCCCGTAAAGCCTGGGGTCAAAAACACAGTACACGGTCATTGGAACAGTGTTCCCAGGTTAAGTTCACGGACGAGTCCAGGTATAATCTGAACAGTGATTCTCGCCGTGTTTTCATCTGGTGTGAACCAGGAACCAGATACCAACCCCTTACTGTCATTGAAAGGGACCTGTTTGTAGGTCATGGTTTGATGGTGTAGGGTGGGATTATGACTGGTGCACGTACACCTCTGCATGTCTTTGACAGAGGAACTACAACAGATCAGGTGTATCGGGATGTCATTTTGCACCAGTATGTCCGCCTTTTCACGGGTCCAGTGGGTCCCACCTTCCTCCTGATGGATGATAATGCACGGTCCCACCGACCTGCCATCGTGGAGGAGTACGTTGAAACAGAAGATATGAGGCGAATGGAGTGGCCTGCCTTTCCCCAGACATAAAACCCAGCGAGCACGTCTGGAATGCTCTCTATCGACGTATCGGTGCACATCTTCACACCCATAGGACACTTCAGGAGCTCCGACAGGCACTGGTGCAAGAATGGGAGGCTATACTCCAACAGCTGCTCGACCACCTGATCCAGAGTATGCCAACCCGTGGCGCGGCCTGTGCACGTGTGCACAATGATCATATCCCATGTTGATGTAGGGGTACATGCACAGGAAACAATGGCGTTTTGTAGCAGATGTGTTTCGGGACGGTTTTCTTAACTTGTCACCAATACCGTGGACTTACAGATATGTGCCGTGTGTGTTCCCTATGTGCCTATGCTACTAGAGCCAGTTTTGAGTAGTGTCACGTTGTGTGGCACCAAATTTTGCAATTATCCTTAATTTATGACCCTGAGTGTAAATTAACACGACTCACCTTCCCTTCCATTGTCCTTTAGTAGTTCGTCCTCCTAGACAGGCCTCAATCTGGTAACTTCTTCCTAGGCGCGCTCCATATATACTGATACTGAAATGTATTTATTTTGTCTAATTTTCTGTTGTGTAATTAAATGGCAGCCCTGGATACAAACCGATAAGTCATGCCCGCTCGACCTCCTGTACACAGTCGTTGTAAACCGAATCCAACAACCTTCTTTTGTCTCCCTGCAAAAATACTTTGGCGCCAGAAGCGCGATTCCTTCCCACCTTTCGAATCCAACAAACTTCTTTTGTCTCCTTCCAAGTATACTTTGGTGTCAGAGGCGCGATTTGTTCCCACCGTTCCATCCATAGGACGGTCACCTAATTTTGGTTCTTGATAGACGTTCTGTTGAAATGGTTCTAACCACTGCGGTGCTACTGCGGGGCTGGACACATCCATGCGCAGGGCGGGATTCGGGCCTACGGCCGAGGCAGGCGAGCGGCACCAGAGAGAAGGTTCGAACAGGCGGCAGACGTTCAGTAATGTTAAGTATTCGCCGCTATTATTCGACTGCGAGCCATGCCTGTAGCTGCAGCCCGTTGGCTACGGTGCCGCGTCAGATGCTTTGTCCACACATACCAGCGCCATGGACCAAGTCTGCTGCCGGCCTGTCGTATCGCTCCGCACTAACAAGTGCCCCTCACACCGCACCTGCTTGCTGCATGCGCGGTGGCCACATTTGACGGTCGCAGCCTGCCCAGCTACACTGTTGCCTCCCGCTATTCCTGAGCTGGGCGCTCCAACAAGAGAAAAACGCGCAATGTGTCCGTGCCGCTCCCGTGACTACATCAAGCGCGTGGGCACGCTGTTCACCGACGACGCAGTTTCTCTGTCACTGCCACCGCCCACCATCTGTGTGTCGCCCACATCCGTCGCCTACTGACGCCGCCCGCACTCTGAGTGCAGCTTCCGCACGTTTAGTGAGTGCAGCCTGGTGGGCCACGCACCGGGCGAGATGTCCAAGTCATTGGCTCTGCCGTTGTCGCCGACTTGCTACGCGGACCACCGACTGCCAGGTTTGCCACCCGTCACCCCCCCCCCCCCCCCCCCCGCCCATTGCTGCCATCTGCGTTAGACCCCTGGCCTCACTGCCCGGGGCGCGTACTTTCCTCGCCATGCACCCAGCCACCCCCTGCCCATGCCACTGCTTCGAGGTACGTACGGCCCTCTGCCACCAGACCACCGTCACCGCCACATTCTGCGCTTTGCAATTCGAAGACTGAAATGTAAGTATTGACAGACACTGTAGCCATTTGTTCATGCAATTATTACCTTTTGCTTTAAGGTGCCTTTACTTAGGACGATCTGAACCTTAATTTTTTTGGGAGTCTGATGTCTATGAGTCCGCAGTTTGTGGTCTCGCGTTAGCGTTCTCAATTCCCGAGCACGGAGTGCCGGGTTCGATTCCCGGCGGGGTCAGTGATTTTCACCTGCCTCGAGATGACTAGGTGTTGTTGTGTAGTCTTCATCATCATCATTCATCCTCATTACGGTCAGAGGAAAGGAATGGTAAATTACCTCCCTAGGACATAGCCTAGGCCGGCCGAAGTGGCCGTGCGGTTCTGGCGATGCAGTCTGGAACCGCGAGACCGCTACGGTCGCAGGTTCGAATCCTGCCTCGGGCATGGATGTGTGTGATGTCCTTACGTTAGTTAGGTTTAACTAGTTCTAAGTTCTAGGGGACTAATGACCTCAGAAGTTGAGTCCCATAGTGCTCAGAGCCATTTGAACATAGCCCAGTACGGCGGTGCGGGTCTCCCACGTCGTTCCCCTACATTCTATCACGGAGTATGGGACTTTACCTTCACTGTCTATGAAGTACGTTGCATGTGTAACTGTTCCTAGATAAGCTCTTTAGACGTATGTTGGCTGAACAGTTAACGCCTGTGTAATTGCAACCCATACTTCCGTTGAACCTGTGTAGTCCACTAAATTTCTTAGATTCGTCTTAACCTCTGTTCTCGTCGAAGTAGTTGTTGTGATGAGAAGCCTCTTAAGGCATGTCTTTGAAAGTTTTCGATTAATCTCCATGGATGAGCAGCTTATACAATGTGTTTGGCAACCACAGACTCTCCCAGGCAAGGTATTTTCTACCATTTCGTTTTCGTGTCATGATCAATTCAGTTTGCTTTTATCTTACCTACAAGCATCATTTCTGCTGCCTGTGATGAAGTAGGTCCCTATTCCTTGCTCCACAGACGTGAGAACAAGCCGGCCATTGTGGCAGAGCGGTTCTGGGCGCTTCAGTCTGGAACAACACAGCTGCTACGGTCACAGGTTCGCATCCTGCCTCGGACATGCATGTGTGTGATGTCTTTTAGTTAGGTTTAAATAGGTCTAAGTCTAGGGGACTGATGTTAAGTCCCATAGTGCTCAGAGTCATTTGAACCACATGATGTGAGCACGTTGAGGACTCTGTAAGCCCCTGTGTCTCCATATCGCATCTGCAATGTTTCCGAAATTGTTGGCGATCTAAATCTTTTTATCTTGATGCGAGTTTGTTTTTATTGCAAGACTAGGCACATACGAGAAATCAGGCTTTGTATGAAAAGTCACAAACCATTGTATTCTGAAGTTCCTGGTATCGCCCATAGTTACTATTGGTTCCAGGCGACTTGAGGCCCCAAGCGCATACACAGTCGTAATTACACGATTGGCACTTGTGTTGGTGAAATCGATAGGATGCTGTATAACTCGCCGGATTGCCGAACGGATGAAATGACCTCGTTCAGCCTTGTTCTCGTTTCCTTCTTTTTCCGTCTCTCTACATTCTCTTTCCTAGCGTTTTATTCTTTTTTCCTCCATTTCTTCTGTTTTTCATAGTTGTTTAATGTTTAACTCAATGCAAGAATCTACGATGTATTAAGTGATGTACCGTAATAAGAGTTATAATGATGAAAGAGAACTGATCTGTTGTACCCCTAGAAGTTTATAAGAGAGGATACGTTGACTTCTGGGTGCTATCCCCAAAAGGGCAGCAAAGTTTTATTGATATGAAGTGTGTATGAGGTTGCTTTATTGAGGGTATTTCTGAGCAGACAAGAGATCCTGTAGTTCATGTGGTTGAATGTAATTATGAGCAGGAATGCGTCGTTGTATCAGTTGATTTAAGTGATGTTATTTCTGCTGAACATATAATGTTTTGCTGTTGAGGCTGAGGAGGATACAGTGAATGCTAAGTATGTTGTTAATTGTATGAGAGAAGAATATTCAGTGATGTTAAATAGTCTGTTTTATGCTGTCTCCCCATGGGTCACAGTAGAGCTGTTAACTACGATTCATTTTACTATGCAGGGAATTTCCATTCAGAGAATGTTTTTGAAGTCGTTTAAATTGCAGGCTATATTACCAGTGAACGCCTACAAAACGAAGAGACCGCATGGTACAAAAATGTGTATCACCGCAGCTGTCGTCTTGCGATAAGCCAGCTATGCACCCTCACGTTACCGCTTCTCTCCGTCTTCTTCGTCTTGTCTGCCGTATTAAAGCCTAATTTTCATTGTTTCACATGATTTATAAGTCATTTATTGGATAGCTTTTGAATGACAGTGTACTGAGTGTATTATACAGAGTGTAAACAATAAGTGGTTGTAAGTAAAAGATAACAGTTTTGTGAGACAGATGGCCCAAGTCCATACCTGTTTGTATTGTATGGCCACTTTAAGTATTTCTCAAGATTTGGAGGTGTTTCAAGGTATCCTCTTTCGTCTACTGTAGAAGTTTTTGTCATAAGATGAATTGAGCTAACTGCTCTATTCAGCTTTGTTGTAGAATTTTGGACTTGACTGCATTTCACTTGTACATCTCTTTCATTGACAAGGTTTTTGTTTCCTCTTTAGAAAGAATGCAGCAAGTTTACTTTACTAATTTTTTTCTACAATGCTATTTATTACAAGTCTGCTTTCTTGGCCGGCCGCGGTGGCCTAGTGGTTCTAGGCGCTTCAGTCCGGTACCGCGTGACTGCTACGGCCGCAGGTTCGAATCCTGCCTCGGGTATGAATGTGTGTGATGTCCTTAGGTTAGTTAGTTTTAAGTAGTTCTAAGTTCAAGGGGACTGATGACCTCAGGTGTTAAGTCCCATAGTGCTCACAGACATTTGAACCATTTTGAACCTGCTTTCTTGAATGTTCCGTTTTCTTGTCAAACCTAGAATGTGGAGCCCCTCTTTGCGGTGTCTGTTCTATTTCTACTTTATTGTTGAATAATTTGTAATATTTCGAATTGTCATCTAACTTTTGTAACTAAGGTTCCACTGTTCCAATGTTCCACTGCTTTGCAGATAAGATATAATCTGTCACACATTCCTACTGTTACGTATCGGAACTTCCGTCGTCTTTAGGCGGCCCTATTGAAGCTTTTATGCAGGCTACAAATACCAAAAACTACTGGCCACCGTTTTCTGAATTTTGTGTTTGCTGAAGTTCAACACAGAGATGCACTCTGTTACGCTATTTCCGTTTTAAATTTAAAACAAGTACTGCACAAACGTTCCTAACTAACCCTTGTTAAACAACGTTTTTTGTGATATAGAAGTTAATATCCTTTCATGTGCAACTTGCTGTAGTTGCTGTTTAATCTGCTGCCAGACAGCATTGTCTTACTCTGTTTTTGCGGTTATTTACTGATACAACGCCAATACACGCCATCACTTATGTTTCGAAAAAGGCCTCCTTCTAGATCGCTTTAGCAAGTTTACGTGTGCTATGCCGAGTGCTGAAAGTGCCACCTTCCCCTCTCCCCTTTCTTCCATTCACCTCCATTGAGCCTATGAGTGTGCATAGGACACAATATTTCGGCAATCGAACATGTGGCCATCATCAGGTGCGTGACACTCATACCAGGCTGTACACCTGAGATTTATTTCGTCATAAAATACGCCTTAAGAAATTGAAGAATCACATCGCTTATTAAAGTATTATACATAAGAATTCAAATAGGAAATCATAGAAACAAAAATTTTGATTGAAGAAGAACAATAAAAGAAAACAGATCGAGCACTAGACGTCCCTTCACCTCTGCTGCCCAGGGAGAATGTCTCGAAATGTGACTTTGACACCAACATCCCTACGCAGTGCCTCCTAAGATTACTTTCTAAGGTACGTAAATATGCTAATTCACTTAGAGCTAGGTCCGTACACTGACGAAAAAATGTCATAACACTAAAAAGGAGTTGTGTGACTCGAACGATAGTTAGTATGCGTAATTCTACATCTGAAAGACGACATCTGAGCAAAACTAGAGCCAGTCGCGTAAGAATGGTACCAGTAGTGCCACTAAGACAGCCGGTCCATGTGGCCGATTGGTTCTAGGCGCATCAATCTACAACCGCGCGACCGCTACGGTCGCAGGTTCGAATCCTGCTTCGGGCATGGATGTGTGTGATGTCCTTAGGTTAGGTAGGTTTAAGTAGTTCTAAGTTCTAGGGGACTGATGACCTCAGATGTTCAGTCCCATAGTGCTCAGAGCTATTTTGAGCCACTATGAGGATGAAAATCTGAGTTGCTATACCGGTCGTGATCACTGGCACCTTCCGCTGGATGTGGTGATTTGATGTTAGTCAGAGAGCATTTAGGGCGACGGAGACCCTATTATAAACATCTCACTTCAGTTTCAACTAAGTCGTGTAATAGGGTTACTAGGAGCGGTTCGTCTCGCTATACTGCACAAGGGCTTGGCAGGAATGTCACCAATGTGTAAAACTGCTCGTAGTGGTGATCACGACAATGTACGGTTGGCAGAAGACAGGCCTACCACGTGCCACCTACGAGAGAGAAGATCGTCGATTCCGGCATATGGGTTGGCTCATCGTATTGCGTCTGCGTTAGTAATTATAGGAGAATTTGTCGCCACAGTGACACAACAGACTGCAGCTCCTAGCCCGACGCCCCATAGAATTCGTTCCAGTGACCCCAGACCACCGCCAGTTTATATCTTCGTTAGGGCAAAGAGAGAGCTCATTGGAGGGCAGGAAGGAGGTCTTTTATACTTTTTGATAAAAGCTGTTTCTACTTTGGTACCAGATATGGCTGGTTAGAAGGAAGACAAATGAGGGCCTGAAACTAATCTGTCTGCGTGCTAGCCACCTTGGACCTACACCTGAGGTCTGGGGTGCGACTTCGTACGACAGCAGGAGCACTCGTGTCGTTAATCAAAGCACCCTGGCAGCAAATTTGTACTCAGATCTGGATATTCTATATGTCGTTCTGCCATTCATGAACAGTATTCCATATCCAGTTTTTCAGCAGGATCATGCTCGCTCACATACCATTCTTGCAACCCAACATCCTATAAAGAGTATCGATATGATGCCTTCGTCTGATGTATCAGCATATTTATCTCCAATCGAGCAGACATGAGACTTCATCAGATTACTTCAGGGGACAGAAGAACCAGCATTAAACGTCCCTACATTGTCCCTGTATCAAGTTTTACAGGCATGAATCTCAATCCCACAAAATGACACCCGGCAACTATACAACGTAATGTGTGTACGTTTGCGTGCATGCATTCAACAGGCTGGCAGTTACTTCGGTTATCAACGTAAGAGCATTTCACATCTGCAATGACTTTCCTAGCGGTTACATTAACTGGCAACGTTAAACATTTAAATGCTTTACATAGACAAATGTCTTCCCAAAATTTCATTAGTCCATATTAATTATTTCTTGGTGCTGTCACTTTTCACTGTGAGTGTATTTTAGAAATTAACCCTAGCACCTGTTACAATAACCGGCCACATTAAGTTACAAGTTCGTCATGGTGCTTGCGTATTTCGTGACAACGGATTAATATTCACATGAGTTGTGTATGCTATGTAATGTGTCTATGTGATAAAAATTTATGCCATTGTATTAATGTGTTTAACGTGGCATTTGTTGCAATACCCATCCATGATTACTTATTTCACTGTGGTTTGATCTGTGTTCAGTGCTCCGACACTTGGGTGCCTACATATTCTGCTTGGTGTGGTACGTCCTCTGTCTAGGTGTAATGGAGCCCTCATCGAAGCTAACCCAGTCGTCTCTTTGTCATCTGCAGGGTCTCATCCTTTTATTCTCTGAAGCGCCAAAGAAACGGGTATAGGGACGCGTATTCAAATACAAACATATCTAAACGTGCAGAATACGGCGCTACGCTCGTCAACGCCTACGTAAGACAACAAGGTTATGGCGCAGTGATTAGATCGGTTACTGCTGCTGCAATGGCAGATTACCAAGATTTAAGGGAGTTTGAACACAGTGTTATAGACGACGCACGAGCGATGGAACACAGAAGATCCTGCAGGAATGGGATCAACAACGACTGAAGACAATCCTTCAACGTGACAGAAGTGAGACCCTTCCGCAAAGTGCGCAGATTTCAACGCTGGGCCATCAACAAGTGTCGTCGTGCGAACCATTCAACGAAACATCATCGATATATGCTTTCGGAGCTGAAGGCTCCACTTGATGACTGCATGGTACAACGTTTTACGCCTCGACTAGATCCGTCAACACCGAAATTGGATGACTGGAAACATGTTGCCTGGTCGGACGAGTCTCGTTTCAAATAGTATCGAGTGCAAGACGTATACGGGTATGGAGACAACCGCACGAATCCATGGACCATGCATGTAAGCGGGGGACTTTTGAAGCAGGTGAATACTCTGTAATGGTGTGGCGCATGTGCAGTTCAGTTATATGAAAACCGTGATACTTCTAGATTAGGCTCTGACAGGTGACATCTTCGCAAGCGTTCTGTCTGGTCAGTAGCATTCATGCATGTCAACTATGCATTCAGAGGGTCTTGGGCAATTCCAGCAGGGCAATGTGACACCCCATAGGTCCAGAATTGCTTGAGAGTGGCTCCAGGAACATTCTTCTTTGTAGATGGTGATTCTGTTTTGTAGATGTGGTCTGTTAGTCCGTTTAGCTGTCATCCTTTTGTGTAAGCCCCTGAGAGTGTCTCGAAGTGGTTCTGTTGTGATCTCTTTTATGTTTCGCTGAAAAAAGTGAGTGCCGCTCAGAGAACAGCATAGTGTGTTCAGGTGATCCAAATTTACTGCAGTGGCAGTTGCCTTTCGCTCCCCGGGTGCAGTCATTCTGCAAGGACACAGCGGGAGGCGGACGCCCACGCCTCGCTCAAGGAGGGAGACGTGGCGAAGGGCCCGAGAAGCGAACCGAGATCTGATGGACACCTGCAGCCACTAGCACGGAACGCCAAGAACGTACGCGCAAAAGCATCTGAGTTCATTTGGTGTGTCGGCAGTGACTTTGCCTCCCTTTAGAAATCAGGGATGTGCCGATAATTCTAGCACTTCATGGGCAGAAGGAGGAGCGTACAAGAAGCGCGGGGAAGCGGCGAATGGAGGCATATGAAAGAAGGAAGCATTTTTTAGAAGATGTATTTCTCGACAGTAAGGATATTCCTAGCAAATGACGGACGGCAGCAGACTTTTAGACAGCGCCCAAACGTGAATATGTCCAGGTCTCATGAAGAGAGAGCGGTTATAGAGAAATGTTGTTTATCTGCTCTCCCAACAGCCTCGGATTGCACGGAAAAATCTTAAGAATGTGAAATCGTGAGAGAGATGTCAATCCACGAGCTAGACGACATCTCACGACCGATAGGAAATTTCCACCCGGCATGGAGAGGCGTAGTGATGAAACGACGATCTGTCATTGGGATGCACTGAAAATTCCGTCCGCCAATTACAACGCCGAAAGAAAGAGTATTGCTAAGTGGAGTTTAGCTGAGAGAGGGATGAGAAGCGAGAAAGGAGTCGTTAAAACACGGCCGGAATGAGACTACATGGGAGCTTCTCCACCCATCGCCAACAACCGCCTTCTGACAGAGTGACAGCACGGTTTCGGCCACGAAATCCATAATGGACAGAAAAAATAGTTGTAATGGCTCTGAGCACTATGGAACCTAACATCTGAGGTCATCAGTTCCCTAGAACTTAGAACTACTTAAACCTAACTAACCTAAGGACACTCACACAGATCCATGCCCGAGGCAGGATTCGAACTTGCAACCGTAATAGTCACGCGGTTCCGCACCGAAGCGCCTAGAACGGCTCAGCCACAACAGCCGGCCAAACGGACAGACAATGTGAAGATCGTACCTGGGCCCCGCCGCAAAGCCGCGATTGCTCACACGTTCAGCACAGCTCCGACGCGACGCAGAATAATGACGCAGCGCCTGCCGCCGACAGCAGCATATGATGAACGATAACGAAGAACTGTGATACGACTCGTTCCCTCCTCCTTTCTCTTAATAACTGAATCGTGTTCACGCCCATTCTAATCGGCCCTGAAATTTATAATTTTGTTTTGTGTAAACAGCACGGTCTTGCCGCAGTGAAATCCCCGAAGTTAAGCGCTGTTGGGCGTGGTCGGCACTTGGATGAGTGACCATGCAGCCGCCATGCGCTGTTGCCATTTTTCGGGGTGCACTCAGCCTCGTGATGCCAATGGAGGGGCTACTCGACCGAATAGTAGCTGCTTCGGTCAAGTATACCTTGACCGGGAGAGCGGTGTGCCGACCCAACGCCCCTCTTATCAGCATCCTCCTCTGAGGGTGACAGCGCGGTCGGATGGTCCCAGTAGGTCACTCGTGGCCTGAAGACAGAGTAAACAGCACGAAAATATAAAAATTATTTCATGTTTTGATCATATAAGCCATATTTTATATTCATACATGAACACCTTAATTTTGTACCCTTTCATTTATTTTCTCTAGTTCACTACATGTTTCGCGTCCAACGTGGGGCAGTCTCACCAGTCATCTGCTCGTCAATTCATGTTCGACGACAGCCTGGGGGCCCGCGCGGGATTAGCCGAGCGGTCTTAGGCGCTGTAGCTATGGACTGTGCGGCTGGTCCAGGCGGAGGTTCGAGTCCTCCCTCGGGCATGGGTGTGTGTGTTTATCCTTAGGATAATTTAGGTTAAGTAGTTTGTAAGCTTAGGGACTGATGACCTTAGCAGTTAAGTCCCGTAAGATTTCACACACATTTGAACATTTTTTTTTGAACAGCGTTGGGCGACCGGTATCTGATGTCAAAAAATAATTTCATGAGTTCACTACATCACCACAAGCGCATTGCCCAATGCAAATTTTTGGTTTCGGAGTGTAATTACTATTTACTTCATGTTTATACCTTAATTCATGTGGAATACGCTCTGTAAGGGATTTGAGTGTGCCACAGAAGGTCAATCGAGAATACAATCTTTTTAACAGCCCAACAGCGGCGCTCCTGAAGAGCTCATCTAATACAATAAGGAAGCCGTGAACTGCATATGAAGAATGCAGCGCTATACGCATTGTCATGAAATTTTTTGTTAGTATCTCGAGACTTTCAGGTAAGAGAAGTTCACTTCACGTCCCTTGGCAATAGCCTCTCAGTCTTCCGATTTCTCTGCACCAACTTTTTCCGCCATTTCGCCGATTCTGTCTCGCAACTGACAGCCGTCTCCCAAGTCCCGAGGCACGAAGTGTCTCCAGTTCACAAAATTTCCTCCAGCACCCAGCCGGCCGGAACTCTCGCGGGATCCAATCTGAATGCAGAGTGTCGTGTCCGCCCGCTCCGTGTCCGGCGGCGGACAAGCCAATCTCGCGACCGCCCCGTGGCACAAGAGTGAGCTTTCCCCGGAGCGAGGGATCAGAGCGGTGGTGCGGGGTGGGGGAGACACCAATCACCGGCAGGCAGCCGCGCCGATCTGTCCGCACATCTGACGAGGCGCCCCCCCCCCCCCCCGGAACTCCACAGCCACCCACAGATGTATCCCCACCAGACTTGATTATTGCGACTCGTCTCCGGCTGCCGTCGCCCCGAATACGGAAACAGTTCTAATACCAGCCGAGATGAAACTGCTGCTGGCAACATCGGGCAGCAGATAGTGCGCCTCTTGCTGGGGCCGAAAATCTCGGAGCACTCACCCATTCATTCGAAACAGATTCTTAGTTCTTACTATTCCTTTATTCCTCTTTCGTTCGTACCTCCTTCTTTTCAGATGTAAGGAAGGCTTAGCAAATCCGACGACTCGACAGTATGCTTAACAAAGGAGGTTGTTTGAGAACAAATACTGCCAAAACGAATTACTGGAAATCGAAACTGGAAACTGTACAGTAGATTAATAATATGTTAGTTGGCTGATAACATGTCCCATGAATCATAATTGCGAACTCTAGAAAAAATCGTTTTTACAATTACAGTCCATGTCAGCAGCTTAAATTACACAGTGTTACACACTACTGGCCATTAAAATTGCTACACCTAGAAGAAATGCAGATGATAAACGGATATTCATTGGACGAATATATTGTACTAGAACTGACATGTGATTATATTTTCATCCAATTTCGGTGCACAGATCCTGAGAAATCAGTACCCAGAACAACCACCTCTGACCGTAAAACGGCCTTGACATGCCTGGGCATTGAGTCAAACAGAGGTTATATGGCATGTACAGGTACAGGTACAGCTGCCCATGCAGCTTCAACACGATACCACATTTCATCAGGAGTAGTGACTGGCGTATTGCGACGAGCCAGTTGCTCGGCCACCATTGACCAAACGTTTTCAGTTGGTCAGAGGCCTGGAGAATGTGCTGGCCAGGGCAGCAGTCGATCATTTTTTGTATCCAGAAAGAAACGAACAGGACCTGCAACATGCAGTCGTGCATTATCCTGTTGAAATGTAGGGTTTCGCAGGGATCGAATGAAGGGTAGAGCCACGGGTCGTAACACATCTGAAATGTAACGTCCACTGTTCAAAGTGCCGTCAGTGCGAACAAGAGGTGATCGGGACGTGCTGCAAGTAGGCTTTTTAGGTTTTTTTTATTGGTAACGCCACATAGCGCTTTGTATAGTAATCACTGGCTGTGCTGTGTGCAGTCTGTGGCTAGTTTGCATTGTTGTCTGCCGTTGTAGTGTTGCGCAGTTGGCTGTTAACAGCGCGTAGCGTTGCGCAGTTGGAGGTGCGTCGCCAGCAGTGGTGGATGTGGGAAGAGAGATTGCGGATTTTTGAAATTTGTAAGACTATATGTCATGAACTCCTATATACATTATGACTTTTGCACGCTATTGAGGTAAATACATTGTTCTCTATCAAAATCTTTCATTTGCTAACTATGCCTATCAGTAGTTAGAGCCTTCAGTAGTTTGAATCTTTTATTTAGCTGGCAGCAGTGGCTCTCGCTGTATTGCAGTAGTTCGAGTAACGAAGATTTTTATGAGGTAAGTGATTTGTGAAACGTATAGGTTAACATTAGTCAGAGCCATTCCTTTGTAGGAATTTTTGAAAGTCAGATTGCGTTGCGCTAAAATTATTGTGTGTCAGTATAAGCACAGTCATGTATAATTTTTCAAAGGGGTCGTTTCAGTGTAACCAATGGCACCGCAGACCATCACACTGGGTGATACAACAGTATAGCGATGACGAATACACGCTTCGAATGAGAGTTCACAGCAGTGTGGCCAAACACGGATTATGATGCTGTAAAAAGGACCTGGATTCACCCGAAAAAATGACGTTTTTCCATTCGTGCACCCAGGTTCGTCGTTGAGTACACCATTGCAGGCGCTCCTGTCTCTGATGCAGCGTCAAGGGTAACCGCAGCCATGGTCTCCTAGCTGATAGTCCACACTGCTTCAAACGTCGTCGAACTGTTCGTGCAGATGGTTATTGTGTTGCAAACGTCCCCATGTGTTGACTCAGGGATCAGGATGTGGCTGCACGATCCGTTACAGCCACGCGGATAAGATGCTTGTCATCTCTACAGTTGGAGAATTTCACACTTATGAAATTGTATTTTGTATGTACTTGGTGAACTCTTCATATTTTTTCAGAACCATTGTGATACTATGAGAGCTTTGAATGTCGCATTTGGTATGTGGTCATGATTTTTAAAGTACGTTTGAGGTAGATGACACTATTGAAATGAACAGAGAATTCTTTTTAGGTTTTGAAATTATTGCAGAAAGCTACGACGATTTTGAGATTTGACTGAGGTGTTATGATGTTATTATTACGATGACTATGTGTATTATGAAGTTGCTGTATGTTTAAGATCAATAAGCCGATGCTATATGCGGAATTTGATTATGCTATGTATTTATTATGATGAAATATTGAAGAAGTATCGACGAATATGTATATGTATAATAAGGTAAGAAATAATGAGTAGTGGTTACGGACTCTGATTTGTGGAAAAAGATGTTGGAAACCAAGAATCGTACTATAAGAATTATGAAATCTGTGTAAATGCGTGAATGTACTACAGTGTTTTCAAAAATTTTTTGGACACTGTAATATTTATAGGATTTTATTTTCTACACATTTGTAACGCAATTTCTCAATCTGTGAAAATATTTTTATATGAGACTGTCACTGTAGCGGAAACTGCTGTCGTAAATATTTCGGCAAGAAAGTTAAGTGACCACCTTCACGTAATGCGTCATGGGCACCCAGCTGCGTGACAGACGCCTAGAAAAAAGCCATTAGTGTGTGCCTTTCAGAGGCACAGGTGGAGAAAGAAAAAGGGGGACCATTATGCTCACTATTGACATTCCTTTGTAGAAAGCATCGCAAATGCGACACGTTCAAACTTGAAAACATATGATTATATTGTGGAGCAATTAATTTATGATATTTACTAAAATGGCTAACGAAATGGTGAGAAACATTTTACATCTATTGTCTTTCTAGTTGAGAGATTGCTCATTTTGTTTAATATCTCTTTTCTTGCTACACTGCAGCATTGGTTAAAATAAAGTTTAATATATGTACTAATATAGATATTTTATGCCCACAGATCTAGTAAATAACTATTTTATGATTTATTTCCAAAAAAATGGGGGAGCACAAAAAGACATTTCCCTTCACAGGAATTGCATACATAATTTTTGTCAATGACTGGTAACTTTTTAGTAGTGTAAGTTAAGGGGATGCATCACCCTAGTGTTAAGATGTGACATAGGTATTAAACATGGCCATTTTTACTGTAATATTTTTTCTGCTTAAGCTTTGTCATGATTGGATATAAGTTATTGCATTTGCTGCTGCTGTTTGCCAGGCATAGTGCTACTAAATTTCACTTTGTATTACTCTGCTAAGCCAGTTTTACTACTGATTTATTTTTCTTGTTGCTGCTCATTGGCTCATATTAGTTGTAATGTTGCATTGCTTGGTAATTTAGATTCACTGTAGCTTGCTTTGCCAATTTCCATTTTTTTGTCATTGCTGTTTGTATTAATTGTTTTGTGCTGCTGCATGGCCTCGTCCCTTAGTTTATGCATCTGAGCTCAGTAGATTTAAGTTAGCTTAAGGGAGGGTAGACTATACAAGAGAATGAGTTGCGATGAATTGGAAGAAATGGATTGACAAGTTATACGAAAACAGTACAGAAAGCAGGTATAGACAGGACTTTTGGGACATAATGAAGAACAAAGGGAGTTCTCCCAGAAGTAAAGAAAGTTTTATTTGCAAAATACTGCATTAAAACCAACCCTGTCCTTTCCTTGTGTTATCCCACTATGTGTTTGTGTACCCTTGGGTATTTGTGTTCTTCCTGTCTTTATGTGTTTACCTGATGAGAGTAAGGTTGTAGAATTTTTCTGATAATATGTTACATACTTTGTAAAGATGTTTAGACATTATTAATTCTGTTTTGTTTAAATGCTCATGTACAAAGTTGATGTTTCAGAAGTTAGTGATAAGAGGCCGTTGGGATCCAGCATGGCATTCCGTATTGCTCTCGTCAACCCACCGATTCCAGATTGTGCTAACAGTCATTGGATCTCGACCAACGGGAGCAGCTATGTCACGATAAGAGAAGTCGCAATCGCGATAGGCTACAATCCGACATTTATCAAATTCGGAAACGTGATGGTACGCATTTGTCCTCCTCACAAGAGGCATACCAACAACGTTTCACCAGGCTGTTTGTGTATGAGAAATCGGTTGGAAACTTTCCTCAAGTCAGCACGTTGTAGTGTCGCTACCGGCGCCAACCTTTTGTGAATGCTCTGGAAAGCGAATCATTTGGATAACACAGCGTCTTCTTCCTGTGGTGTAGCAATTTTAATGGCCAGCTCTCTCTCTCTCTCTCTCTCTCTCTCTCTCTCTCTCTCTCTCTCTCTCCTCCCTCCCCCTTTTATCTTGAAACAGGTGCACATGCACCTTACTACTACATATTCATGAACTGTCCTATGGAATTGATGGAGATGTCTGTTTGAGCCTGAAACAAGTTTTATTATCCATTGAATTCTCTACAACACTTGGTATATGGTCGAAGATTGTTATGGCTGATCCTCCATGTTCATATCTGTTTAACTCTCAGGCTGAAGGGTTGATAATGTAAATCATACTGACGCTAGTTGTGCCAAATTCAATGAGAAGCAGTGGTTAGCGTCCCTAGCTTTTGGGGTGCGAGTCGTCAATTCAGATCAAGTCGCCCGCAAATATTTGTTATTTATCATTCTTAGAATCGGTTATGATTGCAGATTCTGGAATATTCGATGTTTGTACAAACAGCAACACCCTCCATCCAGGAGCAGTTCTATCTTAATATTAGTGTAGGCCATAGATATGCTCACTTTGCTAAGTGCTGTACATCATTGACGACCACGTTTTCCAATATGGACTTGATTGTGCTTAAGACACGACAGTGTCGTCTTTTAGTACGATGTTTTGAATGTTACTGTTGTTTTCAAACTGTGACTGAATGTTGACAACTTATCTCCAGACTGCGAGGACCTGTTCAGTAACCCAATTCCATAAAGAGGTGATGACTCTGATTCCAGATATGGAAAAAATGGTTCAAATGGCTCTGAGCACTATGGGACTCAACGTCTGAGATCATTAGTCCCCTAGAACTTAGAACTAGTTAAACCTCACTAACCTACGAATATCACACACATCAGTGCCCGAGGCAGGATTCGAACCTGCGACCGTAGTGGTCTCGCGGTTCCAGACTGCAGCGCCTATAACCGCACGGCCACTTCGGCTGGCTCCAGATATGGAGTTGGGGTAATGCTTGCTACATGACAATATCTGCTTTTAGTATTATGTTTATGAATTTTACTTTTGTTCTGAAAATGTGACTGATTGTTGACAACATACATCTTTACTGTAATGATCTGTTCAGTATACCCAACAGTCTAAAGGGGTTCTACAATGAACATCACATATTATCCTTACTACACGCTTCTGACTACAAACAGCTGTATCTTCCATGGCGATTGATCACTCGGTATTGTGCCATAAGACATCATGCACACAGCAGAACTTTTTTCCGCATAAAAAACGGATATAGTTGGATGTTAGTAATGAAACTTGTAAGTAATTATGAAACAACTAGCCGTTAAACAGAAGACAGAAGAACAATATTAGCAGCTCGCTAGATCACTGTACCGGCCTCATTCCTGAACAGACGCGCAGGATCAATGTGCATTAATATATTACTCACCACATCTACCGGATTACTTTTTAACATTACTGCGTTGATTACTGCTAGGTCCACAGTCAAACGGCAAATTTCGCTTAATGTTAGCGACAAAATGAGGTAATAAAGAACCAACAAAAGGGCTATTTGTTTATGAATCTCTTAATTTAGCAATATTATAATCAGATTCCCTTTTCGTATAAATTTTTTAACTTCTCCGGTTCTTCCCAGACAACTACGACGTGACGAAGTAAAGGAATTGTTTTCGTCAGCTGTACTTTTTGTTGTTGTTGAAAGGAGACTACTGTTGCACATGGAATAGGCAGCTTTTGTGGTGTGGTATATGAATCCACCAAGTGTTAGGTTCATTTAGGTATGTCAGTACTGTTGAACATGGAAACAGAAGTCTTCATGCAAACAAGGTAAAAATGTTAAATAATTACGATTTTCGTTTTTTTGTCAGTGTGTTAGTATAGATGAGATTGTTTATCATTTGTAATTTTTGAGTAAACCCAGAATGTATGTAAACTGCTTCGACAAGAAGGCTAGTTAGATTTTCACTTTCGTAACGCTTCTAACATCTATTAACAGAAATATTTGTAATTCGATGATTTGCATTTATCGTGGAGTAGAGAAGTTAAATAATACTTGCTGTTTAAATCTCACTGTTTGTAGGTCAATAGTGAGTAATGTAACTCCACTGTCAGATGTTACTGAAAAGACAAAGTTAACTTGCATTATAATTTTGCTGAAAAAAACGAAAAGAAAAGAACTCTCAGTGTCAGTAATTCACCATAATCAGTACCGCCTCCTAATTGGGGACATATATTTTTCAAAGAAGTTAGGTTTTCTTAAATGTTCACGTTCATCAGTCAAAAGAATTTAATGTGCATTTCAAGCATTATGGCCAGCATTGCACACTGCTGAGCCTGTATCTAGCATATTTTTGCTGTTAATGAGAGACCAGAGTGTATCGCGTTACTCCGTTGTTGCTTTAGAGGTAAGACAAGTTAGTTTATTTGCTGTGTGTACAGCGACCAAAGTTATCAGTTTTGAACTGGGACAGATGATACAGTGCCTAAGAGGCTGAATGTATTGTGCAGTGACTAGGATTTGGAAGTTGCATTGGCCATCAATTGGTGTAAAGTTTTGCTAACAATAACACAGAGTAAGCACACCACTTGCAGTTACAGCACTTCACAGTAATCCGACTTTAACATCCATTCCACAGTTCAGACATTTATTAAACGTAATTGTAAAATTTCATTTATTTAAATAACGTTACAGGTTCATCAGTCTTCCGTGTGGTTTTATGCTGCCCGCCGCTAATTGCTCTCACGTGCGAACGTCCTTATCGCAGAGGAACAACTGCAACACTTGTCCTCAATTATCTACTGAATGTATTCCAGTCTCTGTTTTCCTCTGCAGTTTCCACCTTCTATAGCTCCCTCTAGTACCATGGAAGTTAATCTTTAATGCCTTAACAGATGTCATGCCATCCTGTCCCTTTATTTGTAAGTGTTTTACTTTGATTCCCATCTTCGCCGATTCGGCAGAAATCCTTCTAAACCCTTATCCCATCAGTCCACGTAATTTTCGATGTTGTTCCGTAGGACTACATAGCAAACTCTTCGATTCTGCCGGCCGGAGTGGGCGAGCGGTTCTAAGCGCTACAGTCTGGAACCGCGCGACAGCTATGGTCGCAGTTTCGAATCCTGCCTCGGGCATGGATGTGTGTGATGTCCTTCGGTTAGTTAGTTGGGTTTGAGGAGTTCGAAGTTCTAGGGGACTGATGACCTCAGAAGTTAAGTCCCATAGTGCTCAGAGCCATTTGAACCATTCTTCGATTCTCTTCTGATCCAGTTTTATGACTGTCCATATTTCACTTCCATACCATATTGTGCTCCAAATGTACATTCTCAAACATTTCTTCCTCAAATTGTCTACGTTTATTGGTAGGCCAGGAATGCCTTTTTTGCAGCTGTTAGTCTCTATCTACATACACCACTATATTAAAATGCCCCCTCCCCGTTTTTTTCTCAGTATGAGAAAATTAACTTCAAAACTATTGAAGGGCTACACAGACCAACGATGGAAATTAGTTTTTGCTGAAAATGCCTTATTCTCATGTTTTTTAGGGTGAGAAATCCAAATATGATAATTAAAAACTGTATCATCCACAATTTCTTCACATTTTACAGTAAAATTCATTAAATTAAACGATTTCTTAAAGAATTTAACAGCTTTGATATAGTTAAAATAATTTAAAAAGGAGGTGTAATGAATGTAGATGACGTTGGTAGCATTGCTGAAAAACATTTGCTGGCAAAAACAGGTAGATTCTATTTTTGTGTTGTTATATGTCAACTTACCTTCCCTTTCCCGTTTGTTGTACATGTACTCAGTACAGTGTCTAATCGTGGTTCTAAAAACTCTGCTTACAGTTTTTGTTATATTTGTGGTGAATTTGTGATTAAAAAACACCAAAGAACTATTACAGACTTTGTGGAAAAGTTTATCTATCATACTTTGTATCTAAACTTGATGATCAAGATAAATCTTGAGCACCGGATAAGGTTTGTTATGTGTGTGTTGAAGATCTGAGAAAATGGTCCAAAAAGGAGAAAAAAGCCTTTAGATTTGCTGTTCCTATTATATGGAGGAAGCCAAGAAATCATTCCGATGACTGATACTTTTGCAGTATTGATGTTACTGGTATTGATTCGAAAGACAAAAAGGTAATAAGCTACCCTAACCTTCCGTCCGCCATTCGACCAGTAGGAGCAAGGAGAGCGTTTTCACCAGGACAGGAAAGTGACGGGAAAACGCTACAGTGGCAGCTGGAACACCAATATGAGGGGGGAGTACTGTTGGGCACTTCACCAAGAAGCACAGGAAGCGACTCGTCGTAGAAAAAGCTAGACAAGAAGCTTCAAAAGAAAATGAGAAATAAAGTACAAACCAATTCCAGGTGACAAGTGAAATCTCTATGAACACACATCATTGTTTTAAGTACCTTACTGTAAATGCAAACCATTGTAAGACATGTATATTTCTATTGTCTATTGTCAAATCACAATTTATGAAAGATGTATATATTTTATTAATAGGATTAAGTAGGAATAATTAATATTTGTCATGTTGGAAATAATTGTGGTAGCAGGGAATTTCTGCACCAAAGTATTGTTGACAAGAGAGACCCCAAATTTATATAATTTTAAAAAGGGGGGGAGTGATGGCGTAGGAATACATTTTAAGAAAAAAGCGGGAAAGGCCGCGCATTGATACATTTTGTAATGGTAGTAGGGATTGTCTGCACCAGAAACCATTGTTGGCAAGAGAGACCGCACTTTAGCGTTCGTAGGAGTCAGTAGTAAGCAAGATGTGAAGCGAGTCGGTAGCAGGGCTGAAGCGAGAGGTTGAGAGGAGTAGCCTACCAGCCACCAGCTATGATTTACAAGAGATTATAAACGGATGTGCAGACTATTATTATAAGAGGAACTAATATTATTGAACTATTTTCTTTGCGAAACTCAAGACTACTGAAGGTATGTTTGCGCAATGCTAGTGGTAAAATTATTGTAAAAAGTAAGTCCCATTTGAACGTTTTGTAAAATCATTTCATTACCAACAGTAAATATTTGAAGCGTTTTCAGAATATAATTAATTGTTGCCAGTAATCTTGCATTACTGATTATAATCCATCCCGAAAACCTTCAACACAAAACTTTGCAAAAGTTTTATTGTTGTCAAGAAAAAGTGTAACTATGAATTACGTAACTTTAATGAAATCAATTAAAGAATAACGTCAGCTTTGCTAATAGAGAATAACGTCAGCTTTGGTAATAAATACAGCCACTTATAATGAAAGCCCACCAGCAGCTAATAGAGTATAGTAAAACAGAGTATGTATATTCATGTCGCACTTCGATGTAGCAGTCAGATGGCGATCCAGTAACAGTAAAAAAGGTAAGGAACAGTTTTGGGTTATTGCAGATAACGACTGAGGGCCACGACGACATCACATTCTATGTTTCGTCAAAATAATCAGAAAATCACTTTTAATAAGACGCAATTAAATTTGTATGCGAAGATTGAGAAAGTGAATAAATTCCAAAGGGAAGATTTCATTTGTTATTATTAAGCAAGAGATAGAAATCCTAAGGGAAGGTTACATAGGTTATTTTAAAGGGAAGGTTATCATTAACAAAAGAGGTATGACGGGAAGGTTTCACCATGCGTATGTTGGAACAAAGCGTTTCTTTAATCTCCCTGTGTACCATATAGCATAAGGTTTTTATCCTATATACTAAAAAGTATATTGCTCGAAAACTATTGGTGATACAAAACAAACTAAACATAGATTTTGATTCAGCTCATAAAAATCTATAAAGTTCAGCTATCAAAGTAAAGTAAGTTTTTCAAAAAAAATTTTCGTTGGCCTGTGCTGACACACAATTTTCAATAATAGATAGGCTGATTCATGAGCAGACTGTGTGTAGTTAGTTGCCGCAACGCCATACAAGTCCTCCAGCGTTCGATATTTAGTTCTACCCTTGCGAAGTCGTGCCGGGCAACTGATTGTTTCAGCGTCGAGTCAAAGAACTGGAATAACGAAGAGCCTCGACGTCTTCGCAAGTCATAATTACAGGGTTTTAATACATCAAATAGTAACTCGTCAATGTACAGATGAACAGGTCAGGGGCGTGAGCTTAGGCTGAAAAATGTAATAAAAATATTCGATCACGAGACACTCGCTGCTTTCATATAAAGCAGACTGTGTCAAAGGTTTTTTATATCTAGACTGGCAGATGACACCCGGAATTGTAAAAGAGAACAAATCCGAAGTAGACTGAAAAACGGCTGTTTACTTAAAAGAGCTCTGCAGGTATCAAATTTTGATATGAAAATGAGTAGTAGGTTCCTGAAGGTGTACGGAACAGAATTGTACGAAACCGAAACGTCAACCATTGCAAAACGGAGAAGAAACTGGAAGCATTTGAAATGTGATTTTATAGAGGAAAGTTATAATTTACTTGGGCAGATGAAGAGGTAAAAGGGAGAATGCGCCAGGGAAGTAGTCTGTGGTAGGCATTTGTTAGAAAATGAGGTAAGTTTGTGTATCATCTATCACGAGGGTCTGTAAGATAGAAATGAAAAAAAAAAATACTTTATAAAAAAACTTAGCAGGCCTATAATATAATCACCATACCTGCTTTTATGACAGCTTCCCAGCGTTTTGACAACTATATTCCTTCACTGATGGGCTGACTGATTACTCGGTTCACCTCACCGGACTCTTCATGAATTATATCAAAACGTTTTCCACGTAGCTGTATCTTTAATTTTAGAAACAAATCAAGGTCTGCTGGGCTCATACCAGAACTGTATGGTGTGTCAGGAAACATTTCCCATCCATATTTATCTGGCGTTTCCCTCACTGTTACGGCAATATGCGGTCGTATATTATTGTGTAAAATGAGGACGCCAGGTGCAAGCATGTCAGCCGTTCTTTGAAAAATTTCCAGGCACAAAAATTTTTACTCAAACAGCTTGTAGAGCGCGCATATTACAACGTCCCCTGTGAATCCATTAATGCCATACACAAAGATAACCATCAGTTTCACCATTGATTGTTGGCAGTGGAATTTTTTCGTTCGTGGAGAGTATAAAGTTTCCCATTGTGACGACTGAGACTTCAGTTCTGGTTAAAAATGTCGTATCCAGGTTTCATCAAGTGCAACAGACCTCAGAAACTGTTCTCCTCCGATATCGTTGCAGCAATTCTGCTGCGTTTCTTTTGTAGCCTGCTTTTTGCTCTTCACTCAGATCATGCGAGACCCATAAGGCGGCAACTTTTCTTATCTTTCATGTTTTGGTCTGTAAACAGAAGTGACAGACATTCTGGCCTTGTATGAAATTTCCTAACATGTTTTTCGTCGATCCTCTCTCAAAACGTCATTAACAGTAACATGACTGGTGTAGTCTGTTACATTTGGTGGACTTTCAGTTCTTGGCTTGTATCACACGCCAATCTCGAAGAGTTGTAAATTTACGATGGCTTCTTTACCCGTAAGGATTCGATCTTGATGTAGCAAAGCTGGTCAATACGTGTGATCCGACCTGACATGGCCTCAGCTCCCATTTAAAAACTGAATTAGTCATGACAGCCACGAGAACCAGCAAACACCGTCACGCCAGAAGTTTCGCCCACAACGGACATGAATTTCAAATTGACCTTGCCACAGTATCGGGCGTGCATGCATAATGTACAGGACTTTTGAAATGGCCATCGTATGGTCTGCAGGCATAATAACTTTGCAATGGTAGAACCACTAGAGGGGAAAATGGTGGAGACAACTATTACTCGGTAATTTCATTTCCGGCGGTTGACGTTGCTTTGCTATATTTTCTCATTTTTATAAACGAGCATATTTGTGGTAAACAGAAAATGTGCTGGGCGGGAGAAAGTGTTTTCCTCTATTTCCTTTCCCAGCATCCCTAGCATGGCAAGTACCTGTTGATTAGCTTTACTGGACTTACAGTGACTTGAGCGAAATAAATAACTCTGTGATTGACACAGGACAGTGGTGGTAAGCAGTGTTGGGTGCTAGTAAACATCGGGCCGCGTTTCCATCCGATAGATGTACATCACTCCGTCATTCCCCCCTCATAGCCATAATTTCCCTCGCATACTGTGGTTCCGCATATACACTCAATTCCTCAATTTAGCGAGCACGGAGACTCCCACAAGAAATTACGGTTGGCTAACGCTTCGCCAGAAAAACTCGACTCACTGGAGCATCAAAGTTATTTCAAAAGAAATATCGTGTCGGTACGTTTCGTGTGATACTAATGCTATATGATGGGTTTTTTTTGTGTTTAGAGTGCAAATCCGCATTTTTGTTGCTGCTCCGGAATCTCATATGCAGAATTTTGAGGAAATAAAAACTATGTCACTTTCATCAAAATCGAAGCCAGGATGACAGGCAAATTATGAGGCCCCACTAACGTATTTACGGCGTCTCTAACAATATCAATGTACCCCTTTCAATCTGCAGTTAGGTATCAGTTCGTGGTATGGGCAGAGTATACCTTTCGTCCTTCGCTGAGTTATACCTAAATGTAATGCTGTTTTGCTTGTTAGACAATGAGCATGAGCTTGATTGCTCATTACTACTTACATGCAGAACGTAAAAGATGTTTTTCATTGATCATGTTCTAAAAACTCACTACAGGGGTCTGGTAGGCGGTTACTCAGTCCATGATTTTAACATTTTCGGTTTGGATCATGGCTGAAGCTTTTGACTTATCTTGTTACGCAACAAAAGAAAAGACAGGCACTGCTACTTCGTACTTATACGCCAATACCAGGCCCCCAAGTCTCAATAAATGTGTTATTTCTGGACGGGAATATACGTAACATACGAGAGCAGATTTTGACGTAAGGAAGACGAAATATGGAAGTCAGGGGCTGGGTGTGATTTGTGCAACGATAGCCGAAGCGCCGACACGGAAAGTCAGCGTGTTCGGTCAGAGGGTCAGTTGCCCTCTGCAATAAAAAAAACTGAGTGAATGGATCAACTATGAAGTTAAACTGACGTCATAGGACGTCCAATCCGAATAACTATCAATAACGAACAAAATGAGGCAAAAAAAGTAGCTAAGGTGACCACTCGAGTAAAGCGAGAAATCCGGGTTCGAGTTCCAGTACAGCAGATATTTTCTAGGTCGTCATTGCAATATACAGCCGATGGTGGTTCTCATTAGAATTATGAATACATTTCCTGTATTCATGTTTCCCATTGAACAGCCGCCTTTACTTGGGAAACACCTATTCCTGCAATTAAAATATAAATGTTTATACGTCATTTAAATTGTCAAGTATGGTTATTTCCTCTTGAATATATAATTTTGTTTCTTATTTGTTGCGATTGGAATTTCGTCTTTTCTTTATCTTCAGACAGAGGTACGAGATATATATTTGCATACAGGCGTAGAGCTGCTTGTCTAAACATCAAGCAAGCGCGAACAGTATCCATTTCGTAAGATTCACGGAATCATGTTTTATTCTTGAAATAGGATGAAAGCAGGGCAGACAGATCAGGAGCCAGCATAAGTCACGTGTACGATACACGAGGGAACCTTCTAGCATCGAACCACAGAGGTCAGTCACTGTGCTACAAACGTCACGCCGTCAGCAGAAACACGAAATAAATACCCCGGAAAGAGGCAGCTCCCTCTCGAAAGTTGCAGCTTCTTCTGAATTCTGCTGGGAGTCTGTTCGAAGTCTGCTGGAAGTGCTGGTCAACTTATGGAGTACGCTTGTCATGTTCCGGAAGCCTCGTGACGTTTGCTGGGCGTGCTGATGTACTCCCTACGGTATGCATGAAGAAGAAGCGGCAGCTATGGAGGTCATAGGACAGCATCGAACCTGATAGCAGCGTCTAGAACAGCATCGAACCTGATAGCAGCGTCTAGTTACCACGACTTACGAAGAAAGAAGAAGATGTCGTCCCTTCGCCAGTAAGTCACAGAAGTCGAGTCTTCGTTCCAAGTCAAGTCAATAAAGTCGAAGTCTCACCTATAGCAACAGAGGGAGACGTATAGTGAATAGCCCGGGTGACTGGTTCGGACCAGTGAAGTCACCCGTGAATTGGGAAGAACTCCAGTTCAATGGGCGCCGCCCAGAGCCGCCGAATCTGAGAACACGGGTTCGCTCCTACCACGGGGCAACTTCGTCATCGCAGTGGCCGGCCAGCCGCCCAGAATTGCAAGCCAGTACACTCGCCGGCACACAGTGTTGCCACGTGCGGCCGTCGTCAGCTGCTGTTTCTGGGGCATTCCTTGCAGTCTACGTTAGCATCTCCCGCCGCCGCCAGCACCGAGGCCACTACCCCGTGTTGCTACGGAAGCACTGAACCAAGCGAGTAAAGTAAACCGGTTGAAGTCCGCTGCATGCACTGTTGTCAAGGAAATGTTTGTCAATAAATAACTCTTGGAGTAAGGGATGTTTTATTGTACCTCATCCTCTGAGCCAAGGGAAGAACCCATGTAGCCCAGCTCTCCATGCCTGACAATTAATAATAACAAGAAAGAAATAAATAGAGACTACACTGTAAAAAAAATTGCTCTCTCTTCCTTGTTATTGGCGGACGTACTGAATTCTACCTGCCTTTTCAGTAAATTCTGTGTTGTGTACATGATTATTTCCTTTGTTTTCGTTTATAATCTACGTATTGTTTACAACTCGTGTTAATTTATAATTCTTGTGGTGCGGTAACAAAGGCGTAGTAGCCGTTGTCCTCACGAACTGCTGAACTCACACGTTACAGCGTGGCGCCACGTATCCGCAGCCGTCCTAGAGTCTCTCTTTCTCGAAATTATTGGTCTGTAAAGAACATCTACTAAATCCGTATGGAATAAAATAACTTTGTGGTTTTTACAAATTTGTGTTAACTTTAACTGGTCTGGTGTGAGCTGGGCGGTGAAACATTCATCACTAACGGTGCGGCAGTCAACATGTTAACATTCACTGGTCTCTTCAGATTGAGTTAAATACTTTCACAATATTCATTATCTCCGTTTTGTTTATCAATACTAACGAATGATTTCCTGATGTCTATGGCCAGCATAATTTGCTTCCGTCATTTGTATTGCAAATGCATAGGACAGCTTCCTTCATGTCCACCTTCTCAGAAACAGAAATGATTATGTATTACATTAGCTTTCATTCGTTTATGGTGTGTGTGTGTGTTCATTATTAAGACACTTCCCTTAAAACCTAGTGGATATTGATCATTTCCACATATCAGTGAATGAGGTAAATGTGGTGTGTGTGTGTGATCATTATTAAGATACTTCCCTTAAAACCTAGTGGATATTGATCATTTCCACACATCAGTGAATGAGGTAAATGTTTTTCTTTGTAGTGGAAAACTCCTCTATTATTTTTATTAAAAAGTGGTGGTTTCTTCTACTCATATTTAGTGCAAATACGACATGCAATACTATTGAATTATTGGTAATCTAGTGGGAATACACATCTACATTATCACTGATTTTTATTTAGAGCGTCATCGGTAATTCTGCGGTGCAACGACGAAACTACCATAAGAGATTAGAAAAGAAAGTTACGGGATCCACTTTGGTCACGGGAGGGGCCAGGGAGCAGCTAGGGTGTTGAGCGTACGAATGAGGCAAGAGCTGCTAACGAGCAACCACACAGAGCAGGAAAGCAGACTCGATGAGCAAGCCCACCTTCGATGCAGTATTTATTAAGCTCCCTAACTGATCTGTAATGCCGCATTGTTGCAAAGAAACTGGTGAAGCAGCCATTGTTAGTTACTTACCGCTACCAGTGAACGGATTGTGTAATGGTACAAGTGGAGTGAGGTACCAGCTCTAGCTTATAATCTGCTGCAGCTTCTCAAGCTTATCACAAACTTAGGCACAATTTCAGCTTCGGGCTGTACCGCCTCTGAACAATGAGCTGTGAAATCACAGATCACTCACAGTGCTGGGGGTTTCACTGCCAGGCCAAGCTTCGGCGTCCGCCGTAAAGCTCTGCTGTGTCCGCCGGCGGCCTCGTGATACTTAACGCGCTACTGTTGTGTTGGAAATGGATGCATGATACATTACTTAACATATAATGCAATGGTATCAGTCGTGGTTTTTCACTACGCATAGACTGCAACTAAACAAGACCGGGAGATGTGGTACACATACTTAGTGAAAGTACAGTGGGTTAGCCACGGGCTACATTTTGTGAAATACCGTTGTCGTTGATAGCAAGGTAGGTCTACTGTTAGAGTACATTCAGACAGTAGGTTTCTGAGGCTAACGGGTTGTTCCCAGCAATTCTTCAGCTAGCATTCACAAGATAGACGCTAACTCACCACGAGGCGCACTTACTTGACGCCAAATTAAGAGAAAGTAACTGGAACATATGATCTCTGACACTAGGTAACTGATTTCTTGCTACAAAGGTGTATGAAATCTGAAGCTTTCGAAGACTTCCCCTGTCCTCATTGTCAGGATTTACCTGTAGACCATGTGGTACTTTAGTTGATCTTTGACCAAATCCTGTCTATCTTACCAGAAATTATGTTGAAGAATTTTACTGTTATAAATGTCGATCACCGTGGCTGGTGGATGACTAAGCAAATTTCCTTGTTGCTCATTTTCATACACCATTAAAGCCATAACAACCATTCTGCCTACATGTACATCTACTTGCATATTCTACAAATCACATTTAAATGCCTGGCAGAGGATTCATCGAACCATCTTCACGATAATTCTTCATAATTCCAATCACCAACAGCGCATGAAAATGACATCTATACCTTTCCATGCGAGCTCTGATTTCCCTTAATTTATTATGATGATGGTTTCTCTATGCGTAGGTTGGCGTAAAAAAAAAAAAAAATGTTCGCTTGAAATTTCTTTGTGCACGCACATCACATCGGCTTCTTTGATGGCATAATCATAGTAAATAGCTGCATAAGATAAGATTTCCGTTTCAGCAAACATAATCGTACATTAGTCTATAATGCTGTTTTCGGCTACAGCAGATTTTGTAGGCTAGTTTCTGCTATGGCGTCTGGGGCTGGTAGTATTTTCCCCTAGGATTACCTAACGAGAATGAGATTCCCTACCTGACTTTCTTCGACGGAGATTTTTTGCACGGGGCAGACAGAGACCATTTAAAAAAAATGTTCTAGGGCACATCGCACAACAATCGATTACGGTTCTCAAGGTCTACATTTCGCATTATAATATACTTTTGAGGTTTAGTTATTTGTTCCTGTACACACAACTAATGTTGGCAGTGCTTAGGCCGGAATCTATGTTATTACTGTTACCATTAGTACTGGTTTTTATGTGACTTAAGTTATTCTGGGATTAATTTGAATGTGTTACTACATACTCGCATGCATAATTTAAAATAAAAAATGTAGTATCGTATAGAACAAAGCAATGCCAAATAAGAGCTTTTGTTCAGTTGTATAAATGAACTTAAGACAGCTGCCTGCAAGATCTGACTGTAGTTGTTAGATCGAGTGATGTTACAAAAAAGGACACTTTGCAGTAATAGTGCATAAAGTTTGAGATCAGTTTCCAGTAATTGTGTGTCTAAATGATCTGACATCGAAAGGCTGTGAAAGGCGGCTTGACGATGAGGCGAAATCATCGGTTCTGTATTTTTCGTTTTGTTTTGTTTCGTTTTCATTGGGAGAGACGAGGATGGAAGGTAGAGGATGGAAAGAGTACGCCATAAGTACGGCTATTTCAACTAATCAATGTTTCCTCACCTTAATTTGGATAAAGGAATAAATCATTACATTATGGGAGAACATCAGTTGATCCCACACGTCCACTTGAAATTAGATGCTAAAGCTCCTGCATTACAGCCCAGCCCTTCTTATTTCAACGCCTACTAGCGAAAAGAGTGCTAACCTGCATTATTCAGTCAAGGTTTGTACATCGCTCCCGAATTCTGACATACACCAACAGCAAACGTAGAATGTGAAGCCGTTTGCTTATTCGGTATTACCATTCAGACGCAGCGCAAGGATTGTTTTAAACTCATGAGGAACATTTTGAACTATTTCACTTCGCTGAAGGTAAACATTATTTTTAAATATTCGATCAGGTTGACTATTTGTGTTACATTACCAGAAATTTCAGAAGTTCTGTTCTTAACATGTTAAGCCACAAATGGCGTAGCAATTACTCGCATGTACACCTGACAGCACAGAAAGAGGATGCGGGAAATCGCAACCCGAGACGATGTCTGCTGCAGCACTGATACGAGTGAAATGTAAACTACCATTTTCCGTATTGTGCTGAAAACACCCGCGATAGAAATTATTACTTGACGTATTACGCAAAAATAGTCCTGTCTGTGTCCTAGACCTATTCTAAAAGGGCACAAAAGCTTTACTTGAAATTAAAATACTCTGTTATTATTAGCTATCTGTGTTCTATTCTCAAGTTAACATGGGAATTTTAGTTCGTCGTCACTGTTAGCTAAATGGTCAACCAGTAAGCTATATAAAAGCACAGAGATTCGACTTGGTGTTAAGTTGCAACAGTTCCTTTTATTCTTCTCTCAACAGATATCTCATACGCGGAAAATATCCCTCTGTTCTGATGATGTGCATCTAATTTTCCACTGCAGAAGCGACAATTGTTACCCCATTAACCTGTGAGGGTAACTAACTTGTGGTGATCGGAGGCATATTCAACGTCAGTACACTCATACAGCATGGCTCTCTCTTCTGCAGATAAAAGTAATACCACATTAAACTTAATTCAATCACTGTAGCAACGAATTATCAAAACATGATTATTCAGTCCATACAGTAGCAGTAGCGGAAGCTGCAGCACGAACTAAGAAGTGCTCTAATGGTCACATTAAATTTTATTTCGAAAAGAAAACATAAAGTCGTAAAGCATTTCGTTCTGTGGTAATGCGAGACTCTTTCCGAATTTCGTCTTGACAACAGATCGGATGACAAATGTTTTAAAAGTATTCGAAACACACACACGTTGTACACTGTACAATCTGAATTAAAGACACTTCAGTGCGTTGACATCATCTTCGCCTAACCGCTTGTTGTTGTTGTTGTATTCAGTCCAGAGACTGGTCTGATGCAGCTCTTATGCTACTCTATCCTGTGCAAACTACTTCATCTCCAAATATCTACTCTAACCTACACCCATCTGAATCTGCTTAGTGTAATCAACTCTGGTTCTCCCTCTACGATTTTCACTATGCATGCTGACCTCCAATACTAAATTGGTGATCCTTTCATGCCTCAGAACATATCAACCGATACCTTCTTCTAGTCACGTTGTGCCACAAATTTCTCTTCTCTTCCATTTTATTCACCACCTAATCTTCAGCATTATTCTGAAGCACCACATTTCGAAAGCTTCTATTCTCTCACTGTTTAAATTATTTATCGCCCATGTTTCACTTCCACTCTACACCCTATACAAATACTTTGAGAAAAAACTTCCTGACACTAAACTCTACACTTGATGTTAACAAATTTCTCTTCTTCATAAACGCTTCTCTTGACATTGATATTCTACATTTCATATCGTCTCTACTTCGACCATTATCAGTTATTTTGCTCCTCAAATAGAAAAACTCATCTACTACTTTAAGTGTCTCATTTACTAATCTAATTCCCACAGCATCACCCGACTTAATTCGACTACATTCCATTATCCTCGTTTTGCTTTTGTTGATATTCATCTTATATCCTACTTTCAAAACACTGCCCATTCTGCTCAACTGCTCTTCCAGGGCCTTCGTTGTCTCTGACAGAATTATAATGCCATCAGCAAACCTCAAAGTTTTGATTTTTTCTCCATGTATTTTAATTCATACTCCAAATTTTTCTTTTGCTTCCTTTACTGCTAGCTCAATATACGGACTGCAACACATCGGGGATAGGGTACAACCCTGCCTCACTCCCTTGCCAACCACTGCTTCTCTTTCATGCCCCTCGACTCGTATCACTGTCATCTCGTATCTGTACAAACTGCAAATAGCCTTTCGCTCCCTGTCATTCACCCCTGCTACTTACAGAATTTGAGAGAGTATTCCAGTCAATATTAACAGAATCTTTCTCTATGTCTGCAAATGCTGGAAACGTAGGTTTGCCTTTCCTTAATCTAAGATAAATCGTAAGGTACGTGTTCCAACATTTATATGGAATCCTAACTGATCTTCCCCAACGTTGGCTTCTACCAGTTTTGCCATTCGTCTATAAAAAGTTCGTGTCAGTATTTTGCAACTGTGACCTATTAAACTGATAGTTCGGTAATTTTCACAACAGTCAACACCTGCTTTCTTCGAGATTGGCATTATTATATTCTTCTTGAGGTCTGAGGATATTTCGCCTGTCTCATACATCTTGCTCACCAGATGGTAGAGTTTTGCCAGGGCTGTCTCTCCCAATGCTTTCAGTAGCTCTATAGGAATGTTGTCTACTACCGGGGGCATGTTTCGACTTAGGTCTTTGAGTGCTCTGTCAAACTCTTCACGCAGTATCATATCTCCCATTTCATCTTCATCTACCTCCTCTTCCACTTACATAATATTGCCCTCAAGTTCATCGCTGTTGTATAAACCCTGTATATATTCCATCCACCTTACAGCTTTCACTTCTTTGGTTACTACTGGTTTTCCTATTGAGCTCTTGGTATTATTACAGGTGGGTCTCTTTTCTCCAAACGTCTCTTTAATTTTCCTGTAGGCAGTATCTACCTTCCCTCTAGTGATATATTTCTCTGCATCCTTACTCATGTCCTCTACCCATCCCTGCGTAGCCATTTTGCACTTCCTGTCGATCACATTTTTGAGACGTTTGAACTCCTTTTTGCCTGTCTCATTTACTTGATTTTTATATTTTCTCCTTTCGCCATCAGCGGAGCTAGTTGGCATATAAACTTGTACTACTGTGGTAGACGTGGGCTTCGTGTCTCTCTTGGCTGCAATAATGCGTTCACTATGCGGTTCGTAATAGCTTACCCGCGTCCCTATTCGTTTGTTCGTTATTAAACCTAACCCTGCGGTACTTATATTTGAATTTGTAATTGTAACACTGTATGCACCTGACCAGAAGTCTAGTTCCTCCTGCCTCTGAACTTCAATATCTCGCACTTTAACCTTTCCGTTACCCTTCTTAAATTTTCTAGCCTACCTTCCCGAGTAAGGGATCTGTCATTTCACGCTACGATCCGTAGAATGCCAGTTTTCTTTCTACTGATAACGATGTCCTCCTGAGTAGTCCCCGTCCGGAGATCCGAATGGGAGACTATTTTATCTCCGGAATATTTTACCCAAGACGACGCTATCATCATTTAACTATACAGTAAAGATGCATGCCCTCGGGAAAAATTACGGCTGTAGTTTTCCCTCGCTTTCAGCTGTTCACAGTAGCCCCGCAGGAAGGCTGTTTTTGGTCAATGTTACAAGGCCAGATCAGCCACTCATCCAGACTATTCCCCCTACGACTACTGAAATGGCTGCTGCCCCTCTTCAGGAACCACACATTTGTCTGTCCTCTCAAAAAATAACCCTCCGCTGTGGTTGCAGTTGCGGTACGGCTATCAGTATCGCTGAGGCATGCAAGCCTCCCCGCCAACGGCAAGGTCCATGGTTCATGGAGGGGGGGGGGGGGGGGGGGCGCTGTGTGTTATGGTTATCTATATAACTGCATATATCATTTACGTCTATTAGCCTGAAATTATTCACAAAGTATTAAATACTTTCAAATATCCACGTGGTAAGCTATGTGCAGCGATTTGAACCCACTACGTCCTGCCCCGTATGTAATCACTCTTTTTTCTGTGTCAGCTCTCCAAATAAAAGCTATTTTCCCCGAAAAGTACTAACGATATTGACCTAAAGCCATTGGCACACTGTTCGTGCAGTTGAACATTGAGTTTGCCGAGTTTCTGGCATCAAAGCGTGAAAAAAGCACTTTGAGGAGTCCAAAACTTCCTGCCCCTCATTCCACTCTTAGATGTTGTCTTTAATGTCCTGTCCTGACGTGACCTGACCATTCCGTCCACAAAAGCCCTCTTCCCAGTCACTGCCAGACAGAGTATGCACACCAGCGTTAACTGCGTTACTTTTGTCAGTACCTACAGGGCAAGCCCTTAACTCACTAAGCTGTCCAACCTATTCCCTACTTGTCTGTATGTTGAAGATCCAGTGTTCATAGGAATCACACAGTTCTGACGCTCTTCGTCGGTATTACGCAGTCGTAAGGCGCAAAGACAGAAATCGGGCGGTTTAGAATGATTTTGTCAGCGTTGTTACTCAACACGTCTGACTGCCCTTCTCTTGTAAATTTGGAACGGTGCGGAAACGCAACTGATAAACGCTGTACTGTCATGAACGTCCACTCTTACTACCTGCTCCGCTATCCGCTCACAAACTGCACTCCCATGCCATCGCTTAGAACATCCTTCCTAGTCATTTAATACAGCTATGTTTGGTTATGCGACATTTCCAAATTTGCTAGTAACAGAAATTTCTAACAGTAAGTGCGATTATTTCCAAACAAGTTTTGTGGGACAAAGTGGACAACCTTGAGAATTACATTGGCGTTGTGGACCCAGTTTTGAAAAACTGACTGGACTCCAAGGGGCATCTTTCAAATCAGTGCCATCGCATTGAATTTTGGTCTTTCGCAGGATACACTGCTAACATGCTAAGACATACTGAAAAACGGTATATCAGTTGCTTTCTGGACTTTGTATACTAATTATACAGGTTTTTATATAGCAATAACCCTGAGGAAGTTCATTCTATGTATATTGGAAACTTGTAAACTTACTGTCGAAACAGTGTTGCAATTTGGTAAGTAGAACCGTTTTTTTTTTTTTTTTTAATCTGTGCTTTATTGTATAAATGTAAGATTGGAATTTCGTCAGCCGTCGTCAAATTTAGTAATTCATTCGACGTCTGAAAAAGAAAATCAGTTGCAAAGGCCGAGTATAACGGAAAGGTTTGTTTGCTATAACAGCTTTTGTGTTTACTGAGTCCCGTCACGGAACAGAACCAGATTTAAGTGTTCAGCTCTATTTGCAAATTGTGCGCGGATTGAACCGTAAGTTACAATACTGAACTACTACACATACTTTGTTTAAAGAACTATCTGAATGCTTGTCTGTACAATGTGTATCTCTAATTATCTGTCAAGCAAATGCTGGATTTATTTCTCGCGACGGAACTGTGACTGCCACTATCTTCGTTATTCCATGTTCCGCAGCGAATTTCCTAGCCGGGCCGGTAGGCGTTACCCTCGTTTCACAATAAATCCTGCAAACACGACGTCATTTCTACGACATAAACGATATCAATGATCGCTTGATTTGCTATCGAGTTTGTGACAGGGAAGAATGCAAATTTTATTGCTGTGGGTTTCACTCACAGGTACTAAAGCGGTCCTCTTAGGTTTCTGCCTAACCAGGAGCTCGCAAATCGCTAAATATGGGATGGGGCCAAATAAAAGTGGGCCGGACGAGTGCATACGACTGGACTTGAATTTGTGGCAGCTCTTAAGGAGGAGGGAAATATCTACAGTTACTTCTAAAAGGATGGAGCAACTGTACATATAGCCGGCTGAAGCTTGGAGAACATTTACACAATCCTCATGCTGACTGTTTCCAGCAGAGTTCAGTCTGGTCGGTGGGCACCCACGACACCTGATCTATCAGTGTGGGTTTATTTTGTGGGGGGAGCCATCACGTCCATCGTGTAACGCAATAACCTACACAGTCTTAAAGGGCCGAAGCAAATAATTTGAGCACGAGTTGATTTGTTGTTGTTGTTGTTGTTGTTGTTGTTTTCAGTCCTAAGACTGGTTTGATGCAGCTATTCATGCTAATCTATCCTGTGAAAGCCTCTTCATCTCCCAGTACCTACTGCAGCCTACATCCTTCTGAATCTGCTTAGTGTATTCATCTCTTGGTCTCCCTCTACGATTTTTACCCTCCCCGTTGCCCTATAATACAAAACTGGTGAGCCCTGATGCCTCAGAACATGTCCTACCAATAGATCTCTTCTTCTAGTCAAGTTGTGCCACAAACTCCTCCCCAATCCTGTTCAGTAACTCCTCATTAGTTATGTGATCTACCCGTCTAATCTTCAACATTCTTCTATAGCACCACATTTCGAAAGCTTCTATTCTCTTCTTGTCCAAACTATTTATCGTCCACGTTTCACTTCCATACATGGCCACACTCCATACAAATACTTTCAGAAACGACTTCCTGACACATAATTCAATATTCGATGTTAACAAATTTGTCTCCTCCTGAAACGCTTTCCTTCCCATTGCCAGTCTACATTTTATATCCTCTCTACTTCGACCACTTATTTTGCTCCCCAAATAGCAACACTCCTTTACTACTTTTAGTGTCTCATTTCCTAATCTAATTCCCTCATAATCACCCGACTTAATTCGACTACATTCCATTATCCCTGTTGATTAATCGTTCATAAATCACTATGTGATGTTTTAGAGTAGGTATTTGGTATAATCATTCCAAAAACGACGTGTTTTACGCATCTCCGACAAGCTTGCATCAAGTCCTGAGACGCACCTATCGAATGCCAACGAAAGTAGATCTCGCTGTAATCGATATTTCACACGGCGCCAAAATATTGCACCTTTTGCAGGAAGTAGTATGAAATGAGTATTGCAGGACGGCATGGGAGCCGTGAGTAATTGCCCAAATAGCGGGTGGAGTGACGTGTAGGAAGATTGACCTCGTCGCCCCACCTGACAAGCATGGTGCATCCATCCACACCCGCGTTCATGCACGACAATCAGAATTCGCTCACAGTATGCCAGTCTAAATTTACTTATTACCTATCAACGAAAACCCTTGCTGGAGTAGCGACCGTCGTTCGTCGGGCAGAGACAGATGACCTACTTTTCCTCAAAATGCGATGTCACACCAGTGTACTGCAGGTGTGTGAATAGCAGAGCGAGTAGAGAGAAGAAATTGAGAATGACACAGGAAATTGAAGTGTTACAGTTTGTCTAAGTAATCGTCAGAGGTATCAAAGTAGCATGTTAGTGCATTTCGCTTAGTAGATAAATACATACGACTATCTGTGAACTAAGTTGGTAATAACAGTTTATTTAGCTATTAATGTCAGAGCCTTAAAGAAAAGGCTCTCCACAGTCAAATTTACTGAATATAGTGTTACTGTCCGTTATCGCAATGACTAGATGACTTGTGTTGTGCAAGCAAACGCTAACCATGGGCATAAATAGAAACAAATGTTTTGATATTAAGTTCCGTGTCATTCACTTTCCTATTGAAATTGAAATCTTCCTGCCACGAAAGTAGTTTTCCCAGCATCATCTGAATTTGTCAGTAACGGGCTATTATAGCAAGGCTTCATTAAATCAAAACTTGCGCTCACGTCATGATTTTAATCCCGCAATTGGATGCGAAGCGTATTTCCGTCGTGAACTTACACATGCCCTGTCGACGCATGTATTCAACCTCAGTAAAAAAAAAAATTTACATTCTAGTTTGAACCTCTAAATTTGATGATTTTGAGCGAGGGGCACTCATCCTCAAGGTCATCAGCGCCCTGAGGAAAAGTCAAAATAACAGTCTCATAGGTGTGAACAAGGCTGTCCCCGCATACACGCATGCAGAATAGTTTACAACGTATTAATGTCTGCTTCCCTTCCCCCACCAATTTCAGGATAAAGGCTGACAGTTCACAGAATTTCATCACTCTTAACACCAATTGTATGGACGAGGATGGTGAGCAAATGGCCATCGAAACACAGCTGCCGTGATATAAGACACGCGTTGCCAAAATATGCTAAACTGAAAGGGGGACACCCAAACCTCGCAGTGGTGGATCCCTCCGGCTCAAATTTTGTACCGTTGCAGTTTAAAACATTACGCAATATTACGAACTTAGGACTGAGGTTCCAAAATGTGTTGAGTTGAAGTAGTGTCCATGTATGGAAATATCAACCATAGTGTCTAGACGTAGTCGTGTAGACACTAGATAAATGTCCGTGGACCTACAACTAGGCGTTTCTACGGTTGGGTAGCTCTGTGCGAGAAATGTTTCGACATGTGTACTAGTTGGATATTGTGTAATTTTGAAACGACGTATTTAATAAGATTAAGACAACATGAACAATGCCATCTACATTGAAAATATGGAACGTTGAAAATTTTTACGGCAATTATGAAATACCGCGCTACGTATCTTAAGTAAATAAAATACGCTTACCAAGACTCCAATACACATCAACATAAATCTTCCATGGAGGCACGTAATTAACAATACAAAAATAGGAGATAGAAGTCAGTATAAACTTGCACATACAATTTGTAGCCGTTAGTTGTTGGAAACGTTAGAAAGCTTGCGTGTTGAGTTCGCAGTCTTCGCTGTCAACAGCTCTTTGCTGATTTCCTTCGTAAAGCGGCACTTGATGAAATGAAAAAATCAATTTACAAGTAAGGTCAAGTTTATGGTCCACACAACATTGTTAAGCACCTGTTCATAAAACAATTTACTCAGTGCTCTAAACATAGATCTGAGGTAGAAGAAACTATTTTACCAAGAACTAATTCTTCCTGGAACAATGCAAAAAAAAAACTTTTCCTGGCGGGTAATTTAAATACCAAACGCCATTTATTGAATCAAAATCTTTTAAGGCAGTCTAGTTGGAGCTATTGTGTCAGACAGCATTTCAGAAGGGTTTGAGCACATCACACCCAGCTGCTGTTTATTAAGCTCTTTGACAATGTAAGCTGCTACATTATAAAGTATACAGTTTTGGATTGCTGCCCTTATGCAGAATAGGACAATCTCTCAGTCCGCTGCCACCATCCTGTCCTCAGCGGGTAAGTTAATCCATGTTTCGTACATCATTTTCTTTAGTAAATTAATACATCTCATTAACAAATGACGTACTAAGTGTCTCAGGTCGGATCACAGATCCCGTGTACGGATAGAGCCATCTCAATAGTGACATACACGGACTGTAACATACATAATCTCAGAAATCTACAACATTGGATGGTCGTCACGAATTATAGACCTCAAAGATCCAAAATGACTTAGTAGAAGTTCAATTTTCCAGTCGTTAGGCACTTACAACCTCTGGACCATAATTCGGAGAAACTTTCCATGTAATCTTTAACTCAAATGTCTTTAAGCAATACGAGACTTAACATCTGAGGTCATCAGTCCTCTATACTTAAAACTACTTAAACTTAAGGTTAGCACACACATCCATGCATGAGGCAGTATCCGACAAGCGATCGTAGCCACAGTGTGGTAATGGACATAAGCGCCTAGAACCGCTCGGCCACAACGGCCAGCATACTCTCTCGCGTGACAGATTCCATTGTTCTGTTTGAGATATATACTGTTTTCTGAGCCAATAGTTAAGTGGCAGCCAATAGTTAAGTGGCAGCCAATAGTTAAGTGGCAGCCAATAGTTAAGTGGCAGCCAATAGTTAAGTGGCAGCCAATAGTTAAGTGGCAGCCAATAGTTAAGTGGCAGCCAATAGTTAAGTGGCAGCCAATAGTTAAGTGGCAGCCAATAGTTAAGTGGCAGCCAATAGTTAAGTGGCAGCCAATAGTTAAGTGGCAGCCAATAGTTAAGTGGCAGCCAATAGTTAAGTGGCAGCCAATAGTTAAGTGGCAGCCAATAGTTAAGTGGCAGCCAATAGTTAAGTGGCAGCCAATAGTTAAGTGGCAGCCAATAGTTAAGTGGCAGCCAATAGTTAAGTGGCAGCCAATAGTTAAGTGGCAGCCAATAGTTAAGTGGCAGCCAATAGTTAAGTGGCAGCCAATAGTTAAGTGGCAGCCAATAGTTAAGTGGCAGCCAATAGTTAAGTGGCAGCCAATAGTTAAGTGGCAGCCAATAGTTAAGTGGCAGCCAATAGTTAAGTGGCAGCCAATAGTTAAGTGGCAGCCAATAGTTAAGTGGCAGCCAATAGTTAAGTGGCAGCCAATAGTTAAGTGGCAGCCAATAGTTAAGTGGCAGCCAATAGTTAAGTGGCAGCCAATAGTTAAGTGGCAGCCAATAGTTAAGTGGCAGCCAATAGTTAAGTGGCAGCCAATAGTTAAGTGGCAGCCAATAGTTAAGTGGCAGCCAATAGTTAAGTGGCAGCCAATAGTTAAGTGGCAGCCAATAGTTAAGTGGCAGCCAATAGTTAAGTGGCAGCCAATAGTTTGTGTGATGAATCTTTGCAAAGTGAGTTTAGTATTGTACATTTGGGCGCATCTGATACATTATTGAAATCTCTCGTGGACAGTTCCGTTTTTTCAATGTCTCTGGATTAGTCTCGCGGAAATTTTTTAATGCATTTGCAGTTGAATTGCTAAGTAATCGAAAAGCCATGGGGGTCTAAACGGGAAGAATTCAATTATTGACAACCTTTAAGGCCAGCAAATTCATGGAACATATTCGAGGAATACACATGTGAACATAAAATCTATTAGGTTTTTTCCCACAGTAACTTTCACCACGAAAATAGTTCCCCAAACATTTAATTATGTTTACATAGCTTGAAAAGTCCTGACGTTTTCGTCCTGTAACTGGATTTTTGGATGCTACATGTAACATTTCCTAGTTCAGCACTGATTCGAACCTTTTATTTGAGTGACTTTCTTCACTTGTGAAACTTATCGATTGTGCTCCAGCTTGCTCCAACTATGTAATTATCTGTACTGTCGTGTTAGGTAGGATACCACCATATATTGCATTTTTGTTCACCCTACCGCAACCGGTTCGATTCAGCTACACAGGAGGCAAAAAACGAATTCCGAACATTGTTCGACAAAGTATCCTTCCTTCCCCCCCCTAGACCCCCCGGGGGGGGGGGGGTTAATTCAGCCTGGTCTAACCAAACATCCACTTTGATGAGGATTCAAACATGAAGTCTTTGTTTAGTTTGACTTCCCGAGAGTTACAAGGCCTAAACGTTCGTTTCTGAATACTCACGTCATTTACGGCATGTGCGTTGACACCACATGAGCATTGAACTACCTTTTTAGAGCTTTCTTAAATGACCTTCGGAAGGTGGATAAGGTACGCCGTCTGTTCGACAGTACTTGCAGTCTTTAGGTGACCTAATTTTGAGAATCAAAGCTCCCAAATGAACTCATCACTAGATCGATTACCAGAGATGTTTGGCACTTCATATGTGTTGTGCTCCTGAGTCACTGATTTAGATCAGGAAACCCGAAGTACTACATGCACAGGCGTAACAGTTGAGACTTTATTTTCTAACGGAGCTACTCTCCCTCTCAGTATCTCATTGTGATGCTTTAGTAATTTGGACTTAGCGTTTGAGACTATCACTTTTCCCGAACCGGCCTTATATGCTACATGGCAAATATTAGGTACTGCAACTTGAGTACAAGTCTCATAACTTCAGCTACATAATGGTACTGCTTAAACTGTTCTCCTTTGAGCTTATTTGAATGCTTTAATGTTAGTTCCTAAATAGCATGGTACGTTTGGAAGAATAAGAGACACTTGTCCTGGCCTTAAATTCCACCTTGTTCTCGCTATTTCTATTATGTTTCCTCCTAAAATCGGAAGTATTTTACGAAGTGCATCAGCGAAATCTGTCACGTAAGATTTACCTGTATCCTCCCTCGGTATAGCTTTAGGCCGTTAGCAAAATTACCGTCTGCGCTGGCGGGTCTAGAGAGGGTTTATCTGTTTCAATTGACTGGAATACTGATCGACACCCAGGAACGAACAAGCATGAAGTAGTCACTAACGCTGTTTATTTGTCGGATGGTAATAATACAATACAGTACACTGGCTATCAGTAAATGCCTAAGTACACGAACAGACGTAAATATGACTCCATTGGTATTTTGATACGTAATTCAACATGAAATACTACTGAACACGACAGCAATTCTATATGTGTGTTTCGAGGCACACTTGAATATATTTGAGCCAGCCACAAGTTACGGCTGCACAGTCTCATGGCGTTTCAACGACCGGTACAAAAGATACCACGACAATAGAAGTAAAGCCACTTCTCAGCGCCTGCTTCTACTGTAAGGTCTTCATACTGACCGACGTGTAGAGAACCGTGTTCAGTGCTGAGACTAGTCTATATGGAGAACTAGAGTTACTCGCTATTCCCTGGATGCTCTGAATCCAATTTTCACGACCCTAACGTTAGTTCTTACGGGGTAATATGGAAAACTTACCCCAATCCTGCTAACCTACCTGCAATGGAAGGCTTTGCTGCAACTTTAAGTAAGCCGGGCGGCTTTTTCTGAGTTCTGTTTGTAACACTGGGTACATCGTAAAGGGCAATGTATTTTAGTACACTTGTCACGGAACTGTGCTATGCGTCTGAGCGTGGAAGCACGCATAGGTTTTCAATCAACAGACATGACCGCATAAGACAGCAAATCCAAAATGTATTTCAATTTAGTTCCTGTATGTTAACTGAAATCATGGACGGGGAAAAAATTCAGTTTTTTGTGAAGCTTTTACGAGAAATTAATTCGACAAGCTTGAAAACAAAATTTGTCAAATTGAACTATTTTATTATCTAAAATAAACGGGTATATCGTTTTTCAGGTAAATCATCCAGTGGGAAACAAATCGTCTAAGTGTTGCATTTCGTTCTTAGTGGTTATGTGGACATTTAGTTTATGTTTGAACTCTATGTGCCTGAAGTCGGGCACTTGTGACGGTTGTTTAGGGAAGTAAAATAATGCAAGGGCAGTACTGCAACGTTGACTTTCTAAATATGTATTTTGAAAATAAAGACGTCTAAATAGTTTTCGGCATTAGCGTGATTATAACAAGTTTAAAGCCCACTTCTCCTGTGCAGTAGTTTAAGCCGTTGTGAATGGGATTATTTTTCTTAAATGCCTTTAGACTGTTCAGCAGTGGATCGTAAAGACCGTGTCACTTAAGACAGGCGCACTTACCTAGATGTCACATCCAGTTTATTTAGGACGGATGGAGCTGAGCTGCTCGAGATTTGTAATTGTAGAATGAGCCACAGAAAGGGACCACAACCTAACGAATTAAGTCCAGAAATTTGTTAGCAAGTGCCTAACCTGTCTTCATGGATTACGCAAAATCTGTTCAGAACAGACATGGCGCTGGTTCACACATGGTCTACTTGACACTGCACGTTGTGAGCTATAAGTGGCATCCAAGTTTCAACTAGTAACCCTCCCAGACTCTGCATGGATAGTATGTATGTCTGACTAAGCGTCTTGTTATGGCGCAGTGGTAATTGAAGATTACATACAGAAGTTCCATTTCTACCAGTTTATTAGTGGAAACTGTCAAAATCTTATTGCTGCTCTTCGGATCACAAATGGCAAGCAGTTTAGACTCAGCAGTAAGAGTAGGTGATACACAATTTCAATGTTAAACCATTCTTTTAATACCACATGCTTTCCAAAGCATAAAAATACAAAGCCATCTTAGCACGAACGACATTTCGGATTAACATTTGATTACCATTAAAACCGTAAAACTTCTAAAATATTTTACTATTTTAAAAACCTCAAAGTGTGAACATTAAAATATTTCATTTGCTTGATCTGCTTTAGAAAGCAGTATGTGTCGTCGCCCCTAAACGACGATACATGTTCAGAGCCGATACAGGACGCTGTTCGTTCAGTTTCCAGTGCAGACACATTTAGCTTGCGGCCGTTAAGCATCTTCTTCCAAATCACTTGGTAATACAACTTCTGCTGAATTTCTGATTACCAAAACCACTTTCCCGTAGTTCTCTCGCGTGCAAAGTTGGGTCATAGCATCCTGCACCTGGAAGTACACAACGTAGTTTAGGATGCATGAACAAATTTTAATTATTCTTTTCTTCAAAGTCTAAACTTACCCTTCCAAAAGGTAGAACGTTATGTGCTCTAGGCGATATTGTTCCTTGAGAGCGCAGTTCGAATATCTCTGTCAGTATTGACTGCATCTTTTCTCGATCTGTTTCTAGCAATTTTCCGATGTTCAGTCCCGTCATGGTGTATGCTCTCCTGATCACATCTGAAGAACAGAACGCTTTGGCATCCCATGATGGTCTCAGTAAACCCCATACAGAATTACTCGGGTATGTAGTTGAACTGTTAGATCCTGAAATCATAATGGTTATCACATTGTTTACTTGGGATTATTGCCGATTCTTGTACAGAAACTTTACGCTAGCGGAAAGAAGCTACCACCATTTGTTTTAGACGTGTAGTGCTGTTATATAGAAAGTGCTACTTAGCATAATGTGAAAGACTAACCTATAATCTGAACTGAATAGTGAACGAAGGGATTAGGTTCTCCAGTTTCCGTTTCCATCATTTTATAGCAAGACAAACGTATCGACAATTCTTAACCACTATTCGAAACACTGACTACACAATGTCTCATTTATGTAAATAGACTTCGAAGGGGGTGGGGGACGAAAGGCTCCACGGCTACTTACGAGCATCAACTCTTAAGTTTGAGGTTATGCTGTGTACCTTTATAATTGACAATTATAAATAATGCGAAATAGTTTTTTTAGGGTACCACTATGTAACGCCATTATATTGAAATTCTTGCTTTTTATGTTCTCACAATACTAGCACCAGAACGCTCATTTTAGTCCGAATCCTGTTTATTGTATGTATGTTATCTTGTTACTGACTAAAGCTGACAACAGAACGTATTTATATATTGAATTTCGAAGTGAAACTTAATACCATTCGGGCCGATTGCTGATTTATCAGAAAGTTTGTTCTGGCGGAGTAACTTCTCTTCAACAAGACGCGTTATCTGATTAAGATTTTTCCCCCAGAGACACAATGGAACCAGAGGAAGCCAATTTCTACTTTAACTGACGGATCCAGTAGCTGTATGCATGGCGCTCCTCACTTAGAGTTCTTGAACATTTCAGCACAATGTCATGAAATTTCGTCGACGGAAATTTCAGACTCATACGCTGAAGCTATACTGATTAATGGTTGCATTAATACATTAAATGTTGCACGTAGCTACGTTTTCACAAATTTTTCTTGTGTGCATTACAGTGTACTACCTATCATTGTTACTTGATTTGGTTTCACAGGTAGAAGCCTGTTGGTTTCGGCATGTACTTATTTTTATTTTTTTTACGCCAAGCAAGTGTAAGTTGAAGACGTCGCGGCCTCCTGACCTTCAGTGCTTACATATTCTGCCCTCAATCACGTTCCACACATGAAGACGTGTCATTCGAACCCAAATTCGATAAGGTAAGGTCAATGTTTTAAGAATTCATGTAAACAATATTCAATTGACAAGTGACTGCACAGTGGTTGAAATACTGGAGGCTGGCATGCACACACACACATTCCAGACACGACGGTCACATAAGATTTTAGTTTGGGAGAGAAACCGCACAGTGGGACGCCACTCACTTCAAAGGACGACCCAGCCCATGTTGGCCGGTGACCACCCATAGCAGACAGCGTGGGCCCGAGTGGAAAGGGGGGGGGGGGCGGGAACAATCCCTTGTTCGACTTTAAAGACAATTCCGCTACATTGTGTGGGAGCGGCCAGCCTACACATTCTTTGCACATAGCATGCAGTTTCAGAGACTATTACAGGGAGACAGCAAACTCCCAAAAGCAAAGCTACAAGTTTCTGGATTGGTCGCCTTAAACGAAAGGTCATTCCCGTTTTAGAAGAGCAATGCTGATTGGCTGACGATATTTCTGACGCACTGAGCTCAAGGAATAATGGGGGAGACCGAAACATATACCCCTTCACGTCTGGCGTGGCGAGGCAGTTCCGTTGTCGCTCTTGGAGCGAGAACACGTAACGAGACCGTGCGCGCTCGTATGTACTCGAAAGAGCGAGGGACAAGTCTCCTCAGTACTTCACTGGGAGAGCACCTCTGTCGAGCGCGAATCGAAGTGCGACTCTATATTGAGCCCTTGCGATTAAGCGTTGTTCACTGTGTTGGGCGACACCTATTGTGCAGTGCGAATGGACAGAGTTGTAGTTAAACGCCTACGAGCGAATCTGAGTGCCATCGCGGTGGATGGGTTATCTGACTGGTGTACCATGCCAGTAGACTGGAGGCGAATAGGGGTCTATTACTTCATCAAGGCATAGGGAGACTGATTGGCGAAGGTCAATCCAGACAGAACAAGAGTTACCTTATTTGTGAGCATTGACCGCAGTCATTGTGGCTGACGGTATCCTGCACTATAGCTATTGCGAGCCCCGTATTTTCTCCGCGACAGTACACCTCACTCCATTTCACACGCTACAGCCTTGACCATACCTAGCGACATTGTAAAGGATAATTACTCAAGTTGAGTAGGCATGCCTCTCAAGCCTTTCTGCAAAGTTAACTACGATGTTCAACTGTGTAGAAATTAGCGAATCCTATCCTTGGAAAATAACTCGTTAGTTTCATGTTTTTCTTACAATAACTAGTACAATTCCAGTACCCAAGTATCCCACTAGTTACGTAACAAATTTTGTGAATTTGTCATTTCGTTACAGCGGACGGCTCCAGAAGGTATTTATTGCTGAAGATTTTTCAGGCATTTCTCTTTAGAACGTTAGAAGCGTCTGACTTCTGTTGTAGTTTGAGGATGCAAATTGCATCTTGCAGGAGCAACAGGGTACGCATCTGATTAATCCAATGTGCAGAACGGAATGACAGATCAACCCAACACCCCTCAAATTAACTTCATATCAGCAAGAAGAATTTAAGAACTTTCAATTTGTGTAGGAAGCTCAGTCAATGGTACATCGATGCGAAAAATTCGCTTTATTCAATACTGTAATGATACTCACCAATATTAATCAACTTTCCGCAAGGCTTAAGCATTTTTACGCACTTGTCGATATCTGATCCACCGTTCGAGTTTATCACTATGTCTACACCGTACGGATGGAGGTCCAGAACTCGCTGGGCATAGTTGTCACTGTGGCTGTAAGTTCGGTTTGCTCCTAGAGTCCGTAGTTGTTCGTGCTTTACTTCCGATGCTGTTCCCAGAATTCTAACGCGGGGAACAGTTTGTGCGAGCTGTAGAACTGCAGTGCCCACGCCACCTGTAAAGGAGGAACCGTTAACATGCTTTGGAAAAAGCTTAAGTTTTTGGTAAAGACTGCTAAGATTACCGATATTAACATTTTTCGTAGAGTACGGGCTGCACAACTCAACTGAAGGTGAATGAAGCATTGAACGCAACTGTTCATGTTTCGTTAGATTGGAGCGTAAGTTAGTGGCATTTTCTTGGTACTTAAGACAGGTAAATAAATTAGTGAAATCAATGTGAAGTGAAGTAGAAGTAAGAAAAATGGGAAACTTTAGTTTAGAGTGTAACATACTGGCAAACAGCAGGCAGAGCAGAATAGACAATGACTGAAGTCATCAAGTTCAGGAGAAGCCATCGCCACCCCTACAATAATTCCTTACAAAACTAAAGGAAGATAGAAAGAAGGCAATTTGACAGCGAAGTCAGCAATAATTGTGTAGCATTTTACAAGTGGATGGACAAACGAGCTGTAAATCTGATCGCTAATATCTATGATCCTAGTGACGCCATAAGTGTAAACAAGGAGGGAAAGATGGATGAACTTCTGTAGTGTCATGTCCCCATGTATTTAGTGAATGAGAGGTGAATGAACTCTTGTCAATTTTGATCGTCTAAAAAGAGACTGAAGTTGTGATCGTGAAAGTAAGACATGGTGGCCTAGGCTCTCTCACTATTGATATATGTGAAGTGAATGAGTTTATCATACACAAAGAAATTGAAATGTAACAATTCACGAATGAAGACGTCGGAAGGAAACCGTACGAAGGATTTCTCGCAAAGGCAAATATCCACTGCAGTGGCCTAAGTCAAAAAGGGAAGAGCGTAGCTATCAGGAAAGACAAACCACACGTGGATAAGCAAATCAGATTGGAAGGCAGAGCGCATCAGCCGAAACAAGCCACATCAAGAAGATGTGCAGTATGCAGCACACGTTCTGTTCCTGTTAGAATAGTGTTGATTATGCATTTGCCTTTGTCTATGAAAATGCGAAACATTTTCAAACATTTCATTCTCAGTATGATGTAATTCTGAGTTGTTTGTGTAAAGAACTTCCTAAGGTAACTGCTCAAAATTTTACCTCAAAATTTCTCAAGTAGTAACTGGAGAGTATTATGGACGGTGGTTGAATAAAAAATATTGTATGATTTTAATAAAATTATTTTATCTGGTAAAAAGTAATTTAGACAAATCACGTGTTCTGATTTTACACAATATCCTGCCCCCCAGAGTCAAGAAAGTGGGGTTAACATTGATAACCGCTGCCACTGAAAGAGGCAAGGAAATCCGTCGACGCACGTGCTATTAACTTAATTTGGACCGCGTACTGCAGTTACATCCTTTACATCCTGTTAGTCTCAACTTAGAGTGTAGTAACGTATTTAAATACAGCGGATAAAAGTTGGGAAATCGTTTCAGAGAAGTCAAGGAGTACTTTTTAGTATCTATTTTAAGTGTTGAGAAATTTTACCTCCGATGGATTGCATGAATATAACTTGCGTTGGCGTGAGTTTGCCGATTTCGAACAAACACATGTACGCCACTAGGAAGTTAAGCCCGAGGCAAACTGCGTGGCAAAGGTTAATGTTGTCTGGTATCTTGAAGCAGTACTTTTTCTGCACATGGACCATTTCGCGGAAAAGACCACCTTGCATCTGCAGGCAAAGGACTCTCTCCCCAACCTGAAACGAGACTGTTATAAGCACTTTTGTCAATTTGGTAACTGATCATTTTATGGTTTCAGTCTCACCTTAAATTCTGTCACTTCACTTCCTGTTCGTGTCACAATTCCAGCACATTCACTGCCCATTATCACAGGAAAATAATTACTTTTGATTATGCCCAGTCGCAAGTAGTTGTCTGTGAAATTCATACCACAGTAGTGGACTTCCACTTCAACGTGATCTTTTTGAAGACGAATAGGAATTGGTGTATCTTCGACCTGCAGACATGTATCAAATAGCATTTCGTGTGAGACAGTTAAGAACTAATTGTTAACTACTACATGACTTCTGCAACGCCAATTTCATTTACAGTGTGATTCTCTCCCGTAACACTGTACACCCGTTTTATGACCGACAGCTTCACTTATCAGTTACATCTTTCGTCGTCGTTGAGGGCTGCATACTTGCACAAATCGGTGAGCGTCTTCTGTCAGATAATGGCCTACTCTGAACAAGGAGCTGACAAGCTATTTGCAGCAATAAAAAGAAATGAGGATGCTTCGAAGATTATTCAAATTGCAGAGGAATCGCAAAAAAATTACTTTATTAGTGATCTACGTATCTTCAAATTAAGGCAGTTCAATGGCCCAATTTCAACTGAGACTTATGAATTCTGAATGGCAATACGTAACAGCGCTACACCAGTATCTACCTAAATTCACCGTAGACTGCCACCTCATCTCACCAGTAATTCACTTTGGAATGGGTAAGAGTTACCAAATGGGACATCTTCCTATGAGAATTTGGCACAGCGCTCTGAAAAAAATTTACTGGAAGGTGTTAAGTTTCCAGCAGTTCCGTGATTGTATTTTTAGCATTACATTGTTTAAGAGACGTGCACGTCTACTGTATCAAATGGACGTCTTCGCACTTATCGTGGTCAGTTGTGTTCGTGTAATTGTTGGAGCGTCTCCCGCCCAACATAGGTATGCTCACACTGATGGGAATGATCGTGAATGCTGTTTTATTATCCATCACCTCCTAGGCACTACGAGGAAATGGCTAACAGTTAACTAAATATATACCGTCAGCCATTGCTGTTTAAAGGTTCAGGGATGTATCGCATAGAACTGATCCGACTCTGGAATAAAGTTTTTTCGTACATTACATTTAATTTGTGTAGGACGATGCAACTTACGTCTACTTTTTGAATTCCGCCATGCCCTGTCAAAATAACTGATTTCACCAGGCGAGTCGGTTCTGTACACTGCATCTGCAAAAAAGATAAAAACGAGCGAAGTCAGAGATACTATTGTTTCCTTTGTCTATTTTTATCATTTGTTTTTTTCTGCTGTTTTAGTGTTGGCGCACATTTTACAATGTGCTCTTAAAATCTGAACTTTCCTTTGCATCTGCCGAGAATGCCTTTCGTCTGAATAAAGAACGCGGCCATTTGAGGCAAATACGCGTGTCCACAAAAAGGTATCGTTTACAATGGGGTGCTGCATTTCGATGTAGCTAGTCAGCAGTAAGCAACACCGAAAGAGTTACTTTTTTAGTTACAGGCCCGCCATGGGATACTACATACCTGAATAGTTGTGGGAAAGCACACAGAAGGGGGTAGGAGTTGCGGTAGTTGGGTTATACTAGAAACCCTACAGGAACAGGCCCAAAGATGACATAACTGGCTGAGAGCTCAGGAAACAATTTTTTTACCAGTAAATTTGGTTATGATAATCCAGTGCATACGCTTCTATTATAATTCGTGAACGCTCTGAACAGGAATGATACGTCTGGCCGCAGCACTGCATGGGTTTTTGAAATCCCTACCTGACGTCCAGTAACACTCAACCGAGTCTAGGGGTGGCGGTCGGCATATTAGTATTCTACAGCAATTTCTGTTAGACCAGATTTTGACTGAAGGTGGCACGATGCAACACACGACAATTTGGAGTCAAGCAATCGACTTGCACTGTTCGCTCTGAAACATTCATGAATGAGAGCGATCGCAGCAAATGAACCGTGGAAATAGGGGTTTCCTGGATGGTTTTAACAAAGTCGACTTGAGGAAACTAATTTGATGTATGAAACACTGATATCTTTTACGTCTCTGTAGCATTTCGTTATACTGAAGACTTGAGACTTGTGGCTGTAGGATAATTTTTAACTTGCTGTAGCACCTAAAGTTACGATATTTTTTTTATTTCTCAACAGTCATCTTACTGGAGTCTGCCGCGCAGAGACTGCTGGACACACATGCTGCTGAACACTGCAGGCATTTTGTAACTACATCTTACCTTTTTTGCCTTATCGAACTAAGTTCCTGCTGCTTATTTGATGGTGAGAAGTTGTAGCATTTTTCCTACATCCCTATTCCCTTTACCTTCAGGAAATTGAACAGTTTATCACTTCTGACAAGTTTCAGTAATTCAAAATGTAGTGACGAGTAAACGACTTATAGGCAAGTTAGAGCCACAAGAATTTCCCGATCAGGGAATGAATTAGTTTCTAAACCCGTGGAAACAGGTTATTTCGTTTAACGTTTTATGTGACTAATAAATTTGTTCATTGCTTCACGGTGTAGTGTCATTTGCTTTCTGTAATAGCCGTAAAGGCATCTCATGCTGAATTTACAAAACAGCACTAAATATACTGTTTTAGTGTCACCACTTTAATTGGTATTCGGTGGTAGTTTACCACATTTATTGGGTTACTGTTCCGAACTGCAATCCCGTTTGCCGTCTGCTAAAAAAGAAGTGACTGACAAAGTAGGCTTCTGTCTTTACAGGCACTAGTCCAAACGAGTCACTGCCTCTATTTTTAAGAGTGCAGTTCGAGCAAAATAATGAAACAGCCATCACACAAAACTAGATACTTCTCATGGGCTGGGAAGCTATCCTAACCCCTATTTGTGGAACTTTACAGAAAAGACAGACAAATGAATTTCAATGCACCTAACCACTGCAGCCCAGAATAGCCTTCCGCTTGATACTAGGAAGAATCTAGTATCGTCACCGCAGTAATTTGACGGCTACACAAGGAAATGAACTTAATGCATCTAGTGTCGCCATAAGGCCAGCGGAAAAGAATGCTGTCGAGTTCATTGCACAAGCATTTTTGTACTTTTTACACTTTAGACTTTCTCAATAGCCGCACAGAACTGGTATGTTGTTAACTCAGCGACTTAACCACTCTCCACACCACATGGTAATGAGCCACGACGATTAGAAACTGGAAACAGCGGACAGTAAGAACGTGGAACAACGTACCTAAATCCAGTAGCCTGTGCGCTGCATTGAGGCACTTTAAGTGATTAAAAGTGTGTGCAGCATCGGGCTACAATTCTGTTCCGAAACTATTCTGACGTGCCCACACGAACTGTAATTGGTTGCGAAAACACTTTAACCTCAAATAATCATGATCTACAAGACAGCGTAATGGACACAGTAGTGAACACAAGGTCATTGTAGCGAGGCTGAAAACCAAATAAACCAAAACCACGAAAAACAAAAGCAAAATATATCTATAAAACCGGAGATAAAAATTCTGTTCGATGCCTTCCCAAGAGCGTCTCCATTCCTTTCAAGCTAATGACATCAGTGTAGACCAGATATGGCTCAAATTTTAAGATGCCGTATCTACAGCAATAAATAAATTCATACCACCCAAGTTAATGAAAGACGGGAATGACACACCAAGATACATAAAACACGTCATAACACTGATGCAGTAACAACGAAGAAATGAGAGCATGGCCAATTTAGAAGAACACAAAATCCCAACACTGGTGATGTTTCACGGAAGTTGTAAATTTAGTGCGGACGTCAATGCGAGATGCTTTTAATGGTTTCCATAATAAAACTGTCTCCGAATATGGTACACAACCCGAAGAGATTCTAGTGGTATGTGAAGTACACCAGTGGCAGAAAGCAGTAAATACAGTCACTGCGCGATAGCGATGGAAACCTTTCCGATGATGGTGCCACTAAAGCGGAGTTCATATAGTTTTCCATAATTCCTTCACGAAAGAAGTAAATATTCCAGAATTCGAAACCAGAACAGGTGTTAGCATGAGTGACAACAGTAAATACCTTAGGTGTTGCGAAACAAGTCATTACTTAAAGGCAAAGTTTCCGGTCCAGACGGCATACCATTCAGGTTCCTTTTAGAGTACGCATATAATAGAGCCTTTCTTAGCGGTCATAGACAACCGTTCACTGGACGGAACGTCTGTTCCTGAAGACTACAAAGTAGCACAGGTCACAAATATCAACGAAAGAAAATATGAGCAACCCACTGAAATACAGACCCTTATCATTGACAATTTGCAGTAGAATTTTGGAGCATATACTGTACACGAACATTACGAGTCACCTTGAAGAAAGTGACTTATTGTTACATAACCAATACGGATTCAGCAAATACCGTTCTTGTTCAACGCAGCCAGCTCTTTATTCCCATGAAGTAAAAGGTGCCGTCGACAAGGTATCTCAGAACTATTACATATCCCTAGATTTCCAGAAGGGTTTTGCCGTTCCTTACAAGATACTTAAATCATGTGCATATAGAGTGTCGTTTCAGTTATGCGACTAGATTCGTGGTTTCCTCTTAGAAATGTCACAGTTCGTAGTGGTTGTCGGTAAATCGACTAGAACATAGGTGATATCTGTCGTTCCTTAAAGTAGTGTCAAAGGACCTGTACTGTTCATGATTTATAATAAATGACAAAGGTGGTAATCTGAGCAGCCCCCTTATATTGTTTGTTGATGACGCTGTATCTTAGCATCTAGTAAAAGAAGCTCAATTCCAATTACAGAACTCGATAGAGAGGATTTCTGTCTGGTACGGAAGTGGCAATTGGCACCAAATAGAAGTGCGAGGTCATCCACATGGGCAGCAAAGGAAATCCGATAATTTTTCGGTTTACGATATATCGCACAAATCTAAAGGCTGTTAATCCGACTAAATTCTTAGGAATCAATTATGAGCAACTAGAATTGGAAAGACCACGTAGGACGGGCACTTTAGTGTGAATTGCAGAGTAACCATGTAGATGAAGTTACTACGTGGTACGTTTTAGCTTCGTAAATTGGAGGGAACAACGATGGTCAGAGAACTATGTCTGCGTGAGGCAGCTGAACGGCTATGAATCACAAAATGTTTGAAAAACGTGTCGCTAACATTTCATCGTGTCTAAATGGGTGATTTAAAGACTTATATACGAGTTTTTATAGGCCCTTTGCCACTTGAAGGACGTTACGCACTGATCTGTTGTTGAACGGAAGCCGGTTTCAGCCGCAGACCTGCAACAGCTTGCAGGAGCAGGAAGAATTTGAGTATTTCGCCTAGTAACCCAATTCAAAAAGGTGTTATTCATTAAGAATTAGAATAAAACATGGAAGATTCACCGTAGTACATTAATTATTACAGTCACAAATGTGGAGCCGTGATGCAGCTTAACCCACTACACTTCATCCAGTATCTGAAGACTATAGCAGGTGGTGACGTACGGAGGAAAACCATTTCAAGAATTTGCGAAATGTCTCTCTCCGGAATTCCCGTCTAAATGAATAACGGAAAGAGTTTATCGCTTTCTGCATTATCGCTGCTCATGCACTTAATCTTCCCCTTCAGGTAAGACCTAATTTATTCTTTATTCACGAATGAGTACTCAACGCATGTTGCTGGAATTTTGCACATGCCACTGAATGTACCCGCAAACTCAATTTACGACACAGATTACGTCACACGTTTACCCGAGTCACTAGCTTCTGCTTACGGTGGAGCAGAAATCAACCCGATTGTCTTAACACTGTATTTTCATAAAAGAAGCAATTAGGTACTACCAACGAACCAATTCCAGACCTAACGTTTGCTTGCTTACATCCTTAAGGTCGCATTTAACACGTTAACTGATTTATGAAATAATCAACTGTCTGAAACCTCTTACTTAAAACTGATTAGTGCAATGTGTTCACAAGGAATACTTTTGAAAAACATATATGAACACCTACGTCAATATAAATATACCTTAGTAAACTGCAGTGTATTGCGACATCGAACCTTAGATTGTGGTCTTTAGCTGATTCCCAAGAACCGATTGGTAGCCAACTGAAATTAACACTATTTTCCAATCCACTATTAGCATTATTTGGCAAATTTAGTATAAATGTGGGCACTAAGTTTTAGCCGTTCCAATATTACAGGCAAATTAAGTTTGGAGAACTCGCGAATTAATCAGCAACGAGAACAGTGCATCATGCCCATAGTGTAGGTTAATATCTCCGCGAGATTCCGGTAACTAAAACTTTAAATAGTAACTGAATTTTTGTATAGGAGTCTCGTGTGGCGATAAGTTATAATTGCGAAGACCCATTTAACAGCCAAGATCGCACAAAATATTTTTATTGAAAACCAACGGTTTCAACAGCCTTCTTTATCTTCAGGTCATAAAGATCTTTCCGTAATACAACAGTTATTCTAAGCTCAGTGTCGTGCACAGATGTGAAGTGAATAAAACTCGGCACCCTACAATACTCTCATTGCTGAAATATTTGGAAACACTGTCTTGTCCAAGAGACGATGTCCACGTTCATACCGCTAACAGCTGCCTATTACAAGACACAAATACGGTACACATCTGTTTACATATGCTAGAGACACACTTCGCTTTTTATGGTTTCTATGTGAATAGGAAGTGCACCAAATTTGTAATTACTTTCACGTTTTGCGATAGGTTATCAGAAATTCAGAAGTCGTTCTGCCCGATATAATGCGGTCCATGCTGCCCAACGTCTTAAAGAAAGCCTAACTCCCACAGGTCTCTAAGTAAACAAATACCAAAGAAGGGGGTATGACATTTTCTCCATCACGATTTCACCTTCCATCTGATTACCCCAAATTAACTTTTACCGTATTGTTTCATCTGGCCTGCTACGACTCTGGACGACTAGCCACCGTTTCGTAACTGAAGCTATATTCGTTTAAATCAACCTGAATGAAAAGTTTCTTTAACTATGGTCACACGTTGAAATACAACCAGTTTAATAACCCACCCCGTTAGTTAAACTACGGCGTCCTATCTGTCATTCAACACGCTTGTACCCATATTAATTTTAACTGCTCACACGTACATATCCAAAAGTGTTCAATTATATATCATTTCACACTTACCACCGGGGGTGGTTGGAACTGCAAAGGGCCGGCGGCCATGGTTTCTGAAGTAATTCCTGCGGTGAGAGAAGAATAGTGCATTAGACCTTCCAATTACCAATGACGTATAAACACCGTAATTAGTCCACAGGATTGAGACAGTTGTTTAATAATTGTCATGAACAATATTTCTGTCTAACCTGACCCTATCCCATTTATAAACCAGTCCGACAAAGATAAAGCACGGATAAAGAAACTGCTAGAACTATTAGCTATTTGCCTATAACACACGAAAATGTTAATCTGTTTCGCCTCGATCAAGACTAGCATAAGGCAACTAACCCACGACACACATCTCACACATCGTTACAACTTACCAACAAAACGAACAACGAACTGGAACTGCTGAAGGAAACTCCTGCTCTACCGTTAATAAGAGCTGGAAGAAAAAGGTGTAGCAGATCTCGATCATTCATCCGGCAATTGATTGGTAAACGACATATCACGTGATGTTGGCTCTTCCTTGAGAGATACGAAGCGCCGCCTCAGTTACGCTTTGTGTACTATCCACGTATTGCCTCTTATTGACTTGCCTCTGCGTATACGTTGTATAACGTGCCCTAAACACGCACCAACCGACCGACCGACCGACGAACTTTTCTCGTCGAATTGTCGGGAATGACGACCCGACAGCCGACTTCTTCCATCCTCCAAATTGTGCCGTTTGTAGCGCTGTCATACCAACCGCTCCACGAAACTTCGTCCTTGGTCCCTGGGCGTGGGATTAATTACTGTTCTAATTTACAAGACAGGACGCGCGGTGGACGAAGCTATAAGGACAGAGGCGCTGGAGAAATTTAAAGACTGCATATGTTTGTGAGACACGTCGTGCGATGAGTATAGTGACACAGATGCAAGAAATGAAGCACTTTTTAAATTTTTTAACAAATACATAATGGTTTAGTTTGGCACGTAGAGAAAATAGAAGTCCGTCGACTTTCTGCTTGTCAAAAATAAAACTTAAAAATCGAAATGTCGAAATTCAATGGACGTTAATTAGTAAAATATTGTTTCATTGTTGTAAGTGTTGAAAAAAGTCCAGGCTATATCCAAGCAGTCTCCTACGAATAGCAAAGCGTGTTATTTTTGTTTTTACTGTTCCAACTGTTGCTAAATGCTTCATTTCTTACGTAACTGTTGTTGCGTTAGATAATGTGTTCCACACCATGTGTGGTTTTTCGTCTTATAATTTGAAATAAGTTTCTTGAACTTAGAGGTCATCTTATATGCTACATACATAAATAAATTAATAACGTTTACATGAGCGTCTTTCGTTTCATTTGTTTTGCTTCGCCATGATGTATTTCCTTAGTGAACTATAAATCACGTTGCAGGGTTTAAAGATTCATTTTAGTTAATAACTGTGGGGATACAATAACACTGTATTTGAGATCTCCCTAACTTCTACCAGTGGCCATAACGTGGTCGACAGTCTCACGTTGCAGCTAGCAGACTCTCTCATGACTGTCTTCATTTTAGTTAAGAATGATTTGATGATGTTCAGCAGCTGCTTAATGCATGATGCATCCATTCTTAGATAATAACGAAAATCGTCAGCTCCCAGCTGCTTAAGAAACAGAACGTTCATGAATTTCTTTCCTTGCATTGGCCACTTCTTTGCCTATAGCTTTCTCTCGGCTTACTTTGGCCTTTTAATCGCTAAAACAGCCAAGGATAATCCGCCGCGTTTCTGTTTCTATATAGAACCAAGTGGGATCTTGTAGGACTAATGAAGTTAAAGAAATCACAACAACAGGTCAACGCCTTTGAAACGCTGTAATCGGCGAGTACAGTCGGTAGGAATGTGCTAGGCTGCCACGAAATTGGTCGCTCGGTCAATCGGCCGGTAAATTGCTGCATGTGTAGAGGCCTTCAAGCTATCGAGCCAAAACTTTGCCAAGCTGTAGCTGAACCTCCAAGGATAAAAATCTATCAGCTTCAGGTTTCTGTAGTATATTACATAGTACTTTCGAATAGAGAACGAGAGAACACCTGATCACTTGCTTGCGGTACATGCAATTAATTATATTTTACGTGTTACTACACTACCATTATTTTCATATTAACTTAATTATTTGTATGCAGTGGTGCTATAATGACGTAGCGATTCTGTTTTTATAATACTGATGAAAAATATCACGTAATACAAATTGCCAGCGTGCGTTGAAACAAAATTTGGCTGGGGAATATGTTGAAATCTGATTACGTTCAAGTAATGTGTGGACAGTTTTACTACCAAAATATTCAGAACAATACTGAAATCCACAGAGTTTTACGGGAGTGTCTAATTATTGCCAATCAATATTAAGTATAGCAGCCCTTTTTTGATAATGTATCACACCCTCCAACCCTGTATGTATTCCCAATACCGGCCGCTGTAGCCAAGCGGTTCTAGGTGCTACAGTCTGGAACAGCGCGACCGCTACGGTCGCAGGTTCGAATACTGCCTCGGGCATGGATGTGTGTGATGTCCTTAGATTAGTTAGGTTTAAGTAGTTCTAAGTTATAGGTGACTGATGACCTCAGATGTCAAGTCCCACAGTGCTCAGAGCCATTTGAACCATTTGCATTCCGAATAAGCGATCAATAATATCGCCAACATTTCAACTCTCTTACATCTTCTATAAACAGAAATACTGTGATGTGGTAGAACGTCTAAATTCAGTTTTAAATACGGGCGAGTATGATACTAATTGTTTTTGCGCCATAAAACAAAACAAACAGTTTTAAACAGAGGCACAACGGCCACACGGGTATAGAGCTTTAAAAAACCTACCTTTGACGATCATAAATCAGGAACTCGTCGTACTGTGATAACGTTCTTTCATTTTTAGCGGACTACACAATTCGATTAACAGGCAAGTTATACCAGTGTGTCGGACTGTAATTAAAGCCAGAACATTTGCATTTTACGATAACTGCGAAGTCAGATAACGACCTTCAGAATGACTCGCAACTTCATTGGTTCTTCCCGTGCCTTTCGTGTTGTGTTCATATCAACTTCTGACGAATCGCGCAAAAGCATTGAGAATTAATCGGCTATATTAAAACAGAAAATGAGCAACTTTCTTAGCAGAATAGGTTTTAATTTTATATGTTACGCGAGTAATGTTCTTTACAACCTTGACTGGTATTTACTTGACACATTACAAAGACGGAGTACTGCGCTGCTGTTCTATTTTGCTGTCTTAAACAATGACAGAGTACTATGTCTCGTTAGTATAATATTCACGTACCTATAGTCTGCAGGTCTTTACTATTACATTTCTACGAGTACTAACCTATGGAGGCATACGTCAGGAATTCAATGTAGATGGAAGGTGATGGGAGGGAAACTTAGCCTGCCCATGAAGCGTGCACCATCGCAGTCGACGAGTACTGTCTACGACAAAGGTTCGAGTTCGCGTCTTACTCAGACCAGCCATTTTAATGTCAACACACAACGTATTTACAAAGTCACGTAGCTTGGAAGCACGTTAGGTCACTAGCTGTAGGAAAAAGCTGCATTCCGTACTAAGGTTGTTACTGTGCAAGTATGATTATCAACGAGCTTTTTACGATATTTCCTGATAGGGAAAGTAATGCAGGTGTTTATTGTCTTTGGCAAGATGTTTTAGTTAAATTCTCTCTAATAATATCACACATTAATCAGTAAATCGAAGGCCACATAGCGGAATATTGGCTTCTAGTGCTTTCTTAAGTACTTGCATGTGATGAGTATTCTGAGAGCTTTATTCTGGAACTTATAAATCCATCTGCTTATGTATTAACGTCATCTTCGAGGTTTGTAGCAAAGTGACTTCGTCGTAATTGTAGTGTTCCGTCAGTGTCAGTGTCATCTTCACCGGAAAATAAATAACTCAAAAATGGCTCTGAGCACTATGGGACTTAACTTCTAAGGTCATCAGTCTCCTAGAACTTAGAACTACTTAAACCTAACTAACCTAAGGACATTACACACATCCATGCCCGAGGTAGGATTCGATCCTGCGACCTTAGCGGTCGTGAGGTTCCAGACTGTAGCGCCTAGAACCGCTCGGCCACTCGGGCTTGCAAAATAAATAACTGACGGTCATCATCATTATTATCATCATAATTATTACCATCATCGTCATTATCTGACGAGCTCACCCTTTTGAAACTGAAAGGCTTCTTATTCGTTCAGACAGCGGGGAATTATTGATTATTCGCTTTGAGGTTGGAAATGGTACATTTCACTCTCTATTTAGATGAAATGATTCAGATCTCTAAATTTATCTGAAACTGCGTTTCTTTATAGAATGTAGGATTTCACAGTCAATATTTACGACATTGGACCATGGCCTAATGCCCATCAGATCACGATCATCTGCGTTTCTGTTTGTTTTCGGTATTAACAACTAGCGTACCTAGATAATTATTGGTGGCTCATCCACATTTGTCAGGGGATAAGAAAAATAGCACCCTATTTGGTGACACTGACTATTAGCAGATGGAACTGTACAAAATTAACTTGACGACCGCTTTTACATTCAGTGAATTTAGCGAAGGTGGGGTTAGCTGTTAGAATCGAATTGCAATTGTTGGTTTACACACAAACTGATCTACTAACGTCACTGCAATACACTTTGGAGGTGTGACAGTGGGACTTGGAGTCCCGTACCACCCTCCAACAGTGACAGTACGACATCAGTCATGTAGAAATGCGTAGCCCGACCTGGGCAGGTAGGGCGGGAAAGAATTGGATGTAGAACTGGGGACTAGTTCCGCCAAACGATGTAGCTGCGTTGGGCATGCCATGTCTATCGTTAGCCAAGATCGGTATCGGAGTCCTCTTGGATGGTTAGAGGAACAGGATGTCGATGCCAGCGGCGTGGAAGTGTGGTCCGAAAGTGACCTAATCCTTGGAGAGTGTCCCGTTTGGAGGCATTAAGAGCTATTTTGTTTGGGGGCGTCCACCTGTCGCTGGAGGTGGGCGACGATGGCGTCAGTGTTACGGCCAGTGGTGTATAGTGCTGTGTCGTCAATATGTTGTGTCAGGTGGCACTCGAGGATGACTGGAATATCATTCACATAGGTATTAAAAAGAACGGGAGACAACACCGATCTTTACTGAGTGCCCGCCGACAGTTGGCTAATGGCGGAAAGCATTCCCCATTGAGCCATTAGGAAAGTCCTACTGCGGAGAAAGACATCGACAATCTTGACATATATGTCAAGTATAGGGGTCTGCGTCAGCATCTTGTGCAGTATGTTGTCGTGCCAGATCTTGTCCTAGGCGTTCTGCAAGCCCAGATAAACGGCAGCTGCTGACTAAGCGGTTTTGGAGCTTTTTCTGACGTCTTCATGATTCTTAGGGCCAGAAGTTCGGGAGAGAGGTGCGAAGAAAATCCAAACTGTTCAGGTCGGATCGTCCGAGCCGCCTTCGCCATGGTATTTAAGAGGTTGATGGGAAAGTTGTTGGTGGGGACCGTAGAGTCCTTGAACCACTCTGGGATCGCAATCAGCTTGGCTTGCTTCCACTTAGGGAGGAAAAGCCAGACGAGAGACAACCGTCACAACTTCCTGACATTAAAACTGTGTTCGGTTCGAGTCTCGGTCCCGCACGCAATTTTTATCTGTCAGGAAGTTCCATATCAGTGCACTTTCCGCTGCAGAGTGAAAATCTCAAACCGTTTCATATGCTGGTGCAGAAGAGGAGAGGCGTACTCGGAAGGCGCCAAAGATGTTCATTTAAAATGCCGTTCAATCCAGGGGCTAACCGGCCACGTTTCCATTGTAGGATCCGCTGGACTTCCGCCTTGGAAGTAAGGTGGGGAGCAGCAGAGGTGGAGGGTTGCGGAAAGCGGGAAGAGCTGTCGGGACATCGTGTTAACCCTGTAAATGTCTTGGACAAGGGGATGGATTTGGGCCTCAAACTCGTCCGCCAGCATTTCCACAATTTGAAGTGTACTATACGACAAATGTGCTGTCGTGCGAGTAGGATGGGCAGTCGCCGGTATAGTATATCGCAGGGGCCGAATGACAGCCCAGTCAGATTTATGGTGTAGGAGGAAAGCGGACATCCTGTCCTCCCACGGTTTGGACCTCCAGTCGGCGAGTCGACGGCAGAATTCGCTATAGAGGTACCTCATTTGGCGTTTCTCCTGAGTATCGCGAAACTGCTTCCACCACCGGCGGTAGCAGTTCGTTTTCACGTTCAGCTTCTGTAAAAAAGGAGGCAAATCGTCCAGGGGCGTTAAAGGCCTAGGTATAGTGGAGGTGGAGAGCTTCACTGCTTTCCGTATTTTGGCAGTCAGGTAATCTACGGCACGGACTATATTGGCTGGTGTTGTCAAGTAGAGGTCCAGCCGAGTGGTGTTACTAAGTACCCTGGCGAACTTGTCCCAATCGGTGAGGGTCACATAAAATGAAAGAGAAGCGTCGGTGAGGGTACTGGGTTATGGTTGGGAGCCAGTTTGTGGAGAACTTCCAGTGTAAATTGAGTGGCGACATTTTCGAATATGGCTCCATACAGAATGGCTGGCCGTTGGAATGGACTGGTATATGGGTAGGTTCATGGGGCTATATACCGACAGTGCTAAAGTTTTCTGCAGGAGTTGGACTTTGGGGTTAGAGACCCAAAAATGCCAAGCGGGGTGCTTGGCATTGAGATCTTCCCCAACGATGAGGCTGTCGAAGGCTGCCAAAGTGCGAAGGTCCACTTCAAGCTGTGGTTTGTTTGGGCTCAAGTACAATGCTGCAAATGTAATGGCACCAAGGCATGTGGAGATGGTAACCGCTGTCGCCTCTTTGTGTTAGATTGGCTGGAGAGTCTCTTGGGTATGGACAAGAGCTTCATTGAGGAACAGAGCCGTGCCTCAATCATGGCTGTCGAGGCAGTCAGAGCTGTAAAACATTATGTTGCAAAAGCGGAAATCGTCCACCGATTTGAGGTGTGTTTCAGTAAAATATGCACACGATGGTAATGGAGGAAGTTTTTCAACTGTGTCTTCATCTGTTTGATGCCATTGGCAGTAAAACACAGGTGGCAAGATTACGATGGATCTGGTGGGGGTGTGGTATTCGATTCGTCATTAAAATATTTGGCTAAGCACTTCCACTAGGCAATGTCATAGGAGAGCCCATATTCTGACAGACGGGTTATGGGACAGTGTCACGAATATCAGACTAGATGGGGGGTTTCATGAGAAAGGAGACGATGTGGAGGATTTCACGCTTGTCATCTGAAAAGGACATATCAGTCCCCACCACTGGGGGAGCGTCCCGGGTGGGCTGCTACTCCCTGCGGCGGGCAGCGGTGGGAGTAGTAGGGAGTAGTAGTAGGTAGAGTTGGGGTAGGGGGATACAGCCACAGGTCGACCGGAGGGGCTGCAGCTGGCTTCCCTAGTCGGTGAGGAGTGGAAGCCACCATGGAAGATGGGCAATGCGAAGGAGACAGGGCTGCAGCAGCAAAGAATGCCATGGTACTCGGGGCAAAAGAGGGCACATGTGCCTCAGAAATACATGGAGCCTTAATGGCTGGTACAGCAGCAGCTGCTGAGGGAGGTGCACCCGGCTGGCCCCACAAAACAGGAAAGTTGGTGGTGTCCAGTTGCGGTGGGGGAGCTCTATTTCTTCTTGGTTTCTTTTTGTACATCTACATCTACATCCATACTCCGAAAGCCACCTGACGGTGTGTGGAGGAGGGTACCCTTAGTACCTCTATCGGTTCTATCTTCTATTCTAGTCTCGTGTTGTTCGTGGAAAGATGGATTGTCGGTATCCTTCTACTGCTTGACTCTTCGGTGAAGGTATGTTCTCGAAAGTTTAACAAAAGCCTGTACCGAGCTAATGAGCGTCTCTCCTGCAGAGTCTTCAACTGGAGTTTATCTATCTGCTCCGTAACGCTTTGGCGATTACTAAATGATCCTGTAACGAAGCGCTCTGCTCTCCGTTGGATCGACGAATCCCCCAAGCTAGGGCTGAGTCTCAACAGATCGCTGCGTGGCAACTACTCTACCGAGTACAACACCCCGCCAGGTACCTAAGTCATCTACAGACGATTCTGAGTCCCGACATCGAAATATAGACGCCCATGGTCGACAGGTAGGGGCAGGGCGGCGCCGGGAACAGATCTCAGACAGCGCCGCCCGACTGCCCCGCCCGGCAAACAAGTTGGGCCCGTACGGCGCGGCGCCACGTGGGTCGACCGCGCCTAGTGAAGTCACGTATTTTCGAGCCTTTCGACCCTCGGGACTCCTTAGCGATATCGTTGCCACAATGGCTAGACGGGATTCGGCCTTAGAGGCGTTCAGGCGTAATCCCACGGATGGTAGCTTCGCACCACCGGCCGCTCGGCCGAGTGAGTGAACCAAATGTCCGAGAGGAAATGAAGATTTCAGTGGCTTCTGCTAAAGAGGGCACCCCCACCAGGATGCCATGTGGTGTGGATCGTGTGTCGTGCCCAAACATGTGGTGCATGTAGGTTTGTCTGAGGTGTGGAGTACACAGTTTTCCACTAATTATGGGCTTACACACTTCGCACATCGCAACGGTGGGGAGCAGTAATTCCTAGTATGCCATAAACGTTTGAATTTGTAACAGATGGCTGGCCTGTTGCGGGCCTTGTACAATTCAATCCGGACCTTCATGTACAGAATGTACAGGTTGTGGTAAATTCGCTCTATGTCCTCGCTCCGGCAAAGGGAGACGACATGGGTAGGGCAGGGAATCAACGACAGAGTCTCAGGATCCCTCTTGCTATACTGGTGAACCAAAGGGCCCTCGATCCGAAGCAGTTCCTCCTTGACCTCCTCTCCCAAAATCTCTGGTGGCAAATCCTTGATAAAGGTTTTGGTTCGGCTATTTCCAGACGTCTGGTGGTTAAAGTAAGGCATCGCCCTCGATTTGATAAATTCGAGAATGGTAAGATAGTTGTCCCTACTGTCGAGCAGGGATTTCACATGATGTTTTTGGTAAACAGCCCGCAATTGGTCGAAGATGAGCCGCTGGAGCTCTGTGTTCAGTTTTGTATCATTAGTGACATTATAAACAACAATAGTGTGTAGCTTCTCTATCTTCAGAGGGCTTGACGGGCCCTCCTGAGAAGGAGGGTCGGGAGCAGGAGTCATTTCCACATCCACAGGACCATCCGGTGTGGCGTCCCCCAGGAGAGTGGTGTTGGAGCTCGATCCGCTGTCACTCCGCCCCTCGTGGTCGGAGGAGCGTCTTGAGCGTCTGGAGCGACGGCCAGAGGACTTTCCAACTGGGCCAGGGTTCCCAGAACACTCGCCACGATGGTGGGACAACGTAGGAAGAGGTGCACTCGTAGGTACAGCCGTGTGGTGGTCAGACATAGCCGAGGCGGTCGCCGCCTCACTACGAGAAAGATCAGTTATTAAGCGATCGGGTGAGTCGTGGGACGACAACGACATGGAAGAACGCTCCTTGGCACGGGACGGTGGACAGTCGTCAAGGTGATCACGGTGGTCGGTTTCAATACCGGTGGTATCCACCGGCGATTTGTGGCGGTTGGCGCAATTCAAACGATCCTTCGCCCACTGCGATGTGGGTGGAAAATCAGCCATGATTGGAAACCGGGGTGGCGGTGGAAGTGTCGGAGAGCCGCGAAGGTTGCTCCGCGGACTACTCAGTGGTAGACATGGGTCCACTGACGTAGCCAGGGTCCGAGCACGAGAGGACTACGTACACAAAAAAACTTCCCAGCTGACCTGGGGCAAAAAGAACGAAATACCAACGCCGAAAGGGCAGGTAAACAACTCTGATATTCGGTGAAAAGTACAACGATACGACACGGAAACGCACTCGTACAAAAAGACGCTTTAGGGGATTCAACCTGTGAACGATTCATGAAAAATTATAGATGCAGGTTAAAGGCAACGTTCCTCCGTACCATTGCCGAGTGGTAACCAAAATACAATTGTACATTGAATGTGCACAGGTTGAAAGCAGACTACTCTTTATTTACACTCGTACATCTTCATTTCTCTTATACACTTAGTTGCAGCTCTCTGCCGCTAGTGGTCTCCAAATTGTAGCATGTAACATGGCGGTGTCAAACGTGCCTATGTCGGTGCTTGAGAAACAGCGTGTTGCAGTCGAGTTTCGAAGTCGGTCAGTTCACCTCTCTTTCAGTAAGGTGGTGCCAGATCACACATGAGCGCTGCGACATTGGCAAAAATCCAATACCATCCGATCGCATTCTAGTTTCGTCTTTAAGGACTTCACTTTGACAGTCATGAAACAGAGCGAGCAGAACGTGGCTCCGTCAAAAGAGCCAAACTTCCTACGGTGACGGTATCAGCAAACTGGTCTATCATCTGGAGAATTGTATACATCGCCAGTGTGACTATGTTCAGAAATAAATATGATAAATATGTTGACATGAAGAACTAAGACTTACAATGTTAATAACGTTTGTTTTATTACTTTATTACTTTTCAGCACGCCCTCGTATATCTATGTCAACATTATTTCCAGAGTTACCTCGCTTTCCATTTGACATACATACGAAAACGGGAAAGATTAACAGTTATATAGGTGCAACTCCAAACCAAACTAAACACACCGAACGATAAAAACTTGCTTGCACTGTTCGTGGCAGAGTCATTGTCTTATCCTTTAAAATATTTTGGTATGCTGAGGAATGTGACATGAAGGAAGTGGTTGCCAAAATGTGTGTTATTCTAAGATGATGATGATGATGATGTTCGGATTGTGGGGCGCTCCACTTCACGGTTATCAGGACCCATAAAAGTTCCCAACCGTTCCTCAGTCCAATCTTCTACTTGCATGAATGACGATGAAGACAACACAAACATCCAGTCATCTCAAGGCACCTGAAAATCCCTGACCCCGCCGGGAAGTGAACCCTGGACCGCGAGAACGCAACCTCGAGACCACGAGCTGCAGACTGTTGCTCTAAGCATTAGAGTTTCAATCATAAATGACCATCAGATGAATGGAAGAACTTCTGAACGGAAACCAGGCTGGTCCTAATCGATATTGTCATACCCTGTCCAAAAACTTACAAAATCGCGTGAACTTTAACCCACAATGAGTTTGGGAGTTTTTTGCTTTCGAGTATTCAGTTTCATGATCGTTATAGACTGTTATCGATATTACGAGGAAAATATGGGCTAAAAGTAAGGAAATATACATCGATAATACGAGAAAAACATAGACTGGAGGTAAAGAAAGAAATTGAAAAATTAATACAAATAGAAAATTTTAAATTTACTTTCGCGTTGTGCAAAAGAGACTGAGAAAACTGGCGCAGTAGTTACGGCAATGAACGCTCTACTGGGAAAAAACATGGCTAAAATTGCCGTGGGGCCAACCAAATTTAAGTTTATAGTGATCTCAGTAAATCACTGAAGGAATGTGTTATGGCAGTACCCTGAAAAGGGCAATGGCTGATAATCAGACTCAACCCTGAAAAGGACAATGGCTGATAATCAGACTCATCTACGTATCATCCTTCCCAAAGCGGTGGGTAACAGAAGTATCTCGACTAGGAAAAGCCTCAAAGTGTGTTACGATCATGAAGACCTAAACTGAGGACGCAATCTGAGAAGAGGGAAAGAGCGAGAATGAGGAACAAGACAGAACACAATTAAGGAAGAGAGGGATGAGAAGTGGCGTGTATGAGGAAGAAACCGAAAGAGAAAGGACGTAACTGGGAGATGAGGTTCGCCGCAAAGACGATGGAAGAGCTAATTCTTCTATTGGGTAAGTTTCCAAATGACGAACGGAACTTCAAAACGGGCTTTATTCACAGTACATTGGCCATGGGAGTACGCAGCTATAGTGTATATGTATTTATTGTTTGAATGTGACAATACCCACAGTTAAAACTGTAGGGGAAGGTGCGAAATCAGCTGTTACAGTCACACAACCATTCCTAATGACACGTCGTTGACTGATCGTTAAAGACTAGTTATCCTTCCATTCTTCAGTGTTACCCAAAAACATTTACAGCGACAGCCAGACAATAGATTCAGAATTATTCTTTAATTCCTCCATGGAGAGTACGCTGTAAGGAAATACAGGGGTTGTAGAAAAATATGCGAATGCCACAAGAGATGCATGCTTGAACTTAAATGCAAATGCTTGCCAAGCCTGGTGCGCTGCTATATCTGACCACGAACTGTGCAGTATCCTCAATACGTTGCTATAGTTGGAGTCACGAATGGTGGTAGTGGAGTTTAGGCTTGTTCTACGAAACTACGTCACGCGTTCTGCGGCAGCCAATGAATAAGCATTCAGTAGTGTTCTGAACGCTCTGCCGTCAATGTTTTCTGTTATATGAGCCTTATACGGGATAGTGGCGGATTAATTAGTGAATTTTTATTCCAACGGGTGCGAGCTGTCATAGATGATGATATTAGTGAACGAAAAATTCTACATAAGCGAGTGAGAGACATAATTGGTTGGATGCGCGCTTTCGTCAAGGGCAAAGCCCTTGTCTCGACCCGTGCTAAACGCCGTCGTTTGTAAATCGGACCACTGTGCCAGCGGTGGACAGAATAGAGTTCTACGTAATCTTATGTACATTATGTCGGAGCTAAGTGAATTCGAACGGGCAAGTCATTGGTGTTCGTATGATGGGCCCTTCCGTAACCAAGATAGCCGAAGTATTAAGTATCAAAGATTTATTTATTTTTTAGGGAAAGTAGAAAAACATTATCCACTGATTCATATCATAGGGAAAGTATATGCTGAGCGGCCGCGTCAGACGGTCACTGTATAGGACAATGAGAAAAAGTAAGAAGACAATAGCTGCGAAAGTCATAGATAAACCGAATGTGGCGCTCGTGAAACCCGTCAGCAGGGAAACGATAGGAAGGGGTTCCATAAGTAGGAAATTTTACTGCGAGCTGGATCTCCAAAACCACAAATCGGTGATGCAAATGCCCGTAACAGGTAAACGTGATGCTGAAGCCAAAAATTATCTACTATGGAGCAATGTAACAAAGTCACTTCGTTAGATCAGTCTTGTTTCACATCTTTTCCAACATCTCCCCGAGTTTACGTCACAAGAGTAAGGTATTGCGGGTGTTCGACAATGAGTTCGATGATAATTTGGGCAACCTTATTGCAGCATTCCGCAGGTCCCATTGTTACTCTGCAAGCTACTCAAGGATTATGTGGCTATTTTGGCTGATCAGGTTCATTAAGTGGTACAATGTTTGTTCCCCAATGGTGATGGTGCGTTCCAAGGCGACTGACTCTGTTCACACAGCTCGAATCATTCAGGATCGGTTTTGTGAGCACGAGGATGAACTGTTGAATCCTCCTTGTCCATCACAGTCGCCATATGTCTGTATTACAGACGCTTTGTGGTCCACACTGGAGAGGCCGGCTGATGTGGCCGAGCGGTTCTAGACGCTTCAGTCTGGAACCTCTCGACCGCTATGGTCGCAGGTTCGAATCCTGCCTCGGGCATGGATTTGTGTGATGTCCTTAGGTTTGTTAGGTTTAAGTAGTTCTAAGTTCTATGGGACTGATGACCTCCAATGTGAAGTCCCATAGTGCTCAGAGCCATTTGAACCATCTACTCTGGAGAGACAGGTGCGTCACTGTTTAATTTTGTTAAATCAAATAACGACTGGTGTGGTAGCAATGAAAACCACAGCCTATAGTGACATACAACTGAGTCTAAGGAAAATTTTGGGCTTCGATTCTTATGTCTGGCGAATTCTGATTCATTTACATACCGCCATTTACCGATTTATTAGTTTGGAGTGACAACAAATATTGAGTTCCATGTTGTGGGCTGCTTAGCTCTTAGACTTACTCTTACAACTTACTTACATGTCACTTGAAGATGTGGTTTCAGTGTTACGAAACCGGTTGTGGTCTGATAATAAAACAATTATACAGATGAAGTGACTTCTTATTCTCCAAGCTCATAAATTACGGCTATGGTTTCCAATCTACAAGGTTTTCTGACAATGGGTTTCCTCCACCTTACTGGTCATGGTAATGTCTTTTTGATGTTTCTTTTTATTTTGAACGACCCCTGTATTTTACTAACACTGAAACTGCTTGATGATCCAAACCACTTTAGCCGTGCTCTTTCCAAAAGAGCAACCTAGATACGGCAGAAAACGAGTGAGATCTGGGCGGGAGGAGAGAGGAACAATTACATTGAAGCTGTGAACTAGGTTTGCTAAACGTGACCCTATAGATGAGTCGGTTCCAGCATAGTAAGCTTATTTCGTTACGTAGTACGGTTTTCATCCCTGAGGAGGCCTTAGAGCTGGGGATGATTCAAGAATTTGTTATCATGTTTTAGCTTAACCTGTATCAATCCACCAATAACACGGATTACAAGTTTAAATGTTCATCCGGACAAGTATTTCAGTTATGAGGCAGTTGAAACGCTAAAAAGATTAAGGATTAACATCCCGCCAACGAAAATGTTCAAATGTGTCTAAATTCCTAAGGGACCAAACTGCTGAGGTCAGTGGTCCCTAGACTTACACACTGTTTTGACTAACTTATGCTAAGAACAACACACACCCATGTCCGAGGGAGGACTCGAACCTCCGTTGGGAGGGGCAGCGCAAATATTACGGGGGCCAGTCACAGAATGTGACAAATGGTTCAAATGGCTCTGAGCACTATGCGACTTAACTTCTGAGATCATCACTCGCCTAGAACTTAGAACTAATCAAACCTAACTAACCTAAGGACATCACACACATCCATGCCCGAGGCAGGATTCGAACCTGCGACCGTAGCGGTCGCTCGGCTCCTGACTGTAGCGCCTAGAACCGCACGGCCACTCCGGCCAGCACAGAATGTGACATCTACATCTACATGGATACTCAGCAAATCACATTTAAGTGCCAGGCAGAGGGCACCAGATAGAAGCCCGGATAATCACATTTTGCAGAGCGGAAGTTCAGGGAGGGAGTTAATGAGGTTCTGAACGGTATTGACGAGTATGTGGAAACACGTCGACTCCAGTCCCGTAGCAAGTTTTGCTTGGTTTCTCAACTGAGGATCCATGGCACCAACAGCCAGATCAAGGTGGTCCCACAGATTCTCGATTGGCTTTAAATCCAAGCAGTTTGATGGCTAGAGAAGTAGGGTAAACTCCTCCTGGGGCTCTGTGAACGAAGGACATACACTGCGAGAGGGGTGACACATTGCGGTGTTCTGCTGGTAGGTGTGACACATTGCAGTGTTCGCTGGGAGATGCCACTGTGGCGATGGGAAACAAACTGCATGTAGCGGAGGGCATGGCCCTTAAGGATGGATGCATATTTAGTTGATCCGCTGCCCATACCATAATGACGAATTTCATCAGGGAACGACATGAAGACATTCCCCAGACGATAAAACTCCTTTCACCAGCCTGGACTCATGGGAAGATTATTGCCGGGCTGTACACCCCAACGGTTATCTGCTCGATGGAGTAAGAAAACGTGAGTCATCTGAAAAGACGACAAGTCCTCGTCAGTTGACGTACAGTTGCTGTCTCTCTCGCGATTTCCAGCCTTTGTCGCTAATGAACAGCAGTCAGTATCGGTGCACGAACCAGGCACGTATGCAGCGAAGTTCGCCGAAAGGTCAGGCAGAAGAAGCAAGCCGAGACACACGCAGCAACGGGGAATAAACATATTTTGTGACTTTTATGAGTTCCTAACCAGGAACGGATTGTATAATATCATATATGTGCTTTAATAATTCAGTCTCTTGTGTTTCTGCGTGTTAACTTAATATCTAATAGCCACAGTTTTCGCGTTTTCATTTGCGTCGGAAAGTAAACAGATTTTATGACATATTACAAGTTCCTATTCAGGGGCGAATTATTTTGTTTCACCTGAGTGCTTCAGTATTTAGGCTTTTGAATCTCTACGTGTTAATCGAATTTATTTCACACAGTTCCTGCGTTTTCATCACTGTCTGCAGTTGAGTTCCGCAGCACGTGCCGATAGTCAGTTTATCTGCATAGTTTAGTTATCCACTGTGTTTAGTATGGACAGGGGCTGCGATCGTTGAGTGCGGATGCGAGCCGAGTTCGTGACACTTCGCTCTCAGCTGCAGGCTGTGATGGTCTCGGCTACACAACTAGAGGCTGCAGTGGATGGGCACAACTGTTGTGGACCCGCCGTGGGGATCCAACGGACGTCCAGCACGCCCGAGTCATCCGATCCTTCCTTACCGGTGGCCAGCCCAGTTACTGTTCACACTGAGTTTGACTCCTCACCTATGGTCGAGTGGGAGGTCGCCCCGGGGCGTAGCAGGCTGCGAAAGACTTCCCAGGCGGCAGCAAGTCAGGCCTCCCCTGTTTGTCTGACAAACAGGTTCCAGGTGCTGTCTGTGGCTGACACTGTCGCTGAGCCAGATGCCGTCACCTGTCCTGTGTTAGAGGAAACCACTCAGCCTGCAAGATCCGGACAATCACAGAAGGTAGTATTATTCATACTTGGAAGCTCCAACATTAGGCGCGTTTTGGGGCCTTTTAGGGACATGGCTGCCAAGAAGGGAGAGAAAACCAATGTGCACTCCATGTGCATATCGGGTGGAGTCATTCAAGACGTGGAAAGCGTCCTCTAATGCCATGAAGAGCACAGGGTGCAGCCAACTGCAGGTGGTTTCTCACGTCGATAACAATGATGTGTTTCACTTTGGATCAGAAGAGATTCTCTCTGGTTTCTAGCGGCTAACAGATGTGGTAAAGACAGCCAGTCCTACTTGCAAGATAAAAGTAGAGCTAACCATTTGCAGCATAATCGATAGGACCGACTGCGGACCTCTAGTACAGAGCCGAGAGGAGGGTCTGAATCAGAGTCTCAAACTGTTCTGCGACCCTGTACGCTGCAGATTCCTCGACTTTCGCCATAGGGTGGTGGGCTTTCGGGTTCCGCTAAATTGGTCATGTGTCCACTACAAACAGGAGTCGGCTACAAAGGTAGCAGGGGCTGTGTGGCGTGGACTGTTCTTTTTTTAGGTTAGACAGTATCGGTAAAGATAAAAAAGGGCTTCAGTCACAAAGGGTGTAGGTCGAACACAGGAAGAACGTAGATACAGGAAAGATCGGTATAACAGTTGTAAATTGTCGTAACTGTGTTGGGAAAGTACCAGATCTCCAAGCGCTAATAGAAAACACTGATGCTGAAATCGTTATACGCACTGAAAGATGGCTAAAGCCGGATATAAGCTCAACCGAAATTTTTGTGAAGAACCTAACGGTGTTTCGAAAGGATAGGCTAAAAGCGTTTGGAGGTAGCGTGTTTGTTGCTGTTAGAAGTAGTTTATCTTGTCGTTAAATTGAAGTAAATAGTTCCTGTGAGTTAGCACAGGCAGAAGTCATTGTTGGCAACCGGAATAAAATAATAATGGAATCTTTTAACGACCTCCCAATTCAGATGATATAGATGCTGAACGGTTAAAACAAAACTTGAGTTTGTTTTCAAACACGTACCCGTCTCATACGATTATAGTTGATGGTGACATCAATTTATCCTAGATGTAATGGCAAAAATACATCTCTAATTCCGGAGGTACCCATGCAACATCATCCGAAACTGTGCTAAACGCATTCTCTGAAAATTATTTGGAGCAGTTGGTTCATGAGCCCACGCGAATAGTGAACTGTTGTGAAAACACACTTTACCACTCGGCATCAAAAAGCATGAGTTAATAACGACCCTCATAACAGATACAGGGATTAGTGAACACTGGGTTGTCGTAGAGAGATTGAATATTGTAGTCCCCTAATCCTCCAAAAATAAAGGAAAAATATATATATTCTAAAAACCAGATAAAAATTCATTTGGTGACTTCCTGAGAGACAATCTCCTCTCATTCCAAATTAATAATATAGGTGTTGACCAGATGTGGCTTGAATTCAGAGAAATAACATCGGCAGCAATTGAGAGATTTATACCAAATAAATTGACAAACGACGGAGCTGATCCTCCTTGGCATACAAAACGGGTGAAAACACTGTTGCAAAAACAACAACACAAACATGATAAATTTAAACAGATGCAAAATACCCAAGATAGGCGATCTTTTATACAAGCTCGAAATTTAATGCAGACTTCAATGCGAGATGCTTATTGTGGTTTCCACAACGAAACTTGGTCTGTCAGAAAATCCAAAGAGATTCTGGTCGTAGGTTACACCATAAATCAGTGAAATCAAAAGGCCGTAAATTCAACCAAATACCTAGGAATTACAATAACTAACAACTTAAATTGGAAGGAACACATAGAAAATGTTGTGGGGAACGCTAACGAAAGACTGCGTTTTATTGGCAGGACGCTTAGAAAATGTAACTGATCTGGTAAGGAGACGACCTATGCGACGCCTGTCAGTCCTCTTTTACAACACTGATGCGCGTTTTGGGATGCTTACCAGGTATGATTCTCCGAGTACATCAAAAAAGTTCAAAGAAGGGCAGCACGTTTTGTGTTATCCGGAATTATGGGAGAGAGTGTCACAGGAATGATATATGATTCGGGCTGCACATCATTAAAACAAAGGCGATTTTCGTTGTGAAACTTCTCATGTAATTCCAATCACCAACATTCTCCTCCTAATGCGAAAATATTTTGTTGACACCGACCTACATACGGAGAAACGATCACCACGATAAAATAAAATAAATCAGAGCTCGTACGGAAAGATGTAGTTGTCGTTATTTTCACTCGCTATACGAGATTGGAATAGTAGAGAATTGTGAAGGTGGTTCGAAGAACCCTATGCCAGGTACTTAAATATGATTTGCAGAATATCTGTGTAGATGTAGATGAAAGGTCATTGCGGAGACAGTTTTAGTAACACCTTGTCTCATCTAGGGATGACAGTTGCTCGACAGTTGCAACTCTATTGGCCAGAACACATCTCCGCAGCCGTCGTTCGCAACTGTTGTCCATGGCCCGTGGTGCATCATAAATGCCTCGGCGCCAGTTTTGGGTGGCGCCATTTTGCCATGTACGGTATACCATAACCAAGGCGGCATGCGGAGAGTTTAAAAACTTAGAAATGTTTCCACTGTGGCTCCGAGAGCCGCCGCAGTGTGTGGTTATGGCTTGTTGACGTCAATCATTGGCGCTGGTCACATTAACGCGCGTCGACCGTGTAGATATACACTGCAACGTTGGATACGTGGAATGTAGGGGAGAGCAATCGGTCATTAGCTTTTTAGAAGAAAAAGAATGGCTCTGAGCACTATGGGACTTAACATCTTAGGTCATCAGTCCCCTAGAACTTACAACTACTTAAACCTAACTAACCTAAACACATCACACACATGCATGCCCGAGGCAGGAATCGAACCTGCGACCGTAACAGTCAAGCGGTTGCAGACTGAAGCGCCTAGAACCGCACGGCCTAATCATCACTGCACGCTTTTTAGAAGACCTGCGGAAAAGTAGATATCTTCGACCGTTTTGGTTGTGGGTTCGAACCTCGAACTTTGTAAATATGGGTTCTGTGTTAACCACTAGGTCACGTTGCTTTGTCACATTTTTCCAAATGCTAATCAATAAAATTCTTTATCTAAGATCACTAATATAATAGCGCTATCTCATTTGGAGAAGAGCGGGGACGAGAATCGAACACTGGGTTACGGAATTCACTCGGTGTTCGTATGAAGCGGTTCAGGAAAACACAAAATGTAAACTAGCGTAATCAGAATGTCCGCTTCCAAATTCACCTAAACTACCACAACCATTGTACAGTCGCACAAAGTCATATTGCGGCCAGCTATTTTTGTTTTAAGTGTGTGACTCATCGCAACGGATACATTTCAGATTCAAAAGTTTTGCTGAACGGACCTCGAATCTGTAACCTTGCCTTTACAATTCAGCTCTTCTGGTACCACCCATCCTCACATAGTTCTGTGTGTATATCTCTCCTTCTTCCCACTCTTCACAGACACTCTACTGCATACCTGAGGTACCCTTAGTTGAAATGACTTTGCAGAAAATCGTGTTAGACACGGGATTGATCACAGAATGAAACTTCCACTATATGCGCGCTTTCTTAAAATTTGTCAAATTAAACAGTATGAGCGATAGGGACTCAAACGTAACCTAGCAGTGTTTCGAGCTGCAATTCCAGTCTGACATACTCTGCTGCAGGGGAAAAGATTCACTCTTCCTCTAAGGGATATTGATACTGCAATTTCTCCTTTATTATGGAAGACTTGGGTGTATTTTCTCTTCTACTCCAATGCTAATGATGATAATCCATAAAACAAACAGAAGAACCAGCTTCTCTATCACCTTTGCAACGTTTCTCTTCTCCCAGTTACGTTCTTTCTCTTTTCGTTTCTCACTCAGTCACGCCTATTCTCATTCTTCCCTTCCTTGCTTGTGTTCCATCGTATTCCTCATTCTGCTTCTTTCCCTCTTCTCACACTGCCAGTTGAAGTCTACATGACTGATACATTCTGTGCCTTTTCCTATTCGAATCACTGCTGTTTTCCACTAGTTTTATTACAGCAATAATCAACCGTTGTATTCAGTGGTAACGTATGTATCTTTAGGGAGATAATATAATAATAAAGACTGCTTCATTGGTTATATGTCAGGGCCTGCTGACACTAACCTCGGATGCTAGGTTCGTAAGAGGTCAGTATTCCCTTATGAAAGACAAACAGGAATGGGCGAGGAAGTTAAATGGAATCTTTGAGTAATATTCGTTTGAAATAAACGTCCTCTGAAGGTAAGATCGGTAAATAGTGTTTACTTCAAGGTGACCAGTTTTGACAGAAGCTATCTGCCATCATGGCGGAGATTCGTGTCCTCCCTCCGGCATGGGTGTGTGTGTTTGTTCTTAGGATAATTTAGGTTAAGTAGTGTGTAAGCTTAGGGACTGATGACCTTAGCAGTTAAGTCCCATAAGAGTTCACACACATCCGAGCAAGAGCTACGAGCACTTGTTCATCTTCGCTACTCTAGCTCCAAGGTATGCATTTTAGGACCCATATTTACTGGACATGTTTTTCTTTCACTTGTAAAATTTGCCTACCCTAGTCTCTTAGTAACAACAGTACCGGTACACGTAATGAACTGTCTGAGGTATTACGTTTCTCTCACAGCTTCGACACAGTCGCTTCCGGACCAGAGTCCCTCATCCAAAATCGATATATTACCCTTCTCTATCATCTATAGAATTTTTTAACATCATCGCGCTATCACTCCACTCGCCTCTTATCCCATTTTATCTTAGTTGTCGGAAGTCGAACAAAGTCCAGGTTTCTCTTTCAAGGGAGATCTGAAATGACCATGGGACATGGTACATTACTAAGATACTAGAATCGCATTTGGAAAGACGTCGGCTAAAATCACCGTCTGGCCGTCCATATTGTAGTTTTCAGTGGTTTCCCTAAACTGTTTAAGCCAAATGCAGCGATAGTTCTTTGAAAAAGTTACGGTAAATTTTCTTTTATACACTTCCCCAGGCTCAACGTGTCCTGTGTATTTAGTGGTCTCGTTGTTGATGTGACTGTGAAGCCCCATTTTCCATTGCTACAGCCCTCAAATGCAAAATGTGTATGTCCGCAGCTCGTGGTCATGCGATAACGTTCTCGCTTCCCGCGTCCGGCTTCCCGGGTTCGATTGCCGGCGGGGTCAGGGATTTTCTCTGCCTCGTGATGACTGGGTGTTGTGTGACGTCCTTAGGTTAGTTACGTGTAAGTAGTTCTAAGTTCTAGGGGACTGATGACCATAGATGCTAAGTCCCATAGTGCTCTGAGCCATTTGAACCATTTTTTGCCAAAATGTGTATTGCTGTCATACGTCTGGACATTTGAAATCATAGGCAGCACACATACGATATTAATATCTAATTCTTGATGGCATGTAGTGATATCTTTAGTGTGGATGCATCCTAGATTAGATCTGTTGCGAGAATAACGTGAAGTACTGCAAATGCTGAGTCAAATTGACAGTGGTTATGGCGGGGGGAGGGGGGTGGGGGTTCACTACGGGAGTAGTGGGGAATTTGGATTGGACATGATGCGTGTTCAGACAACCTAAGCGGTTATGGTGACCGCTAATGTAAATTGGGAAATCCAGGTTCGAGTCTCAGCCCAGGACAGATTTTCACCATTGAGCTATTTTAGTGCCCTCATGTGGCTGACGTCGGTATTTGGCTGACGTCGATACTTTCCTTCAACACGTAAAATTTATGTGATGGCGTAGGATGACATACATTATCCGTCTCTCCCTCCACCCCACTCTCTCGCTTTGATCTAAGCTTATAGTGGCGAATAATTACAGCAGTTAAATGCGGATGACAGGAAAGAAGCACGGCTATACGGATACAGTAATTAAATTTGTTAAGCGAGATGGTGCTGGAGCTGTATTGGGAACCCTACCTTGGAGGTTCATTTTACACTATTAGTTTCTGGAGACATAATTTTCTTGTCAACACGTAGCCCTAGAGACACTGGTAGGCCTCAGCTCACAAAATACATAATCAACAATTTTCAGACGTTGATACTGTACCTCTAAATACGAAAAAAGCCTCACAATAATGTTCGATATCATGTATCATGTATATATCAATATATATTGAAAAGTGCGGAGTCGCCACTGTCATAGATGATCAAATGTTTACTAGTCTGTAAATTAAAGAAACGTCGAATGTTCAGCCTGTTGTTTGTCACAGTGTGATCGCTGACAGTGTAGTACGAGAATCTAGCCCAAAAATAGATATTATTAGTTTCAACCAGTTATTTCGTGTGGATTATGGAACATCCTTGCCGAATAAACAAAGAAACGAAAGAATGTGTTAATACTTCAATGTCCATACGGACGAGTTATTAAAATTCGGATTTTTTCCATCATCATCATCCCCATCATCATCACCGTTGTTATCATCATCTTTTCAAGTAAAGATTATACTTTCAGCTCTTACAGACTTCTTTTTTCTGGGTCTGTAATTTAGATATTTTTTTTTTGATAGAAATATCGGAACCGTTCCAGTTTTCTAACATGCTGAAGAGTATTGTGCCTACATTCTTGGATGTAATCTCCACATGTATCATGTTTCGATCCTTGCGTTTAGGAAATAGCATTTGCCTCAGAAATTTCAGCAACTGTGAAATGCTTCCTGTCTCTCTTCGATAATGGAGGGCCAGTGGTTAACATATTTTTTTTCTTTGTATAAGACCGCGCTTGAAAATTTCTTTGATGCTTTTGAGTTACCTTTGTCGTAAAATACGTGGAAATATTAACAAATTTTCCATTTATGTTAGTTGCTAGTGGAATAGTAAAATGTGGGAGACGCGGAGGTTGTATAAAACTAAAATCACATGCAGGCGGACTGTCATTTTGCTGTCAAATATTATAATGGAGCATTACTCCTGAATATCAGGGCGGTTCCGCTCCAAACGCGTGTTACACCGAGATTTATTCTTTCGTACTACAGGCTATACTAAGCTTTTTAAACTTGCTTTCAGTATGATTACGATTCAAATCCGCGTCGGATCATTCTGATTTAAGAGTGATTCCTTTAAAAGAGCACGGCCTATTAACTTTCCTCCTCTTCGAAACAATCTGAGCTTGTGGTCTGCCTGTAATGGTAGTGAAGTCGAGACGACCTTAAAACCCATTTTCTTTCCGTCTTTCGCGATTTAGTCCTTTTTGATCTTTCAACTATATTTCAGTAACTATCAAAAGACTTTGATCACATGTAACAATGATTTCTTCTTCTCCATTGTTTTTCAGTTAAGTTCCCGTCAAACTGGTTATTTATTTCACAGAAATCGTCTTTGAATCTTTCTTCACGTTGTTGCTTCGTTGCCTGCATTGAAATGATAACTTTGATCGAAAGTATAGTTAAGTATAATCAGAAATAGTATTTACATGTAATTCTGTTTCTCGTTTCATAAATATCTGAATTTTAGTTTTATACGTCTACGACCAGTAGAAAGAAGGAGTACTCAGCTGAACCGCCCTCAGATTAGTCTGATGCAGAATAGTCGTTTCTTAGGCGAAGTATGTAGTGGTTATCTCAGTATTATTACTAGTCCAGAGTTATTTTACCTCTTTTGTGTACTGTACGGAAAAATCGTTTATCTAAAAGTACTTAGTATATTGTGACGCAGTTGACGTATTAATTATTCTGCTCAGTAGCAAGATTGCCAGATTATAAAATATTAAGTGGGCACTGCTCACAATTACAACATCGCGTCTCCAGTTTCTACCTTAAAGAAAGCTTTGTCGAGTATATTAAGCAGTCAATGAATAATTACGCTGGACCACCTGCCACGGGGATTTTTGTTTTACTGTCGCTTCTTTCTTTCTTTCTTTGTCTGGAGAATCAAGGACATATCGTTATTTGAACATTAGGCGCCAATAGAACCTAGCTGCAGCAGTAGAGTGCACTTTTCTGGTAGGCAGTAATGTGGTAGTACTGTGCTGTCTCATCTTGCGACGAAATATAACTGTAGACCTCTTCGTGCTCCTCAGCTCTTCCTGCATACCCTACGCGACCACCATCACCTTACTGTTAACTTTAGCTATGTAACTTCAGCTCATGCTAAACTCCGCCTTTCATGTTATATCACCAATCGGAAGTCCTAAATGTGGAAGGAAAAGTTTGTCTTTCATTGTACTCATGAAAAATAAAAGTCTTTTGGAAATGTTGGTCGAAAAACTTCACGGGAGTGGAAACTTATTGGTACTGCGAAACAATGACTCTGACTCCTTTGTAATTCCAAAATGTGGCGAGCTCACGGCCCGTATTACTGCTCCATTCAGCTGGTGCCAGAAGTAAGGGACACAGCCAGACTCAGATACAACGGCGTCTCAACTTACAGAACATCCGCCTTCAGACGATCTGACGCCTGTCTTAATACAGACCTACCATCATAGTTTCCTCAATCTTGGGCGTTGATTTTATGAATGAATGTTTTGTATTGGTTGGCAGTGCAGTGTTTTGTTGGAAAAAATGACTAAAATACTAAATTTAAAAATTAGGAGTGATTCACCAAATTTTTAAGGACATGCTGCATGTTGCTACCTCAGGTTTCAAATAGGTTTTTTATCCTATAATAAATGATTCCATGGTCCGCTTTGATGGATTTTGTTTATCAGTTAAGAACTGAAACGAATGCATATATTTATGTAATTACTATAAATGTTATTTTATTGTTATATGTCAAAATACTGTTTTTCATAGTTCAGCTTTTTCTAAAGGAAACGCAAAAAATAAACATTTCCTTTTATTTGTGAAACAGAGATATATTTCGTATCTAGTGCACTGTGGAAACATGAATCCCTTATATCCGTGCATCCTACATCTGCAGCGTGTGAAAGGTTCGTAGGGTTTTATTCATCACCTCACACAGGTCAAAGGCGTGGAACTTTGTTGTCGTCGCTGATGACAGACTCTTTGTTGTTCTTTGACGCTTAATATTTAGAACTGCAACATATTTTTCATGATATTCGTTATAGGTATTCACTCACATCTCCTCTGGCAACATCTCTTGTGGATGAGAAAGTATAGGTTGTTGCCGAAGGTAGATACATGGCTACACGAGAGAAAAAAGTATCGCTGTATTGTTTTGGTGAAATAAACAATCACTTATTCGATTTAGTAGTCTTTATTAGCATATTATAGATATTTTGAATAAAATACGGTTCAAAATTACTAAAAACAAACGGAAAGTACGTCTGTTTCTTGAAGCCATATTGATAATACGATAAACAACATTCTTCAGGAAGTTGCTGCGACGTACTGGAAGCATGCAGAAATGAAAATAGGTGATGCGCAGAAGCACACAGTTTAAGGTAAACGCTGCAGAGAGTCACAGAATGTTTAATTTACTCTCTTATATAGAAAAAAATAAAAGTGGGATGTAACATATAAACTACGAAAGAACTTCTTGGCACAAGCGTATTACGTCGAGGAACCTTGATAACAATAGACCAGCGAAAGAATGTATTAATCTATAAATAAGAACAGAACACAGTACAATGTGCAGATAGTTTATTATTGGTTATTAGTATGAGGTGGCCTTTTACTTGACATAAATATTGTAGTGTCCATGAAGTCCGTATTTGGCACAATACCATAGAGCAACGTCACGAAAAACCATGAACTTAGAACATCCCTTCCCTTTGGGTTCTAAGCAATGTTTTGGAAATTGTAGCATGCAGTAATTGCAGTATGGACCACAGAAACGTGCTCACTCTCTTCCCAGTCTTCTTGGAAGTCTCGTCTCAAACTGTCCACAGTGACATTATTGGTTCCCTTGACATGTCTAACTTCGAACTAAAAGGTCGAAATTCAAGTAGCTCACCAAGCAAGTCTACCATCACACCTGAGACCCACCAGCAACCAACTAAGAGCCTGTTAGTTTCCAACTGAAAGGATTTGTACTCTAAGTATAATCTCAATTTCTGCAACAAAAGCAAAACTGCCGAGGTCTCAGGCTCATAGTATTTTTTCTCTAGTGGGGACAGTATTCCAGAAGCAAAACAACTCCTGTTCACAGCACGGATGTATGCCATTCAAGAATAAACTCTTTATCGAAGTCGGATATGACTAGGAAAACAACTCCAGCTACAATCTCCATCGGTCACTCATATGCAGCTTGTTGAGAACCGCCCGACTCCAATTTACAGCTTTTCTTATGTAATTCATTCAGCAGGGTAGCCAACTGCACATAATTAAGAACAAGCATCCAAAAAATTGATGATGCCCGTGAAGCTTCCCATGTCCTTGGTATTTCTTGGAGTGAGACAATCGTAATACCCATTGTACATCCAGGGTAAACTCTAACTTCTCCCGACTACGCCATATGTCCCACAAATGACATTTCAGTAAACTCCACGTTCACCTTTCTCGTTTCATAGTCATTTCCGCCTTGCCAGTTCATGTGAACGCTCCTCTTGTCCAATATGTTCCATCCAGTCCTAACTATATGTCACTAAATCGTCCAGGTAACGACACACACACTTGACTTTAATATCATAAAACAACATATCTAACAGTTGTTGAGAAACAGGCACTCCATTGGTGAGACCAAAGAGCACCTGATTAAATACAAAGGGATCGCAATCCATGGCACACACAGTCACGTGCTTGAAATGGAATTTGATAATGTGCTTCATTAAAATCTTGCCTAGTAAAACTATGGGCACCTGCGAAAAAACCAAACGTGTATACAAATCTGGAAAGGTATGGACAGCAGGACCACTTTCTTCTTCTCTACATTGCAGCAATGGCCAGGATTTCTCTGATGATTTTGGCACAAAACGTATAGTGACTAAGAAGAGCAAATGACTGTTCCTATTATATCTCTCCCAATAACCCTTTTATGTCTCTCACGTGGAGCAGCCTCTGCCGATATGATAGCCGTCTCACTGGCACAATATTAGTCAGCCCAGTGCGACGTATGATTAAGTTGTTCAGCCCCAATACTTCAGTCAGCGAATCTATAAATTCTCTAAATAATTGGTTTACTTGTTCTCTCTGACACATTAATCAGCGAGTCGCTATACGTCATCTTTCCCTTCCTCATCTTGGAAGGCAGCTACGGGGAGAATCAAGATGTAGGCTACAAGAGAACATCCTTCTCCTACGAAACTGGAAGGTAAAATTATCTTGTCCCCATTTAGGAAACATCCCATCGTCTTACTACATGGGATTTCAATATCTAGTCTTAGAAAACCCCTCCAGTGTATTCTTCCATGTCAACTCACGAATTATCAGCTTGGCGTCTACCCATCCAGGCAAACGCAAGGAGCTCGAAGCGGCCGTAAGGTACGAACTCTCACACTCACTCAAACATGGCAACCACGCACCACCTGTTTGGTATTAGATCACTCACAACCGTGGCTTACTCAGTGTAGATAGATCTCATACCACCTAGTCGTTAAAATCACAATCGAAGAAATGGTTTATGCCAGTAACGTGCGAAACCAGCTTTCACTCCCATCCGTAATTGATTCAGTATAGGAACGTCCCATACCACCTCGTCGCAAAATTCACAATTAAAGAAACTTGTCTGTGCCTCTAACGGGCAAAAACTAGCCCTTCCGCCATCACAGGCAACGAGCGAGCTCACACCTATCTCTGCATCCTTAGGACACTGTCAGCTCGTTGTTTTCAACGCCTTCTTCTGCCATCTGGAAAACTGTAAAAAGCGTCCTACACCACCACCGGGAAAACAGCCATTAGATCTCGAACCTCTGGTTTTCAGGTACCCTTCCCTCAGCCGTCATATCTAAACCACTTTATCTGGTATGCTAATTACTGTAAGACTCTCAGTAGACTAGGAGCCCGAACGAACATCACCCGAAACCAGCTGCTGGTTCGATTCCTACCACAATAATATGCGAGCATCGAGGTAAATACCCACTCAACATAATCCCCAAACGGACTAATTTCCGAATGGCCGTAGTTTTACAAACTTTAATATATTTTTTCAATAATCTTGGGAAGACTTTGGAAACAGGTTGGAGATTTTGGGTCAAGCTGCTGTAAAACCATTTTGGAGTATAATTAGCAGTCTTCGAAAGGGAGGTAAGAAGGAAACGACAAGTATTTAGGACAGGTCAGGAAAACTGCTTGTGAATCCATTGGATTCCTTGGGTAGATGGAGGGAATATTTTGAAGAGTTGCTGAATGTAGGTGAAAATATGATCAGTAATGTTTCAGATTTCGATGTACAATGGGATACGAATGAGGATGGAAATATGAGGAAGTGGTGAAAATGGTCAATAGATTGCAGTGCAATAATGAAATTTAGTCGGACCTCATCCATTACAGTGGAATGTCAGGTCTCAAATGGCTACACAGGATAATTTAAATGGCCTGGGAGTCGGGACAGGTTCCATCAGACTGGACAAAAGCAGTAATCACACCTATCTTTAAACATGGAAACAGGAAAGATTGTAACAACTACAGATGTATCTCTTCAATCAGCGTTGTGGGTAAAATCTTATCAGGTATTGTTGAAAGGAAAGTGCGAGTATTTGTTGAGGACCAATTGGATGAAAATCAGTGTGGGTTTAGGCCTCTTAGAGGTTGTCAGGACCAGATCTTTAGCTTACGGCAAACAATGGAGAAGTGTTATGAATTGAACAGGGAATTGTATCTATGCTTTATAGATCTAGAAAAGGCATATGACCGGGTTCCTAGGAGGAAGTTATTGTCTGTTCTACGAGATTATGAAATAGGAGGCCAACTTTTGCAAGCAATTAAAGGTCTTTACATGGATAGTCAGGCAGCAGTGAGAGTTGACGGTAAATTGAGTTCATGGTTCAGAGTAGTTTCAGGGGTTGTTCATATTATATATGGATCATGTGTTGAAAAGTATAGACTGGCTGGGTGAGGTTAAGATAGGTGAACACAAAATAAGCAGTCTTGTATATGCGGATAACTTAGTTGTAATGGCAGATTCGATTGGAAGTTCTCAAAGTAATATGTCAGAGCTAGATCAGATATGTAAGAACTATGGTCTGTAGATTAGCATCTCCAAAACGAAAGTAATGTCAGTGGGAAAGAGATATAAACGGATTGAGTGCCAAATAGGAGGAACAAACTTAGAACAGGTGGACAGTTTCAAGTACTTAGGATGCAAATTCTCACAGGTTGGCAACATAGTGAAAGAACTGGAAGCGAGGTGTAGCAAATCTAATGCTGTGAGTGCTCAGCTACGATCTACTCTCTTGTGCAAGAAGGAAGTCAGTACCGAGACTAAGTTATCTGTGCACCGTTCAATCTTTCGACCAACTTTGTTGTATGGGAGCGAAAGCTGGGTGGATTCAAGGTACCTTATCAATAAGGTTGAGGTTACGGATATGAAAGTAGCTAGGATGATTGCAGGTACTAGTAGATGGGAACAACGGCAGGAGGGTGTCCACAATGAGGAAATCAAAGAAAAACTGGGAATGAATTCTATGAATGTAGTAGTCAGGGCGAATAGGCTTAGATGTTGGGGTCATGTTACACGCATGGGAGAAGCAAGGTTACCCAAGAGACTCATGGGTTCAGCAGTAGAGGGTAGGAGGAGTCGGGGCAGGCCAAGGAGAAGGTACCTGGATTCGGTTAAGAATGATTTTGAAGTAATAGGCTTAACATCAGAGGGGGCACCAATGTTAGCACGGAATAGGGGATCATGGAGGAATCTTATAAAGGGGACTATGCTCCAGACTGAACGCTGAAAGGCATAATCAGTCTTAAATGATGATGATGATGATGGTAATAGCCTGATTGTTAAGACTTGGTGGGCATATGTGTTGTCTTTGTCCTCAGACTTTATTACGAAGCACAGTCCCTTTCCTTTCCATGCAATCACCGCCACCACCGTTTCTTCTTCAGTTGTGGCATTATCTTTTTCTTAACATATTACCTGTAGCATACGGTTACAGCAACTACGACACTTGTATGTCCTGTAACCTTAATATTTGTTTCGGCTCACCAACTGACACCATATAGTACACGGTCACATGAATGTGATCACCGACTTTGTTCAACATCAGCGTCCAATAACGAGTCGCAGGCAGCGGATGGCAGCAATAGCAGTGGAGGATATTGCAGGCCTGTCGGGGAAACTTGGAAAACAGTGCAGTCATTGCCGCAGTGCATAAAAGGTTATAACCACTGTCTTTCGAGCCAAAGTTGGAACCATTTCCGAAATGGCTAAGTTTGTAAACTGTTCACGTGCCGCTGTGTTTAAAGCACACAGCGCATGGAAGACTGGCGCTACCCAAATCCTGCGCCGCGGCTTATGCGGAGACAGGGGCGAATGGTGCCTTCAGATATGTATAAGGACCAGTAAATATGAAAGTGTTGAGCAACTGTCTGGCCTGATGAAACACGGGGTTACCAAGATGATTTCCTCAGCAACCGTTCAGCGAAACTTCCTCATATAGGTCTCCATACCAGGCAGCTGGTACATAGACACATACTGACTGCTGTTTATCGGTGACGAAGTCTGTAATTCGCACGACATTAGCAAAACTGAACGTGCAATGGGCGACGACAGGTTGCCTTTCCAGATGAAATACGTTTTGTGCCACATCGGACAGATGGTCCTGGAACATTCGTCAGGATCTGTAGCGGCGAAAATGCAGATAAAATACTTTATACACCATCAAAAATTTTTCGCCATTTAATATCTGTGGATAACTTGTACTGTACTTCTAATTATGAATCTGTAAGCTTTATTAGAGAACCTATATTTAATATGTAATTGATATAATAGTGTAATTATAGGTGAATTGTAATTACAATGTAAATGTTGTAAATTGCTGGGTAATAGACAAAGGAACTTTATTTAAATTTACCGACAGCAACCACGAAATGGCCGTAGTTGTGCCATTGTATACCTTTGTGTACGTAGAGTCTCTTTCGCAATGTGAGCAGGAGGAAGCAGAGCAGCTTGAGTTATGAAAGAGTGCGGGAGTGTTTGTGTTTGTTGGGCGCTCCCGCAGAAGCGGTGAGCGGCTACGTCGTGCCGGCGTCGGCGCACCTAACTCGTTAATCCGGGAGTATTGAGAACACGGTAGTAGCGGTCAGGCGGAGGAAGCTGCAGTTCTAACTGTTGACTGTCCCACAATTATACGTGGCTCTGGAGACGACTCGTGGTTCTCGACCAGCAGCAGCAGCAAAAGCTGCAGCTCAGCACTATCGTCGGCTACATTCTTCGTCGTTCACACAGCTACTACATCGTAACGTTGGTAACTAATATTGTACAGGCATTACATAGGGGCAATTGTATCACAAACTTTAAAATTTTTAATTATAACCTGCAATTGCTAAGACTTGTGGGGCATGTGTGTTGTCAATGTCCTCAGACATTATTACCAAGCACAGCCTCTTTCCTTTCCATTCAATCACCGAGTGTTACAAAATTTTGAAAATTGATTAACTGTTTATTGCAAGTTTTGTTTGTTTGCTGATCATAAGTTTCAGACTAAATTTTGCTGCCATCCTCAGGTGAGTAGACGAAGTATTTGAAGAGACCTGAGTCAGTTATGGTATTTATGGTGAATTTCGCGCATACGAATCGAACTGGTGGTTTACGGCGCATGCAATATGAGGTGACACGAGCAAGGCAGGCAAGTTGTGTGTGCTGCCCTCAGTGGTGAAGTAAGAACGATCTAATCGCTGAGTATTGACTGACTATGGCTAATGCCTTCACATCATCACAACACACAACTATGCACTGCTACCAGTTCTAAGGCAGGATTCGGGTAGAGTGACGTTTGAACTAGAGGCTGTGAAAACGTGGGCTTATTTTATGAAATAATTTATTAATAACGTAAGTATTTTCACAGAAACACAATTACATAACAATAAATAAACAATTTTCTGTCCAGCGCTAATACTTATCTAAAATCTTGTGCAAACAAGAATAAACAGAACTTCGTAAGCATTAGAGTACACACACAAATCAACTGTGTTGCAGTCTCTGTTACACATAAGCTGTCACCAACCAAGAGCAACAAGACACAATGGACACGATCCTGTCTCTCCGCGCGTAGCATGCTACAATCAAGCAATCATACAGTCACAGTGCAATACATCGCAAAAAGAACTGTTTCTTACACTGAGGACATCAAGCAACAACTTATGACGGTTACATACAACGTGACTACTAAAACTACCTATTCTATGGACAACAAAAAAATGGTTCAAATGGCTCTGAGCACTTTGGGACTCAACTGCTGTGGTCATTAGTCCCCTAGAACTTAGAACTACTTAAACCTAAGTAACCTAAAGACATCACACACACATCCATGCCCGAGGCAGGATTCGAACCTGCGACCGTAGCAGTCGCACGGTTCCGGACTGCGCGCCTAGAACCGCAAGACCACTGCGGCCGGCTGTATGGACAACAACAGCAAAATAAGATTGGGAGAAGTTACAGCTACGTACAATAGTGCACCACACCTTCTGCGAGATTACAAACAGAAAATAGAAACCTCTGCAGTATAAGGGTAGAACACTTTATCAACGGAGAGATGAGACACAATACTATAAGGATGGGATATCGATATGCGCATATACGTGTTGTAATAGTATCTCGTACACAACATATGAAAGAGAGCTATCATTTTTACGTATGTGATTAATGTGAAAATATGTCCGATGTGACTATAGCCTTGCGATGGGAATTAAAAGACTTTGAAGCGCATTTGAAGCGCCTAGGACATTCCATTTCGAAAATTGTTAGGGAATTCAATATCGGATACCAACAGTGTTGAGAGTGTGCGGAGAGTAACAAATTTCGGGCATCACCTCTCACCATATACAACACAGTGGCCGATCGCCTTCACTTAGCGACCCAGAGCAGCGGCGTTTGCGTAGAGCTTGTCAGTGCTACAAGTAACACTGCGTGAAATAGCCGCAGATATCAGTGTGGGAAGTACGATGAGCTTATCCGTTAGGACAATGCGGAGAAATATGCCGTCATTGAGCTATGGCAGCAGACGACCGAGACGAGTACCTTTGCACGACATCGCCCGCAATGCCTCTACTGGGCTCTGGATCATATCGGTTGGACCGTGGACAACTGTAAAATTGAGGCTTGATCAGATGAATCACGACTTTATTTGGTAAGAGCTGATGGTAGGGTAGATCCCATGAAGCCGTCGACCCAGTTTGTTAACAAGGCACTGAGTGAGCTTGTGGTGTCTCCATAATTGCGTGGGCTTTTGCTTACGTGGACTGGACTGCATTTCCTTATCCAGCTGAACAGACCATCGACTGGAATTAGCTATGCTCGGCTACTTGGAGACTATTTGTATCCATTCGTCAACTTCATTTTCCATTCGAATATGTGTGGATGATATTGCGCCATACCTCCTGGTCACAGCTGTTCGCAATTTTTTTTCAAACGTTGTGGGCAATTTCATTGAATGAGTTGGCCACAAAGATTGCCTGACACAAATTTCGTCGAACATTTATGGGCTAATCGAGGGGTCATATCATGCACAAAATCCTGCACAAGTAACACTTTTGCAATTATGAACGGCTGCAGAGGCAACATGGCTGAATATTTCTTCAGGGGTCTTCCAACTACAACGACTTGTTGAGTCCTTGCCAAGTCGAGCTGCTGCCCTTCGCTGGGAAAAAGGAGATCCGACAATTCATTTGTAGCTATCCGATGACGTTTGTCACATTAGCGTACAAAAGGACACTTTTGCCCCCAGCGGTGACACCGAACAGTAGTCGAACTTGTACTGACTGCTTCGTATTCAGAAAACATAAAACGGCCACTGTATACAGTATCCTCAGTCTGACATTTGTCAGCAGCCCTCCAAACATTGCGGGGCACTAAAATACATTCTTAGTGCCGCACATGTTACAACAGAAACAAAACCGCTCTTCATATCTGGTTCTAGTTTTCGTTTTCTCTGACAGACGGTCTAAGACACATCTGCTGCCCAGATAGACGACGTTTCCGACTAGTTGGTGAAGCTCCCTTATGGCCGTTAACTACATAGGTTTCCCAGCTGCTTGGGGCACCACTTTCCAATTGATCATCAACTTCGTTGCTGGTTATCAATAAGCACACTCCGCTCCGCTCCTTCACTCGAAACTGGCCACAGAGGTTCATCGAAGTCTGTGTGTAGAACGACCTGTCTAGAAGAGCGCGCCATAAAAAATCCGAAAAATCCGTGAAACTCTTCCAAAAGTGGCGCTTCGTACAGCACATCAGGAATAAAATCAAATTCGTTTAGTTTTTATCCTCGCTATACACAATTGATTCGAATTCACTCGTTCACTATTCTCTTTATTCTTACATCCAATGCTCTTTCTAAAATTTGGGAGTTTGAAGTATTGCTTTCACAGACGTACATTAGCGGGGAACTCAAGATAATACGTTTATCACTGAATGCGTGCTGTACCACAGCTAGACTTTGTCACTTTCCCCAATATATTTGACCACTAATTTTGTTACCATCGATCCACTCGATTCTTTAGTAAACATAATATAAGTTGCTGTTTGTATACACCAATATTCATTATCCTTAAAAAAAAGGATTGATATATATTACATGAAACCATGAGCAGTAGGAGTTAATTTGTGTTTAACAAAATTTCTTCTTCAGTGGCAGGTACTTAATATTTGTGTGAGAAAGCACTAAGCAACAAGTGGTGCGGTACAGGCTACAATACAGTAAAATCTTCTGTGTATCATAAGGTGCCGATCGTCGAAATGTCAGACTGTTGCTTACTATGGAACACAACATCTTCCAAAGACCTGATTCAAAAATTACTCATTGAAGATCTCTTTCAGTCTAATATCTTCATTTTCGAGCCTTACTCCTTGATCCCACAAGAAATGATTTGGGATCCTCTAACATATAAATGTGACTCATTAATTACACTGTTTGACAAAAGTATCCAAAAATTCCCATATAGAAGTGATCTCTGGGTGTCGAGAGACGTGGAATCGGCAGTGCAAAAGGAGGTGGGAAACACTCTTAGGAGAGAAGCTCTAACAGCTGAATGCGTGAGTCAGGAGATCTTCGAACGTTTGCGAGTCACTTGCTGCCACCTGAGTAGTAGTTACATTGAGCACACTTCTAAAGCTGCCCGAGTGGTCTATTAGTATTGTGATCGTGAAACAGAAGAGCAGAAGAACAACGACAGCTAAACAGGAAGAACTCACGTACTGATTGACAGGGCCCGTCGAGCATTGCGAAGGCTGATTGGAAAAATCGAATGAAATCAGCAGAAGGAATGACTAGCTATATCCAGAGTACTACCAGCGGCCTTGCCTGCACAGTATCTATGCGTATGGAGTAAAAACTGATCGAAGAACTTCTGATAAACCACGATTTATATGGAAATTGCTAAGCGTCTCTTGGGTAGGTGTAAAGAATGATGCCACTGCATTGTGAATCACAGGTAACATGTGCTTTGGAATGATGACTCAAGCTATACCCTGGGGCAGTCCGAATGCCTGGAGAGCCTTACCTGCTGTCATATATACCGTTAACAGTGAAGTACGGAAGAGGAGGTGTTACGGTATTGTACTGAAGGAGGCAGTAAATGTCGAAGGATACTGAAACATTTTACGCATTCTATGCAGTGTAGAGCAGGGGGAGAGTACGGAGACGATGATTGTTGGCAAATGATTTTTCTATTCGATGATGCATGGAGACAATAACCTAAGAATTACTATGTGCACCTGAGTGTACTGAACAATTACGTGTTATGTGACAAAATCATTATTAAAATGATTCAAATGGCTCAAGCACTATGGGACTTAACATCTGAGGTCATCAGTCGCCTAGACTTAGGATTACTTAAACCTAACTAACCTAAGGATATCACACACATCCATACCCGAGACAGAATTCGAACCTGCGACCGTAGCAGCAGCGCGATTCCGGACTGAAGCGCCTCGCCTACAACAAGATCATTATTAATTTTTAAATCAAAATATCTTTAAGAAACATGTTCTACATTCTGGAGGACCTCCTCAGTTTCAACTTACTGAAACAAAAAGTACATCATCCAACGCAATCAAGATGATAGTGTACCCTGTCATAGAGCAGGTAGTGGTTTATGGACAGTCCTATTTCTGAAACGGAATGGCAAGCCCAGAGTGCCGACCCAAATCGAATAGAACTAATTTTAGGAGTCGGCTGCTGTGACCGAGCGGTTCTAGGCGCTTTAATCCGCGACCGCGCTGCTGCTACTGTCGCAGGTTCGAATCCCTCCTCGGTCACGGATGTCTGTGGTGTCCTTAGGTTAATTATGTTAAGTATTTCTAAGTATAGGGGATTGGTGACCTCAGATGTTAAGATCCATAGTGCTTAGAGCCATTTGAACCACCTTTGAGGTAAGTTAAAAAATCGACTTCGATCGAGGCCACAGCACTCAATACTACCGTCTCTAATTTCGGCTCTCGAGGAAGAATAGGTTGCCATTCCTCCACAGACATACACCTCAGCAGAGATCAAGCCGTCACCAGACCTAAGGTTCGACGCACCCCATAATAATGTCCATTAGTAGGTGTCCAGATAGTTTTCATCACATACTGTAGTGCACAAAAGCTGTAATTTAAGACTTCCTGTGTAATAAATCTGTCAGAATAGCAAATACAGTAAATACTAAAATTAGTTTCTGATTCTAAAATTTATTATTTTATATAATTTTGAGGGGTGAACTTGATCAGATAGTGGTTTCGCTCCTTCGCGTAACATAAATCTCATGCTGTAGGAGCCAGCTGTTAATCTAATGGGACAGCGAAAAACTTTATTAGACTTTGAGCAATTTATGTTAAGAAAGGAAGCGCTCATTAATATTTTCAGTGCATCGAAATTGTAACACTAACAAAACATAACTTAAAAATTACATTAACCTTTTCTTAAATTTTATATGTGTAGAAGAAAAGGAACCTGCTTGTAATTATGTACTGTAGCCCTCGGTGTTTGTTCAGTTAGTAATATTTGTCTGGAGAAGCCACCTGCAACTCTCTTTCCTCATAGAGTAGATACACAGAGAAAAAGTAATCAAACTGGTCACTTTCCTTCATATTTTCCGTGGAGCTGAGGCATAAGTTTCTTTTTGCTACAAACCACATTTGTTTTTAGGATGACAATAAAGAAATTGATAAAAATCATTACCGATGGTTTCGCTCCCTCGTGTAACTTAAATCTCATGCTATAGGAGCCAGCTGTTAATCTAATGGGACAGCGAAACGTTTTATTATACTTTGAGCAATTTATGTTAAGAGAGAAGATTCCAGATTACGCCGATACAATAGCTCCCTATACATATACAACCACTCGCTCACCGATAGATCTGTACCTAAGATTGGAAAATTACGCAGATCGCACCACTGTTTAAGAAGGGTAGTAGGAGTAATCCATCGAACTACAGACCTATGTCGTTGACGTCGGTTTGCAGTAGGGTTTAGGAGCATATACTGTATTGAAACATTATGAATTACCTCGAAGGAGACGATCTATCGATAGGTAATCAGCAAGGTTTAAGAAAACATCGTTCTTGTGCAGCGCAGCTAGCTCTTTATTCGCACGAAATAATGGCCGCTATCGAAAGGGGATCTCAAGTTGATTCCGTATTTCTAAATTTCCGGAAAGCTTTTGACACCGTTCCTCACAAGCGACTTCTAATCAAGCTGCGGGCCTATGAGGTATCAACTCAGTTGTGCGACTCGATTCATGATTCCCTGTCAGGAAGCTCGCAGTTCGTAGTAATAGACGGCAAATCATCGAGTAAAGCTGAAGTGATGTCAGGTGTTCCCCAGGGAAACGTCCTGAGACCTCTGCTGTTCCTGATCTATATAAATGACCTCGGTGACAATCTGAGCAGTTCTCTTAGGTTGTTCGCAGATGATGCTGTAATTTACCGTGTAGTAAGGTCATCCGAAGATCAGTATCAGTGGCAAAGCGATGTAGAAAAGATTGCTGTATGGTGTGGCAGGTGGCAGTTGACGCTAAATAACGAAAAGTATGAGGTGGTCCATATGAGTTCCAAACGAAATCCGTTGGAATTCGATTACTCCATAAATAGTACAATTCTCAAGGCTGTCAATTCAACTAAGTACCTGGGTGTTAAAATTACGAACAACTTAAGTTGGAAAGACCACATAGATAATATTGTTGGGAAGGCGAGCCAAAGGTTGCGTTTTATTGGCAGGACACTTAGAAGATGCAACAAGTCCACTAAAGAGCCAGCTTACACTACACTCGTTCGTCCTCTGTTAGAATATTGCTGCGCGGTGTGGGATCCTTACCAGGTGGGATTAACGGAGGACATCGGAAGGGTGCAAAAAAGGGCAGCTCGTTTTGTATTATCACGTAATAGGGGAGAGAGTGTGGCAGATATGATATGCGAGTTGCGATCGAAGTCATTAAAGCAAAGATCTATTTACGAAATTTCAGTCGCCAATTTTCTGTTCCGAATGCGAAAATATTTTGTTGAGCCCAACCTACATAGATAGGAATGATCATCAAAATAAAATAAGAGAAATCAGATCTCCAGAAAGGTTTAGGTGTTCGTTTTCCCCGCGTGCTGTTCGGGAGTGAAATGGTAGAGAGATAGTATGATTGTGGTTCGATGAACCCTCTGCCAAGAACTTAAATGTGAATTTCAGAGTAATCAAGTAGATGTATATGTAGATTAGGTCATGCATAAGCGATCTCCAACTTTCTGAAACAGAAGAAGAAAGGAATCAGAGAAACAATCTTAAAGTATGTAAAACTTCCAGTCTATTTGTAATTAATGTAAAGTAAAATTCAAAAAACCTGTGTTTCAGATCTATACATCATAGAAGATGTTCCGTGAAGAAAACGTTGTCACAATAAATAACACTTTCCCTTAACAGAGTTTCAGCATATGCTGAAGAGTACTGTTGACAAGGATTCTAAACAGCAAGCTGCACGATGTTCTCTTGATGTAGTTACCAAATCTGCTTCCGGGTATCAAATATATGCTAAATATGAAATGTAATTCCTTGTCCTGAGAGCTCATATACCAGAAAAGTTTGGTTATCATTTAAGGATCTGAAGAGTTTCTGAATTGCGGTTTCACCGCGTGTTACAGGTCTGCTCCAGGCACTCAAGCAGTTCGTTCAAAGAAGACGAATTCGCAAAATTGACCGCTCTAAACGTGGAAAATAAGTGTAAGTGATCCTTTTCAAGCGTCCAACCTCACGACAGCCAGACCTCTGAGTCAGCACTCCATGTTACTAATTAATACTGCAGCTGAAGTTCTTTCAAACCGTCCGAGAACTGTGCTCTGTGTTTCGGTATTGCAATACGTGTGTGGCTCGTTAAGTGTATATTAATTGCTGCATTTCCTGACCATACAATTTCGAGCAAATTGGCCTCAGATAGGAAAGGTTACCTTGTGTACGATACACACTGTACGACAGGGCGTTCACTCTGCCAATAAACCTCGATTTTTGTTTTAAAATAAGTCTTAGATTGCAGGGCCCTGTAAGAACAGTGCAGTAACACATCAGGCCCGTTTAACTGTTTGCCTGTTATACCACACCACAAACTTACAGAAAAGCGTTGTTATCTCCACAAACGCTTGTTTGTTGTCTCAAACCACCGACGTGAGCTGCAAGTGTTACTGATATTATCGTGTATGAAAGTAGCTGTATCGGCAAATATTGTTAACGGCATTATCCGTGCATTTGCATATAGTCAATGACAAAATTCCAATCATGAGCACTAGGTCAGTGTACTTTTCCACAGCAATTCCCGTTGTTGGCAGATCTTTCCAAAAGTGGAGTGTCAAGGTCCTACCTCCTCCCTCCCACCTTTTTTGCCAAACAAACGGCTTCAAAATCGTTGGAATTTCCAAAATTGTTTGTATTGCCTGTGGGAATTATAGCAGCCTGCGTAGTTCCGGATTTATACACAAATCCAAAACAGAGAGTCCGCTGTTCTCCTTCAACCTCCCCATTCACCCTTCCTTCCCCTCCTCTTCCCTTTGCTTCTCTAGGCCACTTGTCTGGTCTCATCACTTGTGTTCTGTACATCACTTGTGTTCAGGAAATGTCAGCAACAGAAATCAGCCACGAAGCAGAATAAGAGTGGAAAACTGACATGTAATTGTTAATCCAGTGCTCTCCCATAACTCATTGTGTGTGAGTGCAATTCCACAAATACTTACGCTTTATGACATAGCTCTGTTCTGTCATTAAGGGACAGGCCAGGATTCTTTGATTGGTGTTTATTAATGCCCATTATATATAGTAATGTTAGTTTTCTGCCTTTGGTTCCTCTGTGTAGAACATCAAATTTAATAAAATATAAAAGAAGCTTATTCATAGGATGTTTATCATAGATGGAAACTTCCTTTTTCAGCCTCTACCACCTTTCACGCTCAGTCATTCTCCTAGTTATAGCCAGATCTGATTGAATTATACATAGTTTGCAGGAAATTCTGTAACTTCTACTCTCTTCTAAATGTGGACTCTCGTCCTTACTAGTGAACAGCATGTGACTAAGTATTCTTAGTGTAACAAGTTGTATTATAGTTCTTGGATTTTAGTTTCTAGGGAAGTACCTGTGAAGTCTTGCCTACATATAGCAATGGGAGTCATTAGTTATCAATGCGGTTTAGTGCTGTCTGAGGTGGATATAGAAATGCTGTTTACATCTGTTTCTTCTTTTTTCTGGGTATGTTGTCCCTTAGGGTAGCACTAATATCATTGCTGTGCACTATACCTTTAATAGTTTTCAATTCATTTTCTAAATCTGGTTTGGTTTGTGGTACAGCTACTAGACAGCGCACCGTGGATGGGAGGGCTGCATACTTGTATATTATTGGATGCTGGGAACTGGCCGATATTACGATATCTGTAGAAGTTACTTTCCTGTATATCTCAAATAAAAGCTGTTGCTTACTAATGTCAATACGGATGTCTAAAAGGATGAAAGTTTCCTCCCAACTCGATTGCAAACTTAATTTTACTGAAGTGTGAATTCAAATTTTAAAAATATTGGTTTAACGGTCTGGTGGTCCCTGTCCACAAGCGTATAGATCATCCACAAACTTAGACCAGTGTTGCATATTATAGATTACAGCCTTTCTATCTAAAAATATGTACTCAAAATTATCTACGAACATTTCAGCTATTAAGGGGCATAGCTGGGAACACAATGCTAACCCACATGACTGCTCAGAGTCTGTTGAGAGTGGAAATCGTTTTTCTTAAACCTTTAATGCATTACCTATATCGTTCACACATTTACATACCACAGGTCCATTGGACCCATTTTGCCTAATACGAGATTCTAAGTGAAAACTAGTATTTTTTTAAATTTATCATATAGGAATATTTTGGTTTATGGTTTAAGAGTATAATATGGGATCTGTTTTAGTAATTTTACTAAGTTAGAGAAAGTATGATCCTGAATAATTTTCTGTCAATGAATTATATTATGGGAACTGGAACTTTATTTATCAAAAACTGTTGAGAGATGGGTGATTATGATACTGAAAATGATCAAATCATCCAACAAGAAAGCATCAATTTAATATTTATTGTTGCCAACCAGACTGCTATGATCTGGGCCACACATGACTTGTACATACAGCACATAACCATTTTTCCTGCTCCTTGAGGCAGAACACAACACTTTCTCTTCTGCTGAACCACTGTACTACTGCTGTTTTGTGTTTGAGGGATAGCAGTGAACTTCTCCATATCAAAGTACATCGATATTTGTAGAAAGGGATTGGAAGATGTAATCATAAACAGTGGGATTAAATCCACTGGAGGTTCCTTGAAGCGCAAAAGCGCTTCATGATAAGTGGGATGTTGTGTTGTGTTAAGAATAAAGGCATTTCGACTGCATACGATTGCATATATAACTGCACACTACCTGAATCATAACATCCAAACCTTCCATCATTTGCTTATAAATTTCACAGTTTGTTTTCCATTTTGCGTGTTGTTTATCTATACAGTTATAATGATGCATGGTACTTAGGAGGATTACACACTGTTTTCTTTTGGATGAAAAACTGACCAATGCCATTCCTTACATAAATGCAAAATTGACTTGAATTACTTGTCTTCTAATGTTTGGCTTGTTCTTTTGAAATTTCTGTCTCATTCATCTTCAGCAATATTGCCTGCGCAGGTCTTCAGTGCACTAGGGCCAGCATTTTCCTGATTTGCCTCATTTGGTTTTCTTCCTGCATACACAATCCCATTAACGGAATAACCAGTTTCAGTTTCACACACCAACAATGTTTTCATTCCATACTTTCCAGGCTTATTTGGCAGGTACTGCACGAATCCACATGGATCCCTAAATGGAATAAATTCTTCATCCACCATGTCATTAATTTTGGTTTCACTACTTTCCTACACTGACCTATAAATATTTTCTGTAGGTAGGAATAGTAGCCAGCTACTCAGTTTGCAGTCTAAGCCATCTTGATCTTTTGTCATCATATCTAATGCATCTTTTAGTGCCTCAGACTCACTCAGGAACTGTAGTGCTATATAATGGGTTGGAAAAATTCCTCAGATTGGAACATCCCAGCATTTATCTGCTCCAATATAAAGGAAAATTCCCCAGAAGGCAAAAATTACTTTTTCTGCTTTCTTCATAACAGTTTATTCTTCTTTGTACAAAAACTCTCTCATCCTCTAGGGTTGTACACCTCGCAATGTTTCATTCAGAATGGTTAGAGGAATAAATAAATCCCAAGCATCTGTGTGGTTTAAGTGATTATACCCCTTGCATTCACAAAATTGTCATCAAGCAATTTATTTTGTACTGTAGGATCTGTTTCATCTTAGCATACCATTTTGCAGCAACATGTATGTTGGCGGTTTTAGTGTCCATTTGGCCAGAGGTATTACGTATTAACTACAGCATAATTATCACTTTCATCGTCATTATCACCACCATTACAGCTTTCTTCTTTAGCTAGAGAGTTGCATGGTGCTGCCTGAGGAGAAACATCACGGTTTTCATGTTAAGCAGTAACCTTATATGTGGCAAGAATCCGTCCTTTTCACCTACCCATTGAGTAACGATTGATTAAAAATTTGGGCTTCCTTCTCCTCCGTTAATGGATGTAGATTCCGACATTCTATCTCAAAAAGAATAATAGGCAGAGATAACAAAAGTACTCTCTTCTTCTGCGGACTCCTATTGACTGCTGTTCATATGATTGTTTTATGTTATGAGTGACCCTCACCTGTCTTCCAAATGACAATTGAATCTTAAAACACAACACTGATGTACAAGGAACTGGTACAATTTTTATATGTATACTGCTTTAAGCACTCGTAGTAAATTACAGCAATATTTTACTCTCTTGCGCAACACAGCAGTAAGCTATCTGGGAGATGAATAGTTTCAAACTGTAATTTCAAGTTGTAACAATGCATTTTATGCAATCACACAATTTCAGTTTTAGTCTGTGTGTTTCCTGAATTCCAACAAAATATATTTGATTACAAACGAGTCTAAATTATTGACAGTACAACAAAAACCACAGTGTCCATTAGACCATGCTACGTAAATGTGTGGTACAAGGAAGAAAATATGACACTTAAAATTAATGACACAGATTTCTAATAGTACCTTCAATACGCCATTTAGTATTGCAAGAGAGCATACCTGATGAATGGGGGATCTACGTCAAGTTTTTCATGGAACACACTACGCATACCAGTGTTAAGGATGTCTCAGTAGCCATTCTTTTGTCCCCTATATCCATTAGTCTTGTTCTGGTTTTACATAAGAGTTCTGTTAAGATTTCTGTTGCTTTTATAACAAGAATATTGAATGATAGGCCGCTAACATCAGATTAGACTAGCATTGCACTAGGTAGCAAGGGAACATCTTTTAGTATTTTCACTAAAGCAAGTGAATGAAGTAGCCCCAGTTTTAGATGAAATTTATTTTTTGTTTTCGTAAGTGAATCTAACTCTTTGGCTAATTTATGGCCGACAGAACAGCTTCCCTCTTATACTTCCCATGGGATACTCTAAAGAAATGCAACGAATTATTATGAATACTAAGGGAAAACTTAGTCTGGCATGAAGTGTGATGGTAGCAAAGTCTACTCAACTGACTGTGGTGTATTAAAGCGAATCAACAGAGACCTCCATACCTGCCTATGCTAACGTGTGTGGCCACAGTGAATGATTATTTGAGTTTTTGAATACAGATATTATAAAAGATTGTGTTACTCCGACTGGCCATAGAGAATGTTCATGAAACCAAAAAATTCACTCTGTTGTTATTGTGTCAAAGAGACTAGTCAGAGTGCATGATTGGCTGTAGTCATGTTATTAATGTTGGTAACGGAATGTTGTGTTCTCTGGGTAGTTATGATCTGTTTAACTGAATCGCAGCGTTATTAAGCATTGCATTTTCCCCATTCAACAAGAATTTCTGAAACCTGTTTTCTGACCTTGCTTTGTCAACTGTAATACTCATTTGATAATGTTGTGGTGCATTATAGTTTATCAGTTCCAGTTGCTCCAATGGCTTGACATTTATCAAGATGCCTGGTGACGTAAGGGAACCAGATTCCTTACATAGAAGTGAACTGGTTTACGAGGTGAAAAGAAGAAAAGTAAAACCAAAGGGAAATGTTAGGGGTCTGGGTGAGAAATTACACGAGAAATGTCATTTGCCTACAATGGCTACAATGGGCTACAGAGACCTGTGATTTAAGTTTGGACCTTGTCATAATTTATTCACCTTTTGAGGACATATTGGAATTTATGGAATGTGAAGAGTTGTATTCTGAATCAAGTGCAGGTTTTTACAGGCCAGTTTTAGCTATGTAGCACAACAACAATGTTCTCAGGTAAATAACACTTTTTCGAAGCTATCACTCGTTACATATGGTATCACTCGATACAGATGATTACTATATTAAGTCAGTCTCAGACTGTGTTCAAAAACCATAATCTAGGGCATGCACTGCTATGTAAGCACAAGCTTAGTATGTGTGAGCAATATTAATGGGGAATATAACGTTCTGATTAGCCAGTATGGTTGTGGTATGTTCAACCTGGGTCTGACGAAGAGATTAATAACAGTCACGTGGGATATTTTTGAGGCAGAGGATGTAGACAGATCATCTACCTATCATCATAAAAAACATACCGTCAGTGATTCTGAGTTACAAAGTAAAGAGAGTCAGCTGCAACGCAGCAACTGGCAGCTTATGAAAGCACTGTCGTTATACTGTAAGTATTTGTCTATGCTAATGTCGGTTACCCATGACTGCTGATACCAAAAAATCCCATACCAACGGAGAGTAATGCTTCATCTTATAAGAAGCCATAGCAGGTCCTGAAGCATTTACAGCCGCTCATGGAGCAATTTATCGACCAACGGCTGGCACAAGGTTTTACAGATATCAGTGATAGCTCATGGGGCACACCTGTTGTCCTGGTTCCACAATGGTCAGTGGATGGCACCAAGAAATGGCACTTTTGTTACAACTGTTGATATCTGACTGTTTGTACTACTACTGATGCCTATCCGATGCTGAATATCACAGAGACACTTGACAATATATGGACAGATGCGAGAACTTCCTTATGGATCTACATAGTGGGTACCACTACATGGAGGTAGTACAAGAGGAGGTAGAATCTGACACTTTGGGGCATTTCAATGTTTCAGGGTGCCACTCAGTATTTCAGAATGTGCCAGATGCAATTCGAAGATTGCTAGACTGAGTTTTGTTTGGCCTGGAACCTTGAAGTGCATGGTATATCTCAACGACACTATAGTTTTTTTTTCCGAAGATATGGACGAACACGTGAAATGGTTGGAGGAAGTATTTGATAGACTAAGAGCTCCACGTCTCACGCCAAGTGTATACAGATGTACTTTTGCACAGACAGAAATCAAGTACTTGGGCCATGTCATGAACAGAATGGTGAAAAACTGTTGTCCAATTACTATCAGTAGTTTCTGATTTTGCTACTCCACAAGAAAAGAGGTAAAAAATTTTATGGTCCTTTGTAATTATTACCGGCTATTTATTTAAGAATTTACACTAAATACTCAGCCATTGAATCGTTCGTTGAGGAAATGTACTAGATTTGAGTGACTGAAGGAATGTGAGTGTGGCTTCTAGATGATCAAGAAAGCATTAATCAAAGACCCAGTATTGGTGTTCCAAGATTTTGATAAGTAATTCATCCTATCTTGCGACATCAACAGTACTGCTCATGATTGGTTCTGAGGCAGGATATTAATGGGAAAAAGAGCAGCCTCCGCAATGTAGTCCTACAGAAAAGGGACAATGCTAAATTTATTTTAAAAATAATTTAGATCCATAACCCCCTAAAAATTTCATTTCACCCGCAAGATGGGAACTATTGATGTAGAAACATTACTTATAAGGCTGTATGGTCCATTACTATGTAACAGCTCTGTTCAGAGACACAAAATCACATCCTGAATTAAAGCTCTGTCTTCTAACCTCAGGTCAATATTTGTTTCGTTATACCAATCTGCTAAGTTCATTGATTCATGAGCACACAACATCTACTCTTCTGTCGTGTGTCATATCGAATATGTCGCTCTTTTCAGACCTACCAAACGACCTTCTCAGTCATGTCATTATTTTTAATGTCATAGAAATCTCCTTAGTTCCTTTCGTTCTGTGGACAAGTAATATCAATGCTTTCAATTATTCAGTTCTTGCACTTTATACAAAAATATTGCTCTATTTTGATGTAACAAAAGTGCTTTTCATATCAAAACATTAAACAACGAATGTTGCTATTATCGACTTTGGTGTTTACCCTAAATGAGTAATGTTGAATACGATGAACATCGATACTCTCTCTCTGATTACCTTACAAATATCTTACTACTGTGGGTTCGTAACTTCAGCACAAAAGAAAACAAACACAGAATCTACTACAGACCGCAAGACTTGGTCTCCCTCTGCAATTTTAAATCCCCCTCCACCCCCGCCCCATCCCCCCAACACTTCCATCATTAAACTGACGATTCGTCAATGGCTCCGGTCGTGTCGTCTAAGTGGAACCCTCCTTTGAGTATAGATGTACCACAGATTTTTTCCATAGTTACACTGAGCACCTTCTAAATATTTACTCGATAGGGCCATACAAATTTCTACATTGTTCTGTAGAGCCACATCTCAGAATCCTCAATTCTCTTCTTGTCTGAACTGTTGTTCTTCACAATACACTTCAGTACAAGTCTACACTCCGAAACAATATCTTTGGAGCAAAATTCCTAAAACTTAAAGTTATATTAGATGTTAACAAACATCTATTCAGAAATATCTCACTGCTCCCAGTATACATTTTATATCTCCTCTACATGGGTATAATCATTTTATTATTGTCTAATTAGCTAAACTGATTGACTTCTCTTAGTGTCTTGTATCTAAATGTCACTGCACCAGCTTCGCCTCCTTTAAACTCACTAAACTTCATTGCTCTTGTTTTACCTTTGTTGATTCTCAACCAAGAAGCTATTTCCAAAGCACTACCTACAGCCTTCAACTTCTGCCCCAAGCCTTTTGTTCAGACAAAATTATCAGTTCTGCGTCAACTACCGGGCTCCCTTGTTAATTTTTGGGTTGGGCAATGGTAGTGATAGAGGGTTGCCGGAATCTGTTCCTCTCGCAACGTCTTACTGCCGCCTCCCACTTCCCTCCTCCACCTGCATGCGTCTAGCTTTATCCCATGCGAAAGTTTCCAAACGTTTTGTAAGTGTCTGTAAATCCTGTAACGGAGGTGGGATGCGGATACTAGTTCGGCATTCAGCGGGCCTGATTTGGAAAATCGTCTGAAAACCACTTATAGGCTGTTTGATACTACAGCCTTCTTCGGTAAACCGGTAGATGCATTCGATGTCAAGGTGGCGCGCCTCCCCAAATCCCAGAAACAGCGTACTAACTCGCGCGGTTATCAGGGCGGGTCTCAGTCACAAACATTAAATCATCCGCAGTCATCGAAGTTTATATTACTTCACACTGAACTCGATCTCCTTGAAATGCCCTTCCCAGATATCTCTTTGGTTTCCTTTAGGCAACTACACGCTCAGTGAAAAACTAGAATTACATCATGGGCAGACAATAATCCTGCCTCACTCCCTACTCAACTGTGAATTCCTGCATAGTCCTTCCGCTATCGCAAGAATAAATCATTGTATTAAACCCGTTCCAGGGCCTAAAACAGAGCGGTAGCTGATAGCCAAGACTAATGACCCTTGTATTTTAGAAAAACTGGGAGACATAAATCATTCCTCAGAGTGATTAAAATGGTCTCTTAGTAGAAAGTAAGGAAGTTGTAAAATAACTGTTAAATAATAACATTAACAACGTACTAATTACGAAATTTGTGTTGAAAATAAATAAATCGAATGTAAAAGTAATGCAGAATAGAAAAGAGAGCAGGGAATATCTAAACATGGAAACAGAGGTATTTCGGCAAGTCTAGAGCTTAAGGAAATATGACTACAGATTGTGGCTCTGATAGGTAACTTTCCAGGAAATAGATGCACGCGAAAGACCTTTCCGCAACATAAGAGCTCCAAGAATAATAAAGATTAAATAATACCGTACAGTGAAGAATTTCCTGAAATTGTATATCTGATGCGCAGCAGTGTGTAATGAGGGGAGTTAAGACCTTGCTAAGTACAGAGAAATAATTAGTATTTGTAGGAACATGAAGGATGTTAACCATTAAGCACGAAATACAGAATTAGTTTAAACGACAGCCAATAAGAGACGCATGCGATTTGAAAGGCCAGGTTAGTCCGACATTACCAAACGTGTCCATAAATTGTTGAACCGACGCTGATAATTGCAACAGATCGATGAACAATAAAGTCTGAGCGCATTACATTTATGTAGGATTAAACTAATTGGCAGTATATTGGTAAAGGATGAGGTTGAGCGTATTACACAGTAGAAATTGAAAGATAAGCTACTCACCGGGAAAGATGGAAAACGGAATCTAACTGGTTATAATACTAGTGAAGAAGCAACCGAAATATAATATAGAGAACAAGACGGAACTAACCCTAAATTTTAAAATCAGTAGTATCAACAACAACGATAATGACATTGCAGTACATTTTATGCCACGTACAACTGATTGAATCTCAGCACACTCCTGAGTTTTTATGATTGTCAAATATTTGTCGTATTTAATCAGCTTTACTACGTTTTATACGGTTTTTGGATGTGCCCTCTCACATCGACCTACATGAAAAAGTCAGTGCATGTCAAGTTGCAACGATGTAGCGGTTCAGCGTTACCATTTAATAGTAGCTTTGCTTGTCGATACCTGACAACTTAAAGAATCATTACTAAGGTAAATTTCGCATGGTATCTTTTGCATTTAGACCAGCACATCCACCTGAAAGGTCTTAGTAACATTGAAAGTATCTATACAAAACGTATAAATAAATTGTGTCTAAAAACTGTTAGTGCATATCAACCTGTCAAAACTCTTCAACCATTTTAAGATTTTTAACTATTCTTCCATAAATGTATACCCTCCACAGCATCTATCTCTCTTTCTCTCTCTCTCTCTCTCTCTCTCTCTCTCTCTCTCTCTCTCTCTCTCTCTCTCTGTTTCCCGCTCTCTGTCTCTCTCTCTCTCACTCTCTCTCTCTCTCACACACACACACACACACACTCTCTCTCTCTCTCTCTCTCTCTCTCTCGTGTGTGTGTGTGTGTTTGTGTGTGTGTGTGTGTGTGTGCGAGAGAGAGAGAGAGAGAGAGAGAGAGAGAGAGAGAGAGAGAGAAAGTGAGTGAGTTTTTTAGGAAGTGTGTGCGGATTTCTTGTCAGGGCAGTGTTATAACTTTGTGCAAAGGTTTTTCTCGACTGATATTATTTCCTTTGTCCTTTTTCTGCGTGGGTGGAGCTTACTTTAATTTCCCTCGGGATATGGATTAAATTAATCAAATTAAGAACTTAATATAAGCTTTAGACGTGAAAAATATGCCATTTCCTACCTCCTATATTAGAGTGAGAATTTTTCACATTAATTTCCTAAACTGCCTGCTAGAATACAACAGATTTATTGAAACTAGCAAATTAAGTGGTATTGGAAGCTTTCCAAACATAAACATAACCTTACTATTTTGGCACTGCGAACGTCTGAAATCAATGAAATACTTCAGGCACTCCACTTTCAGATGATCGTCTTTCTTAAGAAATTGTGGAGGTAAATAGTCCGTGATTTGTATTTCCCAGCAGAGACTACGCAGAAGGATGTTGTCAGAAGGAAAGAAAATTCTTAGTGGGATCGGAAGGTAAGAGGCCTTTAAAAGAAAAAATAGAGAGGTTGCAGTAATGGTACATTTTCAACTGTTTTAACTGATAAAAGTAAATAATTACGTTACGTGTTTCATTTCCATTTAGTCATACTCTTCTTCATTCCCTTTGTCCTGTAGTATGTTTTCTATAATGCTAGAAGCAGTATGAGTCAACCAAGTCGACAAATAATACGATAAATATTCTTTATTTGTGTTTTACCTGTAAGTAAACCTTGTCCATTGAAATTTGTGACATTTTTGTCACAACATTGCTGTCGTTATATTATTGATTTCACGTTTCCCTGTAGCTATTTGTCACTTGTAATATCACTGTCACGTGTTTCTGTAGGTGAGTATATTCACATGTGTGGGACTTCAGCTTGAATAAATGAGGCATCGATTGATAATCTGTATCTCGAGGCATTACGTAATAGATAGTTTGGCAATGAAGAGAACTGTGAGGGGTAAAAGTTGTAAAGGGAAACCATGGTTTGGTTGTAGTAAGCAGTCTGAAATAGATGGAGCTTGAAGTATTTACTCAGAGATGAAGGATCAACAGGAATGGAGAGCCGTATTAAATTCATCTCCGGACTCAAGACTACAAGAGCAATACGATTTCGGTAAGTTCCCAGGCTGTTTCGTCTTTGTCTGGCTATTTAGGAAAAATGTAATTCTATTTCATGCTTGTGTCAGTATGATAGTAATTGCCTAAGAGTAGTGAAATACTGTTAACTTGTATACCTGTTTTTAGCTCTTGCTCGTGTGGAGAGAAACGAAGTGTGCAGATAATGAAATATGTGTGGGAAATTGAAATATAGTGCGATTATTTAAGAGTACTGCGACCTTTTTACCGCTATTAAATATATATTATTTAAGTAGGAGGCAATGTAATACACTGGCCAAACCAGACCAGGTCAGGCAGTGAACGTGTCAAACGCATGGTAGACAGGCCCTCAAGCGTCATAGTAGTCCCATCGTGTAAAATATTATTCACCTTGTTAAAAGAGCATATAGTTTGATCTGGGTAGCTGTAGGTGGTTAAGAAATGGAACCGACCGCTCATACTGTGAATACAACAATATAAACCCACAAAATTATTCTCGCCGTTATTGTGCTTGTATTTGTTTGCTGTTTGTTTACTTTATGTGTAAGAAAGTTGCTTCCTGTTACAAATTAATAGTTCACCAACTAATAAGAAAGGCATTACACTAGAATCGTGGAGGGAAACGTGTTCTGAATGGTCTCTCCTTGATGCTTAGGGCACACTGCGAAGTAAATGCATAAAAATAGTGAAGTACTTCATGTCTTGGACTAATTTCACATGTACTGATTTGAAAGCTACGATATCTGGGCAGGAGTGTAATACATTTGCTAAGGGGAATTTTGTTTGAGGGTGAATACGGTTTCTGACCCTTGAATATAAATTTTTCAACTGCTTCCGTTAACCCATAATCTACACAAAAAAATTAAATGCGGGTAGTTGGTAAGTGCATCAGTTGAGTACGAAGAAACGGATCTGGCTGTTTAAAAAGGAATTGTAATAGTCCGAATAAAACTTTTAGTGGAAGAAAAATGGGAAACGTTTCACGGAAAATTGCAAAATTCTGGAAAACCTTAAAGTGCTTTGTATGGTATTTTGTATAAACTCAAAACCCATGGCTCTCGATTCCAAAGACGGATAAGTTTCAGATTTTTTTTTGTTTCGTTCGTTACAGTCCTTGAAAAGTTTCCAAGGTAAAAATTCTGGACTGTTACAAAGGAAAATCACAAAGTTTGGACAAACTGCAAAAATCATTAGTTTTGTACTCATTCTCGACCGTAACTGACGATTGGAAGGACATATTTTGTTGATTATTCTTTATTTTGTCCTTTATGCTCCCAGGATGAAAATAAGTTAATTGAATGTCTTTAACTGAAAACAAACCTGGAAGATCTGGAAAAAAATTTGGAAAACGCATTCCTGCTTGAAATAAAATATATTTACATTTGTTTTCACATTAATGCTGTTCCACGAAAAGTCCAACAAATGTAATTATTTATACTTCTGTTCCAATTACAATTTATTTCGCTAATACGTGAGCAAATATCGTTTGACGGCTGATTATTGGATCATGAATCATGCCAATCGGTTATGCACCGAGCAAAAATTCAATTGCTTATTTTCAGTTAAATTGAGATTGTATTGTAAGTTCATCGCAATCGTTCCATGAAAAGAATTAGATTTCATCATTTTATCCCGAACTAATTTACTGAGGTACGTACAAAATAACGTGAGTTTTGAAGTGAAATAGTTATACAGTAGCAAAAAAGTGAATAAACTGTCCTTTTTCAGCCGAACTGAGATTAGCCGCATGGCGCATTGTGCACAATCGACACAGCTAAACTGAGAAGACACAGTTTAGTAGCATTACAATGCCGCCAATAGTAGGGTACAATTTATGCTGCAGAACTCGCAATCATAACAAGCAGCGCAAAGAGCAAATTGAAGTAGAACTGCATAGACTATCACAAAAACGTTCAGTACTTACACAAGAAGAAAGACAAAATGCCAAGAAAGCTGGTGTGCATGAAATGAGCAATCATCAGTCAATAAAATCGTGCAAGAAAAGAAAAAAGTGTCGGAAAGCCATCAGCTTTGCTTATTTACGCACCAGACAGCAAAACAAAAAATGTCGTGTATCATAAAGCATTTCAATGAACGAAATGGTGCTTCCACAGCAATCGGAACAAAGTATTTCCATGTTTTGATTGTCTACTTCAACATCGGTGTTGCAATAGAAATCTAAACTTAAATAAAACTCCTGAAGAATCTGTATGATTTATAATTTAATGGAAGAAAATAAGTCATTTGAGTGATATGAAATTATGACTTCATTCAACTGAGACTGGAATTTTGGATCATAACGGCAGGGACATCATACATTATCAGCACTTCATCACCGTAATTATGACTAAATTTGAAAGACTATATTTATATAATTAATATTTACATGAACATAGTAATTTGTGCAATTTTGTCATATGATGACATGATGGAGACCGGGGCTGTTGTTTGAAGACAAATGTTGATGGTGTTAGGACAGCAACCAGCCACAAATTTACTTTCAGTTCCTTTATTCAAAGGGTATCGTTACCGGTTTCGAACCGTTGTGATTCGTTCTCAGACGTTTTACACCCTTTCTTTATGACACGTGGTGTGTTTTTTTACAGATTAACTGTCGTGAAACGTGGGTTTGCAGTGTTTGTTTTCATGACATTCGTCCAACAGATGTGTATACGTCCCCACTGATTAATAAAATTCTTTTCCGTTCTATTATGCCGTGGTCTGATGGATTTCGCATTGTAACCCTACGTTTCGTCCCCATCTGCGGAGGACATCTTCAAGGGGGTTCGTGGCATCTGTTAGCTTCCGAAACACAAACTGTCTCACTACTGACTGCAGCAAATTTTTGTTTTCGCGTGCTCCCGCGCATAGGCGTGACGTCACATGTTTTGAATACGCGAGCGCAATTGGCCGTTGTCGGTTGCCGCCGTCCGCTGTTGCTATCATCCCATGGCGGAAGACTGATACACATCTTCTTCAGCACCGGCATCCAGATGTCATTCAATTTCACGCCCTCCTCCTTCCTATTAAAATTCCTGGGGTGTTTCATAATCTCTATAGCCTCTCTGTAAAGCCTTTCATGATATCCGCTTGTGGCTGCCAGTACTTGAGTTCTATCAAAATAAATGTGGTGGTCTCCTGACTGCAAAGCGTGTTCTGCAACAGGCGATCTATCAATCTCTCCCCTTCTACAATTGCCCTTGTGCTCTTCTAGTCGTTTTTTGACCGTTCTTTTTGTGGTACCCACATATACCTCCCCACAACTACACGGGATCCTGTAAATTCCTGCTTTTTCCAGCGGTTTACGAGCATCCTTAGCCAATCTCAGGTGTTCTTGTATCTTCCGGGTAGGTTTGTAAATCACCGCGATATTCCGTTTTTTCAATATTTTCCCTATGCGGTCAGTGACGTCCTTAATAAAAGGCAGGAAAACTTTCGATTTTGCAAGCGCTTGTGCATTGCTATGATTTTCACGCGGCGGTCTTAACGCTCTTTTTATCTCAGCAGCCGAGTAACCATTCCTGAGTAATGCATCAGTGAGGTGTTCCAGTTCCGTGTCCAGTAGCCCAGGTTCACAGATGTTCCTCGCTCTATCCGCCAACGTTTTTATTATGACTCGCTTTTGTTGTGGGTGGTGGTTCGAATCCCGGTGTAGATAACGATCCGTGTGCGTGGGTTTCCGGTAAACTGTATGGCCTAAGCTACCATCCTGTTTCTTGTAAACTAGCACATCCAGAAAATTTAGTCTCCCTTCTGCCTCCTCCTCCACGGTAAACTGAAACTTCGGATTAATACCGTTTAGATGTTTGTGAAAACGGCCTAGTTCCTCTCTGCCATGCGTCCACAACACAAACGTATCATCTACGTAGCGGAACCAGATATTCGGTTGTTAGTTGGCAGTTTCTAGAGCCTGCGCCTCGAATTTTTCCATGAAAAAGTTAGCTATAACCGGGCTTAAGGGGCTCCCCATTGCCACGCCATCAGTCTGTTCGTAAAACTCATCGTTCCATTTGAAATATGTGGTCGTAAGGCAATATTTAAATAGTTCTGCAATGTCTGGAGGAAAAATTCTATTCAGCTGTTGCAACACCTCATTGAGAGGAACCATAGTAAATAGCGATGCCACATCGAAACTGACTAACATGTCCTCCGGCTGGACCACTATGCCGTTTAATTTACTGATGAAATGTGCAGAATACTTGATATAGGAGTCCGATCGTCCCACATGCGGCCGTAATAGCGTTGCCATTGGTTCGCCCACCTATTCTATTGCCAAGTTTTTGACAACGCTATTACGGCCGCATGTGGGACGATCGGACTCCTATATCAAGTATTCTGCACATTTCATCAGTAATTTAAACGGCATAGTGGTCCAGCCGGAGGACATGTTAGTCAGTTTCGATGTGGCATCGCTATTTACTATGGTTCCTCTCAATGAGGTGTTGCAACAGCTGAATAGAATTTTTCCTCCAGACATTGCAGAACTATTTAAATATTGCCTTACGACCACATATTTCAAATGGAACGATGAGTTCTACGAACAGACTGATGGCATGGCAATGGGGAGCCCCTTAAGCCCGGTTATAGCTAACTTTTTCATGGAAAAATTCGAGGCGCAGGCTCTAGAAACTGCCAACTGAAAACCGAATATCTGGTTCCGCTACGTAGATGATACGTTTGTGTTGTGGACGCATGGCAGAGAGGAACTAGGCCGTTCTCTCAAACATCTAAACGGTATTAATCCGAAGTTTCAGTTTACCATGGAGGAGGAGGCAGAAGGGAGACTAAATTTTCTGGATGTGCTAGTTTACAAGAAACAGGATGGTAGCTTAGGCCATACAGTTTACCGGAAACCCACGCACACGGATCGTTATCTACACCGGGATTCGAACCACCACCCACAACAAAAGCGAGTCATAATAAAAACGTTGGCGGATAGAGCGAGGAACATCTGTGAACCTGGGCTACTGGACACGGAACTGGAACACCTCACTGATGCATTACTCAGGAATGGTTACTCGGCTGCTGAGATAAAAAGAGCGTTAAGACCGCCGCGTGAAAATCATAGCAATGCACAAGCGCTTGCAAAATCGAAAGTTTTCCTGCCTTTTATTAAGGACGTCACTGACCGCATAGGGAAAATATTGAAAAAACGGAATATCGCGGTGATTTACAAACCTACCCGGAAGATACAAGAACACCTGAGATTGGCTAAGGATGCTCGTAAACCGCTGGAAAAAGCAGGAATTTACAGGATCCCGTGTAGTTGTGGGGAGGTATATGTGGGTACCACAAAAAGAACGGTCAAAAAACGACTAGAAGAGCACAAGGGCAATTGTAGAAGGGGAGAGATTGATAGATCGCCTGTTGCAGAACACGCTTTGCAGTCAGGAGACCACCACATTTATTTTGATAGAACTCAAGTACTGGCAGCCACAAGCGGATATCATGAAAGGCTTTACAGAGAGGCTATAGAGATTATGAAACACCCCAGGAATTTTAATAGGAAGGAGGAGGGCGTGAAATTGAATGACATCTGGATGCCGGTGCTGAAGAAGATGTGTATCAGTCTTCCGCCATGGGATGATAGCAACAGCGGACGGCGGCAACCGACAACGGCCAATTGCGCTCGCGTATTCAAAACATGTGACGTCACGCCTATGCGCGGGAGCACGCGAAAACAAAAATTTGCTGCAGTCAGTAGTGAGACAGTGTGTGTTTCGGAAGCTAACAGATGCCACGAACCCCCTTGAAGATGTCCTCCGCAGATGGGGACGAAACGTAGGGTTACAATGCGAAATCCATCAGACCACGGCATAATAGCCCGGAAAAGAAATTTATTAATCATGACAGTTCCGGCCGTGAAAGTTTACATTTTACATACGTCCCCACTGCATTCTTATTGTTGCACACGTAATTTTTTTTTTCTCACTGAACACTTTAGATTTGTCAAGACGTATATTTCTGGTTTGATATTTGTTATCAGAATAGAACGATAATCTTATATTAATTTTTCACTCAGCTTTGTTTATTGTCTGCATTATTTGCCATAGACGTTGAATGCTTTTATGACCTCATCTTTAGACACATTGGTACAGTCATCAAATATGGAAGACTTGATTTGCGATTATACACTATTTTAATATCTGTGCTGTAATCCATAGAGACGGAGCAATAAATATCATCTCTGTGTAGAATATTTGTATGAAACTAGGCTCTGTGCACTGTGTGTTATGTATAAAGCAGTGTGTGTGTGTGTGTGTGTGTGTGTGTGTGTGTGTGTGTGTGTGTCCAGGAACTTCTTCCAAATCCCTGGATTGATTTCAGTCAGATTTTTCACAGATACATGAGGCGTCACAACTATGAGCACTGTTCAGCTACAAATCCCACCTCCAATAGGACCAAGGATGTGGGGAAATGTGTATTTCGTAGTCCTAGCGTATGGGTTTCCTTGGATGACAGACATGTTGTCTGGCAACAGTACTGGCCTGCCATATCAACCTGCTTTGCAGAGCAGCCTACTTGACTAAGGTAAGGGTTTCAGTGCAATAAAAAGCCAGTCCACAGTTGCAAATTTCACTTCTTTATTCAGTCGGAGACTAGTTTCGGATCTGGACCTATTTTCAAATCATGTAACTTTGTCAAAAATGGTATTTCCGGAAATCAAAAACCACGTCATAAATGTGCATACGAACAGTTGGAGTTATCTGTGTGTGCTGTAACTATTACTTTCCATATTTTTGACATGGTTTTCGCATTTTCGTAAATACCATTCTGACTATGTTACTCGTATGATGATTTGAAAATGGGTCTTGGATCCTAACTAATCATCGAGTGAATAAAACAAGTGTAATTGGCATCTCCGTATTGCTTTTTTCTTGTAACTTATTAACAGAAGTTGCTGACCCACAGCTCTTCCAGCACTCTGGAAGTTCTAATAAACAGTTTTCCGAGTCCCGACGTGTAGACTGCACTGCATGACAAGCGTGTTATGTTAGAGTAAAATGGACTTTGTTTATCGACTTGCTTTACATGGCACCTTGTACGTCAGGGGCAAATAAATTATTTTGAAGGTCTTGATGTGCAGCCTGCAGTGTATGAGGTTCTTGAACAAGAGATTTGGTTTCAGGTACACTTAAGCACCCAGTTGTACCTAGACTGGCCTCGTAAATAGCCTAGGTCCCAAGATAAAAGAATCTACGAGGTAATGAAAGTGAAGACGTCAGCTGCATTGGCCATTGAAATAAATTCAGTGGTGGAATTTGATAATTTGTGCCGGACTGGGACTTGAACCAAGAGCTTCTGCTTAAAGTTGGTGTTACCTAGGCCATCTGTGGTGCACTTCACAGATGACCAAAATTCTCAACTTGTCGCACGCTGATAAAGTCCGTATCTTCTAATCTCATCTCTTACATCATAACCTGTATTTCTACAGAAGTTTACTCTTAGTGTGTATCTTTACTAAACGTCTTTGCCCATTACTATTTATGTGTGGTTTCTTTTCTGTCAGATATGTCCGGCAGAATAGACACGACTGTGTTGTACATTAAAGCGAGACATCAGCCTTATCGGCGTCTCCAGACGGCCGAAGCAGTTACAGCAACCGCTCGCTGTAAGTGGCAGATCTGGTTCCGAGTTCCAGTCCGGCACAAATTTTCATCTTTCACCATTGATTTTTTTCAGTGCCCAGTGTGGCTGACTTTTATTTGCCTTATCTTTTAAGTACATCGCCGCTGTATCACATAGTCATATCTGTTCTGTAGGACATGTTTGACAGAACAGACAATACACATATATAATAATGAGCGAGCACAGTTTCTGTTACCTTCAGTACATATGGACACGACATCCAAAGTCTTGCAGGAATTTAGATAATATTGTGACAAATGAAGTTAATGGACTGGGACTCCTCTAGAGTTTGACAAGTTGGGAATATGGGTCGTATGTGAAATGTGCACAGATGCCGAGGTGGTTAAGGCACCCGCTCACGTTAAGAAGAAGATTCGCGTTAGAGTCAAAGTCTGGTGCAAATTTTCATTTTTCACTACTGAATTTATTTCATTGCCCAAAGCCTCGGATGTCTTGATTTCTCTTGTCTTGTACATATACGGCTGGTGTACCATACATTCATGTCTGTTCTTTGGGACATGTTCAACAGAACAATCACCACACATTGATTGTTTATAACAGCCGCGCGGGATTAGCCAAGTGGGCTAAGGTGCTCCAGTCATGGACTGTGCGGCTGGTCTCGGCGGAGGTCCGAGTCCTCCCTCGGGCATGGGTGTGTGTGTTGGTCCTTAGGATGATTTAGGTTAATTAGTGTGTAAGCGTAGTGACTGATGACCTTAGCAGTTAAGTCCCATAAGATTTCACGCACATTTGAACATTTCTTTATAACACTGGTTGAAACTTTGCCGTACACATTCCGGCAGTTTGATACATCACGGTAGTCTAACCATCAATGACTGACTTCAGGGTGATCTGACATGTCCGAACAAACCTGATGTCTTTTCTGCTCCCTGGACTAGAGCCATTATCAAGACTGGAGGCGCAGTTGTACTGATGTCTCCGGGGATAGACTATTTTTTGTCTGTTATTCTTAATTTTAGTGGTCACTTTTATTGAAGTTATGTAGGTTGGCTGGGAGTTAGTCATCTTACAGTTCTGCCTAGGAATGTTTCCTAAGCATTTGACTTCTCTAGTGAAAGGAATTGACAGGCTTTGGGGTGGGACATGAAAATCAAAACACTGAACTAGGCCAATGATGTGGACATACATGGTGGGTAGGACAATGTTCGTGTCGTACATCTGTTGACATCCGTATTCGACTGCTAACTGTGCTATCGGATGAACGTTCGATTTGTCACCCACATTCCATTATTCCTTGACACAAATGTGTTATCTGCTTCCAACAATGACAGACAATGAATTGAGTGTGGAGTGCCATTTTTTACTTAGGGGTTAATTTTTGTCCATGTTTATAAGTATTTTTTTCCTTTCAAATTTCGGTAGATTACTCAACTGCCACAGTATAAAATTCCTGTTCCTATCTTAACATGCGTCAAAACGCATGCTCAAAATTTTTTTTCAAAACTGTGTCCCGATTATACAAAAAAATCAATCAACCTCAGCTTCATTGAAATATAAGCTTTTTAATGGTTTTCTTAAGTGTATTTTAGGATTTTTTCGTTTTGAAATCAGAAAGCCCAGCCAGTATGGTAATGTATTGAAACTGTTCGTAATGCCTATTTTTTGGTAAAGGTAATACACAATTCGCCACAACTCAATCACGGATATACAGTACCATAATGATGCCGATATAGTCACTTGCTTGACTATGTCTTGTTCTTGTTCAGGATTAAAAACAGATATTCTCCCCAAGGAAGCTTTCAAGTCTGAACTTGATTTTAATCAGTCACAAAGCGCAACTTACATTACGTTCAGCTCTTTTGATACACTGATCAGAGTTTTCCATCACTTCAGAAAACTTAATGTCTTTTCTTGAATTTCTTCAGTCAATCCAGCGCTCTCTGAGTCTTCTTATCTTGTCCTCACCATGTGGAATTAAGTATAAGAGCTTACTTAATTGTAAATAACTCATGTTCTGAAGTTTAAAGCATAGGGAAATACGACACACTGTCTGCATTGCCCCGTATTCGTCCGTCGATGTTAGCCCTTCGAGACATCATGACGGAGACCAAACTTTAATGGCTTTGCTATTGCTCTAGAAGTTGCAAACCTCGTGATAATAGATTAGAATATAATATCTACCTACTACTAGTTACTGCTATTAAATTGGTATTGATACGCTTGCTTCAGTTTAAGCGTAACCAAAAAATAGCAGTAAGATTCAAGGCAAAATAATTTTAGCATCACAATAAGACTGTAGGTTATAAGAAGTCGTCGCCTTTCCACTCTGCTTCTGTCATCATCGACTGTGCTGCAGCACTGATTAAAACGCTACACTGCTGAGAAAACGATGGTGTAAATCCTGGAAATACCGATACCATAGGTAATCGCCGCTCTCCCTCAACAGCCACCATCAAATGATTCAAATGGCTCTGAACACTATGGGCACTTAGGTCATCAGTCCATTAGAACTTAGAACTACTTAAACCTAACTAACCCAAGAACATCACACACACCCATGCCCAACGCAGGATTCGAGCATGCGACCGTAGCGGTCACGCGGTTCCAGACTGTAGCGCCTAGAACCGCTCGGCCACCCAGTCTGGCAGTCAGCATCAAGATGCTGGTTATATGATTATACTCCAGGTGGCAGTTGACGCTAAATAACGAAAAGTGTGAGATGATCCACATGAGTTCCAAAAGAAATCCGTTGGAATTCGATTACTCGATAAATAGTACAATTCTCAAGGCTGTCAATTCAACTAAGTACCTGGTTGTTAAATTTACGAACAACTTCAGTTGGAAGGAACACATAGATAATATTGTGGGGAAGGCGAGCCAAAGGTTGCGTTTCATTGGCTGGACACTTAGGAGTTGCAACAAGTCCATTAAAGAGCCAGCTTACACTACACTCGTTCGTCCTCTGTTAGAATATTGCTGCGCGGTGTGGGATCCTTACCAGGTGGGATTGACGGAGGACATCGAAAGGGTGCAAAAAAGGGCAGATCGTTTTGTATCATCACGTAATAGGGAGAGAGTGTGGCAGATATAATACACGAGTTGGGACGGAAGTCATTACAGCAAAGACGTTTTTCGTCGCGGCGAGACCTTTTTACGAAATTTCAGTCACCAACTTTCTCTTCCGAATGCGAATATATTTTGTTGAGCCCAGCCTACATAGGTTGGAAAGATCATCAAAATAAAATAAGAGAAATCAGAGCTCGAACAGAAAGGCTTAGGTGTTCGTTTTTCCCGCGCGCTGTTCGGGAGTGGAGATAGTATGATTGTGGTTCGATGAATCCTCTGCCAAGCACTTAAATGTGAATTGCAGAGTAGTCATGTAAATGTAGATGTAGATGTAGAACGTTTGGCCATAGTTTTCACTCGAATATCTTTCTGCCATGCCGTACTTCTCCAGACTACTACTCCCGTGGTCTGTGACAAATAAAATCGCACACATTTGCTTGAAATGCCTGTACGCAGGGATTTGAAAATTATTTTGATCGTTACAATAATTACTCATTAATGAGTTTTTTCCCGTTGGAAGCAGAGGATCTTTGTACCTCATACAAGAATTTGAGAACAGGAGAAAGGATGAATGTGACTACGGTAGGTGTTTACAGTAGTAGATGAAAATGATGACAAAACTTGTATCAGGAGATAGCAAGTGCAGGTCATTCAGCGTCGCTAAAGGAAACAATACATTAGATAATTTGTTAAGGTCGGTGAAGGGATGCTGCTCTCAAGTTTTATATAACTGCTGTAGCTCTACATCGATTTTAACCTGCGTAACTCCGTGAATCCTTCGACTCCATCTAAAGTTTTACTCTGAACTCTTCATTAACAATTTAACATTCTCGTGATATCTCAGGATGTGTCCTAGCAACCAATACTTTCATTTAGTCAACTTGTGTTCACAACTTTCTTTTCTCCTCGACTCGACATCGTACCTTATCTTTATCACCTCATTCCTGAAGCTTCTGTTCTCTTATTATCAGAATTATTCATCCGAGTTTAACTTTTCAACAAGGCTGGACACTGTAAATATCTTCATAAAGTACTTTCGACCATTTAAATTTATATTCAGATTCAACGAATTTATCTTACGGAAACGCTTTACTTTCTATCGAAAGTCTATATTTTTTATTCGCTCTGCTTCTCACATTGACAGTTATTTTGCTACCCACATAATAAACCACATCTCTACATTTAGTGTCTAATATTCTTATTTCATTTTCACGGCAATGCTTCGTTTAATGCGGCTACAAAACTCCTTTTCAAGACATTGTACATTCCATTGACTTGCTTTCGCATGTTATTTACCGTCTCTGATAGAACTACAATTGCATTCTCTAACCCTAACACTTTCACTTTCTTCTCCTGAATATTAAATTTCCTTTAGTATGTCTCATTGGTTTTCTTTATTACTTGTTCTATTTACTGGGGTACAAAGCTTAAGTACCAAGGTAACCTTCGCATGATGCGCCTCTGCCAAGTAACACAGCTCGCTTAATCTTGAACTATACAAAGAAAGAACTCCTACAGTATAACATAGAAGGTAACTGAAAGAAATACGCAACGAGACGAACAGAAATGACTTATTCAGAAACGGTAATTACAATGAATTTATAGCGATTCATGATGGTCCCATAGACAGTACAAAAGGCGCGACATAGTTCTTAATAAAGAAGGTGATCACCACAGACGGTAGTGCATGCACTGTAGCCTGCTCCCATCCTGGATACAAGTTTGGAAATGAGTTCTTGTGGTAGGGTGTTCCATTCCCCCACCAGCGTGATTGACAAGTGCTTAGTGGTTGTTGTTGCTTGTAGACGTGATGTAGTACGTCTCCCAAACGCATCCAAAAAGTGCTCGATAGGATTTAAGTTTGAGGAATAGCCAGAGAGACCATTGGCTGAATATCCTCTCGTTCCAATACCTACTGCAACGCGGCAGTTCGAAAAATCAAATAGCCATGTTCCACAGTATTCCTGGAAGCATGAAGTGTTTCTACTTCTCGCCATATGAGTGTGCGTCTAAAATCGCTACTCAGACTGTAGCTGCTTTCATCAGAGAAGAGCACGCGACTCCACTTCTCGTAGGTCTGCTTCCAATCTTCTTGGCAACTTCACCAAAAATGCCTCAGATATGTGTGTTCCAAATAAACACAACGCACTGGGTGACGAGCAAGGAAACCACCCCCATGCAGTCTTCTGCGATTTACGACGTTCCTCACTCGAATGAAACAATGCTGTGAGCAATACGAACCTACTGGAGTACGTAAGTCTCACTTCGTACTTCTTCCAGTTTCTTGATTACTCTTTCCCATGTGAAGTCATCCAGGTATTGTCACCAGACCGTTTTATAATGACCACCACCACAGCGGATGGTCTACTTCTCGCTTAGAGATATACCCACTCTTTTTCCAGTTCCTTACACTGCCTCATGTTGCAGGAGCGCCGGCTAGAGTGGCCGTGCGATTCTAGGCCCTATAGTCTGGAGCCGAGCGGCCGCCACGATCGCAGGTTCGAATACTGCCTCGGGCATGGATGTGTGTGATGTCCTTAGGTTAGTTAGGTTTAATTAGTTCTAAGTTCTAGGCGACTGATGACCTCAGAAGGTAAGTCGCATAGTGCTCAGAGCCATTTTATTGCAGGGGCAACCCCATTCGGCTCTACTGTCAGGATAACCGCGTGCCAATGATGTACAGCTTTGTGTGTACGACTGGGAGACCTCTGACAACATTCTCCCACACTTTCGTTTATTTCCACCGAGTATTTGTATGTTATGTTACATTGTCTGTCTCGTCATTAAGTGTTGCGGATCAGTATGGATACAAGAACACTACCAAAAGCCTACAAATCTGTGTTGTCAACCTCTGCTTCTTTTTCATGCCCTTCAACTGTTAATACTGCAGTACGGTTCTGTACAAGGTGCATTTTTTTCATGTAGCTGCATTCCAACTAACATTCTCAAAAGCTTTCTCTAAATGTACATTCTCTGAACGCAGATCAGCTAAAATGCGTGTGAGTTTGGTAACGAATAAAATGTCTGTTCCGCTGATTGGGGAGGACAAGTGTCACCTCCTGCCCACATTCCGGAGTTCCGTAGGTTAGGGAGAGCTATGGCACCAGAGTGCTGTATGTTAGCAGCAGTTCGGCCAGCCTAGGATGCTGTAGGGTGTGCCTCACCCTGCCGCTAACGTGATTGGTAGCCGGCTGGAGGGTTTTGGTGGAGTAGCGAGGCGGGGGTGCGGACGGCATCCTGGTTCCCGCTGCTCCCGTCCAGTCCATTACCACGCGGCGCAACTCCCATCCGTCCCGAGCAACTCGGCTAACGTTGTTACCAAGTTGGACTGCAGGGCAGGGCAGCTTACAGTGTTATACAGCCGCCCGAAAACTAGATCCTGCCTGAGCTCTCCTGTCGTCTGACTTGGCAGCTCCCTGTTGCCTCTATCGGGAGAGGGTCGAAAGTGGAAGTCTGTCGCAGACACACTGTTGTGCAATATTAGCTAGCTAACTGACGTTCCTGCGGGTTGATATATTTCATGTCGGCAGATGCTTACTCCGCAACTCAACTTTTTACCCAGCATGAAGCTCCGCTGAATATATACTAATGAAAATGGATGTGCTATATGATGAAGCACCAGCATGACATTCATTAACTTTTGTTTAGAAGTTCACCAATAATGCAACTGATATTTAACCTTTCATTCCATTTGAACAGATCATCATTGTGTGTGGCTCGTAATACATGCTGTGTCTGTTCATGTATTCTGTTACGGAATTACACTCGGACTTCACAACATATCCCAGGAATTTTGTAGTTCAATGAAGGATCCATGCATTCTTCAAGGTGTTTGCTCTATGGAGTGTGGGCTGTTGCATTATACTGCTGGAATATATAAGTATGCGTGAGTATATATTATATATGAGGTGCGACAATAAAGTAATGAGACTGATTTTCTTTGCAACATGTTGCAACCCTGCATGCTTGCGTAGGCACAATACCTTTGACCTTGTTCTATAATCTGCTTCTTGTCCAAGCGGCTCATCCGTGCAATTGCTCAGTCGTGAGTTGTGCTGTTATAAGTTAACACGTGTTTGTGTCTCTCGTCACGGAAATAAAACCGCATAATATTGCGCAACGTTATGCCATTTCTTTTAGCGTTAAGTTGGGTGAAAATGTGACGACAACTTCCGGTAAGCTTCAGAAGGCTTTTGGAGAGGACGTTATGTTAAGAGCTCAAGTTTTTCGTTGGCTTAAATTTGTTAGTGAAGGAAGAACGATTGTTGAAGATGCAGTGGACGACCATCAACCTCACGGACGGATGTCAGCTTGGCCAGGGTGTATGAACTCGTACAACCTGATCGAAGAATATCCATTAAATGATTGATGAAGAACTGAACATCAATCGAGTAATGGTTCGTCTAATAATAAATGAAGATCTTGGTATGAGAAAGATTTGAAGCAAAATGGTCCCAGAAAATCTCACACTACATCAGCGAGAAACACGGAAGAAAACCTCAAAACAAATTTCAGTACTACCACAGCAACCTTATTCACCAGATATCGCTCCGTGCGACTTTTTTATATTTCCAAAAGTCAAAACGGCGGCCGAGGGACTCCATTTTGAAACAACACATTATGTACAAAAATCTGTGACGAGAGTCTTGGAGGATAATACAGAAGATGAGAAATGAGAAATATTACCACCAATGGCTAGAGCGCTGGAAAAAGGGTGTGCAATCAGAAGGGAACTACTTTGAAGGAGACGACACTAAACTTGACTAAAACTGTTAGCAACCTTTTTTCTTCACATTAGTCTCATTATTTTATTGCCGCACCTCGTATATACACTCACGCAGACACACACACACACACACACACACACACACACACACACACACACACACTGAAGTGACAACGAAAATTTTATAGGCATGCGTACTCAAATACATATATATGTAAACAGGCCGAACACGGCAACACCTGTATAAGGCAACAAGTGTCTGGCGCAGTAGATCGGTTACTGCTGCTACACTGGCGGTTATCGAGATTTAAGTGAGTTTGAACGTGGTTTTAAGGTCGGCGCTAGAGCGATGGAACACATCATCTCCAGGGCAGCGATGAAGTGGGGATTTTCCCATACGACCATTTCACGAGTGTGATGTGAATATCATAAATCCCGTAAAACATCAGATCTCCGACATCGCTGAGGCCGAAGGAAGATTCTGCCAGAACGGGACCAACGACCAATGAAGAGACTCAGTCAACGTGACAGAAGAGCAACCCTTCCACCAATTGCTGCAGATTTCAACGCTGGCCGTCAACAAGTGTCAGCGTCCGAACCATTCAACGAGACATTATCGACATGGGCTATCGGAGCCGAAGACCCACTCGTGTACCCTTGATGACTATACAACACAAAGCCTTACACCTATCGTCGGCCCGTCAACATCGGCATTGGACTATGGATGACTGGAAACATGTTGCCTGGTCGGACGAGACTTGTTTCAAATTATATCGAGCGGATAGACTTGTATGGGTATGGAGACCACCTAACGAATCCATGGACCTCGCATATCAGCAAGGGACTGTACAAGCAGGTGGAGGCTCTGTAATGGTGTGCAGCGTTTGCAGTTGGAATGACAAGGAACCCTTGATATGTGTAGATACGACTCTGACTGCGGACACGTACCTAAGCATCCTATCTGATAACCTGCATCCATTCATGTCCACTTGCAAGCCGACGGAGATGGGCAATTGTTGCAGGACAATGCGACACTCCACATGTCCTGTATTGCTGTAGTGTGGCTACTGGAACACTTTCCTAGTTTAAATACTGCCGCTGGCTACCAAACTCCACAGACATGAATATTATTTTAAATATCTAGGACACTTTGCAACGTGCTGTTGATAAGAGATCTCCAAATCTTCGTACTGTTACGGGTTTATGGGTAGCCCTACAGGATTCATGGTGTCAGTTCCCTCCATCACTACTTATAACATTAGTTGAGTCATGGCACGTCGGGTTGAAGCACTTGAGCGTGCCAGCGGGGCCCATACACGATATTAGGCAGGTGAGCCAATTCTTTTGCTTCCTACATATCGACGCTTCTTGTATATCGACGTTTCGTGTAAAGAGATACGCAAAAAAAAAAAAAAAATGGTTCAAATGGCTCTGAGCACTATGGGACTTAACGTCTATGGTCATCAGTCCCCCAGAACTTAGAACTACTTAAACCTAACCTAAAGACATCACACAACACCCAGTCATCACGAGGCAGAGAAAATAAAGATATGCAAATTGATCGCAAGTTGATATTAAGACAGGTATCAACCGAAAATGAAAAATTGTAAACTTGGCCAATGGATGAATGTGTCACACCGCAGCGTTACTTCTCCTCGCAATTTGCAAGGGCAGCACACATGTCTGTACAAGGGCGTAGAATCATCGCGAATGTCATTCCATGTGTACAGCAAGATAGTAACTATGCCTCGCAGACAGGCGCGTTAACAATAAATGCAGACGTCAGCGTTTGAAAAAGGACGTGTATTTGGTTTCAAAGAAGCCTGTTGGAGTAATCGTCGAATCGCTCGACATTGGAATATGAGTGTTCGACGATGTTTGCAGGAACGGGTAAGCCAATAAGGAAGCAGTCGTCGTACAGGGATGACAGAACGAGATGACCGAGTAACTGTCAGACACACAGAGCTCCGGATTCATGATTGGCATCGATCCGACGTGCAATTGATAATTCAGTGAGCTCGTGAGCTCAAGGATTGTTAATTGGCGGTTCACTGAAAGGGAACTGAGCTGACGACGTCCCTTGCGCCATAACCATTGAGCTCTGCACATCACCAAAACGTTTTGCTGTAGTTCCGGGCACATTAGGCGTGGAATCTCATGGAATTCAGTAGAGTAGTCCTCAGTGATGAGTCCCGCTTTGAGCTGAGCCCCGATGATGAGAGAAGGCGTTTTGGAGACTTCCCGGACGGCGGTGCGTTACCCAACCGGGAGCGATGTTTGTGGTGCCATTTGCTTTTATAGGAGTTTGCTTTTGGCTTTACGCTTGACACCCTCATGGCACAGTCGTACTTTGAGGATTTTCTACACCCCGTTTTGTTTCCCTTCATGAAAAGGCATCCTGCGCTTACATTTCAGCAATATAATGTCCGCCCGTGAAGGACAAGATATTCTACTGGTTGTCTTCTTGTTTTCCAAACCTTGGTTTGGCCAGCAAGATCGCCGTATATGTCGCCATTTGAGACGAGTTGGAGATTATTGGTAGGGCCCCTAATCAGCTGGGCATTTTCACGATCGAAGGCAACAATAGAAAGATTGTAGTCAATTTTATGTCTGTACGGGTACGTCACATCTACCGATTTTTGTCTCATTCGGCTAAGTCCTTCTGGTTCGTCGTTTTTATTATGAAATTTGTTTTTCTGACCAAAATGGAATGAAAGCAAGGTCTTCCATAAATTACATATACAGCGGGAAATTCAGCCTCCCTTCTGAACTATACATTCAGTCCTGGTTCTAGGAGTTGGAGAGGCTTGGGTCTTGAGAATCGCTGTTTTCTATGACATTTCACTAGGTCGTCTACGGTCACTTTGGCGTCGATCTGACCACTAAAGGAAGCGAGACTCATCGCTAAGAACCACAGTTTGCCACTTAATGTTCCCGTTGACTGTTGTTCCCCAGCCTGAAACATTAGGTTGAAATTGCTCTGAGCACTATGGGACTTAACGCCTGAGGTCATCAGTCCCCTAGAACTGAGAACTACTTAAGACTAAATAACATAAGGACATCACACACATCCATGCCCGAGGCAGGATTCGAACCTGCGACCGTAGCGGTCGCCCGGTTCCAGCCTGTAGAGCCTAGAACCGCTCGGCCACCCCGCTCAGCAAAGATTAGGTCGTCTGTGGTGTGGCATCAGGTGTAAAAGACCCACTGTAACTCTTAGCTCTCAACCAAGATCCCAGTAACTTGTTCATGACGGTTTTTGGGGAGAGTTTGCCTGTAATCTCTGCCAGGCTCTCAGTAGCTGTCGTCCTATTCGTCAGAGTCAGTCGAAGAACGTTACGGTGTACTTTTAGGGTAATGTTTCTTGAACGTCTCGTGCCTAAACTTCTTGCCAGACGGTGGCATCTAGTCCATCTCACATGAAATGAGGGTGGAATCTGCCTGCTGTGATACAATAATGCGTCTTAGTATGCTCCAGCTGTTGTCCCCTATGTGGAGTTATGGAGTTAGTGACGGAGAACTACGGTGGATAAAGTGCGAAAGTAAGTCCTAAAAATCTGTACTCAGTGGTTCGCTGGTTGTTAGAAGAGAGACGTGATTGCCTCATGTTTGCTGTGATAATATCATCGATTTGACAGTTCGAAAGCCAGTAAAATTCCGTGTGACAGTGTTAGTATCGCGATGTTTTATCATAATACCAAGCACTGCGTCTATTGTGTCTAATTTTACTGTCTTTCTTTTACAGACATTTAATGTCGAATAAAAGTTGGAAGAGGCACTTTGAACCTTATATTACTTCCAACTATAAAACCATCTGGTTTATTTAATAACTAGTTACATGTTCATATCACTGAGGACCGTTAAAGGCTGCTTTGAGGCCACATTTAAATGTGTCCCATTTCCCTTCCCAGGGCGCATTTCCATCAGAGAACGCACATCTGCGCAAAAGCTCATCACTTTAATTTGATTCATTTGTTTATCTGTCGAAAGGCTTTAAGTATAACTGCACATATGAAACATCAAATAGAGTAAGGATTCCAGTAGAGTCAGCTTGGCTTTTTAGTAAGCTATTAAGCGAACTGCTGCCAGTTTTGTACGGCAGTTTCTACAGCCTGCCAAGCATTGACTAAATTTTTGCATCTCCGGGAGCATGTACGTTTACCATCGATCACATTGAAATGGGTAACCTGCCTGTGTTTTCCGATACGTTCAGACATTGCAGTGAATGTAATTCTGTACTGTAATTTAACCATGACCCAGGACGTAAAATAAATCCACAAAGTCACCACTCGTTCTGGAATCATTGCACGACAGCCTTCTCTTGTTAGAGGAGAGTGATGCACCAGGAGCATAGTGTACGTAGGATACGTGATGTTTCCTGACCGTTGTTTCAGTTTGGTACCTATTTCAGAATCACACCTAAGAATTAGTTCTAGAAACCACCATAAGCACTTTCCGTAATTTTCCCATGTTTTTGTTATCCGAACATGTGGTTGTGTTTCGTGCAGTGTTTGTAAACAATACGAGCTTTCCATGTTTAACTGGTGTAAAATATATTAAAGCTTTTAGGAAAGTACTGTCAATTCTTCAGTTACAGCTGTTTATGGTTGGGTAAGTGCAGACAGTTAATCTGCATTTCGTCGGTCGTGCGCCGACAGTCATCTTGAAACGGAAGGAGGTCTCCTGCCATTGAACACATGGCAACTACAGATAAACTGAGTTTCTTTACCTGCAAATGAACTGAGTTTCTTTAATTTCTGCTACAAGTTTCGCTTTCTTGAAACTGTAAATCTGTGATAGTTGTCAATAGCTCCTATTCCGTAATGTTTTTAACTCGTAAGTGGGACTTGATAATACTTCTTCTATCTTTGAATCCACTAAGAATCGGCTGTAGAGTAAAAATGTTGCTAAAAAGTACACCCATGACGAGATGATTTTTGATTGTAACACTTTGAATGTAAATAGAATATTTGCCGCAAGGTACAGTCATGCTCAAAAGTATCCGAACGATCTGAATTGCATTTCGCCTGATTCGCATGAAACCCACATAACGCAGCTGCCTAGCAGGTCCTCTAATCGCTCGTTGGTAGTCGTTTGACTATTGAATATGGTTCCATAAAGTCACCACTACAAAACACTGCCCTGTATCGCAATAACTCAAGATGTTAAGTTATACCACGATACTACAAATGTCAGGGAACACCTTATCGCAGATAAGACTGTGCTTAAGGCTCGTAAGCTCACACTTATTACAATAGATGACATGCCTGAAATGTTACCACTCTCATTATTACGTCAGATAGGTAATGCAAGTAGTAAGTTCATCGTATTCGTGATTTCCTCTCCAAAGTAACATACCGTACTTACGATTTAACACAAAATGACATTAAATATTTAAGTTATTCATGAGCGGCTTGTTGAAAATATGTATGAACTTCAAATGACACGACGAACCGTCTCGTTCTGCATATGGATTCTTACCCAGGTCATGCAACTTAAGCAAAGATTTCGTGACTGACAGAAACTAACAGGCTTCTGTAAAGATTGGAAGGTAGGAGACGGATACTGGCAGAAGTAAAACTGTGAGTACCGAACGTGAGTCGTGCTTCGGTAGCTCAGTTGGTAGAGCACTTGCCCGCGAAAGGCAAAGGTCCCGAGTTCGAGTCTCGGTCGGGCACACAGTTTTAATCTGCCAGGAAGTTTGAAATCAGCGCACACTCCGCTGCAGAGTGAAAATCTCATTCTGGATGTTAAATATTGCTTTTTAACAAGTAACATCCTTGAAATGCGGTGAGTTAAAGACTTGTGTTGGACAGTGATTCTAACCCAGAACTTAATCGGATTGATATCGAAGCACAATCAACTGTGACATATCGGATTGTCTCGGCAGTTGCAAGATGTTTTAACTGAAATGACGAGACGAAACATTAATTTTTCCTTTCCCAGGACTCCTAACCGGCACCTATCGTTGTTATATTCTAGAGAAAACGAACGTTACATATGGGTTTGTTGCACGAGCAGCGACATGTGAGCATGTTTGAACTAGAAAAAATATGACGAAGAGTTCGGTGCTGACTGGGAATAGAGCCCTAAACATATCGTTGTTGACTACACACAAAGAGACGTCAGCTACCGAATTTTTCTCCACCGGCAGCGCAGAATAACATCTTGAACTTACAGTGATTTCGCAAATAGTTTTGTGACTCACTGAGAGTCAAACACGTCAGATATCGTTAGCGTTGGCAACGAATGAAAATACATTAAAAATCAAATTTATTATCCACCAGCAGATAAGTGTTCCCATCATAGAGCTTGATAATACGTAATGAAATCCTTAGTGCCGGGCCAGGATTCGCACCCATCCATGCGCAATATGTGAAGATGCTCAGGGATCTGCAGTTTTGAACAAACAACAAATTGTAGCCGAGCTGTATTGTCGCGAAGGGGTCAAATTCCGCGTTAAGGGCGGTCTGAGAGCATTCCCTGTTCAGAAAAAGGTTTTATCGACATACAGAAGCTCAGATATAAGGGAACAAATGTCGTGTGAGCCTACATAGCATTTGATCCGTCGTTAGAAATAAGTATATAGTCTAAGATAAGTTAATGGTGATATGTCGCCACTCCAGACTTCATTGTGGTCGGACCTAACTTCAACTGGGTGGAGAAAGAATATCATGTTTAGTGTGAATTTCAGACGTCAATGCTATTATTTCTTCTTCACTCAGTGTAGCCAGAAGAGAATGGAATCTGTCTCTCCCCATCTAAAATCATTGCTAGAAGTTGGAATTGAACACAGACCATAGGTGTCAGAAATTATCATCAGTCCAACAGACCACCAAACCCTCATCCCTGCGGCTTCCTTTCCTAGCAAATCGCCGTTGCGCCACACTGGATGAGATTTCTGCCACACAGGCTCCCTGTAGTAATTTGCAGCATGTTCAGTAAATTCATTTACTTGGTTGACCGAATCACCATGAACTAGCTGCCTCGGCCAACCAGTGCATACATTCGACTCTATTTTGTAATCTCCGAAATAAATACACGTAACTGCCACCTACACAGAACTGCCAACAGTGTAGGAATGCAGAAATTTAAATAGGAAGTGTCCCTTTCGTCTTGAGCTACTGTATTCCGCTATCTGTTTGTTGAAAACATTGTGCAGTGCAAAAGAGAAAGTGTAACTGTTTGTCTCTCAGAAGTGTAGACCCGGCCATATGCATTATCTCACAGCGCTATTGAACGCAGAAGTTCTGGAGGAAATGTGTTTGAGTTGTGGAAATGTTGTAGCTACCTCTCAGCTAGCAGTGTAATGTTATGTGTCGCACACCGTAGATAAGATGTCGCGACTTCGAGTACATCCTTTGCTACATTTTGTTAAAACGCAGTTCTGATGTCTGCTAAAGTTATCAATGTAATCGAACTTGTAACATAATTCTCCTCACTTCTCAACCCAAAATAGTAGCATGTGAAAAAAGGGCTAACTTCTGCGACATTTTCTTCTTTTCAGGTTTAATAGACAACCATGCGGAAGATGCATCATCAAACTTTTGAATTATGCGTGGGAAGAGCTCATCGTGCCAAAATATGTCGGAAAAGGATTTACTACATTAGCTGTCGCCTGGTAGTGGCATTTTATTTTTCTTCATACCTTGTTTTACAGCTTTAGCTCAGAACAAGTTTTCTACATGCATGTAATCAATAAACTCCATGTACATGTTCAGACTGTTATAGATAACATCAGAGAATTCGTATACATCGTTGATGATTAATTTCTCTCTCATGTGTACTATTGTTTTAAAAACACTAAAGGAAACCTAACGAAAATTGTGAACTGTATCGTGAGAAATGAAATAAAGCTACCCACGATAACCTTAAGACGAAAGTCTGTTTTAATAAAACTGAGTATCTGTACACAAGCGTGCCTCTATCGACACGTATTAGTAAAATATTACTCACTTAAATTTTGATTGGGTCTGTGTTTGATTGGTATGCCGTGTCATACTCAGGAAGTATGAACATGTAATCCTAGCAACCCAAAATTTGCTTGTCAGCAGCGGAATAAGGCGTTACCTGGTGTGTAGCTCTGTAAGTTTTTCACCATTACACAATGAGCCGAAAGTATTTTCTTGCGATTTCCGTATCGATGTTTGATGTGACTGCTTGTAGCTCTTTCTCAGGAGGAATAAAAAATGTACCCTCAGTGGGACTGGAACTGCGAACCATAAAGGATGCATTTTACAGGTCAGCACGAAACCACAACGCTAGCGAAGACTTACGTGCCTCACCCTCCTCTTACGAGAGCAATAGTGACTAGAACTGGTAAACCGCTATTTAAAGGACGAGATTAGTTGCGATTTACACGTTCAACGCCTTTCTGGGCTGAAAACCGTAAATTTACAATCATTAGTTACACCTCAAGCGATAATAACTCAGATTATTCAATGGAAATTACAGGTAAAATCAAGTGAACTTTGAGGCTTAATTCCGTGCACACCAATAAGTAACTCGTCGATCACAGAGTTTCCAAACATACGTTGCCTTGTTGCCAAATCTCAGTTACAGTACCAGCAGGAAGAAGACGAACCGATGTGATCCTACAGCAGGCTGGGAAGTGAAAATAACTGGTGTCTCCAAGTCGCAGCTGCTAAGGCCTGGATACGTAATGCGTTTGATTCGCATTTCTGTAGCTAGGTTTAGGGACTGTAGCCGAGTTGCTAATAACACACAGAAATGACTGGAAACTAAGCATCGTAAGTCAGTAACTCTCATAGTTGTTTTTATATTTCTTTCGTAAGTGTACTCAAAACAAAGAAACTCATTCACTCAAAGACGTTTTCGTGTCTCGCCGATAGTGGAACACAACAAACTAATAAAAAAAAAGAATGTTTTTGTCTGCGTGTGTGTATGTGTGTGTGTGTGTGTGTGTGTGTGTGACAGAGAGACAGCGAGAGAGAGAGAGAGAGAGAGAGAGAGAGAAATTAAAAAGGATGAGGGAGAGAGAGAGTAAAAAATTGTTGTAAAGAAATTTAATCATGGTACGTAAAGAAATCTTTCATTAAAATGACACTCTCCACATCATTACGAAATTTCCCGTTCATGATCTATGGGACAAGTATAAATCTAATCTAATCATGTCATATTGATGACTAGCCATGAAGACTCATGAATTACAGAAATTTTTGCCAATACCAGTAACCACACCTAAACTTTAAAATGAACGACGACAATTTTTGTAATAAACCGGGACTCCTGTCAAGACCCTTGCGTCCCTGTTAACTAACCACGAGAGATGGCTGGTTTACCTCCATTCTGAGGTAACAAAGTGTGCATGCATTTAAAGATGAAGTGCATGATGTGAAGTTCTGTGGTGGAGATGCGAACCCAACACGTATTCAGATTGTTAAATAAGTAAAATCAAATGGTACGTTTCGATTTTTCTTACCAGCTGCTACGTGTTTGAATCTAAAATAAGGATACAAACTATTCTGCCTAAGCGACAATCGAACTGCTCACCTACCGTGCATCCACGAATATTGCTTATGGTTAAGTAGAAGCAAGATTCTGACGCGGAGATTATGCTGTTCTCATGTCAGCAGGATGTAAACACCCTTCTAGGCATCGTAGGTGCGATGTGAAGCCATTTTGAAATTTTCACAAATTCAGCAAATTTCTTAGTTCGAGAAAATGCACTGGGAAGTGTGAAGTTACCGGATAATTCGATTATTACCTTCATTATTACTATCATTTTCTTCATACCGCTGCTGGAACACTGTACTTGAAGATCATCTGATGCGTTTTGGACACTATAGAAGTAGTTTCCCAAGAACAGGTTCTTTCCCTGTCTACGGAATCCTTTTCATGTTAATATCAAACATCAGCAATTACTCGTAGATTACATTAAAACTAAAGTAACTGATGAAGACGTTACTTGATAACAAAGACGCGCTGCCTTTCTTCATTTACTTGCGCCTAAAAATGGCTATCGAGTACTGCCAAACAGAAAGGCAAGAGATTTTACTGCCTTCCGACATACGCCGCTCTCAGTTCTTCCATATGATTTGGTCGACATGACCTGTTTCAAATTGTGAATGACAGACAATGTTTTCGAAAACCCATTGTTTTCCTTTGCAGTAAACAGAAAGATTTTCATTTAAATCTTCGCAATAGTAGTTCAAATTTAATGTAGGTAAGTATTTCACAGTTGCAAAAGTCGCGTCCGACTCATTGACCTTACACTTAGTCGCTGACCAAAAATTTTAGCTCAGAGGGGCACCAGATTACGTAACCTAATGTAGCGAAGACTGTTTGCCAGTGCCCTTTCTAACTGGAAAATACGCAATTCACTCATTTGGCTCCATAACAACACTGTAACAGTAATTTCTGTGTGTATGCAATGCATACGTATTGTAGAATTTAGTGGTGCTCTCTCTTCCACTTCTGTATACAATATGCCTGACGTAAACGGGCGCCGGCCGTGGACGCCGAGCGGTTCTAGGCGCTACAGTCGGGAGCGTGAGCAGGTTCGAATCCTGCCTCGGGCATGGATGTCCTTAGGGTAGTTAGGTTTAAGTAGCTCTAAGTTCTAGGGGCTGATTACCTCAGAAGTTAAGGCCCATAGTGCTCAGAGCCATGTTTGAACCTAAAAGGTAATTTATCACTACAGGCCCAGGTCAATGCAACATCGTACTGCCAACAGTAATGTTCTTATACTGACAACTTGACTTTCGTTTTACTTGATTTGGTAATCATTTAAATAGAATAACATGACTTTCCAGTGGGAGACATTTCGTCCCCCTTTTCCTTCTGTGAAATTTCTTGGGAAGCTTTTCGCCTTCCAACCAGCGAAATGCGACAGAGTGCGGCCTGTAAACGATTCACAAACCACGTTTTAGTGCCGTTAAGACGATTTATTTAAATATCATAAGACTGCACATAGATGCAATCGATGTTGAGGTGCAAAGTGTTTTTTATCTTACTTTCATGACCGGTGGCCATAGGTGATTTCCAAAGACTTTTATTGTACTGAAATAATCTTTTGTCACATAGTAACAAGGTACGTTTTTTATTCGTATATATTTTGTAGGAAACTGTAATCGTGATGGAAGATTATACACCGAAATATTTGGCACAACTGGTAGGAGAAAACGCTGCATATTAGCCAAACTCCACGGCACCTCTCCATATCCTCCTATGACACGAGCACAGGATTCTCCTCGATTACTGCTACAGTGCTCTTCCTAGCACAGCTGAGATTGGCAACTTTCGTCACAAACATGAGTCAACACTGACAGTGCAATCACTTCCGCGTATGGTACTGATCTGACTCGCTAAATCCACTTGATATTCCCTTTCCATTTGAATGACTCGTGGTATGTAATCCTCATGTAAACTAAGACACTGAGACAGAAAATTCAATTTTGTGGCTAAAGGAATGCTATTCTTCACATAAGTGACAATTTTTATTATCTTTCACGATGAGTTATGAGGCTGAGCGAGCAATACCATGATGAGAGTGGCGTACAGGCAGCAGTGTGTCTGTAGCTCGGTGGATGAGTCGGCCTTCGGCGGACGTGGCGAGCGGACGTGCGCTGTTGTTTACGTCTCCGCTGCTGCCGGCTGAGCGCTGTTTACGGTGAGTTGACGCTCTTTTAGCGTACACTGCTAAGTGTTATTGTGTGAAAAATGACACGAATTGACTATGAATGAACTAGCACGAAAGATACTTTGAAATTACGTTTCGATCCGAAATATGCACGACCTAAAGCTTACGAACTTGAACCATGAATTGAGAACGTTTTGAAACGATCTTTTGGTGAAATAATTGGTGTACATCTTTCGATTGTTAGCATTACTGCCCACATAAAGATTAAAACTGCAGAAACATGCGATCAAATTGTTCAATCATGCGGTGGTAGCCTTAAATTTACTTACAGCGAGTTAGAATTTTCGAACTACCTTTTGAAGTTCCTGTCAACGAAATAAATGCAGTGTTGAAAAATTATGGCACGGTTATCGGCAATAATGCGGAAAAGTGTATGTCCTTCAAAGTTCCTGGCTTGAACGGTGTTCGACAGGTGAAAATATAACTGGAGAAACACATCCCATCATATATTAATATCTGTGGATATAGGGCCATTGTTATATATGATGGTCAGTCTCGAACTTACTCTGGGTGTGGTGCAACTGATCATGTTCGCGCACAATGCGTATAGAGCCGAGTGACGTAGTTGCCACCAGGCGAAAGTGTTCCTAGTAACAAGATGTCATCAATGCCTCTAACTTACGTGGCGACAGTCCGTTCGACCATGGCAGCGACGGAGGTCACTCACATGGACACGACTGTCAACACCACCGCCGTTGACCAGACACCAATGGAGACTGCCATCCCAGAGGGCAACGCTGACACCACCCCCGACGTGACGATGAAACTGAACGATCCGGAGGTTACGCGTTTGGTTAGTGCCCAGGGTGGCGAGAAAACCCACGATGTCGAGAATGATCCACGCACCGACAAAGTAGCGGATTCTAAATCAATGGGAAGCGACAACAACACCGGATTACCAGTCTGCAGCTTTTCCTTAGTGCCTGTGGCAAATGAAAGGACGGACGTTCCTCCTAAAAAACACACGACCACGCGATAACAGTGACCACGCCGAAATCTGGGATTGGAAATCACGCTGCAGCAGACGAGGATCGGGTCTCTCAGCAGCTTCCGAGAGAGGGGCGGAAAGAACAGTGTCCAACGGGAAAGGGCTCAGATCAGAAGATGGGCATGTTCAATGCAGGCAGCTGGCCTGATGATATCGAGGACATGTTGGTGGATCGAGGACTCACTACGTCTGAACTACCAAAGGAGGCTGTGCCAGCCGGGAGAGTGGAATTAATTTTGACACGACAGCTTTTAATGAACCTGAGAAAAGATGATGATTCGGATACGTATTAATCATCACCGACGTCATGCTTGTGCTATCTGGTAAGCGACTTTTAACATAGAGAACTTCACGCTTCCTTTTCAGGACTACAAGATAGTCACTGTAAACATCAACAAAATAACTTCAGACCAGAAGATACACAGTCTCCGCGATTATTTGTATAGCTGTGATGCGGACATCGCGATGCTGCAAGAGGTGGCACACCATTTTCTACCTGACTTTCCTGGGTATGACGTACTAACAAATACCATCCCAGATAGCTGCTCAGGCACAGCTCTGTTATTGAAAGAGGGTATTATTATATCGGACGTGGAAGGACTAGAGTGTGGCAGAGGAATCTCGTGCCTTATTAATGGAGTTAGATTAATAAACATCTGTGCTCCCTCGGGGAATCAAAACAGAGCTGCCAGAGCACATTTTTACTTCTTGTCAATAAATTTCGTCCCATTTCCCTCCTCAACTCCGATTATAAAATTGTGGCCCGCGTTCTGGCATTGATAATTAAACATGTTTTACAGAAAATCATACATGACAGCCAGACAGCAGCCGTCCCTGGTCGAACGATCTTTAAAAGTCTCGCAGATTATAGGGCGATCATCTCCTTTAGTGCTATTATCCAATCGGAAGCGGCAATTTTAGCTCTAGATCAATACAAAGCCTTTGACAGGATGTCGCACAGCTACCTTTTTCAAATTATGAACCATTTAGGTTTTGGAGACGGTTTTATAACCATGGTCAAAACTATGTACACCTCTGCTTGTTCTAGGATCGTCATCAATGGGCAACTCTCCCGGCAAATAACTATTGGCTCTGAGCACTATGGGACTTAACATCTATGGTCATCAGTCCCCTAGAACTTATAACTACTTAAACCTAACTAACCTAAGGACAGCACACGAGGCAGGGACAATCCCTGACCCCGCCGGGAATCGAACCCGGGAACACAGGCGCGGAAGCGAGAACGCTACCGCACGACCACGAGCTGCGGACGCAAATAACAATTGAGCGATCTGTACGACAAGGGTGCCCCATGTCAATGCCTCTTTTTGTCATTGCCATTGAGCCACTTATCCGTTTGCTAAACCGTACACTTGAGGGCTTAACCTTGTATACGACGACTGTAAAATGTGTGGCATACGCGGATGACGTAAGTGTCATCGTACGTTCGGAGCGAGACCTACAAGAAGTCACTAATAGTGGGTGGGAGGATCAACGAGCCTCATGCTCAAAGCTCAACTATAGAAAGACTAAACCAATGCCGATCGGCAGAGGGTTTAGAATCGATGACAACTGCCCATATGTAGAACACGAGAGTATCAAGCTGTTGGGAATACGAATGAGTCGCTGCCCTCTGAAAACTACTACGGACAACTGGCAGGAGCTTCTGACTATGACGGGAGGTTGTCTCCAGCAAAATAAAGGCAGGGAACAGGACCTCATACAAAGAGTACAGTATATCAATAAAATGATACTTTCGAAAATATGGTATGTAGGGCAGACACTCCCTGTGGTCAACAGCATTTCCAAGCAAATAATGACGGCAATTGGTGGGTATATTTGGAAGGGCGAAATATTGAAAGTGGGAATTAATGTTATTACTCTCCCACCAGCGAAAGGGGGCCTAGGGCTAATAGATGTTGACTTTAAATGCAAAGCTCTTCTTATACGGAGAACTATTCAGCTGTGTCAAGACTACCCAGACAGCGCGCTCCATATGGCGCAAAGGACGTATACACCTACTAATATGGCAATACCGATAAACCAGCGGGAAACCCACTACAAAGCCAACCACATCCGGATGTTTCTGCTCGAAGTTAGTTACCTCCGAGTGAAACTGAGCGCACCACTACAGGACCTTACAACCGCCCAACTATACCGGATAATGCATAGTGGTGGAAGAGTAAACCGCATGGAAACGAAATATCCCCTACGGGAAAGGGATCAAATCTGGAAGAACATCCACAACAAAGTGCTCCGAACAAATATCAGATTAACGTGGTATAAAGTAGTTAATGAGACCATACCTACGAAAGAAAAATTACACAGATTACGATTGTCGGCAACTGACAGACTTGGGGAGTGTGCCCTCATAGACAACTTACAACACAGATGTGTCTGAAGAGAAAATAAATTGGTCTGGGAATGGTGCAGATTGAACGTTGCCTCTATCTGCAGGACAGGTAGATAGACAATCTCTATCACATCGGTGTTGCAACCTGATGGCACATCACGAAGAAAAATACATGGACATGGCTGACAGGACATACTCTGCTTTACCTAATTCAAGCCGAAGAAGCGCCATCTTACCGGTGCTACAGAGTATATCTAGCCACACAAGCACAACTGCTGACGAAGGATGACAAATACAGACAAAAGTTCGCGAACTATATACCAACATTGAGAATGACGACACTATGAACGACAACGACGATGAAAAAAAACGAACAAGGAACGACGAAGTACATGTAGGCACTGCGTCCGACTGTTCATAACGTTGATGGCAGTGTGTTATGTACTTTTTTTTCCTTCACTTCCATATACTCCACATCACAACCAGTGAGTGGCATCCTGCAATTGGGCACTCAGTGCTAAGAGAAGACAACTGATGACATAGGAGATAAGATAAAAATGGGGAAAATGGAACAAGACCAAGCATATGTTTGGGGTATACCATAATACGCAACCCTTGAGAAGACGAGCGTTGAGTGCCGTCAATAAGCCGAGATATCTCACGCAAAGAATAGTGGAAAGAAACAATTAAAAAAACATCTTTGTATAAAAAGTTAAGAAAACAAAAAACAAAAAAAAACAAAAAAGATGAAAATAAAAGCTTTGCAGCAAAGAGTCAACGACAGGAATGAAACGTTTCCTTTGCTGCAGAAGCAATGCGCCTTGAAATTTCCACTGCAGTGACAACAGTGTTTCTTTTCTTGATGCAGAAGACGCATTCTTTGTATTAAAGAAAAAAAGAAAAAAAGGTGGTACCGCCCGGGTCTCGTGTTAGAGCGGCTCAGTCAGTCGTCAGTTCTAACCGTTGTAGAGGCCAGCGTGTGCAAGCTTTTTTTTGGTTTAATTTATTGAGCTGCGAATTTCCAGAAAAAATCTGTAACGAAATCGGAAGAAAATCTTTGCACATCAAATCCTCTTGGTAGCTCGACTCAGTAAGTTGTGTTAATGGTCATAGATTTCGCTTTCTGACTGCCAAGCTGCTTCGCAATACCAGCGTCTCTGAAGAAATTCGAATCGACCATCAGCGATACGAATTTCAATATTGTTCTTCACTTAAGACTCACATGCCAGGGTGATAAATATGAAGGAAATGAACCTCATGATTACCATAGGGCCTCTATGCTAAGTTTCAACAGTAGCAATTAGGAACTCTCTGCAGACATTTGCTAACAGCAGCTCTAGCAACTTACTTTTTCTCTGGGTAGCTTCAAATATGGGCGATTATGCCGCCTCAAATCAGATTGAATATTTTAAATATCACTTGTGAACAGCGTTCACTTCTCCATTAATTAATGTATAGACCTTGAAACAGGCAATTTGCCTGAGTAGCTATAAAGCAGGTTCTGATAGGTATTGACACAATCTTTCGCATCTATTTACCATAGAGAATCAAAGAAAGAAACCAAACACATTACATTGCATTTACTCTCTGTGCCTTGACTACTTCATATGAATTCATGATAATAATAAATTATTTGAAGAATCTCCTGTGAAAGGAAAAAGAACATAATGTGACGCTTTAATTACAGTGCATTGGATCAGAAACAATGAAATTAATTCTGTGCCACATTGATGTATTGCATTCTAGTGTAATAAAATAATCATCAAATAAAAACGGTTTTGTGTCTCCGTTGCTATCAAGAGTGAAATACAAATCGTAGACAGATTTTATGAGTCACCACTCACCAACGTTAAAGCATTTTACATGGCCAATAGTGCGGAGTGGAGCAGACGTTGTCGGCAGAAAGCAAGACAATGCAGTGCCTCAGCCCCCGCCGGTAGGCAGTAAACGGGTTCCAGAGAACTCAGACGCATGTGGTGTTCACAGGCAGATAGTCGGCAAATAAATATTTCGCTAAAACATTGTTGAACCAAACAGTTATTACTAGTGTGACAGAAAGAGAAATATATTATACATTTGCTTGAATTACACTCATAGCTTCAGCACCGAGAAGAAAGGGGCGATAAAATTTTTGTCGATGTGTGCTTTTGGTCGCTAGACGTCATATCAGCTAGTCTCGCGTTTTACCTCAAGACTACGGCCTTAGTCAAGCACAGTGTACAAAGACTGAAGTCAAGACTTCCTCTGAGAAGTGCCGCAGTCTACAATGTTGCCAGATCGATCATATTGCCGGTCATAGGATTCTGAGAGGAACACGACTGTATTGTCCACCTTACGTGAATGACTCGGAGGTAAATTTTTTGCTCTAAGACTGTATCTACAACACATAATGCACGCTGAAGACACAGAAGAACTAAAAAAAAACAAAAGTAGTTTATGAGATCAACGTTAACTATAGCGTTCGAAGTATTCATAGTATTGTATACATGTGTGTAAACGCCTTCCAATCACCACTCAAGGAAGACATGGATACACAGTCTAGCTTCAATATTATAAATGCGCCTCAGTTTGCGGATGAACTCAGACCTAGGTTGATAATCATTTTGAATATCTAGCAGCACTGTACCCATTGGTGTTAAACTTGTTTTCAACCAATGATCCCCACAGACACAGGAACACTACTTGTGATACTTCTTACACAAAATACTTACACAATGCTATCAGACGAAAAGTTCAAGCTGACACAAACTGTGGGACTTTTGCTTTACAACCTTCGTAGCTGGATAATGCGCTTCTTCCTATTTGAGATGTCTCTGAACGTTGCAGCTTAAGACGATTTAAGACGAACCTAAATTCCTTCAGCTACGACAATATTTAAATAAATCTACTGAACGACACTAAATCGTGGTTTGTGAATCGTTTACCGGACGTACTCTGCCGCATTTCGCTGGTTCGAAGGCAAGAAGCTTCCTGACAAAATTCACTGAAGGAAAAGGGGGACGAAAAGTCTCCCACTGGGAGATCATGTTGTTTTATTTAAATGATTACAAAATTAGGTAAAACGAACCGTCAGGTTGTCAGTATAAGCACATTACTGTTATTATGATGTTGTACTGGCCAGGGTCTTTAATGATAAAGGGCCCGTTTAGGTCAGGCGTATTGTATACGGAAGTGGAAGAGAGAGCACCACTAGATTCTACAATCCGTATACATTGCATACACACAGAAATTACTGTTACAGTGTTCTTATGGAGCCAAATGAGTGAATTGCGTATTTTACAGTTAGAAAGAGCACTGGCAAACAGTCTTCGCTACATTAGGTTACTTAATCTGGTGTCCCTCTGAGCTAGAATTTTTGGTCAGCGACTAAGTGTAAGGTCAATGAGTCGGATGCGACTTTTGCAATTGTGAAATATTTTACTACATTACAGAAGCGAGTATTAAATTTGAACTAATATTGCGGAAATTATCTACTTGGATATCTTAGAATGAAAATCTTTCTGTTTATTGCAAAGGAAAACAATGGATTTTCGAAAACATTGCCTGTCGTACACAACTTGAAACAGGTCATGTCGAACAAATCATATGGAAGAACTGGCAGCGGCGTATGTCGGAAGGCAGTAAGATCTCTTGCCTTTCGGTATGGCAGTACTCGATAGCCATTTTTAGGCGCAAGTAAATGAAGAAAGGCAGCGCGTTTTTGTTATCAAGTAACGTCTTCATCAGTTACTTTAGTTTTAATGTAATCTACGAGTAATTGCTGATGTTTGATATTAACATGAAAAGGATTCCGTAGACAGGGAAAGAACCTGTTCTTGGGAAACTACTTCTATAGTGACCAAAAGGCATCAAATGATCTTAAAAGTACAGTGTTCCAGCAGCGGTATGAAGAAAATAATAGTAATAATGACGGAATTAATCGAATTATCCGGTAACTTCACACTTCCCAGTGCATTTTCTCGAACTAAGAAATTTGCTAAATTTGTGAAAATTTCAAAATGGCTTCACATCGCACCTACGATGCCAAGAAGAGTCTTTATATCCTGCTGACATGAGAACAGCAAAATCTCCGCGTCAGAATCTTGCTGCTACTTAACCATTTAATAGTCCCGCATTTTTTCCAGCGTGACTAATTTTGTAAGCTAAGCACATCACCCGTTACAGCACACTCCTGGAGCTGGGAAATGTGGCCACAATGGTCTGGTGGAACGCAACTATCACAGGTGCAATGGGTGGGTTCAGAGATTTACTTTTAAGATTCGAAAACAGGTTTACTTTTGCTCCGGTAACCTCAAGAGAAGACGCTATAACCCAGAATCCGCATTAAACATCACGTTCCTTCAATACCAACTGGGTAGAGCCAATGACATGGCGAAAGTCATGGTAACTAGTAAACTTACTTACATTAGAAAATTTTATTTTATTTGATAAATCGATAGCCATTTAAAGAAACAGGGCTCTTATTTTAATTGTACTTGATTGAACTAGAGACGTTGAAAAATTTGGTGCAGGACTGCGATTCGAATTCGTATCTCCTGTTTCGTGCATCTGAATCCCTCGGAACAGTATAGTTCAATCATTTCGTTCCTTTTCCCAAGACTGCAGTCTTCTCTAGTTCTCCTCCAAAGGTAAGTATGAGGGTCCGAATGCTGATCCAGTACAAAATATTCATAATTTCATTTCAAGTCGTATCACGTGCACACCAGCCTGCTAGTGGAAATTAACGAACATTTCTAATCTCTAATCATGTGTTGCCAACAATCGCAATAGGTGTCGTTACTTCTGGTCAAACAGGCACACATCTTGCTGTTGGTGAGTAAGCAACTCATACTTAAGCTGTATTCGTGGATGCACGGTAGGTGAGCAGTTCGATTGTCGCTTAGGCACAAAAGTTTGTATCCTTATTTTAGATTCAAACACCTAGCAGCTGGTAAGAAAAACCGATACGTAACATATGATTTTACTTAGTTAACAATCCGATTACATGTTGGGTTCGTATCTTCGTCACAGAACTTTACATCATGCACTTCATCTTTAAATGCATGCACACTTTGTTACTTCAGAATGGAGGTATATCAGACATCTTTCGTGGTTAGTTAACAGGGACGAAAGGGTCTTGACAGGAGTCCCTGTTTATTACAAAAATTGTCGTCGTCCATTTTCTAGTTTAGATTTGGTTACTGGTATTGGCAAAAATTTCGGTAATTCATGAATCTTCATGGCTAGTCATCAATATGACATGATTAGATTAGATTAGATTAATTCTTGTTCCATAGATCATGAATACGATATTTCATAATGATGTGGAGTGTGTCATTTTAATGAAAGATTTCTTTACGTACCTTGATTCAATTTTTTACTCTCTCCCTCTCTCATCCTTTTTAATTTTCATGGCTCTCACTCTCTCTCTCTCTGTCTCACACACACACACACACACACACACACACACACACACACGCACGCACACACACATCAACACACGCAGACACAAACATTCTTTTTTTAAATTTGTTTGTTGTGTTCCACTATCAGCGAGTCACGAATACGTTTGTGAATGAGTTCTTAGTTCTGAGTACACTTACGAAAGAAATATAAAAACGACTATGAGAGTTACTGACTTATGATGCTTAATTTCCAGTCATTTCTGAGTATTATTATCAACTCGGCTACAGTCCCTAAACCTAGCTAAAGAAATGCGAATCAAACGCATTACGTATCCAGGCCTTAGCAGCTGCGACTTGGAGACACCAGTTATTTTCACTTCCCAGCCTGCTGTAGGATCACATCGTTTCGTCTTCTTCCTGCTGGTACTGTAACTGAGATTTGGCAACAAGGCAACGTATGTTTGGAAACTCTGTGATCGACGAGTTACTTATTGGTGTGCACGGAATTAAGCCTCAAAGTTCACTTGATTTTACCTGTCATTTCCATTGAATAATCTGAGTTATTATCGCTTGAGGTGTAACTAATGATTGTAAATTTACGGTTTTCAGCCCAAAAAGGCGCTGAAGGTGTAAATCGCAACTAATCTCGTCCTCGTAATAGCGGTTTACCAGTTCTAGTCACTATTGCTCTCGTAAGAGGAGGGTAAGGCACGTATGTCTTCGCTAGCGTTGTGGTTACGTGCTGACCGGTAAAATGCATCCATTATGGTTCGCAGTTCGAGTCTCACTGAGTGTACATTTTTTATCCCTTCTGAGAAAGAGCTACAAGCAGTCACATCAAACATCGATACGGAAATCGCAAGAAAATACTTTCGGCTCATTGTGCAATGGTGAAAAACTTACAGAGCTGCACACCAGGTAACGCCTTATTCCGCTGCTGACAAGCAAATTTTGGGTTGCTAGGATTACATTTTCATACTTCCTGAGTATGACACGGCATACCAATCAAACACAGACCCAATCAAAATTTAAGTGAGTAGCATTTCACTAATACGTGCCGATAGCGGCACGCTTGTGTACAGATACTCAGTTTTATTAAAACAGACTTTCGTCTTGAGGTTATCGTGGGTAGTTTTATTTCATTTCTCACGATACATTTCACAATTTTCGTTAGGTTTCCTTTAGTGTTGTTAAAACAATAGTAAACATGAGAGAGAGATTAATCATCATCGATGTATACGAATTCTCTGATGTTATCTATAACAGTCTGAACATGCACATGCAGTTTATTGATTACATCCATGTAGAAAATTCGTTCTGAGCTAAAGCTGTAAAACAATGTATGGAGAAAAATAAAATGACACTACCAGGCGACAGCTAATGTAGAAAATACATTTCCGAAGTATTTTGGCACGATGCGCTCTCCCCATGCATAATACAAAAGTTTCGAGATGCATCTACTGCCTGGCTGTCTATAAAACCTGAAAAGAACAAAATGTCGGAGAAGTTAGCCTTTTTTCACATGCGACTCTTTTGGGTTGAGAATTGAGCGGTATTATGTTACAAGTTCCAATAGATTGATAACTTTAGCAGACAGCAGAACTGCATTAAAATAAAAAATATAGCAAAGAATGTACTCGAAGTCACGACATCTTATCTACGGTGTGCGACACTTAACATTACACTACTAGCTGAGAGGTAGCTACAACATTTTCACAACTCAAACACTTTTCCTCCACAACTTCTGCATTCCACAACGCTGTGAGATAATGCATATGGCCGGGTCTGGACTTCTGAGAGACTAACCGTTACACTTTCTCTTTTGCACTGCACAATGTTTTCAACAAACAGATAGCGGAATACAGTAGCTCAAGTGGAAAGGGACACTTCCTATTTAAATTTCTGCATTCCTACACTGTTGGCAGTTCTGCGTAGGTGGCAGATAAGTGTATTTATTTCGGAGATTACAAAATAGAGTCGAATGTATGCACTGGGTGGCCGAGGGAGCTAGTTCATGGTGATTCGGTCAACCAATTAAATGAATTTACTGAACATGCTGCAAATTACTACAGGGAGCCTGTCTGACAGAATTCTCATCCAGTGTGACGCAACGGCGATATGATAGAAAAGGGAGCCGCAGGGATGAGGGTTTGGTGGTCTGTTGGACTGATGATAATTTCCAACACCTATGGTCCTGCTTCAATCCCAACTTCTAGCAATGGTTTTAGATGGGGAGAGACAGATTCCATTCTCTTCTGGCTACACTGAGTGAAGAATAAATAATAGCATTGTCGTCTGAAATTCACACTAAAAATGATATCCTTTCTCCACCCAGTTGAAGTTGGGTCCGACCACAATAAAGTCTGGAGTGGCGACATATCACCAGTAACTTATCTTAGACTATATACTTATTTCTAGCGACGGATCAAATGCTATGTAGGCTTACACAACATTTGTTCCCTTATATCTGAGCTTCTGTATGTCGATAAAGCTTTTTCTGAACGGGTAATGCTCTCAGACAGCCCTTAACGCGGAATTTGACCCCTTCGCGACAATACAGCTGGTCCGGCACTAAAGATTTCATTACGTATTATCAACCTCTAGCATGAGAACACCTATCTGCTGATGGATAATAAATTTGATTTTTAATGTATTTTCATTCGTTGCCAACGCTAACGATATCAGACGTTTATGACTCCCAGTGAGTCACAAAACTATTTGCGAAATCACTGTAAGTTCAAGATGTTATTCTGAGCTGCCGGTGGAGAAACATTCGGTAGCTGACGTCTCTTTGTGTGTAGTCACCAACGATATGTGTGGGGCTCTATTCCCAGTCAGCACTGAACTCTTCGTCATATTGTTTCTAGTTCAAACATGCCCACATGTCGCTGCTCGTGCAACAAACCCATATGTAACGTTCGTTTTCTCTAGAATATAACCACGATAGGTGCCGGTTTGGAGTACTGGGAAGGGAAAAATTAATGTTTCGTCTCGTCATTTCAGTTAAAACATCTAGATACTGCCGAGAAAATCCGATCTGTCACAGTTGATTGTGTTTCGATATCACTCCGATTAAGTTCTTGGTTAGAATCACTGTCCAACACAAGGCTTTAACTCACGGAATATCAAGTTACTTGTTAAGAAGCAATATTTAACATATCTCGTAGTTCGTTAAGAAGGACAATAGATGCTGCGTAGGAATTCGCGTCCATTAAAAATGATTGCGTTATGTAATTTAAAATTGGCTTTTGCTAACTGGTACTGCCTAAAGTCGAGGTATAGCACTCTCTGTATGCCTAATCAGGAATGACTGTTAGTTTCCGTCAGTCACGAAATCTTTGCTTAGTCTGCATAACCTGGGTTTGGATCCATATGCAGAACGATACGGTACTTCGCGTCATTTGAAATTCATACATATTCTCAACAAGCCGCTCGTGAATAACTTAATTATTTAATGTCATTTTGTGTTAAATAATAAGTACGGTATGTTACTTTGGAGAAGAAATCATGAATACGACGAACTTACTACTTGCATTCCCTATCTGACGTAATAATGAGAGTGGTAACATTTCAGTTATGTCATTTATTGTAATAATTGTGAGCTTACGAGCCTTAAGGACAGTCTTATCTGCGATAAGGTGTTCCCTGATATTTGTAGTATCGTGGTATTACTTAACATCTTGAGTTATTGCGATACAGGGCACTGTTTTCTAGTGGTGACTTGTTGGAACCATATTCAATAGTCAAACGACTGTACCAACGAGTGATTAGAGGACCACATAGACAGCTGCGTTATATGGGTTGCATGCGAATCAGTCGAAATGCAATTTATTCGTTCGGATACTTTTGAGCACGACTGTACTTGATCATGTTGTGGCTTGGAACAATCTTTCGCATTTGGAGCAAAAACTGCAGTAGACATATAGTAAATGTTATCATTTCAAAATCGAATAAGGAAATGTGTTGGACTTCTATTACAGACTCATGACAATGAGACTACATTTGCCAAAGTCTGAAACATGATTTATAAGTGGTTCCTGCATGTCCTTCTAGTATGCTGAGTTGCGATCTCCGCCTCAAAAGTTCCAGTCACCTTAGACACACCCAACAACCAGTATACACTCCTGGAAATGGAAAAAAAGAACACATTGACACCGGTGTGTCAGACCCACCATACTTACTCCAGACACTGCGAGAGGGCTGTACAAGCAATGATCACACGCACGACACAGCGGACACACCAGGAACCGCGGTGTTGGCCGTCGAATGGCGCTAGCTGCGCAGCATTTGTGCACCGCCGCCGCCGTCAGTGTCAGCAAGTTTGCCGTGGCATACGGAGCTCCATCGCAGTCTTTAACACTGGTAGCATGCCGCGACAGCGTGGACGTGAACCGTATGTGCAGTTGACGGACTTTGAGCCAGGGCGTATAGTGGGCATGCGGGAGGCCGGGTGGACGTACCGCCGATTTGCTCAACACGTGGGGCGTGAGGTCTCCACAGTACATCGATGTTGTCGCCAGTGGTCGGCGGAAGGTGCACGTGCCCGTCGACCTGGGACCGGACCGCAGCGACGCACGGATGCACGCCAAGACCGTAGGATCCTACGCAGTGCCGTAGGTGACCGCACCGCCACTTCCCAGCAAATTAGGGACACTGTTGCTCCTGGGGTATCGGCGAGGACCATTCGCAACCGTCTCCATGAAGCTTGGCTACGGTCCCGCACACCTTTAGGCCGTCTTCCGCTCACGCCCCAACATCGTGCAGCCCGCCTCCAGTGGTGTCGCGACAGGCATGAATGGAGGGACGAATGGAGACGTGTCGTCTTCAGCGATGAGAGTCGCTTCTGCCTTGGTGCCAATTATGGTCGTATGCGTGTTTGGCGCCGTGCAGGTGAGCGCCACAATCAGGACTGCATACGACCGAGGCACACAGGGCCAACACCCGGCATCATGGTGTGGGGAGCGATCTCCTACACTGGCCGTACACCTCTGGTGATCGTCGAGGGGACACTGAATAGTGCACGGTACATCCAAACCGTCATCGAACCCATCGTTCTACCATTCCTAGACCGGCGAGGCAACTTGCTGTTCCAACAGGACAATGCACGTCCGCATGTATCCCGTGCCACCCAACGTGCTCTAGAAGGTGTAAGTCAACTACCCTGGCCAGCAAGATCTTCGGATCTGTCCCCCATTGAGCATGTTTGGGACTGGATGAAGCGTCGTCTCACGCGGTCTGCACGTCCAGCACGAACGCTGGTCCAACTGAGGCGCCAGGTGGAAATGGCATGGCAAGCCGTTCCACAGGACCACATCCAGCATCTCTACGATCGTCTCCATGGGAGAATAGCAGTCTGCATTGCTGCGAAAGTTGGATATACGCTGTACTAGTGCCGACATTGTGCATGCTCTGTTGCCTGTGTCTATGTGCCTGTGGTTCTGTCAGTGTGATCATGTGATGTACCTGACCCCAGGAATGTGTCAATAAAGTTTCCCCTTCCTGGGGCAATGAATTAACGGTGTTCTTATTTCAATTTCCATGAGTGTATATTCACGACGAGCTTTATCTATAGGAATAAATTTTTTCTTATTGAAATAAGCTCGCCTAATGATAAAGTTAGACGAACGTACTCTTAATTTATGGAAGTATTGGAGTATCAGTTTGATAGTGTACGGTACCGAGGTCAATGGTGTAACACTTTACATTTCCGATTGTGCGTTTAAATTAAGTTAATTTCTATACTCTGTTCCTGGTTCTGTCCTTTACGTACGTGGTTTCTTTCTTCGATACGCCATTCTAGTGGAACATAATGACCTATTGATTCATCGCAGCTGTTGTGTGCTTGATTGTCGAAGAAGAGTCACTGTGTTTGCTGTTCGATGATCAATTTGATGGCGGTCGAGATTTTTTATAAGTCTCTGACAATATTTCGCTCTTGACGATACTGACGCATTTTAATATTAATAGCATTTTTCGGAGACCGTCTGAAGTAAATAATTTCATTTTTGTATAGGGTATTTGGAAATACATAGGAATAATGCATAGGAATGCTGAAAATTATGAGAATAGTCCGGATAACTGATGAAGAGCTACTGACTTTCCGGAGAAATTTGCCGTACAGTATATGTAAAAGAAAGATTTACGTCGAATGAAATAACTTCATGATGGAAAGATTGCAGTGGAAAGAGGGTGAGGGAGGGGGGTGGGAAGGCATCGTTGCCATCGCACAGTCAGCCAATTTCAACGAGACTTCGTATTACCTGCAAAATGGACAATACAGCGAACTGAAGACCACAACAACGACAAAAACATTATGTTCGGTTGATCAGAACTGGTAGTGAACTTAATTTATATAATAGCTCTTCGTGGTTCTGAAATATAATTTCTTTTAAATACCACGAAGAGTACGACCCTTGAAATGGGATGGTTTGTGAATCTAACTGAGCTCTGAGTTGTAATGTGGTCTTTAGCGAACCGACATCAGTCACATTAAGCGCTACCTAAACAACTTCTGCTGCATGATGGCACGGTAAGTTGCTGCATAATTGTGGTGACTCACTGCCATTGAACGCAGACTTGGATCTTTAACTAAAATAACCTCTTCCCCACGACAGTGGCATTATATGTGTTAATTGATGCTATGAAGTGATGGTGATTGTCCTAAACAACTACTCTTCCCATCCTCTGGATCGCACAGATCTTATCATTAATGACTTCAGGTTTCTTTACAATGTTGCAAAAATGGCTGTTCCACTTTCTTCTTGCAGTCAAGAGGAATGGTGACATAATACATTCTTCACAGTCTGAAGCCCTTAGGAGAAGCACAAGTTCATAGAACACATTCAATGCAAAACGAGAGCAATGTTTCATTTGGGAAATGGCCTACCAGCTGACCGAGTGATTCGAAAGCGGCAATTAAATATCGGGATAATCATCGGAAGGTTAAGATAATCATTCATGTTCACTGCTCATGATAACATTATAAAGTTCATTTCCTGATGTTCAGTAACCGACGTGTGAATATTAATGGAGGTGACAAAATCTCCCTGGAAATACTCTAAAGGAGAGAGATGTTAATCAATTCGCCCGCATCTCGTGGTCGTGCGGTAGTGTTCTCGCTTCCCACGCCCGGTTTCCCGGGTTCGATTCCCGGCGGCGTCAGGGATTTGCTCGGCCTCGTGATGGCTGGGTGTTGTGTGCTGTCCGTAGGTTAGTTAGGTTTAAGTTGTTCTAAGTTCTAGGGGACTGATGACCATAGATGTTAAGTCCCATAGTGCTCAGAACCATTTGAACCTTTTTTTGACGTCACGGTATTAAATAGCGGTGACAACACAGATTCGAGTCCAGTGTGATAGAATGAAACTTCCTGAGATACCAGAGGAAAAATTCAGTGAAGCGCTTTCAAGTGCAAGAGTCCAGGAGGTAGTGTTATCAAAGGTGAAATGCTCCGCCTGGGAAGTGATAAAGTGATGGATTCGTGGAAGAAGTTAATACTTGTCATTTGATCAACAGAAGTAATTTATGAAGAATGGACGAGAGCAATTATATGTCACACCTTTCAAGAAGGGTGATGCCACAAAAGTGTCCAACTACCCAGGGATTTAATTATCTGAAACTGAACCATGGGCTGAAGGAATTTGAGGCCATAATCAACGAGGCTTCGTCCCTGGACCATTGACTGATGACAACGTATTTATCTTGAGGTAGCCGACAGAGGAATTTTACGAGTTAGATCAGAGGTTACTTCTTGTCTCCATTAACTTTATACATTCTTACACTATACTTACCGCTGCATGGAAAGCGTTGGCACAGTTTTATATCCCATCGAAATAATTCAGCTAATTGCATGTTGCAATTCTCAATCGACTTGTCAGATACGGTTCGGCAACCAACTGTCACCACCACTTAACTTGACACATAACGCGCTCTTTCGTACATTGACGGCGGTTGTGCAACATAAATTGTCCACCTACCTCGATGCTGTTGCAGATCTGCACACGTAACTCCAGACGGCAGCTACAAAGAGATCTCAGAAAAGCAGTGTTGAAGAAACTGAGATGTCATAACTACACGTCAGAGGCCGCTATAAGTACAAAAAGCTGAAAATAGTTTTGTATACTCTAATGAATAAATCGGAAATGGGTTGCTTACAAATTTCTAAGTTCAAAGGTCCTTTTAAACTGGCGTTGGGATTTTTTATTGCTATTAAGCAAGATCATCAGGTCCCATGTGTTCAAATCATTAAAGTTCCTGTTCACAGTCCTCGTCACACTCAAACAGTCAGAACGTTTCCTACACAATTCCGAAACATTTACGAGAGTAGCACTGTCAATAAACTGCTATTTACTTTTGCACTCAGCATTCAGTGGTTGTCTTTAAATAAAGCTTTTGCTCACCATTAGTACTCAGTAAAAATTTTTTACTTAGTACCGTTACGCTTTTAGTTCAAAGTTTACATACGCGATTTTCTCCAGAACAAAATATCTCTCCACTCTTAAAATTTCACAAATGTTAATGGTAAACACCAGCTACCTTTATCACTGTAGCGAAACGCGGAAGTCACACATCACTTCACTTTACGCTCACTGCTTTCGGACACTTTCAGCATGACTGGCTCCTTCGAAAGCTAGTCCACCACTTACTCCTTCTCTCTGCTCCTCTACGAGCACCTCTATCTCATGCGCTAGGTGGCAAAACCGTCTCACTTGTTATGGGCTGTATAGAATTGTGGCCAATCAGAAGTGACTTTCTGGGCGTGGCTCATGCCAAAATCTAGCAAGAACCAACCACTACTCTCAGATCATTGGCGTCATTAAAATAAGCAACTCAAAACTCTCTTGTTAAACAAATAAAATGGAATAAACTTTAAGCTGTACTTCTCATCGGGAATTTAAGTATATAGTCGCGAACGTTCTGGCTGTCTCTTACATATTCAAACAAGCTTGGTCATCCGTCATCCACTAGTAGGGGAACCACTAGTGGATTCGTTCCCACGATACAGAGCTGGAACACTTGCAAGTTCCTAGAGAGAATTACAAACTGACAATTTAATATTGGCGAATGTCCCACATACACTCACACAAGTACTCTCTTTCACACTCACTCTAACACAAAACATAAGTATCTACTTGAAATTCGTAAAGATATTACTACAGCAAAATTACGAAAGGTTTTCTAAGATGAAAACTTTACAAATTTGAATCTAAACACTGAAGGTGTTATATCTTTTCAAATACAGTTGGTGAACTTGTTTCAGATAATTGCTTTCTTTTGTAACTTCCAAATTATGACAGTTATTGACTTCTGATTTTGACAGATTGTTCCTTTACAGAACAGAAGGTTATGTACTTAATATGAAGTGACTCAGGCTATTTCTAGATCATTTATTAATTTATATAGTTCCAGAGAATGCAACTACTCTGAAAGCAGTCATTATCCACTTCCTAAATTACCAGCCAAAGTCAATATATCAATTAACGCCTTGGAGTGGAGAGATGTAACGTGGCTTCTTTTAAGGGACTCTTCCAGGCTACGTCATCTTATACAGTGAGTTTATGAAAGTCATATCTCCTAATATCGTGTCGGACGTGGTTTTGCTGGCCGGGGTGACCGAGCGGTTCTAGGCGCTACAGTCTGGAACCGCGCGACTGCTACGGTCGCAGGTTCGAATATTGCCTTGGGCATGGATGTGTGTGATGTGCATAGGTTAGTTAGGTTTAAATAGTCTAGGGGATTGATGACCTCAGATGTTGAGTCCCACAGTGCTCAGAGCCATTTGAACCATCTGAACCATTCGGACGTTGTTTTGCCTGGGGCAGTGGTGCAACGGGACATGCCATGGACTTAACCAGTCGCTGGAAGTCCCTTGCATGGTATTGAGCCTCTATAGCCACCATAATTGCGAAAGTGTTGCCGGTGCATGATTTTGTGCACAATCTGATCTCCCAAAAATATCCTGTCGGCTTCACGTCGGTTGATTGTGTTTGGCCAAATGGCTCGAATTGTCCAGAATGTTCTCCTCAACAGTCGCGAACAACTCTGTCCCAGTGACATGGGGCATTGTCATCCATAATAATCATATAGTCACTTGGGAACGTTAAGTATGCGAAAAGTTGCAAATGGTCTCCAAGTAGACAAACATAATCATTTCCAATGATCGGTTCACTTGGATCAGAGAACCCAGTCAATTCCATGTAAACGCAGCCCACTCCTTTATGGAGCCACCATCATTTTGTACAGAGCCTTATTGACAAATTAGGTCCATGGTTTCGTGGGGTCTGCGCCATATTCGAAGTCCATCAGCTCTTACCAACTGAAATCTGGGCTCATATAATCAGGTTACGGTTTTCAATCGTCTAGAGTCCAATCGGTATGATCACTGGCGCAGGAGAGGCAATACAGCCGTGTCATGCTGTCAGCAAAGGCACTCGTTTCGGTCGTATGCTACCATACACCATTAAGACCAAATTCTCAATCTCCTGAAGGATACGTTCGTCGTACGTCCCACATAGATTTCTGCTATTATTTCACACGGTATTACTTGTCTGTTAGTGCTGGCGACCCTACGTAAACATCGCTGCTCTCGATGGTTAAGTCGGCCACTGCGTTGTCCGTTGTGAGAAGTAATGTATGAAATTTGGTATTCTCGGACCACTCTTCATACAGCTGATCTCGGAATATGGAATTTCCTAGTGATTTCCGAAATGGAGTGTCCCATGCGTCTAGCTCCAGCTGCCATTATGCGTTCGAAGTCAGTTAATTCCCATCGTGATGCTATAAACACATCTGAAACGTTTTCATAGGAATAATCCAAGTACAAAATGATAACTCCACAAATGAAGGGCCTTTCATCCCTCGTGTGCGCGATACTACCGCCATCTGTAAATGTCCATTCGCTATCTCATGACTTTTTCCAGCTCGAAGTGTATTAAGTCTGGTGACAAGGATGTCGCATTTGCATTTTACAGTCTTCGGATCCGCAACCCCAAAGCCAACATAAAAATACTATAAATACGTTTCTCAGCGTCGCTTTGCTTTTCTAGCAACGATGAAGAGGAAGAAAGATACAGACATTGAATTATTATTTGGCTATACATTGCGCCTGTGGAGTATGCGTTTGAATAACAATGGCAAGGCAAGCTGAGAAAGGTGACGTAATTAATGGAGGTAACTCTGTCCATTAGGGCTGTTTTAATATGGATCTCACTAATGAATTGGGATTAATTGACATATTTCTAATTGTAGAGGCAACTGAAGATGAAAGTCTAAATTAGAACGTGAAACACAAGTGGCGGGGAAAGTAATGAATCGTGTTGACATAGTAGGAGAGGAGTCTGAGTTTTAAAAAAAGTAAAGATGTGGGAGCAGATAATCCACGGTTGAGTCGAAGTTGAAGGCAGATACTCAAAAATTGAGAATATATTTGAACGAAATGTGGGAGAAAAAAGTAACAGAAATTCCTAGTGAGATGGAGGATTAGTTCAACAAATTTACGATGGAATGTAGTGGATCACTTAAGACTCCAGCACGAGGTTCTCAAAGGTATAGGAGCAGTAACTGTAATGTAGGCCTAAGCATGTTCACAAGAGTAAACTGTGAAATAAAGTCTAACGTACAGTGCAGTAATGAACAACGATGTAGTCCTTGTTAAAGGTGCGTGTGAACAATTTAAAATCAGTCATGAAAGGAGTATAGAGAGTGCAAAGCAGCGTACTGGTATAGAAACGGAAGCACAGGAATCGGAAGAAACAAAGGAGAACATACAAATCCGCAACATACTAGGTAGTACGAACTTAGTCCAAAAGGACGGAGAAACTGAAGAAGAGCATAGCAGGATGCGTTGCAAGAACATTATCGAACATGGTTTGCTTGGTCAAGGGCAGTTTGAAGAATCTGATTCACAGAAACAATTTCATATGGTCGGTTTCTTGAAACAATTTAGAGTTTACGGTGCATTTAGAATGAGTCTGAAAAATTGGATTATTTTAAACGTCACACGAGTGCAGATGCTGGAACATGGGGATACCATCTGTCTTGTCAGTACACTACATCTGCTTCGAAACTGCGTTTATTATCAAATGATGGTCAAAGAGCAATTATTTTCGATGCACAATTACGATAGCTACGAAAGATGAATACATAACTTCTTCAAAAACACTGGCAACAGAATAGTTATTTAGACATTCCCTTCAGTGATTATTATCTGATGGTAAAACATTTACATTGGAGAGTAAGAAGACATCCTGGCAAATTGTGTTCCGGACGGAGACTCGAACTCGAGAAGTTTCAGCGCACACTCCACAGCAGAGTGAAAATTTCACTCTGGACACGGACCCCAGGCTGTGGCTAAGCCATGTCTCTGCATTATCCTTTCTTCCAGCAGTGCTAGTTTTGCACTGTTAGCAGAAGAGCTTGTGTGAAGTTTGAAAGGAAGAAGATGAGGTACTGGCGGAATTGAAGCTATGAGGACGGTTCGTAAATCGTGCTTGGGTAGCTCGGATCGTAGAGCACTTGCACGCGAAAGGCAGAGGTATCGAGTTAGAGTCTCGGCCCGACACACAGTTTTAATCGGCCAGGAAGTTTCATATTAGCACACGCTCCGCTGCATAGTGAAAATTTCATTTTGTGAGAAGACAGATAATTAAACGTACACTAGATGATTCCGACCAGATATTACTAGTTGTTGAGCGTTTAGAAGAGACTGAGAATGAAGGAACACCGAACGAGTCAGAACAATCAGAACAAGGCACAAAAGGAAGCAATCAACATTTTGGGAGATTCGGTGCAGAACGGACAGACAGTTTTGGGCACCCGCCTTGTTGTCGGAGAAACAACAATCGGGGCTGGTTTAAGGCCCATGCGTCATAAGCCGCCCCGTGGGGAGGCAAGCAGGAAGGGGAGAAATATGCGCCTCAGCTGTAAGATTTCTATACTTACGTACCACGATCAGTAGCGGACGACAATGGCACCCAAGTGCTACATGTTTATACAGCGCGCATCACAATCAGTTGTGGAATCTGACTCAGGTAAAAGTGTCCAACTGAAAAACCGGAAAAGTGGCCCAATGGCAAGTCGCTTGTTTGGAAAAATGTTCCCGAACTAGCCCTGACAGTAACAGACCAAAGTACAGGGATGCATGAATAGATGACCACTTGTAGTGTTACGCGCGCAGTGGTGTTCGCTTTAGAAATGAAGAGAGGAGCGACAATGATGCAGCATAAGACAAAAGCGTTTTAGATATCGACGACAAAAACTCACAAACCGATCTAACATCGGTAAACTAAATTCAGTTTCATATGCGATCTGCTCTGGATGGTACGTGTCAAGTAAGGCATCTCAAATGATTAAATGCGATACAGAAGAAATGAAGTCTGAAGTACTAGAAGAAGAAGTAAAAATGGCATATTGTGTCTTAATTCCAATGATTGAGCTTAGTGTAAATAGACGTAAAGTTACAGCCGTAGTGTATCCTCGAAATGACTATTCCGTTACAGCCAAGAATTTACACAAACAGCTCCGTGAAACCTAAGAGATACCTGTATTTCCTGTAAGTGGTGTGCACATAGTTCCACTAACTGGTCATTAAAATCGTGCTGGTTCTGGGCAAGCGCCAACTAGCGGCAATATTTTAGAAAGGCACTTCGACTTGACTGTATTGATTCTTTAAATGTGGATTGGACGGGCTGACCGAAAGGAGATGTAGAACTGATTGTGGAAGAAGGTGTTTAAGTTTTCGTTATAAGAACGAAGAAATACAGGTTACTTTCTTTGGGTTCTTCAAAGGAGAAGAAGAAGCCTCTACAGGATTAGAAGCTAGGACTATTAAGATAAAGGTAGATGGTGGGATCGAAGCGCCAGTTTGCTTGGAGAGTAGTGTCTCCATAGTAAGAGAAGAAGTAATTCCGGCGATCATGTAAAAAATAGGGAAAAGCTCAATGATTTAATTAATTTTCGCACGTCCTCTAGGGGGATATTGAATAGTTCTATGTTTTATCTTGTGTGTATGAGTGAATTCGTATTCACAAGTCCACTTTTGTCAGCGTGGGAAAGGCAGTACAGTGTGACAGAATACAGAGCACTTGCAATTACACGAAGCGTTGATCAGTTCCGCAGTTTTCTGTTCGTATGACACACCACCATACGGACAGTTCATGAGGCACTATCCTTCTTACTTCATTGTAACTTGACGCGACTCGCTAAGTGGGTACTTGCCCTACACGAATTTAGTTTTAAAATCCGATACATCCCTGAAAGAAATGTTTACTTGATGCTTAGTCATGTCGTCCACAACATTTAAAACATGTTTGCACTCTAAGCCCGCATGTCAGTAAGATCAGTATTAACATTATGGGAGGCATAGACCGTAAGATATTTTTAAATTTGTGTGTCTGGTTAAAGAAAGGCTGGAGGTAGATGAGATATTGAAACTGATCAAAAAATGTAACAGGGGTTATATACCTTACCTGTAATGACATCCTGATTCACAGAACGGACTTAAACGAAGAAATATGGCGAATCGGCGTACAAAAATGTTATATTGATTACCTGATTGAATATTTCCATACAGGTTTCACGTATTTTCTTCCAACATACATAGAACAACTTCAGAAACAGGTAATCTCTGGTAGTAGATCTCGGATATATCGGTATACCTAGGTGTCTACAACACACAATGAAAGGTTAATATGCAACATCATTACTTTCGACCACTACGGACTACTCCCAAGGTCTCAAGCAAATTTCTAAAATGTGTTAGCAGACGTGGAGTTATTCTTATAAGTTGTTCACTTCTATTTATTGATAAAAGCTAGCAGCAAATTCATAGTTAAAAAATTAAAGTAAGATTATTTTCTGCATACAATTCTGTCCCAACGCATACTGTCAAATAACGCACCACTGTTTTATCCTGAATTACTGAAATTTATAGGGAACTGACAGGCAGGTTGGAGTGGTAAGTTGCCAGACCATGAATAGGAGCAGTTTTTATCGTGGTTATTGGGCCAAATGATTATATTAATGGAAATTAGCTTGGCCATCTCAAAAATAACAAAATTATTCAACGTACGATTTGTTAAGACAACGATTTCCTTGAAAACAGAACACAGTATTTACAAGATAAACAGAACAACACTTACTCAATTCATTTTTTATCCAATACTTTTGAAATTAATAAGGAATGAAGGCCTTCGAATGACTAGACGTGTAAATTAAGCAATCTCATCAGTCTAAAGACTTGTTTCATGCAGCCTGTCACGAATTTCTCTCCTGCGCAACCTCTTCATCTCAGAGTGGCACCTGCAGTTGCATCCTCAAGTATTTCTCGGATGCGTCCAATCTCTGCCGTCCTCTACTGCTTTTATCCTCTACAGCTTCCTCCAGTACATTGGAAATCAGTCCCTGGTGTCTTAACACGTTCCCTATCAGCCTCTCCCTTATTTTCGTCAGTGTTTTGAATACGTTCTTTTCTTGGTCGAGCCTATGGAGAACCTTATCATCCGTTATTTTATCAGTCTACCTGCTTTTCTACATTCAGGTGACCAGTTTTGTTGTGAAGTGTTTCTTTATTATCATTTCTGATTCTTCTTATTACTTTCTCCTCTCTTCGTTTTGTTCTCAGTTTATACTCTGAACTCATTAGCATGTTCATTCCATTCAACAAATCATATAAATTTTTTTCACCCTCACGATGGATAGCAATGTAATCAGTCTTTCTTATCATTGACGTCTTTTAACACAGAATTTTTAGTCCTCTGTTGGACCATTCCTTTATTTCCGTCATTGTTTCTTCGATGTGTGGACTGAACACTAGGAGCGAGAGCCCAGCTAACACCCCGAGTAATCCGAGCATTTATTGGACATCCAGTCTTATTACTCCCTTGTTCTATTAGAGCATTTGACAACTCCTCATCATCTCAGAAACTTTTTATCTACTCTTTCCGCTGCTTATCTGCTTTCTCTACTGAGTTTAACTATACCATTCCAATGCACTCTTAAGGTGGCCACCGTAGCTTTTAATTTCACGTAACTTTGTTTTGACTTTCCCGTATACTGAGAAATTTCTTGCGATGTTCATTTCTTTTGCGTTTCCTTCACACTTTTGCTACAGCCATTTAGCCTTGATTTCCCTGTGCTTCGTTATTATTTCATTCCTAGGTGTTTTGTACTGCTGTATTCCTATATTTCCCTGAATATTTTAGCATTCCTTTTTTCATCGATCGATTTACGTATTTCTTCTGTTACCCATAGTTTCTTCTCAGTTATCTTGTCTTTCTAACACGTGTGATTGCAAATTTTAGAGATGTTCACTCCTATTCAACTGCACGGCCAGCTGTGATGTGATACTCCTTAACGCAATGTCCATACCTTTAGCGGACTTCAAATGAGAATCATTATTCCTCAGTGGTTTAATATACCACATCCTTCCAAACTGATTCTTCCATACAATTTCCTTAAAATTCATTGCACTCTTCAACATTACAAAATTACTAAACTGTAAGCTGTGTCTATTTCTGCTCCCGGTTATGCCTTACAGTGCAATACCCGATTTCGGAATCTGTCGGACAGTGGTACAATCCAACTGGAATTCTCATGTTCCTGCAGCCTTCTCGAAGTATACCTCTCCCCTTGTGATTCTCAGCACAATTAATGAAATATATTTCCGTTAATATTGAGTAAAACTGCAGGACTACCGTAATGGTGAGTTTCACATGCTTTGACACAGGCATTATCTAGGCAATATGATAATACGTTACTTCTTAACAAGCAAACCGTAGTCCCGAAATAGTAATAAAAATCTTTAATCAGGATAACAAACAATGCTGAACTATTACAGGGATAGAAACACAATCAAAAAGAACATTTAAATCGTTAAGACGCCAATTTAAGCTACCAGTAACATTTGTATTCAGAAACGCAAGCCTTAATATCCCCTGTATCCTCTGAAAATATTTAAGAGTTTACAACAGAATGTGAATAGAACGTAGGTATGCTTAAGTCCTATCGAAATACTTTTTGATTTGACAGTCCCAGTATTATTACAGTAACTTAACGTGGGAAAAATAACGGTTATTAAAGGCCGACAGTTGAGGTACTAAGTTAAAAACGTTGAACACAGTACTCAATATTTAACACCCGAAACAGAGGTCTATAAGCCGTAAACCGTAAATATCGATTAAATATCACTCAAACATCTGAATAAAACCCGTGACTATACAGGTAGCATATTAGCCATGGCAAGCAAAGAAGGTAAACTTTCGGTGTCAATTTTTGGGTGAGCTTCGAAGTGACTACAGCTACAGGTTTAACATAAAGTTCTCACCGAATAATTTTCCTCTGTGATCAGACTGGAGTGTCAGACGTTCTGGGCCCGATTCAATTTCTACGCTAACTTCCTTGTCAGGGTGCTTCACCAGGTGAATAGCCAGGCCTTGACTGCAGGAAAGTAGATAAGCTCCAAGATGAAATTTCTCGCTCGGCCACAACGTAGATTATTAGGGCAACGTCGCGCGCCTAGCCCACCACTGATGAAAGTTTCACGAGTTACTCAAGCACACGACTGACTCAGCGATCTCTGCCGATCCACTGAAGTCGCTTTTGCGCTTGCTGCTCCCTGGCGACGTGGAAATACATTCTGGTTATTTAAGAAAAGGTATACCGATATATGTTATCGATTTCACGCATTCACATGGGTCGGATGTCATTCTTTGAAGACGAGAAGATTGGCGAAATTTCCAGTTCTACGTGCCGTCCAGGGTCTAATCTGGCTGAGCATGTAGTGCGAGAGCTAGGGAGACTGGTCTGAGCACACTGCACGCAGAACTGGATTAATTATCTGTCCGATTTTGAAGTGGCGATGAACAATTTACCTTATGACAGTACTGGTCTGCTGCCCTATACAGCCGTTCACGGCAGAAAGCCAGACAACGTTTTTGAGGAGATTATTGATTTCCCGTCACGAACTACGTTGATTTCAAAAGAAAAACAGGGAATAACATTACAGCAAGTGGGCAAGATGACACTGGATACAAACTTAAAACGTAACTGTACAGTGTCATCCAATCTGCATAAACTCGGAGATTATGCGCTGATATAGCCGCGATTCGAGTCACAACTGGCAAATGACGAAATCAGAAAACTTGTTCACTATCATTAGGGTGTAGCCGTGGCCTAGGGGTGCCGGCACGGTAGATCGGCGTGTTCGGTCAGAGGGTTAGCAGCCCTCTGTAATAAAAAAAAACTGAGCTAATCGATCAACAACGAACTTAAACGGATGTCCTACGACGTCCGCCCCGAGCAGATGCAACGAACAATAGCGAACAAAATCAGATTTTCTGGTGGCAGCGTGCGGACGGCCCCGCGCGCCGGCCCCGTGCTCCGCTGCAGGTTTGTTTACTTCCGCGTCGTAGCTTTAAGGCTTGTGTCCGTCTACCGTGAACAACATGTCGAGCGCTTACCGCCGTGCGACCCTTAAAGTTTCCTTCCCAGCTGAATATGCGCGACCTCGTGCACATGAAGTTGAAACGTTCCTACGTGAAGAAGTTCGTTTGGATCCTAGCAACGTTATCGGAATCCATTTTTCGATCACGAGTAGTGTCGTTCATATTAAAATGACAAACACCGAGGTGTGTGAAGATGTTATTCGCTGCCATACCAATGGACTTAAGTTCAAATACTCTGATGATCACGTCGGAGCAGTAACACTTGAACTCGCAGAGTACGGTCAACGCACGATTAGGGTGTTTGAACTACCATTTGAATCGCTGAAGGACGTAGTTGTCTCTGCGTTACAACCATACGGTAACGTCATCGGTTACGTAGAGGAAAAATGGCAAACCTTCACGACCTACCACGTCCTTAATGGTGTGCGTCAGGTAAAAATTGAACTGAAAAAACATATACCATCATACCTGACAATTGGCGGTGTGCGAGCCATTGTCATGTACGACGGCCAACCCCTAACATGTGCGGGTTGTGGACGAGAAGGCCACCTCAGATCCGACTGCATGCGACGCCGCCTGATCCAGACGCCGGTCGGCGAGGAAGCGTCCCCAGCGGTGGTCACTCAAATCCCTGTCACATATGCCAAGGTTGCCCAGGAAGGTAGCACCTCTACACAGGGTCTTCCTGCTCCGTTGACGTGGTCTGATCAGGCAGATGCAACCGCTACTGAGATTCCTTCTGAGGTGCCACAGACGCCAGATCCTGACCTGACACATCATCGCAGCACTGTGACTGAAAATGCTGCTGAGATGGACGTTGATCCGGGAGTGGTACCTACTTCTGCTTTCCTTCAGACTGGTCCGGAGTCAGACGAAAGCCACCCGCAATCAGACTCGGAACGACCTGTTCGAAAACAAGGGTCGACACGAAAGAGAAAGAAACGTAGCCGTACACCCCCGGATGAATCCATTCTACTGATGGATGCCAGAGATGCAGAACCGAAGATGGACGACAAATCGCTCTATGATGTCCAAAATTCTGATGCGAACGACCTGCCACAGGCGACCACTGGCAACGATCACAAGTCGACGTTGAAGAAAGTGTATATGCTGAGCCTAAAACTACGTCTCCTCTCCACATGGATGATGTAAACAGTCGGTACCCTACTGCAGTATCAGTCTCCTGGGCAGACGACGTGGAGATCGAAGGGACTGGGGTGGACAGTGCTGATGATGGGGCGCCCCCATCGGCTGCGCCCGCGCCCGCAAACTCTCCACAATAGCAACCTCTTCAGCGGACCGGCAAGATCGACGACCTCTCGCTCCTGAAGAAGCAGCCCCACCTGTGCCTGTGGGACTCCAACACCAGCATTATCGTGTCGCAACGATTAACCTCGCGACCATTCGTGCGCCCCACATACTAGCGCTGCTCCGCGATGTGATTTATGATGCGGACATTGATATTGCGCTTTTTCAGGAAGTGTATGTCGCCGATTTTTCACCGCCACATGGCTTCACGGCGCATCTTTCTCCCGCTTCGGACATCGGTAGTGGTGTTACCATCATCTTACGAGAAGGTCTTCCTGCCGAAGATGTCCTATACGTCCCCAACGGCAGAGGTATGGCCCTTACTCTCTTTGGTGTACGCATCGTCAACATTTATGCGCCGTCGGGCTCCAGCTACCGTCGTGAACGCAATGCCTTCTTCGCAGATGAAGTTACACCCCTTTTTATAGGACCACACGATGACTGGGTCATGGGTGGAGACTGCAACTGCACCCAGCGACCTCAGGATCAATTGCCGCGTCACTCACCATGCGCAGCTCTGGAAACAGTCGTGACGCGGCTACAATTTGTCGACACGGTGAGACATGTTCACGGTGATCGTTTGGGCTTTACGTACTACACTGCGCACTCCTCTAGCCGACTGGATCGAATCTACATCTCGCGATCCCTAATTCAGTACACACGACATGCTGAAATCTGGCCTGTTGCTTTCTCAGATCATGAGGCTTACTTTTGTGACGTTGTTCTCACAAGACAGGCAGTATGGCACGGACGTGGTTTATGGAAACTGAACACGGCACTTTTTAATTCACCTGACTGTCGACTTCTAATGGAAGACACTTGGATCACATGTAATAGACGCCGTGCCACGTATCCGTCTACCATATCCTGGTGGATCCAGTGTGCAAAACCTGCTCTTCGAAAAACTTTGATCCTATATGGCAAAGATGTTGTCGCCTGGAGGAAGAGCACTATGGACTTTTACTACAGGATCCTACGAGAATGCTCCACGATGCCAGCCTCCCCTGAGCGCCATACAAGGATGAACCATGCTAAGCCCAAATCTCCAATCTCATGCGAAGGCATTTGGAAGGAGCGATAGTACGATCTCGTACTGCTGATCGCATGCCTCATGAACATCCATCTATGTACCATATCATCCAAGAACGCCAACATCGTCGCCGAAAATTTATTCCCGTCCTAACAGACCAAGAAGGGCGTCGCTACGTAACCCAATCTGCAATAGGGAATGTGTTTCACGCCCACTACCAGCAGCTCTACGCCGCAATTCCACATTCCCCAGAGTTGATCGAGGAAGTCTCACAGCTCAACTTCGGTGGTCTCCCAGGAGATGCGGCGATTGACTTGGTGTCAGAGGTGCGATCCGAGCGGGAACCATCAATCGCTCCCCAGGACCCGACGGTCTTCCCCTCGAATTTTATCGCACCTTCCGTGATTTCTTAGAGTCCACCTTCACCTCCATATGTCGGGAACTGATGTCTCCGGAAGTACCTGTGCCGGACTCTTTCATGGAAGGAATTATTATTCCTGTACATAAACCGCATGGTGGCAATAATATCAGTGATTATCGGCCCCTCACCCTCCTTAACAGTGATATGAAAATCTTCACTCGCCTTTTGGCGGCACGACTTAAAACCGTTGCCCTATATGTTGTGTCGCCAGACCAAGCATCTTTGGGAGGGGATAATAATATCCGCATGGCTTTATGCCGCTACAGGGATATGATCGCCGTTACTCAGGCACAACGCCTCTCTGGGGCACTTCTGTTGAACGGCGTATGCTGACGATGTAGTCATCTGTTTACGTAATGCCGACGAGGTTCGAGCTGTTTTGACGGGGGGAGCGACTTCTGGTGAGGCGTCGGGTAGCTCTTTAAACGTATGTAAGTCACAAGTTATGTTCATTGGCACGGGACTCCCTGTGGAGTGTGTTACACCTCTCACCACCGTTGATACCATTCGCTGTTTGGGAATAGACTTTTCATCTGATCTCCGGCGTTCATCCGCCATCAACTGCAGACGCCTCCTTTTAATGATCAGAGCAGGTCTTATGGACCATCGCCTTCGATCCCTAGATATTCTCCAACGAGCTCGATATGTCAGTATATATATCGCATCCCGAGTTCCCCATGTAGCACAAGTTCTACCTTTCCCGCTTACTGTGGCACGTCGCATGTTGGCAGCGATGGCATCTTTCGTCAGCTCTGGGCTGTTGTTCAAAGTTAACTATGCAACCCTTACTCTTCCCCGTGAACGAGGTGGGATAGGTCTGTTTCACGTGCCGGATAGAGCTCGCGCCCTATTTGTCAGCTCCCAGATGACGGTATGGACACGATGCCCAACGAGCCTCACTGGTCTCCTCCTGACGGCATATACGCCGGTCTCACTGTCAGTCCCAGTGATGATCTCGGACGTTCCGGTCCAGTTCCATTATATACGATACTTCTTTCTTGAACTCAGTTATCTACGCCTCACCTTACCAAGACAGCTTTTACTCAAGACAAAGGCAGTATACAATGTCCTCCAATTAGGTCGTCCACCTAACCCGATTGAACAAAAGTTCCCCCAGGTAGACTGGCGTCATGTATGGCGCGCGGTTTTCGCCCGTTACCTTGACACGAATGTTCAATCTATCTGGTACCTAACTGTCAGTGGTAAGCAAATCAATCAATCTCGCCTTCATCGTATCCACCTCGCCCAATCACCTCTCTGTTCCACGTGTGGAGTCCCAGACAATGATGAACATCGGTTTGTTTGTGGACCGGCGGCGGAGGTTTGGCACTTGATTCGTCTTATTGTCGCTTTTCCAACGCGGGACGTTCCGGATCGGATTACTCCCCTTTCATTATTATTTCCGGATCGTGAATATTTTCCTCGGACAAAGACCAATGCTGTGAATTGGATTCGCGGACATGCCATTCACTACCTATTTGGACAAACTGTAGACTCTGTACTCGATTTTTGGACATACGTCAATGACCGTCATTATGTCGTTGTCCGTCACCCAAAATACAGACAATTTTTCTCGAACTTCCTTGGGAGTGCTTTCCAGGACCCGCCTCGCAGCTGGAATGTGTTAAGCCAAGAGAGAAGAACGTTTCCTGTTTGAACCAATGAACATTTCTGAACAATTGAACAAAACACATCAATTTCGAGAAGACGTGACTCAACATATTACCAGCGGGGCGCAGAAGGCCTCTGATCAATGACACAACAAAACTAAACAAAAAAAATAATAACATAACAACAATAAAAATAAAAATAAAATTCAGAAAAAAAGAAGATTTTGTTTTGTTTGTAAGGATAGCCCTAACCTTGATTTCCTATATTTACCCTGGTAGATAGGCAGCTCTCTCGGGTAGGTTTAGTCAGGAGCCAACGCATGAAGTGGAACAGATTTTTTTTTTTATGATGAAAAATGGCGGTGGCACTTGGTTCTTTTTTTAGTTCCATTTTATAAAAGTGTTAACTAATGTAAAAAAAGAAAAAAGTGGTTTAGGGCTCTGCAGTAATAAAAAAAGGAAAAAAGACAAAAAATAACAAAAAATGGGGTAGGGTCTTTGATTCATTATCAAAACGTATTCGGTCCCGGGTTCGATCCCCGCCGCTGCCTAAATTTTTATAAACTATCAGGATTGGCGGTCGAAGACTTCCGGCATAAGAAGTCAGCCTCGTTCAGCCAACGGCCTTGTCAAAGAGGGCGGAGGAGCGGATAGAGGTTCAGGGCGCTCTCTTGTCCTAGGGGTAGGAAATTGCCCCTAAAGGCTGAAGAATCAGCAATGATCAACGGCATGAGGATGCAGAAGGCAATGGAAACCACTGCATTAAAGACACGTAACGTGTATCCACAGGACATGTTGCCTGTAGTTGAAGAAGTGTCATGATGATCTCTCCATTGCAAAAGATTCCGGAGTAGTCCCCCATTCGGATCTCCGGGAGGGGAATGCCAAGGGGGAGGTTACCCTGAGAAAAAGATTGAATAATCAACGAAAGGATAATGTTCTACGAGCCGGGGCGTGGAATGTCAGAAGCTTGAACGTGGTAGGGAAACTAGAAAATCTGAAAAGGGAAATGCAAAGGCTCAAGCTAGATATAGTAGGGGTCAGTGAAGTGAAGTGGAAGAAAGACAAGGATTTCTGGTCAGATCAGTATCGGGTAATATCAACAGCAGCAGAAAATGGTATAACAGGTGTAGGATTCGTTATGAATAGGAAGGTAGGGCAGAGGGTGTGTTACTGTGAACAGTTCAGTGACCGGGTTATTCTAATCAGAATCGACAGCAGACCAACACCGATAGTACAGGTATACATGCCGACGTCGCAAGCACAAGATGAGCATTTAGAGAAAGTGTGTGAGGATATTGAAAGGGTAATGCAGTATGTAAAGGGGGACGAAAGTCTAATAGTCATGGGCGACTGGAATGTAGTTGTAGGAGAAGGAGTAGATGAAAAGGTTATAGGAGAACATGGGCTTGGGAGAAGGATTTCAATCAGATTACATCATGGTCAGACAGAGATTCCGAAATCAGATATTGGATAGTAAGGCGTACCCAGGAGCAGATAGAGACTCAGATGACAATATAGTAGTGATGAAGAGTAGGCTGAAGTTCAAGACATTAGTCAGTAAGAATCAACATGCAAAGAAGTGGGATACGGCAGTTCTAAGGAATGACCAGATACGTTTGAAGTTCTCTAACGCTATAGATACAGCAATAAGGAATAGCGCAGTAGGAAGCACAGTTGAAGATGAATGGACATATCTAAAAAGGGCTCTCACAGATGATGGAAAGGAAAACATAGGTACAAAGAAGGTAGCTGCAAAGAAACCATGGGAACAGACGAAATACACTCCTGGAAATTGAAATAAGAACACCGTGAATTCATTGTCCCAGGAAGGGGAAACTTTATTGACACATTCCTGGTGTCAGATACATCACATGATCACACTGACAGAACCACAGGCACATAGACACAGGCAACAGATCATGCACAATGTCGGCACTAGTACAGTGTATATCATCCCTTTCGCAGCAATGCAGGCTGCTATTCTCCCATGGAGACGATCGTAGAGATGCTGGATGTAGTCCTGTGGAACGGCTTGCCATGCCATTTCCACCTGGCGCCTCAGTTGGACCAGCGTTCGTGCTGGACGTACAGACCGCGTGAGACGACGCTTCATCCAGTCCCAAACATGCTCAATGGGGTACAGATACAGAGATCTTGCTGGCCAGGGTAGTTGACTTACACCTTCTAGAGCACGTTGGGTGGCACGGGATACATGCGGACGTGCATTGTCCTGTTGGAACAGCAAGTTCCCTTGCCGGTCTAGGAATGGTAGAACGATGGGTTCGATGACGGTTTGGGTGTACCGTGCACCATTCAGTGTCCTCTCGACGATCACCAGAGGTGTACGGCCAGTGTAGGAGATCGTTCCCCACACCATGATGCCGGGTGTTGGCCCTGTGTGCCTCGGTCGTATGCAGTCCTGATTGTGGCGCTCTCCTGCACGGCGTCAAACACGCATACGACCATCATTGGCACCTAAGAGGAAGCGACTCTCATCGCTGAAGACGACACGTCTCCATTGGTCCCTCCATTCACGCCTGTCGCGACACCACTGGAGACGGGCTGCACGATGTTGGGGCGTGAGCGGAAGACGGCCTAACGGTGTGCGGGACCGTAGCCCAGCTTCATGGAGACGGTTGCAAATGGTCCTCGCCGATACCCCAGGAGCAACAGTGTCCCTAATTTGCTGGGAAGTGGCGGTGCGGTCCCCTACGGCACTGCGTAGGATCCTACGGTCTTGGCGTGCATCCGTGCGTCGCTGCGGTCCGGTCCCAGGTCGACGGGCAAGTGCACCTTCCGCCGACCACTGGCGACAACATCGATGTACTGTGGAGACCTCACGCCCCACGTGTTGAGCAATTCGGTGGTACGTCCACCCGGCCTCTCGCATGCCCACTATATGCCCTGGCTCAAAGTCCGTCAACTGCACATACGGTTCACGTCCACGCTGTCGCGGCATGCTACCAGTGTTAAAGACTGCGATGGAGCTCCGTATGCCACGGCAAACTGCTGACACTGACGGCGGCGGTGCACAAATGCTGCTCAGCTAGCGCCATTCGACGGCCAACACCGCGGTTCCTGGTGTGTCCGCTGTGCCGTGCGTGTGATCATTGCTTGTACAGCCCTCTCGCAGTGTCCGGAGCAAGTATGGTGGGTCTGACACACCGGTGTCAATGTGTTCTTTTTTCCATTTCCAGGAATGTACTTCAGTTGAATGATGAAAGGAGGAAGTACAAACATCTTCCGGGAAACTCAGGAAAACAGAAATGTAAGTGACTGAGGAATTAAATAAATAGGAAGTGAAGGGAAGCTAAGACGAGATGGCTGTAGGAAAAATGTGAAGACATTGAAAAGGATATGACTGAAGGACAGACTCAGCATACAGGAAAGTCAAAACAACCTTTGGTGACATTAAAAGCAACGGTGGTAACATTAAGAGTGCAACGGGAATTCCACTGTTAAATGCATAGGAGAGAGCAGATAGGTGGAAAGAATACATTGAAAGCCTCTATGAGGATGAAGATTTGTCTGAGTGTGATAGAAGAAGAAACAGGAGTCGATTTAGAAGAGATAGGGGATCCAGTATTAGAATCGGAATTTAAAAGTGCTTTGGAGGACTTACGGTCAAATAAGGCAGAAGGGATAGATAACATTCCATCAGAATGTCTAAAATCATTAGGGGAAGTGGCAACAAAACGACTATTCACGTTGGTGTGTAGAATATATGAGTCTGGCGACATACCATTTGACTTTCGGAAAAGCATCTTCCACACAATTCCGAAGACAGCAAGAGCTGACAAGTGCGAGAATTATCGCACATTCAGTTTAACAGCTCATGCATCGAAGCTGCTTACAAGAATAATATACAGAAGAATGGAAAAGAAAATTGAGAATGCACTAGGTGACGATCAGTTTGGCTTTAGGAAAAGAGGCAATTCTGACGTTACGGCTAATAATGGAAGTAAGGCTAAAGAAAAATCAAGACCCGTTCATGGGATTTGTCGACCTGGAAAAAGCGTTCGACAATATAAAATGGTGCAAGCTGTTTGAGATTCTGAAAAAAGTACGGGTAAGCTATAGGGAGAGACGGGTCATATACAATATGTACAACAACCAAGAGGGAATAATACGAGTGGACGATCAAGAACGAAGTGCTCGTATTAAGAAGGGTGTAAGACAAGGCTTTACTTCTTTCCAATTGCCATACAACTTTATAAATCCATATACTGTCTCAAATATTTAATTGTCCCTAAGGATTACTGAACGATTTATGTGACAAAACTAGTTGTCCCATAACATTTGAAATGTCACTTATTGTAATTAAGTTTAGTTTACAAACGTTAAGGACTGTCTGATCTCTTCTGTACTATCGTGGTATTACTTTACATCTGGACGGACTGTCATAAAGACCGGTGTTCTCTAGTAGTCTCTAGCGGTACCCATTGTGTATCTTACAATGACTCTATTGTGAAGGGTTGCGACTATATGCAACACAGATATGCTATGTTGGTTGCATACATTCTGGTGCAGCCTACACGTTGGAATTTGCTGTCGAGTGTACATCCTACTCTTCAATCTGTACATCGAGGAAGCAATGATGGAAATAAAAGAAAGGTTCAGGAGTGGAATTAAAATACAAGGTGAAAGGATATCAATAATACGATTCGCTGATGATATTGCTATCCTGAGTGAAAGTGAAGAAGAATTAAATGATCTGCTGAACGGAATGAACAGTCTAATGAGTACATAGTATGGTTTGAGAGTAAATCGGAGAAAGACGAAAGTAATGAGAAGTAGTAGAAATGAGAACAGTGAGAAACTTAACATCAGGATTGATGGTCACGAAGTCAATGAAGTTAAGGAATTCTGCAACCTAGTCAGTAAAATAACTAATGACGGACGGAGCAAGGAAGACATCAAAAGCAGACTCGCTATGGCAAAAAAGGCATTTCTGGCCAAGAGAAGTCTACTAATATCAAATACCGGCCTTAATTTGAGGAAGAAATTTCTGAGGATTTACGTCTGGAGTACACCATTGTATGGTAGTGAAACATGGACTGTGGGAAAACCGGAACAGAAGAGAATCGAAGCATTTGAGATGTGGTGGTATAAACGAATGATGAAAATTAGGTGGACTGATAAGGTAAGGAATGAGGAGATTCTACGCAGAATCGGAGAGGAAAGGAATATGGGCCGCATCAAACCAGTCAGTAGACTGATGACAAAAAAAAATCATTTGGAACTATTTATAATTCAAAAGATAGTGCATCCGAATTCTCTCAAGTTGGAAAGAAAAGACTTAACCGTGAAAAATATTTTGCATTTCATTAAATGGAAAATATGACAATGAACCACCGATGTAAGGACGAGAAGGAAATTGATAGCAGCAGCGTGACGAAATTGGTGCAAGTCAGGTTCATTAAAAAGCAGATAAGGCCCTATTCGAGAGTGATTTGAGTGCTTCATACGAATCAATGCGAAGTACAGTGTGTTTACACAGATCAGACAGGACATAATGATAACCTACATTATAGCTGGTATGAGCATCTTTGGCACGGATAAAAGCGGCGACGAGTCGTGGCATGAAGCAATGAGGTCTTGGTTGGTCGCTGGAGGGAGTTGGCACCACATCTGCATACACATGTCGCCAAATTCGTGTGAATTTCGGAGATGGTGGGGTGATGATCCCTGATGCCACGTTCAATCACATCACAGATGTGTTCGATTGGGTTCAGATCTGGCGAGTTCAGTGGACAGCACGTCAATTGGGTCTCGCCACTGCGATCGTCGAAATCCACCATTGCACTCTTGGCTTTTGGAAATGGCGCATTCTATTGTTGAAAACTGTCATTGACGTCAAGGAACCTGATCGTTCTGAAGGGCTGTACTTGATCCGCTACCAGTGCACGATTGTCCTTGGCCGTCATGGTGCCTAGCACGAGTTCCACTGAAAACATGGATGCTCATGTGACTGTTCCCCCAAAGCGTAATGGAGCCGTCGCTAGCTTTTCTCCGTCCTGCAGTACAGGTTTCAAGGAGCTGTTCCGTTGGAGGACGACGCATTTGTGCCCTCCCATGGGCATGATGAAGAAGGCGTTGGGATTTATCAGGCTGCAACGCTCTGCCACAGCGTCAACGTCCAGTGCCGATGGTCTCGTGCTCATTTCAGTCGTAGTTGCAGATATCGTTGTGTTAACAATGACACTTGCATGGGTCGTCGGCTGCGGGAACACGTATTTAGGTGTGTTCGGTGGACCAAATTGTACTCTACCCACCATTAAAGTGTGATGTTAATTCCACCACAGTTCGGCGCCTGTAATGTTTCATCTATCTGTGCACCTACAGCGTCCAACATATGCAATGAGAGGTGGCTACTCAACCCCACGACGTCTGGACGTGGTTTCACCTTGGTGTGGCCACGTGTTTACAATATTCACCACAGTGCTTCTCGAACCTCCGGAAAGTCGTGCAGTTTGCGAATTGCTCTTGCCGCGCTTCCAGGCCATCACTATCTGCTCTCGATCAGACTCATGTACATCGCACGCCTTCCCCACTCTACAGAAGGACAGCAAGCTCACTGATAGTACTTGCTCGTCGGGTGAGTAGCAGTCACTCCTAGCCACTCGACGCTGTTATCGCCTGGTCGGGTTTATATCGATAGGACGTTGGTGGTCATAATGTTCTGGTTGATCAGTGCACATCTGGATATTCCAGACTCTGTGACTCTTTGTGTGTTTCTACAAACGTGTTTACGTATGGTAACGGTGTGCCACAAATCTACGCCTCCCCTTCTATGCTTTTTTCTCGTTTTTCATGTCTGAAAATGCTGTCAACATTTACGAATTTAACTTAGTAACATTATGTATCTTGTGTATACCCTTTATTAGCGACATGATTTCTATTGTTATGTGGTTGTGTGATAAGGTGATATTTGTCTCCCATGCTAACACATTTCTGAGGCTGCATCCTCCTAATAAATTCTTTTGAACACGATGAATCTTGAGTAACGGAAGACAAGCAGCAACGAGGTTGGTTAGGACGTGCTGATTTAAACACTACTGACTTATTTTGCAAAAGCCTTTAAACAGTTATTGGGAAGTAGTTGATTCGTTTCATATACAAATTTAATCATTTTGCTGTGTAAACCGTACCTTTTTTTTTAAATTAAATGTCTGGAGTTTTTGTGCAGAAGCGTTGAGAGTTTTTGCATCAAAATTCATGTGTTAATTACTAGTGACATTCATATTAATTGCTACAGTTCTACTGCAAAATGGACTCGTTCTACAAATATTTTAGTTTTTTGTCTTGTTTCACTAGCGTTTTCTCAGAGCCAGTGTGTTAGAGATTCTTCATTGATATCATACATACTTATTTTTTTAAATTAATTTTTCATGTGCTAACATCTGTTTCGTGCATATAACTCAAACGCCATTTAATTTACCATTATGTTATATTTTCTGTTTTTCCTTTCCTGCCTATGGTGGACCTTCTTTATGATTAAATTTACCAGCAGCTTTTAATCCCGAAAACTTCCAGGTTTTTATTAGTTTTCGTTTTTAATTTTTATTTATTTATGTTAGCCCAGAGATTTGTGCGAATCATATACATTCCAAAGTCTATATATTTGTCAATCTCTGTGACATTTGTCATAGGTTAACTGACTAACCTTATTACATATTATGTGTTATGGAACCGCAACAGCCTCTGGTTTAGCAGTATGCAGCGTGTTAAACTTTTCTCGCTGGAATTGGCTGCAATCTCTCGTTGGTCGGCCGCTCTCGGCAACGTGTTTTAGGATAATTATTTACACCTGTCTGACAGTCGTAAAGTTTCAGCTATTAATGTTTTATTATGATATACCAGACTGTTGCTGAAACTGGGTTCAGTTACCAGCCAAAGGAAATATAAAATTAGCTCCTTAGAGTCGAGAGATGTATGGTATCATCGTTTAAGGTAAACCCACCACACTAAAAGACATAGCCTTATAGTGTTCGATCGTTTTCTCCTGGTTCTCGTATTAACTACAACTTACCTGCCTTTCCTAACATGTTATATTTATGTTTTAGAGGCCTTAAATATCTTTGATCAATTTATGTTGTAAAATGATTTTTTTCCTGACTGGTTGGATGCGGCCCCACGAATTCCTCTCCCCTGCCAACCTCATCGCCTCAGGGTAGCATTTGCAACCAACGTCTTCAATCATTTACCCTTCACTTCCATGGATGATATTCCTTGATGTCTTAACAGATGCCTTAGAACTACGTCTCTTCTTGTTGTCAGTGTTTTGCATATTCCTTCCCTCTCTGATTCTGCACACAACCTCCAGATTCCTTACCTTACCAGTCCCCCAATTTTCAACACTCGTCTGTAGCACACATCTCAAACGCTTTGATTCTCTTCTGTTCTCGTTTTCCCACAGTCCGTGTTTCACTGCCATATAGTGCTGTGCTCCAGATGTACACTCGACAGCAAATTCCAACGTGTAGGCTGCACCAGAATGTATGCAACCAACATAGCATATCTGTGTTGCATATAGTCGCAACCCTTCACAATAGAGTCATTGTAAGATACACAATGGGTACCGCTAGAGACTACTAGAGAACACCGGTCTTTATGACAGTCCGTCCAGATGTAAAGTAATACCACGATAGTACAGAAGAGATCAGACAGTCCTTAACGTTTGTAAACTAAACTTAATTACAATAAGTGACATTTCAAATGTTATGGGACAACTAGTTTTGTCACATAAATCGTTCAGTAATCCTTAGGCACAATTAAATATTTGAGACAGTATATGGATTTATAAAGTTCTTTGCTGTCTAAAAGGTTTACCCTACACATACTGAACGTCGTTCAACGTTCAACAGGGAGTGGTTTCGCATCAACTTTATATAATACTAAGCAGTTAAAAGAAAACGTGATTAACGGCGGCAGCCACTGTACGGAAATCCCAACATAACAGCGAATCACAAGTAATATCGTTGTTCACATTACTCATCAACAGTTACCTGTACACGAAGTTGTACTTCAACGTCTTCGTTCTGGATCCGAATGCAAACCCAGAACGTAAAGCCATTGTTAACCAAGCAAAGCTTTGTGCCTTATCGAGACTCGATCACTAGGCAGAAAGAGACGTCAAATATTGACGTTTGCACCAGTATCAGTTATTAATCCTCAACTTGAACGTAAATGACGATAATGTTTGTACGAAAGTAGGAACCCTAACATGACAATTGCCTTCTTGGTAATTAACCCAGAAAGACGTTGTATAGTTTTGCATTGTCACGGAATAAAGGATGCACATGTTTAAAATTGAAATGTTATCATGTAATGCTGGGGACAAGGATGTGAACCCAGCACCTAATCGGATTGTTGAATAAGTACGTAAAATCAGAATGTAGATATCACAGTTTGTCACCAGTTGTGGGGTTGGGACCTTAAATGAAGACTGAAGTTGTATTGCCTGACCGGGATTCGAACCTGGCGCCTACCGCCGTCGTTGTCTAACGAGGAACAGACGAGAAATGTCCAATGTTGGTTCTCCATCAGCGAGAAGTGCACACGTTTAACTAGAAATAAGGTGACGAAAATGTCTATGCTGAGTGAGAGTCGAACGCCGCACACATGGTTATGAAGACAGGTTAATCATCAACTTCATATTCAGTAGTAGCTAGGAATAGCACGTTTAGTTGCAAACCTTAAGGCCTTACTCATCCCTAGTAACGTGTGGCCTAATATCTGAAATATCACGATGTTAATTTACAAGTGGACTGACTGCCGTAAAGAGCAATGTTCTCTAGTAGTCGTGTATCACTGAGATACAGCAGAAAGTAAATTCCGTCTTGCAGCACGTATTGTTTCAGAGACACTGAGTAATGCTATAAGTGCACAAAAAGTGTATTATATACTAAGTATGTACTATTATTTGGAGAAGCTGGCGCCAAACATGTTTACTTTTACATTCCGCTTAGTTGTCGTGCTTGAATACAGTTTTTCTTAAGGCTACATCTCATGCACAGCGCTTACAAGAAAGTATGGTTTCCTGCGTGATGCTATTGCTAACTCGGTGAAATATTTTGTGGTAGCTATGTTTAAAATGAATTTTTTTAATTTATTGTTCGTCAAATATTTGAATAAATCGTCAACTGTAGGTGTGCCTGCACATGTTATAGCATAATAGCTGTAGCTGCGTTAGTTTGTACTACAGACTTGGGTAGGTTAGGTGTGCCTGCACATGTTATATCATAATAGCTGTAGCTGCGTTAGTTTGTACTACAGACTTGGGTAGGTTAGGTGTAACTTTTGATCCTACGAGGGGTGATCATGGCCATGCGGCCCGGGTCTGTACTAGCCGCGGCTAGCGAGCTACGGGCCAGCCAGGCTGGCCGAGGCGAGACGCAAGTGAGCGAACTGGCGGTGCCGTTGGTGGGCCAACAGCCCGGGACGACCCAGCACGGCTGCGCCGCATGCCTCTGCCTCTGCCGCTCCGTTTCACGTAAATAGTTTTACCTCCTCTCCTAGAATCGGTATAAGAGCGGCAAGCAGAAATACACACCAGCTGTCTGCCGTAATGGCTCACTGGGAGAGGTGTATTCGAGGTAGAGTCAAAAAATGGTTCAAATGGCTCTGAGCGCTATGGAACATCACATCTGAGGTCATCAGTCCCCTGGAACTTAGTACTTCAACCTAACTAACCTAAGGACATCACACACATCCATACCCGAAGCAGGATTCGACTCTGCGACCGTAGTGGTCCCGCGGTTCCAGACTGAAGCGCCTAGAACCGCTCGGCCACTCCGGCCGGCCGAGGTAGAGTCGTCGGTCTCACTGAGGAAGGAGGATGTTCCATTAGAGAAGCTGACAGACGGTATGGCGTACCACATACCACAGCAACGAGATGCCTTGAAAGAGTCACCACCAACAGGGCTCCTGGCTCAGGCAGGTAGAGAGTGATCTCACAGCAGGAAGACAGGGACCTAGTGACTAGGAGCAGAGAAAATCCCTTTCTGAACGCGAGGCTGAGGGACGCTGGACTGCATGCACTACGATCCGCCGTGAATGAAGAGCTCAGCACAGACAAGGTTTTATACCGGCTAGCATTTGCGGAGCTCCATCTTAGGGCGTCGTGGGACAGCGTCATTTTCACTGATGAGAAGATGTTCTCCACCAGTAACGGCGGTCCACGAAACGTTTACAGGCCGCAAGGGATCGCCATCGACGTGAATATGCAACCACGACAAGAAGAAGTGGCCGGCTATCTGTTACCTGCTGGGGTTGGATTTCTGCGAGAAGGGCGGGAATTATGCCCACATATTGGAAAATGTGATGCTTCCGTCAGTGCGAATGCTGTACGCAGAAGGGGACGTCACATTGCAAGAGGACCATTCTCCATTTCACAAGTCTGCATTTCTTCAGCAGGGGCTCACCACTATGGGCGTCAACGGCGTGGACTGGTCCCCACGGCCGGCTGATATGAACACCATGTAAAACATGTGGGCTGAGGTTGCCAGAACATTAACAAAGAACTGGCCACGAAACCAACCAACTACCACGGATTCTCTTTGGGACAGCGTCCTGGAAACCTGGGAGGACGTTGCTTCTTCAGGCTGTTACGTCCGACGTCTTTTACATTCTATGCCAAGATGCGTGATAAAAGTACAAAATAATGAAGGATTCTGGATAAAGTATTAGAATTCTTAAAATGTTTTGTTATGTCTTCTTTTTCATCATTTTTCCTCATTGGGAGCTAGTGGAAGATCGCGTGGCAACAGAAAAGATACAATATGGGTTAGCTTTCCTTTGAGTTGCCCTTTTAATTCAAGTGGGTTCCTTTTGAATATACAGTTTGTTAAGTATTCTATTTTAATTTCAGTTATACCCTCTCTACGTACTTACAAACTAATTAGCGTAGATGGACTCTGTCACAGTACATTTTGTTATTTCAAATACGTCTCTCTCTTCTCCTCCATCCATGAATACACCCTCCGTCCTCCACACAATACGCCAACGATTTCATATTATGTTTACTCGCTTCGCGGGATTAGCCGTGCTGTCTAGGGCACTGCAGTCATGGACTGTGAGGCTGGTCCCGGCGGAGGTTCGAGACCTCGCTCGGGCATGGGTGTGTATGTTTGTCCTTAGGATAATTTAGGTAAAGTAGTGTGTAAAATTAGGGACTGATGACCTTAGCAGTTAAGTGCCATAAGATTTCACACACATTTGAACGTTTATGTTTACTCGTTGTTAATATCTCTTCTATTCTCTCTCACACTCTCTCTCTCTCTGACACTATTGCAGGAAGTGATCTTCTATTACACTCCCCCAAAACTTCGTAAACAAATCAAGCGGTTTCCTATAACGCGACATTTTCTCATTTAATTGCTGCTGTCTTTACTCTCTGTGATTCCTCTCACCACCTATGAAACCGTATTCTTTGATCTCCCCTTCCCTATAACTCATTCTTCAGTCTCAGAACAGTCCTTCCTTATCTCTCGGTCCTAAGATAAAACGAACTGTGACACACATCTAAGTAAGCAATACTTTGCAATCATTTCACGCTTATATTTTGTACTGCTGCACCTCTATCCATTCCCAGATCCCGCCCTCCTTCCTGTTACGCGTCCCTTGACATCTGCATCTACATCTAAATGAATACTCTGCAATTCATAATTATGTGCTTGGCAGGAGGTTTTGTGGTCTGCTGGATTAATATTGTATTGATGTGTAAAACGTGTAGGTTCACATCTCACGGCAGGCGTAGATTTTTAACACACACAAGTAGCTCTCCTTCACCCCTACTAACGCCAAGTGCAGAACGCCAGTAAGATCCGTAGTTCAATATCCGCAATAAAGATAACATCCTTTCGCAGCCGACTGGGGCAGAGTGGCACTCGTTTTAGCTGTGTCAGATGGAGAAACCCAGTAAGGCAGAGACTCTGTCACCAGCAAGCCGTCGTAAACTAAAAAACTTATTTCATTTAATGGAACAATAGCCATGTACGTTCACAAGGCTCTTACTTTATTTGAAACTGAGCCGTTGAAAATTGTGGTGCTGGACTGGGATTAGAATTCGATTTCACTGTGTTCCCGAAGATTGCAAACTCTTCTAGGCGTCCTCGAAAGGCACCTATCTGGTTCGAATTCTGATCAGCACAAAATATTCATTATTTCATTTGAAGCCCTAGCATGTGCACTCCGAACTACTGGTAAAAATACTTGCATTTTCAACGTCTCTACGAGCGTTTCAGGTGTAACGTGTTCGTTTCAATTGACAGCCACATGAAGAGCTTTTCATCACAACATTACAAGATCAAACTTATACTTACATCTTTTCACGTTCAAACATTCCTCTCCATCCTACTGCTGAAAACGGATCTGGGTTTGATGTTGTGTTCGTTGTGATAATCAACAACAATATGTTGTTGACTCAACTTCTAGCCAGCAGAGTATTTTCCATCACATCACTGAAAGTACAAGCATGCCATTCCTAGCTATTACTGGAAAAGAATTTAATAATTAAGGTTTCTTTATGACCACGTGTGCGGGTTTTTAATTCCATTCAGCACAGAAATTTTCGTCGCCTGATGTCTAGCTAAACATGCGCCCATCTCGCTGCTGATGACCAACAATAGCTACTTATCATCTCTTCCAGGCTACAAAACGACGGTGCTAGATGCCGGGTTCGAATACCAGTCAGGCAAAAACAATTCTATGCTCAATTAAAGTTCCTGCATTTCGCTATTGTTGAAAACATTTGATATTTAACTTCTGAATTTATGTACAGTCGTGCTCAAAAGTATCCGAACGTCCTGAATTGCATTTCACCTGATTCCCATGCGACCTACATAACGGAGCTGTCTAGCAGCTCCTCTAATCGCTCCTTGGTAAAGTCGTTTGACTATTGAAAGTGGTTCCAACAAATCACCGCTAGAAAACACTGCTCTGTAACGCAACAACTAAAGATGTACAGTAATACTACGATACTACAAATATCAGGGAACACGTCATCACAGATAAGACTGTCCTTAAGGCTTGTAAGCTCACATTTATCGCAATAAATGGCATACCTAAAATATTAGCACTCTCATTGTTACGTCAGATAGGTAATGCACGTAGTTAGTGAGTCGTATTGATGATTTACTTTTCAAAGTAACATACCATACTTGTTATTTAACACAAGACGTCATAAAAAATTTACGTCATTCACGAGCAGCTAGTTGAGAATATGTTGTTGTTGTGGTCTTCAGTCCTGAGACTGGTTTGATGCAGCTTTCCATGCTAATCTATCCTGTGCAAGCTCCTTCATCTCCAGTACCTACTGCAACCTACGTCCTTCTGAATCAGCTTAGTGTATTAATCTCTTGGTTTCCCCCTAAGATTTTTACCCTCCACGCTGCCCTCCAATGCTAAATGTGTGATCCCTTGATGCCTTAGGACATGTCCTACCAACCTATCCCTTCTTCTAGCCAAGTTGTACCCCAATCCTATTCAGTACCTACTCATTAGTTACGTGATCTACTCACCTAATCTTCAACATTCTTCTGTAGCACCACATTTCGAAAGCTTCTATTCTCTTCTTGTCCAAACTATTTATCGTCCATGTTTCACTTCCATACATGGCTACACTCCATACAAATACTTTCACAAACGACTTCCTGACACTTAAATCTATACTCGATGTTAACAAATTTCTCTTCTTCAGAAACGCTTTCCTTGCCATTGCCAGTCTACATTTTATATCCTCTCTACTTCGACCATCATCAGTTACTTTGCTCCCCAAATAGCAAAACTGCTTTACTACTTTAAGTGTCTCACTTCCTAATCTAATTCCCTCAGCATCACCCGACTTAATTCGACTACATTCCATTATCCTCGTTTTGGTTTTGTTGATGGTCATCTTATATCCTCCTTTCAAGACACTATCCATTCCGTTCAACTGCTCTTCCAGGTCCTTTGTTGTCTCTGACAGAATTACAATCTCATCGGCGAACCTCAAAGTTTTTAATTCTTCTCCATCCAGAATATGTATGTACTTCCAATGACACGACGAATCGCCTCGTTCTGCATATGGATTCAAACTTAGGTCATGCAGGCTAGGCCGCAGTAGCCATGCAGTTCTAGGCAATTCTGTCAGGAGCCGAGAGACTAGTACGGTCGCAAGTTCGAATCATGCCTAGGGCATGGATGTGTGTGATGATCTTAGGTTAGTTAGGTTTAAGAAGTTCTAGGTTCTAGGGGACTGAAGACCTTAGATGTTGAGTCCCATAGTGCTCAGAGCCATTTGAAACAATCATGCAGGCTAGTCATTCCTGACTAGACATAAAGAGAGTGATATACTTCATTTTTGGACAGTATCAGTTAGCAAATATGGACTTTAAATTAGATAACGTAAACATTTTTAACGGTCGCGAAATCCTATCCAGCATCTATTGTCCCTGTTAAAGAACTACGAGAGATGTTAAATATTGCTACTTCGCAAGTAACTTACTTGAAATGCAGTGAGGTACAGCTTTGTGTTGGACAGGGATTCGAAACCAGAACATAATCGGATTGATATCGAAGCACAAACAACTGTCACAGATCGGATTTTCTCGGCAGTAGATAGATGTATTAACTGAAATGACGAGACTAAACATTAATTTTTTCCTTCCCAGGACTCCAACCCAGCACATATCGCAGTTATATTATAGAGAAAAGGAACGTTAAGTATAGGTTTGTTACACCAGCAGCGACATGTGAGCATGTTTCACTAGAAATAATATGACAGTTCAGTGCTGACTAGGAATCGAACCCCAAACATGTCGTTGTTGACTACACACAAAGACACGTCAGCTACCGAATTTTTCTCCACCAGCAGCTCGGAATAACATCCTTGAACTTACAGTGATGTCGCAAATAGTTCTGTGTCTCACTGGGAGTCAAAAACGTCAAATATCTTTAGTGTTGACAACGAATGAAAATGCATTAAAAATAAAAATTATTATCCACCAGCAGATAGGTGTTATCATGTTAGAGCTTGATAATACATAGTGAAAAGTTTAGTGCTGGGCCAGGATTCCAGCTCATTCATGCGCAATTTGTGGAGATGTTTGAGGAATCTGCAGTTTTGAACAAACAACAACTTGTAGTCGAGCTGCATTGTCACAAAGGGATCAAATTCCGTGTTAAGGGCGGCCTGAGTTGCATTCCCAGAACCAATTTTATCGACATACAGAAGTTCAAATAAAAGACGGAATAAGTGTCCTGTGACCATACACAGGGTTTTATTCGTCACTAGAAATAAATAACTAGTATAAGAAAGGTTATTGGAGATAGAGTTTCTACACTACTTACTTCATTGTGGTTCCACCTAACGTCTACTTGGTAGAGAAGCAATATCATGTTAAATGTGATTTTCAGACCACGATGATATTTTACCTTCTTCACTTTGCCTTGGCGAAACAAGAAGAGAATAGAATCTGCCTCTCCCTATTAAAAAACATCGGCAGAAGTTGGAATCGAACCGAGACCATCATCATACGAAACTACCATCAGTCCAACAGACCACCGAACCCTCTTCCCTACGATTCATTTCTCTATCATAACATCGTTGCGGCACACAAGATGAGAATTCTGACACATAGGCTCCCTGTAGTGGTTTGCAGGATGTTCAGTACATTCATTTACTTGGTTGACCGAATCACCATGAACTAGCTGCCTTGGTTAGCCAGTGCATACATTCGACTCTATTTTGTAACCACCGAAATAAAATAACGTAACTGCCACCTACACAGACCTGCCAACAGTGTAGGATGCAGAAATTTAAATAGGAAATGTTCCTTTTTGATCTACCCTATTGCGCTATCTGTTTGTTGAAACCATCGTACAGTGCAAAGGAAATGCTGTAACTGTCTGTCTCTCAGAAGTTTAGATCCGGCCAGTTGCATTACCTCACAGCACTCTGGAATGCCGAGTTTCCGGAGGAACTTTTGTTCACTTTCAGAGGTGTTATAGCTACGTGACAGCTATTAGCGTAACGGTAAGCACCGCGCACTGTTGAGAAGACGTCGCATGTTCAATTACATTCGATAATACATTTATTTATTTTTTAACGCAATTAGGCTGTCTGCTGAAGTTAACAATTTAATGGAACTTTGTACATAAGTGTCTTCACTTCTCATCCCAAAATAGTCGCATGTGGAAAAAGTGCTAACTTCTGCATCATTTTGTTCTTCTCAAGTTTAATAGACGGCCAGGCAGAAGATGCGCTCGAAGCTTTTGTATTATGTATGGGGAGAGCGCATAGTGCCAAAATAGTCAGAAAAGTATTTTCTACGTTAGCTGTCGCCTATTAGCGGCATTTTATTCTTCTTCAAACTTTGTTTGACAGCTTTAACTCAGAAAAAGTTTTCTACATGCATGTAATCAATAAACTGCATATGCACTGTGAGACTGTTGTAGAGAACATCAGAGAATTCACATATATCGATGATGATTAATTTCCCTCTCATGCTTAGTATTGTTTTAATAACACTAAAAGAAACCTTACCAAAACCGTGCACTGTATTGTAAGAAATGAAGTAAAACTACACACGATAACCTTACGACGAAAGTCTGTTTTAACAAAACCGTGTATCTGTACACAAGCGTGCCTCTATCTGCACGAATTAGTAAAATACTACACACTTAGATTTTGATTGGGTCGGTGTTTCAATGGTGTGCTATGTCATACTCAACAGGTGTGCAAATGTGGCATTTCATGAATAATGTTACGTATTCCTAGAAACCCAAAATTTGCTTCTCAGTAGCGGAAAGAGGCGTTACCCGTTGTGCAGCATTGTAAGTTTTTCAACTTTGCACATTGAGGTGAAAGTATTTTCTTGCGATTTGCTAATCAATTTATTTCCTTCATACTTATCACCCGGGAATGGGAGTCTTAAGTGAAGAACTTAATTGAATTTCGTATCGTTGACGGTCGATTCGAATTTTTTTTATAGACGCTTGTATTGTATAGCAGCTTGGCAGTCAGAAAGCCGAGATCTACAACCATGAACCGAATTTACTGAGTCGAGCTGCCAAGAGGATTTGATGTGTAAATGTTTTCTTCTGATTTTGGTACGGAATTTTTTCTGGGAATTCGCAACTCCATGAAATATACACAAAAAAAGCTCGTCCGCGCTGCCCCTACATGGTTAGAACAGACGATTTTTTTAACCGTTCGAACACGGGACACGGGCGGTACCACGGGGCTACGGACACACTGCTACCAGCACGCCACTCTCGTCGTGGTACTGGTCGCTCAGCCTCATAACGCATCTGTGAAAGATATTAAAAGTTGTGGCTTACGTGAAGAATAGCATTTCTTTAAAAAATTGAAATTTCTGTCTCAGTGTCTTAGTTTAGGTGAGGACTATATACCACGAGTCATTCAAATGGAAAGGGAATATCAAGTGAACTTAGCTAGTCAGTTCAGTACCATACGCGGAAGTGAAGGCTCTGTCACAGTGTTGCCAAATGTTTGTGACGATGTTGCCAATTCTCAGCTGTGCTAGGAACACCTCTGTGGCGTTATGGGAGGAGACTCCTGCGCTCGTGTCACAGGAGGATACGGAGAGGAGGCGCGGGGTTTGGTTAATACGCAGCGTTTTCTCATACCAGCTGTGCCAATCGTTCAGGTTCGTATTCTTCCATCACGATTACAGTTTCCCACAAAATATATGCGAATAAAACACTTACCTTGTTACTTTGTGACAAAAGATTATTTCAGTACAATAAAAAGCCTTTGGAACTCAACTTTGCCAATCTGTCACGAAAAGTAAGGTAACAAACACTTTGCACCTAGAAATCGATTGCATCTATGTGCAATTAGAATTTCATGAACTGCACGAGAATGTAGAAAAATATTGGTGCGAATGGAAGCTGTAAGAAACATAGTTACCTAATTATTATGTACCATGTAATAATCAATTCATTTGACAATTCAGAAGAGAAGAAACTAAATTTATGCCCATTAAGACAAAAACTAAAGTTCAGAGGCTGGCACTGTGCTGATCTGCGCTTTTGCATCTTCAGATCTATACAAATAATGTAAACTAACCAGCGTACTCATTGCTTTCGTAATGTTTCCCTCTTGTTTAGTCTTCTTATGATGAACTGGATCCACACCCATCAGCTGATTTTTTCTTTGTACCCTTCCATCTACTATCTTTGTGTGTTATTGTTCGGTGTTCAAAAAGCAAAATATAATGCCTGCTCCCACGAGGTATTAAAATGAGGTCGCAGAAAGCTAACGAATTATAATAAAAATACAGTGAGACGCCAATTGGTCTGTCGTCATGGTGTTAAGTGGACAGAAATAGTAGGGTGTTTTTGTCGTCTTTTATTATTGAGATTTTCATATTACCCTGACACAAAATGCCGAGATAAATGTGTATATTCTCCATGACGAAACATCCCAAATTCCATTCATCCTGATCCATTCGTTACGTGCATCGGCGGCAATGAGTGATAGGAAAGCTGTTGTGGGGTGATGAATAACAATAACGATGGTAGTAATTACAAATCAATAATGAAGGATGTTTAGTGCATTACAGACGATTAACAAAATAACCAAGAATGGCTGAGTGTTTAATTGGCGCACTGAAGAGGTGTTCTTACCACTTTGTTACTGAATTCTGTTCTAGTTGTTTGCAGAGAGAAAACGAAGAACCCCGCAGCCATACATATCGCTAGTACAACTAGATATTATCTATCAACTATCCTGGCTTTACATCACGAGACGAACATGGCGTCACTGAGCTGATATTTGAAATACATTTCTGTTTTCTCTCTCTTTTTATTTTAATTTTAATGTTTTGGGGAAAGCATCGAGAAGCGCGATAATAAGCAAGTAGTCATATAACTTCTTTACAGTTATTTTCATCGGGATACATAATGCAAAAATACAACTTTTAAGTGTGTTATTGCTTAAATCCAGTTATTGACAGTCTCTTCATGAGATTGCTCGCATTTAGTGGGGTGAAACCTATCACAGAAGCAAGCAAAACACAAATATTTCTTGCACCATGCACAACACATAAACCAAATCTCGCTGCACTGGCGTGTTGTCCGATATATTGCACGAAAAACATATCTGATTCATGTTGCTAAATACAGCCCTATCAGATATCAATTTGGAAGCGTACGAAGTGTATAAAAGTAGATCTTGAAATACGCAGAAAGGCCCATAGAGGTATTCGACTGAAACATAGCCATGGCCAAAATTACAACTGGGGTCGACTGCATTGTCGCCTACCACCTTGACAACTCAAACGATGAAAGTGCTCGGCCGGTTACTTACGTTTACTGGTATCAAAGCTACAGCATGACAACACAAAAATGTTAATAACCCGAAGATCATTAGTTTTGGAACCCATAGAAAGTAAAGCAGTCATCAGTCGCAAGAGTGCTTTGAACACAACAGTGCTTTAATAGGCACGATCTTGTTGGAGGTGGTATGCTGTTGCTTTCATCCGGCCTTTGAGTTGACTTACCTAGCCACTTAATAGGGGAATCTACAGTTTTACGTGGCTTGTGGACCACAGTGCAACACGGCATTTTTCACATCAACAAACACTGCCCCAGGGGAAATATGTGTAAAACGGCACATAAAAATCGTGGGAGTGGTGAAGGATCGAACCTGAGACTTTCGTATCCATAGTCTTGCACTTTATCAACTTGCCACCATGCAGCCAACACTGTGCTTTCTACTTGCCATTGATCTCTCGTTTGTGCCTGCATTGGCACTTGCGTGTCCCTTAAGAGACCTTACCTTTGGGATTACCCTCGTATACGTGTGTGTAAACGCCTTCCAATGCCCACTCATGGAAGACAAGGATACCTAGTCTAGCTTCAATATTAGAACTACGCCTCTGTTTGTGGATGAAGGCAGACTTAGGTTGATAATCATTTTGAATATTTAGCAGTACTGTACCCATTGGTGTGAAACTCGTTTTCTGCCAATGGTTTCGACAGCTACAGGAACACTAATACCTCTTACACAAAATACTTACGCAGACGAAAAGATCAACCTGACACAAACTGTGGGAAGTATGTTTTACAACCTTCGTACCTGGATAAAGAGCTATTCTTATTCGAGAAATCTGTGAACGTTGCTGCATAAGGTGATTTAAAAAGAAACTAAGTTCCTTCAGCTACGCCAATGTTTAAAGAAATCGTGTTAACGGCACTAAATCGTGGTTTGTAAATCGTTTATCAGCCGTACTCTGCCGCATTTCGCTGGTTCAAAGGCAAAAAGCTTACTGACATATTTCACAGAAGGGAGAGGGGGACGAAATGTCTCCCACTCGAAGGTCATGTTTTTTACTCAAATTATTACAAAATCGGGTAAAATGAGGTTGTCAGTATAAGCACATTACTATTGGAAATATGATGTTGCACCGCCCAGGACATGTAATGATAAAGGGCCCGTTTAGGTTAGGCATATTGTACACAGTAGTGGAAGAGAGAGCACCATTAAATTCTACAATCCGTATGCATTGCTTACAGACAGAAATTACTGTTACAGTGTACTTATGGAGCCCAATGAGTGAATTGCATATTTTCCGGTGAGAAAGAGCAAGGGCAAACAGTTTTCGCTAAATTAGGTTACCTAAACTGGCGTCACTTTGAGCTAGAATTTATGGCCAGCGACTATGTGTAAGGACAGTAAGTCGGATGCAGATTTTGCAACTGTGAAATACTTTACTTACATTATGGAAGCGAATATTATATTTGAACTAATATTTCGAAAATTTTGGAATTGGATAGTTTAGAATGAAAATCTTTCTGTTTCTTGCAAAGGAAAGCAATTGATTTACTAAAACATTCTGTGTCATACACAACTTGAAACAGGCCACGTCGACCGAATCATATGGAAGAACCGACAGCGACGTATATTGAAAGGCAGTAAGACCCCTTGGCTTTTGGTTTGGCAGTATTCGAAAGCCATTTCTAGGAGCAAGTAAATAAAGAAAAGCAGCGCGTTTTCGTTATCAAGTAACGTCTTCATCATTTACTTTAGTTTTAATGTGGTCTAGGAGTAATTGCTGATGTTTGATATTAACATGAAAAGGATTCCGCAGACAGGGAAAGAACTTGTTCTTGGCCAACTACTTCTATAATGACCAAAAGGACTTAAATGATCTTCAAGCACTTGTGTTACAGCAGCAGTATGAAGAAAATGATGGTAATAATGACAGTGATATTCGAATTATCCGGTAATTTCACACTTCACAGTGGATTTTCTCGAACTAAGAAATTTCCTGAATTAGTGAAAATTTCAGAATGGCTTCAAATCGAGGCTATGACGCCTAGAAGAGTCTTTACATTCTGCTGACATGAGAGTAGCATAATCTCCACGTCAGAAGCTTGCTTCTACTTAACCACCTAATAGACTCGCGTTTTCTTTCACCGTGACTAGTTTAGTAAGCTAAGCACATCATTCATTACAGAACACTCCTGGGGCTGGGAAATGTGGCCAAAATGGTCTGATGGAACGAAGTATCACAAGTGCAATGCGTGGGTTTAGGCATTTACTTTTACGAGGCAGAAACAGATTTACTTTACATCTGGTAACCTCAAGAGAAAGCTGTTATAATCCAGAATCCACATTAAACATCACGTTCCTCCATTCCAAACTGGGCAGAGCTGGTTTACGTTGAAAAATGACATAGGTGGAGGTCAGGGTAAACAGAAATACTCTCACCAGTAAACTTACTTACATTAGAAAAGTTTATTTTATTTGATGAACTGATCGCCGTCTAAAAGAATAGGACTCTTATTTTACTCGTGCTTGATTGAACTAGAGACGTTGAAAAAAATGTTGCTGGACTGTGATTCGAATTCGTATCTCTTTCGAGGCTCTGAATCTCTCGGAACAGTATAGTTCAATCATTTCATTCCTTTTCCCAAGACTGCAGTCTTCTCTAGGTCTCCTCCAAAGTTAAATATGTGCGTCCGAATCCTGATCCAGTACAAAAATATTCATAATTTCATTTCAAGCACTATCACGTGCACACCGGCCTGCTAGTGAAAATTAACGTGCATTTTCTGGACAAACAAGCACACATCTTACTGTTGGGGAGTAAGCAATTGATACTTAAGCAATATTCGTGGACAATAAAGAAGAACGATAGGAGTGCGGTTCGATTGTCGCTCTGGCACAAAAATTTATGTCCTTATTTTAGATTAAACACCTAGCAGCTGGCAAGAAAAACCGATACATAACACTTGATTTTACTTAGTTAACAATCCGATTACGTCTTGGGTTCGTATCTGTGTCACAGAACTTCACATCACGCTCTTCATTTTTAAATTCATACACACTTCGTTACTCCTGAATTGAGGTATATCAGACATCTTTCATGGTTAGTTAACAGGGATGAAAGGGTCTTGATAGGAGTCAAGGTTTATTACAAAAACTGCCGTCTTTTATTTTCAAGTTTAGATTTGGTTACTGATATAGGCGATAGTTCCGATACTTCATGACTCTTCATGGGTAGTTGGCAATATGATATGATTAGATTAGATTAGATTATTACCTGTTACATAGATTATGAATACGACATTTCGTAATGATGTGGAACCAGTCATTTTAATGAAAGATTTCTTTACATACCAATATTCAATTTCTTTACAACAATTTTCCCCCCCCCCCCCCTCTCTCTCTCTCTCTCTCTCTCTCTCTCTCTCTCCTCTCTCTCTCTCTCTCTCTCTCTCTCTTTCTCTCTCTCTCTCTCTCTCTCTCTCTCTCTCTCTCTCTCTCTCTCACACACACACACACACACACACACACACACATTCTCTTTTTATTTTTATTTGTTTGTTGTGCTTGACTATCGGCGAGGCACGAAAACGTCTGTGAATGAGTTTCTTAGTTTTGAGTACAGTTGCGAAAGAAATATAAAACCAATTAAGAGAGTTACTGATTTATGATGCTTAGTGGCAGTCAGTTATGAGTATTATTAGTAACTAAGCTCCAGTCACTAAACCTAGTTACAGAAATGCGAATCCGACGCATTACGTATTCCAGGCCATATCAGCCGCGTCTTTGAGGCGCCAGATAGAGTCACTTCCCAGCCCGCTGTTGGATCGCATCGGTTCATTTTCTTCCTGCTGGTAATGTAACTGAGATTTGGCAAAAACTTAAGGTATGTTTGGCAAGTCTGTGATCGATTAGTTACTTCCTGGTGTGCACGGAATTAAGCCTCAAAGTTCACTTGATTTCTCGTGTCATTTACATTGAATAACCTGAGTTGTTATCGCTTGAGGTGCATTAGAAGATTGTAAATTTACGGTTTCCCGCCCTTCAAAGTCATTAACGTGGCAATCACAACTAATCACGTCCTGTAAATAGCGGTTTTCCAGTTCTACCCACTACTGGTCTCGTAACAGGAAGGCGCAAACAATATCTATCCGCTAACTCTGTGTTGACATTCTGACCTGTGGAAACGCGACTGTTATGGTTCGCGGTTCCAGCCTCGCTGAATGTAACATTTCTATCCCTTCTGTGTAAGAGCTGCAAGCAGTCAGATCAAACATCGATAAGCAAATCGTAAGAAAATACTTTTCAGCTAATAGTGCAATGGTGAAAAACTTACAGCGCTGCACAACAGATAACGCCTCTTTCCGCTGCTGACAAGCAAATTTTGGGCTCGGAGAATACGTAACTTTATTTATGAAATGCCACGTTTCCATACCTGTTGAGTATGACATAGCATACCATTTAAACACAGACCCAATCGAAATCTAAGAAAGTAGTGTTTTACTAATACGAGCAGATAGAGGCACTCTTGTGTACAGATACTCAGTTCTGTTAAAACGGACTTTCGTTGCAAGGTTGTGGTGGGTAGTTTTACTTCATTTCTTACAGTACAGTGCACAGTTTTCGTAAGGTTTCTTTTAGTGTTGTTGAAGCAATACTAAGCATGAGAGAGAAATTAATCATCAACGATATATGCGAATTCTCTGATATTATCTACAACAGTCTGACAGTGCACATGTAGTTTATCGATTACATGCATGTAGAAAACTTTTTCTGATTTAAAACTGTCAAACAAGGTTTGAAGAAGAATAAAATGCCGCTACCAGACGACAGCTAATGTAGAAAATACTTTTCTGACTATTTTGGCACTATGCGCTCTCCCCATACATAATACAAAAGCTTAGAGCGCATCTTCTGCCTGACCGTCTATTAAACCTGAAAAGAACAAAATGATGCAGACGTTAGCACTTTTTCCACACTCGACTACTTTGGGATGAGAAGTGAAGAGAATTATGTACAAAGTTCCATTAAATTGTTAACTTCAGCAGGCAGCAGAATTGCGTTAAAAAATAAATGAATGTATTATCCAATGTAATAGAACATGCGACGTCTTCTCAACAGTGCGCGGTGCTTACCGTTACGCTACTAGCTGTGACGTAGCTATAACACGTCTGGAAGTGAACAACAGTTCCTCCAGAAATTCGGCATTCCGCAGTGCTGTGAGATAGTGCAATTGGCCTGATCTAGACTTCTGAGAGACAGACAGTTACAGCATTTCTTTGGCACTGCACGATGGTTTCAACAAACTGATAGCGCAATAGGGTATCTCAAATGGAAAGGAACATTTCCTATTTAAATTTCTGCATCCTACACTGTTGGCAGGTCTGTGTAGGTGGCAGTTACGTTATTTTATTTCGGTGATTACAAAATAGAGTCGAATGTATGCACTTGGTAGCCAAGGCAGCTAGCTCATGGCGATTCGGTCAACCAAGTAAACGAATGTACTGAACATCCTGCAAACCACTACAGGGAGCCTGTGTGTCAGAATTCTATTCTTGTGTGCCTCAACGATGTTGTGATAGAGAAATGAGTCGCAGAGAAGAGGGTTCGGTGGTCTGATGGACTGATGATAGTTTCGTATGATGATGGCCTCGGTTCGATTCCAACTTCTGCCGATGTTCTTTGATAGGGAGAGGCAGATTCTATTCTCTTCTGGTTACGCCAAGTGAAGAAGGTATAATGGCATCGTGGTCTGAAAATCACATTTAACATGCTATTCCTTCTCTACCAAGTAGACGTTAGGTGGAACCACAATAAAGTAAGGAGTGTAGAAACTCTATCACCAGTAACCTTTCTTATACTAGTTATTTATTTCTAGTGACGAATCAAACCCTGTGTATGGTCACAGGACACTTATTCCGTCTTTTATTTGAGCTTCTGTATGTCGATAAGATTGGTTCTGGGGATGCAACTCAGGCCGTCCTTAGCACGGAATTTGATCCCTTCATGACAATGCACCTCGACTACAAGTTGTTGTTTGTTCAAAACTGCAGATTCCTCAACATCTCCACATATTGCACATAACTGAGTTTGAATCCTGGCCCATCACTAAACTTTTCACTATGTATTATCAAGCTCTAACATGATAATACCTATCTGCTGGTGCATAATAATTTTTATTTTTAATGCATTTTCATTCGTTGTCTACACTAACGATATTTGACGTTTTTGACTCCCAGTGAGACACAGAACTATTTGCGACATCACTGTAAATTCAAGGATGTTATTCCGAGCTGCTGGTGGAAAAAAATTCGGTAGCTGACGTATCTTTGTATGTAGTCAACAACGATATGTTTGGGGTTCGATTGCTGGTCAGCACTGAACTGTCATATTATTTCTAGTTGAAACATGCTCACATGTCGCTGCTAGTATAACAAACCTATACTTAATGTTCCTTTTCTCTAGAATATAACAGCAATATGTGCCGTTTGGAGTCCTGGGAAGGAAAAAATCAATGTTTCGTCTCGTAACTTCAGTTATTACGTCTAGCTACTGCCGAGAAAATACGATATGTCAATGTTTATTGTGCTTCGATAACAATCCGATTATGTTCTGGGTTAGAATCTCTGTCCAACACAAAGCTTTAGCTCACTGCATTTCAAGTAAGTTACTTGGGTAGAAGCAGTAAGTAAAATCTCTCGTAGTTTTTTAACAGGGATAATAGATGTTGGGTAGGATTTCGCGACCGTTAGAAATGTTTACTTTAAGTAATTTAAAGTTGATATCTGTTAACTGATACTGTCTAAAATCGATGTATATCACTCTATGTATGCCTAGTCAGGAATGACTGTTATTTCCGTCAGTCACGAAACCTTAGTTTGCTTGACCTGGGTTTTAATCCATATGCAGAACGAGTCTGTTCGTCGTGTCATTTGAAGTTCATACATATTCTCAACTAGCTGCTCGTGAATAACGTAAATTTTTAATGATATTTTGAGTTAAATAACAAGTATGGTATATTACTTTGAAGAGGAAATCATGAATACGACGAACTTACAACGTGCATTACCTATCTGACGGAATAATGAGAGTGCTAAAATTTCCGGAATGTGTTATTGCTATAAATGCTAGCTTACAATCCTTAAGGACAGTGTTATCTGTGATGTGGTATTCCCTGATATTTTCAATGTCGTGGTATTACTTTACATCCAGAGTTATTGCGATACAGAGCAGTGTTTTCTAGTGCTGACTTGTTGGAACCATTTTCAATAGTCAAACGACTGTATCAAGGAACGATTACAGGAACCGCTAGACAGCTGCGTTATGTGGGTTGCATGCGAATCAGGCGAAATGCAATCCAGGTCGTTCGTATACTTTTGAGCATGCCTGTACGTCGTAAACATTCCGATTTGGTGCTGGGTTCGCACCTATTCACAAACTTTATATGATGGCATTTCTATTTTAAACATGAGCATACCGCGTTCCTTGTGAATGACACCATATTAAACGTCGTTGGGGGTAGTTCCCAGGACGGTAACTGTTATGACAAGCTTCCCAGTTCAGTACAAACATTTTCGTCATTAATTTTCAGGATCTGAATTGATAACAGATACTGGTGCTAACGTCTACAGTTCACGTCTTTTTATGCCTAGTGATCCGTTCTCAATAAGGCACAAGCAAAGCTTAGCTTAGTTAGCAATGGCTATAGGTGCTGGGTATGAATCCAGGTCCAGAACGACGACGTTGGTCATGTCATTTAAAGTTCAAATTTGTGTACACGTAGCTGTTGATGTGTTACGAAAACAATGATATTACTTGTGATTCGCTGTTAATGATTAGATTTCCTTGGAGTGCTTGTTGCCTTTAATCGCGTTTTTCTACTGGTTCGTCCAATATCCAGTTTCCAGAGCCACTCGCCGTTGAGCGACCTTCAGCACAAGGATGGAAAACCTTTTAGAGAGCGAAAAACTTTTTTCCCAATTGCCGTACAGCTTTGTAACTCCATATATTGTCTCAAGTATTTAATTTTGACTAAGGATTACCGTACGATATATGTAAAATAATCCGTTTTCTCAGAACTTTTGGAATGTCACTTGTTGTAATTAAGATTAGTTTATGAGTGCTATGGGGTGTCTCATCGCTTAGAACGTGTTTTCTAATATGTATTGTGTGACGATATTAGTTGACGCTTAGACTGACTGCCATAAGGACCTTTGGGCTCTTAGTAGTCCTTTGCGGTACCCATTGTGTGTAGTCAAACGACTGTACCCCACCCGGTTTTGGTGTTTAGAGGACCTGCAACACAGCTATTTTAAGTTGGTTGTATTCGGCAGTGACCCACTTTTTTGCTGTCAAGTGTACATTCTCAGAAATTTCTTCCTCAAATGAAGCTCAACGTGTGACATTAGAACACTTCTCTCCGCCGACAATGGAATTTTTGCCAGTGTTACTCTGCTTTTGATGACTTCCTTGCTCCGTCCATCATGGATTATTTTACTGCCTAGGCAGCCTTTTTTACTCCGAGCACTGCTTGCCCGGTGTGATCGAGCGGTCCTATGCACTTCAGTCTGGAACCGCGAGTCCGCTACGGACTCAGGTTCGAATCATGCCTCGGGTCTTGATGTGTGTGATGTCCTTCGGTTAGCTAGGTTTAAGTAGTTTTACGTTCTAGGGGACTGACGACCTCAGATGTTAAGTCCCATAGTGATCAGAGCCATTTGAACTCCGAGCACTTTCTTATTTACCTTCCAATCTTATTATCCACTCTTGGTTCTTGTACTTGTTGCACATCACCCGTCTCCTCTTATACCTTACATCTATTTTACTCAGAATTTCAAACATTTGCGCCATGTGACAGTGTCGAATGCTTTTTACTGGTCGACAAAACCTATGGTATTGACTCCTCTACCTTGCTGAATTATCATATTTGTTTATTAGCGGAAAAACTCTCGTTAATTGTGCACATGGCAATGGAAGAGGTGTTTTAATTGTGAAATAACTATTTTAAAGACAGCAGACAATTAATAAACCAATAATTGTGTGCTGTGCTGAAGCTGTAGCTTCACCCAGCAGCGCATATGTCAAGACCCCGCCGTGGGTCCGGCGCCAGCGCCAGTTTTCTTGACGCCTCCTTAACATGAAGAGTGTACCCTCATTACCTGCAGATCGTGTGTTGAGCTCATCTTCAGTAGATTTCCGGTAAAGAATATTAGAATGGCTTAGGTATAAAAAATTATATCAGAAGCAAAAGTCTGTGGAATACCTATCATTTCGCAAAACATATTTGCTGGGTAACTTTTTTTTTGGAATACATCTCATCCAAATTCTGTATTGGATAATACTAATAACTTATTTTACTGATGAGCTCAATATTTCACTCATTATGGAGGACGGATTGTTCAGTTTTCATGCAAGTGAACGTGAAGTTTCCGTACACCAAATACAGCATCTTCAAATTAAAAGTGGCATCGCTATGTTAGCTATTAGTTATTACTGTTTCGTTTTTCCGTTCGTTTGAGAGCGTGGTTTAACAACACTGTGCTTCCGTTGCTTCTTGCCTGAACGTGCTGTAGCGTCTTTTCGTCACTCTCTGAGGTACGTAAGTAAGGATGACGGTATTCTGTAAATGAAATAACGTTCGTAGCTGTTGTTTACATATGTAATGGCCCGTCTAAGAAGACTCATGAAATTTAAATGCGGAATTTCCCAATTCCGGTATTCTAGAAAGGTAGTATTCGGATATTGATATCCCAATAAATGTACGGGAGAAAGCATATAAGTGTAAACATAAGCCTCCAGTTAGAATTACAGAAGGAGTTTCAAGCGGGTTGCAGAGAATTATTACTAATTTTAAAAATTTGTCAGGCAGCTTTTGCAAGAGACAGATATCATTCCGTGCTTAGGTCATTATCCCTGGTATCTTGCTATTTTCCATATCTTCATATACACTGAAGCGCCAAAGAAACTGGTACGGGCATGCGTATAAACAGGCAGAATACGGCGATGCGGTAGCAAAGCCTACATAAGACAACAAGTGTCGGGCCCAGAAGTCAGAGCCCGCACGGAAAGATATAGGTGTTCATTCTTTCCGTGCGCTATACTAGATTGGAATAATAGAGAATTATGAAGGTGGTTCGATGAACCCTCTGCCAGGCACTTAAATGTGATTTGTAGAGTACCCATATAGGTGTACAATATATGTAGAACGGTTATTGCTGCTACAGTGGCAGGTTATCAAGATTTTATTGAGTTTGAACGTGGTGTTATAGCCTGCGCACGAGCTATGGGACACAGCACCTCCGAGGTAGCGATGAAGTGGGGGTTTTGCAGCACGACCATTTCATGAGTGTACCGTAAATGTCAGGAATACGGTAAAACATCAAATCTCCGACATAGCTGCTGCCGGAAAAAGATCCTGCAAGGACGGACCAGTGACGATTCAAGAGAGCCGTTCAACATTATAGAAGTGCAACCCTTCCGCACATTGCTGCAGATTTGAATGCTGGGCCCTCAGCAGTTGTCAGCGTGCGAGCCATGCAACGAAACATAATCGATATGGGCTTTAGGAGTCCAGGGCCCACTCGTGTAACCTTGGTGACAGCACGACACAAAGCTTTACGCCCATCAACATTGGCATTCGACTATTGGTGACTGGAAACGTGTTGTCTGATCTGTCGAGTCTCGTTTCAAATTTTATCGAGCGGATGGACGTGGACCTGTATGGAGACAACCTCATCAATCCATGAAACTTGCATTTTAGCAGGCGACTGTTCAGTCAGGTGGAGGCTCCGTAAAGGAGTGGGGCGTGAGCAGTAGGAGTGATATGGGACCCATGATGCATATAGGTACGATTCTGAGAGCTGACACGCAGGTAATTATCTTATGAGATCAGATGCATCCATTCATGTCCATTGCGCATTCCGACAGACTTCGGCAATTCCAGCAGGACAATGCGACACCCCACAGGTCCAGAATTGCTACGGAGTGGCTCCAGGAACATTCTTCTGAGTTTAAACACTTTCGCTGGCCACTAAACTCCCTACATTATTGGGCATATCTGGGATGCCTTGCAACGTGCTGTTCAGAAGAGATCTCCACCTCCTCGTAATCTTGTGCATTTATGAACAGCCCTGCAGGATTCATGGTGTCATCTGCATCCAGCATTACTTCAGACATTAGTCGAATCCATGCTAGGTCGGGTTGCAGCACTACTGCGTGCTCGCAGAGGCCCTACACGATATTAGGGAGGTTTACCAGTTTCTTTGGTACTTCATGTATTACTTTCAGCTGCTTAAAAATGAAGGTTTACAAGTGGCTACTTCAAAAGAGTATGGATAACGAACATAAAGAGCTACCTTATTTTGTGGGTGAGGAACTCTGATTTCACAAATATGACCTTGTGTATAGTCAAGAGATAATGTTCGCATTATGCATTAGACTTCTAGTTGCCTCCAGAAAAAAAGTCGAGTTTAAGTGCTCAGTTTCTGGTATCCGAATAATCGGTGCGATGATTGTTGAAACCACTGTCATCTTTCGAGAACTTCGTGGCACATGGCTTCCGTGCCTGGTTGCCTTGAGTTCAGAAGAACTGGGACAACACAGTAGTTAACATCATTAGTGACCCAACCAACGTTTAATTGTGTTTATTAAATATTGTTTTCAGGGAAGTCTATTAACAACAGTGATCAGTCCCTTGAAACAATTATAAAAGACAATAACGCAGTATGGTATGGAATATTAAAGAGCCACACAAATGCCTGCTTTACAGTAAATTACAACACTAATAATCCTTAAGTTAAAGCATATCATTTACAGACGTCAATATTTGTCACAGAAAATTTGCCAATTTCAGTGCCTCCTCTAAGGAAAGTTACTACTAATCGTTAATTCTGGATTCAGAACAAATTATTAGGAGACATCAATTCATAAATAAACGAACATAAATAAACACCAGTGTCTGGGCTACAGAAAATTAGTAGTAAAGGGACATCCACACATACATCAACCTTTGCTTAGAAGCAATCCACCCATTGGCTGACAGCATACCCAGATGTGTCCAGAAACTTCGGGGCGCCTCACGGAGGGTACTCTAAGTACACGGAGACGCAAACAGATCTTCTCACACATGAACATTTACTGACACCGCAGGTCCCATCGCTAGATAGTGTTACCTTTAAGTGACTTAAGAGCCAACAACGCTGGAACTCTGGCCACTTTCTTTAAAATTCAGATGAGAAGAAACAGCTGAACAGGAGCGTATCCAAATGTATTGCAGAGACACACGATAAGCCCACTGGTGAAACCGTCGCCAGAACTGCAGGAAAACCAGCACTTATTTCACCGGCCAAATTAAGAGCGCTAAGGAATTTTACGACAAGAGAGCTACTGTGATAAATCGCATTGGAAGCCCGCACTGACACGGTAAGCGTGACGCTCTCTGAGAACAACAAGACAACACATTGTAATGATTCTCTTAAAACACCAGGCAGGTGCAGTAACCTTGTCAAAATTGGACAAAACAAAACGTATTAAGTAAACGGCAGATGTTAAATCCGCTACGGTTGCAGGTTCGAAGCCTGCCTCGGGCATGGATGGGTTTGATGTCCTTAGGTTAGTTAGGTTTAAGTAGTTCTATGTTCTAGTGGGCTGGTGACCTCAGAAGCCAAGTCCCATAAAAAAATAAAAATAAAGATTTTAAATATCAGGCGTAAAAAACGGATGCATGCCCCTCCCAAACAGATTGCCACAAGATGCGGTCGAATAACAAGGTCATACAAATGATGGTAAATTTATACAGGAGGGTCCAGATGAGTGGATACAATCGGAGGTCAATGTATGCATTTAGCCACACTTCGTGACTTAAAGCTACTTCCAACACGATGGAGCAACTGTCCATACAGCCAGTCGAACCTTGATTTACACGATCTTCACGTTCGACAGAGTTGTTATCAGGAGTCAACCTGGTCGCAGCCCTAGCTGGCCACATATATCACCCGATCTGTCAGCGTGCGATTACGTTGTGAGGGGAGCCCTCAAATTTAAGGTGTACCGCAACAACGCTCACAGTCTTCGAGAACTGTTCATCACAGCAATTCGGATGTGACTGAAGCAATTCCAGCAGTCAGTAACTTGCTGACCAGGGCCCAGAAGTGCCAAGTGATGAATGGTGTTTACTTTCAACATCCGCTGTAGTCATGGTTAGTACTGCATTTCCTTTGCTGTGTTTCTTTGCACTCTGGAACTCTGTTCTCCGGCCCACTTTCATTCGCTCCACCTTGTACAAAGGACTAGCCCGATACTCTTACCTTAAATGCCCCTGGAAATACTCTACAGAAGAGAGATGTTAATCAATTCCTGATTGAATGTACAATCGTAAATACTGGCATAGCAGCTGGCTAGGCGTTAGGGCAACACAGTGTAATGGCTCATTGAAATACCTTAAAGTAGCACAATAAATCCTTCGTACAGAACCGTTGGAAGGCGTTAAACATGAGAAGCAGGGGTCACAATAATTTGGGGCTCCAGTGTCATCAGATACAACAATCGCAGCCACACGCTGCCCATATTCAGTATACGGAGCTCATTAGCAAAGGAAGAAACTACGAGCAGAATTTCTTTAGGACCTAAAGCATTGAGAAATCACACCATGAATTACTCAGCCAGAAAAACACACAATCCGCACAGCAGCTGTCCTTTGTTTTAAAAAACAGGAACAGTGTAGTAAATATATTTAGGAAATGTACACATTAATGGCGCTTCAGGTTAAGAAGGCTGAGTAGTGTTCGCGACCCTCGATGGGACGAAATTAACGGTTCCACAGAAGTCGTAGTGGGGAGTTGCGTCCTTAGTGTAAACGGTCTTAAAAAAAAATGCGTCCAACGATATTTCCACGGACCTTTAGCTGGTGAGTACGAAGCCTTAAGAACGAGAAAAGTTCTCAAAATTACTCACCCGTCATGGAGCAGAAAGATGACGGCGAGGATGAAAAATCCCGCTGCGACCGGGATTCTCCCGCGTGCTTGTAATGGAACTGTCACCATAGGCGAAGTCTGGCGGAAGAATAACACGTAGACTAATGACCTATTTTCTTTGCTACTGGCAGGACGGTTCCACCTTGATCCGTTCATAGTGCCACTACTAATCGCCAACGAAGAACGCTCATTATACTCTACCTACATGCTAGCAACGAACCTGATACACAGAACGGACCCATGCGACTACAACCCACACCAACCCGATCTTTACGTCGTCGCTATGTCGTCCTCGTTGCCCCGTCCTCACTCCAAGCGCTTTCACTTCCAAGTCTCTTCTCGCAGCCTTCACTGACCGGGACTCGCGCCTGTCCCCTCTGGCCAAAGGTAAACACTTCCTGAGCATGACGCGAGATATCGAAACGCGGCACGGTTCATTCTGTTTGCTGATAAAGGACATGAACGGCAGTACTGATTTTTCCAGCAATATTGGTCTGAGTACCTCACTTCTCACCCACCACTGGTTCGTATTTATTAAGTCCCAGAAGGACAATGCATATTTAGCAAAGGTTTTTGGCTAGTTCTCTCAGCGGACTTAACATCTTTGTGATTTCTGTCTGTGGGGATACATATTCAAAATAGAAAGTGCAGCAGAACGATCAATAAATAGTAAACGAGCTGAAAGAAAAAAACATGAGCCAGAGTACAGAGACAGTACATGTTACCACATGAAAATGCATATGGGTGTAGGGTGACCACGTTCATTACATATTTTGATTATTAATTTGTTATAAATGCTCTAATTATTGAAACTGTTGTTTTCTTCGGCATTGCTTAAGAAGGAAACTTCATTGACGTCGTCATGATGTCGGCTGACAGTTTACGCATATCGTAATTTGTGCAGAGACTGATGCTGATAACTGAAAGAACAAGTGGTGTTAGCCTTTATGTTACCTCTTTGCGAGACTGCACACAGTGATAGGTGTATAAATGTAGATATACCTCAATACAGTGTATTGAACAACTATATATCATTATTTACTACATTTAAAAATTAACAAATGTTCATGTTACAGATAGTAAGCCTTCACGTTGATTGAGACCTCCAAGAACACGTGATATAAGCAAGCTATTAATGTTTATTTTCCCTTGAGTAGCAGGTAAGGCAGTGAAGTGTCGACACGTGGACACAAAACTGAGAGTCAGCACTGACAGTTGTAGTTCACTTTGTGGCGCACTTACGACCATTCAGTAAACATCAGACAGTAAATTATGTGCTGCGTTTGTGGAAATTCTTTTGGACACAGAGGAAAAACCACCAGTACACTGCTCTGACTACATACTAAGGTGCCATTTATCACATTATCTGTACGTATACCACTAACACGCTGTATAAATGAAAAGTATTGCACACTATGAGTAAACCGAACGAGACTGCGATTTTCAGCCGACTGGCATTGATTCGAGGCGATGCAGGCTTTAATTCCCAATTGAACCTTTTGGTTTGCGTTTTCCTTGAAACAAACGGGAACTGTATATGCAAGCAGATAGTTAACGTCATTTCAGTGTTCCTTTTAGTTCTTTATTCTCTTCCACCCCTAAATTTTCTTATCATTATTATTATTATCAATATATTATTAATAATAATAATAATTTCTACTGTTACCCAGTTTCAATTCTCCAGGTAGTTTGAAATCAGCATACTCTCAGCTGCAGAGAGAAAGTTCATTCGGAATAATTATTTTTAATATTATTTCGTAGTAATATATTCGAGTGTGCGGTACTGAAGTAAATTTTATATCCGAGGGAACAGCGTTCGCAGAACCTGTTAGTTCCTTGATCTCGAATATTCGCCGGTCTTCGGAGTGCAGCCCCGTCTGCCTGGATTTCCATTTCGCGATTCCTGGCCGCGGTAAAGCTGATTACGATATTGATTTCAATTTCGAATCTAATTCCACTGATGTAGCTTGCTCGGTGACTCTGTAAGACACGTAAGTCGAACTCAAAGTGGCATGCTCTCCCGATGTTACAACCCGCCCCGATGAAGCTTCGTCGTTCGTCTGCCAATGCAGTACTCCGCTGTGACGACAAGAGTGATCAGTCAACGAAAAATTTTAGTATACAACGTCAGATACATGGGAAGCGATCGATACAGACGATGCACCGCTAGCTGTAGAGATGGAAATTCGAGGCTGAGCTGAAAAGTAATGCTTCCGGACGTCTTCTGTAGAAACTCTTAAAGGTTTGTAAATGAAACAAATGTTATTAATTTTCTAAATTTTTCATCTCTATGTATTTATTTTATTTATGAAAGTAGTCACCCTGGTGACGAACACATATCTCCCAACAAGAGACCAGTTGCTTGATACCATCACTATAGAATATCTGACATTGTTGGTGGAGCTATAATCTTACCTCTGCTTGCACCACTTCATCAATATCAAAGTGAAGTCCTCAAAGATGTTCTTTATATTTTAGATACGAAAGAAAATCTGATAGGTCCAAGTCGAAACTGCATGGAGGATGACAGCGAACCCAAGGCATCAGATTGTAACAGATGTCGCAGTAGCTGTGTATGGTCAGGCGTTGTCTTGCTGAATTTGAAACCCTACTACACCACGCTGTTTCTCACGCACTGATACAGTTGCGTTACAGGTCACCATGTCACACGCTACAATTCGGAGCCCTCTAGTGGAAGAGGGCAACAAATATGTAGACATGAATAATAACGATATACAGTGTTATTAACGTTGGTTTTGTTTAAAAAGCTTCAAGAATATTCGCTTAAAAATTCTGAAACCTTACTTTTCAACTTCCCGTCGTAATAAACTATGTTGTTTAATAGGGTAAGGACGCAAGTGAGACAGGATGTGTTTCAGCTTCAGGTGTTAAAATCGAACTAATGCGGTTAGATTACTATTTATTTCCCAACTCTGTCCAATATCTTGTAGTTAAATGGTCATCTGCATCCATTAAATGTTCATTTGTGAAAATAAAGATTGTAGCATCAATACATACAACCAATGAAAAGTGAAAGTAAGGTACAGAATTACAAAACACTCTGGTATGAAACAAAAAGCATCCAGCAGACAAAGGCATCGCACAACTAGCCGGCATAAATGATGAAATATTGTACCATATTCTGACTACATGATGCTATACATAAAAATATTCATTTATAACCAGCACATTCAGCAATTGGTTAGTTTCCATGTGCCATGAAATATAAATTCACGAAGTAAAATATAGTACATTGCTTTTTAAGTGTGGCACGTTTTAAGGACACAAAATTACATTGTCCTTAATTTGTTTGTTACACGAGTATTTTCAGGACTACAGTTTCAGTTAGGAGAATCTGCTGTTCTTCATTTTCCACTGTTCAGTCTCCTGTTCTAAAAACCTATGGTCTCTATCTTTCGAAATTTTAATCAGACTGGTATGAATGCAAAGTACTTACGCTTGTTATTAAAAATGATGTTTCTTATTTTCAAGATAACAACTGTAATAGGCACATTTGAGAGATTTTCGGAATTTCGGAGTATTTCTCCAAGAGTGGAGAAATTTATATACATCCTTCGTCACAATGAGGTATATAGACAAAGCAGCTAGAAATGCTTGTACCATTCTTAACGTCAGGATTGGATGTGTGCTATATAACTGCAGTGAAATTACTTGTTGTGTCATATTCAATACATTAACTATTTTCATGCAATGAGATTAAAGATTGGCTTTGTCTTCACTACACATGTGGTGGGTTCAGCTTGCAGCATCACCCATGCTAACTGCTTGAGTAGCAAATTTCCTGTGACTAGGCGAATTTAGGTAAGCCATGTCTTGTGAAACTATTGATTTTGTACTCCATATGAAAATTGTGGCTGAGTGCACTAGCCCTTTGCCTAGCGGCTTCACGAGGGCCCCATTGCAAGGAAATGTGCATGTTCGCTCTGTGGGTTAAAATTAACTTTGCCTGGGAAAATGTCGTGTATGCAATACTAAGCGTGTAGTGCAAGTCTTTTTTCTTGTGGAGAGGGGGTGTCATCAGACTTCTGATTTACTTGATGCCGCCAGCCAAGAATTCCTCGCCTGTGCCAACCTCTTCATCTGCTCACAGCTGCAATCGGCGCTGACTTCGGTCGCGCAGCTTGAGGCTGTTGCCAATGAGCACCACTGTGAGGAGCCGGACTCGGGTATCACGGGGATGTCAACCTTGTCCCGTCTGTCCCCAGATCGGTCTGCCGCTGTGGTTGCCCCGGTTGCTGCCCGCAGTGGGGCTGAGCCCTCGCCTGTGGTTGATTGGGAGGACATTCCAAGGCGTGGCAGGCAGCGAAAGGCGTCCCCGGAGGCTGATCAGAAAGCCTCCCCGGTGCGTCTGACAAACAGGTTTCAGGCACTGTCTCTGGCTGAGCCAGATGCAGCTGCCTGCCCTGTTTCAGAGGATCATTCTCAGCCTTCAAGGTCCGGGCAATCGCAGAGGATGGGCTTACTGGTAGTTGGGAGCTCCAATGTTAGGCGCGTAATGGGGCCCCTTATGGATACGGCGGCTTAGGAGGGGAAGAAATCCAGTGTGCACTCCGTGTGCATTCCGGGAGGAGTCATTCCTGACGTGGAAAGGGTCCTTCCGGATGCCATGAAGAGCACAGGGTGCAGCCAGCTGCAGGTGGTGGCACATGTCGGCACTAATGACGTGTGTCGCTTTGGATCTGTGGAAATTCTCTCTGGATTCCAGCGACTATCTGATTTGGTGAAGGCTGCCGGTCTCGCTTACGAGATGAAGGCAGAGCTCACCATCTGCAGCATCGTTGACAGAACCGACTGCGGACCTTTGGTGCAGAGCCGGGTGGAGGGTCTGAATCAGAGGCTCAGACGGTTTTGCGACCGTATTGGCTGCAGATTCCTTGACTTGCGCCATAGGGTGGTGGGGTTTCGGGTTCCGCTGAATAGGTCAGGAGTTCACTACACTCAGCTGGCGGCTACACGGGTAGAGGAGGCTGTGTGGCGTGGACTGGGCGGTTTTTTAGGTTAGAAGGCCTCGGGAAAGTGCGGGATGGGCTGCAATGTCTAAGGGTGCTTGGCAATTACAGGACGTGCTTGGATCAAGGAACAGTCGGAATTATAGTTGTAAATTGTTGTAGTTGCGCTGGAAAAGTCCCTGAGCTTCAAGCGCTAATAGAAAGCACAGAAACTGATATCGTTATAGGTACAGAAAGCTGGCTAAAGCCTGAAATAAGTTCTGCAGAAATTTTTACGAAGTCTCTGACGGTGTTCAGGAAAGATAGATTAGGCAGAATTGGTGGTGGAGTGTTTGTAACTGTCAGTAGTGGTTTATCTTGTAGTGAAGTCGAAGTAGATACTCCGTGCGAATTGGTGTGGGTGGAGGTTATACTTAACAGCCGAATTAAGTTAATAATTGGCTCCTTCTACCGACCCCCAGACTCCGATGATATAGTTGCGGAACAGTTCAGAGAAAGTTTGAGTCTCGTAACAAATAAATACCCCACTCATACGGTTATAGTTGGTGGGGACTTCAACCTACCCTCGGTATGTTGGCAAAAATACTTGTTCAAAACCGGTGGTAGGCAGAAAACGTCTTCCGAGATTGTCCTAAATGCATTCTCCGAAAATTATTTCGAGCAGTTAGTCCACGAACCCACGCGAATTGTAAATGGTTGCGAAAACACACTTGACCTCTTGGCCACAAACAATCCAGAGCTGATAGAGAGCATCATGACTGATACAGGGATTAGTGATCACAAAGTCATTGTAGCTAGGCTCAATACCATTTCTTCCAAACCCATCAGAAACAAACGCTAAATAATTTTATTTAAAAAAGCGGATAACGTGCCACTAGAAGCCTTCCTAGAAGACAATTTCCATTCCTTCCGAACTGACTATGCGAATGTAGACGAGATGTGGCTCAAATTCAAAGATATAGTACCAACAGCAATTGAGAGATTCATACCTCATAAATTGGTAAGAGATGGAACGGATCCCCCGTGGTACACAAAAAAGGTCCGAACGCTGTTGCAGAGGCAACGGAAAAAGCATGCGAAGTTCAGAAGAACGCGAAATCCCGAAGATGGGCTAAAATTTACAGACGCGCGAAATTTGGCACGTACTTCGATGCGAGATGCCTTTAATAGGTTCCACAACGAAAAATTGTCTCGAAATTTGGTAGAAAATCCGAAGAAATTCTGGTCGTATGTAAAGTACACAAGCGGCAAGACGCAGTCAATACCTTCGCTGCGCAGTGCCGATGGTACTGTTATCGACGACTGTGCCGCTAAAGCGGAGTTATTGAACGCAGTTTTCCGAAATTCCTTCACCAGGGAAGACGAATGGAATATTCCAGAATTTGAAACACGAACATCTGCTAGCATGAGTTTCTTAGAAGTAGATACGTTAGGGGTTGCGAAGCAACTCAAATCGCTTGATACGGGCAAGTCTTCAGGTCCAGATTGTATACCGATTAGGTTCCTTTCAGATTACGCTGATACTATAGCTCCCTACTTAGCACTCATATACAACCCCTCGCTCACCGATAGATCTGTACCTACAGATTGGAAAATTGCGCAGGTCGCACCAGTGTTCAAGAAGGGTAGTAGGAGTAATCCATTTAACTACAGACCTGTATCATTGACGTCGGTTTGCAGTAGGGTTTTGGAGCATATACTGTATTCAAACATTATGAACCACCTCGAAGGGAACGATCTATTGACACGTTATCAGCATGGCTTCAGAAAACATCGCTCTTGTGCAACGCAGCTAGCTCTTTATTCGCACGAAGTAATGGCCGCTATCGACAGGGGATCTCAAGTTGATTCCGTATTTCTAGATTTCCGGAAAGCTTTTGACACCGTTCCTCACAAGCGACTTCTAATCAAGTTGCGGAGCTATGGGGTATCGTCTCAGTTGTGCGACTGGATTCGTGATTTCCTGTCAGGAAGGTCGCAGTTCGTAGTAATAGACGGCAAATCATCGAGTAAAACTGAAGTGATATCAGGTGTTCCCCAGGGAAGCGTCCTGGGACCTCTACTGTTCCTGATCTATATAAATGACCTGGGTGACAATCTGAGCAGTTCTCTTAGACTGTTCGCAGATGATGCTGTAATTTACCGTCTAGTAAGGTCATCCGAAGACCAGTATCAGCTGCAAAGCGATTTAGAAAAGATTGCTGTATGGTGTGTCAGGTGGCAGTTGACGCTAAATAACGAAAAGTGTCAGATGATCCACATGAGTTCCAATAGAAATCCGTTGGAATTCGATTACTCGATAAATAGTACAATTCTCAAGGCTGTCAATTCAACTAAGTACCTGGGTGTTAAAATTACGAACAACTTCAGTTGGAAGGACCACATAGATAATATTGTCGGGAAGGCGAGCAAAAGGTTGCGTTTCATTGGCAGGACACTTAGCAGGTGCAACAAGTCCACTAAAGAGACAGCTTACACTACACTCGTTCGTCCTCTGTTAGAATATTGCTGCGCGGTGTGGGATCCTTACCAGGTGGGATTGACGGAGGACATCGAAAGGGTGCAAAAAAGGGCAGCTCGTTTTGTATTATCGCGTTATAGGGGAGAGAGTGTGGCAGATATGATACACGAGTTGGGATGGAAGTCATTACAGCATAGACGTTTTTCGTCGCGGCGAGACCTTTTTACGAAATTTCAGTTACCAACTTTCTCTTCCGAATGCGAAAATATTTTGTTGAGCCCAACCTACATAGGTAGGAATGATCATCAAAATAAGATAAGAGAAATCAGAGCTCGAACAGAAAGGTTTAGGTGTTCGTTTTTCCCGCTCGCTGTTCGGGAGTGGAATAGTAGAGAGATAGTATGATTGTGGTTCGATGAACCCTCTGCCCAGCACTTAAATGTGAATTGCAGAGTAGTCATGTAGATGTAGATGTAGATGTAGATGAGAGTAGCACTTGCAACCTATGTCCTCAATTATTTGCTCGATGTATTCCAATCTCTGCAATCCACTACGCTTTTTGCTCTCTGGTACCATCGAAGTCATTCCCCGATATCTTAACAGACGTCCTATCACCCTGTCCCTTCTGCTTATCAGTGTTTTCCCCTCTAGTACCACGGAAGTCATTCCCACATATCTTAACAGATGTCCTATCATCCTGTCCCTTCTCCTTATCAGTGTTTTCCTCATGTTCCTTTCGTATCCGATTTTGTGGAGAACCTACTCCTTCCTTACTTTATCAGTCCACCTGATTTTGAACATTCGTCTGTAGTATGTCATCTTAAATGCTTCGATTCTTTTTTGTTCCGATTTTCCCACAGTGGATGTTTCATTACCATACAATGCTGTATTGCTGACGTACATCCACAGAAATTTCTTCTTCAAATTAAGGCCTATGTTTGATATTAGTAGACTTGTCAAGGCCAGGTGTGCCTTTTTGCCATTGCTAGTCTGCTTTTTATGTCCTCCATTCTCCGTCCGTTGATGGCTATTTTGTTGCCTAGGTAGTACAATTCCTTAACTTCATCTGCTTCGGAGAGCATCAGTCCTAATGTTATGTTTCTTGCTATTCTCATTTCTGCTACTTCTCATTACTTTCGTGTTTCTTCGATTTACTATCAATCCGTATTTTGTACTCATTAGATCGTTCATTCCATTCTGCAGGTCATGTAAATCCTCTTCAGTTTCATTCAGGATAGCAGTGTCATCAGCGAATCGTATCATCGATATCCTTTCACTTTGAATTTTAGTTCCACTCCTAAACCTAGCCCTAAGACAGAGATTTAGGAACCAGGTTTTAAACTGTAAGACATTTTAGGGGCAGATGCGGACTCTGACCAAAATCTATTGGTTATGACCTGTAGATTAAAACTGAAGAAACTGCAAAAAGGTGGGAATTTAAGGACATGGGCTCTGGATAAGCTGAAAGAACGAGAGGTTGTACAGAGTTTCAAGCAGAGAATAATGCAACAATTGATAGAAATGGGGGAAAGAAACACAGCAGAATAAGGGGGATGAAGTAGTGAAGGCAGCAGAGGACAAAGTAGGTAAAAAGACAAGGGCTGCTAGAAATCCTTGGGTAACCGAAGAAATATTGAATTTAATTGATGAAAGGAGAAAATAAAAAAAATGCAGTAAATGAAGCAGGCAAAAAGAAATACAAACGTCTCAAAAATGAGATCGACAGGAAGTGCAAAATGGCTAAGCAAGGATGGCTAGAGGACAAATGTAAGGATGTAGAAGCTTATCTCACTAGGGGTAAGATAGATACTGCCTACAAGAAAATTAAAGAGACCTTTGGAGAGAAGAGAACCACGTGTATGAATATCAAAAGCTCAGATGGAAACCCAGTTCTAAGCAAAGAAGGGAAGGTAGAAAGGTGGAAGGAGTATATAGAATGTTTATACAAGGGCGATGTACTTGAGGACAATATTATGGAAACGGAAGAGGATGTAGATGAAGACGAAATGGGAGATAAGATTCTGCGTGAAGAGTTTGACAGAGCACTGAAAGACCTGAGTCGAAACAAGGCTCCCGGAGTAGACAATATTCCATTACAATTACTGACGGTCTTGGGAGAGCCAGTCATAACAAAACTCTACCAGCTGGTGAGCAAGATGTACGAGACAGGCATAATACCCTCAGACTTAAAGAAGAATATAATAACTCCAATCCCAAAGAAAGCAGGTGCTGACAGATGTGAAAATTACCGAACTATCAGCTTAATAAGTCACAGTTGCAAAATATTAGCGCGTATTCTTTACAGACGAATGGAAAAACTGGTAGATGCAGACGTCGGGGAGGATCAGTTTCGATTCCGTACAAATGTTGGAACACGTGAGGCAATACTAACCTTACGACTTATCTTAGAAGAAAGATTAAGAAAAGGGAAACCTACGTTTCTAGCATTTGTAGACTTAGAGAAAGCCTTTGACAATGTTGATTGGAAAACTCTCTTTCAAATTCTGAAGGTGGCAGGGGTAAAATACAGGGAGCGAAGGGCTATTTACAGTTTGTACAAAAGCAGACGGCAGTCATAAGAGTGGAGGGGCATGAAAGGGAAGCAGTGTTTGGGAAAGGAGTGAGACAGGGTTGTAGCCTCTCCCCGATGTTATTCAATCTGTATATTGAGCAAGCAGTAAAGGAAACAAAAGAAAAATTCGGCGTTGGTATTAAAAATCATGGAGAAGAAGTAAAAACTTTGAGGTTCGCCGATGACATTGTAATTCTGCCAGAGACGGCAAAGGACTTGGAAGAGCAGTTGAACGGAATGGGCAGTGTCTTGAAAGGAGGATATAAGATGACCATCAACAAAAGCAAAACGAGGATAATGGAATGTAGTCAAATTAAATCAGGTGATGCTGAGGGAATTAGATTAGGAAATGAGACACTTAAAGTAGTAAAGGAGTTTTGCTATTTAGGAAGTAAAATAACTGATGATGGTCGAAGTTGAGAGGATATAAAACGTAGACTGGCAATGGCAAGGAAAGCGTTTCTGAAAAAGAGAAATTTGTTAACATGGAATGTAGATTTATGTATCAGGAAGTCGTTCAGGAAGTCGTTTCTGAAAGTATTTGTTTGGAGTGTAGCCATGTGTGGAAGTGAAACATGGACGATAACTATTTCGGACAAGAAGATAATAGAAGCTTTCGAAATGTGGTGCTACAGAAGAATGCTGAAGATAAGATGGATAGATCACGTAACTAATGAGGAGGTATTGAATAGGATTGGGGGAGAAGAGAAGTTTGTGGCACAACTTGACTAGAAGAAGGGATCGGTTGGTAGGACATGTTTTGAGGCATCAAGGGATCACAAATTTAGCATTGGAGGGCAGCGTGGAGGGTAAAAATCGTAGAGGGAGACCAAGAGATGAATACACTAAGCAGATTCAGAAGGATGTAGGTTGCTGTAGGTACTGGGAGATGAAGAAGCTTGCACAGGATAGTGTAGCATGGAGAGCTGCATCAAACGAGTCTCAGGACTGAAGACAACAACAACAAACAACCTAAACCTTTCTTTTATTCCCATCATTCCTTCCTCGATGTACAGATTGAAGAGTAGGGGGGAAAGGTTACATCCCCGTCTTACACCTTTTTTAATCCGAGCTCATAGTTCTTGGTCGTACATTCTTATTACTCCTTCTTGGCTCTTGTGCTTATAGTCTATTACCCGTCTCTCCCTATAGCTTACCCCTATTTTCACAGAATTTCGAACATCTTGCAACATTTTGCATTGTTGAACGCTTGTTCCAGAGCGACAAATCCTTTAAACGTGTCTTGATTTTTATCTAGTCTCCTTTCCATTATCAACCGCAAATCCAGGACTACCTCGCTCATGTCTCTACTTTTTCTAATGGCAAACTGATCGTCATTTACCACATCCACTATTTTCTTTTCCATTTTTCTGTATATTATTCTTGTCAGCAACTTGATTGCATGAGCTGTTAAGATCGTTGTGCCATAATTCTCGCACTTATCAGCTCTTTCAATCTTCGGAATTGTGTTGATGATATTTTTCCGAAAGTCAGATAGTATGTCGCCAGACTCATACAATTTACACCAACATGAATAGTCGTTTTGTTGTCAATTCTACAATTATTTTAAAAATACTGATTAAATGTTATCTATCCCTTCTCTTTTATTTGACCTTAAGTCCTCCAAAGCTGTTTTAAATTGTGATTCTAATACTGGATTCCCTTTCTCTCCTATATCGACTCCTGTTTCTTCTTCTACCACAGCAGACAAATCTTCCTGCTCAGAGGCTTTCTATGTATTTTTTCCACGTACATGCTCTTTCATCTGCATTTAACGGTGGAATTCCTGTTACCACCCTTGCTTTTAATTTTGTTTTGACTTTCCTGAATGGTGAGTCTGTCCTTTCGACAATCATTTATTTTTCGATTTCTTCACATTTTTCATGCTGTCATTTCGTATTAGCTTCCCTGCACTTCCAATTCATTTCTAGGCAACATTTTTGTACCTCCTCCTTTCGTCGACCAACTGAAGTATTTCTTCTGTTACCTGTGGTTTCTTAGCAGTTACCTTCTTTACACCTTTTTAGATACGTCCATTCCTCTTCGACTCTTCAACTGTACTGTCTACTGAACTATTAATTATAGCTGTATGTATAGCTTTAGAGAACTTCAACCGTATCTCGTAATTTCTTAGTACTTCTGTAGTCCACTCATTTGCGTATTGATTTTTCCTGACTAATCTATTGAACTACAGCCTACACTTCATCACCACTACATTGTGATCTGAGTTTGTCTCTGCTCCTGGGCACGCCTTACAATCTAGTATCTGATGTCGGAGTCTCTGTCTGACCATAGTGTAATGCAACCAAAATCTTCCTGTATCATTCGGTCTTTTAAAGATATACCTCCTCTTCTTGTGATTCTTGAGCAGGGTAATCGCTATTACTAGCTGAAATTTATTACGGAACTGAATTTGTCTTTTTAGTTTCTCGTTCTTTATGTCAAGCTCGTATTCTCCGGTAACCATTTCTTCTACTCCTTGTCCTACAACTGCATTCCAGTCTCCCATAACTCTTTGATTTTCATCTCCCTTTAAGTACTGTATTGCCCTTTCAGTATCCTGTTATACTTTCTCTGTCTTCTTACCTTTACTCAGGTTGCGACAGCGGCATATATAGCTGAACTATCGTAGTCGGTGTTGGTTTACTGTTGATTCTGATAAGAACAATCCTATCAGTGAATTATTCACAGTAATACACTTTCTGTTCTATCTTCCTATTCACAACGAATGATAATCCTGTTATACCATTTTCTACAGCTGTTGATAATTACCTGATACTCATCTGACCAGAAATCCTGGTCTTCTTTCCATCTCACTTCGCTGACCCCTACTGTATCTACACTGATCCTAAGCATTTACCATTCCAGATTTTCTAGTTTCCCTCTCATGTTCAGGCTTTTGACATTCCACGCCCCGACTAGTGGAACGTTATCGGTTCGTTGATTATTCAATCTTTTTCTCATTATCACCTCCCCCATGGCAGTTCCCTAGCGGAGATCCGAATGGAGGACTATTCCGGAAACTTTTGCCAATCGAGAGATCATCGTGACACTTTTTCAAGTACAGGCCACATGTCCTACGGATACACGTTACGTGTCTTTGATGCTGTGATTGCCGTTGCCTTCTGCATCGTCATGGTGTTGATCATTGAAGATTCTTCCACCTTTAGGTGCAGCTTCCCATCCCTAATTCAAGGGTGTGTCCTGAACCTCAGTCTGCTCCTCCGCCTTCTTCCACAAGGACGTTGGCAGAAAGAGGGTGACCTCTTATACAAGATGTCTTCGGCCGCAAATGCTGATTATTAAACAAAATTCAAGCAGTCTTATCGTGGTACAAGGAAATTCATAGAAAATACAACAAGGGGTACGATGCATGTATAAGATGCCGTGATCACCACATAGTTAGACCAGTGACGTGAGTTTGAGACCTTAGTATGTTAAGACAGTTTAAGTTGAACTGTAGTGTTAACGAACAGTTATGCTCACTGTGTACTAGTACATGCTGTAAGAAATAAATTGTTCTAGACGTGTACGAACAGTAGAAATAATAAATGTAAATGGTGGTCCTTGCCAGTTCTAGTCAGTAGCCATTTCCTTCGTGCCATGTGATCATGTGTTTCTTCTTCATCCATAAGCCAATGATATGCTACAGTTACAAGAAAATTGCTATATGACGAAAGCCCAGAGTCAAAATTTTCCATTGTGATTTGATTGTGGTGACCACAGCCATGACGTCAGGCGGGACTGTGTCTCAGAGATGGTTAGTCACACTATTGATTCCGCTGCAAAAATTAAAAATAAAATAACACTCCATAAATTATAAGTCATTAGTTTGGGGCATTATTAACAGAGAATCTGTTCTTCTCAAAGACTTTATGTCTGAGACTTCGCTATAAAGCATGACTACTGGTACCACTAGTATAAATATTACCGTCTAATACGGCCATATAGATACTGGTTGTCCGCTAGATAAACTGGAGGGAAGTGCCATCAATAGCAAAGGTTAAACATGTTTATGATGAGATGGACGTTGACAGAATGAGTTGCCAGTGACCTCACAGCTGACACATCAGGAAAGTGGTAAACATCAGTGACAGATGAGAGACAATCATAGAAGATGTGAAGACTTCATTGCAAACAGTGTTGCCGATGCCTGTGACTACATGATTTCAGTGGGTGACGTGGTGGTGAAGATGGGTTCAATTTCAGGTCATGAGGGACACTGATGACTGACACCGAATAGAATGAATGCTGATAGGACAAATATGTAATGTTGATAGGACAAATATGTTATCCACGTTGTTAGCAGAGAGCCTACGGTAGCTGATTTGCTGAGGAGTTTCAGTCCTGGAAACGCCAAAGGAACGGCTCCTATCCCAGCTCGCTATCTTTCAACAAAATCTAAAATTAATCATTCAATACAGACACCAAAATTGGTAAATCTATGTCTCTGATGATAACTTATCCTCATTGTTTAATATATGCGAAATAATTTTTTTGCAATTTTATTGAAGAAAATGCTTGCATTTGTAGTACACTCACTAGTTTACTAATTTTGTAGTTCTCTGATAGAGGGACACTTTTGGTAAACTAATGTCACAATTCCTATATCAACTGTCAGGTTAGAGTTAATTTTGCTAAGTGAAGAGTGGAATTGCAGGAAATATCCCCAATTAGTTTTCATATAACAGTTTCTAAACGTCACTACAGGGCTGCTTACCAGTATATGATTTGTTCTCTCGAGTTTCTTGTTAGATGTTACGCAAATTACCTCAGATCTCCGGAGACGGTCCCGCCGCTTCGTGTGAAGACGATAATTTAAACCTAATATTGATCATCTTCTTCTGCTTCTGTGGCTTCAAGATGATCAGCCTAAAGCCACAGATATTTATGGTAGCACTAAGGATTTCAGCTTGCTGCCATAATAGAGAATGTATCGTGGCAAATGTCAATAACTGTTACCATTAGATGAACTGAAATTTGACCTAGTCTGAAAACATATTTTTACACACATTAGGCTTATAGTCGTTTAGTTTCAAGCTTGTGATGTACCGTAGCAAGTTGTGAGATCCCTGATCTCGCTTTATTTCCAAAAATGGCTACAAGCACTGTAGCAACAACGCATAGGCCCAGTATGGCCAGCGCCGGAGCGTCCTTCGAAATAACTCCGAAGAGTGGCGGCTGATGCTGCAAGGTGCCAACAGAAACCAGTGCCCGGCAGCACTGCTCCCACGAGGCGCCCAGAGTGAACGTCGGGTCAGCGAGTCGGTGAAGGAGCGGTGGTAATCAGGCTGTAATCCCAGCAGCCGCAGCCTGCCGTTCCCACAAAGCCGCTTAGCGCCGCAGTTTCCCACGGGAGCGGACCGCTCACGACGTCACGGACTTCGGTCAGGTTGGTAGCACTGTCCTGTACCGGACGAGCCACTGCCAGATGCGAAAACATAGCACGTACATTACGGGCAATACTCACCAGCAGTGGAGGACTAAGCTCGTTGGAGGTCCCAGGCGACGAAACTAAATGAGACTTCCGGTCTGCTTGTAACGTGATGTATTTGAAGTGTAAAGTTTGTAAAAGAAAAGGAATAACATAGATGAAAAGCCTGAAAAAAATCAGGTATTTAATAAGTTTGTACTCTTTACCGTAGCAGTTGGAATATGTTGTTTGTTGTTGCGGTCTTCAGTCCTGAGACTGGTTTGATGCAACTCTCCATGCTACTCTATCCTGTGCAAGCTTCTTCATCTCCCAGTACCTACTGCCACCTACATCTTTCTGAATCTGCTTCGTGTATTCATCTTTTGGTCTCCCTCTACGATTTTTACCCGCCACGCTGCCCTCCAATACCAAATTGATGATCCCTAGATGCCTCAAAACATGTCCTACCAACCGATCCCTTCTTCTGGTCAAGTTGTGCCACAAACTTCTCTTCTCCCCAATCCTATTTAATACTTCCTCATTAGTTATGTGATCTACCCATCTAATCTTCAGCATTCTTCTATAGCACTACATTTCGAAAGCTTCTATTCTCTTCTTGTCCAAACTATTTATCGTCCATGTTTCACTCTCATACATGGCTACACTCCATACAAATACTTTCAGAAATGACTTCCTGACACTTAAATCTATACTCGATGTTAACAAATTTCTCTTCTTCAGAAACGCTTTCCTTGCCATTTTATATCCTCTCTACTTCGGCCGTCATCAATTATTTTGCTCCTCAAATAGCAAAACTCCTTTACTACATTAAGTGTCTCATTTCCTAATCTAATTCCCTCAGCATCACCCGACTTAATTCGACTACATTCCATTATCCTCGTTTTGCTTTTGTTGATGTTCATCTTATATCCTCCTTTCAAGACACTGTCCATCCCATTCAGCTGCTCTTCCAAGTCTCTGACAGAATTACAATGTCATCGGCGAACCTCAAAGTTTTTATTTCTTCTCCGTGGATTTTAGTACCTACTCCGAATTTTTCTTTTGTTTCCTTTACTGCTCGCTCAATATACAGATTGAATAACATCGGGGAGTGGCTACAACCCCGTCTCACTGCTTTCCCAACCACTGCTTCTCTTTCATGACCCTCGACTCTTGTAACTGCCATCTGGTTTCTGTACAAATTGTAAATAGCCTTTCGCTTCCTGTATTTTACCCCTGCCACCTTTAGAATTTGAAAGAGAGTATTCCAGTCAACACTGTCAAAAGTTTTCTGTAAGTCTACAAATGCTAGAAACGTAGGTTTGCCTTTCCTTAATCTTTCTTCTAAGATAAGTCGTAGGGTCAGTATTGGCTCACGTGTTCCAATATTTTTACGGAATCCAAACTGATCTTCCCCGAGGTCGGCTTCTACTAGTTTTTCAATTCGTCTGTAAAGAATTCGTGTTAGTATTTTGCAGCTGTGGCTTATTAAACTGATTGTTTGGTAATTTTCACATCTGTCAATACCTGCTTTCTTTGGGATTGGAATTATTATATTCTTCTTGAAGTCTGAGGGTATTTGTTGGAATATACCAACTTAAAAATATATAGGGGCGAGGAGAAGCATGGAAACACAAGAAACACAACACATTATCATGCCTAATGTGGTGTAGGAAACCTGTTCGCATTCGAAACAGCTTCCTGAATGTTTTTCAAGTAAGTCTTATATCATTCCTCTTGTATAATAATGGCAAGCCATGAAACGCACACTTTTCCCCGAAGTATACCATAAAGTCCAATTAGTACTGAGATCTAGTGACTGTAGAGGCCGGGGGAGATGCGACAATTCATACTCGTATTTGCAAAAGCAATCCCAGTCAATGTGAGCTGTGTGAAGAAAGGCTCTTTCGTCTTGGGACACAGCATCACAATTGGGGAACGAACATTGTAATATGGGATATACGTGATCAGCCAAAATCGTCACAAATTCCTTGATGGTTACGTGACCTCGCAGAGTATCCACGGGGCCCCTGAATACCATGACATGAGTACCCAAATCATCACCGAAACCAAGCCATATATCGTTCTTCGGACGTAAACTCAGCCAGATGTTGGAAACACAGTCCAATAAGACTCCTCCGATCAAATGACGTTCTTCCATTGCTCCAAGATCAAGGTGTTATGGCTTCAGCACCACGTTTTGGTGTTACGGGCATTTGCGTCACTGATGAGCAGTTTTAGGATCCCGGCTCGCCGTACATTCCCTTACCCACTTCTGCCGTTTTGGTGCTAAGAGAGCTCACGAGCGCGATATTCAGTACTGCAGTGATTTCTGCAATTCTTTCGTATTAGGAAGTGTAAAGTCGATATTGCTGATTCTGTAAGATTAGGAAATGTATAATTTCGTAAGTATACGGTAGTGAAATATGTACTGTATGTGAATTATAGCTACTTCCTTTCAACGTAGCCCTATATGCTTTATTTTATTTTTTAGCTACTATAAGTATTCAGGAAGGCGATTCATTTTAAAGCCCAGTTCGGACGAAGATCGTGATTTTATTGAGATACATGAACTATCAGGTATGGAAGAGAATGGAGACGATGATGATGATAGTTAGGGAGCTCAGCCAACTCAAATATCCTCCTAGTTAAGAATAGTACTAAGTGGTATTCTATTATACCATCTAGGAGGGGAAGAAACTCCAGAGATATAATTTATTACCTCACAGGACCAAAATAATCTTCAAGGTCTATTTTTAGTCCAGCTGAAGCATGGCAGTTGTTATTGACTAACGAAAGTCTGAGCACGATTGCCACTTACATGAACGAAGCAATGACTCGCAAATGTTCATCAGTCGGAAACCCACCGCGTTACCATAAGTCTACATATATTGTAGAACTAAGAAGTGTCATCGGCCTCTTATATGTCTCTGGAGCAAACAAGGCCGTTCACACAAATTGGAGATGGACTTTGGTCTACAAAATTTCCCAACGCCCTATTTCTCGTTACAATGTCAGAAATGCGGTTTCAGTTTTTCATTAGCTGTTTAAGATTTGATGACAAAGAAGCTCAAATGAACAGAATACAAGAAAACCAATTGGCACCCATTCAGTTCACCTGGACTAAATTTGGTGATAAATGCTAATCCTTATACACTCCTTTCGAATAATGTACAGAATACAAGCAGCTAAAGGGTTTCCTTTCAGAATACATACATCTTCAAAGCTGTTGATGTTGAATGATTCTAAGCCTTATTACCTACTAAACACTATTCTATATATTGACAAGGTTCTACCAGAAAAAAATTAAGCTTTCCCATTATATTACATAAAGAACTTAACTAATTGTTAACAATTGGTTTTCATCCACTCCTCTTTATCAGACAATAAATGATAATATTGTTATAACGATGTTAGTACCTGCAAGAAAAAAATAAGCTTGAAACACCACAATCATTTTACATTCTGAAAATGTTGGATAACACATTATTTGCATTGCATGTTAATAAGATGCTACTTACATGTGCAAAAGAAGAAAAAACATGAAATGATAGTAGCCGAAAATAAATCAAAAGGCGGAACTCACACTGCACATGCCTATGATGGCTATTTCGGGAATTTTGGGTCAAAGTTGGATAAACGACATGGTTCTGTTTATTCCTTCCAACACTGAAGTAAAGAGGCCAGGAAGAAAATTGCTTAATTTACTGGCATGGAACTAATTTGTGCCACATTTGAGTGCTAGATTGAATATAGCCACACTACAAAGGAACTTGAGGAGAACAGTGGAAGGAATATTGGAAACATGTACTATGATTCATTAAAGAGCAGAACTTCTAACCAAAAACGTGAGATATTCACTATATTCAAGAAAAAGGTACAGAACAACAAAAATTTGTTGCCAGAATTATAAAAGGGGGATCTGTGATGAACTTGGGGTACTAATTGGTCCTTAGTGTGCTCACTGCCAATAAAAATAGTGACTCATATTAGTTATTGTTATTCGCTTCACTCGAATATACATTAATTTCATAGTTTTACACATATTTGCACAAATATACTATAATAGTAACTAACTTTGTAAAGATCTTATGCTGAATGATCCTGTAGAAATCAAATAATCTATCATATTGTATTATACCACTTTATACATTCAAGTTTATACTCACATAGAGTAATATACAAGTAATAAAACAAATATAAAACTTAATATTAAATTTAGTGTTGAATTGTGATATAAGCCAAATTTGTAAACAGCCCTTGTACTCAATGTAATATCTCAATAAAGTCAAGCAAGATATTATGTTGCACAACACACATTCAAATATAAGAAAAGTATACATTAAAAATGGAGTACATTGTTTATAAAAATACTATGCATATTTTGTAAATTACCTGTGTTATTCATTGTTCTAATTAAAAAACTTTTACAGGTAAAATATAAGTATTTACAGTCTCCCATGTACATAAGAAAATCCAATGGACATATTAATTAGCTTATAACAATTGATATATGATAATATGTGATAATATTTTGCTGGGGTCCAGCGGATCTCTTGCGAGGTGTGAGGTTATTCAAATCAGCTGTGAGGTTTAAATGTGGACACCCTGTAGCTTGTTCCATCATTAAAACATATTCATGACATTTATTCTGAAAAGTTCTTTATCCAAAATCACTTTTCGAGACTGTTGAGATTATTGGAATAAATTTACTTCTTCTGGTTTAAACTGCCAAAAGTTGATGTAGATCAAAGAGGTAAATTCACATGTAGCTGAAGACCTAGTATCAAGGGTTGCCTTGAAAGGATCTTGCATATCTTAAAAAATGCTCACAATTGTTCTTACATTTTCTTTTGTGACTTCAACTGAGCATCTACTTCCACACCTATGTACACACTCCGCAAGCTACAGCATAATGCATGGCGGAGAGTACATTGTTAGTCGTTTTCTGTCCTGTCTTTTTTGTGTATATGCCTCTGTATGAACTAGTGTTTCCTTTACCTTATCCACATAGCCCTTGCGCAAAATATACGTCGGTGGCAGTAGAAACGTTCTGCAGTCCGCATCAGATGACAGTTCTCTGCATTTTATAAATAGTGCTTTGCAAAAAGAATGTCATCTTCCCTGCAGGGATGCACATTTAAGTTCATGAAGCATCCCTTAATAGCTGCATGTTGATCGAACTTACCTGTAACAAATCAAGCAGCAGGTCTGTGATTTGCTTCAGTATCTTCCTTTATTCCAAGGCGCTGAGGATCCCATGCATTCAAGAAATGTCACACAATCGTTACAGATATTTACTGTTTTTTCTGCAAGTTTTCCTGATCTATATGTGAATGAATATTTACACCTGACAAAGACGCGACATTGCTATAACCTTGAACCCGGCACAAAGCAATATCCAGGTTATATTTTTCCACCTGTTGCTGAATATCTTATAGAATATTTTCTGCAGTATTTACGACAAAATATAAACTTAACAAGAATTGATAAACCTCCACAATTTTGTCTTCTGTATGGTCATATCTAATTTTTTTACCCATTTGGTCAGTTCTTCTTTCATTGGGACTGTTGTCAAAAATCTGTTTCCCATTTATTAGACTTTTTTATTCATGATACTTTTTTCTTCATGTTCCCAAAGATTAAAAGTGAATTCATTTACCATTCTTTTTGACAACTGAGAAGGCAGTCTCTTTAACTTACCAATGAACTCTTTGAGTTTCAAACAATGCTGTTTCAGTAGTGAACCAAATTTCGCCAGGAACTGCACCAATTCTAAGATATTTCCTCTGTTGTCAGAGTTTTAAGTTCAAGTTTTCATCAGTATTTACATCCAAAAACTTCAAACATCCTAACCTGCATGTTGACTCCTGTCTGTGTGCTATATCAATTATTAGTATGACTATTTATTGTACAGGACTTTATGCAGTGTGTGTGTGTTCTTTTTTTTGAAATTTAGGAAGGGTCTGTTTTCATGGAACCACTTCATAATTATTTGGAAAGCTTCATTTAGTAGTTCTACTGTGTTTTACTCAGTTGTGGGATTGATTATAGCACTAGTATCATTTGTTAAAAGCACCAAATTTGTTTATTGGATGTTAAGTGGACGATCACTGACGCGCATAAGGAATAGGAGCGGACCCAAAATTTAACGGTATGTAGCTCCAGTTGTGATTTTTATCCATAGTCACTAAACTTACCTACCTTTCAGATACTACCTGAGTTATTCTGGAAAACGTTTTCCATTCTGTTTGTCACACACGATTCAAAGCAGCTGTGTGTAAACCCATCATTCCATTACACTTGAGTTTTTGTAAGTGAATGTCATGATTCATGATCCACACAGCCGAAGGGCTTGAAGAGATCACAGAGTTCTGTTGAGGGATTTATCAACTTCTGTCATTCCTTTTCCTGGTTTTCATTTCTGAGAGACAGATGGGTTAATTCTTGTCACTTAAAAGAGATTCACACATGCATTAACAGTAATTTTTCCTCTCCATGCAGCCTGCAGGATTGTGTTTGATAACGGACCATAAATGCACAGTCGTTCTCAAATAAATGTAGCGTTTAATGTTTGTACAGCAGCTGCAAATAATGCCAGTTTTTCAGTGGATAAAAGGATTATATCTATTTTACTATCTAATAGACAGTTATTTGTCTGACAAACACCATGTCTCGATATTACAGTGAAGTGTTATTTGTTTTAAAACTGTGTAAATAAAGAATGTAATGATAGAAAAGAAGTATAGAACCTTGTGTCCAAGCTTTTCTGATTCTTACACTACGTACAACAAATTTTCAAGATAGTAATAAACTAATTAGAATGTGGGTACTTACTTTTCCAGCTTTCCTTAGACACTAGACAATGCAATCGCTGTTTAAACTCACTTAACATGCCACAACAAAAATCAAAGAGAAAATTACATTAACCACCTAGTATTTATATACAGCTTCATGAAGAGTGAAATAAAATTAAGAAACTCAAGGTTTTTATTCTTTGGTGGTGTTTTCTCCATTCTGACACCTGATCCACGAGGGTTTGCAATGGAAGTCGAATGGAAGTCCTTCAGCGAATGCCAACTAAGTGGCATTTTCTAAGAAGTTACAAGGTATAACGTCATTTTACGATGGCAAGTCTTAAATTGACTGCCGTATACTGTTGTCCTGAGTAGCCATGAGAGACTGATCTAGCATGGCTGCCAGCAATGTAGACTTTTCGCTGTACTGCCCTAGCAGTCCGTTGCCCGGGATACACCATCTTCAACGTTGTCCACACGTCGCACAAAGCTGGACGTACACCAAAATGAGTCAATGAGGATTATTACAGGCACATTAAAATCCATTCTGATCCCCAGGTTGCACACCATCAGCAACATTCCAATACCTGAATTATGACGCCAAGAAGCAATCGATCGAGAATGGAGGACACTACACCACCCCAACTACCCTCAAGACCTCCCAATTTGTACAGTCTTAAACAACCCTCATCCATACCGCTTAAAATCTCGCAATCCACTGTGGCATAATGGAAGGAACGGTTAGAAGTTCGACATTAAAGAAGAGTGGCGAAAGAGGTGGAATACTGCCACAATAGCACATCGAGTTAACAACACCCAACTGCCAGCCTACTAGGATTTTATTTACAGACAAGGGAGTGGACAAGGCTGAACAGAATACGAAGTGACCATGCCAGGTGCAACGCTATGATGCACAAGTGGGGATTTCAGCCTGTGATTGTGGGCCCAAGAACAAACTGTTCAACATATTGTTAGAGACTGTCCTCATAGGTAGTATCATGGACCATATAGTGAGCTGTTAGTTGGCTTCGATTATTGGATATTCAACTATGATTAAATGTATCTGCCTTTTTTAAATTTCAATTATATGTCAAAGTAGTCAGTAATATTAAGTTAGTAATTTTCACAATTTAAGAATGTGTATAAAATTAGTGCCAAAAAGTATAACTAAAGTTTATGTACATACTTAACTAGACTACATTAAAATTAAACTTTATGTTCTTCTTAATGTTTGCTGTAGCTGCCGTACGATAAATAAAATAGATAATTGCTTGCCTTCTTTATGATTTAATAATAGGTATGTGTTTCTATTAAGAAAGAAATCATCAAATAATTTATCTGTTGTTTTGGTATATTATAAACCTACTCAGAAAGAGCACATAATGAAAAGGCGCTTTCCAGGATGGAGAGGTGCACTAACACCGGATCGTACTCGCCAGTTGGGTTAACAACAAGGGTGGATGTGGAGCCAGCCTGGATATGATTTCTATGAGGTTTCTCACAACACACTAAGTGAATACTGGGCTGCTTCTTAAGTCCTGACTCAGTTACATGATTCGAAAACATTTAGAAAACATTATCTCTCTTTCACATCAGTAACCCTACACATTTTCCTTCCTGGCAGGTAACGAGGTGGTAACAGGAAGGGGATCCAGCCACCCTTAAAAATAAAACATGTAGACCCTGCACAGATGGGCGTCAAAGTCACATGAAAAAGAAGCTGAGACCAATAATTTACACTTCGCGCCAAAGCCGCTGGAAGGTCGTCAGTAGCGAATACACATTGTTTTGTTTCACTGGTTTCGAAAAATTAATTTGTGAAGCTTGAGCTGGGTGAAACTGACGACCAGTAATCATGTCTGATGGGCAGCAACCTTGATGCTCTCTTGGATGGGTTGTTCAGAGTTAGTTACCACTATTTTTACATTAAAAGACAGTTGTCTCTCCCAACATTCATCTTGACTTCTGTACAGTTTTCAAATATGTTTTGAGTCTTCTTCTCTTTTATAAGGTAGGGCTTTAATGGCGTGTAAGAAACTTAAGATTAATTGTGCATAATGAATAACAGTGGAGAGAAGTGGAGAGCGTTTCGCTACATACTGAAACGCACCATCCATCAATATGGTTTCCTGCTAGCATAGGCGTTTTTGACTGCAGTCGGTTGATAAAAAAATGACATGACAGCATTCCATAACGTCCCTAACGACAAACATCTCGTCTTTTGTAATTGGCACCCCCAACTGCGACAAAGCAACCCACGTTTCCAATGCGAATTTGGGCATACTATCCAAGTGCAAATGTACCTGACATCCTTCCTCGTTAATGTTTTCACGGTTGTCGGATTTTAAGAAGCAGCCAACGCAGACACAAGCAGCAACAGGGAAGTAATCGATTCTGTGATTTATTACGAGTTCCTAACCAGGAGTGAATTATTTCTGTGTGCTTTGATAGTTTAGGTTCTTGAACTTCTGCGTGTTAATTTTATGTTTACTACACAAAGTTTTCAAGCTTTCTTTTGTGTCGTAAAGTGACATACTAGAAATTTCTAATCAGGAGCGAATTATTTTGTCTTGCATGAGTACTTCAATAATTCAGGTTTCGGAATCTCTGCATCTTGATTTAGCTGTACTCCTCACTCCTGGTGATAAAATAAGCAAAGAAAAATTTTTCATCATTGGTTTTGTTGTTCTTACACATAGTTACATTCTAAATTACATTGTTTCAATTTTTTAATATTAATAGAGTGCATATGTGTTCTTCAAATCATAACCAGTACAAGAAACAATATTTTATAATGTGTATTAAAATTTTGTTCATGAAATTTTAACAAGTAACTGTTTCTAAGGACACAAAAAAAATATATTTCACTTCTCGCACATGGTTCTTGTGTTTTCATAGCTGCAGTTAGAGACGTTCTTGGCCGTTCTGCTAAATCATATATTCGTTACTTCGTATGTGGCACTGCAGGCAGTTTGTGGTCTGATCTAGCAGCAGAAACTGAAACTACACATCTTATACAAACGTGTGACAGGTCTTGCATTGGTAATAACTTTCTGGTAATTTTACGGCTTGAATTATCAAAGTACACATATGTGTATCCATGGACTGAAGAGGTTATTACACACAGAACTTGCGTTTTCCTCAGTGTCTAAAGAACAGTTCCATAGCGCGTCTTGATAGTCGTTTGTTTTGAAAACCGATGACTGCTCGTTGGCATTAGTTAGCCAATCAGGCAGCAGCAGCCGGCCAAGACACAAGCAGCGCCAGGGAAGTAAACTATTTAGTGACATTTTACGAGTCCAATATGTTATGGGACCCCTTAAGGACATGCTTGGAAAGGGGGGCGGCGGGCTGAGGGGGGGGGGGGGGGGTGTGAGGAAGAAAGCCATTGTCTATTCCGAGTGCAATCTGGGTTGAGTCGTTCCAGACCTGGGGTGGCTCCTTCTGGATGCCATGAAGAGCAAAATGTACAGCCAACTGCAAGTGGTATCTCACGTCAGTACTGGAGATGTGTGTCGCTTTGCGTAAGAGGAGATTCTCTTTGATTTCGAGTGGCCTTCAGAAGTGGTAAAGGCGCCAGTCTTCGTCCCGAGATGAAAGTAGAACTCAATATCTGCAACATAATTGACAGGACTGATTACGGACGTCTGGTAGAGAGCAGAGTGTCTGAATCAGAGGCTCAGGCAGTTCGGTGAGTCTGGTGGCTGCAGATCCCTCAACTTGCACATAGGGTAGTTGCGTTTAGGGGTTCTGCTAAATAGGTCATTATTCCACCACTTGCATGAGGGCGCTAATCGGGTAGCAGGGGCTGTGTGGCAAGGAATGGTCGATATTTTAGGTTAGAGGACCTCGGGGAAACAAAAAGTTGCTTCAGTCTCAAAGGATACAGGAAGAATGTAGATCCAGGAGTCATCTGTATAACAGTTGTTAATTGTCAGAGCTATGTTGTGAAAGCATCACAGCTCCGAGCTATCTTAGAAAGCACTGACACGCAAATCGTTATAGGCACTGAAAGCTGACTAAAGACAAATTTAAACTCAGCCGAAATTTTTGCAAAGGATAGAACGATGTACAGATAGGATAACCGAAACACAGCTGCCGGTGACATGTTTGTTGCTGTTGGAATTAGTTTGTTTTTTTAGCGAAACTGAAGTAGATTTATATTGTGACCTAATATGGGTAGGTGTTGCCTTTGTAAAATGGGATAAAATATTAGTTGAGGTCTTTTACTGTCCTCACAACTCAGTTGGTACAATTTCTGAATGGTTCAAAGCAAACTTAAGTCTAATTTCAAACACGTACCCAACTCATACAATAATAGTTGACGGTGCCTTGAGTTCACCCTCAATACGTTAGCGAAAATGCTTGTTGAAAGCCGAAAGTAAGCATAAAACATGGTCCAGAATTTGACAATATGCATTTTCTGAAAATTATTTGGAGCAATTACTTCATGGGACCACTCAAATAGGAAACGGTTTTGGAAAACATACTTCACCTCTTAGCAACAAATCATCCTGAGCTAATAACGAGCATCAAAAAGGTATAGCGTCAGTGAACACAGGTTTGTCGTAGTGAGGCTGAATATTATAACTCCCGTATCCTCCAAAAGTAAACAAAAAATACACCAATCCAAAAACGCAGGCCAAATTCACTTGACGCCTTCCTGTGAGGTAACTTCTACTGCTTCCACATTCTAATCGCTATTTGTACACAAAACGGGTCAGAGCACTTCTGCAGAAACAACGAAAAAATCATGTCCAACTGAAACGAACGCAAAATCTCCTAGAATTATGATCTTTTTCAGAATCCCGATATATAGCGTGGAATTCAATGCAAGATTCCTATAATAATTTTCGCAACCAAATTTGTCTCGAAACTTGACAGAGGATCCAAACAAATTCTGGTGATATGTAAAGTATGCTAGCAACAAGACGCAATGACTGCCTCTTCTGCCCGATAATAAAGGAAATACTACAAATGACAGTGATGCTAAAGCCGAGTTACTAAACACAACCTTTCGAAATTCCACCACCAAAAATGATGAAGTAAATATTTCTGAATTTTAATAAAAAACAACCGTCAACATGAGTAACGTAGAAGTAGATATCCTTGGAGTAATGACGCAACTTGCATCTTTCAGTCCAGACTGTAAGAGGTGCCAAGTCACTCTCCCACTATTTTCCATGTTCAAGCCTTCGCTTTAATGTTTACTTTGCACCCAAGGAACCGTTTTTGTGAGTTGACAGGATGTTATCAACATTATCAGGAACTGATAGGAGTCTGTATGCCGTTAATGCATTCCGGTTCTTAATGGTGGGTCTCTTTAAAACAATATTTTCTGGATTTGGAGCAGACAGGCATTTTGGTCATGTAATAGTTAATCTTGTAGTAGACATTGGAGCTTAGAGGCTCTGTGCATTTAATAGGGAGAGGATAATCTTGAAGCACTCACTGGGACAAAATGCTGAACTCAAGAATTTCTTGCACCAGTGTACAGAAAATGCTTTCAGCCTAAGAGGTGGAAAAACTTCCTACTTTTATCTACCTGTTAGGCAACACTAGCCACAGTAAGGGCAGGGGCACGAGAGACATTAAGGTCGCCAAGCCTAGGTGTTTCGACAGTGTCGTAAACGTCCTTTTCTGAACAGGGATAGCAGCCATAAATATTCACGAATTTCCATTGTGGACCAGACACTATGGAGGGAGCCTTACGGTGTTGCCATCTCTCCGCCTGCTGAGATTTTGGGGAAGCGTGAGGCCTTCGAAAGAATTTTAGAATGGATCACAACATTTATGGTGTTTCTAAAATGTAAAAACATTACTTCATTTTAAGAATATAGAATTGAGGGTTAGAATGATGTTGGCTGATTGTAAGGACTGCCAAAAGGCTAAACCCTCGACACAAGTAATGCAGGTACCTATGTTCCCGATAGAATTAATTTCAAAATACATGACATTTACACTGATACGCGAATCAACAGCACTGACGGTTTCAAAAACATTCAAGAGGGATTTATTGACACATGAGGGTTACGTGGAAAGGTTTATTTCAGATAACGGGCCACTGTTTCGATCGAACTATGAGTGGAAACGTTAAAAATGTACAGGATTTGATCTATTTTCGTTTCATTCTACAGGCCTATCCAAAATCCTGCAGAACGCATTATGCTTGATCTAGGAAGTCCACGTAGGATTTATCGCTTGAAACAGCTGGGACGTTCCCTTTCGAGAGTACCAGGATATCACATGGCACCAGCACATCACAGTACCGAAGAACCAACAACCGCGAGATCGGATGAGAGAAGCAGGGGGCTACACGCCGTGAGAGAAGGAAGACACGACAACACTGTCAAACAAGTGCTCATCCATCTCATGGTGGCAGCCATGAAAAGGAAGGAAATAGCAGGCAAGAAAGCGAGGATTAGACAGTTTCACGTAGGGTGCTGTTAATCGTCTGTCGAACAAACAAAAAGAGGGGTGCCATAAATCCTTTTCGGTCTACTATGGACCCATGCTACCCCACAGAATTGCGTACGACAACTCGTTGGAACGGGATTCGATGAAAACAGGAAAATCATTTGGTGTCCACCATGTCA